>NC_136061.1:41392080-42592080 GCF_964261635.1 Lissotriton helveticus
TTGGCGCCGACCCTGTTTTGCTTATTTGTGAACGGGGTGATAGAGTATCTGAATGGGATCCCTAACATCGACGCGCCACAATTGAACAGCAGCAAGGTGCTAGCGATCATGTTCGCGGATGACACCCTGCTGCTGTCAAAAACACCAATGGGGCTGCAGAGGATTCTGAACGGGTTTCTGGGGTTTTGTAATGAAAGGGGCTTAGAAATAAACCCTTCGAAGACCAAGTTTATGATCCTTAATCCCAGACCCAAAAGCTGCCCAAATCCCCGTCTAGGATCCATAACCCTAGAAAGAGTACACGCAATAGAATATCTGGGCATAACCCTCAACCACAACCTGACTTGGTTGCCACACAAAATAAAAGCAACCACAAAACTAGCCCAGAGGGCAGGTGCCATCTCAAGAATCGCCAAAAAATCACCTCTCCGTCCACTGGCACCAGCCATCCATATTTATAAAGCCCAAGCCCGCGGGGGTATCATTTACGGAGGTGAGCTATGGGGACACATACCATTGCACTCTGTACAGGTTGCACAAAACAATTTCATAAGACAATTGGCTGCACTTCCCCCGAGCACTCCATTATTCCCCCTAAGAATGGACCTCGCATTGCGACCAATTACAGAGGAATTGGGTCTAAAACCACGGACTTACTGGAGGCGTCTGTGGAGTAGTCAAGAACTAGTACACTATAGAAATGAACTCCAGGAATTATTGAGATCAACCTACGCCACCAAAATCCCGTGGATAAAGTACATTAGGGACATGTGTACGTTTCTCGGAGTTCCAGAGTTATGGTCCAACCCGGAAGTAGCGGCTGCAGGGCTTTCCAGAAAGGAACTTTCAAATCTGTTTTATAGCACTATGCTCCAGAAAACCATTAACTCTACACGGGATGGATCTCTAACGGACAAATTTATTAAAATAAAAGACTCCTATAGTCCTGAATATGTACTAGACACCATGACGCCTGTGTCTGTTCGGAAGATTTTCATGCAGTGGAGATATGGTTCTCTCCCCCTGAGGTCTATTACTAAATCTTGGGCTGGCAATCTGGAAAATGGGGAGTGCCCTGCATGCAAGTATAAACTGGAAACCGATCTCCACGTGGTCCTGTTCTGTAGAGCTTATAGCAGAATCAGAAGATACTGGTTGGTCCCTTATTTGAGGAATTTGGGCTTTCGCACCTATGCCCTGGCCTATAGAGTCCTAAAGTCAGACTTATCGGCACCAACTGTGTTCGTAATGGCGAAATTTCTGACGGCAATGTGGCGTTTACGTGCAATAATTCTCAGGAATCCTAAAGCTTTATGAATATTTCCCCCTTTTATTTATTAATCAAAATGTATTTCCTAGTAATCTGATTGTAATTATGACTCGGGGGTATCTTTCTTATAATATTTTTATAATGTTTTTAATGATGAAAATACTTTGTATATCTTTTATGATCTTTTTACGATCGAAATAAAGATTATTTGATTGATTGAAAGTAGTTAAAACATTAAGACAATGTTTCATACAAACATTTTTCTTCACTTTATATAAATGTCTCCAATTTAAAAGAAAATGACTGCATTTTTCAGTTATAAATATGAAACTGTTCTGTCAGCCACTGGGAGCAAGATGCCTGCTTTTTTCAAATGTGACTCTTTTAAAAAGGGAGAACATTAAAATGAAAAGGTAACCTAATCATTAAGAAAATTGTTCTTTTTAGTTTACCCTCATTTAAAAGCATTCAGAAATATAATTTTGTTCTCACGCCCCCATATTGTGTTGAGAACTACTTTTATTTAAGAGTTAATTTCCTCAGTGCTTCTGTTCTGAACCTCTGTGACCCACATGGGTCATATATCTGAGTGAGGCACCGCTCATTATCACACTCGGCTATCTGCAACTAAATAATAATGTAAAATAAACAAAACCTTTCCTTAACTTTCAATGGACAACACAACACTTCTGTATTGCAGTTCTTAGATCAAAATAATGAACTCAAGGCTGTGAGCTACTCTGAAGGTTTCCAGGAGCCACTGGCAGCTTGTGATGGACTGGTTGGAGACACCTGCCCTGAAGCGTCAACTAGACAAAGGAGTGCTCGTTATTGTTCATTTTGTACTTTTTTTTAAATGTTTGGCATCATTGTGCCGTCGTGCAGCACAGCAATATTTGTCTCTTTGAAAATTTAGAACTCAAAACACCAACTTTCCCATAGTGAATCCTTTTGTATCCATATCTCCTCCCCTGGTTGCTTAACCTGGTGCTAAGGCATCAGAGCACTGTACATGGGCACCAGATTACATTACATAAGGGTATTTGTTAGGTGCAGGGGGAGATTCGGGGCTAGATGTACGTAGCCAAATACTGGTCGGTAACGGCCGAAAATACCGAATTTCGGCCGTTACCGACCGGTATTTGGCTTTTGAGATGTAGTAGCTCTAAAAATTCCGATTCGGTAAATAGGAGTCGGTAATTTACTGAATCGGTATTTACCGAATCGGTATTTACCGAATCATCATTTACCGATTAGGCTGTGGTATATAAATAAATAATACCGGATCTATTTTTGAATGAATGAATGAATAACAGATAGCTCAATAAATAAGAGTCAAGATTCGAGGTAGTGGGAGTTTTTGCAGGTTTAATACAGCATAAGGGCAGGAACAGGACAACCTGCATAGGAATAGGATGACAGGGCCCAGCAGCTGCTGGGGCTGGGTCTGGGATGAGCGCGCTAACTTTTAATAACAATACACGAGCATATATACATAGCGCAAACACATAGCATTACATTGCAGTAGGCGTAGCAGTGGGTGGAGCAGAAGGCGTGACGCGTAGCAGTCACGAAAGATAAGAGTAAAAAGAAGGTGTAACTGGGCGTATACATAGACATGTGGTGCAGACGTAACAGAATATGTCATGAATGGGCGGAAACCATGGAGGGGGCTACCTAAGGAGCCGGGACCTCTAACCTGGTGGTGCGCGCAAACTGGCAATGACGTATCACTAGGAGAAGCTGGGGGCTATGAACTCTGTGCTAGGAGCAGAGACTAAAGTCTGGAGGGTCGGAGCGACATGTACCTAAACCCTATCTAGTATCTGATGTTTAGGGAACATGTTGATATAACTAGAAGTCAGGAGGGGAAAGGCTAACAGACTCTAAGACTGAAGCATGCATTATTCTTCATGTAGTGCGTGATGAAGAATATTAAATGACCATTAAATACAGTATTTCTCTTAACATGGAGCCGCATAGGCTAGACAATGACGGAAACTATTGATGCAGTTCAGTAGTTTAGGAATGCAGAGAAGGAGGACTGAACTGATAGCTGGAATCATAACATAGTCTTGGCAGACTCAGAGGCAGAGCCAAGCTGCACCGGGCACTGCGAGGCAGGAAGTAAGTGAAAGGTCGAGGATACAGGTGGGGGCTGGATCACTCCTCAGCGAGGCTTCAGGAGACAGGAGCTGAATCTGATGTCCAGGCCCTTTTGAGGCCTAGAAACGGGGACTTTATAATGAAATAACGTGCACACTGAGAAACGTGGCAACATTATTTTACATAAGCCTGATATTCGTAGTATTCACGGGGACTGGAAAATGACATACCAGAGGTGGACACAACTGTAATTGCGTCTTGAATCGGACATGGGGAATAACATATGCATATTGGTCATGCACACATAACATATGATGGATGACACGTAGGGACACAGAACATGGCAAAATTTACTTTTCCACATTCCCTCCTTGTCACTACGTTTCCATCAGGAAACATCAATATTCATGATACCATCTATCATTTCATACAGTACCATTTGTTCATCTCGAATTGTCTTGGAACGAGATTTAGAACGGGGCTTGGGACTAGGAATACAAGAGGTAGCACACATGCCGCAAATCGCAGGGCCACATTGTATACAGAGACAGCAGCTGAATATGATTGCTACTGCGATACCTAGAAAGGACAGGACTTTCCATCCCCAGGCGGAAATTATATTCCAGAACCAACCGGACCATGTCCAGGTGCCTGGATCTTGGTGTAATAGATGGGCTATTTTATGAAGTCTGGTTATAGCTGAATAAACAGACGGCGCGTTATTTGGAATGAAAATGCAGCAACTGGATCCGAGGACTCTACAGGCCCCGCCCCTATCGGCCAGTATGACGTCAAGGACGAGACGATTCTGGAGCACAACGATTCTCATAAAGGATTGCTCTTCGGTTAAGTTACCTAGAGCGGAGGCAGTCTCATCTACTACTGCTTCAAGGGTTCTTGTTAACCTACGGATTAGCTTACTATTTACGACTGTACCTAAATAAGGGAACACACCTTTATCAATATCAATGAATTGCTCTGCAGCAGTTTCAGTATAATCGACAATCGGGAGGTTTCTCTTGTGTCTAGTATGTACTAGGAAGGAATTCCTATGGTAGTCAGGTGGGGCTAGAAAAACAGGTGGCAGTAGGAAGGCAATGTAACAGGTTCCCTCCCAATCGAGGGGCAGACGAACATATGCAGTTTGACCACAAACAAAATAAGAATGACGTGAAGCTTTAAAAATAGATTTCCCACTGTCACTATACTGGATAATAGTAGTACAATCACTATGTCCTACATGTACGGAACCATAATTACGAACACATAATTCGCCTTTGACTGGTAATACTGAAATAGCAGGTGAGTCTGGAGTAGTATCAGACTGAACATTCAGGACCATGAAATTCGACGAATAGTTACCTAAATTGTACACTTCATTTTCTAGATCTAAACCTGTTCTGTGGGGGAAACCTTGCTTGTCTGGGAAACATGTGCTGTCAAGAAAAGACATATCTGTTAAGGATGACGTTAACGTGGACCATGCTCCACACGAACCATTATGTGAAAAAGGATAAGGAAAAAGTGGCAGAACTCCCTTTGACGTCTGGAAAGGGGGGAGTCGACCACACACCCAACAATTAGTGGCATTGCTGGTCTGGTGTGAATAATGTAACATGCGGATAAATGAGTTATTGCGCATAGCGAGGCGGTATGAATATTCGTGAGGAGGCAGATCACTAAACGTGTGTTCTACGGTAACATTAGAAGGCTTATTTACATGAGGAACTGGAAAACACAGGAAAAATGCGTAACTGGTGCAGGAAATCATTATGCTGATGAATAATATGAAACTTAGAAAAACGATACATCGGTTTGAGTTTTGACTAACTCTCTCACTATGGGGGTCTATTTTATACATGTCAGAAACAGTCTAACCGTTTCACCTAGGGGAGGACTTATACAATCAAACTGACTGACTTATTTTACTAGACCTTAGCTTTTGCTTATACTCCTGCTGCGGAGTTTTCTCTACCAAGGGAGGGGTTGTATCAATGTCATTTGCGGGACAGTCCTTGAGAGCAATATTCTGGCAATCCTTCGAATCCTGGGAAATGTTCTTAAAGACGGGTTTCAGTCCTTTAAAAAGTTTAACATGAGAAAGGTGCACCCAGCCGCGGCGTCCTTCCAACTTCACGGCTGTACGGGTGGTGAGGAGGACCTGTCGGGGCTCTTTCCAACGAGGCTCCAGCGGACTTGATCTGTCGAAGTTCCGGACGAGCACCATCGAACCTGGAACGATTTCATGCGGTGCCACCTCGGTATTGTCTGGAAATGCGGCGGCAACCTGTGAACGACATGAGTTGAGGGCAGACATCAAGGAAGCTAGGTAATCTGTCAGCATATTACATGAAACATCAGTAATACTTCGGGGTCTAGGAGTACCCCACATGTTAGGGGGGCGGCCGAATACGACCTCATACGGGGACAGACCTGATCTGGAATGTGCGACCATGCGCATATAAAACAAAGCGACTGGCAGAGCTACTAGCCAGTCCACACCCTTGTCTTTACATATTTTAGCAATTCGAATTTTCAGAGTCTGATTATGTCTCTCGACTAGACCGGCTGCTTCAGGATGGCGTACACAATGAAACTTCCACTGGTACCCTAACAACAGGGAAACGTGCTTCATGAGTTCAGATGAGAATGGCTGACCGTTATCAGAATATACGACTCTAGGGAGTCCATATCGAGGGAAGAATTCACGAACCAACTGTTTGGCAGTGGTCGCGGCTGTGTAATCTGGGACTGGATATGCTTCTGTCCATCTGGACAAAGCGCATACAACTACAAGGACATACTTGAAACCTCGACATCGCTCCATCTGAATATAATCCATCTGGAGGACTTCAAAAGGGTGGTCAGGAGGCTGGAATCCCCCTTGTTCCACCGGGACACTTTTACCTGGATTAAACTGACAACATATCATACAGGTACGGACTTTCTGCTTGGCTGCAGCTCGTAAATGCTTGTTGAACCAAATGTTCTGGATACTGTCTAACATTGCTTTTTCTCCTAAATGTGCTGGACTATGTGCGGTATTAATGATGACTTGAACCATAGAGTCGGGGAGAAACCATGTGGCTCTACCCTTCGTTAACCATCCTTGATCTGTCTGGACCCCTCCTTGTTCGGACCATTTCTTGATTTCTTCAGGAGTAGCATGTAACTGGATATCTATGACATCTTGTGTAGGGTCCTTAACTGTCATACATGTAGTCAGATCTGGAGTGTGTGTCATGTTAACTGGACTGTCTGGAGTCTGTGCTGTAAGCTTGGCTGTGCGATCTGCTAGATCATTACCTTGGGAAATAATGTCAGTAACTTTCGTATGTGCTTTGCATTTCATGATAGCGATAGATGTCGGTAAATGTATGGCATCTAACAGAGCTTGGATAAGGATACCATGCTGAATCTTGGTTCCATGAGAAGTCATGAAACCTCTCTCCTGCCAGAGCACTCCAAAGTCGTGTACAACTCCAAAGGCGTAACGTGAATCTGTGTAAACATTAACTTTCAGGTTCTTGGCGTGTATACAGGCTTGTGTCAGAGCAACTAGCTCTGCTGCTTGAGCGGACAGGGTATCAATACGGTGTGTCTCAATAACTTCGGTGTCAGTAGTCACTGCATACGCGGCTACTAGTTCTCCTGTACTAGTTCTCATACATGAACCATCCACATAAAGTGTCAGGTCAGGATCTGGTAACGGAATGTCTGTCAGATCTTGTCTTGGCTTTGTCGTAATGTTAACTACTTCCACGCAATCATGTGTGGCTGGATTTGAACTAACTGATGGTAACAGTGTAGCAGGATTCAGGATGTTGCAGCGTCTAATTTCTATGTGTGGCTGAAACAGTGTCAATTCATAACCTGTTAAACGTGCAATTGTCAAGTGCTGTGTTTGTGTTCGGTTTAAAAGAACTTCCACGGAGTGTGGGACTTGTACTGTCAAGGTATGTCCTAGAACTATGGAATCACTTTGTCTGATAGCTAGTGCTGTGGCTGCAACTGACTTGAGGCACGCAGGCAAAGCCTGGGCGACTGGATCTAGTGTGCTCGAATAATAAGCACAAGGCTTGTTTTGTCCTGCTTGATCTTGTGTGAGAACAGATAATGCTGTACCTTCACGTTCAGTAACGAAAAGTGTAAAAGGCTTACTGTAGTTCGGTGTAGCTAGAACTGGAGCTTGACATAAAGCTTTCTTTAATTCGTTGAAACTAAGTGTATGTTCAGATGTCCAAGGGAGGACAGTCGATACGGCTGCCTCCTGTGTCGTTAACTGTATCAGTGGCTTGGCTAGAAATGCATACTGGGGAATCCATTGTCTGCAGTAAGAAGTAAGGCCGATAAAGGCACGTACCTCCTTCTGGGTTCTGGGCTGGGGAAGACTCGCTATTAACTGGATACGGTCTGGTGTCAACTGCCTACCCCTCTTGGACAGTAAGTGTCCTAAGTAGACCACTTGCTGGACACAGAATTGAAGCTTCGAAGGGGACACCTTGTGCCCCATCTCGGCTAGGAAATACAGAACCGTCAGTGACGCTCGCTCGCAGTCACGTTCAGAACGGGCCGTGATCAGTAGATCATCGACATACTGGAGCAGGGCAGTGTCAGTTGGCATGTGAATGTTGTCTAGTTGTCTCTTAAGTGCTTGACTGTAAATACTAGGACTTTCTGTGAAACCTTGAGGAGCGCGTGTGAACATATAGCTCCTTCCATTTAAACAAAATCCGAAAAGAAACTGGCTGTCTGGATGAATAGGAACACTAAAAAATGCGTTCTTGAGGTCGATTACTGTAAAGAACGTGGCTTCGGAATCAATGGCTGTCAATAGGGAAGAGATATCTGGGACAACTGGGTACTGAGGAATAATACATTTGTTAAGTTCTCGTAAATCAATCACTAATCGATATACTGGGGGTGCATTTGGATCAGTACGTTTCATGACTGGAATGATCGGAGAGTTACATACGTTGGAGTCAGTTTCTACAACTACTCCTTGAGCCATGAGCTCGTCAATAATTTTGGATAAGGCTGCTACAGCCTCAGGTGGCAATCTATACTGCCTGATTCGTGGTAACACTACACCTGGTTTGAGAGTCACACGATGGGGTGTGATTTGCATGTAACCTACATCAGTTGGACCTTGCGCCCATAAATGCTGAGGAACCTTAGACAGTCTTGGATCAAAATCTCGTAATACATAGTGACCCTTAAAGTCACGTAGGAACAATCGTATTCCCTCTGGGGAACAACATATAACGGCACCTAACTCTTTCAGTGTTTTAATGCCTAATAGATTTTCTGGACATGACTTAGTAAGTAACAGATCAGTAGTGCGGGACAATGGACCTACTTCTAGAGTAACTGGCTTTGAAATCTCATTAACGATAGGCTTTCCTGAAAATCCAAGGGAAACATTTCTTGAGCCTGAGAGCGGAGCCCCTGGAACTTCGGCGTGACTAATTGTGGTCCTACTTGCCCCTGTATCAATCAAAAACTTTCTGTCTTTCCCTAATACTTGACTGTGAACATAGGGACCTTCTTGATCTACAGGTATCTCGATGAGAGGCAAGCCTACCTCCCTCTCTAGGCTGTTTCATGAATATGGCTGGTACTCTGGATACTCAGACTGTGCATACTGGTACATCTGCGATGTGACATGCTGTGTTGCAGCAATAGGCTGCGGTACTGTAACTGTCTGTGGTGCATTCTGTGACTGAGGAGTCTGTGAAACTTGTTCTTGTCTAGGCGGACGTGGTCTTTCTTTAGTCTTACCAGTAGCTATGTTATGTTTCAGAACTGCACACTCATTTATAAAATGACCTGGCTGTTTACAATAATTGCAGTTCCCTTTAACGGGAGCTGCAGGATGACTGGCTTGATTCGGACCCCTCTTCTGACTGTCTTGAGGAACAGATTGTGCAACTAGCACTTTCATTTTCGTGTCTTTCATACGTTTTCTCTCGTGTTCTTGCTCTTCCCTGATTCTATTCTGGTGGTACTGAAGCATCTGGAGCATCTGGGACGGAGTATTTGCTTGCCAGGTGCTTTCGACTTTCAAAACTCGGTTTTTAATTGGTGGACTTGAATTCTCGACTAATTTGGTAACGAAAAGGTGAGGATATGACTCACTACTTGTCTTGAGACCACTGTTGATACTAAAGCACTTTTCAAACCTAGAATAAAAATCACTAATATCTTCATCTTGTTTCTGTTTACAGGCTGAGATTGCATCCCAGTCTTCTTTTCTCGTTGTTAATAATCTGGGTAAAACTTGAATTAATAATTCTGGTAATTCTTTACATTTCTCTCCAAGACCAGTACCTGGTACACGTATCTTATCTTCTGCTTCTAGGACTGCCCAATCTATCTTTTTCTCTCCCACCTCCCATTCTTTTTCTTTTAGCTTTTCATACACCCCTGCGGGTAGCAGAACCTTTAACATTTTAATGATATCTGGGTAAGTGTATTCTCCCATACGGAGCATGTCTTTTAATTCTCTATGGAACCCTGCTGGATCTTTGTCATGACAGGGAATTAATTTCTTCATTTCGAGGAGTTCCATCTTTGTGATCGGAGTGTATACAAACACTCGCTGCATTTCGCCACCCGCTCCTCTGACTGGGTGGACTTCTCGTAACGGATTCTGTCTGTCTATGTAGAATGATTTACTTTCTGGGGGTGAGACATGGACAAAATGCGGGTTCAAAAACGTTCTATATTTGTGGCGCTGTTCTAGAATGACACTAATTAAATCGGTACCTAGACCTCTCCATCTATACTGGAGTAACTCGTTCAGGATATCATGTAACGGGCCTGGATCAGAATGTTGACCCTCATACAGAGTAATGAGGTGCTGGATCATATACATACCCACCAGTCGCTGCTCGGCTGGGGGCATTTTCAGAAACATTTGTGCCACTATTTCGTCTGGAAAAGTGGTAGAATCAGTAATCCATCTGACTGCTGACCGAACTATTTCTTGTTCATGCATGGTACTTAACTCACTATAACCGATTCGTGATTTCAGAATGTGATCGGTAGCTTGAAATACTTGTTCTAGGGAACCTTGTTCTGGTGCTGAATGGTGGAAAGTAGACTTGTGTTCTAGACGTAAATGGCGATCTGGAAATCTAGGTTTTCCTACATACGCTATTCTGGCGGTATTCTCGTCGTCTTCCTCTTCAGGATCAGAGGTACTTTCTTTCTCGCTTACTTGTGCGGCTTTACGCTGTTCGTGTATCTTTATTATCTCTCTACGAATTTTCTTGTACATACTTTCCATGGCACCAATGGTATTGTGCTTTCCTTCGGCTATATTATCACTCCACTTTGTCAGAGTTTTCATTTCTGCCGGATCTTTAGACGGGTAATCTTGTTCCCTTATTAGACAGTTAATTAAGAACTTTAATATCATACGCTGAATCTCGGCTTTCCTTTGAGACATGGCATCACTAATACTTTGTGGGTCATCCCCTGTACGGATGAAACGATATATTCTGTCTAGATCTTCTTTCATGTTTGGTAGGGTGACTAGATACTCGGTCACTCTCCTTACGCGTACGGAATATAAAACCATATTAAACTCGCCTGGAACTGGGTCATAGACACATTCGCCAAGGGTTTGCCTGATTTCTGCAACAGACTTATTACTCTTGGGAGTACGCTGTGATGCTTGAGCATGTAATTCGAGTGCTGATAAACGTTTGTATGGCGGCGGAGTTTGAGGAAGACCTCCTCCTGCGGCCCCTAAACTAGAATCATCAACTGATGCTTTTCGTCCTGGCAGGGTCGGTAATTGTAACGTGGGCTGGACTTGTATGGCGGGCTGACCCGGGGGGGCTGTTAAGGGCACCCCGGTATCTGGGGGAGCAGGAATTACCTGATTTACAGGGACTGGCGGAGTGCGAACAGGATTTGCATATTCGGGGACTGTGTCGTCCAGATAGGACGAAATAAAAATATCAGCTGCGGTCGGTTTGTGACGTAGCTTGGTCGGAACTAATGGTGGCGGGAAATTACCGGATGCCTCCGGGGTCGCTTTTGGCAAGCCCTCAGCAAGAAGAGGATACATACCCTTAATGAGGGCATTCCTCTGTCTGTCTGATTGCTCAGTTCTAACTCGTTCACCTATCTCGATTAATTCTCTTTCTTGGGCTCGTTCTTGGGATTCTCTACTTAGTTCTGTCTTTCTGATTTCTCTTTCGGTTCTTTTATGAGCTTCTTTGCGCCATAACTCGATGGCATCTTTCTGTGATTGTCTGGCTTTCTTTTTCCATAATGCTTCTTCTACTCGCATGATGCACTCGGCATCCCATGTACCCGATACGGGCCATCTATACTTTTCTTCTAACTGTTTGGTATACTCTACCCATAAATCTAGATATAATATGGCACTTATGCCATGTTTCTGATACATAAAATGACCTGGACTGTCCCTGGGCGGGACGGGAACTGCTGCTTCCAGCAGACCCTTTCTAGTTTTTAACTGACGTAACTTGGAAAATATGGGCATGACTGAACTGTAATCTAGACACAATACAATACACAATAAACACGATACTTATTTCCCATTCATACCACGACATTAGAATACATGAAAAACATTTAAAATAACAGTTCGGACAGAATACTACCTGGAAATACTTGAAATTTCTCGAGAACAGAACCGACTAGAACAGAAACTAGATGCACTGCTGAAACAGTACGAAACTTACCGGTCTCATAAAGAGACACGTCAGGACCCGTATCCACCGAAGTGGACACTTCGTTTGTGGGACTGTGTACCACCAACCCACAGACCAGAGTCAATCAAATTGACCCTGTCTAGATACCACCCCAGTAACGGTACTCACCGGGCAGCAAGAACGGAAGGCCTCAGACTGGACTGGACTGCTACGACGACGACGACGAACTTCGGACTTCAGTTACGGGTGGACCTCCGGATACCTCGGACCTTGGACTCTTGGCTTGGGCTCTGGTCGGGACTCGCCGCGTTCCTCCACCGTCTCGTCTGGATGCTGGACCGCCTCCTCCGTCTCCTCCGTGGGCCTGAGGGATACTTGAGCAGAAATATCTGCCACTGCGCAGAAGAGTTCCGTCACGACTGCAGAGGGTCAGGGGGTCGGCGTGGCTTCACCGACGCGTGGGGAAAGGGCAAGTCCCTGTTCGGGCGCCATTATGTGGTATATAAATAAATAATACCGGATCTATTTTTGAATGAATGAATGAATAACAGATAGCTCAATAAATAAGAGTCAAGATTCGAGGTAGTGGGAGTTTTTGCAGGTTTAATACAGCATAAGGGCAGGAACAGGACAACCTGCATAGGAATAGGATGACAGGGCCCAGCAGCTGCTGGGGCTGGGTCTGGGATGAGCGCGCTAACTTTTAATAACAATACACGAGCATATATACATAGCGCAAACACATAGCATTACATTGCAGTAGGCGTAGCAGTGGGTGGAGCAGAAGGCGTGACGCGTAGCAGTCGCGAAAGATAAGAGTAAAAAGAAGGTGTAACTGGGCGTATACATAGACATGTGGTGCAGACGTAACAGAATATGTCATGAATGGGCGGAAACCATGGAGGGGGCTACCTAAGGAGCCGGGACCTCTAACCTGGTGGTGCGCGCAAACTGGCAATGACGTATCACTAGGAGAAGCTGGGGGCTATGAACTCTGTGCTAGGAGCAGAGACTAAAGTCTGGAGGGTCGGAGCGACATGTACCTAAACCCTATCTAGTATCTGATGTTTAGGGAACATGTTGATATAACTAGAAGTCAGGAGGGGAAAGGCTAACAGACTCTAAGACTGAAGCATGCATTATTCTTCATGTAGTGCGTGATGAAGAATATTAAATGACCATTAAATACAGTATTTCTCTTAACATGGAGCCGCATAGGCTAGACAATGACGGAAACTATTGATGCAGTTCAGTAGTTTAGGAATGCAGAGAAGGAGGACTGAACTGATAGCTGGAATCATAACATAGTCTTGGCAGACTCAGAGGCAGAGCCAAGCTGCACCGGGCACTGCGAGGCAGGAAGTAAGTGAAAGGTCGAGGATACAGGTGGGGGCTGGATCACTCCTCAGCGAGGCTTCAGGAGACAGGAGCTGAATCTGATGTCCAGGCCCTTTTGAGGCCTAGAAACGGGGACTTTATAATGAAATAACGTGCACACTGAGAAACGTGGCAACATTATTTTACATAAGCCTGATATTCGTAGTATTCACGGGGACTGGAAAATGACATACCAGAGGTGGACACAACTGTAATTGCGTCTTGAATCGGACATGGGGAATAACATGCATATTGGTCATGCACACATAACATATGATGGATGACACGTAGGGACACAGAACATGGCAAAATTTACTTTTCCACAAGGCATTTACCGAATCGGTAAATGAGATGTAGGAAGCACTGAAAACAGTGCTTCTGGGCTTTAAGTATTCGTTTTTTAACACCAAATATTAGTTGGTGGTAAATAAAGAATTCCTATGTAAATGCATTAATGTGCACTTACACCTGTGCCATGTGACAGACATACATGCCCTTAGGGCATGTATGTATGCCACATGTGCACACCAGCCCTAATCAGGGGTGCAACAGGGTGTCAAAGTGACACCCTGCCACCCTTGAATTTTTCGGTATTTACCGAATCGGGTAATTGACATTCATTCCTATGGGCCTCCAGGCCCATAGGAATGATTGGCAAATACCGAATCGGTAATTACCGATACGGTAAATACCGAATATTACCAATTCGGTATTGTTTCCCGAATAATTACCTACATTGCATTTACCGATTCGAAAATACCGAATCGGTAAAATTTGGTATTTTCGAATCGGTAAATCTAAATTACCTATATCTAGCCCTCAGTGATTCATTTAGTATCACAGGAAGTTGAGCCGATGCCGAGGCTCAAACCTGGTTCTGCATTTCTACAGTCAGCAGCTCCGGCCGTTAGATTACATCTCCCCACTCCTTTGCCAGTCTGTCAGTGACCAAGCCCAGAGCCCTGCTACAGTTCAAGAGACTTTTTTCATATATCTCTAAGGGCCAGATGACTAAGGGTTTTTGCATTTTCATATAGTCCGAGTCGCAAAATCAGGCAGTTTACTATCGCACAGCGACTCACGACTGAAGACAGACCTATGAAATGTAGTAAAAACAAATTGCGATTCAGTAACACATTACCAGATTGCAATTTTGGTTTGTTAAAACATACTGGTATTTAGAAGGGGAATGTTTTAGGAAAATGCCCTAAACATGTTTGTGGAAGCAGCGATTCAGAATGGGATGTCTTAGCAATGTGGAATGGGGTTTAATAATGTTTTGCGACCGAAATCCAGTCACAAATAATGACTATATTACAAACTAACTAAAAGATAGTGGTAACCCATTCACAAAGGAAAGGAGTCCCAAAGGAACTTCTCCCCTTTGTGAATGTTTACAGACTCATTTGTCAAGAGTAGGCAATAGTCTACACAGGGACATCATTTGGAGGTAAAAAATCAAATGAGGAAGGATCACTTGTCCTGCATGAACCAGGGTATGCAGGAGATCTCACAGAAGTGTCTCCAATAAAAAAAACCCTCATGCACGTGTTGGGAAGCGTGGATAGCGGTATATCTTGGTCTCCGCTCTTCATACACGTGTGTGCATAATCATAGGGTTAGTTTCGGTATGCAGCCTCCACCAGGAGGATCTTACCCTTGGTTAAAAACAGTAGTGACCCAGTGACGTGGACAGTGTTCAAAAAAATGTTAAAAAACACCCGGATAACCAGAGAGTTAATTTTATTGTGTCTGGGTTCGGGTGAATCCCGTGAGGGAATGCTCAAGATCAGTGCATTCTGTTGAAAAAGATTAGGTTTTCAGGACGCACTAGCATTATTTAGAATTAAAATGGCCGACATGTTTCAGCTAAGCATGAGCGGTAAATCCGTTACGCCCACGGATTTTTCGGATTTTTGGGGAATCCGCAATCCGCGTATTTTACGGATTTCCCACAAAATCCGAAGAAAAAAAATCCGCGCGGACGTAACGGGTTCAAAAGTTGAACCCCCACTCATGTAACTAATTTACAATGGCGCCAGCAAGCTGCCAGCGCCGTTGTAAAATAGTTACAAAGTTAGCTTGCACAGGAACCACTAGATAAAACGAAGCAGGTGCTGCTTTATTTTATCTAAGTGCTTCCTGTGCAAGCTAACTTTGTAACTATTTTACAACGGCGCTGGCAGCTTGCTGGCGCCATTGTAAAATACAACAGCAGCTCACTCAAGGGACCCCTGCGCCCTTCGGGGCGATTGCATAGTAACACACACATGGTCGCTGTAGACAACTCTCTGGCACTTTAGGAAGCTGTAGTATAGTAAAAGCACTATACATTTACCCAACGAGGTAGCACTTACTGATTATCCAGTAGAAAGTACTCCAGTTGAGTAGAGGTATGGCACAAAACGGTGGCGTCTTCTTGAATAAATATGAAGGGCAGGGTTCCTTCTGGCACGATGGTCCTGGCACAAAAATTAAACCTCAACAGGAAGCACTTACAGATATCAATAAAGCATGTGCCCTAGTTGAAGCTTAAATTCAGTGACTCATTCATCAGCCCAAAAACAATCGTAAGCGTTGTCAAGGCTGGGCAGATGTGCCTTCTTCCCAAATCTACCATCGAAAATCAGCTGTGATGCTGGATAGACTTTGCATCCTTGACTTTCACGAGCGCAATACCCAGGCACATTGTGTTCGCACGGGTTTCTGCACGTTCGCGAGCGTTTTGTACAATAAAACCCTCGCGAACTTGCAGAAACCCGTGCGAACACAAAAAAAATACGCTAGGATCCGCGTATTTTGCGTATTTTTGAAATCCGCAAAACCGCGGATTGCCAATACGCAAAATCCGCTCATGCTTAGTTTCAGCCCTCTCTGCCGGGATTCGGACTTAAGGGTTTTCTTCAGGACCAATAGTGGTAGGTGAAAGTGATACTAGTTTACTAAACTTTAGCAAGCAAGTGGTAGAAAAAGGGAAATTTTCAACCTGTTTCCTTTTTTTTCTCGAGGTCTCGATGTGCCTGTAAACCAAACATTATATATACAAACACACAAAGGGAAAAATGAGGTAAGCGAGACACATAACGTAGTGAATTCACTACTATACAACGCAAGTTGATGCAACTGAAAATGGCAATACTTCGTAACCCCCAGTAAATGGCAGTGTCAACTCTCTCTTTCTCCACAAACGTGTACCATGCAAAAAGAAGGTTTTTGATTACTGTAGTGATGGTGTGTCCTAAGGTCATGCACGGTAAAATGGAGCTTAGGTATCTCCTTTCAATCAAATAACTGTTTTAATAAACTGAAGTCATCAGGCTCTCTTTAAATATGCACTATGGTAATATTTCATGCAGTAAAGTTGAAATTCGTGTGTTATATACAGAAAATCATTTTCCATGTGACATTCCCATTCTTAATTTCGTCAGAAATAGCTCATATCGTGCGCGCTTTGTGAGTGTGTTGAAACGCTCATGCCATTCTGCTTCTAGCGCCAGAGTGCGTACCTGAAGTATAAGTCAATTACACCTCCTTCGGGTGTTACAAGGGCTTCGAGGGGGCTAGATGGAGAGGAACATATGGATATTAACGGGGTAGGATATGGAATACTTGCGGTTATGTTGCTGGGTTTTGTTGGGGTCGGGTACCTAACGCTCCGCTCCTCGCGCCTCGCGTTACGCTGCAGCTGCCTCTTGTGACCCGGAAGTAGCAGGGCTCCGCTACCGGGTTGCATATGAAGTCCCGGGTCCATGGGAGTAGAAAGAGGACTAACTGACTGCTATTATCAAGTGTATCGTAATGCTCGAATAAGTAATTAAATTCGATACACAACTTCAAAATGTAACTTTGAAAATGGGAGTTTGTTTTAATTGAGGTATTGAGACGAGGTATTAAAATTAGGTTCGCAAATAATGTATTTAGCGATTTTTCATGGAAGAGCTTTTTACTCGGCTGGTGTTATCTGTTGTCTCAGTTCTAGGACTTCCATTTATAGCTCATATTTTATAGATGCAGTAAAAGGGGCCGAATTACAGATGAAACTGCGGGGAAAGGATGGTTTCTGTATAACACTCATTGGGGGATGGGACCGATGGATAGATAACTGTACAGTATAATATCAATGGGGCCGTAAGTGGTGTACAATAATTCTTATAAAATGCACAGCTTTAGGATAGACTTTAAGGAAAATAGTTGGTCATATTGATTTGAAAAGTAACAGATTGTACCTCCATAAGTGGGTGGTTTAGATCTGTATGACAACATGGTTTTATTGGCAGTTTGTCGGTTCTTATCTCAGCAGACTTAGCCAAGGAATATTGTCATTCAGACCTCTCGTGTCTGTCCCCAGACGATGTATCCAACGTTGTTCCTTTTCAAAAAGGATTCTCTCTGCGTTGTTGTCCTTTATCTCTAGAGTTTCGAGAATGATCCAGTTGAGTTCATCCACTGTGTGGTTCTTTTCTAAATAATGACTGGCCATCTTGGTTTTACTCTTTTTACATTTAACATTGCTCCGGTGTTCCCCAATACTTTACTTGACTTTCCTGCACGTCATACCGATGTAGTTGAGGTGACAAGGGCAGGTTATCATATACACTACATGACTGGTGTTACAGTTAGTGTGTTTCAGTATCCTCCATTTGAAATTGGGAAGTAGTTGTAGTTATTTTGTTGGTTGTGTCAAACTACAAACTGAGCAGGAACCGCACGGGTAATGTCCAATGATTGGGGGATTTCCCCATAGATTTGTTCTTTCTCGTTGTTTGGCGGGGGATGGTCTTGTGTGCACCAAGATATCTTTCAAGTTTCGACTCCGTTTATTGGCAAATCTAGGTTTTGGCCATGAGAGTGTGCCAGGCGTGAGGATCCTCCACGTGTACGGAGAACCAAGATATACCGCTGTCCACGCTTCCCAACACGTGCATGAGGGTTTTTTTATTGGAGACACTTCTGTGAGATCTCCTGCATACCCTGGTTCATGCAGGACAAGTGATCCTTCCCCATTTGATTTTTTGCATTAAGATAAGGAAACTGAAGGATCAGCCATTTCCTCCTCCCGCTCATTTGATTAGTAGATCATTTGGAGGTAGCCAGTGGTCGCAGTTGTGACCTCTAGCTTGCTCCCCCCTACTCCTGGTACTTCCATTACGACTCCTGGCCTCAAATGTTTTGCTCCCTCTGAGTCCAGGGCTCGCAAAGGAAGTGCCAGGAGTAGGAGGGTGCAAGCTGGAGGTCACAGCCATGACCCCTGACTACCTCCAACTCAGGGGGTAACAACCATTACAACGCAGTCATTACAACGCACTAACTTTACAATACAGTCATTACAACTCAACATCCTTTACATCTTATGCCATTACAACGCAGCCATTAAAACGCATGTCATTACAACGTATACCATTACAACACATGCCATTACAGCGCATGCCATTACAACACATTATAAGGTAAGTAATGGGAAACACTAATTTTTATCCCTACACTATCCAACACTTACCCTACTGTTGCTCTCACTGGAGTGGGAATAATAATTTTTACCCCTACGCTATCCAACACTTACCCTACTGTTGCTCTCAGTGGAGTGGGAATAGTAATTTTTACCCCTACACTATCCAATACTTACAGTACTGTTGCCCTAAAAGTATTATGCGTTGTAATGGCATGCATTTTAATGGTATGCATTGTAATGGAATACATTGTAAGTGTAGTTTTCTAGAAATGCATTGTGATGGCATGTGTTGTAAAATCATGCCTTGTGATGGATGTTGCAATGTAAAAAATGCGTTGTAAATGTATGCATTGTAAAAGTTTGCATTGTAACATGTCCTATGCGGCCACAGGACACTACTCTTGACAAATGTTTGTTAAATTTTCCTTTTTTTTAACACAGCCTGTTTTTCTTCAAGAAAAAGATTGCTCTATTTAACCCCTTCCACGCTGATGACGAGCTCAGCTCGTTATCAGCGTTACCTGCCGTGTGCTGATGACGAGCTGAGCTCGTCATGTAACGCGGTAATTTTTAAAATGCCGCATACCGCGGGAAAAGCCGCCGCACGCATGCGGTTAAAAGCAATTACATGGTGGTCTGTTGAATTTACCTGCCATCCCTGTGATGACTGCCAGTCTTATAGTGTTGCAATTTGCAACCTCCCTCACTAATATTCGTAAGGAAAGTCGAATTGCAAACCACTATGATTCGGTATTTTGTGAACTGACTTATTATAACATAGGTCATTTTGCAATAATACTGCATTGGTCACAAAAATACTGACTGCAATTTATGACCAATATTGTGCAACCCGCGCTTACTATATCTGGCCATTGTCGACAGGCTGGGGGGGCAGCCAGTAAACATTGTCATCAGAGTACAAGAAGCACTTCCTTGGGGATCCATGGACAATGCAGAGGTTTCTAGCTGAGACAAATCCCCAGGGAAATAAACATTGGCCCCTCCACAGAGATATGCAGCAGCCGAGCCTTGTAAAGTCTAGAGCCTGCAGTTGGCAGGGAGGCTCTCTCTAGAACTCCAGATGCACTCCCCATTTGGAGTTTTGGTTTCCAGACACGTCAGCCTCGAGCTGGCAGCTAACCTTATGTGTCAGCAAATGTGACACCTCTTAACTTATGGAGACTTTAATCAGCTTTTTTCTACTGGCTCCAACTATAAATTGTTTTAATGACAGTTTAAAAAATACCATCAAGCTTTGCATGGCATTTATATTTGAATCATCGCTCAAGTGCTGCGGTGCACCCTGGGAAGGCGGCACTGGCATTAGCAAGAGGCGTTCTTTGTTGCCAACTCGAAATAACTCCTAGATTTCTCTCCTTCAGCTCCAGGGGCTGAGTGTGGTTACTCATGGGTGCAGAGCAGAGCTCTTTTCAGCCCAGGGCAATGCTACAATTTGCACCTTGGGTGAAACACGGAAATATTTTCCCTAAAAACACAACTCGCTAAATGCAGGTAAGTCCTGCAGGCTGCACTTTAGCCACAATGCTTTGCAGAAATAAGAATGTGGCAGCACGTTTGGGAAATTATGCAATTTGCATCTCCAGTTTAATGATGCAACCTACATTTTAAAACCAATATTTTATTCTGCACCCCAAAGACATTGCAGTAATATGTACCCCAGTATACCTGCTGGTATCTGTACATCTGTACCCCAGTATTCTTGCTGCAGTCTGTACCCACTATCCTTGCTGCAATCTGTATACCAGTGTGCCTCCTGCAATCTGCACCCCAGTATACCTGCTGTAGACTGTAAACCAGTATACCTGCTGCAATCTGCACCCCAGTATACCTGCTGCAATCTGCACCCCCGTATACCTGCTGCAATCTGTACCCCAGTATACCTGCTGGTATCTGTACATCTGTACCCCAGTATACTTGCTGCAGTCTGTACCCACTATCCTTGCTGCAATCTGTATACCAGTGTGCCTCCTGCAATCTGTACCCCAGTATACCTGCTGTAGACTGTAAACCAGTATACCTGCTGCAATCTGCACCCCAGTATACCTGCTGCAATCTGCACCCCAGTATACCTGCTGCAATCTGCACCCCCGTATACCTGCTGTAATCTGTACCCCAGTATACCTGCTGTAGACTGCACCCCAGTAGACCTGCTGCAATCTGTACCCTGGTATACCTCATGTCATATGTATACTTGCTTTTATCTCTACCCCAGTATATCTGACGTAATTATACCCCATTGTATCTCCTGTAATCTGTGCCCCGGTATACCTGCTGCAATCTGCACCCCAGTATACCTGCTGCAATCTGCACCCCAGTATACCTGCTGCAATCTGCACCCCCGTATACCTGCTGTAATCTGTACCCCAGTATACCTGCTGTAGACTGCACCCCAGTAGACCTGCTGCAATCTGTACCCTGGTATACCTCATGTCATATGTATACTTGCTTTTATCTCTACCCCAGTATATCTGATGTAATTATACCCCATTGTATCTCCTGTAATCTGTGCCCCGGTATACCTGCTGCATTCTGTAACCCAGTATATCAGCTACAGTTTGTACCCGGTATACCTCCTGCAGTCTGTACTCCGGTATACTGGCTGTAGTCTATACCCCGGTATATCTTCTGCAGTCTGTACCTGGTGTACCACCTGCAGCCTGTACTTCAGCATGCCTGCTATAGTTTGTACTCTGGTATACCTGCTGCAATCTTACCCCGATATACCTACTGCAATCTCTACCCAGTATACCTCCCACTATACCTGCTGCAATCTGTGCCGCAGTATTATTGCTACAATCTACAACAAGTATAGCTGCTGCAATCTGTACCCCAGTATACGTTCTACAATCTGTACCCAGTACACCTGTTGTAATCTGCACCCCAGTATAAATGCTGCAATCTGCACCCCAGTATGCCTGCTGCAATCTGTACCCCAGCATACCTGCTGTAATCTGTACCCCACTATAGTAATTGTAAACTGTGCCCCAGTATACCTGCTCTAAACTGCACCACAGTATACCTGCTGCAATCTGCACACCAGCAAACCTGCTGCAAGCTGTACCCTTCTTTCGTTGCTGCAATCTGTACCCCATTATACCTGCTGCAATCTGTACCCCATTATACCTGCTGGATCACTGACATAATATCGACGGACAGAATATCGACTATCAAAAATATCGATGCCAAAATATCGACAGACAGAATATCGAGTTTGTATCTACAAACAGGTAAGTACAAAAATATTGAGTACAAAATATTGTTTACAAAAATATAGCTTATAAAAATATCGACTTTATTTAAAACAGTGTTAAATTAAATTAATAGTAAAAATTAATTACTAAAATATACTTAAAAATACTAAAATTAACTTATAAAAAATAAATAATTAATGAAAGTTAAAAAAAATGTTTTTACAATCATATTTGTAAAAACATATATATATAGTAACATAATATAATTAAATAATATCCTATATTATTACCGTACAATAGCAGAAGTGTAAAAAACACTATTCCCACTCCAGAGAGTGCAACAGTAGGGAAAGTGTTGGATAGCGTAGGGGTAAAAATTACTATTCCCACTCCAGTGAGTGCAACAGTAGGGAAAGCGTTGGATAGTGTAGGGGTAAAAATTACTATTCCCACTCCAGTGGGTGCAACAGTAGGGAAAGCGTTGGATAGGGTAGGGGTAAAAATTACTATTCCCACTCCAGTGGGTGCAACAGTAGGGAAAGCGTTGGATAGCATAGGGGTAAAAATTACTATTCCCACTCCAGTGGGTGCTACAGTAGGGAAAGCGTTGGATAGCGTAGGGGTTAAAAATACTATTCCCACTCCAGTGGGTGCAACAGTAGAGAAAGCGTTGGATAGCGTAGGGGGAAAAATTACTATTCCCACTCCAGTGGGAGCAACAGTAGGGAAAGCGTTGGATAGCGTAGGGGTAAAAATTACTATTCCCACTCCAGTGGGTGCAACAGTAGGGAAAGCGTTGGATAGCGTAGGGGTAAAAATTACTATTCCCACTCCAGTGGGTGCTACAGTAGGGAAAGCGTTGGATAGCGTAGGGGTTAAAAATACTATTCCCACTCCAGTGGGTGCAACAGTAGGGAAAGCGTTGGATAGGGTAGGGGTAAAAATTACTATTCCCACTCCAGTGGGTGCAACAGTAGGGAAAGCGTTGGATAGCGTAGGGGTAAAAATTACTATTCCCACTCCAGTGGGTGCTACAGTAGGGAAAGCGTTGGATAGCGTAGGGGTTAAAAATACTATTCCCACTCCAGTGGGTGCAACAGTAGAGAAAGCGTTGGATAGCGTAGGGGGAAAAATTACTATTCCCACTCCAGTGGGAGCAACAGTAGGGAAAGCGTTGGATAGCGTAGGGGTAAAAATTACTATTCCCACTCCAGTGGGTGCAACAGTAGGGAAAGCGTTGGATAGCGTAGGGGTTAAAATTACTATTCCCACTCCAAAGAGTGCTACAGTAGGGAAAGCGTTGGATAGCGTAGGGGTAAAAATTACTATTCCCACTCCAGTGGGTGCAAAAGTAGGGAAAGCGTTGGATAGTGTAGGGGTAAAAATTACTATTCCCACTCCAGTGGGTGCCACAGTAGGGAAAGCGTTGGATAGCGTAGGGGTAAAAATTACTATTCCCACTCCAGTGGGTGCTACAGTAGGGAAAGCGTTGGATAGCGTAGGGGTTAAAATTACTATTCCCACTCCAAAGAGTGCAACAGTAGGAAAAGCGTTGGATAGCGTAGGGGTAAAAATTACTATTCCCACTCCAGTGGGTGCAACAGTAGGGAAAGCGTTGGATAGCGTAGGGGTAAAAATTACTATTCCCACTCCAGTGGGTGCTACAGTAGGGAAAGCGTTGGATAGCGTAGGGGTTAAAATTACTATTCCCACTCAAAAGAGTGCAACAGTAGGGAAAGTGTTGGATAGCGTAGGGGTAAAAATTACTATTCCCACTCCAGTGGGTGCAACAGTAGGGAAAGCGTTGGATAGCGTAGGGGTAAAAATTACTATTCCCACTCCAGTGGGTGCCACAGTAGGGAAAGCGTTGGATAGCGTAGGGGTAAAAATTACTATTCCCACTCCAGTGGGTGCTACAGTAGGGAAAGCGTTGGATAGCGTAGGGGTTAAAATTACTATTCCCACTCCAAAGAGTGCAACAGTAGGAAAAGCGTTGGATAGCGTAGGGGTAAAAATTACTATTCCCACTCCAGTGGGTGCAACAGTAGGGAAAGTGTTGGATAGCGTAGGGGTAAAAATTACTATTCCCACTCCAGTGGGTGCTACAGGAGGGAAAGCGTTGGATAGCGTAGGGGTTAAAATTACTATTCCCACTCAAAAGAGTTCAACAGTAGGGAAAGCGTTGGATAGCGTAGGGGTTAAAATTACTATTCCCACTCAAAAGAGTGCAACAGTAGGGAAAGCGTTGGATAGCGTAGGGGTAAAAATTACTATTCCCACTCCAGTGGGTGCAACAGTAGGGAAAGCGTTGGATAGCGTAGGGGTAAAAATTACTATTCCCACTCCAGTGGGTGCCACAGTAGGGAAAGCGTTGGATAGCGTAGGGGTAAAAATTACTATTCCCACTCCAGTGGGTGCTACAGTAGGGAAAGCGTTGGATAGCGTAGGGGTTACAATTACTATTCCCACTCCAAAGAGTGCAACAGTAGGAAAAGCGTTGGATAGCGTAGGGGTAAAAATTACTATTCCCACTCCAGTGGGTGCAACAGTAGGGAAAGCGTTGGATAGCGTAGGGGTAAAAATTACTATTCCCACTCCAGTGGGTGCTACAGTAGGGAAAGCGTTGGATAGCGTAGGGGTTAAAATTACTATTCCCACTCAAAAGAGTTCAACAGTAGGGAAAGCGTTGGATAGCGTAGGGGTTAAAATTACTATTCCCACTCAAAAGAGTGCAACAGTAGGGAAAGCGTTGGATAGCGTAGGGGTAAAAATTACTATTCCCACTCCAGTGGGTGCAACAGTAGGGAAAGCGTTGGATAGCGTAGGGGTAAAAATTACTATTCCCACTCCAGTGGGTGCCACAGTAGGGAAAGTGTTGGATAGCGTAGGGGTAAAAATTACTATTCCCACTCCAGTGGGTGCTACAGTAGGGAAAGCGTTGGATAGCGTAGGGGTTAAAATTACTATTCCCACTCCAAAGAGTGCAACAGTAGGAAAAGCGTTGGATAGCGTAGGGGTAAAAATTACTATTCCCACTCCAGTGGGTGCAATAGTAGGGAAAGCGTTGGATAGCGTAGGGGTAAAAATTACTATTCCCACTCCAGTGGGTGCTACAGTAGGGAAAGCGTTGGATAGCGTAGGGGTTAAAATTACTATTCCCACTCAAAAGAGTTCAACAGTAGGGAAAGCGTTGGATAGCGTAGGGGTAAAAATTACTATTCCCACTCCAAAGAGTGCAACAGTAGAGAAAGCGTTGGATAGCGTAAGGGTTAAAATTACTATTCCCACTCCAAAGAGTGCAAAAGTAGGGATATGAAATACTCCATATAATATTTCTATTAATATAAATAAATATCTAGGAAAAAATAATTAAAAGTAATTACCAATATAATATATAATATAATAATTAATCAATTAAAATTACAAATTAAAAGTTAATATTTACAATTATTTACATATTAATAAAAATTAATTACAAATTAATAATTAATATTTGTACCTTTAAAAAGTAATTAATAATTAATTCAAATTAACTACAATTAAATAAATTGATTAATTTAATTAATTATAAATAAATTACTTCCCACCCAATTCCCCTATAAACCCACAACTCGCTACAGAAATAAAATTAGTAAAATTAACATAACTAGCAATTAATCAATTAATTTAAATTAATTGCCAATTAAAATGTAAATAATTACCAAATATCAATTAATTAACAAATAATGAAAATGAATAACAATAATTAAATTTACATATTTTATTAATTAGAATTAAATTACTTCCCAACCTACTCCCCTATACACCCACAACCCACTACATAAAATAAATTAGTACAATTAACATAATTAACAATTAATCAATTAATTAAAATTAATTAACAATTAATTAAAAATGAATGCCAATAAATACATTTACATATTTAATTAATTATATTTAAATTACTTCCCACCCTATTCCCCTATAAACCCACAACCCGCTACAGAATTAAATTACGCAAACATTAAAACAACAAATTTCATTAATTAAAATAAATTATAACATAAATACACACTTTTCACACATATATTAACATAAAAATCACTATAAAAAATGTGATATTATTAAAAATTCGATAATATTAATAATCTATATTATATACTTCGATATTTTAACTGTCTATATTTTTAACATTCGATATTAAATCACTTACCTTAAAAACGATATTTTTGATGTCTATATTCTGTCATGTCGATATTTTGTCCATTCGATATTTAAAACTCGATATAATGTCCATTCGATATTTGGAAGTCGATATTTTGACTGTTTACCGTTGCTGCTGTAATCTGTACAGAGTATACCTGCTCCAATCTGTAGCCAGTATACGGATGCAATCTGTATCCCAGTATAACAGCTGCAATATGAACCCAGTATACTCACAGTAATCCGGAATCCCTATCCAAGTGCACCTGCTGTAATCGCTACCCCAGTATACCTGCTGCAATTTGTATCCCAGTATACCTGATGCAATCTTTATCCCAGTATACCTGCTACAATCTGTGTTCAGTATACTTAATGCAATATATGCCCCAGTATAGCTGCTGCAATCTGTACCCTAGGGGAAACATCCTTTACAACGCAACTTTTACCATGCAGTGCTATTACAACGCAGGTTTTACAGCGAAAACCATTACAACGCATTGCGCTGGGGGGCACTCTAGGATAGGGAATAGATTTAATTTACTATCCAACACCTTCCCTAGTGTCCAAGGGGACTGGAGTTGGAATAGTAAATTAAACTATTCACTATCCAGCACCCCAAAGCGCTATGCGTTGTAATGGTATGCATTGTAAAAACCGCGTTGTAAAAGCATGCGTGGTAAAAGCATGCGTTGTAATGTCATACATCCGTACCCTAGTATATGTGATTCAATCTGTAGCCCAGTATATCTGTGTAGTCTGAACTCCAGTATACCTGCTGCAATCTGCACTGCAGTTTATCTTCTGTAATAGGTACCCCAGTATGCGTGCTGAAATGTGTACCCCAGTATAGTTGCTGTATTCTGTACCCCAATATACCTGCTGCAATCTGCAAAACAGTAAACCTACTGCATTCGGTATCCCAGTATACCTGATGCAATCTATATCCCCCATTTACCTGCTGGGATATGTACTCCAGATCAGTTGGTACAATCTATACCTAATAGCCAGTAAACATGCTGCAATCTGTACCGCAGTATACATGATGCACTCTGTACCCAAGTATAGCTGCTTTCATCTGTACCCCAGGCCACATGCTGCAATCTGCACGACAGTATCCCTGCTGCAAACTATATACCAGTATACTTGCTGCAGTTGGTATCCCAGTATACCTGCAGCAATTTGTACCCAGTATACCTGATGCAGTCTGTACCCCAGTGTAACTGCTGTAATCTGTACCCCAGTGTATCTGCTGCAATCTGTCTGTACCCAGTATATCAGCTGCAATGTGTTCCTTAGTATAGTTGCTGCAACATGTAACTAGTCTCTGGACCGCTGGAAGAATTATACGAAATGGTCCCTAGTAACAATAGGGCCAATTTACAAAGGTAAATATACATCTGTGCTTTTACTCACAAGTATATTTACTACTACACCCTGGGGTAACTCCACCCTTTTTGGCTATTCACCATTTCAGAGAGGTGATTTACAATAAGTGACGGCTTACATGCCTCCACCTACTGTAATGAGGTGTAACTGCCTACAGTAGAATGTACGACTGTAAATAATTCATTTATCAGTAGCAGCGTTTCAACTGTTGGTCAACATCTCCACCACTGACTGAAGAGACTCTGCTCGCGCTGAGCTGCTACTGCTACTTTGCACGAATATTTGAATGTTTTTAGACTGTTAGGAAACTGAATTCTAGCTTTTAAATTGTTAACTGTTAACTTGCTCTAAAAAACGAGCATTACCTGGGAATTCATTCTGCGGGGTACTGCTTGCCACTGTCTCGTGACACTCTTCTGATTTAGCCAATCATTGTGGGGTGGGAGGAGCGGAGGCGGGGGCAGGGGATAAATGCCTGACGCAGCGGGCGCGCCAGCGGCGCGTCAAAGGCGAGCCCGTCCGCGCCCGTCCGCGCCCGTTCGGGCCCAGGGCCCAGCCATTATGCCCAAAATCTTAAGTATTCCTCTAATGAACTTCGCATCCTTCACTCTCCTATTCACCCTATTGCTCCTGAGCTATCGGCTATTTTAAGGCAACACGGTATTTGGAGATCTAAGGCACATTATGAATTGCCTTTAGTACCGGTGATTCCTCTAGTAGGCTGTCATAAAAACACCGGTAGACCTCTATGTATCTTTTATATAAACACTCGTTCCTTAGTACAACACCAGCTAGATATCTTTTTACTCATTGAAACTGAGAAACCTGACATTCTTTTAATTATGGAAACATAGCTGTCACCTGATTCCACACCTGATATTCTTGCTGCGTTGCCAGACAACTACTATATACTCCACGCTAACCGGCCGACAGGAAAAAAGGGCGGGGGAGTAGCAGCAATAATCCACAAAGACCACAAATTTGTGGCTCTGACACCTCTGACCCTCTCAAGTGTCGATGATTTGATTATTAAACTAGTATCAGACACGGAACCATTGATCTGTGTTCTGATCTACAGGCCCCCGTCATACATGCCCACGTTCCCTATCTCTTCAACCGAACAAATCTGGCCACGAAATACGCAAAAGTCCTCCTAATAGGAGATTTTAACTATTGGGCCAATGATCCATTGGATGGCACACAATCAGGGGAATTGACAGACCTATTAACAAATCTCAATCTGACACAGTACATCACTCAACCAGCCCATATTAACCCCTTGCGCGCTGATGACGGAACCGCTCCGTCATCAGCTGCGGGTGCGCTGTGCTGATGACGGAGCGGTTCCGTCATGGCCCGCCCTGCTCAATAGAACGCTCATGCGCGGTGCGAATTCCGTGCCTGCGCTGAGGGTTCTATTGAGCGGGGCGGGCCATGACGGAACCGCTCCGTCACCAGCATAGCTCAACCGACCCTGGTGACGGAGCGGTTCCGTCACCAGCATGCGCCTGCCGCGCGGCCGCCCGCCCCCTTAGCACTGCGGCGGAATAGCCGCCGCAGTGAAGGGGTAAGGGCCACATTCTGGACCAAGTGTGGTCCACTAACCCCTTATTGGCTAGTCCTACTGTTGAGCCGTGTATATGGTCAGACCATCACCTAATTAAGGGACCGATTAGGATGGCGGTGAATCCGCATCCTCCGGGCCGGCGCCGCGGCCACAGAAAAAACCCACCGCCAGATTAGGATGGCGGTGGGATTGCGGTGGGACCAGCGGCGGACGGCAGGTCCGTCCGCCGCTGATCTGCGGGGTGTGGAGGGCTATTTGGTGGTGGTGTCTGCAAGACACCGTCAGCCAAATTACGATGTGCATTGAAACATGCTTTTCCACGGCGGCTTTTCCGCTGTGGAAAAGCATGTGGTCTTTGGTGTTTGGGGGCCCGTTGTGGGCCCCCAGGGTGTCGGTGGTAGGGGGTACACATGGGGGGTACCTATGATACCCCCCAGCATTTACATACACAAAGCAGCAGGCACCGTGCGGTGCCTGCCGCTTTGTGCATGTAAATGTAAAACATGCATTTTTAACCTTGCGGCGGGTGCTGCTTCAAGCAGCACCCGCCGCAAGGTTAAAGATACGGGATGTGACCGCCAGGGTGGCGGTCACATCCTAATTGCACCGGAGGGACCGCCGCTGACCCTGCGGACGGTCCCTCCACCTCGGGGGTGGCGGACAGACGCAGGTCCGTCCGTCCGCCATCCTAATAGGCCCCATAATTTCTAGTGCCCTCCCAGGCTAGAAACATCTTGGCCAGGCGAGAGGTAGGTTTGTCTCGGAAATGGCATAACTTGGATAAAGAGCAGTTTCTGACAACCCTTACCAACACGCTCCCCACAGTGGAAAAAGATATTGAGCTATGTGAGGGCAGGATGGCTGAGTGGTTATTGGGGACCAGCAATATACATGCATCTCTGAAAAAATTAAAACCTGTACGACGGGCAGACGCACAGAAATGGTTTACAGAGGAATTAAAAAAAACAGAAATTACTGCTGCGCCAAAAAGAAAGGAAATGGCGCTCACAATATGCTGAAAACAGGAAACAGCCCGATCTGGCAGCTAGAGGCGACTACAAACTGGCCATTATTACAGCTAAGAGATCCTATTTTTCATCTAGGATTTTGAATGCCAGTAATAGTTCCAAGAAAATCTTCACTATTGTCAATGTACTCTCTCATCCTGATAGGACCCTCCCTGACCCCTCTCCCACACAAGAATTTTGTGATACACTGAACAAATTCTTCTTAGACAAAATTGCACGAATTAAAGCAAGTATACCTAAAACATCTGGGGCAAGGACGATTCTCACTGTAGACAAAAATTCATCCGTTTTAGATTCCTTCCCAGCCATAACTACCAATACACTAAACAACTTGCTGTCCAGAGTAAAATCAGGGTCCCCCCTGAACAGCTGTCCTCCTCATGTCATGAAAGAGGCATTTTCTAGCTTCCCTGATTTATTGACCAGTTTCCTAAACGAGTCCCTTTCCCAGGGCCTCGTCCCTAAATCATTTAAGATGGCAGTTGTGGTCCCACTTTTAAAACAAGCATTTGCAATGCAATAGGTTTCGCATTTACGCAAGTTTAAGCTATTGATATTGTAAATGACAATGCCTTTTATTTATGTTTTAAAAACCAAAACATAAATAAAAGGCATTGTCATTTACAATGTCAATAGCTCAAACTCGCGTAAATGAGAGACCTATTGCATTGGAAATGCTTGTGTTGCATAGAGCCTTGTGCTTCCTGTAGGGCAAAAGTTAACAATCTTGTAATATAGCTTAGGGGGTTATGACCCTGCAGCAGAGACCTGTACAAACCACAAGGCTTATATTTAGAACCTCACTGTTTCTTTATCAATCTTTTCCTATTTTAAGATTGCTAAAAAGTAGTTACTTTGGGTAGTAATAAACACCTATGAGTAAGTGCTATATAAATGGTTATTAGTGTGGCAACTAAAGATAATATTATGAACTGCAGCAAGCTTTTCTTAGAGTGAAAAGGCTGATGAGGCTTGTGGTGCCCCTGACCACCCCAAATCTGAACAGCTTCTGTGTGTGGAGAAAGAGAATGACCAGATCGACAGGAACAGGAAGGCTCACAGATTTACCAGCAACGGCTGACCAGCTGATGGTGACACTTCCTTACTTGTTGTGAGTTACTGAAACAATCGTGAACTGCATTCACGGGAATGGAATGGTAACTTTTTCTGGAATCCCACTTGCCTCGTTAAAGCTCCTCCGGAAGTGATGACTCCTCCGAGCGCTGGATGGACGTGCACATATCTGTTACGTCTTGCTGAACGTGGGCCATCACTGTGATGCACAATTCCAGGAATGCACACAGCTGAACCAGCGGCGGAACGCTCCCATGCTTGTAAGTTACTGAAACTGCGGGGTGCCGCTCGCAGTGGGTAATTTGACTCTGTTTGGATCGCCGCCTTTTACCTTGTGAGGAAGACCCTTTGCCGATGTCACCTCGTCTCTGCCTGTGACTCCTGGGGTGTTGAGACAACCGCCGCGGGAGCACCGAGTCCGGGACTGCGAGGCCCACAGTGCTTAGCGCTCACCACATCACGCGCACCTGTGCCCGCTTCCCGGACTCCTCCCAGCTGACCACCTGACCTGGGCGTCTAGTCCTACTTCTACGACTCGCGGCCCCCGCTCCGCGGGTGCAACTCGTAGTCGGTAATTTGACTCTGTTTGGATCGCCGCCTTTTACCTTGTGAGGAAGACCCTTTGCCGATGTCACCTCGTCTCTGCCTGTGACTCCTGGGGTGTTGAGACAACCGCCGCGGGAGCACCGAGTCCGGGACTGCGAGGCCCACAGTGCTTAGCGCTCACCACATCACGCGCACCTGTGCCCTCTTCCCGGACTCCTCCTCAACCTCGTCATATTAACCCCTCCCTTACCGCGCACGCGGGACGCGCGCGGGACTCAGCCCAAGGCTAAGCCCGGGCAAAGGGCGGGCCGTTTGAGGCCGTTCGAAGACCGGAGAGACTGGACTGGGCCATTCCCTTTTTAATTTATTTTAATTTTAATTTTCTGTCCGCCCCATTTTAGTTAATATGGTGGTGACTAGAGGAAAGAAAACTATGGCCCGGGGAGCGTGGGTAAAATGCTAGGTCCTATGGACGACTTTATTACTAAGGCTAATACTTTTATTGACCAAAGCATTTCATTGATAGAGGAAAGGGTTTCTTTAGACCTAGCATTTGCTAAAAAATCCTCCATGGGCAATCTGGCAGATGCCAGAACACCTGCTCCTGGTAATAACAAAGAAGGATCGAGGGTGCATGGTGAGGGGAGACGTAGTCTGCCCAATAATGTGGACTTGTCGGTGTCTGAGCTCGCAGTCTCACAATTGAGCTCTGACTTAGAAAAAACTCCAGAGTTATTACCCCAAACCCCCCCACAAACGTCATCCCTGGAGAGAATTCAAGCAAGGGGAAGGAGGGAGGGTGCAATTAGTAAAAGAAAGAACGACTAGAAAACCCCTACCCTCACTATGCCGGAACACTCCCCTAGTATTCTACAGCTTTCTCCCCCAAGACTAGAGCAACAAATAGTTCCTGCTCTAATCCACCATACTGACCAGGAACTTCCTACCCCCGTGATTACGGACTCACCAATTCTTCTATTTACTGATAAGGGATTAACAGGTAGCGATAATTCATTCCTCCTAAATAAGATTGCTGACCTCTTTAAGTTATTTCTACAGCCAGTAGAACAAAAGTTAGCAAAGTTAGAGAGTCAGATGTCCAAGCTTGTTAATCTCTCACACCACAATCAACCGGCTGGGGCTCAAAAAAGAGGGGAAATTAATTATATTAAGCAACCTTCCTTGAAACCTGCAAGTGCCATCTCGAAACCTGTCACTCTTCAAAAGAACGTACTGCAGGTTGCAACACCTATAGTATCGATCTCTAGTGCAACCCCTACATCAACCTCCACTATGAGTACATCAAATCCAATCAACAACGTAGCCACTACATTGACACAGGGAAATGCCTTGCCACTAATAACATCTTTATCACAGCCAGTGGCAAAAAATAATGTAACATCTAAAACTCCGACACCCAATCCTCTGGCCCAAACAGCCAAAAGACACGTTCCTAGAGGTCCCGGAGAGGCCAGAATCCCTGTTGATCTGCCACCAGACGCTTCACCTTATGTAGTGGTTATGACTGGTGTTCCCGAGTTAGCGGTCCATAATGCGGAACCGAGTTGGTCCTTGAAAAACAAGGCACAACATTGGTTACAGACGAACCGCCCCATGCCGCCAAACTGGCATGGAAGGATTTCTTCAGTACGCAGGACACCATGGGTGGGCAAAGGTAGAAAAATGATCCCAGGGGACTGTATTGTGATCACTTTTGAAGATCCCCAGGTAGCAGATTACATCTGCTCCTGGGATCAAACAAACGTAAACGGTATTGGTATTAAACCACTCTCTTTCTTTTACCCCGTAAGACAACCCAATAACTTTTTTGAGGATCTTGGCTCCCCCTGGGTTGCACCACCCCCTCGTCAGGTTGCATTTTATGACACTAGACAATATGGGGGCCCCCCCCACCGCGAGTACGATAATTCTTGGCACCTAGTGGGACCACGCTATCAGGGAGAAACTGGGAAGAATGGGGTCCACATTTCCAGAAGAAGGTACATAGAGGACAGCCCCGCTGGGACCCTTGGTATAACATCCCGTTGACTAATAGATTCAGCGCACTTGAAATGGTCGATTGACCATCAACGGACGCTGAATATATTAATTCTAATTCACCATACCGGCCCCCTAAAATAAAAATTCCCCGGTCGACCCTAGAACCAGTAACATTAAAAGCCGATACATCGACTATACCCCTCCTTTTCTGGAACGTGGCGGGTCTACGCCCAAAGATTGAGGATGGGACGGCCCTGAACTTTCTTGAAAAAGGGAAAATAATTTGCCTTCAAGAGACTTGGTCCACAACAGAGCTCCATCTTTTGGGTTACAAAACTTATTTTTCCCCAGCTGCGCGCAGCGCAATAGGCAGGCCTAAAGGAGGGTTAATAACGTATGTTGCAAATACACTCAACCATCTAAAAGTGTCCATTATCCATACCGACCCTAACTGTCAAATTCTCTCTCTGTCCTTTGCAAACAAGGAGTCTATCCTTCTAGTAAATTCTTATAATAACCTAGAGGAAGACCAATTTTTGACCCTTGTCTGTAATATCCAGGAGAGATTAAGACACCTTTATCAATGGAAGGATCGACCTGGGGCAATTCATCTTTTATGGGGAGGGGATTTTAATCTCCATCCATGCCCTTTGGCGAATTCACAATGTTGCGGGATTGTGGATGAATTTGAGGCTCCACTAGCCCACTTTGTCCACACCAAGTTGGGGAACGCAATGAACAACTTGCTCTCCGACCTGGATCTTGTAATTGCTAACTGTCCAAGTCTAGATAAAAATTCTTTTTTTCCGACCTATGTGGGTAGAGGCCATCAAACGACAGTTGACTATATTTTCCTCTCTCCTGGATTGCTAGATATAACCAAAGCTTTCCAGGTCATTCCTAATCCACTGGGCGATCATTCTGCGCTGAGGATGGACCTTCATTTAATCGAGTATAAGCCCCAAAACACCGAAATAGCAAATACCCTCGTCCAAAATAAGTTGGGCCTAGGAAAAAAGAACGGCTACTCAATAAAATGGGAAAAAATTAACCCAAATGAAATTACAAAAAAACTGGTGGAGCGGGCGTATCCTAATATAATTAAATGTTTGGATCTCTCGGTAAATCACAAAGAAGTCTTAAATAATTTTAAACAAATTTTAGAGATAATTAAGGGACTGCTCACGGCTAAACCAATACCTAAACATCGCAACAAGAAAGGGTGGTTTAACCACAGTTGTACTAGAGCCCTTTCCAAACTAAAATCTGCCTTACACAACAAACCTAGAGATGTGGGCCAGATCCAACTTCTTAAACGCCAATACATTGGGGAACGTAAGTTAAGATCCCAAGAACTGAAAGAGAAACTCTGGGAAGATCTGCATATGAGCGCTCTCTCAAAAAATAGCGAGGCCTTTTGGCGAACGGTTAGATCTCCTTATTTTACAGAAAATAATACCCCCAGGATAGAGGTGGGTGGCCCACTTCACAAATATTTTTAAAGATGATTCGAGTATAGGTGGGTCGACGAATACTCTTATAAAGGCACAATATCCAATCCCGCTGTCCTTTGATATATCTGACCTATTAGTGGCCCTGGAAATAAGAAAATCTGCGAAAGCTCCAGGCCCAGATGGTGTCCCAGTGGACCTTTTTAAACACAACCTGGACCTATGGGCACCCATTCTCACAAGAGTGTGTACGGCTGCTGCAAATGAGGGAGTGTTAGACTCTTGGACTAGGTCAATTATGGTCCCCATTTTTAAAAAAGGGGACCGTCAGGATGTGAAATGCTATCGTCCCATTTCATTGCTGGACTCGCTTGGCAAGGTCGTAGGGAGAGTAATCCTAGAGCGACTTCAGCAGTGGGGTGAGGAAAGAGGCATTATTTCCGACAGTTTGGTTTCCGAGAGGGGTTCGGAACGGTAGAGCAGGCCCTCAATCTTAGCCTGATAATGGGTAAATATATACAGGCTAAGAAGAATATGGTCTATATGGTCTATGTGGACCTGTCCGCAGCTTTTGATTGCGTTTCGCACTCAAAGCTGTGGACGGTCTTAAGTCAAATGGGAGTGGATTCTCCCCTACTAGATTTTCTGAGGGAGCTCTACTCTGGAGCCTCGGCAAGAGTTCGCTTTGGTAGGAACGGCGAGCTGACGGCACCTTTTGGAGTAGAGCGCGGAGTCAGGCAAGGATGCGTCCTGGCCCCCTTCCTTTTCTCACTCTATACCAATGGTTTGGAGGTGGGCATGTTGAGGGGGGCCCAGGACCTCCCACGTGTAAAACAGCGCCTGATTCCCGCTCTGCTCTATGTGGATGACGCCGTCATCCTCGCGCGAACCCCGCGCGAACTCCAGAGCTCCCTGAACAGATACACAACCTTCATGGGCGGCTTAGACCTAAAAGTGAATGTCAAAAAAACGTTTGTCATGATCTCAGGGACTGGGAAAAAAGGTGTAAAAGAGATATATCTCGATAACCAAAAACTTGAGATCACCGCCCAGTACCCATACCTTGGGATCATGATAGACGATAGATTGACATGGAAACCAGCAGTAGAGACAAGATGGCTGGGGAGGAGGGCACCAGTAGAGTTACTGAAAATTTACAATGCTAAGTGCCAGGCCATTGCTCTGTATGGAGCGGGAGTGTGGGGACACACGGATACCAGAGCCCTTCAGGTAGCAGAAAACACCTTCCTAAGATTTCTTTTAGCTACCCCGAGAGGCACGTCAACCTATGCCTCTCATATGGAACTAGGAATTCCCTACCTAGAGGATCTACTCAAGATTCAACCACTGATGCTGTGGCGGCGCATTTGGACATCTGTTAAAAATGCGCTAACCCAGTCAATTGTGGCTGACACAATGTTTCTTGACCAGTCCTCAAAAGTAAAGTGGCTCTGCTACATTAGAAACTTTTTCAAAGACCTTGGCCTCGAGAATTACTACCTCCAGCCAGAGTCTATAGCTGACCTGTCGAAGAAAGCCCTAAAGCAAAAAGCTCTTCATCACCTAGAGACACTGAGATTAGCATCTGAGTCATCAAAACCCTCAGTTATCCATGCGAATCTGGTGCAGACAACTTACGGTATCCAACCGTATCTAACCTTGCAGATTACAATATATGAAAGAATGCTGATGACAAGATTCAGATTGGATACCTTCTTCAGACTGGTTGCTTTCCCTCTGAACAATGGTTGGGATCTAAGTCTGCCCCTATGTCCCTGCGATGGGAAATCTATCCAGACTAACATACATGTGATCATGTTCTGTAAATTCTATCACCCACACAGAAAAACTTGGCTACTTCCTACATTGAGGCGCTGGGGCCTTAGACGATGTCGGCCAGCATTCCTCCGATTGCAAATGTTAGATTCTGAAGATGTTTGTTATATAGATCTCAATTTTTTTAAATGCATCATGAATCATAGGAAAATCCTGTAAAACAGCATTGTGTAATTTAACATTGATGAAATTCATTATTTTAACACTTTTTCCTTTTTTTTATTTTTTTTATTGTATATTGTTCTTGTATGAATTTCTTTGGAAATTATCACATAATTTGCATTTCTGTGTAAATATGTAAATCGCATCCTTTTATGGTTTTCCTTGTGAAATACCGAATAAAGAATTGTATATATATATACTGAAATTGCTACAAACTGCAATTATCACAGTGCAATGGCCGGGGGCTCGCACACTGTCAAGTAGTTTCAGAGCAGTGATTCACGCACCTGTGATGCTGTGATTTTTCTAGAAAATCTGTAGAGATCAGGTTCGCTTCGTCAGTCAGAAGTGGGGAACACGAATGCAATGGTGAAATTCGAGAGCATTTCTAAGTGCACAAACACAGCTAAATGCACCAATGAACACAGCAGAGAACCGGGAGGAAACTGTGATGTCTCTCAGTACCCTTCCCTGCGCGTCACTTGGTGTGTCTCTCTCCCTAGTTAAGGCTGCGCCGTGGACGGCAAATAAAATTCACACAAAGTTACTGTGGTCCCGAGAAGGAAAAATTAAGAAATAGATACAAAAAAGAACTAGACGAGAGGCGCATGAATGATGACGCGGTAAAGTCACAGCCAGGGGAGGGAAATGGAGATGCAGACGCCAGAGAAACACTGCGAGACTGTCGATACGCGGAAAGTTGAACATAAAATGCATTCGGACAAAAAAACTGTTACATGTTGATTGGAAAAGAAAAGGATTTGGACAGAATGTGTTATCGTGAGGGCAAAACTAAAGTACTAACCAGGAAGTCAGGCATCCTTGCCCGTGACATGGGCGGGGCCTTTGACGCAGCCGGAAGAGGCTGGTGTTGCTCGTTGATGCGGGGCTCCCATCATGGAGGGAGAGCCCCGCGGTAGCGTGAAGATCCAGAGAAGTGCCCCGCGTGTGGAGATGCGCCGGAGAAAAGGCGCTCAGCGAGGCAACGCGACAAAAGAGCACGGTGAGTGGGGGGGATATGTGTGTCTGTGTGTGCGCGCGTGTGTGTGCGAGTGAGCCCCGTGAGAGGTGGGGGCGGGGGGTGCATTTGTGCGTGCATGTGTGTGTGTGTGTGTGTGTGCCTGCCTGTGTTTGTGTATGCCTGGGAGGGGAGGGGGGTGAGTGTGTGCGCGTGGGAATGTGTGTGCGCATGCGTGACTGTGTGTGATTGAGAGAGGCTGCGAATGCGAGGCAGGGGATGTGCACGGCGCCATGCGCGCCCTCGAGGCCAAATCTGAGACAGCGAGGTGCGTGCACCAACGCTGTCTCAGATTCCCCCGAACATGCCGACAATAGGTCCTTCGCTACGCTCGACCTAAAAAACAGGCGCTGACCCAGCTATCCTTGCAAATTACTGCCCTATTTCCTTACTTGCTCTTTTAGCCAAGGTGCTCGAGGCACATGTAGCAACATGTTTGTCCAATTTTATAGAATCTTCAAACTATTTGGACCCACATCAAGCGGGTTTTCGCCCAGCGCATGGTACAGAGGCGGCCATGCTGACAGTCCTTGACTCCCTACGTCAGAAGGCCGACCTAGGTCTACCCCAGGCACTCCTGGATTTGTCAGCGGCGTTCAACACGGTCGATCACAAAATTCTGTGCGACCATGTCGGGCAGGCCGGCATCCAGGGCTCGGCCTTCAGTTGGATTTGCTCCTTCCTCAACGGCCGCTCTCAAGCGGTTCGACTAGGGAACTTTATGGCTGCCAAGTCCTTCATTTCTTGTGGGGTCCCACAGGGATCCTCTCTCTCACCTCATCTATTTAAGATTTATCTATTTCCCTTGATTCTGGCATTGAAAGAAATTAACACAGTCACCTTCAACTATGCTGATGACCTGCAGCTCCTGTTTACAATTGATGGCACCCCAAGTTCAGTCTCGCAATTTCAAGAGACGATGCGGTTTATCCATCAGTGGATGGATCAGAACCATCTTAAATTGAACCCAGACAAGACCGAACTGTTGCTGACTGGGAACAGCAGCAGGTTCTGGGGCCCTCATTATTGGCGGCCTAAATTAGGTAATCCACCGCAACCGGCTCCCCACGTACACTACGTATGTGGAGGGTACGTGAGGGTAATCATCGACAGTGACCTATCCCTGAAAACACAGGTTGGGACAGTGGTTTCCTCCTGTTCCTTTCAACTTCGCAGGATAAGAAAGATTTGCCGTATGTTCACTCACTCAGCACTGGTGCAGGTGGTGATTGCACTGGTGCACTGGTGTTGTCCCATTTAGACTACGCTAACGCTATCTATCTGGGACTTCCACTCTTTCTATCCAAACGCCTCAAACTGGTTCAGAACCAAGCGGCAAGGTTGATATTCTATCAACCCAAATGGCACTCGGCATCCTTCCTCCTGAAGAAGTTACATTGGCTCCCGGTTGCTCAGAGATCATTGTTCAAATCAGGTTGCCTGATATTTAAGTCACTATACTGCAACAGCCCCACATTCATTAACAAGTTAGTCTTTAGATACACCCCTTTACGTCCCCTGCGCTCTGCCCAACTTCAGCTGATGATGGTACCATCTTATAAAGTCAAACACCAAGGGGGATGTATGTTTGAGTGGCAGTACCTGTGAAGGCCACATGCTGTGCTTGACCTCCTCTAAGGATTGGCTAGAGTACAATTGAGCCTACTTTTACATGTTTCGGGATGAGGCAACCTTAGAAGTGTAGTTCATGAATAGCAATATCTTACTCTTCTGCGTGTGCGTCTGTATTAGCATGTGACTCCCTAAATCCCTCCATAAGGCCCGATTCCGATCTCGATCGTAAAGCAAACTGAACGACTCATGTCCGGAATGATTTCCATAATACTCTTGTCAGGAGAGTCCCACTGATGAAGTATGATGCATTTGAATGCATCCGGATACGATTCGGTCGGACTCCCATTGACTTCAATGGGAGCCTGTGTACCTAACGCGTACACAGGCTTCCATAGCAAAAAGGGGTGGGTGGTGAAATTGTACACCCTGTGGTGGGCACCCCATGGTGCTGCCACACTGTGCATGGTCTGACAGGGGGAACCATGGGCACACCCCCGTGACAGATTCAGAAGGCCCCCAGTAAAGGGGGACCTGCTACAGCCCCTATTCAGATAGGCGTCGCTGAGATTGAGGCAAAGCGGCTGTCCGAATCGTGCATCGTACTTGCTGCGTCGGAATTCGGCTCCTTTGTGCAGTACGATTTGGCTACGAACGAGTCATACGGACAGGTTTGGGTCCCGGAAACGATTCAGTCGATGCATACGTCAGTTTCAGTTTCAGTTTGAAAGTGCTTTATTCGGTATATGAATATAACCATATAGCAACAATTCATAAAAATACATATACATCATTGAGTTACATCCGACTCTGTGCTATCGTATACCAATTAAAACTCATTTTCCAGAATGTGTGCAAATTAGCAATGGTAAGGTGCATTTATAGTACATTCATTTAGTTATACATGTGCGAATTAACAATATGAAAGTACATATTGGTACAATCAACTAATTATACATGTGCAAACTAGCAAAACTAAAGTGCATATTGGTACATTCAATTTAATTATGCATGTGCAAACTTGCAGAACTAAAGTGCTTCAGAATCAAGGCCATTTGATGAATTCATACAATTATTGATTTTCGTGCAAAAATACATTTTAAAATATATGTAGCCACATAAAAACATATGTCTGGGTTCTCTAAATTAAACACCAATAACATTGCTGCCTTAGTATTGCGCGTATTATATTTAAAAAAGATGGGTTTCAAGTAAGATTTTCTATAAGAAGTGTAAAATTTGCAAAACAACATAAAATGGCAGCTACTCTGCTTAGAGATACCATCGCGGGGGTATAGGCATGTTCCAGGTTTCTTAATTAGTGGAAATGCCACTAGATGGTGCACAATTCCAAGGCGTAAACGGGATAGTACAAAGCGATGGGAATTTTTAATAACTACACTTAAATACAGTTGAAAACCTTCATTGACATTGTAATCTAGATAGGAGTTAAACGTGCTTTGTTTTACATATTTGATTATTCTGGTACTTTTAGTGTGTTTCAAAAAAGTGACGTTAAGCTCCTTTTTTGATAAGCTTATCCCCATTGTAGGTTCTCCAAAGATATCATATTCAAAAAGAGTATTATACCAACACCGGATATGACACAACCATGGTATATTTAAACGGTGGTCTAGTTTCAAACAATCGTTGATCACACCCTGAGTAAATTTTGTTTCATCTTTGGACCAGATTGATCGCCATAGGGCCAAAGGGCGCAGGTCTATTAAATCCTTAACATGTTCTAGTCCCACTTCCCTATGTATTAATTAATTTGAAGCCGCAGTCGGGGCACACAGCAAACATTTCAGGAAGACATTTTCCTCTTGCTGTATTTTGTTGCCACTCTGTGTATGATATCCCCAAATCCCTGCCCCATATAGGGCTGATGATATGCACCTGGAATTGTATATAGACACCATATCTTGAATTCTACGACCCCCTAATTTCGCTGCAAATCTAAAAACACCATTAATATTTCTTACCATTTAAAAACGTACACTCTCTTGTTCGTTAACCCACCTCCCGTCTCCTGAGAATGTAATGCCCAGGTAACAGAATTTCTTTACAGATTCCAATTTCTCCCCATCTAAATAAAAGGTCCTGCTCTTTCTTGTCTTCTTGCCACAAGTCATTACAACAGTTTTTCCTTTGTTAATTATCAGTTTTCTACTCTCAGTGAAAGTATGAAACTTATTTATTAGGCTTTGCAGGCCATTTTGAGTCCAGGAAAGAAGGACCGCGTCATCCGCGTATAAAAGAATTGGAATGGGGTTACCATTTATAATAGGGGCATCTGATTGGACGGCTCTTAAAATTTGATCTATCTGATTTATAAATAATGAAAATAAAAGTTGGGCGAGAACACATCCTTGTCGAATGCCTCTGTTGATTTTAAATAAAGGTGTACATTCTCCCGCAAATCCAAATCTAACTTTACAGAACAAATGTTCATACAGTCTGGCCAGGAGGTGGACAATTTCAATCGGGGCACCCATTTCTAGCAAAACCGGCCATAGGAGCGAGTGTTCCACCAGATCGAATGCCGAACTCAAATCAGAAAAACACAAAAATAAGTTGTCCCCTTTAACCTTTGTGTACTTGCTGATTATGAGTTCCAGGTTTACACACTGCTCCATCGTTCCCATCCCCCTTCTGAACCCATACTGCACTGGGGATAAGATGTTTTTTTCCTCAACCCAGGCTTCCAACCTTTCTAGAAGGACTTGACTAAGAATTTTAATTGATGAGTCCAGGAGCGAGATGGGGCGGTAATTACGTGGCTCTGATCTGGAGCCTTTCTTATAGAGGGGCACAATAATAGATTGACCCCATGTTGATGGGAGTCTATCTTCTATGGCAGCATTAAAATATTGTGTCAATATTGGTGCCCATAGATGTATTTCATGTTTATAAAAATCCATGGGCACCCCGTCCGGACCTGGGGCTTTGCCACCTTTACTATTTCTTATTGATTCAGTAACTTCGGATAGGGTCACAATTAACTGCATTTTTTTCCAATTTGTACTAGACACAACATCTGTGGTTAAAATTTGCCCATCTGGATTAAAATCAGAATTAAAAATCCCTGTGAAATGGGCTATCCAGGCGCGGCAGCTTACATGTGAAGTAATTTCAGGAATGTTATCGTTCTTTAATAATGGGCTGTTTACAGTTTCCCTGAATAGTTTGTGGTTTTTTGTTTCTGCTCCCATATCCAGGGTTGACCAAGCTTCGTTTTGAAGTTCTTTTTTTCTAGTGGTCAGTGCAGTCTTGTAGTTATGGCGCTCTTCTTTAATTTTAACTGTGTCTCTAGGCCTAGTGTCAAGAGCAATTTTAAGTTTGTTTAATGACAGGGCACAGTGCTTGTCAAAACATACCACTTTTGTTTTCCTTAATTTTCTACTCCTAACAGTAAGTGAGCTGTCAATTGCTTTAATTATGTTCTGGAAATTCACAATTAGATTTCCTGGGGACACTTTAGGTGCTAAGCAGTAACCAATTTTCCTCCTACATTTTGAAAGGATATCCATCATAAATTTAGCGGAGTCAATTCTAATCCACTTTATTCTCATGCCGTTTGGTCTTTCAGCTGAGATTCCTTGAATAGGTCTCCCATAGGCATGAGTTTTTGGCCCCCATCCAAATAGTACCAGTGATATGCTATTGTTAGGACACAAATCCAGGGCTCCGTAATCGAGTACGACATGTACACGCCAAAGGAACTACAATACCCGGAAAGCTCCCGCACCGAACTACATTACCCAGAAAGCCAAGCACGGTGCATGCGCAGATCGTGCCACCATAAAGCCGACCCGGAAGACGCAGACCGCGTCGGATATTTTGAATTCGAGCCGAGCAACCGCTTCGCCGAGGCTTCAAGAAAGGTGAGCTTTGGAAGCTAGAGTGGGGTTCTGAAACCGTATGCGACTAAGAGACAGGACATTCTCTATTGCCGCAAGTGCTCGAGGCTCCGTAACCCGTAGTGCAGAGTCAGTCCCCGCTCGAGGGTAATCGAGCGTTTGAGACTCTGTTCCTGTTACGAACCTTGCCAGTCCCCGCTCGAGGGTTATCGAGCGCTTGGGACTTCGTCCCCTTACCGAACCTTGCCAGTCCCCGCTCGAGGGTTATCGAGCGCTTGGGACTTCGTCCCCTTACCAAACCTTGCAAGTCCCCGCTCGAGGGTTATCGAGCGCTTGGGACTTCGTCCCCTTACCGAACCTTGCCAGTCCCCGCTCGAGGGTTATCGAGCGCTTGGGACTTCGTCCCCTTACCGAACATTGCCAGTCCCCACTCGAGGGTATTCGAGTGAGAGGGACACCGCTATCTTATTTGTTAGTACAACCCGCAATTTGCCCTCCGTTGGAGTGAGTGTCAGGACCGACACCAATGCGGAGGACGACTTGAGGAATCAAGAAACTAGTTCATTTATCGAGTGGTATTGTCGGCCACTGCTTAGCACGGTGTCCTTCTGTTGGGGAATACCGGGACCGGTATTCATGCAGAGGACGGTTTGACCTACCTTATACTCATACACAGGGAGTTGTACGAGATTCATCAACTGGTATTACCATGCGATAATAAAGTAATCAGAACAAGTCCCGTCTTGTCTTTACTTGCGACATAGCCAAGGGGCAAGGAGGTGTTACCCAATCATGAGGGAAACAGGATTACAGCTATTATGGTCGCTCACTGGTTGCACAGCTATCCAAACATTGGGGTAAACTGACCCGTTAGACACCAAGATATGGTCAATGTTAGAGTGGGCGTCCCTCCCTCTAAATGATGGACAATCTTCATTATCTTTATTCTTAGTGCAATCTAGTAGTTCTAAATCTAATTTAGCTACTAGGTTATTCAAAGCACTTCCATAATTGGTGTGTGGGAAATGATTAAAAATGATACTACCTCCACTATGATACTCCCCTCGATGACCACAGATCCCCTTCTGTGCATGGCTACATGCTTGAATATTAAAGTCTCCTGCCCAAATTATTACGGGGGGTTACATGATGACTCTAATACTCCCTCTACTGCCAGCTCTATGTCCCGTACAATCATGCCCCGGTTGGGTCCAATGATGTTATTATAGAAGTTTATTACAACTAGGTCCCTTCCTTTTTTGTGTGCAAGGCGCAAAATTGATGCATACGGGGCCACCTCCACATAACTCCCAAAACTGAACTCAGTTAAGGAGTTCGATACCAGAGTCAATAGCCCACCTTTAGCTCTTCCTGCTATGGAAGCAGTTGCATCGGTACTATATGATGTATACCCCTCAACATGCATTTGGGCTTTGTACCACGTCTCCTGAAGACAAATTATGTCATGGCCGTATGTGATAAAACTGTTCCAAAAGGGCGTACCAATTTTAGCAGCAATTCCCGCTATGTTCCAAGTTATAAACATGAGGCCTTCAGCGGTGTTGGCATGGGTGCTGTCATCTAGCACCACCATATCAGATCTTTCTAGACTCTCCCCCAAATTAGTGTCTATAACAGAGGTTACATCAGGATAGGTTATTTTATCAGTTATATGCTGATCATCACTTGTCGGTCCTACTATGTTATCCCCTTCTTCCATTTCTATATCCCGCGACCCATGATCATTTTCAACATTTCCCCTAGATACAACTACTTCAAAGTGGGGCGGTGTAACTTGTTCTTTCAGTCAGTCGTTCTCATCCAGTGAGCCAAACACCTGAAATCTATTATGAATCGGGATTGCAAAGTTATCCCATGTATTATGAAATGGAACAAAAATATAAGCTGCGTTATATGGATTATGGTAGGTATCTCTCTGATAATCGGCAATCTGGACTGTAGCATATTTCCCTGACTGGCCCCTATAGAAGTAATCTAAGGGGAGCAGTGTTGTATTGTACTCATGTTTGGAAGGCGCAGGTGCATTAAGGATCGAATCTCTAGCCCAGTCAGGGGTTCTAAAGTTTATGACTATGCAATCATCATTTATTTCCTTTTTACTAGGTCCCACCCATCCTACTCTCTGTGTTGAAATAATCTGGTTTGCCCCACGCATTGGGAATCTACAGTTATGAGTGAGCCAATGCAGTGTTTTATTCTTGAGAGTTTGCTGATTTTCAAACTGGGTAGGCTTAAGCTTTGGTACATTGGCAAGAATAGCTACATACGCGCTGCTTTCCGGTGGTAAATTTATCACTGCAGGAATTATATTATTGGTGGTGATATTACGTGTAGGCGCTACCCTGTCCGTTTTATTAAATCCTGTACCACCTTTATCCCTTTGGACCAAAACAGGTTTCTGCCCCATTGTTATGTTAGAGGTGTTGGTAGGTGGTATTGCCGAAGTTGAGGCAACATTGACCATAGTGGGGTGGCTAACCGTTTTTGTTTGACTAACCGCCGGGTTATTGGTGGGTTTAGCCTTTTGGGCACTAGTTGTTGAATGCTTGATGTGCATGCTCAGTTGTTCTAGCAGGTCTAAATTAGCTATTCCTAGCTTTTCTAGGGTTTCTACCTTATTGGTTAAGGCACTCAGTCTTTCAGTCACCGGTGTAATATGTGATTTTACTAACTGCTCGAGCTGTAATAATAGGTTTGGTTGAATGGGGCCTTGGTTTTCGTTCAATTGCGAGTTTCCACTCTGTTGTAAAACATTTCCTACCCCCCCTTGTATCGGGATTGTGTTAGTTGCCTTCTTCTTTCTACTTCTATATCCCCTCCTAAGTCTATTTAAAGTTACCAACTTCCTGTTAGGTACTGTTCTGCGTTTGGATCGGCCGGCTTCATGATCACTCATACTGTATGACGGACTCATATTCAGTGTTCCATCTGACAAATTAATATCATTATTTGCACAATCATTTACATCCACTCTAATGTTGGACACGTCAATCATTGTAAGGGGAGAAGGGATCTCACTGGGCTGTAAGGTGGGAGTCAATGACAGCCTATTCTCCCGAATAGAACACTCAGATGGTGACTGTTGTCGAATGTCCCCATGATTTGTGCCATTCCCCGGTAAATCCACAAAGGAGTCTAGTAGAATTGAATCCTGTGATATAGCTGTAATTGTAGATGTATTAGCAGGTATATTGGCTCCATGCGTAGACTGGGCTATCAGGCACAAACTTGGTGGTTACGAGAGACGTCTTTCGGTATTTTCTATAGCTGTGACAACAACCCCAATAGTTTGTTGCAGCATTTTATCAATGGCAGTTAGAGTTGAAAGTGGGGTTGTTGCCTGGGCTAGCTTCCTTGATGTCGATCTAGTAGACATTGGTGTCTTTTTAACCATGATTAAGATGGATATACTTATGGGGTCTTTAAGGGGGCCACAATATAATCACACTCGGTTAGGCAAGTAAATATTACCTTAGGCGGTGAATTGTTGGTAGGATCAAGAGGTGTGGCCCAGACCAGACTCCTCAGGCCTCTGAGGGCCCGCCCTTTGCCCGGGCTTCGCCCGCGCGTCCCGCGGGGCGGGAGAAGCTCCGCGTTGTTATGGCGTCACGGGAGCGCCGGGGGGCCGGGGCTGCTGGGGGATGTGGTCCCTGACCCAGGAATGCCTCGATGTGCTGGCTGTTTCCCTCACCGCAGGATTACCCTGGACACTGGCCTTTTCCCTCACGGCAGGTAGGTGGCAAGCATATGTCTTCTTCGCATTGTACTTGGTCGTTTGGACCTGTGTAAATGTAAATGTAAATGTAATTTGTACTTGTAAAGCGCACTAATACTCATCGGTGTCCTGTCGCTGTAACGCATACCGCTGTGGAACCCTTCCTGGCTTTTCCCTGTGAAATGTCCACTCCTGGGCACCCCCAAGGTGAAGCCAGGCATCCCAGCGCTGTTGGGGCCATTGTGGAGATTAAGCAAGCTATTGCCCAGAGTTGCAGAGTGGACTCCATGATTGGAATAGGCACCGAGGCGAGAATTATCAGGTCCGTGGAATTTTGAGCCTAAGACCCGCCGAGGCGGGAATTGAACCCTGGTTCCTGGCCAGACCTCTGCATCAGGGTCTGCCGCTCTAACCATTGAGCCACACTTCTCCTGTGTATGATTTGGTTGTAAACAAGGGCTACGAATCGGATCAGGGAAAGCCAAACCCAAATTGGAAGCCATCCGAACGACATCAGAATCAGGCCTTTATGTCCTAAAGCTCTCCCATTTAGTATTAAGTATTCCCTATTTTGCAGCCACTCCCCAATTTCTCTCATTTGCCCATTTACAATTAACATGTATAACTTTGGGTGTGACTACGTCCATCACTTTGAAGCAGATCTCCACACAGAAAAGAAAGAAGGTACAGAGATGTCCGGTAATAGGTTTGTAAACAGACATGTGTGGTACATGGGTAATACTAATATAGTACCTTTTTACATACTACAATACTCACTTCCTGAATCAGCCCCATGTCACAATCTATCTCACGAAGGCTTTGATATATTCTGCTCTTCAGTAAATATACTATTTTGTCCATCGCCGGTACAGCCGTAAAGTCCGTACTGCATGTACAATGTGATGTCAGTTAACCTGGGTCCACCTGATACTACAGCAACAGTGCTGAAGCCTGTAATCCAAGGCACCTGTACTACAGGAACAAGCTGCAATGTGTACTCAAAGGGCCACCCTATACTACAGGAGCAGTGCTGCCGACTGCACTCCAGGGCATATCTACTATAGGATCAATCTTTACTCAAAGGACCACCCTATACTACAGCAACCGTGCTGCTGTCTGTACTCCAAGGAGGCACAGCTACTATAATAGCAAATTGTACTCAAAGGGCCACCCTATTCTACTGTTACAGTGCTGCTGTTTGTACTCCTACTACAGGGGAAATAAGTACTCAGAGACATCCTTTACTGCAGCAACTGTGGGGCTGCATGTATCATAAGGCAACTCTACGACAGGCACAATCTGTACTCAAAGGACCACCCTCTACTACAGCAACACAGTGTCCAAGGCACCTCTACTACAGGAACAGTCTGCAATGTGTACTCAAAGGGCAACACTGTACTACAGCAACAGTGCGGAAGTCTGTTCTCCAAGGCACCTCTACTACATGAGCAATTTGTACTCATCTGCAGGCTGTATTCAAAGGGCTACCATATACTACAGCAATAGTGCTGTACTCCATGGCATCTCTACTAAAGGAGTAATCTTCAATCTGCCAGCCTATACTACAGCAACAATGCGTCTGGCACTTCTCCAAGGCACCTCTTCTATGGAAACAATCTGTTATGTGTACTCAAAAGGCCCCCCTATACTACCGCAACAATGCTGCTGTCTGTTCTCCAAGGCAATTCTACTACAGAAGCAATGTGCAATTTGTACTCAATGCACCACCCTAAGCTACACCAACAGTGTCCAATGCATCTCTACTACAGGAACAATCTGCAATGAGAACTCAAAGGGCTACCCTATACCACAGAAATGTTGCTCAGATATGAATATACCTTAAAGACATGAAAGGACAAGAGGCATCTGGCAAAACATGAAGTTGGCTTAATTATATGGAGTGGCCGGGAGAGTCTATACAGAATGCATCTGAGGAAAGTCTCTCGGTGTACAACATGTTACCTGTTCTTTTACACAACTTGAAGTCCACTAAACGATTTCTGCATTCTTAAAAGGCATTATAGTCATAAGTAAACAAGGTAGGCATCTTCACATGTGTCTCCCAACCTCGTGGGAAGCTAGCGTGGGCCAGTGTTTGTATGTCCAAATATCAGGCATGAGGAACACGTGATCACTACGTGAGGTGTGCATGTCGTGTCCCGATTGGCTGAGTGCTTCTATCTATATGTGTCAGCTAGCTTTGAGGTATATTTGGGGCCGCAAACCTTTGGCCAAACGTGTTTTAGTGGGGCCAATTGCTGCGGACATGGTTGTGTTGCAACTATCTATCTGTGGTAACGCTCAAGGTATTCGCTGGCCGTGAGTTTATCTTTAGGTTAACAGAGACCACAGCTGTGACCTGTTATTCCATAGTCATGGGTATGGGTCACTTGCCTGACCAAGTATCTCTGACTCTGGGTTGAGGGGAAGGTCACCTTGAGTGAATCTGACAGCAATGATACGAGTTCACTGAAGTCCTAAATATAATATGGCAGTCACTGGTGTCATTTTTATCAACATTCTGAATAGCTTGTGTACAGTTGTCATAGCATTCATTGGTATTGTTTTTACCAATTATGACCTGGTTATCCATTCCTAGATCATGACATACATTGACATTGCTTTTACCGGTAACAACATTGGGCTTAATTATGATTTCAGGTGAAAAGCCATCTGACAGCTCGTAGAAAGCTTTCTGCCCGACCTCATAGGTTTCCTTCTGACTGCCATGTACAATGCTGGCAGTCGGAAGGGAAACCCGCAGGGGAATTTCACTGTGCTTTCGATGGGCTCACAGACTGTAGAGGTGGCGGGCAGAATAGCAATCCCATAATGACCCCTTCGGTAAACGATGTTGCTTTGCACCTGTCCTTTCATGGTGGACCACCCGCCATGAAAAGACAGTTGGAAAGTGACTTTGGGGGGCCCTTGCTGGGCCCCCTTCCTTCCTGACCTTCCGCTGTGGGACCTGGGGGGCATGCATGGTATCCCCACTAAACATCCCTGCACTAAGTGGCAGGCACCGCATTGTGCCAGCCAGAGGTGCACGGATGTTTGAAAACATAAAGTTTTCGATTGTATGTTGTGCTGCTGCCCTTTTCCGCCCACTGCACGAGCTGCTATTGAAAAATTAATGATTCTGACCCCTATAGGGCAGTCGCATCCTAATATACTGGGTGATACTGCCGACTTATAGTCGGGCAGTTCCATTCTGCTACGGTGTAGGTCGGATGCTCGTCAGAACAACATCGTAATTTGGCCCATTGTCGGTTGTACATCAATTATGGCATACATTGACATTGTTACTGCTGGTATCATCGCTGATGTGCAGGCATCGATTATGACATATTTTGAAACTGAGCAATTACATTGTCATGTGAGCACAGTTTATGGCATACGTTGGCATTGCATTTTTTCAGTATAAATCAATCAATCAATCATTTGTAGAGCGCGCTACATACCCGTGAGGGTCTCAATGCACTGGGGGGGGGGGGTGGTCTGCTGCTACTCAAAGAGCCAGGTCTTGAGAAGTCTTCTGAAAGCCAGCAGGTCCTAGGTCTGACGTAGGCCGGTAGGGAGAGTGTTCCAGGTCTTGGCGGCGAAGTAGGAGAAGGATCTGCCGCCGGCGGTGTTTTTCCAGATGCATGGAACTGTGGCGAGGGCGACGAGTATCGTCGTTGTCAGGGCTGCACACATCATAATACTCATCAACATCATATTTACCCATTCCAACATTCACCCCTCTAGTTGATTCTTCAACTAAATTATCCTTCTCATATGACATGACAGTCATGTAATTAGAAAGTGTGTTTGTAGTGTCTGTTACATTTGCTCTAGCTAAGTGCGTTCTACCCAATTTCAGGACTGCGTTGTTACAGCCAGAAAACCCCTACAAGCAGGAAATCACATAACAGAAGTACAACAATGAAAGCTGGCATCATTGACGTGAATCGTTTGGAGGGATTCACAAAAAGATATTATGCAAACAGTCCTGCTCTGGGGCACCACCCTCCTTCTTCATTTCAGCTTGCAGACAGTGCAGTTCTTGGATGACACAGCTGATGTCCCATTGTCCATGTCATTTCAGGAAATAAAAGTACAACAGGAAGCTCCAATCTTGGCATACCCCCCTTTCATCGCGGTCATAAAGTCCAACACATACCGATGTTGCATCACCATAAGGCGGAGACACCTCAGTTCTTCCTTGATAGCTTTTATTTTAGGTCGAGCTCAGTATGGGTGATTATTCGAATCAGCTCACACTTGGTTATTTGTAACTAACGGGCATGGGCCTTTGTTTTCACTGTGAAAAAGGGTATTGATCCTCCAGTGTTTACATGAGCCTCTGTGAACAGTCTAAATTCTTCTAGAATGTCCTTGTACTGAGCCCAGCCAAAATAATCAACAGTGCTTTTCCTTCAAGCTTGATGCAACAGAATTGTTTTCTTCTGTAGCAGATGTTGAAACAATTCAGACAGATCTTCTCCAGAGATGACCAAGTATGTAAGATCATGAGGGCACAGAGGCCCTGCCATCTGGGTACGAGCTTGGTGTAGGCAAGGTCATCACACTGCCAGTATGTATCCATTAGACCTGGGCAAAGTTTGTGGAATTCCCCTTCCCAGAACTCTGCGAAATGACCCAAAAACTCCACCATGCTACACGGAATTCCGCAACTGGAAGAGTGTGTTAGGAGGGGCGTAACAAACACCCCTGCAGCCCCTGCGATGCTGGGGGGACCCCAGTCTTCAGTATGTGAAGGGGCCCTCTCAGCTCTTCAGTAGAGAGCTGTATGTCTCTTGCTCTAAAGCAGCTGCAGTGTGCAGCCTGCTCCTCGCTCCTCGCAATGACCTAGGACTGAAGAGAAACAAAGTAACAACTTACATTGTTTCTCTTCAGTCAGAGCCGGGTCCGGAACAAGGATGGGGGTGGGGGCCCTCAGTGTTACAGGCCTGGGATGTGCATTTACAGAAATCTCTGTAAGTAGGCGTGTTAACCCAGTGATCTTTCTGCGTGGTGTGGGGGAGGGGTGGGGTTTGGGGGAGCAGGATTATGTTGCTGTGGAAGACTGATTATGCGGAAGGTTTCACTCAGTTCTGCGTCAAGACAGGGAAAGTTATTCTGCACAATGCGGGGCATTCCTCTCTGCCCTCCCACCCCCTGTGGGAGAGCACCTGTACTCCCCTCCATGGCAGGACAGAGGGGCATGGGCCCCGAAGGACACACACTGCCCGCCTGTGAGTACCCACAACAACCCTACTTTGGCTCCGACGTGGTTACAGACAGAAGCTTTGCCCGGGCTGGGGGGCTGGGGGCGGGACCATATGAACACGGCCCACACAGGGGATAAAGGAAGGTGTCCTGTGGGTCTCCTGTGGGTGTAGCTTCCGCTAGAGGACAGGGAGGGGAGGGAAGGGGTGCTGTCTGCAGCCTGTGAGTACTCAAATGGCCATGGGACAGTTGTTATGGTTAGGTCAAGATAAGAATTCTTGCGATGTCATGTTATGATGTATTGTGTATTCTACATTCTTCTGTGTTTGGTTCTGTTTACAACCTCATCTGGCACTTGGAGCTGGATCGAGGTCCGTGAGGGTTGTAGATTTATACTTCTCTAATTAAAAACTTAAATCTTAATAAAATCAACTGAGGACATTATTTTAACAATGGCGACGAGGTGGAAACCAGATGGAGGTAACCCTACATGATATACATTATGGAAAAGGACTTACGTGTGAGCTTTTGATCTCGTAATCCCTATCATCCTTAATTTCCACTTAGCGGTGAAGGCGTTAATGTGATGACGACGGGAAGCGAGGAAATCAACTTGGCAAGTACCTCTGAGTGAATGTTGTCGCGGAAGGTACGTGGAGAGAGAGCACTGTAGTGTTGGCCTACGATCCCAATCAGCGATGTGCACGGCATGAATTCAGACTAGGAATGATGACTTAATGACAGGTTAACGGTCGCTCCAAGTGAATCCTGGGAGTTGTCAGCTAGACCTCAAACCATCATCAGTCATTCTTCAATTCTGTGCGTCCACGTTCAGCACGTCATGACGTATTGACGCAAGCATCCATTTTGTAGGTGAAATTACTTTCTTTTGTCAGTTATATGGCTTTGCTATCTATACCTACGTGGAGCTGTCGTTTTCTAAGGTAAAACGCGATATATCGATTATATTTATTTTCATCAATATTACTGAAAATGCTGAAATTGAAGTGCACACAGTGATGCGCACACTTAAGCATATCTAAAGCAAAGGTATTAAAAAAAATAAAACGAATCGGCAGTGCACACAGTGAACGAATATTTTGGAAAATAACTTTCAACTGACGAAACAGTTTGGAATCTACAGTATTTGAAGTGTACACAGTGATGCACACGCTTAAATATTTCAGTGGCAATAATATTTAACAACGATCTGGATGTGCATACACAGTGATGTACACACTATTAAGCATGGGCGGATTTTGCGGATCCACGATTCACGAATTTGCGGATTCACGGATCGTGGATCCGCAAAATCCGCGGATTTTGCGGATCGGCGGATTTGGGGGCGGGGCTTCCTCGAGTGTGTGGGCGGGGCCAAACGGACGGGGCTTCCATGCGAGCGCGCATGCCTCTTGTGTATACAAAAGGTCAGAGACCGATCAGAGCAGCAGATTAAGAGACAGAAGCCCCTGGTCACAGGAAAGGCACGGGGATTGCGCTCGTGAAAGTCAAAGATGCAAATGTCTCTGGCCAGCATCACGATTTTTTTTGACCTGATGAATGAGTCACTGCATTTGCGCTTCAACTAGTTCCAGCGACCAAGTGTGTGTTGCTATGCAATCGTGCCGAAGTGAGCAGGGGTCCCTTGATTGAAATGTCCATCATAGTGGGTAAATGGCGGGAAGACGGTGCACACCTCGAGTGTGTGGGCGGGGCCAAACGGACGGGGATTCCATGCGAGCGCACAAGGCACACCTGCCCAGCCTCCACAACGCTCACGATTATTTTTTGGCTGATGAATGAGTCACTGAATTTAAGCTGCAACTAGGGCACATGCGTCGTGCCAGAATGAACCCTGCCCTTCAGACACCATGTAAATAATTTACGATGGCGCCGGCAAGCTGCCAGCGCCATCCTGCAAAAGTTACTTAATTAGCTTCACCAGGAAGCTCCAACTGATAAAATAAAGCAGGCGCTCGAGCCCCTGCTTTATCTTATCTGTTAGAGCTTCCTGTCGAAGCTAATTAAGTAACCATTTGAGGATGGCGCTGGCAGCTTGCCGGCGCCATCGTAAATTATGCAGGCTTGAACTTTTGACCGCAAAATCCGCTCCGATCGCGGATTGCGGATTCTCGGTAAATCCGCGAGAGTTCGCGGATCGCGGATTTACCGAAAATCCGCAAAATCCGCGATCGGAGCGGATTTTGCGCTCATGCTTACACACTATCATAATTGGGTAGAGACATCCAAAACAAAGAAAAATAAATATTTCAGTGATATTTAACAATGACTTGATGTGCATACACAGTGATGCACACATTATCTTACATTTATTTTGTGTTTTTGTTGTTCTCTTTCGTCTTATACTACAGAACAGTCCAGCAGATATTTTTCAGACATTGTGAAACGAATTTCTTTCTGTAGCCATTATTTTATATGAACAATAGTGACTATATTCTCATTTTTATTCACAGATCACATATTTTTTTGTATAATGGCAACTTCATCTGAACTTCCCCATTTTTTGTCTGAAAAATGTGAGCCTATCTTTACCGTGGAAAAGAAGGAAATACATTTTTGACTCTTTCTTCATAGCCATTGGAGGTGAGAAATGTTCGGCATGTTGTAAATAAGCGATTCTTTTACATAATTTAGGTATTGAAGAAAGGTGTGTTTATGAAAGCCTTGATGAAATTGAGATTGGTAATGAAACTGGAGAAACTAGTAATGTTTAGGATATGTCTGTGTTAATGCTCGAGAAACATTTTGGTTCACACATTAATGTAGTCTTAGAAAGACAAATTCTGAAACACTAACCCTCATCAAAGGTGCAAATATTTTTAGTGTGATGGATTTGTCCTCCGCTTACCACCAGGTTAAGTTACACCTGGAGTCTAAACATTTAACTTCATTGTCACACCTATCGGAGCTTTTCAATTTGTGAGGATGCCTTTTCGGCTTGCCTCCGCTGCAGCATGTTTTCAAAGAGTAATGAAGCAAGTAATACATGGTTTAAACAAAGTATTGGTTTTTCCAGAATGATATTTTAGTCTACGGAAAAGATTTAGAGGAACATAATGGTATTTTATGGCAAGTTTTGGAAAGATTGCAGACTGCAGGATTGGTGATTGAAAAAGATAAATGTAAGTTTAGGGTTACTTCAGTAACTTACCTTGGTCATACAATTTCTGGTGAGGGAATTAGTCCTAAATTGGAGTTAGCTAAAAGCATAACGGAAGCTCCTAAACCTATTAATAAAGATCAAGTACTTTCATTTCTTGAAATGGCAGAATTTTGCTCTAAATTCATTCGAAATTTTGCTTCTATTTCTCAGCCTTTGAGATCTCTTTAAAAAAAAATTCTCAGTTTGTTTAGTCAGATGAGTGTGACGTAGCATTCAGTACTGTGAGGAGTTGTATTGCAAAATTACCAACTTTAGGCAACTTTGTTGTGAATAAAAAGACAATTTTATCTACAGATGCAAGTTTATGTGGATTAGGTGCTGTGCTTTCTCAGATTGTCAATGGTGAGTTAAAGGTAATTGCTTTTGCGTCCCGTGCTTTGAGAGGAGCGGAAGAAAGATACTCAGTAATTGAAAGGGAGGCAGTTTTTTGGGCAATTCTTCATTTCAAATTTTTCCTGTGGGGTATACCCTTCATTATAAGGTCTGATCATAAACCACTTTCAAGGATTTTCACTTTCAGAGAGACAGACAATCTTTCTCCTAGAATTTCTCGTTGGGTATATGGCTTATCCAACTATAATTTTGTTGTTGAGTTTGTACAGGGTTCTAAAAATTGCATGGCAGACTGTATGTCAAGGTTAACTATTCAGTCTGATGTAGTCAATGTGGACATTTCAACTATATATTGGATTTGTGAGTCAGGTTTAGAAAACAAAGAATGGGCTGATGCCTGTGTGTATGATCCTGATTTGAGCATATTGAAAGATTTCATTGTAAAAGGTTGGCCAGATAAGAAAATGTTATCTTCTTCCATGATCAATTATTTTTGTGTAAAAGATGAGTTAAGTATTTTGGATGATAAGATATTGAGAGGAAAACATTTAGTTGCTCGTTTTGATTTAAGATCCAAAATAATCAATTTGGCACATGAGGGCCATTTAGTTCGTAATAAGACAAAAGCAAGACTTTGTCAGTTGTACTGGTGGCCAGGAATGGACCATGAGGTGGAAAGTGTTGTTAAGGACTGTTGGCAATGTGCCAACAATGATACATCAGAAAAAAACCTTCTCGGCACCAATTTCATCAGTGGAAGTACCTGTTGAACCATGGACAAAATTAGGTATGGACATTGCTGGTCCATTGGAGTTATTGAACCATAGTGAACCTTTTGTGATTTTACTGGTGGATCATACTTCCAAATGGGTGGTAACTAAGTGTGTTTCAATGGTTTATACTCGAATTGTTATTGATTTCCTTAAAGATGAATTTTCCAGGGAAGGAATTCCTAAGACCCTCATTACCGACAATTGTACACAATTTGTGTCTTTAGAGATGGAACAGTTTCTTTCTAGTTCAGCCATTGTTCATTTTAAAACTTCTCTTTACTCGCCACAAGCAAGTGGATTGGCAGAGAGCATGAACAAAATTGTTAAAAGTTGTGCTCAATGTGCAATCCCAAAAAAATATCATTGAAGGTGGCCTTGAGAGAAACTTGGTAGGCACATAGAGTAACACCTAATAGTGTGACATGTGTATCACCTTTTGCTGTGCTCAGGGGAAGGAAACCTCGCTGTAAATTGAATCCTGTTTGGTTGGGATTGGATACTCCTGTTCTTAATCAACTTTCTGTTTCTGACATGAGTGTATGAAGAAAGAATTATCAAAACAGATATAAAATCAATTTTGATAACAGATATTGCACAAGACATACCTTGTGGTGTGTTGGTGATACTGTTCGTGTGTGAAAACCTGGTATTGTGAGGAAAGGGCATTCTAAATGTATGGGTCCTTTTGTAATTTCTGATGTAAAAAGAAATATAGTTGTGTTAGATTCTGGAGATGTCTGGAATATGTCTTGCTTAGTGAAAGCATCAAATCAACATTCACGACTTTCTCATCGAGTCGGTTCTAATCACTTTGACAACACATTCAACAGAGATTTTAGCAGATTAAGAACAAGACCAGGTTGGCATAAAGATTATGTAATGTGTTCTCGTTAATATATATGATTGTTTTCTTTTCCTAGTAAGCTTTTATGATTAATATTGAGAGTTCAATTAATTTCTTATTATCAACTTTATACCTGCTCTCTTTTTTGTAATATTAACCTTATGAATTTTCTCTTATCTTTCTTATCAGAATTTTGCATGAAACTTTTGTTTTTTATAGTTTTTGTTATGGTAATGTCAAGTTAAGAATTCTTACGATGTCATGTTATGACGTATTGTGTATTCTACATTCTTGTGTTTGGTTCTGTTTAGTACCTCATCTGGCAGTTGGAGCTGGATCGAGGTCCGTGAGGGTTGTAGATTTATACTTCTCTAATTAAAAACTTAAATCTTAATAAAATCGACTGAGGACATTATTTTAACAACAGTGCAATCAGCAACCTGTGAGTACAGCCACTGGTTCCTGAGGATTGATTTTAGCAGCTGTGACAAACAGCACCAATCACAAGTTCTCCCCCAATAATAGGAAATAACTGTGGACTTTGAAGCTTTCTGCACCAAAATCTGCACATTCGGTTATTGACTGTGTCGTTTCCACCCGCTGCATTTCCGCGCGTCTTATTTGCCGAAACATAGCAGAGGCAAACCTCTGAGGGGCAGATTTCTTGTAGCTTCGATGTTTGCAAACAGGTTTTTGTGCAAGGATGGCAAAATAACGACACATTCATATTCAAGGCCTAAATGTTGACAGTTCGGAAACGACACATACAAACCCAGATATTTTAGCTTTATTTTTTTTATTGAAAGATCATACAGCCGACCATGGTATACGATTATTGAATATGTATTCCACGTAGGAAAAAGAATATTCAAGATTTACAAGTTCAAAAATTATTTAAAAGTATCAAGTTTTTATAACAAACTTTTATAATAGCTACTTTTAAAAGAACTTTCTCGATGGCACTTCAGTGACCTGCAGTTCACAGCCTGAATCCTTGTGAGACCCACTTGTCTCTACATCCTTCCGAGGCCGGTAAATTGAGACTCATGACATTGGGCAAAGCCATCACCCATTATGTACAGCGTTTAGAAACACCCAAAGTGAGGCAGGAAGCGCTGTTTTGTCATGCTGCCTGAAAAAGCAATTCTGGTCAAATTGGAACTTTTCATTAAACAGCTTTTGACGGGTTGGATGAAAATACAGGAATAAGCAGTTGATCCTGAAGCGAGGGTCACTAGAGAGGGGTGAGCGGGGGGTGTCTCAGTGAGGCCTCTCCTGCAGGGCTCATGGACCAAAGGGCGCATCTCAGAGCCAGGGCCGGTGACTCCCTCTCACCACTGGACCAGGAGGCCAGGAGGACGAGGAACAGAAGATGCACGAGGCCTGATGGAAGGGAAGGGGTCAGGCAGATGGGGGAACTGAAGAGTGGTGACGGAAGGACTGTGTAGAGAAATAGAAGAAGGACAAGAGAGGGGCATACCATTGAGCAGGCAGGGTTCTGGCTCCTATCAGCTAAATTAGATGTTCGACCAGTTCGTTTTTTTTTTATTCAGTTTTCAATATATGATTGTAAATAGAACTGTAAGCTTATTTCACATCATGTTAATAACCCACACCTATAAATGATTTACACAACAAGCAATAAAAGCAGGAACTCTTTTAGAAGTCATTGCCCCGTGTCCAGCAATGAAAGCGCGTAAACAAGTGTTGAAGAGCAGTTTCACCAACAAGACCTGGTGCCACTCGTGAGTCAACCCCCTGTGACGTCAGTCTCAGCACGCGCCCGAGGGACTCGTCCAACATCATCATCATAAAACTTTATTCAGTTTAACAGAGTGAAAACCATAAAGGTCACAGTAAATACACACATCTCATTAAAGAAGTGCATTAAAAAGTCTACAATTCATAGCCATAAAACAAGAAAAATTGCAGATTAAATATGGCGGGTACAAGAAATCTATTTCTAAGCTAAAAATAGAGAACACACACAAGGGACATACCTCAATACTATGGGTGCCTCCTCCCCCTAAAATAGCTGCTATTTCAGACAGGCCCTGGTTCTCACCAAAGATTTCGGATAGCCTATAAAAAAAAATATGCAGTCTGGTTTCAACAGCTGCACATAGAAAAGTGCTGAGCGGACCTGATTAAAATTGAGCCTCTGTAAAAGGGGGTGTAAAAAATGTCTCCGCGGTGCTTCATAGAATTTGCAGAGGAACATAAAGTGTAGCAGGTCCTGTGGAGACAAGTTGTCGCAGCCACAGGGTGCTACCACCTGTCCTCTGCTACACCCTTTCGGAACGGCAATTAAAAGATGGAAAAAGTAGAGACGGAATCTGGACAATAAAAACCGCTCATAGGTGCTCAGTGTTCCCAAGAGGTAAGGCTCAGTCAGTGCATGGGTTTTTACGGTCATAAATTTACGGACACTGACTATGAAGATTGATATCCTTTGTCTTCAAGAATCACATATCACGTGGAATGATAGACAGGTGTATAAGGATCTGGGGATGAATTTAGTGGCATGCACACGTCAAGGGACAACCACAAAAGGGGTGGCAATTCTAATAAGAAGAAGACTAGGATGTTCTAAACGCAGTAAGGCGGATCAATATGGTAGATGGGTAGTTACTGAGATTAGTATTAATAACAAATTATGGACTATATGTTCAATATACGCTCCGAACTCGGATGATCCGGACATCCATAATTTTTTAAATATAGAATTAGCTGATTGCCCACCCTCTTTAATAGTATGTGGAGATCTAAACCTTCACTTAGAAGCTGGTGTGGATATACGTTGTAATATAGCTTACCAAGGTGTTAAAAAAAAATCATATAGAGCAATTCGATCCATGGTACTGGATTATGGCTTATGTGATGTAGCATATGCAAAAAATCCTCTAGCACCAGGATTTACATTCTTTTCTTCTCCACACAAGAAATTTGTTCGCCTTGATTACTCTTTTATTAATTCTACATTAGTTAACGATACAACATTTGAGCTATATCCACGACTAATTTCTGATCATAATCCAATAATGATCGAAGTTAAAATTGATACTGCTTCCACACTCCAAGTCAGAACTTGGACATTTGATTGAAAATTATTGGCAGATGCTGAATACCTAGAATATATGGCAAAATGGATAAAAGAATGTTTTGAGATTAATAGGGGAACGGCTTCTGTTCAGAATGTGTGGGATGCTTTTAAAGCACGGATACGTGGGGAATCGTTATCCTATGTTATCAAGAAACAAAAAATGATTCGGCAGAAAATGGATGCAAATTATAAGGATGTATTAGATTGGGAGAAGAAGCTAGCAACAGCAATTGCCCTCTCACAGGAGACAAGGGATATCGAAACTAACGTAGCTATCTATAAAGCACTGCTTTACGAAATATTTGCGTCTAAATTAGCGGAACAGCTGGCAACTTTTCGTTCTCAGATATATGAAATGGGTGAGAATTCAGGAAGGATATTGGCCAAAAAAATCAGACAGAAAGAGGTTTTCAACAACATAGACTCATTACAGGATTGAAGCTGGTCAGATACATAATAAACCTGAGTTAATTTTAGAAGTTTTCCGGCCGTTTTATCTTAAACTTTATCAGCATGTAACTATACCCTATTCCTCAGACCATTTTTTGAATTTTGGGATGATAAACCATTCTTCTCGTCTCTCTAATGTACAAATGCAGGCTATGGAAGCAGATTTTACATGGGAGAAAATTGAGAAAGCTCTACTGTCACTAGCCATAGGAAAAGCTATGGGACCCGACGGTATTCCGTTGGAATTTTACAAGATATTCAGGAATGTATTAAAACAAGATATTCTGATCACTTTTTTGGAGGCGCAGAGAGGGGCACCACCACCCTCCTGGGGTCACTCTATAATTATGGCATTTCTTAAAAAAGATAAAAACCCATTAAACCCGGCATCTTATACGCCGATTTCATTAATTAATGCCGATAGCAAGGTATACTCAAAAATGTTAGCCTCTCGACTATCACAAATTATATCTACAATTGTATCCCGATGGCAACATGGATTTATTCCAAATAGAGATACCTCAGATCATCTCCGGAGAATCATTGCTCTGATGGATTGGGCGGAAGGCACTAAGACATCTATCAGGATCACCCTATTGGATGCCGAAAAGGAATTCGATAGGGTGGCCTGGGCCTATCTCTGGGATTTACTTAATTTGAAGGGATTCGGCCCAGGTATAATAACAGCACTGAAGGCCCTTTATCAAAATCCAACATCTTGTGTCAAACTGGGGGCTAATAAATCTTCTTCATTTTCCATCCAACGAGGAACTTGACAGGGGTGCCCGTCCTCTCCACTCCTCTTCGCCATCTATATTGATACTTTTCTTAATGAACTAAATCAAGATGAGGGTATAACTCCAGTAGAGGTTGCAGGAGTTAGATATAGAGCAGTGGCGTATGCAGATGACGTGGTGGTGGTAACAAAAGATATTGATAAAGCTCTTTCTAAGATCGAGGAGTTGGCAGCTACCTTTGGGTCCTTTTCAGGATATAAATTAAACTTATCCAAGACACAAACACTTTTTGTTGGCCAAAACCGCCCGCCCTGACTTAATATAGTTTCTGAAGCAACATATCTGGGAATTAAGTTAACAACCCCAATCTCTAATATTCCTAAACTCAATTATATCCCAATTTTGAAGAAGGCTAATTCCACTCTTGAACGAATTGATCATTTGCATTTATCTTTATACGGGAGGAATAATGTCTTAAAAATGTTAATTTTGCTCAAATTTCTATACTTATTTAGAACAGTGCCGCTTGACTTCCCCTCAGATTTCTTTAAACAAATGGAGAAGATGGCAGGAAGATTCTTATGGAGCTACAGGGTTAATCGGAGAGCTTACAAAAAAATGACTCTACCAAAGTCTAGAGGAGGGTGGGCCATCCCACATTTCTTGTTTTATTATTTGGCAGCCGTATTACAATTTATGTCCCCCCCTAATAATAGGTGTTAAAGCTCCGATGTCACCAGCACATACCCCATCCATCTATGAATTTGCACTAGGCACCGAAGCTCGTGGTTATTTGCTAAAAATCGTAGAGCTGAGTTACTACAAAAAAACTAAATTTAAGATTTTAACTGCAGCATATAGGGCATGGAAGATCATTAGAAGGTTTGCTGGGATTCCAAAACTGTTGAGCTACACTCCTTTAACCTCACCACATTTTTTTCCCCTTTGTATTCAGAGATCATACTATGATAAGATGGAAGAATAATGGCATTACTTGTCTTGGTGATTTATGGAAAGATAATCGTATAACTACTTTTCCAGAACTTCAATCAAAGTTTAATCTCACGAGTCAGGATTATTTTAAATATCTTCAGTTATATAGCTCCCTAAGTTCAATATCGTCTCGTGAGAAACAGGGGCTTCAAACGTTTTTATTAATAGATAGTCTTTACTCTAAAAAAAAGATAGGGTACTTTTATAATTTACTTATTTCTCTGCTCCCAGATGACTTATCTGTGACTCAACAGAAATGGTCAGAGAAATTGGGGGTGGATAATGTTCCGATTGAGGAATCAATTGGGCTAGCTAACTCTATCTTATTTTCTGGGCGATCACACACACAGCACTATATGGCACTGTTCGATCTTTATTATACACCAGCCAAAGTTATGAAATGGGGAGCTATTGCAGGTATACGATGTAATCGCTGTACTCTGATAGGAGCAGATGCAATACATATGTTCTCTCGTTGCTCCAAGCTGATTGTTTTACTCTCCAAAATTCAGAATTTTCTCTTTGTTATATTAGGAATTACAGTACATTTAACTCCGGAGATGATTTTAATAGGGTTATCGTCAAACTCTCTTGAAAACGGTCTTTGATATTTATTATGATGTCTGTGCTACGAGTATGTATCACCCAAGAATGGATTAGCCCGACCCTCCTTCCTTTTCTATGTGGAGGGCTCACCTGTTAGCTAAGTTTAATTTTGAAATGGCTATCTATGCAACAAAAGGATTAAAAAAAAACAATTGGGGAGGAAAATGTGGGCGCCGCTTCAACAATGGATTCAAGGGGAAACGAGTGGGTAGTATATTCTCTCTCATCTCTGTTAAATTTCATTTTTATTATTTCTATTGCTGGATTTTTCATTGTTCTATTTACCGATTAGACCTACCATGGTCATGCTATAAAAAAATGTATGCTCTGTTTTTTTTTACATTGCAAATTTATGTACCTCACAGCTAAGAAAAAATTCTGTTAATCTGACTTGTTTGCAATAAAAATAAAACATTTAAAAAGAAAATAAAAAAAAATAGAAATTTACGGACACTTGGTTTACATGATTCCGGTTAATCTCTTTCTAGCTTCCTGGTACAGATGAATGCTTTTTTGACCAGTTCCTCGTCTTTTTTTGTTATAGTTGAGGGGGTTTAGAAAGAGTTCAGGGTGACCCATCTCTGTAATGAGACCTCTGACATACTTCAATCATGGAATTCTGGACATATGTTCCAGAGTCATGCAATCCGTTATGAGCTGCTGGGTAAGCTTTAGCTCCTTGTTAGGCCAACACTTGAGCCAAAAAACCAAGGGACGCTAGGCAATAGTATTGCATAAAGAAGGAGCCCCTAGTTCTTCGTAGGCTATCAGGTTCGATAAACAGGTTGGCATTCCCAGCAGGCGCTTTAAAAAGTTGTTCTCAGCCACCTGCAGCGCATCTGCTGTGGAATACCCCCAAAAATCGCTACCATAACAGCAGTTATTCGATTGAGCTCCCCCTTTTTCTTTTGAATGAGCGGCCCCACTTCAAACGATCATCCAACAAGACCCCCAGATATGAGAAAACTGGCATTATGGGGACCTTTGCAGGATCTACGGAGAAGGAGTACTTTTTCGTGGGACGAGCCCCTACCAGCAGGATATAAGATTTTGCATTATTGATCGTTAGATCACTGGACTCCATGAAGTTCAGGAATGCATCTAATAGAGATTGGAGCCCTCTAGCAGTTCTCGCTATCAGGACAGCGTCATCCGCATATAGGAGGATGGGAAGACACCGGCGACCCACATGTGGAAAATTGGCCCCCATGGCTACCAGAGCTCCTTCAAGATCGTTAATATATAGGTTAAACAGGAAGGGTGCCAAGATGCAACCCTGCCTCACCCCTCTTTCAATATGAAATTCCTTGGAAACCTGAAGATCCTGCGCATATCTGATGTTTGCTTTGGTGTCCATATGCAGATTCAATAGAAAGTCCACGATAGGGGCCTCCAGCCCCATGGCCCTCATGGACTGCCACAATTTGACCCAATTTACATGGTTTAACGTCAAGGATAGGTCCATGAAGGCCATGTAGATCCTACCTGGCGGGCCTTGTTGTACTTGCCAAGGATCAAATAAAGATTTAAACATTGGGCCACCGTAGACCTCCCCACATGAAAGTCATATTGAGTGTCAGCGATGATATTGTGCTCCTCTGCTCATGCTTGTATCCCTTGTGACATACCCGTATATATGAGGGGTTTTTCGGAACAGCTTTCAAGGCCTCCTTTAACTTATGTGCTGCCTGGGAGCAGGAGGAATCAAACAATCTTGGGTTTGAGTTAGATGCCTTGTGTGCCGGAGCCCTCAAAAGTTCCCCTGCTTTGCGTGAGATGGAGCTAAAAGCACTAAGAAAATCCATTGGAGAACTCTCCGGTTGGAAACTCGTCCAACGTGATTGGATGAGCTCACTGTCACCAGATGCTCCTAAGATCGTTGCGCTTTGGGTAACCACCTGCTGGTGACGTCATTGATGCGGGAGTCAGTTTCAGACTTGAGGAGTCTTCGGGGTCTAAGTTTGGACAATATTAACAATAAGGTTTTATTGACTGCTTTTGCAGATACACGGCAAATTTCAGCAACAGAATAGCTCCCACATACAATGTGCTCTATTGGCTTTTCCTTTACCAATGTCTTGGTACTCAAAGCTCTGATCCAGACTTGTCAGAGTCTCTAGTTCTTTTGATTCAACTTGTTCAGTCTGAAAGCAGCACGTGGGCACTTAGTTTAAGTGTTATCAGGTGCACAGCCGGAGACAGCTGAAGGTCTCGGTGACCATCAAACAAGGAAGCGATTGCAGTCATGAACAAAACACGTAGGTCCTCATTGCCCCGAATGAAAACACACCCACTTATGTGTATCAGTGTGCTTGTTCGTGTTGGTCATCTAAGGGTTATGCACTTATTTCACCTAGAAATGCCAGCGCTGTAACAAAAGACTGAAAATCAATAATACTGACATTGAGTTGGAACCTTAATAACAGTGCTTAGAAACTGTATACGTGTACCACTCTCTCATGCTTGTGTTCTTTTTCTGTCTTTTCCACTTTCTTGTTCTTTAACCCAGGCTCACTTTCGTGCCTTGCTTTGCCCTTTCTGTCTTTCCATATATGTTCCTCGATCTCTCTCATACTCTCACTGGCTCTCTGTTTAGTCCACTGGCTCACTTTTCTTTCACTGTTCTCCTCAATATCCCTCTATAAGTTTGTTTTTTTCTCTTTGCCTGTCTATTCCATTCTTTGTCCTTCTGTCTCTGTCTCACTCAGCTTCTCCCTTGTGCTCTATATTTGCCGCACGTGTTTACCCTCTTCCTTGCCTCACTGTCTCCTCATTGTCATTTCCTACCTGTGAAGCAGAGTAGCCCGGTCTCAAGCCCGGGTGGCATCCCTTGACTCCGCACAATCAGACTCATGAAGTTCCACATGGCCAGGCTGTGCTTGTGCATACTCTAGAGAGAGGCAGGGAGCGAATATGTGCATCTATGTGAAATTGATATGTAGCAAGTGTGATACCCTCATCCAATTCCAGCTCTTCAGCTTAGAACACTGAATGGTGGGATTTCCAACCGCATACTTGAGGGAAATTAATAATATCTCCAAAAACGCAACATGCTATTGATTCGAAGGTCAGGACTGTCTGGAGTTTGCCAAACCTGGCATAGCTGACTTGGTGGGGTGTCACATAATTTATTTTTAAAAAGTTTTCATAATTGCAAAGATTGACTCTGTTGACTCTGATATACAATCTCCTCTTCATCAGGCCCTTAGGCTGGTATTAATGTATAGTAAGTTTACCAGATAGGCCATGTCACCAGGGGCACCCTATTCAGGGCCATCTATTCCTTTACAAAGCATTGTCATTTGGAATCTATCTATCTGGTCAGAATAGAGAAATAAGGCTTTACATTTTAAGGATCGTATATTGTATTAATTTTTGCCATCAAGACAACCGAGGAAAGTTTTTCAGAGCGTACATTGCCAGGATGAATATATTTATTTCGCAAATCAGAAAGCGGCTGACACAACAAGTTTCTGAAATTAAACAGTTCTTATCGGCATCCTGTTTGCCTTCTGCTCTTCATTTTGATCTACCTGCCATGGGTCACCAGGGGAGTGCCATGGGCTGCAAGGGGAGTGCCATGGGCTGCAAGGGGAGTGCCATGGGTCGCAAGGGGAGTGCCATGGGCTGCAAGGGGAGTGCCATGGGTCACAAGGGGAGCGCTATTGGTAGCAAGGTGTCGCAGGTGTGATCCTTGGCGACTTCTAAATGATAGTCCGTGGCTGCATCCTTCCTCTTGGTACTTTTCATTGGCTCCTGTCTCTGCAGTGCCTCACTAGGAGCCCCTGCCTCGCAGCTAGCACTGACTACTAGAGAAGAGCACAAGCCACCAACCTCTGGAGGGCCTAGGATGACCAGGTGTCCTCGATTCACCAGGACAGTCAAGGTTTATCACCAGTTGTCCCATTAGATTTCAACAATTTTAGCACATGTTCTGGTTTTCAGAGCGGGTCGACTAAAGACATAGGGAGGCACGTTTTTATGTGTTTCATGGGCAGTATGGCGGGTCGCTGGCCTGAGAGCTCTTGACTGGCACAGAGGATGGGGGGCCCCCTCCATGTACTTTGCAGCGGTACTTCAACTGTATGGTTCTTTTGCTTCTGAAACATATAGAGTACAGTGTAATTTCCGTACAATCAGGGGTTGCCCCTTTACCTTCAACCATGTGTACCTATTATTCTTGTCATCCCAGATTTCCTAACGTGGGGTGTCTAAGCTAGCATTGGACTCCCTCCAATGGGATTAATTTCCCCCTTGTGATTTAAATGTGTCCCTGCATGGGAATTCCATATTGGGGGTCCATTTGTCATTAAAGGAAGTGGCCCCAAAGATATTAAGGGCCACCCAGGGACCACAGCCTAACGCGAGCAGACATATTTATGCACTGGTGCGGTGGCCTTGCTACCTCCAGGAACCTCTTCTCTACAAAACTCCTGTGGCCAAACATTGTCCTCCCCTATGGTGTAAGTTCTGTACATCCTGTCTACCTCAGATTAAATGAGGCTTGGCTTGGTGAAGAGATACAGTGCAGTGGTGTTGGTCTCATACCGGGTGATGTTTACTAGTGACCTATGGGATTCAACTCTAGGAGGTTGGATTTGCGCTCTGATCCTACATAGGTACAGGTGGACAGGGCATTTTGCTCTTTCAGGGGCTATCTCCTGAGATAGGTAAAGCTTGTCTGCGCCTACGGCATGGGGTATTAATGAACACATATAACATGACTTGTTCGTAGTTTTTGTGCCTACGGCGGTCATGTGTTGATAGTTGATACCAGATATTGTGTAGGAGTGCGCTGTGTACTGCATGAGGAATACTAGCATTTGGTTTGGTGTAAGTGTATGTGGGGTGGGAGAGTTCTCTGCCCATACGTTGCAAGCATGTATAAGCAGAATTTACGAGATTACGCATACGTCTAGTTCCTGAGGAACTTAAGAGCTCTCCGGCTAAGTAGGGTGTGTACAAAAATACAAAAAGACATAACTTAGAAATCATTTCTCAGCTGTAGAGTTGTCTTTGGGTGAGATTTATGTCATCAGGGCACCCAGAGGTGTCTTTACCTTTGTGTGCTGTAAACAATGTCTTTCAAGGGGTTGTTGCAATAAGTCAATGTGCCCTGTATTACTTGAGCGATTGTCCTTGCGATAGAAAGTCATTAAATGCTTTGGTCAAAGTAATGGCGGGCCACTGCAGTGTTGGTGCAGTTTTAGCTCAATCATGGACCTGTGGGATAGGAGCTGTGGTTTTGTGGATTAATTGGGAAAAAAACACATTGTTAGTCAGTTGTCTGAAAAATACCTGTGTTTACATTTTACCGATGTGCTCAATGGTGTATCTGTGAACAAAAAATATCCTCATTGGATACTAAAAAGGAAGTGCTAAGATTTTTAGGAGGAGGATGAGTATTAAACTGTTTTAAGAGGTGCTACAATTTTAATGAAGTAGTGAGTGCTAAACTAATTTAATGTTCTTGTATTTTGGTTTCCCCGTCCCCTGACTACGGTGGGCATTGTACTGTTCCCCTGTAGGCTGTTTCATTTAAAGGTGTGATGCTTTGATCGGAGCAGGGGTGTCCTTTCACCCTGCATGTGCTGCATGCAATTGTGAAGAGAAGTAAGGGTGGGTGGTGAACATGGCTCTGCCAGCGGAGTTTTGCCAACTCTGTGCTCTGCTGGGATCGCGGAGTTCGGCAAATGCTCTGATTCCGCGGTGTGGCGGAGTTTGCCCCACCCCTAATTCAGAGAAAATAAGGAGTCTTACCTGGATCTGGCATTTTCTGTGCCTGGACTGTCCGTCCCCTGGCTGTCTCCTTGTCCTCGGTGGTGCAAAACCCATACACTGTATGAAGTGGGAGGGCTGCACATGCTCGCTCGTGCGCGCATGCTTAGTCCTCCAAAGTCGTACAGCGTAGGTGTTTTGCACCACCAAGGACGAGGAGACAGGAGGAGGACAGCCCGAAAATGGAGAATGCTAGATTCAGGTAAGCCATAAGCATGTGGCAGTCTGGGGTCTGCCTTCATGCATACTAGTTAGGGTGGAGGGAAGCGGAATTCCATTGAGTTTTTAGGCAACTCTGTGGAATTCTGTGTTGTGTCACTCTGCGAACTCGGCCCAGAGAAGAGGGTTTTTGGATTTTAGTTTAATATTTCCATTGGCATGTTTGCAACCTTTTGGCTGTGGCACGTGACATAGAGCGAGGTTTGTCCCTAATTAAGCAGTGGTACTGGGCTATGTCCTTCTAGAAGGCAAAAGACACACAATTGATGGACAGAATGCAGAACAAATCAAAACATTTACCCCTAGTCAAGAGATATGGTTTAAATCCATCATTCTTTTGCTCACTATGCCACCCCAGTTTAGACCTGACCATATGCAAATCAGTCTTGACCCTGTGCCTCATGGGAACAGTCCAGCCCGAACTGCAAAGCTTGGACCGGAAACGAGGATACTAGCACCGGTTACGGTGTTTCACCCCTCTACAGCCAGGAGAGCTTGATTCCAGTGGCACAGTGAGCCCGGGAACCACGTCTGGGCACGCCCGGCACACTTAGTGTGAGAAAGCAAAAGACACACAATTGAAGGACGGAATGTAGAACAAATCAAAACATTCACCCCCAGTCAAGAGATCTGGGTTACATCCATCATTCTTTTGCTCACCATGCCACACCAGTTTAGACCTGGCCATATGCAAATCAGTCTTGCCCTTGTGTCTCATGGGAACAGTCCATCCCGAACTGCCAAGCCAGGTCTTCCCTGGACCAGAAACAAGCATCCTAGTACTGGTTTCGGGGTTTCACCCCTCTTCAGCCAGGATAGCTTGATTGCAGTGGCACAGTGAGCCCGGGACCCACGTCTGGGAATGCCCAGCGCACTTAGGGCGAGAAAGTAAAAGATACACAATTGTATGTATTACATTGTTCTACATTCTGTCCATCAACTGTTGTTTTTGCATTTCTCACCCCGAGTGGGACGGGTATGCCCAGATGTGCGTCCCGTGCTCTCCATGCCACTGGAATCAAGCCATCCTGGCTGAAGAGGGGTGAAACTGCGAAACAGGTCCTCGGATGCCTATTTCCAGTCCAGGGAGGACCAGGCTTGGTAGTTCGAGCTGGACTGTTCCCATGAGGCACAGGCTCAAGACTGATTTGCATATGGCTGGGTTCAAACTGGAATGGAAAAGTGAGTAAAAGACATTGTTCTGCATTCTGTCCATCAAGCGTTATTTTTGCTTCTTCTAGAAGGGTCATGAATCTTTAGGCTGTTTCGTGCTGCTCTATGCGGGTCTGGGTTCCTGGAGTTTTATTTGGACATGGTTTAATTTTAAGAGAAGCACACTGGAGGTGTTTGGAAGGTATTGTGTGGACCTCCCCATAGGAACCTGCAGGGAAATGACTAACACTGTGTATTTTTGCGGCCATCGTGGATATCACTGCTCTCTGTGTGTTGAGGAACCTGGCTCACAACACTGATGCTTGAGCTTACACCCCATTTTAGAACTAAAAAGGGGGCCTCTATAGGGCTGTAAACTTTAAGGCAGTGGAGACATACAGGGTCCGTCCAAAATTGGACTTAGGTGCTGTCCTGGGTGCCTATTATTATGAACTGGTTCGGGGGCTAGTCCTTCTTCCGGGGGTGGGGCAGCCAGCATTGCCCTGGAGATCCAACAGCAGTGGGATCCCTTCTGGTTTCCGGATTGCGAATTCCATTGTGGACTCCCGGTCTGCAAAGCATGGCCATTCTGAATGCTGGTGGTGGTGGTGGCAGGTAAGGAAATGTGATTGAGAGTGGTATGAAGTGGGTGATACTGAGGTGTTGGGTTCACTACATACTTGGCTAGTTCTAGGGTTTGTTTGGTGAGTAGGGAGTCTTGCAAACTGCCTTAGTACAATTGTATTCTGTTTTTGGTACATTCTTAGATCACAATACTTGGATATATGGTTCTTTCAATAGCAGTAATGGCAGTCTTTATAATTTGGAGTTGCCGGTCACTCGGCTTTTGGGTTCAGGTGCTCTATTGGATCCCTCTGGGACCCTGCAGCTGTGTTTTTGTCCAGTCAGATGACTCTCACCCACTTGTGGCTGCAACAGCATCTTTGGGGGCACTCTTTCCTGGCTTCTGGCCACACCAAGGGGTCTCCTGCATCGGGGATGAGGTCAGTGGCCAATCCATTGCAGGTTTGAGGACTTTTCCCAGGTCGCAATCGGGCCACCTTCATGGGGTTTCACTACACCAATCGGGCAAGCTGTGCTTGATGACAGAGAGGGGGCTCCTGGTATGGGCAATGCACCCCACGTCATGGCGCCACCTTGCCTTTACCACTTCCTCCATTGGAGAGGTGGCAGGATGGTGACAAAGGCTGGACATGGTACCTCCTGGGGAAGCACTTTGGCTGGTAACTACAGAAGCAGGTGTGTGCCGTTTCTCTGGCTTCCAACTCCCCTCACATCCTACATGCTACTTTCTTGGTAGTTATTACCAAAAAATGGTGTGCACAGCCAGTCCACTGCTGAACTAATTTGCATAGCTCTTAGAGCATTCCTGTATGGTTTAGTAATAACCCTTTGGGATGGGTGCGATGGTCCAGGATCAACCTTGCTGGCAAAACCAGGCTGAGGGTGGAGGTTGCAGCTTGGTCTTCTGGAGGGGAGACTCAAGGGGAGAAACAGGCTATGGGCATCCTAAGATTGGACAACAGATCCAATCTAATATGTTAGTCGGGGAGAAAGGACAGTTTAGCAATTGGGCCCTGAGCTGGTTTCCCCCTAGTTCTAGTTTGATATGTTCTGTGAGGGAGATCTTGGCTAAGGACCCCAGAACTCCCTGTACTGTGATAGTGGTCTTGAACACAGGTGCTGCTCCTTAACGCATACAGGACCTTGCTACCCCAGTATCCACTAAAAAGTGTTATGGTGTCCCATTTACTAACATTGTGACCAAGGGGCCTTACTCAGGGTGGTCCTGTACTGTCAGTGAGGTGAACGCATATTTGAGCACCCCCGGCATCCCTGGTGTGCATTCCCTATCTTCCTTCTGTATTGGTGGCCCCCACCCTGTGCTTTCGTCTTCGCTGTCGGAGGAGTTGGAGTTTTCTTCCTTGGTATTGCTAGTTTTGGGGTTATCTGCTTTGCGTTTGGTGGCCACCTTCGGGTCAGCCCATAGTTTCCGCAGGGCCAATTTTATATCTCTCTTGTGGCCCCAATGTTTGCCCTGGATGTCAGCTTTAGTGTGTTCTATGATGTTGATATCAAAGGTTCTCCTTCAGGCCATGGGAAGGTGTGTACTTTGGTGAGGTCATGCCACCCACAGCAGTGTCTCTCTAACCTCCCTTGCACATGGCCTAATGGAGTCTCCATGATGGATTGGGGAACTTGTTTTTAAGGATTTAGCAAATTTGGATTGTCTAGAGAGTCTTTAAATAATCACAAATCCTACTCTAATTTTGGGGAACTGTGTACACGGGGTGGAACCGAAAACAACCTACTGGTCACAAGGTCTATATGCTTAATGCATTAAAAAAGACATTTAACATTAAACAATCGACAAATACAAATGAAATAGTAACAACATGTAACAGAATGCAATTCTCATTTCAGAGCAGTACAAGTTGTTTTATAGCAGTAAACTAGCAAATATTCAATTCTGGTCCAGAAAAATTGGTTACTATTTCATAAAGCAGAGACTTACTTAACACAACAGAACATTTAGACATGCATCATTTTTCAAAATATCAATAAATGCAAAAAAGAGAAAATATAAAAAGAGACTAACGGCCAGATGTATTGGATTTTGCGTTTCCATAATAGCAAATTTTACTGATTCACTATTATGGAATCGGAAAACGCAATGTATGTAGGTTTCGCAATAATAATTGCGATTCCTACATATTCCTTATTTGCGACTCACAAAGTGCGAGTCGCAAAATAGGAATGGCTTCCCATTCATTCCTATGGGCCATTCATTCCTATGAGCCTTGTCCTTATGTATTAAGTTCTCCATTGTTTCCTCTATGGCTGGACTGCTGGTCTATAGACCCCCGAATGCACCGGCTGCCCAATTGCTGAAGCTCTATGAGACTATCGCTGACCTATCACTGATGCACACTAACTTTACAGTCCTCAGTGATTTTAATGTCCATATGGACAATGACAACTGCCCCTTAGCTGTTCAACTGGCTGATACCCTCAAAGGATTAAATCTGAACCAAGAGGTATTGTCATCCACTCATGTGGCTGGCCCCATGCTTGATCTACCTTTTATCAATGATCAGATGCTACAGGTAGAGGACCCATCACCTGTAACCTGGTCGGATCACTGGCTGATCCCATTCAAGCTAACGTGGGTTTACTGTAATAATCAGATCAGATCAGCATTTGAGGATAGGATAAATTTGAGGAAGATCTCCCCTGAATCTATGGGGTGTGAGTTTCAAAACACTCCCCCTCAGCTTATAGGTGAACCGAGCCAGGACGTTTCAGTCTTCAACTGCTGGGTCGTCTCAGCCCTTGAAAGAATAGCTCCAATCAAGACCATGAAATTGGCCAGGAGTAAACCTTCGGCCCACTGGTTTACAACCAAACTCCGTACAGAGAAAAGCCTACGTAAGAGACTGGAGCGTGCCTGGCAGAAAAACTATGAGCCAGAGGCCAAGAGTGCATATAAAGCAGCACAGGGAAAATTCCACGGATTAAAACGTAAGATCATTAGGGACTATGTTGCAAATCAGATCATGTCTTCTGACAACACCAAGAAGGAAGTTTTCACAATAGTCCAGAGTTTTATTAAACCACAAACCCTGAAGAGTACTATTCCCCCCTCAGTGGCTCTCTGTGAATAGTTAGCCACTTTTTTTCAGAACAAAATTCAAGTAATCTATTCTTCTTTTCAACTTTTAGGACCACCAGATTTGCTATCTCATATCTCACATCACTCGGGCATGTGGTCTGTTTTTCGCCCTTTCTGCCTGGAAGCATCCCTGGTGTAATTGAATAAAATAAAATCAGGCTCTCCGTCTGACACCTGTCCTGCCATTTCCTTGAAGCTATTAGCCCCCTGGTTCAATCCTATACTGAACTCTATCTGGAATTCTTCGTTAGAGACCGGGGTTTATCCAAACAGTTGGAAAAAAGCATTTGTCCAGCCAGTTCTCAAGAAAGAGGATGCTGATCCAGCAGAGCTTAACATTTTAGGCCTATTTCTCTTCTTTCAATGCCGGCTAAAATACTTGAAAAGGAAGGTCAGAAAAAACTATTGGACTTCCTGGAGTCTAATTATTATCTGAACGCCTCCTAGTCAGGATTTAGATATGCCTACAGCACAGAGACAGCTCTACTTGAAGCTGCGGAGACTATCCGTGAAACTTTAGATCAGGGCAGCTGCGCGGTTCTGAAATGGTGTCACACAGGATTCTAATAAATAGACAAGCATCAAGTGTGACGAGAAATGTCCTTGCATGGTTCCGTTCATTTTTCGAGGGTCATACACAGCAGGTGACTCTCCCTCCTCATGTCTCCGCTTCCAGTCCCCTCATGTGTGGAGTCCCTCAAGGTTCGGCTCTGAGCCCAACTCTTTTTAATGTGTATCTTACGTCCCTTGCGGCAATCGTTGAGCAATGTGGGCTGACGGTTGCTTCGTATGCCGACAAACACGCAACTGGTGTTCTCTTTTAGAGAGCACAGTGAGACAGCTATCGCCAGTTTTAAGCAGTGTCTTCTTAATATCTCGTCATGGGTGATGGATAGCTGCTTAAAATTAAATACCGACAAAACGTAGGTCCTGTTTTATAATCAATCCACTCCCCCTCGGTCGGCACTCTGGTGGCCGTATACGTTAAATCCACTTCCTCTTCCAGTTGCTTCTGTCAGGATTCTAGGGTTCAAGTTTGATTCACAACTTACTGGCAAAGTGCAAATTTCTCATGTTTCCTCACTGTGTTTCTGGAAGTTGAAGGCTCTGCGGAGAGTCCTTCACTTCCTGCCTATGGACTGTAGGAAGACCTTGGTGCATGCATTAGTCACCTCCCAGCTTGACTACGCTAATAGCCTTTACCTTGGTGTCCCTGAGTATTTGCTCAGGAGGCTGCAGATTATTCAAAATGCGGCAGCCAGACTCATTAGGAACCTTCCACTGCATCATCTTATTACCCCCCACTGGTTGCCTGTAAAAAGAAGGATTGAGTATAAGGCACAGACCCTGGCGCATAGAGCAATTAGAGACACTGGTCCTCAATATTTTAAGCAGAGACTTCAGAAATACAGCCAGAACAGAGTACTTAGATTGAATAACCAGAAAATACTGGTGTTCCCTTGCTTTGCAAAGGCCAGGATTGGTGGCCGGGCCTTCGCTGTGAAAACCGCTACATTATGGAACTCTATGCCTTAGCATCTGAGGAAGACCAAGTCGGAATCTATGTTTAAGAAAGCGTTAAAAACTTGGCTTTTTGGCCTCCCCTAAAGCCCATGGCTGGGACACTTCCGTTGGAGGTAGCTGTGCGCTCTACAAGCTCCACTAATAATAATAATTGCATACATCATGCCTTCACCTTGCTCACCATACACCACCTCCATCATTGTCCCCTCGTCATAACTGGATCAAGGCCACCAAAAAACTTCTTGTCAACTACCTCAGCACCACCACTCTGCCAATGCTTACAGACGCCAACCCAGCAGCGCGCAACCTGCACCGATGGATCTCCAACTGTGTTGACAAATGGCAGCTCCTCCGTGTCGGTGGACCGAGCAGCTGGGGGTTGCTGTTCACCAGGGCAGATGACACCCTGGATGCCAAACTAGACCCTGTACTCGTGGCTGTGCAGAAAATAGGTACCTCTCTTGAACTAACACGCACTTCCCTTGAGGGCCGCATCAACAAAATCACAGTCAACTTCACCCTGGAGCACACAGATCATTGCAAGCTGATTGACAAGATACACAACTCTGTGCAAGAACTGGCTGAAGTACACCCTATTACCCAGAATGCAGTATTGAAAGTACAGCAGCTAATGGCACGTGTGAAGTTACTAGAAAGAAGAGCCGAGATGTAGATGGCCGCTCCCGGCAGAACAACGTGCAGGTGGTGGGTCTGCTCGAAGGAGCTGAGGCATTGGGATGTAATGAGACATGGTTACATGATTTACTACCAGCAGTTGCACTGGCCCCATTCTTTGTTTTGGAGAGGTCCCATCAAGTGTAAGGGATAGGTCCTAGTCCCTTTCTCTTCTGCCTCCGACAGGGATTGTGACGCTGCCGTGAGGGAGGTATGCAAGCTGGGGAAGGTGAAACTGTATAACGCCACAGTACTTGTTGCCCTGACTATGCCACCAGGTGCAGAGGCAGAGGAGGTTGTTTCTAGTGGTTAAGTGATGCCTGCGAGAGTTGAGTATCAAATACTCCATCCTTTTCCCCGCTAGGCTGCAAGTGGTCTCAGATGGTAACATGCTATTGTTTGACAACGCTGAACTGGTCTGGACCTGCCTGGAATCTACTGTTCAAAAGGAGGTGCATACAGGGAGTGAAGTGCCTGCGCAACAAGCTGTCATTTGCAGAGGCTTAGGAGGAGCAGATGCCCCGACCACTACAAGCCAGCCCCAGTCTGCAGCAAGTTATACAAGAGAGGTGGAATGCGCTGCATGTGGCAGTGTTGATAACTCCTTGAGGGTCTCTATTTTCTCAACGTGAGAAAAGGGGCTAATTCTACGATAGAGTCTTATTCAGGTTACCAAATTTACAATAAAGTAATTCAATGCTTTTTATTCACACAATCAAATGAACCAATTACACAAATGCAAAATAATGGAATGTTTACCTATTTTATAAACCATTACATTCTTCATTATTCATCCATATCAGTTAAAAACACTTTTCCATGTTATTTATTAAAAAACATATACAATAGTGTCACGAGGACGAGGTCCCTGTCATGGCTGGACGGGGTGTGCCTACTTACTGTTGTCCGTTTCCACCTGGTCCACAGGAACCTCGGGACGTCTCCTGGTGTTTCCCTACGCTGCCTTCCAGGATGCCGCCTCTGGCCCTGCCTTCTGTGACGTCAGGGAGGTGTACCCTGGCGTTCCCAGCATTCGACCAATTGGAGTATAAGACGTCAGGAGACCCGGACCAATCACCGGACACTGGGGCGTTTAAGGAAACCCCGGGTGCGTCTACGGCGGCGGAACCTCCAGCAGAGCAGCTGCGCCGTGAGGGACACGCCGACACCGACGACGAAGAGAGAACCGAAGACCTTCATCCCGGGCTGCCGGTATCACGACTCGACAAGCCAGGAGGCCAACGGGACCACGCGCCGCCCTGCCACACTTCCAGGGGAGAAGTGTGGCTGCACAAGGTACGAGGGCGTTTGCAAGGGTTGTTGGGGACACGGGGTGGGACAACCTAGCGTGAGGGTGGTCACAGAGACATCCCGTTCACGGCAGCACTTGTAGGAAAAGAACCTGCTTCACAAAGGTGTCGGAACCCTGGTGAACCCTCACTCCCTTCCCCCTCCCTATTCTTGTCCTCGGATCAGCCAGTAACAAGGCTGTTTTGTTTCCTTTCTTTTTTAATGCATCCCGGACCCGAGATGAGCGAGAGGAAGAGGTCCTAGGACTGCTCAAGAACCACCAGAGAAGGAAGCACTACAACCGAAGGAAAACCTGGTTGCGGGACTACTTTCTGACATTTGCTTTTCTGCTCTCTTGAACTTATTCGGACATACTGTCAATAAAAACCAGTCTAAAAGAGTCCTACTGTCCTTAGTATCCATCCTTTAGCGGGCCGAACCGTCACAAATAGATAATAATAAAACAAAGATATTTTGAAAAAAGACTGTTGACACGGCGTTTCGGTGTTCTAAAATATCGTCAGGACAACAATTTCCAATTTAAAAACATCTAGACAAAAATATGAACATTGAATTATTATAAAGAACTGGTATTCTTATATTGACATTCCTTTGCTCATTTTAAGAAAATCCATGCTGCAATGTAGCACATTTTCTTATGACATTATTCTTCATACAACCGTCTATTCATCCCCAGGCCATGCTTTATCCTAAGAAGGGGTCCTTCCATTTTCACTAATCAAAAGTTGTTCTGCTACAATTGTATGATTTATTTTATGTTAAAACATCTCTATACCATTGTGAGGAGCATTATCAACACTACTGGATATCTATTGACACAAAATCTCATCCTAATATTTGGTAACCTGTAGACAATATCATGTCAATCACTCTCCTGGGGTGATTCACTTGGAGAGGACTTTTCTTTTGACTATTGTTCAGTTGCATAGCTGAATTTAGTACTGTTTTGAAGCCTCAATCAATCAGCAATTACAATCCTTCAGAACATTCGGATAAAAATATATAGAGTGGTGCTAAAAAAGGAAGAGGGGCTAATTACTTGGTCATCACTGAATGTTTTTGTTGATAACACTTAATTATCTGACCTATTCCTTGTCATACAGAGGAAAAATTACCTTTTAGTTGCCTCTTGCTCATAAGTTTCTCTATTTCATCACTCAGAATTTTCACCCTATATGGTTCTCTTCTGATATTAATGGATTCTGTTTAGCTGATGGAGAAAATGTACATTTAATAGGAAAGTTAAGATCTGTTTTCACCATCCAATGTTATTACATCTCTAAGATATTCATTAGTTTAGTATCAGGGGTGTATGGATCTTAGTACTTCAGTGCGTGGAGTGTGTCTTATATATCGCTATCTCGATTTATTTCATGTTCCTTGTTGCTGATATCATTCAAGGATATTTGTTATCTTTTGGTAGAAGGGTTTATTTCTATTAGTCAAGGCCAATTCATACATCGCTCCGATTTATATCCTTTTTTATTATTCAAAGCTTGGTTAATGATCCCTTACCCTATTTATTTCTGAGGGATATTTGCAGGACGGGCTCTACTTTGGTTTGTTTCCTCTCTTTTGCTCTAGAAAGAATTTTATATATATATATATGAACACACATCTTGTTTACCAGATAGTGTTTTGTTATCTTTTTATCAACAGAAGGATTTTTTAGCGTAGAACCTTAGTTGGCTTTGTCTTACCTTAGTGAGGAAGGTTCTTGCCTTTTCCTCTTCACCACCTTTTTTTCATAAAATTGGGGTGTCTCATTTACGTCTTGTCAGATAATAAACTAAGGCAACAAAACATCCCCAAATTATTGAAAAGTTCCCATTTTTTAATCTAACTGCAAAAATAGTGGGGAGCCTGGTCTCACTCAAGGACTTACTTAAAAAAGTGAAGAGGATCTCTTGTAGACATCCGTTCTGCTCGCCTCTCAGTCTCCAACTGGTTGTTAGGGGCTGCTTTTGGTCTTCTTTTTTTACTACTCTCAATTGGTTGTCAATTACTTAATTGTATTCAATTATCTCAGGTACTCTGCTATTTTGCTGCAATCTCACATGTTTAGGTGCGGCCATCTTACAGCAGAACATTCTGTCCATCATCTTGTGTGTTTTGCTGTTCACCCTATGTGAGAAGGGTATGCCCAGACGTGGGTCCCGTGCTCACTACGCCACTGGAGTCAAGCTATCCTGGCTGAAGACGGCTGATAGCCAGAAACCGGTCCTAGGATGCTTGATTCCGTTCCAGGGAAGACATGGCTTGGCAGTTTGGGCTGGACTGTTCCCATGAGGCACAGGGTCAAGACTGATTTGCATATGGTCATGTCTGAACTGGGGTGGCTTGGTGAGCAAAATAACGATGGATTAAACCCAGATCTGTGACTGGGGGTGAATATTTTGCCATTGTGCAACATTCCGTCCATCATCTTGTGTGTTTTGCTCTAAATGGACTTAGCATGCAGTTTTGGGGAATTATCAATGTATGGGAATTTCACTGTAAATATCGCGAAGTATGATTAGCGGCAGTTTTTTCACAGGAATGCCTACCTTGCTTCTTATTTTCGCTAACAGAAGTGGCGGTCCTGAAAATTCACGTTTACACTGGAAAAGTGCTGCTAACTGCAGTTAGTGGCACTTTTCAAATAAGGTATAAAAGAAAAGCTACGGTGGTGTTAAGTTCTTGTAAATATGCCCCGTAGTCTCTTACCCTCTGATGGCTGCCTCCAAAAGGGCCTCCGTACTGCGGATTCAGCAGAACTTCTAATCAATTATGGCGTCTGCTCACTGGTCTTTGTTTGCGCATATGAATCAGTTCGAGCACGTGTCCTTCGGCAGCAGCTGGGCTTGATAAACCAATCTCTCCTATCTGGCTCGCCAATCTGTTGCTCGGATATGAATTTAATGTAAAGAAATGAAACGACAAGAGGCGTTTGGCAAAACAGGAACATGTTGGTGTAAGTGCAGCAGCCAGGAGAGTCTCGACAGAATGTGTCTGAGGAAAGTCTCTTGAAGTTTTGTCTAGTTTTATACACAGCTTGAAGTATAATATACCGATTTATGTATACTTAAAGGGCATTACAGTCATAAACTAACAAGGTTGGATATCTTGGTAAGGACACAGATGGCTCTCAACCTCGTGGAGAGCTAGTGAGGACCAGTGTGTATGTGTGCAGATGTCTGGCATAAGGAGTGTGTGATCACTATATGCGCTGCGCATGTCATACGCTGATTGGCTGAGTGTTTCTACCTATATGTGGCATCTAGCTTTGTGGTATTTTTAGGGAATGCGAGCCTTTGGCCAAACGAGGTTCATTGGGCCCAATTGCTGTAAACTGGTTTGTGATGCAGCTATCTATCCGTGGGATTGATCAAGTTATTCCCCGGACGCGCGTTTATCTTTGGCTTAAGTAAGACCCCATCTATGACCTGCTATTCAACAGGTGTGTGTGTGCAGGTTGCAGGGCCTGTCTGACCATAGGTCTCTGACTCAGGTTTGATAGGAAGATCACCTTAAATCTAACAGCAATGGTACAAGTACACTGGAACTCTTAAAAATAATTTGGCACTCACTGGGGTAATTTTTATCGACATTCTCTATAGCTCCTGTACAGTTGTAATAGAGTATATTGATATTGTTATTACCAATATTGACATAATTATGCATTCCTAGATCATGATATACATTGGCATTGCTTTTACTGATAACAACATTGCCTTTTGTACGTGGATTACAGCATACATTGGCATTGCTTCTGATGGTATTGTCACTGTTGTGCAGGCATACATTATGAAATACATTGACATTATAATTGTGAGCATTTACCTTGTTAAATGGGGACAGTTTATGGCATGCATTGGCATTGCATTTATTGGTATAGTTGTTGTCGGGCCAGCGCACATCATGGGACTCATTGACATCGTATTTGACCATTTCAACAGCCCTCTCCCACAATGTGGATTTTTTTTTTGATAGAGTGGAATGGAGCTACTTCTTTTGCACCATCGCCCATGTGGCGAACGGGCATGCCTTCTTCACAATGATCACCTGGCTTAATGCTTCTACATTGGCCACCCCGTTCAGAAATGGTGTTCTTTTGTGCACCATATACATTCGCTGTGGAAAGAGGCAGGGCTTCCCGCTTTCCCCTTTACTCTTCCTGCAGGTGCAGGAGCCGCTGGACATCGCGATCTGCAAATCTAACTAGATATGAGGCATTCCGACAGCAGCATGCCAATTTTAATTGATTTTGTAAGCAAATGATATTCTGCTTACGCTTTACTACCCCTGACCCTTCAGCATGGCCATTGATGTTGGTCCTTGTCAGGGGACTCTTTGTACTCACGAGTAGCCAAAACTCCGAGAGCAGAATGCGAGATTTCCTCAATTCCCACCCCAGGCCTTCCCACTAAAACCAAATTTACGGACTGTCATGTGAAACCTGTCGGGGGAAAGGGGAAGTGGACAGAGAAGAGACTGCCTTGACTTTCTTTTGATCTCCTCACTCGCTTTTTCCTTTCTTCAGAAAGCACCTTTTTCCCTTCTTGCTTTCTCACTCTCTTCTTATCACTATATGTGGAGATACTGTTATAGAATGAGACAATTATTACTTCACAAAAATTCCCTCCCTGACTCTCCTTGATATCTTTCATCTAAACCTTCCTTACCCAATTTGTCTAAGGCCTTTGCTCCTCTTCTTATCTTCTTTTATGTTATTAGTAACTGGTGTCCTAAACCACAAACAAGACTTGGTACATTCTGTCTTACCAATTACGCAATGTTCATTTATTGTTGCTTTCTCTCTCACACACTCTCTTACTTGTTAATTTCTGTAAAAAGCTTTTATTTATTCCTTCCACAGGAGAGCATGTGTTCTGTTTGCTGTCTTCAGTCCACAGGAAGACCCGGACCAGCTGAAGAACGGTAAGTGAACAATCCTCCTTTTTTGCCTATTTGTATTTTATAAAACTATAAGTTACTTCTATCTAACTACTGCCGCTGCGAAATACACTACCCTACGCATAAGCCTACCAAGTAAAACTGTCCTTATCTCTGACTGACTAAACGCTACTTCAATGATGAACCCCTCACTCGGAAATTCCGTTGGTGAAGTGCACAGTTCAGAATTATACAGCAGCACTTCACAGCTGAGCAAAACCTCGCACCCGGACCCAAGCGCAAAAAACTAGACCACCAACCGCTCGAGCTTTCCCCCCCTTTGGGAGTACTGGACTGGTTGCCTTATTTTGCGCAACGATCACCCGTGATTTATTTCGAGCGGGTGATCGTTTCAAAATTGGTTTCTTCAGGACAGTAGTGGCGCAATTGAGTTTATGAACTCCTTTCATTCCAACCCTGACAGGTCTGGACGAATTCTAAGCCTTCTCTGGGTACACAGTTAAATGGACCAAAAGTGAGACTCTTCCATTAAAAACCAGTACAAGAAAGAGCTACCTATTCTTCCAACCCTTGACTGGGAAACATAGACAATGAAGTAAGTGGGCTTTTGCATTCGCACATCCATACGCGCCATGGTTCGGGTCAACGTATCTCCTGTGCTTGAACAAATGCAGAAGGATTTTGAGAAATGGAGCACATTGCACCTATTACTCTGCAGTCATATACAAGCACTAGCAGCCCGTCCCGACGTTGTCCGGGTATGAAATAGAATGTGTGTAATGTGTGTATTCAGATACGGTCATTCGCGTGTTCCCCCGCTTGAGGCCCAGCTGCAGCCCTGGTTGATGTTAGCAGGCGCGTATCCCCCCCACTTGAGGCCCAGCTGCAGCCCTGGTTCACGTTAGCAGGCGCATGTTATTAGTGTAGTGATCTGCTGCCTGAGCCCCGCTACAGCCCTGGCTGATGTTAGCAGGCGCGTGTAATTTGGTTTAATGTGATAGTTCAGTAACAGCGCGCATGAGAGGCTGCAGTAATTGTCCCCGCAGACATGCTCAGTCGCGTGTGCCCCCGCTTGAGGGCCAGCAGCGACCGTCTAACAATTAGAATTGTATGAGTCTTGAATGATTGTTTCCCGCTGTTCTTATTTTTTTTTATGACCCACACCGACGCTCTTCGGCCCGAGTGCTTTTTAGACGCACCCAGGCCAAGCCACACACTGCGTTCGGCCCTTTCAGACGCACCCAGGCCAAGGCACACACTGCATTCGGCACCCCCAGTATGTGTGAGACAACAGGCAGTCCCCCAAGGGAGTCTTGTGAATGGTTACTTACCACGCTTCGAGGTGAACGCCTTTGTGACTGCCCCAGCACCCGGCCACAGCAGACGATCTGATTAATGTACGACCCAGATGTCATGAAGTGCGGAACGTAGCACACGCCCCCAGTGTTTGTCACGCCCCCAGCGTGCCCCTTGATGCGGCGCAATTGCGTAATTGGCGCTTCACATGGCATGAAGGGCGGACACATGCCCACAGCGCGGACACACGCCTACAGCGTTTGTCACTGCCCCAGCGTGTCACGCCCCCAGCGTGCCCGTTTATGCGGCACAAATACGACTCACATGGCATGAAGGGCGGAACGTACCACACGCCCCCAGCATTTGTCACGCCCCCAGCACACGCCCACAGCAGAACGCAGACACGCCCACAAGGGACTACTTTGCTGGCACGGTTCTTTTACCTTTTAAATGTATATGGTGGCTGTCTGCATAGCCTACGTCCTTCTGCTGCAACTGCCCTTTCCAACGCTGTATTGGGTGTTGTGATTGTTGCTGTGGTTCCTGAGATTACCCGTCTCAAAGGTTTGGGATCTCTCTTTATAATATTAGTATGGATATGGATTTAAAATGATGGTGTCCCATGCTACTATTATGTAGCGGGCGTACTGCCGATCATGGTCTCGCTCACCCTCCTCCGCCGCATAGCTAGCCTAATTAAGTCTTACATCTCCCTAGAGAGAAAACCTGACTTATCCATGCTTAAACTGTATGAGGGTATCAAGTCCGGTGGTATGAGACTCCCAAACATCACTATGTGCTAATATTCACAACACCTTTATCAACGGGCTTACTACTTTGTGCCTAACCTTGAAAAACCGGACTAGCTTACTCTTGAAACTGAAACTGACCGTTGTCTAAGCCCGTCAGGTCCATATGCTCTATCTTCAACGTCTCCTTCAAGGCACTTTAGAACACCCAGTATTGCTGTCCATATTCCCATATCTGGAAAGAAACGCACATTCTTCTGCACGTAGATGGCTTCATTCTATTCCAAGCACCCATTTGGGACACTACCAAACTGTTAATTTATAGTGCTTCTTTCAGCTGGGCTTTCTGGAAGCGACAAGGTATCCTAGAGCTGTCTCATGTTTTGATGGTGGGCAGGTAACAACTTTCAGGAGCTGCAAGAACAATTTCACTTACAAAGAGGCGCCCTCCTTCAATCAGGGGCAGCTCCTCCATGTGAGCGTCGGAGCGTCGCCCCACTGCTTTCTCACACTGCGAGAAGCAAAAGCATACAATGGTATGAATACCATTTTACGATTCTGCTTCTTGCACTGCGAGGAAGCAGAAGAAGGGTATGCTTGGTTGGGTGCGGGCGGTTGGGCTGGTTGGGGAGGAGTGGCGAGCCCAAGTTATGGGGGCTGACTGTGTGATCGACCCCAGGTCCGACCATACCATCATGAGCACTCTCCCATTTTCTCCATGTAGACTGTATGCAAGGGTAGAGGAGTTGGCCTAACGGCTAAGGCGCTCGACCTCAGACCTGGGGATCTGGGTTCGAGTCTCGGTAACGATGCCAAAAACCTCCTGTGATTCTGGGCAAATCACTTAATCTCCCCGTGCCTAAAAATGAAAGTGTGTCCTCATGTAACGTAACTGGTGCTATGTAAAGCGCTCCGATACCTGATTCGGTTCGGGTCTAGTTCGTGCTATATGAAACTCTGCAAAAAAAATAAAAAAATATGCAGCATCCATGGTTAAAACGGCCTGGGTGGCTTGGTGAGCAAAATAACACCGGATTAAACCCAGATCTGTGACTGAGGGTGGATGTTTGCCATTGTGCAACATTCCGTCCATCATCTTGTGTCTTTTGCTGTTCACCTTATGTGGGAAGGGTATGCCCAGACGTGGAACCCGTGCTCACTACGCCACTGGAGTCAAGCTATCCTGGCTGAAGATGGCTGATAGCCAGAAACCGGTCCTAGGATGATTGGTTCCGGTCAGGGGAAGACATGGCTTGGCAGTTCGGGCAGGACTGTTCCCATGAGGCACAGGGTCAAGACTGATTTGCATATGGCCATGTCTAAACTGGGGTGGCTTGGTGAGCAAAATAACAATGGATTAAACCAAGATCTGTGGTTGGAGGTGAATGTTTTGCCAATGTGCAACATTTCGTCCATCATCTTGTGTGTTTTGTTGTATTTATGAGATACAGCACATTCCTGTCCTTTCCCACTGCACTGGCGCTATTTTGGCTGCCTTGCGCCAATCCAGGCACCCTTGTACCATGGTGCAAAGGTGTCTATGTTGTTGGCATGATTGTTTTTGTGAAGGAAGGAAGGGCACCATCCTGTACAAAATAAAAATCACAAGTGTTTCCTCATTCTATGTGTGCTTCAGAATGCAGCACACATGAAAAGAGGAAAAAACAAAGAGAAACTAAAACATGTCTCCTTGTTACTCCTCCTCTGGGGAGGCATAAGATTTTGTTGCTGTCCTTGGTTTACCTGAGTTAGGAAATTGAGGACATTGTCAAAATCCATGGGTGTTGCATGGGAACACCCACAACAATACCCATGGAAACCCTCCTTGAAGCAGAGTAATGCAAAGCAGCACTATGTGTATCTTTGCCTTATTCCCTATCTATGTATCCAGGTGATTGATGACCAGTGCCTGAACCAAGGTTTTGCGTACATCTCGTGGAAGGAGAGGGAATACTCTGTTCATATGAAAACAGGTCCCAGAAGTAGCCTCGTCTTGGTCCTGCATAGAGAAAGTCTGACCTAAGTTTTTATCCACCGTCTTAGGGTTGGGGGCAGTGCCCAAATCCACCGGCCACCAATCTGCAGACCAGAGTGTAATGGCATTACCAAAGGCCATAATCTCAGTCTTTCCAGTGTTTAGCTGGAGTTAGTTATCCGTCATCCATGAAGAAATAGCTTTCCTGCCCTCTGAAAAAGAAAACGAGATTTTGTGGTTATGGAACTTTTGTTAAAGCATAAGAGCAGTTGGGTATCATCCACATAAGAAATGGGGATGAAACCAAATTCTCTCACAATCTTTGGAATAACCTGGTAGAGAATTGATGACCTGAGTGCGGTGAGTTAGGAATCTCATAAACCATTGAAAGGCAAGTCCACAAATGCCAATCTCCTCCGTCTTTGCAATAGGATTTGGTGAGACACGGTATCAAAAGCTGCAGATAAATCCAGCGGCACTAGCAACACAGCTTGATTATTATCCAGAGAGCATCCGATGTGTTCTGATACCGCATCAGTGCCGACTCCGTGCTGTGCATAGGTCTAACACCCGACTGTGAAACAACCGTTAGACTCTGTGGGGCAGATTTATGATGACTGCTGCATCCCCAGGGATGCGCCAGTTATTTTGCGCTGCTGCTCCGCCACCCATGGTGCGCCGCATTTACAATGCGGCGCACCATGGGGCAAAAACGGCACAGATGCGTGACGCATCTGTGCCGTTAAGGTGGCGCATTGCTGGAGTTGCATCCAGTAAGGCTCGGGGGTGCCCCATCTTTACAATGCTGCGTCAAGACCTACGCCTGCTTCAAGCAGGCGCAGGGTTTTGACGCAGCATTGGCCTGAAAGTGATAGATTTCACTCAGCCACTTTTGCGAGGCGCACCTGCCCCAGAACGCCCACCCTGCGCTGGAACGCCCACAAGTGGCGCAGGGCTTTACAACGTGACGCATCTGCCTAGATGCGTCACGTTCTAAATGGGTCGTAGGGATGTGCCACGTTTACGCCGCAGTTGCGTGACGCAAACGTGGCGCATTCCCAACATGAATCTGCCCCACAGTGTTCAGTATGTTTTTTATTGACATATCTTTTTATTAATTTACTCATCATCCTAGGTGTGACTGCCTAGCCTGGGTGTGTGATGCGTCTTTCTTTCATTTCTATGATTACAACAATTGTTTGATGATAATCATGTGACATAATGAAATATATGTTGTAGTGTATAATTCATATTTTCTGATTGAGTTATGGAGCTATTTAGGGTGTGGCTACAAGAGACGCTGCTCATTGTGTTGACAGTTGTTGCCATGAGGTGGTAAGTTTCAGGTGCAATGGTAAGTTGTGCGCATGCTCAGGAAGGATGCTCGTGAGTGCGCCCGGTGTCAGTTCAGATACCAGCGGGTTTATGATTACAATGTCAATATATGCTGAGTTGTTTGTTGCACAAGACTTCTGCTCTTTTGCATACCTGACAAGCTAAGTCTCAGTGGCTGCTCTACAGAGGTGGTCCTTGGGAACGTCAAGTGATGCAATGGCTGCGATGCTGTCGCGGAGTGTCGGAGCATGTAAGGACACAATGGATGCTACCGGTTTGTGGTGCTTTAGAGCAGTAAATGATGCAGTGACTACCATGCTACTGCGGTCTCACTGAGTGCCAAACCACTTGGATTTTCCCTGGGCACCAATCTCTTGCTCAACGAATACATTGCCAAAGAAAAGAAAAAAAGATGTTCTGATACCAGCTCTCTCTTCTAAATAAAGCCAAAGTGTTTCTTCCAGAACGCGGCTTCAGAACTGCTACTCATTCCCCACTACTCAAATATGGAAGGTGGTAATGCCCTACTCCATAGCTTCCCAGAATGAGCACTGACGCCTGTTAAGGGCATCCTGCATGCTACATGCCGTCTCAACCGGGGCATGAAGAAATATGATCACATCACCCCCATCCTGATGGAATGCGTTTGACTCCCCTTGCCGGCCAGCACCATCATCAAAGCTAGATGCATCGGGCCTCACTTATGAGGCCGTGCATCACTTTTACGCCGCCGGTGCATCACTTTTTGTGACGCACCAGTGGTGTGAAAAATGCGCCATATTTATAAAGTGACGCATCTAGGTAGATGCGTCACTTTGTAAACCCCTGCGCCACATTATACCTATGCCAGGTATAATGTAGTGAAGTCTATAAGATTTCACTGCGCCACTTCTAAGATGCAAATAGGTCAATATCTTACGCCTGCCTCACAGCAGGCGTAAGACTGACGCAGGCCCTTTCACATGGGGCCTGCCCCATGTGAAAGGACGCATTGCTGGTGTTGCGTCACTTTTGTGACACACTCCAGCAATGCGTCACTTTTGCGCCATACAGATACGTCAGAAATGCTGACGTACCTGTAACTCCTTGCGCAATGATGTGTCATACTGTAAATATGACGCATCATTGGTGTCGCAACGAGGGCACAATGGAAAGTGACGCATTGCTGTTTTCACGCAGAGATGCGTCACTTTTCATAAATGAGGCCCATCATTTGTAAAGCCATGACAACCGGCACTCTTATCTTGAAGACAACCTCACAACCTCTGGTGGTTCTCGGTACATCCACAGGCAGGACACAATCAGACGTCGGAGTTTAAGAAACAAGACAAATGCCGTGCCCACCGATGCACCCAGGGTCTGGAACAGCACCGCGTATCCATCAGGACCACCCCAACTCTGATCCAAAGTAGAAAAGAGTTGCAGACTCACCTCTTTAAAGAACACTGCTTCACAATGCATGGGTGCACGCACAGCTGCAGTGGTTAGTATACAGCTGTGGTGCAGTTGAACATGTGAGGCTGCACTAGCTGTGAAGATTGTGGTGCTGGGGAGCACATTCTGATGCAATGGTCGATACGCTGTTCCGGTACTTTGGAGCACACAAGGATGCAATGGCTTTATGCTGTTGTGGTTCATGGGAACATATTTTGATGCAAGGGTTGGGATGCTGTTGTGGTACATTTGAGCATGTAAGGGTGCAATGACTGTTAGTCTATTGTGGTTCAAGAGAGTACATTGTGATGCAATGGCTGCTATGCTGCTGAGCCTGGAATTACACAAGAATGCAGTGCCCGTTATACTGTTGTGGTGCATGCTACCACATAATGATGCAATGGCTGCTATGCTGCTGAGCCTGGAGTTACACAAGAATGCAGTGCCTGTTATACTGTTGTGGTGCATGCTATCACATAATGATGCAATGGCTGCTATGCTGCTGAGCCTGGAGTTACACAAGAATGCAGTGCCTGTTATACTGTTGTGGTGCATGTTACCACATAATGATGCAATGGCTGCTATGCTGTTGTGCCTGGAGTTACACAAGAATGCAGTGCCTGGTATACGGTTGTGGTGCATGTTACTGCATAATGATACAATGGCTGCTATGCTGCTGTGCCTGGCGTTAGACAGGAATGCAGTGGCCGTTATACAGTTGTGGTGCATGTTACCACATAATGATGTAATGGCTGCTATGCTGCCGTGCCTGGAGTTAGACAGGAATGCAGTGCCCGTTATACTGTTGTGGTGCATATTACCACATAATGATTCAATGGCTGCTATGCTGCCGTGCCTGGAGTTACACAAGAATGCAGTGCCTGTTATACTGTTGTGGTGCATGTTACCACATTGTGATGCAATGGCTGCTATGCTGTTGAGCCTGGAATTACACAAGAATTCAGTGCCTGTTATACGGTGGTGGTGCATGTTATCACATAATGATGCAATGGCTGCTATGCTGCTGTGCCTGGAGTTAGACGGGAATGCAGTGCCCGTTATACTGTTGTGGTGCATATTACCACATAATGATTCAATGGCTGCTATGCTGCCGTGCCTGGAGTTACACAAGAATGCAGTGCCTGTTATACTGTTGTGGTGCATGTTACCACATTGTGATGCAATGGCTGCTATGCTGTTGAGCCTGGAGTTACACAAGAATGCAGTGCCTGTTATACTGTGGTGGTGCATGTTACCGCATAATGATGCAATGGCTGCTATGCTGCTGTGCCTGGAGTTAGACGGGAATGCAGTGCCTGGTATACTGTTGTGGTGCATGTTACCACATTGTGATGCAATGGCTGCTATGCTGCTGAGCCTGGAGTTACACAGGAATGCAGTGCTCGTTATACTGTGGTGGTGCATGTTACCACATAATGATGCAATGGCTGATATGCTGCTGTGCCTGGAGTTGCACAAGAATGCATTGCCTGTTATACTGTGGTGGTGCATGTTACGGCATAATGATGCAATGGCTGCTATGCTGTTGTGCCTGGAGTTACACAAGAATGCAGTGCCTGGTATACTGTGGTGGTGCATGTTACCGCATAATGATGCAATGGCTGCTATGCTGCTGTGCCTGGAGTTAGACGGGAATGCAGTGCCTGGTATACTGTTGTGGTGCATGTTACCACATTGTGATGCAATGGCTGCTATGCTGTTGTGCCTGGAGTTACACAAGAATGCAGTGCCTGGTATACTGTGGTGGTGCATGTTACCACATAATGATGCAATGGCTGCTATGCTGTTGTGCCTGGAGTTAGACAGGAATGCAGTGCTCGTTATACTGTGGTGGTGCATGTTACCACATAATGATGCAATGGCTGCTATGCTGCTGTGCCTGGAGTTAGACGGGAATGCAGTGCCTGGTATACTGTTGTGGTGCATGTTACCACATAATGATGCAATGGCTGCTATGCTGTTGTGCCTGGAGTTACACAGGAATGCAGTGCTCGTTATACTGTGGTGGTGCATGTTACCACATAATGATGCAATGGCTGCTATGCTGCTGTGCCTGGAGTTGCACAAGAATGCATTGCCTGTTATACTGTGGTGGTGCATGTTACGGCATAATGATGCAATGGCTGCTATGCTGTTGTGCCTGGAGTTACACAAGAATGCAGTGCCTGGTATACTGTGGTGGTGCATGTTACCGCATAATGATGCAATGGCTGCTATGCTGCTGTGCCTGGAGTTAGACGGGAATGCAGTGCCTGGTATACTGTTGTGGTGCATGTTACCACATAATGATGCAATGGCTGCTATGCTGCTGTGCCTGGAGTTAGACAGGAATGCAGTGCTCGTTATACTGTGGTGGTGCATGTTACCACATAATGATGCAATGGCTGCTATGCTGCTGTGCCTGGAGTTGCACAAGAATGCATTGCCTGTTATACTGTGGTGGTGCATGTTACGGCATAATGATGCAATGGCTGCTATGCTGTTGTGCCTGGAGTTACACAAGAATGCAGTGCCTGGTATACTGTTGTGGTGCATGTTACCGCATAATGATGCAATGGCTGCTATGCTGCTGTGCCTGGAGTTACACAAGAATGCATTGCCTGCTATACTGTTATGGTGCATGTTACTGCATAATGATGCAATGGCTGCTATGCTGCTGTGGCTGGAGTTAGACAGGAATGTAGTTCCTGTTATACTGTTGTGGTGCATGTTACCGCATAATGATGCAATGGCTGCTAATGTGGTGTATTGGAGCACATATGGAGCACATATGGAAGCGATACCATGCCGTTGTGGTGCACTGGAGCACATTGTGGTGCAGTGGCTGTGATCAGTTATGGTGCATGCATCACTTATTAGGCCCATGACTCTTAGCTCTTGGGGTGCATAAGAGTGCAAGGGTCTTGTTACAGCGTGTATCACTAATGAGAGGTTTTACCAGAGCGTGTGCTGCTTGCTGCTGGTGGCTCTGAGTAAGGGACACTGAGCCCTCAAGAACACAGTACTGCAGAGGGTTCTTTCATAGGGTGAAAGATGGGTGTTTGGGAACTAGGATGAAGAGTAGTGGGCTGATAGGGTGCTAAGTCCAAAGTATTTGACAGTAATTGTCTGGTGGAGGAGTCCACATTGTGTTTAGGTGTCTTTGGTGGTGCAGTGAGAAGTGTGAGGGTGCCACGCTAATGTTGCTTTTATAGTCGAAGAGAGTGTAGTTGCATGGATTGGCTCTCTGTGTCATGTTGGAATGTTGGTGGCTGGTAGGACTGGAATGTGCAGCCGGTCAGTCAGGTTCTGTGGAGGATGAGTGACAGATGGTGGCAGTAGGATACTGGGCTCCTGGCGAGGCTTCATTTTATCTACAACTTATCTGAAACTGTGACCCACCCTAATCAATAAACTACCTCCATGAACCGAGGGTTACTCTGTGTTTGTCAACACAGAGCCATTGTCTGCCATTGTTTATTGCTAAACAAATATCCCTGGATAGAGAGTAACTGCCTGGTAGCCTTTATTACACTGACAAATAACTCTGGCCAGAGCCACTGCCTGTCAAGGTTTATTACACTGAATAATAACTCTGGACAGGGCCACTGCCTGTCAGGGTTTATTACACTGAATAATAACTCTGGACAGGGCCACTGCCTGTCAGGGTTTATTACACTGAATAATAACTCTGGACAGGGCCACTGCCTGTCAGGGTTTATTACACTGACAAATAACTCTGGCCAGAGCCACTGCCTGTCAAGGTTTATTACACTGAATAATAACTCTGGACAGTGCCACTGCCTGTCAGTAGTTATTACATTGAAAAATAACTCTGGACAGAGCCACTACCTTTCAATGGTTATTACTCTGAAAAAAAACTTTGGACAGAGCCACAGGAATATGCCATGTTAATTTGCATGACCACGTTGGTATATTGCATATCATTACAACGCAAGTCAAAACAACGACTTGCGCTGGAGGCGCTGGATTTTGGAAAAGTATAATTTACTATTCCAACCCCAGTCGGTGCAACAGTGGGGATGGTGTTGGATTTTAAATCCACCACCTTCTACCCCCTTCAGCAAATGTTTTTTCCGACTAGCATTGTAATGGTATGCGATGTAACAATGCGATCGTAGTTACAACAGCGGTGTAATGGCAGGCGTTGTATCACATGCATGGTAAACGATGTTTCCCCGAGCCGCAGTCTGCCAATATTCATTACACTGACTAATAACCGTGGACAGAGTCATGGTTTGCGAGCGTTTATTACACTGCAAAACAAGAGTGGACAGCGCCACTGCCTGTGATCAGTACAGAGCCTACGATGAGACACAGCGCCGCTGCCTGCTGCCTGACAGGGTTAAATGCCGACCCCAGAACCACAGACAGAACGTGTCTGTCAATGATTCTTAAAGGACCCCTCACAGCGCCTCCATCAGCCGCCGCCCCGTGTGCGCCTGCGCAGCGCGCTCCCCGCACTCCTGAGGATGTGTATTCCCGGCACGCGTGTCCTCTCGCTGTGTGAGCTGATTTCCTCTGCAGTTCATGCTGAAAGGCCCCGAAGCCCGAGCCGGAAATGAATGTCTCTCCATGTCGGGGCACAGCCCGGTCTGCAGCCGTGCTGCCCGAGGGCTGCCGAGGCGCACACCTGAGGTTACCTTGGAAACCGCATTTACTGCATCAAAGGGGCAAGGCGAGAAGTTCTCGGCGCCGGGGGCAGCTGAGTGTTTAGTGCAGGCCTGAGGCACACACAGACCCTGCACACTGCCTCCAGCCCTCACGTGACTGCTTGAAATGTCAAAGATGCAAGGTACAGCTCTATTATGGGGGGAATCCTTCCAGACAGGGTTCATAACCCCACTCATGCTGCAAACTGCCTCACAGGACTGGAGGCAGTGCTGGCATACATTTATTTATAAAGTTTTATATAGCACGAACATAGGATGCGGCCCTTCCCCTCCTCTACCTCTCCCTTCCCTTCTTTCCCCTGTCCTTCCCTTCACGTGCCTTTCCCTTGCGCCTTTCCTTCCCTCTTCTCCTCCTGTCCCCTTCCCTTCCCTCTCCTCCTCCTGTTCTCTTCCATCCCCTTCCCTCTCCTCATCCTGTTCTCTTCCATTCCCTTCCCTCTCCTCCTCCTGTTCTCTCCCCTTCCCTCTCCTCCTCCTGTCCACTTCCCTTCCCTCTCCTCCTCCTGTTCTCTTCCATTCCCTTCTCTCTCCTCCTCCTGTCCACTTTCCTTCCCTCTCATCCTCCTGTTCTTTTCCATTCCCTTCCCTCTCCTCTTCCTGTTCTCATCCATTCCTTCCCTCTCCTCCTCCTGTTCTCTTCCATTCCCTTTCTTTTTCTGCCCTACCCCCTTCCCTCCCGCCCACTAACATCAGCTACCCCACCCACCCTTCCCTTTCTTTGTTTTTCCTTTCCTTCCCACAATTTCCAGACGGTCTCCATCACCTGCAGTGTATCCAGGACTTCATCAGCTCCCCTGTAATCCTCAGCCTCTACGTGGAGACCCAGCCGCGGCTGGTGCAGGTGAGAACGGAGGGGCAAGAGAAAGGTTGGCGTCTGTGGAGACCCTCAGAACCCTAGTCACTGACAGCCTCATCATATATGCAACTTTGCCGATGACACTCAACTCTACATGAAAGTCACCTCTGCTCTAAACATTCATCAGTTTAAGAGCTGCCCCCACCTCACTCTCACTGGGATGGCAGCAGGCACCTACTCCAGACCCATCTCCATCAAACTGGAGCTCCTTGTACTTGCTAGCACTAAAAACACAGCCCAAACCTGGCTCAAAGACATAAACTCAGGAGGCTTTAACCCCAACTATGAAGGAACGCAAAAAACCTTGGATTGACCCTTAACAATCTTCTTTTAGAAGTCTTCAGGGATGGAAGGCCTCTCCCCTCCTCCCAGGTGGGTGCACCTAGATTGAAACCACAGGCCTTACAACAGTCATCAGAACTCCTCGCCCCAGGGTCAGTGCGCGCATTACTATGGCAAGGTCCCCCATTCAAGGCCATAAGTGCTTCCCTGGAACCACTTACCATCCTGTTTCTTTGGAATTTGGGCAGCGTGGCTGGCGCTGGATGGGATCAGGACAGGCGCAGATGGGTTTGCCTTTGGAATGCCTTCGGCGCACCAGCAGCGCGCACGCTGCGCGCACACGTCATGGATCTCCTTAAATAAAGACTTGGGAGCTAATTTCAACCGCTCGCCCAAGCAAGATGGCGGCCAAGACTGTCCCCAACGACCAGAGTAAAAATGGCGCTCCGGTCGGTGCCTACATAAGTTTAACTTTAGGAATATTATAGTTCTTTTTCATTTACAGATTTTGTATACAATTCCTTCTGTCATTTGTTCAATTTATTTGCTAATAAAGCTTTCAAACATAAAAAAAATGATTAAAATGCCACAAAAAGCGCACTTTGCAGCACACATAGTGCGATTGAACATAGGTAGAAAATGCCCTCACAGGGCACTCTGCAACATGAGTAAGGGTAATCACAAAAGGAGCACAAACACTGACTGCCCCCCCGCACACTGTTTCTTCCCCAGCGTCAATTAGTAACCAAAATTATTAAAATAATAAAACATAGAGCAATTCCACCAAGCTCAAGATAATCAGAGCCTACTATTCTGGAGTCTGCGTTGCTTAGTATACCTGGTAGGTACTTCCCTTATTTTACCCAGATTTTCATTTTCTTCATAGAAGACCTTTTTGAGATCCTCAAAGAGACTGAGGTGTATTTCCCCTATTACATTTCAAGAATGTAACTGGTTTAAGTCAAGTTCAAGGTTACAATAAGCTACCAAGCCCCTTACAACTAAGCTATGTATGTGCCCCATGGTTTCCTCTGAAAGATACACAGGGCCCGATTCACAGAACTAACTTAAGACAAAATCCTAAACTTACTACTTTTGGTATTCACAGAAGTTAGCATTTTGTCTTAAGTTTCTTAAAACAGACTTAAGACAAAATCCTAACTTAAGTCTGTCTTAAGTCTGTCTTAAGACAAACTTAAGACAAAATCCTAACTTCTGTGAATACCAAAAGTAGTAAGTTTAGGATTTTGTCTTAAATTAGTTCTGTGAATCGGGCCCGGTGGGCCCGATTCACAGAACTAACTTAAGACAAAATCCTAAACTTACTACCATTTTGGTATTCACAGAAGGCACTTACTCATTTTTGTATTCACAGAAGTTAGGAGTCCTAACTGTACTACGCCTAAACCCAGAAAAATCCGAACTTTAAGACTTTCGATATTCACAGAAGGCATTTAGGAGTCCTAAAGTTAGGACTCTGAACTTCTGTGAATACCGAAATGAGTAAGTGCCTTCTGTGAATACCGAAATGGTAGTAAGTTTAGGATTTTGTCTTAAGTTAGTTCTGTGAATCGGACCCAGATCTTCAGTTCCACTGTATCCTTTGCTTGTTACTTGATAACTGGCATCTGTGATCTAGGGTCACAACTTCACTCCTGGCTGAATCCAGGGAGTGTCTGGTGCACTGTGACCGCTGCCTGTTCTTCTTATGACAGTCATGTCCAAGAGGCAAGGCCATCATCTAACATCCACCAAGATGTAGTCTATTAGACTAGAACTAGAAGCTCTGTTGAAGGTGGATTTCCCATCCTTGTCTGAGTTTGTCCTTCCATTACATGCTCATATGCCCTGGTTCAAACAAGCAGGTGTGATATTGTAAGTGTGTTTTAGTTTCATTATAGTTAACAGATAAATTAATCACCTCCACATCTTTTCCTCTGGGTAAAACCTTGTTGTTGATCTTGTGCTCCAAAGTACCTGAAAATGTACATGATGTACATGAAAATAGTAAATAAATACCTCAAATCGAATCTAATATTAATATTCAGGCCCTGTTTAGACATTTTGCTTTGCTGAACTCTATTGCCATCTTAAGCACCTCGTTGGTAGCCACTGCACACCAGGAAATAAGCCCTGAGTATGTTACAAGGGTCTGTGCATGTGTCTCTGAGAGTGCAGGGTTTGCACAGTCTTACATTGGTGGTTATGCCTCAACTCTTGTCATGATCTGTGTCTTACCTTCCAGGGCACTGCCTGCATGAACTCACTCATACTAAGTTTATTTTGAGGCTGGAAGGAACACCCCTCAATGCTTGATGAAAGACTTCACATCTACTAAGCCAAATGTACTCTGATACCCTAGCTTGGGTCTGGTTCGCGCTCTATAAAACTCTAAAAATAAAATAAATACCCTATTTATATGACAAAATGGAAGGGATCTGCTTCACTTTAAAAGACGGATGACATGTTCACGATACACATACAGTATTGAAGGTAGGGTCGTGTCAAGGGAATTTGTGAATTGGTATGGGCGCGAGTTATCAAATTCTGATGAGTATTTGTTATTTTCCAGTTTCACAGAAAGATTACTTCCAATATGTAGATATCTGAACCAGAGGACGTGTACTCGCAGAAACGGAAGGAAGTTAACTTGTTAGAGAAAAGAGTGGGATAATGTCAAAGACTTGAATAATAATAATTACATAGATAATATTAATATTCCAGTTTCAGGAAAGTCAATTATGACATAAAGATATTCTAAAGGTAAGGAATGACTATAGCAATCGATAAATGATTTCATACAGAGATAAAGGACAAGGGCCTGATTCACAAAAGTAATCTGGGACAAAATCCTAACTTTACGACTTTCGGAATTCACAGAAGGCATTTAGTAGTAATAAAGTTAGGATTCTGACTCAGTTAAACTTAAGTTTGTCTTAAGTTTAACTTAAGACCAAAATGTAAGATTAACTGAGACAAAATCCTAACTTTACTACTCCTAAATGCCTTCTGTGAATACCGAAAGTTGTAAAGTTAGGATTTTGTCTCAGTTTACTTTTGTGAATAGGGCCGCTAATCTTTATCTTGTGTACAGATATCCTCTCCCACTCTTAGGGCCAGATGTATGGAGAATCAGGCCGCATACAACTGTTAAAATGGATTTTAGCATGTGCTAACCCTAATTTGCACGTCGGTAAACTACTACTGACTCGCAAAATAGGGTTTGCGAGTCGGGATTAGGAAGGTGCGTGGCAAGGGTGTCTCTTCTTAATAGCGAGTCGCAGGGGCCTATATGAATGTTTTGTGACCGGAATGTGGTCACAAAACATTCATATTTTACCGACTCTGAGCAGGAGATGGTCACCCATTCACAAACAAGAAGGTGTCTCCAAGGATTCCTTCCTCACTGTGAATGTGGACGCCAAAATTTTTAGGTCGAGCCTGGACAGCACATGCACTGCTCTGCGAGGCGTGCTGTATTCAGGTATGGACTTGAAGCTCCTCACACTCTCTGCCCATCTTCTCAATTGGCTCCCACTACTGTCCTTTCTAAATGGTTGCTTCTGATTCGTTAATAGGCTTGTTAGTCCCGCCTTAGTAGCACCTTGTCTGTATCTATAACCTCCCATGAGGACAATACTTTTTTATTTTTTATTTTTATTTTTTAAAGTTTTTATTGAAAAGAAACAGACATACAAATAAACAAACCAAACCTCACAAGGCAGAGACATAATAATACATTGTCATGGGACCGTGCAGGCAAAGCTCAAAGGCTAAATGAATACAATGCAATCAGATAGAACAGGGGCAGGGGCGGACAAGGAAACAAGCGGAACATTAACCATAGATGACGAGTGAATGCCAATTAGGGTGATGAAGACACATCAATGGTCGCATCCTGTGGGGGGGTACATATATTACCACGATAAGCATTCCACTGGGACCAGATTCTACCCCGGGAAAGGTACACAGTCTTCTCCCGGAACATGCACCAGTCTATGTTTTCTTTCCACTTGGATAGGGTAGGCGGTCTATGTGACCCCCAGAGCTGGGCAATGTCCCTCTTCGCGACCATATTTCCAAGGGTCGCCCATATAATCTGCGCTGAGCTGCAGTCATTAGGCTCCCAGACATTTAACAAACAACGCCTGGCCTCGGGCAGCAGGGACACACCCGTGACACTCTTCATGACTTCATGCACTCGGGACCAGAACCTGACCATCTCCGGGCATTCCCACAATATGTGGAGAAAGCAACCAGACATACCACAGCCACGCTTACATAACCCATCCAAGGAAAAACCCATTCGAACCGGACAAGGCCCAGTGACATACACTCGATGAAGAATCTTAAGTTGGACGAACCTCAAGCGAGCAGGAATGGCGACCTCCTTGGGCGAGGACAAAGCAGTTTGCCAGTCCTCATCGTCCAATTCAAGTCTGTCTGCACACCATGCAGCCCGGAGGCGGACCAGCAAGTCAGCTCTGTTATTAATGAGTTTCTTATAAATCAAGGAGATCTTGCTGTCGGGCACATGACCCTCCAAAATGCGGTCCTCCAAAGGGGAAGACTCGGGAATATCAGCACCCGCAGCAAACACAGACAACAGAGCATGACGAATCTGGGCGTATCTAAAGAATTCATGGTCACTAAGCTCATACTCCACTCGCAGCACATCAAAGGACTTGACAGTACCCTTCGACCACAAATCACCCACTCTACTGATACCAATCATGTCCCATTTATCAAAACCTTTCGTTTTCCACAGATGGCCCAAGCATTCCGAATCATACAAAGGGGTGGCCGGAGTAAACCTGCCACACCAACCCAAGGCCGCATTCGCATCACGCCACACTCTCACCGCAATCTTAGTGGGACCGGTCAGTGTTCCACGGAGACTACCAGAATACAACGCTCTGCTGAAGGCCCCCCCAGGCAAAATAAATCTGTCCATGGAGAACACCGGGGCAGGGCCCGGTGCGTAGGTCGCATGATTAATCGCACTTAACTGGGACGCCCAATAGTAACGTCTGATGTCCGGGAGGGCAATACCGCCATCATACCATGGAAGCGTGAGTTTAGAAAGCGAAATACGGGCACGCCCATCCCAGACCAATTGTCTCTGTAGGCTCTCCACTTCACTAAAATAGCCCGAGGAAATTGGGTCAAAGGAATTCTGAAGTGCGTACAGAAATCGAGGCAGAGACATCATCTTGAAAAGCGCCGCTCTACCAAGGGGCGACAGCGGCAACCTATGCCAGCGAGCCACATCAAGCTTGAGCCGCTGAAGGGGGGGCAATAAATTAAGCTCATAACGCCTGGAGGGGTCCAAGGAGACATAAATCCCCAAGTACTTAAACCCGGTCTCTGTCACGTGAATCGGAAATCTACGCGGGAATGGAGGGAGATCTCCAGCCAAAACGTAGACGCGGGATTTAGCCCAATTGATGACAAGACTGGAGTTCTTACCGAAAGAAGTAAGAACATCGAAAAGCACAATAAGGGACTTTTTAGGGGAGGTGAGATATAGAAGGATATCGTCCGCGTATAATGAGACTCGATCCTCAAAATAGGGAGACCATCGGATACCCCGCATAGAAGGTTCCCAACGGAGCCACTCCGCCAGAGGCTCGAGAGCGAGAGCAAAAAGCAAAGGGGACAGCGGACAGCCCTGATGGGTGCCCCGTCCAAGCGTAAAAACGCAAGACACTCTGCGATTAACAACCACCTGGGCCAGGGGATTTTCATAAAGAAGTTTCACCCAGGCTATGAAGCCTGGCCCAAACCCGAATTTCGAGAGGGCCGCCCAAAGGTAGGGCCATTCGATAGTGTCGAAGGCCATGGTGGCGTCGAGAGAAGCTAAAATGGCCAGTTCAGTAAGCGTCTCGGCTCTCGCGAGGACCCCGTGGAGTCTGCGCAGATTCAAAGCAGTGTTGCGATGCGGGATAAAACCGGATTGATCTGGATGGATCAAGTCCCCGATCACAGTCACCAAGCGATTAGCCAACAGTTTGGCCAAAATTTTAGGTTCAGCATGGAGTAAAGACATGGGTCTGTATGAGGCACAACGATCCCGAGGCTTACCCTCCTTGGGAATGATGACGATGGTAGCAAGTCGTTGGTCCAAGGGGAGGGAGCCAGACTCCAGAGCCTCGAGGAACATGTCTTGTAAATAGGGCTTCAGTTTGTCGGGTCGCAGTTTGTACAATTCACTGGGCAAACCATTGGGGCCCATCGCCTTACCCGAGCGGAGGGAACGAATAGCAACCGCGATTTCATCAACTGTAAGCGGAACGTCAGTTAAATGAAAGCACAGGTGCACCATAAATTGAACAAGTTCTCAAACACAATTATGTCAAAAGCACAAATATGATTGTCCAGAAGTCCGTTTTGTTTGGATGAATTATTTTTCAACAGAGAGAAAAAGGACAGCCGACGCGTTTCATCCCTAACGGGACTTCTTCAGGGCAATAGTCGAGTGGAAATCCTTGGTGGTGTGTAGGGGCCAGTTGGCTTGCAGTCCGCTCTGTAAATTTCTATTATAAGATTTTTAGTAAGCATAAGAAAAAATAGTCTTAAATGCATTCAATCCTGTGATATCGTCTATGCAGCTGGTCTGGGCAAAGTACTAAAATGAGCTATCAATGCTTTTAGGAGAATTAATTTCACTCCAATAGCAAACAGAAATGACTATGCGGTGCACCAACCATGTGATGTGCACCTCAATCTGAGAATATCCAAATACCCCTCACGACTGGTAATCGTGAAGTCAAAAGAAGTCTCTCATGATTCCTCCTCCAAGGTTCAAGAAGAGAGCAGTCAACGCGGGAAATGTAAGCCCAAACATGGTGTCCCCTCAGTCCGTATAGCGCCTGACATAAGCGGAACGTCCATGAGGTCTCTGTCAGAGTCAGAGAGGCGAGGCAAAGCAATGTCCCGCAACAGCAAACGGGAGTCGTCCTGATCCCTGTCACAAACGGAGGTGTACACTGTCTCAAAGTGATCCGCGAAACACTGAACGATCCCAGCAGGGTCAGTGACACACTCGCCATGAAGCCTCCCAATCACGGGGACCACACGATTCACTCTCTCCGTCTTGTCCAACCACGCTAGCAATTTACCCGCCTTATTACCCACATCATACAGTCTTCCCTGCTGCTCCCTATACATCACTTTCGCAGCATCCGTTACAAGAGCCTTGTAGTCGGCTTGTTTCAAGGCAAGGGAGTGCAACTTGGTACTGGAGACGCCCAACCGAAGATCGTCTTCCAAAGCGGCAATCTCGGATTCGATGCGCACAACCTCCACATTTGCAGCCTTTTTAGCAGCGACAATCAAGGATAAAGACTGACCACGTATAACAGTTTTAAATGCTTCCCATAACGAAACAGCAGAAAAAACAGACCCCACATTGTCTTCAAAATAATGATCAATAGCTTTGACAAGGTCCGAGCGGGTCTTGGGGTTATGAAAGTACCACGGGTTAATAGGAGCTACTCTACCCTTATCGCCCGCCCCTACCTCATATCGGAGCCACAAGGGGGAGTGATCGGAAATACCCCTAGGGAGGTGACGAATTTCTCTGATGGAGGAGGACTGGACCGCCGGCAGTAAGAAATAGTCCAATCTAGAAAGGCTGCCGTGTGCCCCAGAATGGAAAGTGTACTGTGGCTGTGTAGGGTGTAGCAGCCTCCAGGCGTCTACAAGCCCGAAGGTCTCTAGCAAATCACTCAACCACCTTTGCGCCCGGGGTAGGTCTCTGGGAGGATGACGTTCAGAGATGCCAGAGACAACCGAGTTTAAATCTCCACCCAGGATCAGAAGCCCCTCGGGAAGGTCCAAAAGGACTCGACACAGATCAGCATAAGTTAAAGCCTGCAGACCCGGGGGGACATAGACTGACAGTAAGGACAGTGTCTTCCCCTCCCACCTGCCAGTGAGCACAGCATAGCGCCCCCTGTCATCCAGTCTCACCTCGTCAACTGCGAAAGGGAGAGAGGACCGAATGAGAATACCAGCCCCCCTGGACCCAGAAGTAAACCCCGAGTGGGCCACCAATCGATAACCGCACCTATTCATTGCCTGACAAGCGTTGCCTATTAAGTGCGTCTCCTGTAGGAGGACAATATCGGAGGAGTGACGCCTAAGGAATCGCAAAACAATACTACGCTTAATTCTGTCCCCTAATCCATTGACATTCCAGGATAACAGTCTCAACTCGCCGCCCCCCATCCCCGAAAAGTGGAAAGAGCAGGACCCACCCAGAACCCCACGATCAATACAGATGAGAAAAACAATACGATGCCTTGCGAGTAAACAGAAACACACACACACCCCCCCACCACCTCCAACTTGACCCCGTTACTCCCCCCACCCTGCACCCCTGCGTAAGACTAATAAGCCACCCCAACTTGCAGTGTGCCTGTCACCCCATTACTAAACTAAGCTACGCAAAGAACCCAGGAAGAGGAAGAGTCCCCATTTGCCCCCGCCACCCCCAGGCTGATCTAGGCCTAATAAAAGACCCAAGTCCAGACTCAGCTGAAACAGCATAAACGTTCAGACGCCGGGATCCACAGGTGAAGTCCTCATTCAGCCACACCGCCGTCAGCGCCTCCGGGGTGCTCAGTATGTTCATTTCTCATAGGCAGGGAGTCGAGCCAGTCACTGACATTTTCAGGGCGATCAAAAAAGAATACACGTTCCCGATATTCAATCCGGAGACTGGTAGGGAAACAAGGAGTAGTTGAGACCCAAGTCCCGCAGTCGCTTCTTAACTCCCTGAAATCCAAGTCGTTGTTTTTGGACAAGCGGCAAAAAGTCAGGAGAAAAGGAAACGGAGGCATTTTCAAAGTTCACTGGGCCCTTGTCCCGCGAGGCCTGCAGAACCACGTCACGGTCTCTGAAGTGGAACAACCGGGCAATGATGGGCCTCGGGGGTGCGCCCGGCTTAGCCTTCCCGCCGGGAACACGATGAGCGTGCTCAACCGCAAAGAACTTGCTGAGTCCAGAGGGAGAAAGATAGTTGGCAATCAAGTCCTCCACCAAGAGGTCGACCCCCCTAGTCTCGGGATTCTCCGGGACACCAATAAGGCGCACATTGTTACGACGGGCCCTATTTTCGTAGTCCTCGAGACGGCGAGCCATTTGGTCATGCGAGGAACGCAGATTGCCGATCTCAGCCTGGGCTTCTGCGACATCCGCAGTAAGACTAGATGTCTTCAAGCCCAATGACTTAACCCTTTCATTAGTCCTCGAAAGATCCGCTCTAATCAGCGTAATGTCCACGGCCACCGTGTCGATCTTGGAGGCTAAGGCCTCGTACTGCTGTCCCATGGAGGCCTGCATGCTGGAGATGGCTCCCATGACGTCATGCAAGGATGGGTCCGAAGACGCTGAAAAGGGGGTCTTAGGGTTATCCGAAGCACGGCCCGCAGCGCTTGGCGACCCCATGAGCTGCGAATAATGGTCCATGATATTAGTCTGAGTTTGGCCGCCACGGAGAGGTGCCTTAGTCTTGCGCTTCTCAAGAGGCTGTCCGGTGGCCATTTTGGAAAAGGGACCCCAAAGGGGTCCTTGCGACCTGGTGAAAATGGCCGGGCGCAAAGTGTCCAGATAGTCAACAAGTCAAATTCCGATAATAGTAGGCACAAAAGGGCCGAGTTACAGGCAGGTAGTCGTGCCAGCACCAAAGAGAAAGGAGACAACAGGCCAGCCGAAGGTGGTGAAAGGCTTCCCCCCTGCCCATCAAAGCCGGGAGCAGAAATCGAAATCGAAAGTCAGGAGGGGTCGACCAGAGGGGACCCCTGCAGCCGTTGTTGATCAACTACTCCACGGCCTGCGAAGTAACCGGGCCCCCGGTTTACCTCGGGGTGGGCCTCAAAAAGTAGAGACGATGCAAAAGTGGACCCCGGCGTCCAAATTTGATTTTTCAAAGTGTTCGAAGATCAGCAAGGATGTGCGAACAAAAGCCGGTCCTCGAAATCTGGATGTTGCCAGGATAATCGTGAAGGGTGGCGTGGGTCCGGGGAGCTCTGTGCTCACGCGACCATCTTGGATGCCCGCGAAGCTCCTCCGAGGACAATACTTTTTATTTGTGTTGTTACACAGTCTGTTTTAACTATGGTTTGTGAGCACTATTTTCTTTAATGTTTTTAATCTAGCTGCTCTTACTTCTTCACCTGTTGGAAGGCTTCAGTAGTAATGCCCTTTTGTCTGTTGGGACAACTTTTCATCCTATGTTCCAATCTTGATGGCTTTTATTCCTCAATAATCTTTAAATATGTCTCTTCTTTTCTTTTCACTGTACAGTTGTGTAAGTGATGACATGTGCTCCACACATAGTTTCCCCCTGAGCATAGCCCTGCAGCTAAAGGCTCATCATCAAAGGCGAGCCAATAATGTCTCATGGGAAAACATGTTCGTGTTTCAGATCAGACTGTGCTACAAACGCTTTCTGATCTCCGTCCACACCACAGATCATAACGTTTGAATTCCTGCCCTCACCCTTGGAGCAGAGTCCATGTACTTGTATCTATAACACATTTTGATACTTTCACTTCTGAAAAATCAATTTGTCTTTCATTGGATTGTTATGTTATGTTATGTTAAAGGAATTTCTTAAGTACACCAAGCGGTTTCATGACGCTGAGGGCGGGAGGGGCGCAGAATTGACAGGGCAATTACCTTACTGATATGCTTAGGTGAATAACCAGGTTTTAAGCTTTTTCCTGAACTGAGCATAAGGGGTTGTCGTCATCACTACCACAGGAAGAGAGTTCCCGAATTGCGGGGCCAGAACGGCAAATCTGAGCCCTCCATGCTTTTTTTGTTTGAATGGCAGAGTGGACAGTAGGTTAAGATTGAAAGAACGCAAATCTTGAGAAAGGATATAACGCTCAATCCTAGAAGAAATATAGGCCGGGCCATTCCCAACAAGGGCTTTAAAGATATTCCAGCCCAATTTAAAGGCACAGCGTTTGTCCACTGGAAGCCAGTGTAGGCCCTTCATCAGAGGTTTGACATGGTGTCGGCTGAGCTGACGGGGATTAGCCTGGCTGCGTGGTTTTGCACCAACTGCAGACGCTGTAGTTGATATTCTGGGATACCAACATATAGTGAGTTGGCGTAATCAATATGCAAAATTACCAGGGCTAGAACAACCAGAGACAAGGCCTCAGTGGTCAGGAATCTGCTGAGCTTTCGGATTCTGCGCAGATGGAAAAAGCAGGCTGATACTACTGAGCCAATCTGGGCTTTCATGGACAGGTCGCTGCTGATCACAATCCTCAAGCTCTTAACAGAGCCAACTGGAAGTGGGGACTTGCTCAGAAATGGAGGCCAAAAACTAGGGCTCCACGGGTTAGCTGGTCCCCCTCTCAAAATGAGCTTGGTTTTATCGGGGTTCAGTTTCAATTGATTGTCATTTATTACTGATGAAGCTCATGGTTGACTAAAAATTGGATTCTGAGAGAGTGGAAAAATTGATATCAAACACCAACTGCAAGTCGTCCGCATAGTTAATTGTTTCAACCATTCTTTCATGTTTGACCAGATCAGAGGTAATAAATACAAATTAAAAAGAAGGGGCAACAGGGAAGACCCCTGAGGTACCCCACAGGTCAGTTCCATTTTTTGGGATGAGAAATTGGCCAAGCGGACTGCTTGAAATCGGTTGCTCAGGAAGGAGGAAATCCACTTTAGCGCCAGACCCTGGATCCCGGCGCTGCTGACACGGTCGATCAGGCGACCATGATCGACAGTGTCAAAGGCGGCCGATAAGTCAAGCAGTACCAAGGCCTGGGTGAGGCACTTGTCAGCCGCTCTTGAGCTCATCCATGACTGCGAGGATGACTGACTCAGTTGAGTGAGCAGGTCTAAATCCTGCATGATGGGGGTCCAAGAAGTGGAAATATTCAATGAAGGAACTAAGGCAATTCGCTACATGAGCTTCCAAAATTTTTCCCAGGTAAGGCAGCAGTGAAATAAGGCAGTAGTTATTTAGAATCAGGGGATCGGAGTTAGGCTTCTTCAGAATCGGGACAATGTCAGCACTTTTGAAGGTGTTGGGGACAATGCCAAGTTTAAGCGAATTGTTAAGAAGTGCGAGAGGAGGGTCTGGGCAGTTAAGGAAGGCTTCACGTAAGATGTGAGGAGGGCAGTAATCTGTGGGGGAGCCGGACGCAACTTTACTAAGAAGGACAACAAAGTTTTCCTTTGAGATGGGGGGGATTTGATCGAGCGACAGTGAGTTTTTACATAAAACCGAAGAGCCCATAGAGGAGATAGGAGAAGGGATACTGGCTACTGGAGAGACTCTCATAAAGATTGGGAAGGGACAGGTTTTGCCATGACTCTATCCGGTTTGGCAAGTTCGTCAACCATGAAGAAAATATCCTTGGACTTGTTCACCAACTTTATGATTTTTGTGGAAAAATATTCTGCCTTAATCTGAAGGATGGCATTCTTATAGTCTTTAAGTAGTTTTACATAAAAAGCCTTTTTGTCCGAGGAGTAATCACGTCTCCAACTACGTAAAGCTTGCCTTAAGGCTAGTTTCTTCAATTTTAAATCATTGTAGAACCATAGTTGGGCGTCATGGGGACGCATAATCTTAATTTTCTTAAGGGTGGCAATGTTATCACGGGCAAGTTCCAGCCACCTCTTGATGTTTTTTTCCTGGATGTGGAGAGACTCTTGTGCAGTAAGAACTGTGGAGGTTAGTAAGGAACAAAATTCCCCAATGTTAGCTCGGTTCCAGTTTCTGGCCAAGTGATTTCTTGTCAGTAAGTTTTTAGCAAGGTAAATACAGGAAATCGTGAATGTAATGAGATAATGGTCCGACCATGTACATGGAGAAATTAAAAACTTAGAAATTTCTAAATTAGATATCAAAACTTGGTCTAAGATATGCCCTTTCATGTGGGTCGCTGCGTTCACATGCTGGGTGCAATTAATTCCCAAAAGGAGATCAGTAAATTCTATAGAGTCAGCGCTTTCCCGTGTATTACTAGGCCAATAGTTAAAATTTCCGATTATAAGGATTCTGGCGTGGTTGATAGCCAAGTAGGAGATCATATGGCCTAGCAATTGAGGGAATGTGGGCATGAGATGAGGGGGGCTATAAAATAAAGAGCAGATCAAAGATGACAAGGGAGACTCAAATTTGAGAATTAGGCTGTCGACTAAGGGGATAACTATGATCCCTAATGAAGTGAACTGGAGTTTCTGATTGATAATAGCCGCGACCCCTCCTCCGGTTTTACCCGAGTACTTGTTAGCCTGAAGAATATAAGAATTATCAGGGACTGCTGCGTAGATATCGGGGACTGACTCCGCGGTAAGCCACGTTTCAGAAAGGAGGAGGATATCCGGTTTATCTGAGTCGACTAGCTGAACATTTTCAAGCTGATGTTTTACCATTGAACAAGTGTTCAGAAAACAAATTGTGATTCCCCTCATCTCCTGTTATTTGGGGGTAAGTGTGGCTGGTAGGACCTTATCAATGGCGAGAGAGAGCCCCGACCGCTGGAAGACAGGGAGACTTCTGGATGAGTCTCCCTATATGTCAGGATCCCTACTTCATCAAGTTTGGCCCAGGTCTCATGTTCGATGGCCCAGTTCCCCTACAACTGCTTCAATTTTAATGCTGAGTAACTGAGAAAACGGGCATGGTGAGTGGCCCCTGGCTGCGGACGGGCACAGACGGGTTTGCCTTTTGCCGGTGGTGTGCCCGCTGCACGCGTCTGCTGCGCGACGAGAGAGGCATGCAGTTTAAATTGGCTTCAGGCACTAGAGCGCTGACCGCTCCCAACAACTGAGGACCGCGGATTCCCCGCTTGCTGTGGAGGACAGCGAGCGGGGAATACCCATGGTGGACCGGGGTGAGTGCGTGATCACAGCAAGATAAAGTGCCGAGTGCAAGTAAAAAGTTCCAAGATAAGCGTTTTTAAAAACAGTCAGTCAATCGAGTTAAAAGCAGAAAACTAAAATAAAAGCTAGGCTGTTAATATCACCAAGACTTAGTCAATTTCAGTAACTGTCTCGCGTCTGTGCGCGTCCGCGCGTCATTGTAATGTAGCACTCCACATCATCCTCCTCCTTAGATTCCTTATTCCCTTTTCCTGGAAGGTGACCCTTTACCTGAGACCGTGTGCTCTTCGGAGCGGAAACGATGGTGCCAATATCCCTGTTCTCAGAAGACAGGAATCTCTTGCGACCTGTTATAAAAAACTGTTGTAAGAACTACAAAAACATATTTAAAATATCAAACCCGCCACATCTTGCACAGATCTAAAGAACTAATTAACTGGAGTCAGGCACGGCGCAGCTTCCGCCCTTGTTTGCAGGAGCCCCCGCCGCTGCTGAGGAGGCGAAGAGACGCAGGATATCTTCAGTGAAAGATACATCGCTGCTTATCCATAAGACTCCCTCCGCATTCTCCTTAATGTGCCGCTTACGGGGCTCTTTATTGCATCATAAAGGTGCTCATAGGGCCTCATTTATGGGGTTTTGACGTAGGGCAGCGCAGCAAGTGACTTTGTGAAAGGGCAGGCATGCACTGTATTTATCCAATACAGTGCTTTCCAGTCCTTGCCCCCTGTGGTGGCACTGTTTCAGCTGCCTGGCGCCAACACAGGCACCCTTGCACCGTAGTGCAAGGAGACCTGTGTTGTCGGCAAGGTGTTTAAGTGCAGGAAGGGGCACCTTCCTGCACAGAAACAATCCTTTGAGGAATGTTCCTCTTTCTGTGAGTGCTGCAGAATGCCAAAGACATAAAAAGAGGACTAAACATGGAAAATAAAGTTATTTCTCTTGATTAAGCCTCACCTCGGGACGCATAAGGTTTTGAGGCACCCACAGCTTTCATGGTCTTGGGAAGCAACAAAATCCAAGGGTGTTGCATGTGAACACCCACCGCAATGCCCATGGAATTCCTCCTTAGCGCAGAATAATGCAACACAGCACTTTGAGCTGCCTTGTTTAACTCCATATCAATGAGGCCATGCAAGCCACGCAAAGTGACTTGGCAGACTTCCAGACTTCATAAATATGATTTTAAGGATTGTGTTGTAACTTGTAATGTTGCTTTCCATCCTTTCCCTTAGCTATCTGTCCCCTGCTGCTCAGCCAGTATGAATGTGTGGAAAGCTGGAATGCCTGATGAGGTAGTGGAATGCTGGAATGCCTGATGAGGTAGTGGAATGCTGGAATGCCTGATGAGATAGTGGAATGCTGGAATGCCTGATGAGGTAGTGGAATGCTAGAATGCCTGATGAGGTAGTGAAATGTTGGAATGCCTGATGAGGTAGTGGAATGCTAGAATGCCTGATGAGGTAGTGGAATGCTGGAATGCCTGATGAGGTAGTGGAATGCTGGAATGTCTGATGAGGTAGTGGAATGCTGGAATGCCTGATGAGTTAGTGGAATGCTAGAATGCCTGATGAGGTAGTGGAATGCTGAAATGCCTGATGAGGTAGTGGAATTTTGAAATGCCCGACGAGGTAGTGGAATGCTGGAATGCCCGACGAGGTAGTGGAATGCTGGAATGCCTGATGAGGTAGTGGAATGCTGGAATGCCTGATGAGGTAGTGGAATGCTGGAATGCCTGATGAGGTAGTGGAATGCTGGTGTGCCTGATGAGGTAGTGGAATGCTGGAATGCCTGATGAGGTAGTGGAATGCGGGAATGCCTGATGAGGTAGTGGAATGCTGGCGTGCCTAGTGTGGTTGACAGAGGGACAGTTGGAGTGTGTGAGCTGAGCAGCAAGGATGCTGCTCCTGGTGGGGCTGAACTGCTGAACCTATTATCCCACTTACCACCTTGTAACTAATCTTAATAAACCTCTTACCTACAACCTACTGCATGGCTACCTTTGGACTTTTTTTGGATTGTAACGATGGTGTCAATTTGGAGAAAATAACTTTTGTGTCATGAAGGATAAAGAGTACATGGAACTACTGATGAAGCTGAGATGAAGAAACGTGAAATTCAAGAGAAGAGGAACGCCCCGTGAGCCCCACCAGTGCCCTTACCACCAGACAACCCACTGCCAGGGCATGCATTTCTCATTTACAAAGACTGGCAAGCCACTAGGCAACACAGCACTAGGGCGAGAATCTGTCATATACTAAGACTGGCAAGCCTTCACACTACCCACTGTCAGGTTGTTAATCTGGCATCAACAAAGACTGGCACACCACCAAACAACCCACTGTCTACAGACACTGTCAGTGCATTTGAACAAACTCTGCACAATTAACGTGATTGAGTTTGAGTGAGCCAGCGGCTTCTTTCTGCGAGTACTACGAAATTGATGTTAATGGGGGCACTTTGGAGAAGTAATTTGCAGATGGCAGCACACATAGACACAGCAAAAATGAGGAGAAATCAAACATTTCTGCAAGAGAGCCGGCCAAGGAGTAATACGCATATAAAGGAGTGCAAACCACTCCTCCCCCTGCTCTGGCCAGCCTCGCTCAAGAGCCACTGACTCAATCAATCAATCAATCAGAGCAATTTGTAAAGTGCGCTACTCACCCGGAAGGGTCTCAAGGCGCTGAGGGGGGGAGGGGGGGTTACTGCTCGAAAAGTCAAGTCTTGAGTTGCTTCCTGAAGGAGAGATGGTCCTGGGTCAGCCGTAGGTGGATGGGGAGGGAGTTCCATGTCTTGGCCGCCAGGTAGGAGAAGGATCTTCCTCCGGCGGTGGCTCTGCAGATGTGCGGTACGGTGGCGAGGGCGACGCTGGTCGATCGCAGCTGCTGGGTGGGCGTGTAGAAAGTGAGGCGGTTGTTGAGGTATTTGGGGCCCAGGTCGTGGAGAGCTTTGTGTTCGTGGGTGAGGAGTCTGAACATGATCCTCTTGCTGACGGGGAGCCAGTGCAGGTCTCTCAGGTGGGCGGAGATGTGGTTGTGGCGGGGGATGTCCAGGACGAGTCGTGCGGAGGTGTTCTGTATGCGTTGAAGTCTTTTTTGTAGTTTGGCAGTGGTTCCCGCGTAGAGGGTGTTCCTGTAGTCCATTCGGCTGGTGACGAGTGCCTGGGTGACCGTCTTCCTGGTTTCGGTGGGGATCGTTCGGAAAAACAAAATGATAATAATAATATGTTTTTATCATTTTATTTTTCCTTTTGAACAGTGGAGCGACGCTACTCCACCTTAGCGCAAGAGCCCCCACTAAATAATGCTGCATTTGAGAAGTGCACTGCAAATGCTTGGCGCAGAAGCCGCCAGTCAAAATGGTATGTTCGATGGAGAAGCAAGCATCTCAACCTGGAGCCACCCTACAATAAACACTTCCAGAACATTAACACAAGGACAGCCAGTCCCATTTGGCACTAGAACCTGCAAACAAGCCCTGGCTCAACCAAACAGAGTCTTGTGACACAGGGCACAAGCCAACTGCCCCAAGAATCCACAAAGACACAACTCTTGCGTACTATGAATACACCAAATATGACAGAGGACATTATCATGGTTTCAGCTCCACAAGCAGCACCACCTGGTCATCCATAGTGAAACTCTTTGTTATATCCTGGCTTTCTTGTTATGCATTGCATCTTTTGCTTTGCCAGTGGAATGTTCATCCTATGATGTAGTACAGAATGTTGGGACCCAGAGATGTCAGTTGAGAAGGGCTGAGCACCATCCTGGCTGCTCCTGGGGGGGTCTATGATTGATCTTGTACTGGTCTGGTATTGGATTGAATTGGATGACTTGTAACCAACTACAAATAAACATCTAAAGTTCCTCTACACGTCTGGACAAAGTCACTACAATTTTTGTACTTCTGATCTTCCAACTAACTTGAATAAATCCTCCTGAATATCATCTACCTGCGTGGATTGATCACTACACCTATCTACGTCTGCACACTGTCTGGTGAAGAAGTGTGCTCAAGTCTCAGCAAGCTGTCTCTAAAGCATCTTAACAAACAGGGATCCATGTAATTTGATTACCTCTCAGTTTTTCATGTGTATAGTGAAGTGGCCCTGTCACTAGTACCACTCACGATCTAGTTCCGCCTGCAGTACATGTTTCCTGTGCGGAGTGAGATTGGGACAAATTGAGCTGCATCAACAACCTGCAATCAGCCTGCCTGAAGTGTGTCTCCCGTGCGCTCCCTTGTTCTTCTGTCCGACAATCCAGTAACTGTCAAAATGCTCATATTATCACACAAGGTCTGTGTATAGCACATTCACTTTTAAGAGGTGAGGTCTTTCTTTGTCTCTGATTGTTGGTGGGCCTCTGAGACAATTCAGCCTTCTGTTTCACCAACCGCTTTCTTGTATTTCAAAGTTTGTCTCGCGCACCTAGAGCAGAGCACGCGCTTACCTCCTCCACCTCCATGGCGCCAGTGTCGTCCTTCTTCCCTGCGTTCTTCCAGCCAGTGTTCCCGCAAGCACAAACGTGCTGTGAGCCTTCCAGCGCGATGTGTGATACGTCCCGCCATCTTATGGTTGGCGGCATCTTCTTCTGGTATTTCTCTGTGCTCAATCAATCAATCAATCAATCACGGCATTTATAAAGCGCGCTACTCACCCGGGAGGGTCTCAATGCGCTGGGGGAGGGGGTATGCTACTGCTCGAACAGCCAGGTCTTGAGCTGCTTTCTGAAGGAGAGATGGTCCTGGGTTCGCAGAAGGTGGGTGGGGAGAGAGTTCCAGGTCTTGGCTGCCAGGTAGTAGAAGGATCTACCTCCGGCGGTGGCTCTGCGGATGCGTGGTATGGTGGCGAGGGCGTGGCTGGTTGATCGTAGCTGGCGGGTGGGCGTGTAGAAGGTCATGCGGTCGTTGAGGTACTTGGGGCCCAGGTCGTGGAGAGCCTTGTGTGCGTTATCTTGTGTGCGTTATCTTGTGTGCGTTATCTTGGCCAACCAAGCTACGGACCTTTGAGCATTACAGTCAGAACATTGGATTGGAGGCTCCACCGACTCTCCGCATGTTGTCTGTCAACCACGTTTGTCGCACTTCGATAAAACTCATGGGAGGATTCAAAGTAATCGGCACGTTTATCTCCACATCAGATCTCGTTTCGTCTTCATCCTCGTTGTTGTATTTACGTTTGGGTGCCATGATCTCGCAAGTATTCTGGTTGACACAGTCTATAATGCCTTTATGCTAATTTTAGTGCATGATTTTTTTTTAATGTTTCTTTTCTCTTGTTTAGCATAACATACATATCTCTATCTTTAGAGTGAAGTTTTTCGGGAGATTTCTTTCTCAAAACAAGTTTCTGCAATCTGTTCAACGCCTGTTCCTCACTATTGCGGTGACAGGCACACCAGTGACTATGCTACTTTGTTAACAGAGGGTTGGGTCAATTTCTCATCGTTCTGTACTTGCATGCGATATTTTGAAGGTAATTTTATTACAGTTTACAATATACTCTATTGTTATAGTGTATGTTTAGTCCTGTCATATATTGCACGTCCAGTACAGTGCACAACATTTTGCATAGGTCATACTCCTATTGCCACGGTGCACAACACTGACTTCTACTCGAGGTCTGTTCTTTACGTTGTTTTTCCCCATTGCACAATGTCTGCATTTCAACGAGGTGGGTTACAGTCCCATCTTCTAAGGTGCACAACATGTTATTTTGTCTCTCAGGAGATGTCTCACATGGGTTACGGTCCCATTTTCTACAGTGCACACATTTTTTTTGCCACCACACGAGGTGTCATATAGGTTACAGTCAAAACAAGGAGAAGGGACTAGAGGCGCATTTCCCACTTTGGGAGGAGTGGGGAGGCCCAGCATAGAAGATGCCTCAATAAGAGCAATTCAAAAAGGATTTCTATGTTGTTCCTCACTAAAAACCGTAGCTGTTTGGAGAAGCCAAGTGGCTGGATCTCACTATTCCCTAGAGAGGGTAGTACGGGGATCCATTTGTTGGATCATAATGCCCTCACACACCCTTTCAGGTGTCATGCTTCATCATCTGGGCTGCTCCTCATTGGGGCGGCGGTGCAATCCCCAACGGGCTCCCTGAGAAGGGGCTCTTTGTCGGAGATCTTCTATCCAACTGCCGTATGGTGAAGTGCGGGTATGGGGCCGTTATAGTGTAGATGCCGGGATCTGAGATAAAATAAAATAGGACTGGGAGTACCTAGAACGGACAAACTTTATTCTGGGGGTCTCCTGTCCTAATTAAAAGCAATATAACAAGGCGCCATCATGATTACTTTGCATGCCTATGTGCTCTTGTTAAAGTGTGTCGGTCAACATGTTTCTCGCTAATGGTGTATTAACCCTGCGATTCTTCAGGACCTAGAAATTAAAGCTATCTACAAGAATTTAAAGGGTAAACAAAGTTTAAGTAAATCAGTGATAAGACTTTTACCACAAGTCTTACTTAACCTGCCTGGATCTACCTGTGGGGGAGAAAAAGGCATTTAAGGGGAAAAGAATCCGATGTTACAGTTTGTTCACTAACACCAACAACGTTCCATGGTGACTCCAAAGCATACGAATTATTTTCTAGTGTGGCCACCCACTGGCGGGGAAAAAATATATAAACAAGGCTTAAAGTTTAAAAACAGGTGATCTTCCACAGTGAACTAAGGTGAACGTTGTCCCTGTGGAAAAAACAGGACAGAAAAAACAGTTTGGGTTACAGTCCCATCTGTTTAGTGCACAGGAAATGACCTCCAGGGTATTTCCTTCTCTACAGTGCACAACAATTTTATATTTTTACCCTACTTAGGGTGTGTTGTTAGGGTTTAGTCCTTTCACAACAGTGCACAATATTTTAATGTGGTGTGTTTATTGAGTTTTATCTCATTCAGTTCAGTGCACAGTGTGCACCCGTTCACCACCTGTTTATTTCTATATTACCTTTACAGGGTATTTAGTCTGAATACAAGAAAACAACTAAGGAGTGACTTAATGGTGCTATGAGCAAATGAATAAAGCCAAGCACATTATAGGAAAAAACCTTTCACCAGTAGTGATAAGGCGGTCATGGAAAACAAGCAAAGGGAAAAAGGGTGAAGACACATACAAAGAAAAAGACAACAAATCGTGTATATTTAAGCATTGGCATTTGAGAAAGCAGTCATCACAGAAGTAGAGCAATTGATTGAACCAAATCTCTTTAAGAACATGACAGGAGCAGAGATCCAAGCAAACCAATCTCTACAAAACAACAACACCTTTGTGATTAAGAGTGCAGACAAAGGGGGAGGAATTGTGATTCAGGACCAAGTGGATTACGACGCAGAATGTTGTCGTCTTCTGAATAACCAGAGTAATTACATTCCCCTGCATGAAGACCCATCTGAGAGTTTAAAAATTGAAATCCTAGAAATAGTGACTACTGCTGAACATGATGGTATTATCAGTAAGCACGAGGCAGATTTTTTAACCACTACTGAGGGCAAAATTCCATACTTTTACACCCTCCCGAAAACTCACAAAGGGCTCCTACCTCCTCCGGGCCGTCCTATTGTGTCGGGTATTGGTTCAATACTCGAGCCGCTTTCAAAATACTGTGACTTTTTCCTAAGACCAATTATTGAAGCCACAAGTACCTACATCAAGGATACGAAGAGCCTTTTGGCCATGCTACAAACAATAACTTTACCAAACGATCCATGTCTTCTCGTCACGCTCGATATCGAGAGTTTGTATACCTGTATACCACAGGATGCGACTATTGAGGTATTGGCAGAGATGTTACAACAGACAACTTGGGAATACAACACCACCAGAGCATTTGTCGTGGAGATTGCGACTTTAGCTCTCAAACGCAATTTCTTCGAATACAATAGGAAATTGTTCTTACAAGCAACGGGGTCTTCAATGGGAAGCACGTTCACGCCCAGTGTGGCGGGGTTATATGTGTACCATTTCGAGTGTGAGCACATACTGAACGCATCAAATCCTTTCGCGTCCAATATGTTACTATGGCAAAGGTACATAGATGACGTTCTACTAATTTGGAGAGGTGACAGTACCTCTTTAATAGCATTTTTTGATTGGCTTAATGGTCTAAATCGTCATCTCAAGTTCACTCATGATTATGCTGAGGACAAGATTGTGTTCCTAGACGTGATCATTTCACGTATTGGTAATGATCTACGTACAAAAACTCACTATAAACCCACATCAAGGAACAGCCTACTGCATTACTCCAGTTTCCATCCTCAACCACTCAGGGAAAATCTCCCCTTTGGGCAGTATTTGCGAATAAGACGCAATTGTAGTGAGTTGAGGGACTTCAAACAGCAAGCGCAGGACCTGACAGGCAAATTACAACGCCGGGGTTATCCTAAACATCTACTGGAGAAAAGCTGTAAACGGGCGCGTAACCAACATAGAGACGCCCTTTTGGAGAATCATCACAAGAGTACCCCTTCAGAAGTTCCACTTACATGCGTGACGACATATAACCCTTTATCTAATGCAGTCACCCGCAGTATAAATAAACATTGGCGAGTACTCACCAGCACTGATCACAACTGGGAGAAGCCCCTCATGTCATTCAAACGTGCAAGAAGTCTCAAGGATGCCCTTGTCCATACTCGTCCGAGACAACATGACAACACCAATACCGAAGGTATTCTGAATGCATGGGGTTTACCCCCGATAACTGGACATTACCCTTGTGGTGGTTGTGCCGTGTGCCCACTGACTTGTGCCACGAAATTTCTGAGTTTAGAAGAGGGAAAAGTGTGGTATCAAAGAAACCATACAAATTGCAATTCTTGCTTCGTTATCTACCTAATCACCTCCCTTGTGGGTTGAAATACATCGGAATGACAACGAGACGAGTGAAGTTAAGGATTGGTGAGCACCGAAGTAATATTCGTTGTCACAAGACCAACACAAAACTAACATCTCATTTTTTCCAGCAGAAACACACACCGGAAGAATTGAAATGGACTGTGATCGAACAACTGACCCAGGGCTCTGAGGCCAGCTTGTTCGAAAAAGAACAAAGATGGATATATCACCTCGCTAGCCACCAAAAGGGCCTTAATGATGACATTCCTTGGGGCACAGTGATGAAGAAATAAGAGCTTTTCCCAAGCACTGTTTGTTTTGTTATATTCTTCTTGCCCTTGCCTTTTACTCATTTTTTATATCCTTTCAGAGTGGGTTTCATCAAACTTTACCTTCAATGATGAGGGACCGTATATTTGGGTCCATCAATCTGAATGGTTCCACTACTATGATGAATAATAACTAAATCGATATAGTTATGGACTCCAAAATTAAGAAGACCTAGGTACTTATGATTCTTCTAAAGCATGGCCTTTAAATACCTTAAATACCCATACAGTTAGATTTTACGTTGACCAAAATAAATTAACTGTATTTTAAATATTGTCTTGAAATGGTCTTGATCATTTTTTGGAATAGTAACAATTATTAATGACTAATGGCGGCTTATTTGTAACATGAGTAGGTCCACGATGCCCTAAACATTTGACCTTCGTGGGGTCTACAACATCTAGGACTTATCACATAAGCTGTTCTGCATATTTGATTGGTCTCCTTAAAATGAGGACAATACCAATACAATTCTGGCCCTGGAAGACAAAAAACACAATAAAAAAAGAAAAAAAAGAGAGAAAATGTTAATAGTTAGAAAAGATTTATACCTGAGACTTAGGAAAATTTTAAATTGCATCCAACAATGAAAAATAACATTGTTTTTCCATCTGAATTTATATCTGTCAGGTATTGCTTTTTATTAACTTATGAAGTCACATAATACAAAACATAAACACTTGATGTTGAATGTGACCGCAAACTAAAGAACATGTCCCTTTAAGACGCTACGCACGCCTAACACGTGACCGACCCCTGACCTCGCCGTTTTATTGACGCTACGCGTTCGTAGCCTCATCTTTCGGGCGGCGGCAGTGGACATAGAAGGTTGCTGGAGGCGAGTCGTTACCAGCGAAGTAAGTGCGGCGTTTTCTAAACTAAAATCGGCATGGAGTTCGATCTCTTTGCCAAATGCCGAAATTGACGATCCAACCTCTTTTCTCATTTAGTGGCGGTAGCTTGAAGATAGCCTCCCCCGCTTAAGCCCACTGATGCCAGCACCATAATATCGTGCTGTGAGTATCACAGACCGGAAACTCTTCATGTTTTGTTTTGTCTATTAAATGGGTCCCGATTTCCTGGCTCGTGTTCATCCCGGGAGAATAGGGTCACATTTTCAGCAATTCTAGTGAAAAACGGGGTCATCCAAATATGCACCTTTTATAATCTTTAGAGATCATTCTTTCATCAGAGCCAGGTAAACTGAATTTGCATTATGTTGGCTAAACTAATCTGATGACAGATAATGCTGAATTGAAGACTTGTTTAACTAAATAAGTCTCTTTGTCACTATATGTTAAGATAGAGAACCTACCTTTCCTAGTCTATCCTAAAAAATGTTTGGGTGGTTAGGGGGCATTGTCACTAAGGATTGACTTATAATGCTGGAACTACAAGGGTATATGTATAAATGAATATTTTGTACATGAAAAGAGTGATTTGAAAAAAACGCATTTAATGCTGTGTTTTTTAATTACAGATCTTTTTTGGGGCCCCTGGAAAACCCAGGGTACAGAAACCGAACTTACCGGTATCTTTTTATATAAATCATTTTTCACATATATCCACTGGTCGGACGTGCCTTAGCGAGCACGGACCACCAGGGATACACACGTTTTTGGTCCTGAAGAAAGCTGCCTGAATTAATAGAGACAGCTGAAACATGTCGACCTGCCTTTGAAGGGATATAAGTGGTCAAGAATATTACCACCAGTAAATATCCCACACATTGTTTTTAATAATATTAGCTGACCACTAACTAAAGTTGTTTTTGGTACAACTAATATTTTTTAACATTTCACTATCACCTGCACGTAAACACATACTCACCAAGCCCATTTCACAACAACCTGCTCCGCTGTAAATCAGGCGTTGAAGCACACTGGAGGGACATTCGGTTCCTCCAGTGGGAACCCCGTGATGAAGCATGTCACCACTAGGGTGAGTGAGGGTTCTTCTTAAATATACACGATTTGTTGTCTTTTTCTTTGTATGTGTCTTCCCCCTTTTTCCCTTTGCTTGTTTTCCATGACCGCCTTATCACTACTGGTGGAAGGTTTTTTCCTATAATGTGCTTGGCTTTATTCATTTGCTCATAGCACCATTAAGTCACTCCTTAGTTGTTTTCTTGTATTTATGATCGGGGATATAGGAGTGATCCTTTGTTTATCCTCCCTCTCTTGTTGTTTATATATATTTAGTCTGAATACCAATTGGTGATTTTCTCAAATTTAATGTGTTTTGTTTACAGCTTTCAATTGGTATTTAACGTCATCATTCTTTATATTGAAATTTTAATCTAATGGGAAGTTTGAGTGATTTATTTCTATTTTCTCACTATTTCCTGTTTCTGCCCAGTTTTCCTTTTGGTATCCCTTATTGATTTCATCTGTGAATTCTGGATTCTATTTTTCTTTGTACTTCTCTGGTTTTCTCTCACTGTGGTGTTCTTTTGTTCTTTGGAGGTTTTCTTCTCCATTTCTTTTTACTGTCTGCTTTTGGTCTGTTGTTCATTGTGTTGTGCGTTGACTTGTCCCTTTTTATGCATGCCTGGCCAGTAGGTATATCTTGAGGTAGTCGCTTTGTATTTTATCTTTTTGTTATTGTTGTTGTGAGGAAAAGGGGATGGTATTGTCACCTTTTGTCATTTTTATGGCACCATCCTGGCTGCTCCTGGTGGGGTCTATGATTGATCTTGTACTGGTCTTGTGTTGGATTGAACTGGATGACTTGTAACTTACTATAAATAAACATCTGAAGATCCTCTACACGTCTGGACTAAGTCACTACACTCTTGTAATAAATGCAGCCCCTCACTTGCTCCTCAAGATGAACCTTTCATGGGGGAACACTGGTTACATCGCGGTGTTTACACTGCAATACCTTTACAACATGGGCATTGCAATGCATGTCATTACAATGACTTGCACTGGATAGCGATCTAAGCTAAGGAATAGTATGATTTACTATTCCAACAACTTCCCTATTGTAACGTAGGCTGGAGTTGGAATAGTAAATCAAACTATTCCTAAATCCAGAGCCCTCCAGCGCAAGTCGTTGTAACGACTTGCGTTGTAATGCCTGCGTTGTAAAGGTATCGCGGTGTGAACACAGCGATGTAACATCGTATATTCCCTTTCATGGCACCGCACACTCCAGCGCACAACACTTTCTTTAGGTTGACAAACTTTATTATAGAATTGCACCACAGTACCTTTCAACATGATACATTAATAATACATTATTAATAGCGTAATCATAATTTAATCATCCTTACAGCAAAGTTGAAATTCCATTTGATTACAAATATTACAATGAGATCATGTCAGTAATAAATTGATCCACAGAACAATGCATATAGGGTATGGATATGGAATACCTGTCAAGGTACATGGTAAATATTAAATAAAGAGAAAGAGAGTACAATAATAAAGTGGATGCTGAAAAAGAAGGAGATATAATCGGAGATTAACACGAGAAAGGGGGAAGAGAAAAAGAAAAGATCCCTTTAGAAATACACCTAATCCTGTAGTAACCAGGATTCCTTTTCCCTGTCCTCTTTACTGCTCACACTTTGCTCTCCTCTTTACTTTTCTTTTCACATCGCTCTGTTTATCCACTACTTTCACTCAGCTGAGCTCCTTGTAACAACGAGAAGCAAATAGCTTCACCGTTCCATGTAATCAAAATGTGTAATCGACCTGCATAGTGAATGTGCTAAATGTGTATGTATATGCTCAGGCTGTGCAATATACTTCACACATTCTAAATAAAAAGATTTTGAATATAAAAGAAATACATCTAATGATAAGAACATATAAAAGTATATTTGAAAAGAGTGGAATAATGTAGTTAAACTGGAAGGGAAATTATAGAAAGGTACCCTATGGTGTTTGTGGAATGACATCTTGTAAAAGAATTAAAAGAGCACGTGCAAATTGAGACAACACGAACATAGCTAACAGTAACAAAAACATATCTTTTATTGACATAGTCATGGATAGTAAACAAGTGTAAGCTCTATCAATTGCATTATTTACAAAAATGTTATTCCACCAATGAATTTAAAATTTGTTTAGAAAATCAATCCAATGTAATTTGTTGAAATGTGAAAGAGATTAGGAGATCAATTATCTTATATTTGTTGGTGTTTCTGTTAGGTTTTAAAAATATAAGGGAATCCACCAAAAATGTTTTCAAATATAATAGGTAGAGTTAACTTAAGAATGTGATTACTTTTTTGCAAAATTAGTAACCTGAATTTATACAGATTGTTGCATGAAAATTACATATTGATTACATCATCATCACATACATTCGATATTTTGTTAGTTTACTATATTAAATGAAGGTCTTTTGTATATAAAACAGGAAAGTTGAATAATATTGGCACATTTGGTAGTTTTATTAATTTTTGCCCATATTATCTGCCATAAATCAGTTCATCAAGTGACAGATAGCTTAGCTCTGTATTGTATTTTAAAGTGACATTTAATGTTTATGCAAGAATTATCACAATTCTTTAATTATTATAGAGGGTTCACAAACATTGTGCCCCAAAACTAAATTATAGAAACCTTGGGAAAATGTGAAACCCAGAACATAGATGAGAGGCGTTAATAGAAATTCTAACAATTTTTAGCTGTAAACATCTTGGTGAAGCGGTACTAGATAAGCTAAAAGAAAAGGAATAATTTTGCTATCTTTCATTAGCTATGAAGTCGAGCGCAAATCATTTTCATACCAATCCTTCCATAAAGTGAACCTATAGATTTTTTAAGTTTATTATTTTAAATTATGGATGAAGAAATCTGATCAAAATCCGCAATTTAAAAAAAAAAGAAAATTCTATGTAGAATATCATGTCTATGTTTAAGTCGTGTTTTCTTTTGTCAAATTGTTCTATTTATTGAAGTGTACAGAGAAACTTTAATGTTATGCACGGATTGCTATTTCTTCTAAGCTCCCATGGAAGTGAAGACAACAGAGGGTAAACAGTTGGTCTATTTGTAAGTAAGTTTTACCAATGTTAGGCCTAGAACACATTTATTCTTCAGGTAGGCCAATGGTTGGCCAATGCCAGGATGGTCAAAATAGATGTTATGATAGGAGACAGAATGGCAAGGCCACCCAATCTACCTACAGCTTTTAATGTACATGCATAACATAAAAGACAACCATTTCCTACGGGCTCCAAAAATGAGACACTGCCACCTAGTTTGAATTATGAGTGGATCAGAAATCAACATAGTGCCTGGCTTGTGTCATAGCCACCTGTATCGTAAGAGCCTCAAGGGATTCTTGTTTCACCTTGGCTTGGCCAACACGTATGTCAGGAAAAAAATCAGGATAAAACTGAATTACAACATGCAACACTAAAATGGTAATAAAACCACCACCATTTAGATGCGTGTCAGTAACCTGTTGTAACATTGATAGTCCTAAATGACACATGAAATAATACTTCCCCTTGAAATACAAGCGATAGTATCATAGTCAATGTCTACATGCCTTACCACCTTTAGTAAAGGGTTGTGTGATCATTCCTGTTTAAAGTGGTATGCATTAGAAGCTGGCCTGTCAGGATTCCCATTCCACACAGACATGACATCAAAGTATTCACAGGGGATGTATGACGTTACAACGCATACTTTTACAACGCCTACCTTTACAACGCGGTTTTTACAACGCATACCATTACAACGCATAATGCTTTTAGGCGCAGGATAGTGAATAGTTTAATTTACTATTCCAACTCCAGTCCCCGTGGATAGTAGGGAAGGTTATTGGATAGTAAATTAACCTATTCCCTATCCTAGAGCGCCCCCCAGAGCAATGCGTTGTAATAGTTTGCGTTGTAAAAGTTGCGTTGTAATGGTAGGTCGTTGTAAAAGTTTCATTGTAAAGGTTGTTTACCATTCACAGGTCTAGAAAGACATAGAGAACCATAAAATGGAGACTTGGCCCACACCAATACTGGCTACACAATAGAGTATCAGCAGCCATTTAGCCTAAGCGCGATAGGTACAGATTTTGTGCATCATTTCTGCAAGGTGGGTATGTGCTAAATTGTTTGACATTTTCTGCTGTTCTTGTTATGCTAGTCAGCGGTGTTTGTGGCTGGCTAATGTTTGCTTGCCACTAGACCTTGTGGAAGTTCCATGCTGGCAGAATTCAAGAGATACAACAGCTGTGACTTCTGCGTGCTTGCCGACAAGCAAAGGCTTTGTTTTCAGTCCTGTGTTGCAAAATGAAGGATCCAAGTACATCAACCCCATAGACTTCTTATAGCAAAAAGGGTATAAAAGACCCTGGAGTTTGGGATGAGGTAACAGAATCTGCTTCGGAGATGCCATTAAAATGGACTCTCACCTGAAGCTGTCTGGCATACAAGTAATCAAGAGGTTTTACAAGACTTGGCCAACATTTTAAACTAGTAAGTGATGCCACAAAGCAATCCGCCACATGGCAGTTAGGGATTTAGGATAACAGCTTAGCAATGTGTGATGAACAATGTTTGGGGGGTCATTTTTTGTTCCACTCTCTTCTTATATTACATTTCTGAGGTATTTATTTTTATGGCTACAATTCTCACACATAATTAGTGGAAGAATAGAACATAAGTACTAAATTATTCTACAGTACCAACTTTTATGGGTGCCCCGGTTCTTTGGGGGTTCAGGTCTGGGCTTTGTTATATCATTAGCAATTGAAAGAGACAGGCTTGTCTGATTCTACACACAAGGAAGGGGAGAGGGTCAAATAACTACTCTACCACCCCGAACCCCCTGGAGTCTACATATTACACACATAAAGGGGTGGAGAGGAGAATACCGCAAATAAAGAAGAAAGGAAGCAGTGACACAGTTGTGTATTTTGGAAAACTGCCCTCACTCACACACAAATGTGTGTGACATGTTTCATCATCGGGTCTGCTTACAAAACACCCTGTCTGATTCTAGGCACACATGCTGTGCACAAGTTTAACTCAGGGAGATGGATGACAAATGCATGCCAGTTGTCCTATTTTTCACAAAGGTTGGTGTTTCCTTTGAGGTCTTGAGAGCTTTAACAAATGTGACCCTGCAGCAGTATAGTGATTCTGAAGCCAGAACATCTGAATGATGCATAAGGAAAGCTTCATTATTTGGGCATAGGTGATATGTTTCGGCATAACAAGGCACAAATGAGGTCAGGACATTTGGAGCAGGGCCATTCATGACACTGATGACTAGGAACAGAAATGTATTGATAGCTCTGTTTTTGCTGTTAGAAAGCTGGGTTTGTGGCTTTGTATGATGTAGTGAGTATCTTGGTGTTGTTCATCAATTGGAACCATGCTGCAGTAGTGTTTATTATGAACGTCTACATGTTCATCGTGGGATTAAAACACAGGGCAAAGGTTCTGGCAGAGGATGTTGTTACCAGGGTGTCTGACACAAGTGAGCAGAGAAGTGGCAGGTGCTGAAGTGGAAAGAAAGTGGATTATTTCTGTTTTGAAGGGATTCAAAATGTTTGAGAGAATGACTCCCAGGGACGGATAGATTGGTGAGCCATGTGAGATTTGTTTCTGTTGGTGAGTGGTAAAGGTATGAAATAAGATAAAGATTTTAGTAAAATCTGCATAGAGATGATAGTAGAAACCAAAAGAAAAGATGGTCTTTCCAAGGTAAGTTGAATAAATGGAGAAAAGAGAGAACCCAGTACTGAGCCTTGCGACTCACCTACTGCAAGAGACGGATAAGGTTGATCTGTGCACACTTATGGCTTAATCCTAGTGTTTTATCCATGCATAGTTATAGTGCAAACTCTCCACTGCCATAGGGGACCAATGCATATTTATGGATTAGGAGCGGATCTTTAGTGCTTCACAACATGTCTGGATACGTGCATAGTTAGAGCATAGGTGACATGCGTATTAAGAGCATAGGTGAAATGCTTAGTTAGAGCATAGGTGGTATTAGGTGTCTTTCCAGAGTCCAAGTGGATCGATGTATTGTTATGGTGGAGGTTGTGCTATGTGAGTCTGTACTCTTCCAGAACAGCCATGCAGAGTCATGGTGTGGGTTGTTTCTTTGGGTTCCCACAGTCCACATGGATCCATGCATTGGCATTCTGTAGGCCACGGTGTTAGGCCTCCACCGTCCCAATGGATTCATGAATGCGTGTACTGCAGGTGGGGGTTTTGGCTCTACATGGATCCATGGGCGGATTTGAAAGAAGGGCAGTTTCTGAGTTGCCACAGTCCCTGTAGACCCATCCCTAAATACGGTGCATGCAGCTCTGGGGACTTCCTCATTCGCAGGTGATCCACGCACAGTTCATGGAGTGAGCGGAGTAAGGGGGGTCTGCACAGTCCCTCTGCACCAATGCATAGTTCATGGAGTGAGCGGAGTAATGGGGGTCTGCACAGTCCCTGTGCACCAATGCATAGTTCATGGAGTGAGTGGAGTAAGGGGGTCTCCACAGTCCCTGTGCACCAATGCATAGATCATTGAGTGAGCGGAGTAATGGGGGCCTCCACAGTCCCTGTGCACCAATGCATAGTTCATGGAGTGAGTGGAGTAAGGTGGTCTCCACAGTCCCTGTGCACCAATGCATAGTTCATGGAGTGAGCGGAGTAATGGGGGTCTGCACAGTCCCTGTGCACCAATGCATAGTTCATGGAATGAGCGGAGTAATGGGGGTCTGCAGTGTCCCTGTGCACCAATGCATAGTTCATGGAGTGAGCGGAGTAATGGGGGCCTCCACAGTCCCTGTGCACCAATGCATAGTTCGTGGAGTGAGCGGAGTAATGGGGGTCTGCACAGTCCCTGTGCCCCAATGCATAGTTCATGGAATGAGCTCAGTAATGGGGGTCTGCACAGTCCCTGTGCACCAATGCATAGTTCATGGAGTGAGCGGAGTAATGGGGGTCTCCACAGTCCCTGTGCACCAATGCATAGTTCATGGAGTGAGCGGAGTAATGGGGGTCTGCAGTGTCCCTGTGCACCAATGCATAGTTCCTGGAGTGAGTGGAGTAAGGGGGGTCTCCACAGTCCCTGTGCATCAATGCATAGTTCATGGAGTGAGTGGAGTAAGGGGGGTCTCCACAGTCCCTGTGCACCAATGCATAGTTCATGGAGTGAGCGGAGTAATGGGGGTCTGCAGTGTCCCTGTGCACCAATGCATAGTTCCTGGAGTGAGTGGAGTAAGGGGGGGTCTCCACAGTCCCTGTGCATCAATGCATAGTTCATGGAGTGAGTGGAGTAAGGGGGGTCTCCACAGTCCCTGTGCACCAATGCATAGTTCATGGAGTGAGCGGAGTAATGGGGGTCTGCACAGTTCCTGTGCACCAATGCATAGTTCATGGAGTGAGCGGAGTAATGGGGGTCTGCAGTGTCCCTGTGCACCAATGCATAGTTCATGGAGTGAGTGGAGTAAGGGGGTCTCCACATTCCCTGTGCACCAATGCATAGTTCATGGAGTGAGCGGAGTAATGGGGGTCTCCACAGTCCCTGTGCATCAATGTATTGTTCATGGAGTGAGCGGAGTAATCGGGGTCTGCAGTGTCCCTGTGCACCAATGCATAGTTAACGGAGTGAGCGGAGTAATGGGGGTCTGCACAGTCCCTGTGCACCAATGCATAGTTCATGGAGTGAGCGGATTAATGGGGGTCTGCACAGTCCCTGTGCACCAATGCATAGTTCATGGAGTGAGTGGAGTAAGGGGGGTCTCCACAGTCCCTGTGCATCAATGCATAGTTCATGGAGTGAGCGGAGTAATGGGGGGTCTCCACAGTCCCTGTGCACCAATGCATAGTTCATGGAGTGAGCGGATTAATGGGGGTCTGCACAGTCCCTGTGCACCAATGCATAGTTCATGGAGTGAGTGGAGTAAGGGGGGTCTCCACAGTCCCTGTGCATCAATGCATAGTTCATGGAGTGAGCGGAGTAATGGGGGTCTGCACAGTCCCTGTGCACCAATGCATAGTTCATGGAGTAAGCGGAGTAATGGGGGTCTCCACAGTCCCTGTGCACCAATGCATAGTTCATGGAGTGAGCGGAGTAATGGGGGTCTGCAGTGTCCCTGTGCACCAATGCATAGTTCATGGAATGAGCGGGGTAATGGGGGTCAGCACAGTCCCTGTGCACCAATGCATAGTTCATGGAATGAGTGGAGTAATGGGGGTCTGCACAGTCCCTGTGCATCAATGAATAGTTCATGGAGTGAGCGGAGTAATGGGGGTCTGCACAGTCCCTGTGCACCAATGCATAGTTCATGGAATGAGCGGAGTAATGGGGGTCTGCAGTGTCCCTGTGCACCAATGCATAGTTCATGGAGTGAGCGGAGTAAGGGGGGTCTCGACAGTCCCTGCAGACATGTCCCCACCTGCGGGACATCATCAACACCTCCTTCGACACCGCCACCTTCCCGGAGGGCTGGAAGCACGCCGAGCTCAGCGCTCTACTAAAGAAACCCACTGCGGACCCCACCGAACTCAAGAATTACCGCCCTATCTCGCTCCTCCCGTTCCCAGCCAAAGTCATCGAGAAGACCGTCAACAAACAGCTGGCCGCCCTCCTCGAGACGAATGGATCCCTCGACCCCTCACAGTCTGGCTTCCGTGCCAACCACAGCACCGAGACCGCCCTCATCGCTGCCACCGATGACATCCGAGCCCTGATGGACAACGGAGAAACAGCGGCCCTCATCCTCCTAGACCTCTCCGCGGCTTTCGACACTGTCTGCCACCGCACCCTAGTGCAGCGCCTCAGCAACGTCGGAATTCAGGAGAAGGCACTGGAATGGATCGTCTCCTTCCTCGACGGAAGAACACAGTGAGTCCGTCTACCACCGTACAAGTCAGAGGCCACCGGAGTCATCTGCGGCGTCCCTCAAGGATCCTCCCTGAGCCCCACCCTCTTCAACGTCTACATGAGCCCCCTCGCGACCATCGCACGCCAGCACAACCTCAACATCATCTCCTACGCCGATGACACCCAGCTGATCCTCTCCCTGACCAACGACCCCGCCGCTGCCAGAGCCGACCTTCACGAAGGGATGGAAGATGTAGCCGAGTGGATGACTACCAGCCGCCTGAAACTGAACTCAGACAAGACGGAAGTCCTCATCCTGGGTTCCTCGCCCTCCGCCTGGGACGACTCCTGGTGGCCCCCCGCCCTGGGCACCGCACCCACACCGACAGACCACGCACGCAACCTGGGCTTCATCCTGGACTCCTCCCTCTCCATGACCAGACAAGTCAACGCCGTCTCCTCGTCGTGCTTCAACATCCTGCGCATGCTACGGAAGATCTTCCGGTGGATCCCCACCGAAACCAGGAAGACGGTCACCCAGGCCCTCGTCACCAGCCGACTGGACTACGGCAACGCCCTCTACGCCGGAACCACCGCCAAGCTCCAGAAGAGACTCCAGCGGATCCAGAACGCCTCAGCCAGACTCATCCTCGACATCCCCCGACGCATCCACATCTCCGGACATCTGAGAGACCTGCACTGGCTCCCCGTCAACAAGAGAATCACCTTCCGTCTCCTCACCCACGCACACAAAGCCCTGCACGATCAAGGCCCGAGCTACCTCAACAACCGCATCAACGTCTACGCTCCCAAGCGCCACCTCCGATCAGCCAGTCACGCCCTCGCCGCCGTCCCCCGCATCCGAAGAACAACAACAGGAGGAAGGTCCTTCTCCTACCTGGCCGCCAAGACCTGGAACTCCCTCCCGACCGACCTGCGCCTGACCCAAGACCACCTCTCCTTCAGGAAGAAGCTCAAGACCTGGCTGTTCGAGCAGTAGCAGCACCCCCCCTCCCAAGCGCCTTGAGACCCTCCGGGTGAGTAGTGCGCTCTACAAATGTCCTTAATTGATTGATTGATTGATCCCTGTGCATCAATGCATAGTTCATGGAGTGAGTGGAGTAATGGGGGTCTGCACAGACCCTGTGCATCAATGCATAGTTCATGGAGTGAGCGGAGTAAGGGGTGTCTCCACAGTCCCTGTGCACCAATGCAGAGTTCATGGAGTGAGCGGAGTAATGGGGGTCTGCAGTGTCCCTGTGCACCAATGCATAGTTCATGGAATGAGCGGAGTAATGGGGGTCTGCAATGCCCCTGTGCACCAATGCATAGTTCATGGAGTGAGCGGAGTAAGGGGGGTATGCACGGTCCCTGTGCAGCAATGCATAGTTCATGGAGTGAGCGGAGTAATGGGGGTCTGCACAGTCCCTGTGCACCAATGCATAGTTCATGGAGTGAGCAGAGTAATGGGGGTCTGCACAGTCCCTGTGCACCAATGCATAGTTCATGGAGTGAGTGGAGTAAGGGGGTCTCCACAGTCCCTGTGCACCAATGCATAGTTCATGGAGTGAGCGGAGTAATGGGGGTCTGCAGAGTCCCTGTGCATCAATGCATAGTTCATGGAGTGAGTGGAGTAAGGGGGTCTCCACAGTCCCTGTGCACCAATGCATAGTTCATGGAGTGAGCGGAGTAATGGGGGTCTCCACAGTCCCTGTGCACCAATGCATAGTTCAGGGAGTGAGCGGAGTAAGGGGGGTCTCCACAGTCCCTGTGCACCAATGCATAGTTCATCGAGTGAGCGGAGTAATGGGGGTCTGCAGTGTCCCTGTGCACCAATGCATAGTTCATGGAATGAGCGGAGTAATGGGGGTCTGCAGTGTCCCTGTGCACCAATGCATAGTTCATGGAGTGAGGGAAGTAAGGGGGGTCTGCACAGTCCCTGTGCACCAATGCATAGTTCATGGAGTGAGCGGAGTAATGGGGGTCTGCACAGTCCCTGTGCACCAATGCATAGTTCATGGAGTGGGCAGAGTAATGGGGGTCTGCACAGTCCCTGTGCACCAATGCATAGTTCATGGAGTGAGTGGAGTAAGGGGGTCTCCACTGTCCCTGTGCACCAATGCATAGTTCATGGAGTGAGCAGAGTAATGGGGGTCTGCACAGTCCCTGTGCACCAATGCATAGTTCATGGAATGAGCGGAGTAATGGGGGTCTGCAGAGTCCCTGTGCACCAATGCATAGTTCATGGAGTGAGCGGAGTAATGGGGGTCTGCAGTGTCCCTGTGCACCAATGCATAGTTCATGGAGTGAGCGGAGTAATGGGGGTCTGCAGTGTCCCTGTGCACCAATGCATAGTTCATGGAGTGAGCGGATTAATGGGGGTCTGCACAGTCCCTGTTCACCAATGCATAGTTCATGGAGTGAGCGGAGTAATGGGGGTCTCCACAGTCCCTGTGCACCAATGCATAGTTCATGGAGTGAGCGGAGTAATGGGGGTCTGCAGTGTCCCTGTGCACCAATGCATAGTTCATGGAGTGAGCGGAGTAAGGGGGATCTCCAGAGTCCCTGTGCATCAATGCATAGTTCATGGAGTGAGCGGAGTAATGGGGGTCTCCAGAGTCCCTGTGCACCAATGCATAGTTCATGGAATGAGCGGAGTAATGGGGGTCTGCACAGTCCCTGTGCACCAATGCATAGTTCATGGAGTGACCGGAGTAATGGGGGTCTGCAGTGTCCCTGTGCACCAATGCATAGTTCATGGAATGAGCGGAGTAATGGGGTTCTCCACAGTCCCTGTGCACCAATGCATAGTTCATGGAGTGAGCGGATTAATGGGGGTCTGCAGTGTCCCTGTACAAAAATGCATAGTTCATGGAATGAGCGGAGTAATGGGGGTCTGCAGTGTCCCTGTGCACCAATGCATAGTTCATGGAGTGAGCGGATTAATGGGGGTCTCCACAGTCCCTGTGCACCAATGCATAGTTCATGGAGTGAGCGGAGTAATGGGGGTCTGCAGTGTCCCTGTGCACCAATGCATAGTTCATGGAATGAGCGGAGTAATGGGGGTCTGCACAGTCCCTGTGCCCCAATGCATAGTTCATGGAGTGAGCAGAGTAATGGGGGTCTGCACAGTCCCTCTGCACCAATGCATAGTTCATGGAATGAGCGGAGTAATGGGGGTCTGCAGAGTCCCTGTGCACCAATGCATAGTTCATGGAGTGAGCGGAGTAATGGGGGTCTGAAGTGTCCCTGTGCACCAATGCATAGTTCATGGAGTGAGCGGAGTAATGGGGGTCTGCAGTGTCCCTGTGCACCAATGCATAGTTCATGCAGTGAGCGGAGTAATGGGGGTCTGCACAGTCCCTGTTCACCAATGCATAGTTCATGGAGTGAGCGGAGTAAGGGGATCTCCACAGTCCCTGTGCATCAATGCATAGTTCATGGAGTGAGCGGAGTAATGGGGGTCTCCAGAGTCCTTGTGCACCAATGCATAGTTCATGGAATGAGCGGAGTAATGGGGGTCTGCACAGTCCCTGTGCACCAATGCATAGTTCATGGAGTGAGTGGAGTAATGGGGGTCTGCAGTGTCCCTGTGCACCAATGCATAGTTCATGGAATGAGCGGAGTAATGGGGGTCTCCACAGTCCCTGTGCACCAATGCATAGTTCATGAAGTGAGCGGATTAATGGGGGTCTGCAGTGTCCCTGTGCACCAATGCATAGTTCATGGAATGAGCGGAGTAATGGGGGTCTGCAGTGTCCCTGTGCACCAATGCATAGTTGATGGAGTGAGCGGAGTAATGGGGGTCTCCACAGTCCCTGTGCACCAATGCATAGTTCATGGAGTGAGCGGAGTAATGGGGGTCTGCAGTGCCCCTGTGCACCAATGCATATTTCATGGAATGAGCAGAGTAATGGGGGTCTGCAGTGTCCCTGTGCACCAATGCATAGTTCATGGAATGAGCAGAGTAATGGGGGTCTGCAGTGTCCCTGAGCACCAATGCATAGTTCATGGAATGAGTGGAGTAATGGGGGTCTGCAGTGTCCCTGTGCACCAATGCATAGTTCATAGAGTTAGCGGAGTAATGGGGGTCTGCACAGTCCCTGTGCACCAATGCATAGTTCATGGAGTGAGCGGAGTAATGGGGGTCTGCACAGTCCCTGTGCACCGTTGCCAGTTCATGGAGTGAGCGGAGTAATGGGGCTCTGCACAGTCCCTGTGCACCAATGCATAGTTCATGGAGTGAGCAGAGTAATGGGGGTCTGCACAGTCCCTGTGCACCAATGCATAGTTCATGGAGTGAGTGGAGTAAGGGGGTCTCCACAGTCCCTGTGCACCAATGCATAGTTCATGGAGTGAGCGGAGTAATGGGGGTCTGCACAGTCCCTGTGCACCGTTGCCTAGTTCATGGAGTGAGCGGAGCAATGGGGGTCTGCACAGTCCCTGTGCACCAATGCATAGTTCATGGAGTGAGCAGAGTAATGGGGGTCTGCACAGTCCCTGTGCACCAATGCATAGTTCATGGAGTGAGTGGAGTAAGGGGTCTCCACAGTCCCTGTGCACCAATGCATAGTTCATGGAGTGAGCAGAGTAATGGGGGTCTGCACAGTCCATGTGCACCAATGCATAGTTCATGGAATGAGCTGAGTAATGGGGGTCAGCACAGTCCCTGTGCACCAATGCAGAGTTCATTGAGTGAGCAGAGTAATGGGGGTCTGCACAGTCCCTGTGAACCAATGCATAGTTCATGGAATGAGCGGAGTAATAGGGGTCTGCAGTGTCCCTGTGCACCAATGCATAGTTCATTGAGTGAGCGGAGTAATGGGGGTCTGCAGTGTCCCTGTGCACCAATGCATAGTTCATGGAGTGAGCGGAGTAATGGGGTCTGCAGTGTCCCTGTGCACCAATGCATAGTTCATGGAGTGAGCGGAGTAATGGGGGTCTGCACAGTCCCTGTTCACCAATGCATAGTTCATGGAGTGAGCGTAGTAAGGGGGGTCTCCACAGTCCCTGTGCACCAATGCATAGTTCATGGAGTGAGCGGAGTAATGGGGGTCTGCAGTGTCCCTGTGCACCAATGCATAGTTCATGGAGTGAGCGGAGTAATGGGGGTCTGCAGTGTCCCTGTGCACCAATGCATAGTTCATGGAGTGAGCGGAGTAAGGGGGTCTCCAGAGTCCCTGTGCATCAATGCATAGTTCATGGAGTGAGCGGAGTAATGGGGGTCTCCAGAGTCCCTGTGCACCAATGCATAGTTCATGGAATGAGCGGAGTAATGGGGGTCTGCACAGTCCCTGTGCACCAATGCATAGTTCATGGAATGAGCAGAGTAATGGGGGTCTGCAGTGTCCCTGTGCACCAATGCATAGTTCATGGAGTGAGCGGAGTAATGGGGGTCTGCACAGTCCCTGTGCACCGTTGCCTAGTTCATGGAGTGAGCGGAGTAATGGGGGTCTGCACAGTCCCTGTGCACCAATGCATAGTTCATGGAGTGAGCAGAGTAATGGGGGTCTGCACAGTCCCTGTGCACCAATGCATAGTTCATGGAGTGAGTGGAGTAAGGGGTCTCCACAGTCCCTGTGCACCAATGCATAGTTCATGGAGTGAGCGGAGTAATGGGGGTCTGTACAGGCCCTGTGCACCGTTGCCTAGTTCATGGAGTGAGCGGAGTAATGGGGGTCTGCACAGTCCCTGTGCACCAATGCATAGTTCATGGAGTGAGCAGAGTAATGGGGGTCTGCACAGTCCCTGTGCACCAATGCATAGTTCATGGAGTGAGTGGAGTAAGGGGGTCTCCACAGTCCCTGTGCACCAATGCATAGTTCATGGAGTGAGCGGATTAATGGGGGTCTGCAGTGTCCCTGTTCAAAAATGCATAGTTCATGGAATGAGCGGAGTAATGGGGGTCTGCAGTGTCCCTGTGCACCAATGCATAGTTCATGGAGTGAGCGGATTAATGGGGGTCTCCACAGTCCCTGTGCACCAAAGCATAGTGCATGGAGTGAGCGGAGTAATGGGGATCTGCAGTGTCCCTGTGCACCAATGCATAGTTCATGGAATGAGCAGAGTAATGGGGGTCTGCACAGTCCCTGTGCCCCAATGCATAGTTCATGGAGTGAGCAGAGTAATGGGGGTCTGCACAGTCCCTCTGCACCAATGCATAGTTCATGGAATGAGCGGAGTAATGGGGGTCTGCAGAGTCCCTGTGCACCAATGCATAGTTCATGGAGTGAGCGGAGTAATGGGGGTCTGAAGTGTCCCTGTGCACCAATGCATAGTTCATGGAGTGAGCGGAGTAATGGGGGTCTGCAGTGTCCCTGTGCACCAATGCATAGTTCATGGAGTGAGCGGAGTAATGGGGGTCTGCACAGTCCCTGTTCACCAATGCATAGTTCATGGAGTGAGCGGAGTAAGGGGATCTCCACAGTCCCTGTGCACCAATGCATAGTTCATGGAGTGAGCGGAGTAATGGGTGTCTGCAGTGTCCCTGTGCACCAATGCATAGTTCATGGAGTGAGCGGAGTAAGGGGGATCTCCAGAGTCCCTGTGCATCAATGCATAGTTCATGGAGTGAGCGGAGTAATGGGGGTCTCCAGAGTCCTTGTGCACCAATGCATAGTTCATGGAATGAGCGGAGTAATGGGGGTCTGCACAGTCCCTGTGCACCAATGCATAGTTCATGGAGTGAGCGGAGTAATGGGGGTCTGCAGTGTCCCTGTGCACCAATGCATAGTTCATGGAATGAGCGGAGTAATGGGGGTCTCCACAGTCCCTGTGCACCAATGCATAGTTCATGAAGTGAGCGGATTAATGGGGGTCTGCAGTGTCCCTGTGCACCAATGCATAGTTCATGGAATGAGCGGAGTAATGGGGGTCTGCAGTGTCCCTGTGCACCAATGCATAGTTGATGGAGTGAGCGGAGTAATGGGGGTCTCCACAGTCCCTGTGCACCAATGCATAGTTCATGGAGTGAGCGGAGTAATGGGGGTCTGCAGTGCCCCTGTGCACCAATGCATAGTTCATGGAATGAGCAGAGTAATGGGGGTCTGCAGTGTCCCTGTGCACCAAGGCATAGTTCATGGAATGAGCAGAGTAATGGGGGTCTGCAGTGTCCCTGAGCACCAATGCATAGTTCATGGAATGAGTGGAGTAATGGGGGTCTGCAGTTTCCCTGTGCACCAATGCATAGTTCATAGAGTTAGCGAAGTAATGGGGGTCTGCACAGTCCCTGTGCACCAATGCATAGTTCATGGAGTGAGCGGAGTAATGGGGGTCTGCACAGTCCCTGTGCACCGTTGCCTAGTTCATGGAGTGAGCGGAGTAATGGGGGTCTGCACAGTCCCTGTGCACCAATGCATAGTTCATGGAGTGAGCAGAGTAATGGGGGTCTGCACAGTCCCTGTGCACCAATGCATAGTTCATGGAGTGAGTGGAGTAAGGGGGTCTCCACAGTCCCTGTGCACCAATGCATAGTTCATGGAGTGAGCGGAGTAATGGGGGTCTGCACAGTCCCTGTGCACCGTTGCCTAGTTCATGGAGTGAGCGGAGCAATGGGGGTCTGCACAGTCCCTGTGCACCAATGCATAGTTCATGGAGTGAGCTGAGTAATGGGGGTCTGCACAGTCCCTGTGCACCAATGCATAGTTCATGGAGTGAGTGGAGTAAGGGGGTCTCCACAGTCCCTGTGCACCAATGCATAGTTCATGGAGTGAGCAGAGTAATGGGGGTCTGCACAGTCCCTGTGCACCAATGCATAGTTCATGGAATGAGCTGAGTAATGGGGGTCAGCACAGTCCCTGTGCACCAATGCATAGTTCATGGAGTGAGCAGAGTAATGGGGGTCTGCACAGTCCCTGTGAACCAATGCATAGTTCATGGAATGAGCGGAGTAATAGGGGTCTGCAGTGTCCCTGTGCACCAATGCATAGTTCATTGAGTGAGCGGAGTAATGGGGGTCTGCAGTGTCCCTGTGCACCAATGCATAGTTCATGGAGTGAGCGGAGTAATGGGGGTCTGCAGTGTCCCTGTGCACCAATGCATAGTTCATGGAGTGAGCGGAGTAATGGGGGTCTGCACAGTCCCTGTTCACCAATGCATAGTTCATGGAGTGAGCGTAGTAAGGGGGGTCTCCACAGTCCCTGTGCACCAATGCATAGTTCATGGAGTGAGCGGAGTAATGGGGGTCTGCAGTGTCCCTGTGCACCAATGCATAGTACATGGAGTGAGCGGAGTAATGGGGGTCTGCAGTGTCCCTGTGCACCAATGCATAGTTCATGGAGTGAGCGGAGTAAGGGGGTCTCCAGAGTCCCTGTGCATCAATGCATAGTTCATGGAGTGAGCGGAGTAATGGGGGTCTCCAGAGTCCCTGTGCACCAATGCATAGTTCATGGAATGAGCGGAGTAATGGGGGTCTGCACAGTCCCTGTGCACCAATGCATAGTTCATGGAATGAGCAGAGTAATGGGGGTCTGCAGTGTCCCTGTGCACCAATGCATAGTTCATGGAGTGAGCGGAGTAATGGGGGTCTGCACAGTCCCTGTGCACCGTTGCCTAGTTCATGGAGTGAGCGGAGTAATGGGGGTCTGCACAGTCCCTGTGCACCAATGCATAGTTCATGGAGTGAGCAGAGTAATGGGGGTCTGCACACTCCCTGTGCACCAATGCATAATTCATGGAGTGAGTGGAGTAAGGGGTCTCCACAGTCCCTGTGCACCAATGCATAGTTCATGGAGTGAGCGGAGTAATGGGGGTCTGCACAGTCCCTGTGCACCGTTGCCTAGTTCATGGAGTGAGCGGAGTAATGGGGGTCTGCACAGTCCCTGTGCACCAATGCATAGTTCATGGAGTGAGCAGAGTAATGGGGGTCTGCACAGTCCCTGTGCACCAATGCATAGTTCATGGAGTGAGTGGAGTAAGGGGGTCTCCACAGTCCCTGTGCACTAATGCATAGTTCATGGAGTGAGCAGAGTAATGGGGGTCTGCACAGTCCCTGTGCACCAATGCATAGTTCATGGAATGAGCTGAGTAATGGGGGTCAGCACAGTCCCTGTGCACCAATGCATAGTTCATGGAGTGAGCAGAGTAATGGGGGTCTGCACAGTCCCTGTGAACCAATGCATAGTTCATGGAATGAGCGGAGTAATGGGGGTCTGCAGTGTCCCTGTGCACCAATGCATAGTTCATTGAGTGAGCGGAGTAATGGGGGTCTGCAGTGTCCCTGTGCACCAATGCATAGTTCATGGAGTGAGCGGAGTAATGGGGGTCTGCAGTGTCCCTGTGCACCAATGCATAGTTCATGGAGTGAGCGGAGTAATGGGGGTCTGCACAGTCCCTGTTCACCAATGCATAGTTCATGGAGTGAGCGTAGTAAGGGGGGTCTCCACAGTCCCTGTGCACCAATGCATAGTTCATGGAGTGAGCGGAGTAATGGGGGTCTGCAGTGTCCCTGTGCACCAATGCATAGTTCATGGAGTGAGCGGAGTAATGGGGGTCTGCAGTGTCCCTGTGCACCAATGCATAGTTCATGGAGTGAGCGGAGTAAGGGGGTCTCCAGAGTCCCTGTGCATCAATGCATAGTTCATGGAGTGAGCGGAGTAATGGGGGTCTCCAGAGTCCCTGTGCACCAATGCATAGTTCATGGAATGAGCGGAGTAATGGGGGTCTGCACAGTCCCTGTGCACCAATGCATAGTTCATGGAGTGAGTGGAGTAATGGGGGTCTGCAGTGTCCCTGTGCACCAATGCATAGTTCATGGAATGAGCGTAGTAATGGGGGTCTCCACAGTCCCTGTGCACCAATGCATAGTTCATGGAGTGAGCGGATTAATGGGGGTCTGCAGTGTCCCTGTGCACCAACGCATAGTTCATGGAATGAGCGGAGTAATGGGGGTCTGCAGTGTCCCTGTGCACCAATGCATAGTTCATGGAGTGAGCGGAGTAATGGGGGTCTCCACAGTCCCTGTGCACCAATGCATAGTTCATGGAGTGAGCGGAGTAATGGGGGTCTGCAGTGTCGCTGTGTATCAATGCATAGTTCATGGAATGAGCGGAGTAATGGGGGTCTGCCGTGTCCCTGTGCACCAATGCATAGTTCATGGAATGAGCGGAGTAATGGAGGTCTGCAGTGTCCCTGTGCACCAATGCATAGTTCATGGAATGAGCGGAGTAATGGGGGTCTGCAGTGTCCCTGTGCACCATTGCATAGTTCATGGAATCAGCGGAGTAATGGGGGTCTCCAGAGTCCCTGTGCACCAATGCATAGTTCATGGAATGAGCGGATGATGGGGGTCTGCACAGTCCCTGTGCACCAATGCATAGTTCATGGAGTGAGCGGAGTAATGGGGGTCTGCAGTGTCCCTGTGCACCAATGCATAGTTCATGGAGTGAGCGGAGTAATGGGGGTCTGCACAGTCCCTGTGCACCAATGCGTAGTTCATGGAGTGAGTGGAGTAATGGGGGTCTGCACAGTCCCTGTGCACCAATGCATAGTTCATGGAGTCAGCAGAGTAATGGGGGTCTGCACAGTCCCTGTGCACCAATGCATAGTTCATGGAGTGAGCGGAGTAATGGGGGTCTGCACAGTCCCTGTGCACCAATGCATAGTACATGGAGTGAGCGGAGTAATGGGGGTCTGCACAGTCCCTGTGCATCAATGCATAGTTTATGGAATGAGCGGAGTAATGGGGGTCTGCACAGTCCCTGTGCACCAATGCATAGTTCATGGAATCAGCGGAGTAAGGGGGGTCTCCACAGTCCCTGTGCACCAATGCATAGTTCATGGAATGAGCGGAGTAATGGGGGTCTGCACAGTCCCTGTGCACCAATGCATAGTTCATGGAGTGAGCGGAGTAATCGGGGTCTGCAGTGTCCCTGTGCACCAATGCATAGTTCATGGAGTGAGCGGAGTAATGGGGGTCTGCACAGTCCCTGTGCACCAATGCATACTTCATGGAGTGAGCGGAGTAATGGGAGTCTGCACAGTCCCTGTGCATCAATGCATAGTTCATGGAGTGAGCGGAGTAATGGGGGTCTGCACAGTCCCTGTGCACCAATGCATAGTTCATGGAGTGAGTGGAATAAGGGGGTCTCCACAGTCCCTGTGCACCAATGCATAGTTCATGGAGTGAGCGGAGTAATGGGGGTCTCCACAGTCCCTGTGCATCAATGCATAGTTCATGGAGTGAGCGGAGTAATGGGGGTCTGCACAGTCCCTGTGCACCAATGCAGAGTTCATGGAGTGAGTGGAGTAAGGGGGTTTCCACATTCCCTGTGCACCAATGCATAGTTCATGGAGTGAGCGGAGTAATGTGGGTCTCCACAGTCCCTGTGCATCAATGTATTGTTCATGGAGTGAGCGGAGTAATGGGGGTCTGCAGTGTCCCTGTGCACCAATGCATAGTTCATGGAATGAGCGTAGTAATGGGGGTCTGCAGTGTCCCTGTGCACCAATGCATAGTTCATGGAGTGAGCGGAGTAATGGGGGTCTCCAGAGTCCCTGTGCACCAATGCGTAGTTCATGGAGTGAGCGGAGTAATGGGGGTCTCCAGTGTCCCTGTGCACCAATGCATAGTTCATGGAATGAGCGGAGTAATGGGGGTCAGCACAGTCCCTGTGCACCAATGCATAGTTCATGGAATGAGCGGAGGAATCGGGGTCTGCACAGTCCCTGTGCACCAATGCATAGTTCATGGAGTGAGCGGAGTAATGGGGGTCTCCACAGTCCCTGTGCACCAATGCATAGTTCATGGAGTGGGCGGAGTAATGGGGGTCTCCAGAGTCCCTGTGCACCAATGCATAGTTCATGGTGTGAGCGGAGGAATCGGGGTCTGCACAGTCCCTGTGCACCAATGCATAGTTCATGGAATGAGCGGAGTAATGGGGGTCTGCAAGTCCCTGTGCACCAGTGCATAGTTCATGGAGTGAGCGGAGTAATGGGGGTCTGCACAGTCCCTGTGCACCAATGCATAGTTCATGGAGTGAGTGGAGTAATGGGAGTCTCCAGAGTCCCTGTGCATCAATGCATAGTTCATGGAGTGAGGGGGTCTGCACAGTCCCTGTGCACCAATGCATAGTTCATGGAGTGAGCGGAGTAAAGGGGATCTGCACAGTCCCTGTGCACCAATGCATAGTTCCTGGAGTGAGTGGAGTAATATGGGTCTGCAGTTTCCCTGTGCACCAATGCATAGTTCATGGAATGAGCGTAGTATTGGGGGTCTCCACAGTCCCTGTGCACCAATGCATAGTTCATGGAGTGAGCGGATTAATGGGGGTCTGCAGTGTCCCTGTGCACCAACGCATAGTTCATGGAATGAGCGGAGTAATGGGGGTCTGCAGTGTCCCTGTGCACCAATGCATAGTTCATGGAGTCAGCGGAGTAATGGGGGTCACCACAGTCCCTGTGCACCAATGCATAGTTCATGGAGTGAGCGGAGTAATGGGGCTCTGCAGTGTCGCTGTGCACCAATGCATAGTTCATGGAATGAGCGGAGTAATGGGGGTCTGCAGTGTCCCTGTGCAACAATGCATAGTTCATGGAATGAGCGGAGTGATGGAGGTCTGCAATGTCCCTGTGCACCAATGCATAGTTCATGGAATGAGCGGAGTAATGGGGGTCTGCAATGTCCCTGTGCACCTATGCATAGTTCATGGAATCAGCGGAGTAATGGGGGTCTCCAGAGTCCCTGTGCACCAATGCATAGTTCATGGAATGAGCGGATGATGGGGGTCTGCACAGTCCCTGTGCCCCAATGCATAGTTCATGGAGTGAGCGGAGTAATGGGGGTCTGCAGTGTCCCTGTGCACCAATGCATAGTTCATGGAGTGAGCAGAGTAATGGGGGTCTGCACAGTCCCTGTACACCAATGCATAGTTCATGGAGTGAGCGGAGTAATGGGGGTCTGCACAGTCCCTGTGCACCAATGCATAGTTCATGGAGTCAGCGGAGTAATGGGGGTCTGCACAGTCCCGGTGCACCAATGCATAGTTCATGGAGTGAGCGGAGTAATGGGGGTCTGCACAGTCCCTGTGCACCAATGCATAGTTCATGGAGTGAGCGGAGTAATGGGGGTCTGCACAGTCCCTGTGCATCAATGCATAGTTCATGGAATGAGCGGAGTAATGGGGGTCTGCACAGTCCCTGTGCACCAATGCATAGTTCATGGAATCAGCGGAGTAAGGGGGGTCTCCACAGTCCCTGTGCACCAATGCATAGTTCATGGAATGAGCGGAGTAATGGGGGTCTGCACAGTCCTGTGCACCAATGCATAGTTCATGGAGTGAGCGGAGTAATGGGGGTCTGCAGTGTCCCTGTGCACCAATGCATAGTTCATGGAGTGAGCGGAGTAATGGGGGTCTGCACAGTCCCTGTGCACCAATGTATAGTTCATGGAGTGAGCGGAGTAATGGGGGTCTGCACAGTCCCTGTGCACCAATGCATAGTTCATGGAGTCAGCGGAGTAATGGGGGTCTGCACAGTCCCTGTGCACCAATGCATAGTTCATGGACTGAGCGGAGTAATGGGGGTCTGCACAGTCCCTGTGCACCAATGCATAGTTCATGGAGTGAGCGGAGTAATGGGGGTCTGCACAGTCCCTGTGCATCAATGCATAGTTCATGGAGTGAGCGGAGTAGGGGGTCTGCACAGTCCCTGTGCACCAATGCATAGTTCATGGAGTGAGTGGAGTAAGGGGGTCTCCACAGTCCCTGTGCACCAATGCATAGTTCATGGAGTGAGCGGAGTAGGGGGTCTGCACAGTCCCTGTGCACCAATGCATAGTTCATGGAGTGAGTGGAGTAAGGGGGTCTCCACAGTCCCTGTGCACCAATGCATAGTTCATGGAGTGAGCGGAGTAATGGGGGTCTCCACAGTCCCTGTGCACCAATGCATAGTTCATGGAGTGAGCGGAGTAATGGGGGTCTCCACAGTCCCTGTGCATCAATGTATAGTTCATGGAGTGAGCGGAGTAATGGGGGTCTGCAGTGTCCCTGTGCACCAATGCATAGTTCATGGAATGAGCGGAGTAATGGGGGTCTGCAGTGTCCCTGTACACCAATGCATAGTTCATGGAGTGAGCGGAGTAATGGGGGTCTCCAGTGTCCCTGTGCACCAATGCATAGTTCATGGAATGAGCGGAGTAATGGGGGTCAGCACAGTCAATGTGCACCAATGCATAGTTCATGGAATGAGCGGAGGAATCGGGGTCTGTACAGTCCCTGTGCACCAATGCATAGTTCATGGAGTGAGCGGAGTAATGGGGGTCTCCACAGTCCCTGTGCACCAATGCATAGTTCATGGAGTGGGCGGAGTAATGGGGGTCTCCAGAGTCCCTGTGCACCAATGCATAGTTCATGGTGTGAGCGGAGGAATCGGGGTCTGCACAGTCCCTGTGCACCAATGCATAGTTCATGGAATGAGCGGAGTAATGGGGGTCTGCACAGTCCCTGTGCACCAATGCATAGATCATGGAGTGAGCGGAGTAATGGGGGTCTGCACAGTCCCTGTGCACCAATGCATAGTTCATGGAGTGAGCGGAGTAATGGGGTCTCCAGAGTCCCTGTGCATCAATGCATAGTTCATGGAGTGAGTGGAGTAGGGGGGTCTGCACAGTCCCTGTGCACCAATGCATAGTTCATGGAGTGAGCGGAGTAAAGGGGATCTGCACAGTCCCTGTGCACCAATGCATAGTTCATGGAGTGAGTGGAGTAATCGGGGTCTGCAGAGTCCCTGTGCATCAATGCATAGTTCATGGATTGAGCGGAGTAATGGGGGTCTGCACAGTCCCTGTGCACCAATGCATAGTTCATGGAGTGAGCGGAGTAATGGGGGTCTGCACAGTCCCTGTGCACCAATGCATAGTTCATGGAGTGAGCGGAGTAATGGGGGTCTCCAGAGTCCCTGTGCACCAATGCATAGTTCATGGAGTGAGTGGAGTAAGGGGGTATGCACAGTCCCTGTGCACCAATGCATAGTTCATGGAGTGAGCAGAGTAATGGGGGTCTGCACAGTCCCTGTGCACCAATGCATAGTTCATGGAATGAGCGGAGTAATGGGGGTCAGCACAGTCCCTGTGCACCAATGCATAGTTCATGAAGTGAGCGGAGTAATGGGGGTCTACAGAGTCCCTGTGCATCAATGCATAGTTCATGAGTGAGGGGAGTAATGGGGGTCTCCACAGTCCCTGTGCACCAATGCATAGTTCATGGAGTGAGCGGAGTAATGGGGGTCTGCAGTGTCCCTGTGCACCAATGCATAGTTCATGGAGTAAGTGGAGTAAGGGGGTCTCCACAGTCCCTGTGCACCAATGCATAGTTCATGGAGTGAGTGGAGTAAGGGGGTATGCACAGTCCCTGTGCACCAATGCATAGTTCATGGAGTGAGCGGAGTAATGGGGGTCTGCACAGTCCCTGTGCACCAATGCATAGTTCATGGAGTGAGCGGAGTAATGGGGGTCTGCAGTGTCTCTGTGCACCAATGCATAGTTCATGGAGTGAGCGGAGTAATGGGGGTCTACAGAGTCCCTGTGCACCAATGCATAGTTCATGGAGTGAGCGGAGTAATGGGGGTCTGCAGTGTCCCTGTGCACCAATGCATAGTTCATGGAGTGAGCAGAGTAATGGGGGTCTGCACAGTCCCTGTGCATCAATGCATAGTTCATGGAGTGAGCGGAGTAATGGGGGTCTGCAGTGTCCCTGTGCACCAATGCATAGTTCATGGAGTGAGCGGAGTAATGGGGGTCTGCAGTGTCCCTGTGCACCAATGCATAGTTCATGGAGTGAGCAGAGTAAGGGGGTCTGCACAGTCCCTGTGCACCAATGCATAGTTCATGGAGTGAGCGGAGTAAAGGGGATCTGCACAGTCCCTGTGCACCAATGCATAGTTCATGGAGTGAGTGGAGTAAGGGGGTCTCCACAGTCCCTGTGCACCAATACATGGTTCATGGAGTGAGTGGAGTAATCGGGGTCTGCAGAGTCCCTGTGCATCAATGCATAGTTCATGGATTGAGCGGAGTAATGGGGGTCTGAAGTGTCCCTGTGCACCAATGCATAGTTCATGGAGTGAGCAGAGTAAGGGGGTCTGCACAGTCCCTGTGCACCAATGCATAGTTCATGGAGTGAGCGGAGTAAAGGGGATCTGCACAGTCCCTGTGCACCAATGCATAGTTCATGGAGTGAGTGGAGTAAGGGGGTCTCCACAGTCCCTGTGCACCAATACATGGTTCATGGAGTGAGTGGAGTAATCGGGGTCTGCACAGTCCCTGTGCACCAATGCATAGTTCATGGAGTGAGTGGAGTAATCGGGGTCTGCAGAGTCCCTGTGCATCAATGCATAGTTCATGGATTGAGCGGAGTAATGGGGGTCTGCACAGTCCCTGTGCACCAATGCATAGTTCATGGAGTGAGCGGAGTAATGGGGGTCTGCACAGTCCCTGTGCACCAATGCATAGTTCATGGAGTGAGCGGAGTAATGGGGGTCTCCAGAGTCCCTGTGCACCAATGCATAGTTCATGGAGTGAGTGGAGTAAGGGGGTATGCACAGTCCCTGTGCACCAATGCATAGTTCATGGAGTGAGCAGAGTAATGGGGGTCTGCACAGTCCCTGTGCACCAATGCATAGTTCATGAAGTGAGCGGAGTAATGGGGGTCTACAGAGTCCCTGTGCATCAATGCATAGTTCATGAGTGAGGGGAGTAATGGGGGTCTCCACAGTCCCTGTGCACCAATGCATAGTTCATGGAGTGAGTGGAGTAAGGGGGTCTCCACAGTCCCTGTGCACCAATACATGGTTCATGGAGTGAGTGGAGTAATGGGGGTCTGCACAGTCCCTGTGCACCAATGCATAGTTCATGGAGTGAGTGGAGTAAGGGGGTCTCCACAGTCCCTGTGCACCAATACATGGTTCATGGAGTGAGTGGAGTAATGGGGGTCTCCACAGTCCCTGTGCACCAATGCATAGTTTATATTGCATGTGTAATTGCATTATATAGCGCTTACTACTCTTAACGAGGCATTGAAGTGCTTTAGGTCAGGCAGCATGCTGTTATGGAACCCAAGGCCAGCGGTTGGTCGAGTATTATTGACTATTGTTGACCACCACATTAGTGTTGTGTGCAGAAGCAAACCCTTCCATGCAGACACCTGCAGAGGATGAATGGGAAGGAGAGGGCCATTTGAAAGGAAAAATGAGAGGTGGCAATCAGAAGTTTGAGGTAAAGCTCAGTTTTCTTGCTGGAATTCGGGGATACAGAAGATCTTTCCTGAGACACTCTGCAATTCAGGGAGAAAGAAATAGCATTATTGGCAAATGGAGATAGTGGCATGGAAAACTTTGCACTTTGATAATTCTCCTCTCCTTAATACACTGTCCTAGAAAGTAGTTTGCATGTTTGGGTTAACATATGTATGTGAATGTTCATTTTCCACAATGAGTGTGTTGAAAAGTAAACTCAGAAATAAACTTAGGGGCATATTTACAATAACTGGTGCATCCCTGCAAATCAGCAGGGATGCGCTAGTTATCGTGCGCCACAGCTCCGCCATCATGGATGCGCCGCATTTACAATGCGGCGCACCGTGGTGCAAAAAACGGCACAGATGCGTGACGCATCTGTGCCGTAAAAGTGACGCATTGCTGGAGTTGTGTCGCAAGCGCAACACAGCTCCAGCAATGCTCTGGGGGCCCTATCTTTGTAATGCTGCATCAATCCTTACGCCTGCTTCAAGCAGGCGCAGGGTTTTGATGCAGCATGGGCCTAAAAGTGACTGAGTGAAATCTTGTAGATTTCACTCAGCCACTTTTAGGAGGCATTCCTGTGCTGGAACGCCCCCCCCCCCCCCGCACAGGAACGCCTACATGTGGCGCAGGGCATTACAACATGACGCAAACTCCCAGATGCATCACGTTGTAAGTACCCTTGCACCATGGAGCAGGATTTGCGCCACTGCTGTGTCACAAAAGTGACGCAACGGCGGCGTAAATGAGGCGCAAGGGGCTTGTAAATCTGCCCCTTAGCGCCTTCTATCCAGATCAGCTACTCAGGCCTGCAGTCATAGTTCCAGACCACAGGCCTTCAATAGGAAATGTGAAATGTAAAATAACTTAGGAGCCTGTCAAGACTCTGCTGCATTGGGTCCATGTTTTGAAATTGGATGCTAGATTAATGAACATTGCACTGCAATACCTATTCAGATTGCTATGGTGTTTGGCACTAAAAATGCATTATCAAAATGTCAATGGAATATGCGTTTTAAAGAGCAGATATTACTGAAAGGTCAACTAAACATATTCACTTCTACCTCAGGAGGTGTTTAAAAAACTTCCCACTTGTAATTGAGTTTGGTATAAATCTGCTTTTGAAATATGGGATTCTCCACTGATGCTTTGGAAAGGCCCTTCTCATCCCTCTGCCTGCCTCTCCCAGTCTGTGTGCTTAAACTGTCACAGAATGTCTTTTTTCAGCGTCATCATACTCTGTACACCTGAGGACTCTTCTAGTTGTGGCCTTGAGACAGCTCCATCCGCCAGATATTTTAGAAAAATAGAAAAATTAAACGAGACTGATATAGCACAAAGGGACTATTGTTCCTCCTTCAGCCATTGATTTGTTGAGTGTCCTCCCATCTGGGTCAGACCACAGAAACCCTGCAGGAAGGAGGGCAGCTCATGGGGTGTCACTCAGGACTCGGTCCTGGGATCGCACTCTCCCCAGCAGCACCGCTGTGCTCTGCGTCGCCTGCGTAGCCAGCCCCACGGTTGCAGGGTTGGAGACCACCCTGGTTCCGGTTTCTCCTTTGACGCTCTGTGGCTTAAATTACTGTGATTGTGTCTATTGGTGTTGTACTTGTTTTTTTCCTCACTTCCATCTGTTTTGTGCTCTTTTCCCCTTCGTTTTACCAGCCGTTTCCGCCGCCGCTGACCCATGACCCCTCCCCCTGCTACCGCCTCCCACCTGCACGTCCCTCCCCCATCCCCTACATTATGGCGGCCGTCTGCCCCCATCCGCAACCCGACTGCGGCCAGCGCCAGGATTCCTGGATCCCTGGAACCCCGCCGTTACACCTCCCCCGCACTCCACGCACTCAGCCGAGGAAGAAACACCGACTGAGAAAGAACCTCACTCATCACCACCCATGGACTGTTCTCGTGCAGACTCTGCCACAGATCCTTCACTATCGACAAAACCACTGCATCCGCCAAATGCCCGCACGATGCAACCACCGCTGAAACCCTAACCTGCATTCTTCTCAACGTGCACTCCCTGCACCGACACACCGTAGAGATCTGGGACTTGATCGACACCTCTCGCCCGATGTCACCTTCTTCACGGACACCTGGACCAATGCCACATTCGGCCTCGACATTGCCACTGCCATCCCCAACGGCTACAAGATCCAGAGGAAGGACCACCCAAGAGGAGGACTTGCCATCGCACACAAGACCCCCCTCCGACTCTCCACATCCAGCACAAGTGACCCCCACTCCAACACAGAACACCTCCACTTCCAGATCCAGTCCCGTCCCAGGATCACGCTATGCAGCTCCCTCATCTACAGGCCACCAGGGCCTCGCACCTAGGCCGCAACTACCATCGCCAAGTTCGCTGCACCCCATTCCATCACCTCTACGGACTACATCCTACTCATGGAACTGAACTTCCACCTCGACAACTGCAATGACCCCGACTCCTCCACCCTCCGCGACAACCTCGTCAACTTTGGACTGAAGCAGCTGGTCAATATGCCCACGCACAAAGCGAGACACACCCTTGACCCCATCTTCGTGGGTGGGACAAACATCCACCTCAGCCACACCACCCAGCACCTTTGGACGGACCACCACTGTGTCCCACTGCGTCCATTTCACCTTCAACACCACCACCACACCCAAGCCCCCGCGACCTCCATGCAAGATCTGGAGCTAGATCTCAGAGGAACTCCTCAACACCACCCTCCTCCAAGACCCCCCTTGCGCCTTGACCAACACCTTCAACGCTGGATCTCCTGCTGCACTGACAAACTCGCACCCCTCCGCTGCCCCGCCAAACAACGCCCTCTTAAGGCCACCTGGTTCACCACAGAACAGCAAGAATCCAGACGCTCCTGCAGACGCCTAGAGAAAACCTGACGAAACCAGAAAACCACGGAAGCACAGAACAACCACAGGAGCGCCCTGAAAGAATAACACCAGCGCATCAGAGACACTAAACGGACCCTCATAAGAGACAAAATCCAGGCCACCACAGCCAACACCTAGGAACTGTTCAACGTCATACAGCAGTTCGCCGAACTCCCCAGCAAAGCCGCGGACGTCACACCTTCCCAAGAACTCTGCGACAAGCTCAGCTCCTACTTCCACCTGAAGATCAAGGTCCTCTATGACAACTTCAACGGACAGATGCCAGACACCACCCCCCCTCACCGCTGATAAGCCATCCATCATGACCTGGACTCCTGCAACCTTAGAACTAAGCATGGGCGGATCTAGCGGATCTCGCGTACGCGAACTTGCGGATTTACGGATTCGCAATCCGCGAAGTTCCGCGAACTCTAGCGGATTTGCGGATTTTCCCGTTTTTTGTGTTGGCGCGCGTTCGCGCCGATTTTGGGACAAGTTCGCAATTGCGAACTTACTTTTCGGCTCGCAACGGCCGCGACTATGTTGTTTCTACGTCTGGTTTATCATCACAGGTTCACAGCACCCTCTGTTTCACCACTGCCACCCTCTGGGACACCCATGCCACCCTCTGGTACATCCTCACTGCCACCCATTAGGTTTATTTATCACTGTAGATTATGGTGGTTGAAAAAAGCAAGCACACCTGCCCTTCTTCAACTGCCATCAATTAATTTGTGTGTCATTAATGTGTCAGTAATTTTGAAAGTTCCAGTCTGGCTGGCACCTGCTTCCTTCCTTATCTGTAATTTGCTTTTTGTTGCAGTGAAAAAAATTTTTCACAGGACCTTTATGGTCTACTTGTAGCTATTCTATGAGCCTGCTGTTTGGGTCATAGCAGGGTCATAGAATAGTTGCAAACTCTGGAGGGGCCCATCAGGAAGCACTACCTTGAATGTTACTAATGTTAAGTTTGAACTTTTGCACCTGCTCATTCTATTCAGTTTAGCTAAAATCGTATTTTTCTGCAATTTCGCGCGTTTTTTGGGGCGCGAATCCGTGCGAGATCGATTTCGGAAGCCGCGAATACGTGCGAATACAAAAGTGTTTTTTTTGCGACGTGTATGTTCGCGTGATCTTGCGCGTGTTCGCGAGGCGCTTCTAGCTATACGTTTGCCAAGTTACCCTATCGGTCGTACACGGGCGCGGCCATCTTGTTGGCGTGACGTAATTCCGTTTCCGGCCGCTATGTGTAATCTCGCAAAGTGTGCTGCTCGCTAGTACAATTTCGCGCGTACTCGCAAGGAAAATCTCGCGCGAACTTACCCACGCGGTCGTGAACGGGCGCGGCCATCTTGTTTCTCATTCATTGCTATGGTTCTGGGCATGCTTTCTCTATCCTCTCTCAATCTCTGCCATCCTTTGCTTGTTTGAAGTTTTTTTGATCTAATTTTACTTATTATCTATCCCTCTATTTTTCTAGCTCTATATTTTTGTGTTTTCTGCAGCTTTTAGTTACTTTTAAACTACTTTTTTAAACTCTTTTCTTTTCTTCTTCACTATTCTATTTCTTGTTTATCATTTAACTCTATTTCTGCCCAGACCATGGTAAAGGGAGCCGGGAAGCACCCTGAGAAGGGGAAGGGTCCCGCACCCCGTGCCCGGCTCCCGTGCGGGCGTTTAAGGGGGGAGCAAGTGGTCCCGAGGGAGATCTTCAGCGCGGAGGAAGTGGCGGCACTGATCTTCCACGTCCAGCGCCGCCTCCCCAAGACGATCCTGGGAGGCGGCAAGATCGCGACTGGCTATGGCATCCGGGAGCGTCGCAAGCGGTGGGAGAAGGTGTGCCGGGCCATGTACAAGATCTCTGGGGTCCGGCGCACATATAACCAGGCCACCCACCGCTGGACCGATGTCATGGACCGGGAGCGGGACTTGCTGGACGCGCTCGGCGTAGAGGTCCCCGGGCTTGGTGAGTAGTAGTAGTAGTACATTTACTACTCTGTTTTATCCTGCTCTGTTATTTGCAAATCTTTGTTCTTTACCAAGAGCAATAATGCTGCCGATTACATTGAGGTAAATTATATTTCAAAATCTTGTATGCATTTCAGGTGCACTGCTCTCCTTCTCAGTAGCCTTGCTTGCTACTATGCTTCTTTGTTTTGTATGTTGTGTTCAGAAGCATTTCATTGGCCTGAGAAATTATGTATGAGTGTAGTGTAAAGATAAGAACTGCGTAATGCTAGACACTAAGGGTCATATTTTCAATTACCGGCGCATCCCTGCAAAGAAGCAGGGATGCGGCAGTAATTGTGTGCCATGCCACCACCACCCATTGGCCCAAAACGTCACAGAAGCCTTACGCATCTGTGCCGTAAAGGCAGCGCATTGCTGGAGTTGCGTGCCAACGATGGCGCAGCTCCAGCAATGCTCTGGGGTACCCTATCTCCCCAATGCTGCATCAAGCCGTACGTCGGCTTCAAGCGCGCAGGGTTTGAGTCATGCATCATTGTCCTAAAAGTGACTGATTGACATCTTGTCGATTTCCCTCAGCCACTTTTAGGATTCGTTCCTGCGCAGGTACGCCCTCCCTTGCGCCGGAACGCCCCCTGATGGCGCAGGGCTTTACAACGTGATGCATCGCCCATATGCCCATATGTGTTTTTTTTTAATATATACGCCGCACCAACACCATGGCGAGTCTTTTGTTCTGCCGCTGCGTCACAAAAGGCACGCAACAATGGAGGAAAATGAGCCGCAAGGGACTTCTAAATCAGCCCCAACAGACTGAAGTCCAGTCCTTCCTTTAGACACATGGCTATAAGAAGAAATAGTGGCGGTGGTGGGTGGATTGATAGTTTGAGTATTCACTGATCTGCAAGCAGGATGGACTTTGTCTGTCACTTCGCGTGCTGCGGACTGCTGCCTGCAGTGCCAGGCCTAGGCAAACCTCTTTAGTAGTCTGTTTATTGAGTTACATAGGAACTTTCTAAGTCAACGTTCCGCAAATCAGGCAATACGAATAACGTAGTATACCACATGAGATAGATCCCGTGGAATAGTTGTCTATCTATTTGCTATTTCTCCAAAATATTTAGTTATTGTTCTTTTGAAATGTTTGATTTGGTTGAAAAATCTCATCCATGTTTTCTGGTCTTTCTTTCTTTCATGTTGTACATCAGCTCCCCCCAAGGGCAAGAGGAGGACACAGGAGGAGGGTGCTGAGGATGCAGGCCAGGATCGGGCAGGCGAGGGCTCCTTTGCTGGCCCCAGTAAGTTTACATTTTAATAAAGAGTACCTATTTTTTCCTAGCGTTCCTCATTCGATTTTTTCTAAATCGTCTTTGATCTTCTTGTAGACTGGATATAAATTCTTATCCTGCCTCGAATATGACTCCCTGTGGTATTACTAGACTATTCTTATTAGTCTGTCTGTGTAGCTAACTAAGATTGGACATTTGGCAATTCCATTGGACTCCCATTCTATTCAGCAATAGCTCTATGCACTGTCTCCTTACTGACTAGATAGTGTGGCAGAGTCATTCAGCTCCCGAAGTCACCGATTATAGATCCCCAATGATCTCTAGATTATCGTACGCAGGACAAGAGAGTAGTACGGAGTCACAGCACAGTCAAGAAGTGTCAGAGGCACTCATGCTTGCAAAAATTCCAAAACTTTTAGCTCATCCACTCTAGTCTGGAGGAACAAAAACCACAGAGTCTATTTAAGTTTAAAAGCTTTATTAAAAGTAAACACATTTATTAAAATCTACTTTGTCATAAAACTATTTAACTGAAAACGGAAAAGTGGTTAGTGCTGACGATTAATTGGACACATTTCTTGTGGTCGAGCCGAGCTCTCACCTGGTTTGAACTTGATCCTGGTCGTGTTCTTAGGAGTCAAGCTTCTGTCTGTTAGGAGAAAAAGTGGTGCGTGTTAAAAATCAAAAGCAAGCATTCATCAGTTGTGCATAAAAGTGCAGCAAGACAACAGCCTTCCCTGGAAAATGGGACATTTTTACTATGGAGTAGACAGTCACAAATTATTACATTGTATTCTGTTTTTTTAACATTTCTCCTAGACCAAATATTATATAGTAGTGAGTGGTGTATTCTAACATTCTTAAATGTACTTTGTAGGTGTAACATCTGGTGACGGGGCCAGCGCGGAGGTGGCTGTGTTGGGCAAGGACTCGGAGGCCTCTGGGGAGGAGGCGGTGCAAGAGCCGGCGGACGGTCCTGTGGGGGATCAAACGGTGGTGGCGGAAACAGGTAAGCTATATATTCCTTACTTATTGAGATTGAAGACTGCATAGTGTGCTTTCTGCACGGGTGTATTACAATTACAAATCAACCAGGTAGTAGCCTCCTCGAAATGTACTTCGACTTAGCTGTGAAGTTTTTGGTGAGAAGAATCCCAATAAGTTCTTAGACGAACGTGATGGATGGGATGAACGAAAAGGGAAAGAAGGGTGTAAGTAAGTGGGACGCGAACTTGTATGATGGCTGGCAAAGAAGAACGATATGTGTTTGCTTGGCCCCCGAGGTGGCTGGGAAGGAAAGAATATGGTATGGTGCATGGCTGGGTCAATGATGAAGCAAGGATGGGTGGAAGGACAGCAGCCTGGGTGGGTGAAACAGAAACTGTATGTGTGCGTATACTTTGACTGAATGGATGCCTGGAGCATGGTATTCTCTGACTCTTAGATAGCACATGTGTATCTAGAGAGAGTAGATGGTCGCCAGGTGAAGTAAGTGTTACCTTGAAGAGCATGTACCACCGCACCCGTACGTCCGTTCCAGTGCAGGGAAGGCAAGGAAAAGAAATTGTAAATGTGTCCAATACTACCATGAATAGTAGCAGTACTTTGTACTGCGTTTGCAATCACAGCATATATCTGGTTATTACGGTGGACACTCCGTACCTCTCTTAATAACTTTAGTTTACTTGTAGTACGTCATTCATGTGTGGGTGTATCACTGTTCACTCAATATTAAGCAAAGCACCTAAAGTCATGTTAGAGCAAGGATGCAGAAGTGGGAGGTTACATAGATACTGTCCTCAATAGTTATGTACTGTGCTTTCAATTTGCTACTTGTACTCTGTGACCCAACTTTCGGCTCAATCACTTTGTGTTATTAATAAGGAGCATTGGTTACAGACTATGTCTTTCTTTCTTCATATAGTTGCTCCTTCCAAATCAACAACAAGGAGGGAGCAGGCTAGATTGGCCCGGCAACGGAGGCTGGAGGCCACTGTCGCCGAATATCGGCGGCTGGTGGCCCTGGAGGAGGAGGAGGACACGCAGTCGAGCGGGGCAACAACGACATCCTCGACTGTGACCACTGCATCCTCCTCCGTGACTAAGCCAGCGCGACCGAGCCGGGCTAAGAAAGACGACCACCACCGCCAAGCAACCGAAATACCAGCTGCCCCCCACAGGAGCTGCAAGGAACGCCAACGCCGCCTACGAGTCCGCATGTCCAACCTGGAGCAGGAGGTCCTGAAGTATAAGAACTTGGTTAAGGGCCTCCGCTCCGAGCTTGCCACCCTCCGCAAGGAGTATGATGCCCATGCCGCATCATGCACCAGCACCAGCACCCTCCAGTAGTGGAGTGTCCCTTGCCCTTTTTTTATAGACTTTTGGGGGGTGGGATTTGGGAGTTGGGATCGTTTTGGGACGTTTCAAAGACAATCGTTGGGGTTAGGGTGGGTGAGGGAGATTATTTTGTTAGGGCTAAATAAATATATTTTTAAACTTTATCTGACCATACCTGTTTTTTACTGCTTTTCAGTCTGGTGGGTGGGGGGCGGGGGTGTAACAGTAACTTTGTTTTCCTGAACAGTCGTAGGACTTTAGTAGTACAACCGTCAATCTCTCGTCTAGTCCTAAATAATACTCCATTATACTACCTCCCACCAAACGCTTATCTTACCTGTAATTTGTGTTAGAAATTAGGGCTAGGCCCAGGGCTGGCTCCAGGTGAAATGGGGATTAACGTTGTCAATCCTGGGCGGGTGACATTTCCTCATTGCGGTGGTACTAGTGGTGTGACACAGTGGCAGTTGCATGCCTATGGAAAAAAAGAAAACGAAACCTTGTTTGTCCTTACTGTAGCATTACAACGGTTACGGTACGATCGAGAAAATAGCAGGTGACAGTACACTAGAACAGTGCCATAATGTAGCCTAACAAATGGTAAAGTATTTGCTTGCAAGTATAACTAGTACTTGCGTTGAATTTATTTGACATTGGCTACTACTACTAGAAGATATAGTACTGAAGCTGAGTAAGTCTAGAAGATATCCTCGTATTCCTTCACCAGCCTGTTGCTATGACCTTATCCTCCCCAGCAAGTGTGTGAAATTATTGATGTCATTTTAGTCAGACATCGAGCAAAACAACACAGCCCGGGGGAAGAGGGTTAGGGTTTGTAAAATGGATGGGAATGGGGGTCTCTTTTTGGGTAGGTTTTGTTGAGAGAAGAAAAAAAAAGCAGAGCATGGACAAACAATAATTGAAGATACAGACAATCTTTGGTTACAAAGTAAAGGTAAGCACATGCAGTCACACTCATAGAATAAAAGACAACAATGGATACTGTATCTGTATTGCGTATGTTGTTGGAGTTGTCCTGTTGAATTTGGTAAGTAAGTTGCATGCAGCAAACAATTCCTCTTATTGGCGGCACTCCTCCATTCCAGCTGACGCTTCGTCCATCAATGTGGTGACCACTGACAGAAGACACCCTGTCCACTGCCTGCCTGGCGGATGTTGACTGAGACCCGGCCTGTAATTATTGAACGGAAAACAGGAAGTGCTATTACAATACCACTGATAAATAAATAAAAGGTATGTACGCTGTGTGGTTCAAAAAGTGACACTTTGATTTCCCTAATAGACAGTACAATATTTTTGAAATTGCGTGCTCTGTCTGAGTCACCTTTTTAAGGATAAATAAGTATGGCCAAAATATTATAGCGGATCTTTCCCCTCAAGGTAGGTGTACTGTAAACTGTGTTTTAGAACAAAATTTGACCTTCCCAGCAATGCTCCCACCAAGACCCTTACTAAAGCCAGTCGCAAAAATGTAGAAGAACCCCAATCAGATCTCCAAAAACGATGCCTAGCAGAAAAATGGTTACAAAACGTACTTTGAAAGTAACAGTAGGCCCAAATACAGACCGTGGATTGTATTCAAACCCCAGGCAAGACCCGCCAACCCACCCGCAAAAAAACACCCGACAACACCCCCAAACAGCGAAAAAGCTAAATCTCATACTTACAATGTCTCTCGGCCTTCGGTCCAACGCGGCGCTGTGCAGCTAGGTCATCATCATCATCAATCATCATAACTCCTGTTTTCCACCACGGATTTCCTGAAAAGCAAATGCAATCAAGATTAGACTGTCGCAGCAGTGCTTCGACAGAGACCCCGGCCGCAACCCACCCACGAACAGCAGGAAGCCCCCCAAAACGCTACAGTGAGCAAGATGTCAGAAGAAATAGCAAAAAAAAGGCTGTTCCTTATGGATTTTGTCCAAAACACTTCTATCCGGTATTAGACCTTCCCAGGAATGCCCCAGGCAAGACCCGCCAACCCACCCGCAAAAAAACACCCGACAACACCCCCAAACAGCGAAAAAGCTAAATCTCATACTTACAATGTCTCTCGGCCTTCGGTCCAAACGCGGCGCTGTGCAGCTAGGTCATCATCATCATCAATCATCATAACTCCTGTTTTCCACCACGGATTTCCTGAAAAGCAAATGCAATCAAGATTAGACTGTCGCAGCAGTGCTTCGACAGAGACCCCGGCCGCAACCCACCCACGAACAGCAGGAAGCCCCCCAAAACGCTACATTGAGCAAGATGTCAGAAGAAATAGCAAAAAAAAGGCTGTTCCTTATGGATTTTGTCCAAAACACTTCTATCCGGTATTAGACCTTCCCAGGAATGCCCCAGGCAAGACCCGCCAACCCACCCGCAAAAAAGCACCCGACAACACCCCCAAACAGCGAAAAAGCTAAATCTCATACTTACAATATCTCTCGGCCTTCGGTCCAAATGCGGCGCTGTTCAGCTAGGTCATCATCATCAATCATCATAACTCCTGTTTTCCACCACGGATTTCCTGAAAAGCAAATGCAATCAAGATTAGAATGTCGCATCAGTGCTTCGACAGACACCAAAAATTACCCACAAACACCCGGAACCCCGCCAAAGAGCACCTCAAAGGCAAGCAAGTCAGCAAAAACGGCAAGAAATTTCCACCTCATATTTGGTCCAAAACACTTTTGTCCATTATTAGAGCTTCACAGCAATGGGCCGAAATCCGTCAACTCACCCGCAAAGAAGTACAACACCCCCACAAGTGCTGAGTCTTTCTTCATTGGGCGTAATCCAGCACTCTGCTTGGAGGGAAATCGCAGTCTGGAGGAGGAGGATAGAGGAGCATGTTCTTCAGAACTTGTGAACCTGAGGAATGTAGACTGCGGCACCTTCAAATCAATAAGCAAACAAGTGAAGACAGTTCTGATGATGGTCTTGTTTTTGGGATTAGGTGATTAAAGTTTGAATTAAATTAACTGTGCAAAACAAAGAAAGAGAGACACAAAGCACACAGGAATAAAAGTGAATAAGGACGAAAAAGAAAGTTCTTGATTGATTGTCTCATTTTCAGGGCTCGGTGTCAGGGAATAAGAACAAGATTTCGTCATCATACTCTGCGAATTCAGGCTGGATGAGGTCAGTGCCACCGAACAGAGAACAAATCCCCTCATCTACGTTGCCGTCCTCCTCGTCTTCATGCGGCGTGCTTTCTCGTACTTTGTAATCTGGTGGTATGAGGTGCTGATTCATCTTGATCATTGTCAGCCGCTCCACATTTTTGGGCGAGAGGCGGCTCCGTTTGGGAGTTACAATGCCACCAGCAGCACTGAAAACACGTTCAGAAGACACACTTGCGAGTGGGCAAGACAAATAGTTTATAGCCAGGTTGAAGAGCTGTGGCCACAATTGTTTTTTGCCATGCCAATACTGCAATGGCTCATCATTAAGAAAGACCACTGTTGAGTCATTCAGATAGTCCTGCACCATCGACTCAAGGTCAGCAACGGTTCCTCCACTTTGCTTACTTTTTGCTGTGGCTGTGACATTTTTTCGAGAACCATACCCAAGCAAACTTAGCCAATCCTCTACAACAGCCACTGTTTTTGTTGTGTGTGGTGCAGATGATCCAGTTGCCGGTGTCTTTAACGGCTGAGAGGTCACTTGTGCCCCAGCCACAGGTGCAGAAGTGGATTCTTGTGACTGGGGATGGCCTGCTGATGCTGATGCTGATGTACTGGCTTCTCCTTCAATAACCTGCCGTTCTTTTTCAAACCTCTTGGCTGACCAGGCTAACCAATGTTTGTACTTTTGAACATCTGCATCAGCAAAAGGAAAGAATGCTTCGCCTGCCAGCGCCTTTTTGTAGCGTGGATCCAGAATAGTAGCACAAATGTAATGCTGATCTGACTTGATCTTTTGAAGACGTTCATCACCACGTAGGCGCTCTAATAATTTCTCAGACAAAATGAAATGGTCTTTTTTTTTTCATCTTTTTCAAACTCAGAAGACACCGCCATCAGTTGGTGCTCCAGCATGCACAACAATGGGATAGCTTTTCCCAAATTACAGTCCTCCTGGCTGACTGCACGCGTGAAGAACTCAAAAGGACGAAGCATGTCTGTCAGGCTTTTAACTATGTCCCATTGCGCCGCACTCATCCGCAGGTCCTCCTTCTGAGATGTACCCTCTGTGAAGAAATAGTGATCGAGTACCGTATACTGCTCATACAGACGCTCAAGCATGTAGAAGGTTGAGTTCCAACGTGTTGCCACCTCCTGGATGAGTGCTTTCACTGGCATTCCACGTATAAATAGCAGTCTCCGCAGATGCTTCCGGGCCTTAAAAGAATGGCTGAAATGGTTGCACATTTTGCGGCAGGTGGCCATTACCTCGAACGCTGTACTGTCTTTATCACTCAAGAATTTTTGAACTACCAGGTTGATACAGTGCGCCAAACACGGCACTCTAACATGGTCACCCTTCTGCATGGCCTTAACTACATTGGCGCCATTATCCGTGGAAACATAACCAATCTTGAGTTTTAGGGGGATAGCATTTTCAAGACCTTTTTGTTAAACTCTTCCAAAAGGTTTTCTGCTGTGTGACTTTTCTCCAAGCCAAACATGGCTAGTGTTGCATGCTTCCGAGCAGCTTTGAAAGCTTTGTCCGGGTCAACACCTGCGTTTAGCTTTGCTAAAACACCTGAAAAAGAGACCCAGTGTCCAGTGATGCACATGTAATCAGCGCCTGCGCCACTGGTCCACATGTCTGTTGTCAGATGTATTGTGTGAACAGCACTCTTCTGCAAAGCTGCCCCAATCGCCTGCAGCACATCTTCATGTAGTGCTGGAACCGCAACTCTGGCAAAATAGAACCGGCTCGGAACCTTCCATTTAGGGCAGAGCGTTGCCACTAATTCAAGAAAACCTACCGCTTCTACAAAAGAAAAAGGTAGAAGGTCCACAGCTAGCATTTTAGCCAGCTTAGTGTTATACAGACGCGTCAGTGGGTGGTTGCGTTCATATGGCACGTCTGAAGTAAGCATTGTTCTAATGTTGCCCTGGACCAAGCATTTACGGGCTGATAATGACTTCGTTGACCCAATTTTGCTCGCTGGTGAACTTTTGTGCGTTGGTGTCTCACTCGCTCCAACACTCTTAGTGTGCCTCACATTGGGTGTGCTGCTGACAGGGGTACTGGGTGTAAGGGAAGTGTTTGACACGTCTTCTTCCTGCTCGTCATCATCAGATGAAACATCAACGTTTCCTTGAATTTGGCCTTTCTTGATCGCATCTAGGTGCGCAAACCATTTGACAGTGTGCTGTCTCCTAAGATGACCTCTCTGGCCTCCGGTACCATAGTTGGTACCTGGCTTACCACGACTAACTGCTTGCTTACAAATGGTACAAATGGCAAACTTTGGATTTTTTGGACAAACAGTAAAGAAGTCCCAAACTGGGGACTTGAAGTGTCTGTGGGACATGGAGGAGGCGGCGATACTGGTGGTGGTGGTCATGAAGCTAATGCCAGATGAAGTGGAGGATGTGGATTGCCCAACTTTTGTACGTTTTGCACTTTCACCGCCACTAATTAAGGTCGAGGTTGACGGAGGTCTCTTCTTGCCAGAAAGAAATATGGAAGCGGGACGAGTTGGTGTACTACTTAACTCCAATGATTGTGGTGTTTCCACTGCCTCCTCATCGACAACATCATCATCACGCTCAGCAGCTCTTCGGGCTAGGGTCAAAATGTCTGTTTGCTGCATGCCCGCTGGGGCTGCAGTGACCTTTATGATAACTGGGTCGTCGTTGGCAGAGTCTTCATCAGCAGCAGTATCCGCCACTTCTTGTTGAGACTCATCACACTCCATAACTCTGAGACTTTGGACGAGCTTCCTTTTACGCTTAACTACCTTTGTTTGTTCCCAAGTTTGATCCGTATCATCAGAAGGAGGTGTGCTTGAAGAGGATGTAGACACCACCCTTGATCTCTTCCTTGCTAGGGGTGTGGAAGACAATGAAGGATCATCAGGAGGAGTGGCTTCCTCAAATGATACCTCGCCTTGATTGTCGATTTCCTGATGTGCCCCTACTTCGGGAGGAACAACTATTGTGGGCACTTGTTGTGACCCTCCATGCACCTCTGCTTGCGCATCTCCTTGCGCTGCCTCTCCTTCCACATGTACTTGGGCTTGTACTTGCACATGTGATTGTTGTTGCGGCTGTGGTTGTTCAACACTCGTCAGATGAGCTACAACAACCTGTGTTGATTGAGGGACATTGCTGCTGCTTTCTTGCGATGAGCCAACATCACTGGTCGATGGTGATTGAAGAAGTATACTGGCTGCCTCTGCAGCACTCAAGGGCTTGGACTTAAGTTGGCGTGGTGGTGGTGGTGGCACTGAGCCCAATGGAGCGGGGGTGCTGCTGCCAGCTTGGTCCTCAGCAGATCCCGCTGCAGCTGCTGCAGGCATACTTTTTTTTTTACTCCCAAAAAAAGGGGCGGGCGGCACACCAGTGTCCTTGGTAACTTGCTTCTTCTGCTCCTTACTGGCACCTTTCGAGCTACGGGTTACTTTTTTTGGGGCCATCTTCTTCAGAGCAGGTCAGCAGGCAGCAGTTGCACGAGTTGCAGAGGGTTCTGTGTCCAGACGTGACGTCGCGTGACGTTATGCTGCACACACCGCTGCAGGACTTCTTCCTGGCACTGGTGGTTCTATTGAGTCTTCTTGTGCACCTAAAAGCAATGGAAGACAGAGGAACATCAGTTCAGTTATACACCCCAAAAAATCGACAAAACACAGAAAAATGAGCACAATCCCATGCCATCCATGATGTTTACATTGAAGACACCCCACAGAAAGACTAGGGACATGCAAGTATGCAACAATCACTACCCCTGGGCATAAGGGATGAAAAGTAGGCAAAATAAGTGCAGGCCTCAGACACTGCCTCTCCTCAAAAAGGCCCCCTTACACCCCAAGCACATGTTGCCTGTACCAGCCAGCACTCAAGATGGCCACCACCACCACCCACATGGCCAGTCCACATCAACAGTACACCCACAAAAACAGAAAAACAGCCAGAAATCACCACAATCCAATGCCATCCATGATGTTTACATCAAAGAGAGTGAGACCACACCACAGGCACACTCAGTCCATGCACCACCACCACCCCTGGGCAAGCAAAAGGCCACACCAGCAGCCCCCCAAAAACGACAAAAAACAATAAAATAAGCACAATCCCAGCCCATCCATGGCCTCAATTATGTTTAAATTCAAGAAGACACCCCACAGAAAGACTAGGCCCATGCAACACTCACCACCCCTGGGCAAAGGGCCACACCAGCAGGCCCAAAAAAACGACAAAAAACAATAAAATCTGCACAATCCCAGCCCATCCATGGCCTCAATGGTGTTTAAATTCAAGAAGACACCCCTCAGAAACACTAGGCCCATGCAACACTCACTACCCCTGGGCATAAGGGATGAAAAGTAGGCAAAATAAGTGCAGGCCTCAGACACTGCCTCTCCTCAAAATGGCCCCCTTACACCCCAAGCACATGTTGCCTGTACCAGCCAGCACTCAAGATGGCCACCACCACCACCCACATGGCCAGTCCACATCAACAGTACACCCACAAAAAACAGAAAAACAGCCAGAAATCACCACAATCCAATGCCATCCATGATGTTTACATCAAAGAGAGTGAGACCACACCACAGGCACACTCAGTCCATGCACCACCACCACCCCTGGGCAAGCAAAAGGCCACACCAGCAGCCCCCCAAAAACGACAAAAAACAATAAAATAAGCACAATCCCAGCCCATCCATGGCCTCAATTATGTTTAAATTCAAGAAGACACCCCACAGAAAGACTAGGCCCATGCAACACTCACCACCCCTGGGCAAAGGGCCACACCAGCAGGCCCAAAAAAACGACAAAAAACAATAAAATCTGCACAATCCCAGCCCATCCATGGCCTCAATGGTGTTTAAATTCAACAAAACAGTTGTATCATGCACCCATAACCAACCCTGGTCCTACTGGATACTGTGGCTACCCACAATATAATTTATTTAATTTTCTGAAAAAGTTCCAAAATTGTACTTGCAGCAACTGTAATGCCCCAAACAAACTTACTTGTGAAAGTTGATTTCTAATCCAAAAGTGATCCAAAGACAGTCAAAAAGGCCTCAAATCCAAATATCCAGCAGCACCCACAAAAAGTAATCCTTCCAGCTCCAGATCCAAATGAAAGTGACCAGGAGATGGACAAAGCACTGGGAGGAGCCTGCTGGACAGGAACAGGAAGTTGGAGACTGTGGGGCACTTCCTTCCTCCCCCCCCCCAAAATGGACTCCTTGCAAAAAAAAAGGCCATGCAAATGTCAACCTGAGGAGTGATTCTGATAAAAATCATAATTTTCTGAAGGTTTATCCTGTTTGCTGGTGATTTTCTTGTGCGAAATTGCAAAATCTCTATTTCGCAAGTGCGAGATTGTTCCTTTCCGCCGCAACTACGTGTTCGCAATTGCGAACTCTCGCGAGGTGTGCTGTGCAAGGTGGCAAGCCGCGAGTACGTATTCGCGGGCGACAAACTCCCGCGGGAACACGCAGCAAGATCTAAAATGGCGCGTCACTCGCAAAGAAAAACAACTCGGCAAACGCTAAAATGACGGAAAGTGAACGCCGTGCACCACGCCGCGCGCCGCACACGGATTTTCGACAAATTCGCGAGCGTTCGCGGATTGCGAATTTGCCGAAAATCCGAAAAATCCGCGATCGGAGCGGATTTTACGCCCATGCTTACTTAGAACACATCACCACGACCATGAAGAAAACCCACTCAGGAGCCCCCACGGACCTCTGCCCACCACACAGATTCTACAGGGCCGCCGCTGCCATCACACCCGAACTAGAATGAACCATCAATGCCTCCTTCATGTCCGGCATCTTCAATGATGACTGGAAGCGGGCAGAGGTTAAACTCATCCTCAAGAAACCAATGACTGACCCTACAGACCTGAAAAACTACCAGCCCATCTCTCTACTCCCCTTTGCGGCCAAAGTCACAGAGAGACTCGTGAACGCCCAACTGACCACTTTCATTGAAGAAAACTCCATCCTGGATGCCTCTCAATCTGGATTCTGCAGCAACCACAGTACCGAGACCGCCCTTCTCGCCACCACCGACGACATCCTCATGATACTTGACCAGCAACACACCACGGCCCTCATCCTTCTGGACCTCTCCGCAGCCTTCGACACCATCTTACATTGCACACTCGCACCCAGACTTCACAAAGCTGGGATACAAGGAACCGCCCTCAACTGGATCCAATCCTTTTTCTCCAGCCGAACACAGAGGATCAGACTCCCTCCCTTCCTCTCCCAACCCACCGATATCAGCTGCTGAGTACCCCAAGGGTCCTCGCTCAGCCGCACGCTCTACAACATCTGCATGGCCCCCCTTACAGCTATCGTCAGACAGCATGGGCTCAGCATTGTATCCTACGCCATTGACAGCCAGCTCATCCTCTCACTCACGAATAAGCCTGAAGACACCAGACTCTGTTTCCAGGAAGGAATGAAGAATGTGGCAGCCTGGATGAAGGACAGCTGTCTGAAGCTCAACTCTGAGAAGACCGAGGTCCTCATCCTCCGACCCTGCACCTCCGCCTGGGACAACACATGGTGTCCCGCCGACCTCAGGAGCCCGCCCATCCCCACAGACCACGCACGAAACCTCGGCATCATCCTCGACTCCTCCCTCTCCATGAAACGTCAGATCAACGCTGTCGCCTCCACCAGTTTCAATTGCCTACGGATCCTCCGCAAGACTTTCAAATAGATCCCCCCCCAACTGTAAAAGAACCGTCACCCGCACTCTCATAACCAGCATACTAGACTACGGAAACGCCCTATAAACCGGAATCACCAGAACCCTTCTACACAAACTCCAAACCGTCCAGAACGCCGCAGCCAGACCTCAAATTCCTCATACAGAAACGTGAATACAATGAACCAATTGCCACCTTGCTTGCATAGAAAGGCCATTTGGTAGTTTCTGAAGCTGTGTAGGGATAGGCCCCTTTGCCCTTGGCCAGCTAGAGCTTTTTCATAGAGATTCTCTGCTTTTTGCCCTGCCACAGGAATTTTCAAAAGGTCTTATCAATCTTGTTGAAAAATTCTTCTGTTAGGATCATGGATAGTATGCTAATTAGATAGTTGATATATTAATAGTCATATATGTGTGCACATGACACAAGCCACACTAGGATAGGATAGTATTTGTGAAGCGCACTATACCTGAAGGTGTCAAGGGGCTGAGCCAAACGATGAGCCAGCCTGACCCCAGCTTCACAGTTGCCCCTCCCCCCTGCTGAAAGGTCCCAGGGGACCTTCAAAGAACTTCCCCTTTTTTCTTTTAGAAAGGGTAAAAATATCAAACAAGCATTGGTTCATGCCAATACAGATACAAATCAAACACCCCAACACCATCCTCTCCGTGTGGGGACTAGAATTGATCACAGGTCACCCCAAAAGTGGTGGCTTACTTCATGCAGATTCACTTTCAACACCAAAACGTTCACACATGGACGTGACATATCCACGCTACAATAGCATCCGAACTGTGCGTCCACTGATGCTGCATACTGTATTTGGTGTCCCTGTGAATCGATCTACACTGGGCGGACCACTCAACAAATCAGAGCGAGGATTTCCCAACACAGGAGCAGAATCCGATGCTCGGTCATCACGGCACCTATGATTGCCCCATTTCCTAGAGAAAAAGCACACAGCGGAGAACATCAAATGGCAAGTGCAGGAGCAAGCCACTTTGTCCTCCAGCAGAGGGGACATCAAATACCTCCTACAGAAACATGAATACAATCAACCAATTGCCACCTTGCTTGCAAAGAAAGGCCGTTTGGTAGTTTCTGAAGCTGTGTAGGGATAGGCCCCATTTGTCCTTGGCCAGCTTGAGCTTTTTCATAGAGATACTCAGCTTTTTGCCCTGCCACAGGAATTTTCAAAAGGTCTTATCAATCTTGTTGAAAAATTCTTCTGTTAGGATGATGGGTAGTATGCCAATTAGATAGTTGTTAGGGGGCGTGATCATCATCTTTAGTGTCTCTGCTCTGCCCCACCATGATAAAAATGTAGGAGACCAGTTATCTAGCAGGGAGTCTATTTTTTTTGACAGCATGTTTTCGTTAGTATGTAAGGTAGTGATTAGTTTGTTTGTGAACTCTAAACCTGGATATTTGATAGAGTCCTGTTGCCAGGTGAGGCCTGAAGAGCCTAGGATACCTTTATCACCACAACGGCTGAGGAGTTTTACATCGGATTTGTCCTTCTTAAGGGAGTACCCTGATACTTCTGAGTATTGGTATATGGTAATCATTAGGGCTGGAATGGCAGTGGAGGCGTCTTCAGTGACAAGTAGCACATCCTTTGTGCATGCAGCCATCTTGACAGTTGTGTTACCAAAGGAGACACCGGCAATGTCTTTATTATAGGGGGGGACAAGAGAGGACAGCCCTGCATTGTCCCTTGGTTCAGAGTAAATGCAGAGGAAATTATGCCTCCAGCTCTGACTTTGGGGGACGGTTTATGATAGAGGGCCATTATCATTTTGATCCGATTATATCCTAGTTTAAACTTTTCCAGAACAGCCTTAAGGTATCTCCAATCAACCTTATCAAAGGCTTTTTCTGCATCCAATGTAATGGCTACCGTGGGTGAGTCAAGGAGGCTAGCTTTATCTATGGTATGACATAACAGACGTGTGTTGTCACTGGAGAGCCTATATTTAAAAAAATGCCACCTTAGATGGGTGTATTAGTTTCGAAATGTGTTGTTGAATCCTATTGGAGAGAATTGCCGCATAGATCTTAAAATCGAGGTTTATTAACTATATTGGTCTGTAGTTTTTAGTTAAGAGGGGGTCTTTACCTTCTTTGGGCAAGACAGTTATGATTGGTTCAGCTGGCGTGCCAGTTACCTGACAAGTTTCTGAGAAGTGATCAAAGAGTTTCAATAGTGGTGGCAGTAGGGACAAGGCATAGGTTTTAAAGAATTTGACATTAAACCCGTCGGGTCCTGGGGCTTTTCCAGGTTTCAAGGTTGCAAGATGCCAATTGGTTCAATGATCATCCATCTTCTGAACCTCCCCCCCCCCCGGGTGGCGATAGAAAAATCCCTCATACAGAACCCTCCTCTCGCTGCATTAGCCACGATGGACATAACTCATCTACCGCACGCTAGAAACATTATACAGAACACCAGAAGAGCCCTCCTGATCCTTGATTCTCACCTGGACGTCAAGTTACAACATCCCTACTTGTCCTCTCAATGGTATAATCCAACACTAAAAATTTACGGCTCCCCATTTTTCTGGTCGGACTGGTCACGTAAAGGCATTAATCTAGAGCAAGACATCTTCAAAGGTACTTCTCCTCCACCATTCTCATCTCTGCAAAATCGGTTCAATCTCATAAATCTAGATTTTTATAAATTCCTGCAGCTTAAGGTAAGACTTGCTAAAAAGAACCTCTCGGTGCCAACCCTTCTCTCATTACCCTTCTAAGACGCCTACTCAAAGTCGGTCACCTGGTCTCTAGCATATGCAAAACTCTCCTACCGAACCAAAAGAAAACTCTATCACGTAATCAGCGGCAATGGGAAGCTGAATCGAACATGAAAGACATAGCCTTTGACTAGATCGATATCAACAAATCCTCCTTCTCTCATAAAATTTCACCGATCCTATCACAAACTAAATATATGTCAATAAATAGGACATACTGGACTCCCACCAGACTCTTTAAAGTTGGACTCAGGCAAGATCCCAGCTGCTGGTGCTGTTATAAACAAGAGGGCTCCCTAGCCACATGCTATTCGAATGCCCCCTCCTCCAAGACTTTTGGAATAAAGTTTTAGACTGCATCAGATATACCCTAAATATTCTTCCCATAACAGAGTTCTCATACTTTAACCTGGGTCCTTTGGACCTCCAACTCAAGAAGGATAACAACTGTTTTTTACTAGACCTAATGCTCACTCTGGCCTGCAAGCTAATACTAAACAACTGGAAAAACATGAAAGCGATCTCCTTCTCTATGTGGCAAGAGTGGCTAGCTTTTCTCAGAGGTGCCGATAACATCGCACTTCAACTATCCCCGTTGAGAGCATCACGTTGTTCAATATGGAACGCACTAGACGCAAGAGCCTTTATCCACAAGGCTCCATGATCTCTCCTCCATGAAAGTCACCTCTCCTGCAGTAAGCTCCTTTCACGGCCAATAAAATACACTCCCGCCAGTATTATACCAATCCCCAAGGTCATCCTCACCGCCATCTTCCCTCATTCATGTGAGACAATCACTTTTTATTCACACCTGTGCATTCCTTATATGTACACTGGGTCCCTTCTGGAACTATAACATCCTATAACTACACTGGTGCAACTTGTTTCCAAGGGCATAAGTGTCTAAATAGGAGTAAGACCCTCGGTGTCGTAGACGTCAAGGTCCACTCATCAGATTGCATCGTTTGTTTGACCGCGTCGAAGTGTTTTACACGTATGAATATCGATGATGTATGACTCATGCGGAAATGTAAAATCTTTTTACAAATTCACTGTAGTATTTATGCCTAAGTGCTTCTGTATCTATTCACAAGCAAAGAAGTGATCTATATCTATTGCATATTTGTATAATGATTCATCTTACGCACAGCCTTTCCCTCTCCCCCTCAATGTAACCCACCCCTCTCACTCTATATTTATTTCTTTTACCATTGTCTGTCTCTGGTTGCAAAACTTAATAAAATATATGGAGATAAAAAACTTGAATACAAATGGATTAACACCTGTGATGCTACAAGAAATGGTCTAAATACAATTGTAGAATGGCAGAACTTTGTGACCCTAATGTACTGACTCGCTGACCCCCCCCCTTTTGCCATCTACAAAGTCCGTATATGTCTCAAGTTGTAAGGCTTGTTCTCACTATCCACACCGGCTCCTAACAAACTTTGCAGCTATCATGCACATACTAGCACTACAATTGTATATGTGATGTAAAACTGAGCTTGCACATCATGTACCTTGGTGTATGTATGTGTATATAAAAGCTGTCTGTAGAGATTGGTTAGGCTTTAGGGAATCCATATCTGAATTGCTAGGTATGCGATTTTACATAGTGTCAAATGAGCCGCACCTGTAACACTGAACTGCCTCCAGCTTCGAAAATCATATACTGCGCTATATGTATGTGTTGAATAAATGGATGTAGTGATGTGTTATGCATTTAGAGGCAGACAGTCTAGGATTCTATGCTTGATTGTTTTGGTGTGCACATTCCCAAGGTGGCCTCTTGTCTATTACCCTACCGTACGGGCGTCTCTAAAAACCAAGGGGCATATTATCAAGGACCGGTGTTAAAATTATCGCCACGGCGATAATGGGCTTGATAATACGCCCTTGTTAATTCCCATGGAAGCCCATGTTCTGGTGTTAACATGGGCTTCTATGGGAATTAACAAGGGCGTATCATCAAGCCCATTATCGCCGTTTAATCTGAAGTTTCCTGACGATTAAACGGCGATAATTTTAACACCGGTTCTTCATAATATGCCCCGAATTCTACTAATTTAAACCAGCTCGAGGCTCATATCTAATGAAACATACGGCCTCTTGGCACTATCTCTTACTCCTGTCCATAGCCATCCCGCAAGCATTGCATCCCGGCTTGGCTCAGCGGTCTAAATTCCCGGGAGCTTCCACATCCAAGTCTTCGAATCCCGTGCACTCTTAGGGGCATATTATCAAGGCGGACGATAAGAGATTATCGCCGCTTTAGCAGCCGTTTTCGGCCGCTAAGCGGCGATAATTTTATCGCCCTATTAACAGCAGTTAGCGACAGCTTGTAGGCGATAGCGAGCGGTTTGCAGCCCGCTTTTCATGTCAGCGATATTTATTGCTAATGACATGCAAAGTGGGCGGACCCAAACTGTTAACATCGCTATTGCCTATTATCAACACAGACGTAGCGATGGAAATATGCTAAGCGCGATTATCTCCAAAACCTAACGCCTGCTCAGACCAGTTCTTAGCCTGTATATCCAATGGGAGGTGGCTATTCAGGCTGAGACCCTGTTAGCGATAATGCCTGAATATCGCTGGATTACCAGCGATATTCACGCATTTCGCCGCTATCGCCGGAAATGTTATTGCTTTAGAGATAAACGTTGCTAATAGCATGTTATCTCTGCGATAAAATCCGGCGATGCGCGGCAAAATAAAAAAATTACGCTAAGCTTATTTAGCGATAAATATCACTTTTTGTTGATAATATTACATAAAGAATATATCAATCTCCATTAGGTGGTTCTGAAATAATGCTTGTCATTTATTATGAGAACGTCACCTCATTGACTCGGTTGTAGCCAGCCTGCATTCGTTGCCTCCCGGCGTGGCTCAGCGGTCTAAACACCTGTCAGCTATCATACTCCAAGCGTTAGAATCCCACACACTCATATTTGTGTTTTTTCAAATTTAAATTAAGAATATTTCATCCTCCAATTGGAGTTTTCAAAATATACCTTGCTGTCCTTTATTATCATATATGTGGCGCCTGACTCCGGACCATGAGGTTCAGGGTTCAATCCCTGGCACCAACGGCAGGTTAGTCCAGCATCATGTGATTCTGGGCAATAGCTCGCTTAATCTTTACAACTGCCCACAGCACCGGGACACCTCTACGGAGGTAGGCGTGCGCTTTACAAATGCTGGTATTTAATTTCATTTAATTTATTAGGAGAACTTCTCGTATTGACTAACCGTGGGCAAAGCACTATGCTACGCTTGCATACTTTGTGAAGTTTGCGCTACTTCGCACTATGCGAACTGCACGCAGCACAGTGCAAACATGCATAGCGTAGCGTAGCCTACCGTAGCATAGTGCAGCGGTCATTTTTTGCTTGCTCGCGGTCCTCAGCGTCAAGTTGGCGACCGCAAGCAAGAAAAATGACATCCCGGCAAGACTTTTTCCTTGTTCACGATCAGCAACATCAAGTTGCCGATCGCGAGCGTGGAAAATAAACCCCCCCGGCGAGATTCTCAACGCAGGGAGGTCAGGTTTCTCATTGCAAGTTGTCACGTATGCTCGCGACCGCTCGCGATGAGAAACTACCAGTCCGCGTTGAGAAGGCAGCCGCTCGAGTACAAATCTGCTTGAGTGGCAGTAAAAGACTGCTCGCACTGTGCAAGATGCCCTTTTCAATTATTGCACAGTGCGGACAAGCATCCGGCACTCTGCAATCATCGCGGACAGGGTACTACACAGTTCGCGTAGTGCTAAGCGTAGCTCACGTAGTGCGAAGTGCACTTCGCTTAGCTATGCGTAGCGCTACTTCGCGAACTAAGCCCAGGGTTAGTATTGACTCAAGCGTGCCGGCTTTACCTTCTGCGCCTTTGCCTTAATTCTTTTTTTATGACAGTGGCCACGCCCACAGACATGCCCCCTCCACGAGGGCGCCACCCGGGCAGCATCCTCTTCTTTATCTTGCCGACTCGGACAAGCCGGCCCCCATCCACTGTATCCAACAGGGACAGCAGCTGCAGAGAGCACTGCAAGACGGTCTCATTAGAACATTCACTACCCCAATAGGTGAGCAGCATTGAACACATTAAATGTTCTGAATGTTCTCATCCAGCCACAATTTCACTCAACCCTATTCTTATTCTATCTGTTATGGGGTCATCATATTGAAGATGTCCCATTCTCTACGTCCTCTAACTCTACAAGGTCTGCTGCTGGTTAAAAAGAGTCCATTTTCAATTTCTCCAAAGGTGAGCCAACCCCTCACTGTCTGTTCTTCCCAATTATAAGTATCCATTATACAGACACTATTTTATTGTGCCTTTTTCCATACAGGAGCTGCAAAGAGGAACGCGACTCATACCAGTCCTTTTTAGATGTTTCCCACCCACCAAGATTGATTTTGGTTGCCATCTTCTGAGTGCCCCCCAATGGGGAACAGCACTTCTACAATCTCAGCTAGTTTGCAGTCTCACCATTGTTTCCCCTCCTTGGCACCCCTTATTTCATCCGATGGCATAAGACCCTTCACCCCCTTCACCCACGCCCTCTTTTGTGACCCAGACCCCAGGCCTGATGAGACCCTTTTATCCATCCAGGGGTCTTAACATCATCGACACATGTACAAAGACAGACAACTTTTCATAATTGTGATAATTTATTTCCTGTATCCCAAAAATGTGCTGAATATTAATTGCTGTCTTTGGATGTCAATCAACCAATGCACCGTATATGTGCACTCCCCACCTCACCTTTCTCTTGTTTTGACTTCGGTTTTGGTTTGGTTTCACATCTGGGGTTTGCTCATTTATTCTCACTCTATTTTTGTCCTGAATGACCCTCATAAAATTGCTCAATTAAAAGTGTTTCTTGTCTAATAAAACTCGGTTCATCTGAACCGTATTTACTCATCATACAAATACTGGCTGTGCTGGTATTTCTCTCACAAAATGGTATTGAATAACACTGATGATTCAGTCAAAAAAGGTTTTTGCTTTAATGATTGATTCTACACAGAAAGGTCTGTGAAACCAAACAACCTTCCTAAGAATGAGTTCATGTGAACTCCTGTTCCAGGGATATCAGGGTCAGAGAGGCCCCAGGTCCAGGCAGGCTGCTGGAGGAAGGGGCGGGGGTCCGTGCTGACCTCGTCCAGGAAGGCACTGCAGAGGCTTGTATCTTTGTAACCCCCTTGCATAAAAAAATACATTTGCTTTTCAATATTTCCATGTGAGAATAGCCTTAGAAGGCAGAGAGTAAATTATGCGGAATGTTTTCTGTTCCAGCAACTCGTATCATGTCACCTGTGATGGGGCCTTCAGAGGGTTTCATCTTTAAAAATGGGGATGGAGGCCATTAATAAAAACAATAATAGCTAGGGCTGGGGAGGAGCAACTGGAGTCGTTCTTGTCTGGCTTTTATTGCAGCTAGAAATGATTGTGTGACTTCGGCCCCGGTGCACAGTGGGCCATCGCAAGCACAGGATGATGGACGGAGCGGTGAAACCTTCAACCACTCACCCCAGTCAAGAGATCCGGGTTAAACTGGGCCAGGCCTGTGAATCTCCGAGCCCTTGGAGGCCTCTTACACATTCCATTTTTACTTCATCTGACATAGTATGGCTGCTCTCGCCGCAATTCCATCTGAACGAGTTTTTGAAGAACTATAGGAGAATATTTTCAAAATTCATGTCACTCTACTTCATGGAGAAGAAAGGCCTGAGAACATCTGGTTCGTCTTCTATTGAAATACATCTGGCATTTCTAAAATTCCACTTAAGGATGTGTCTTGTGAGAGCTGCAAACTTCTCCTTTTACAAGTGATTTTCTGCAGGAACTATGGCTCATCATATAACATGACTTTGATTGATATAGCTCAGTGGGGTGAAGTTCTTGTGAAGAGGTAGATGACCACGTAGTGCAGGATAGGTTCTTTATTAAGATACAGGTAATCAAAGATCTCATCCACAGGTTCTTTATTATGATACAGGTAATCAAAGATCTCATCCACAGCACACCAAGGCATAACTGAATCCGTCTTGAGTTGCGTCAGAACATTGACAAGTATGCATCATCACATTCTACCACTTAACATTCTAATACTGCTAATACATAGAAGAGAAGGATACCACACACCTCCCCCTGAAACCCAAAAAAAAACAACAAGATTGCAAACATCAAGCTGTTCAAAATCACAATAAGAAACGAAAAAAAACCCCAAAAAAGTATTTCAAAACATAATCACGAAGAGCTGCAGGAACACTAGTCATACGAGCACTTTTCCTAACAGGAGTGCGAACTACAGTCTGACCACAGTTATTTCTAGAACTAGAAGAATTGCCAATACTATTCGATTAATTTTCTTATGATGTCAAACCAGAAACAGGAGCAACACGATTCAAAATCCATATGCGTCCATCATTTAGTTTAACAGCATTACGAAAGAGTTTAGTGACATGAAAAGGAGAGGAGAACTTTGTCCCAGAGGACTTAAGAGGGAGACAAACTCTCACACGATCACCAACCGAAACATTTGTGTGAGCAACAGCATGTCTGATGTCAAAATTCACTTTCCTATTTGTAGACTTAAGCTGTTGTTTGATCAAACCTAAACCTACATCGGAATTCTTAGTCTCAACACCTAAGTTCCTCATCCAAGATTGGAACATGTACGTGTTTGGTGTGCGACCTCTAAATAAGACAAAAGGTATCTCACCGGTGGTGGAATGCGGTGTGATCCTATACACCATAACTCTTTCAATCAAACTCGCTTTCCAATCCGTGCCTTGATCTTTCGATACTTGAATAGATTCCTAAAGCACCCGGTTGAATCTCTCTACCATTCCGTTGCATTCCGGATGATAGAGAGAACAACGCTTATGTTTGATGCCCTTATTGGTTAGGAAGTCTTCCATCTCCCTTGACACCAACTGTACTCCGTTGTCTGTAAGGATTGTTTCAGGAAAACCCTCCCTACAGAAAATATCTTGCAAAAACTTAGTGATGTCCTTGGTTTCGATGCTTTGAGTGACTTTAACCTCTGGCCATCTGGAGAACATGTCAATCAGGACCAAAATTTAAAATTGACCACTTCTGTTAGAAACAGGCCCTAGAATGTCTAGCACTACATTTTGTCAACACTGTATAGGGGCCTCTCTAATAACCATAGGCTGTATTCTTGTCTTACAAACTTTGTCTGAAGTACTACACTCAACACAATCCCTTATCATTCGCTCAACAAGAATATCTATACCTGGCCACCAGAAATGTAGACGCACCCTTTCTTTCGTCTTGGATATGCCCTGATGACCTTGATGGGCTAATTGGAGAATCTTCAATCTAATAGGAGAAGGAGGAACAAGTCTGGTTCCCCTCCAAAGCAACTCCTCCCTCACAGAGAGCTCATCTTTTACATTCCAAAATTTCTTAGCATTCTCATTCAAGTTCTTAAGACTAGGCCAACCTACACAAACTAACTTTCAAATTTCTTGTAAGTCTGCATCCTTACTCATAGCATCTCTCCAATCAGTTTCCGGAACAACCGCTTCAACAATTTCACACACCTTAAACTCGTCCACTTCCCATGAATCATCCGAGGACAAAGGAGTTTGAGCATCATTCTCAGGTATCAACCTAGAAAGGCAATCAGCAACCTTGTTATTTACGCCAGGAATATACTTCACTTCAAACTCAAAATCCTGGAGAGCAATAACCCATTTGCAAATACGAGACAAAATAGCATCAAGGCTTTTTTTACAGAAGACATCTTTCAACGGTTTATGGTCTGTGTGAACCGTGAAAGGATTTGCCCATAGAAATATTTTAAGCTTCTTGATAGCCTAAAAAATGCACAAGGCTTCCTTCTCGATTACTGAATAAAGCGACTCAGGACCAACCATAGATCTTGAGAGAAACAAGATGGTAACCTCTTTCCCATCCCTCATTTGTTTGAGAACAGCTCCCAGGCCACGAGAACTTGCATCAGTGACTAGTATTGAGCTAAAGGAAACATCAAAACTCTGTAGAGATGGAGCCAGGTTCAGATCTCCTTTGACATGTTCATACTCCTTTTGGCACTCATGTGACCATGTAAATTTTACCCCCTTTTTTAAGCGAGATCTCATGTTAACAGTTTTGCATGCAAAAAGTGGTATAAACTTATTATAATATTCTGCCATACCTAAGAAGGTAACTAGCTCCTCTCTAGACTTTGGTGTGGTAAGATTACTTATCGTTTTTACCAACTTATCTTTAGGTTTAAACCTCTGTCAGCAAAGCACTCCAGAACAGACCTAACCCTACGATCATGTTCTTTTTGAGATGATCCATACACAGGTACGTCACCTTGGTAAATCTTAACTCCATCGATCTCCTTTAGAACGTCCTCCATGACCTTTTGAAACACGGAGGCCGCAGAAATTAAACCAAAGGGTAAGCGAGTGAATTTATATGTACCAAAGGGAGTTATAAAGGATGTAAGATCCATGGACTTCTCATCAATCCTCACCTGATGATATGCTGCCCTGAGGTCAAGGGTAGAGAACATACAGGCTTCTCCAAGTTGAGTTAACATGGTGTTGATGTTGGGTAGAGGATATCTATCCGCTACAACTTCCCTGTTGAGAGCCCGAAGGTCCACACAAAAACGAATTTCACCTGAAGGCTTTCGTGCTAAAACAACTAAAGCTATCCACTCACTCGCTTCAGTCTCAACAATGATACCCTCTTTCTTGAGTTTTTCCAATTCTAAGTGCATGGGATCCTGCATGGCTAAAGGCACATTACACACCTTGCATGCAATGGGAACCGCACCTGCTTTCAAAGTGATGTTGTGGACATAGCCTGAAAGACAACCCAGTTTGTCGGTAAAGACCTGTTTAAATTTAGTACGCCAATCAGGAAGAGAATCTCCAGATGTAATCGAGTTCAAGACATTAGGATCAGCAACTGAATCTTTGTTGGGTGAAAGAGAAGACAATAAATCTTTCCCGGTATTATACGAACATGAGTCAGACCTAATGTCTCTCAAAACAATACAGGGATTCCCACCAGGAACCAAGGTGACACCCAAATCAGCTTGGTGGAACCAACTGAGTATGCTATCTCCCCTGCAAGAGATGTAGTTTTTACCCGCTGTGAGTCTCCCTTTATAGTCAATCTGACCATTGAAATAACCAAAGAGTTTGATCGCTTGTTCCCCTAAGGCTAATGGCCTTATATCAGGCTTGAACACTTTTACATTTCCAAGAAGATTTTTATCAAAAAAAACTTTAGGTATTAGGGTAATTTTTTCCCCGGAGTCAAAAAGCCTTTTAACTACACAATTATCAATGGAAACATTATCCACTACATGACAAGGAAATTTCCCCACAATGTAATGTGTCAGAATCAGAATCGGAATCTTCATCAGTTGAAACTTCTTTAACCCGTCTATTCGGCTTATTAAATTGTGACAGGCAAGCTTTCGTATAATGCCCAACCTTGCCACAATTAGTACATTTTGATGGCAAAGCTGGACATGACCTATCATTGGCAAGGTGGTCAGAGGCATTACAATGAAAACATTTTTTTATTTTTTTTTTTATTTTTTTTTTTTGAAAACCTTTATTGAACAATGGAAGCTCACAAATACTGGCCTACAACCCCACGGGCTGGCCAGAAACAGAATGGTCAAATAACCAGCATACAAAAAGAAGATCTGCACAGGATATAACATCAGGAGCACTGGTGAAGCAATAAAACAATCGAGCGTTCAGCAAGAGCAGGATAATAAAGGTTAAGTTTTCTAGCGCGGGGAGGGGACCAAAGGAATAACGGGCCGTATATGAGAATACAAGGGAGGGACCGCGGCAAGCCGCCATTTTATAAACACAACGTAAGAAAATGAAGCCATATAATCAAATCTAGCAAAGGACAAAAACAGAATCAGACCATCAAATAGCGAAAGTGGCAACAATCAATCGCGCTCACCCACCTCCGCCCCTACCCGAACAAAGAAGACGTGTTCAAAAAGCCCCAGCACAAAGACTATGCAATACGCACCCCAACGGAAAAAGGACACCTCCATAAAGGAGGAAGGGAAAGAGGGAGAAAAGGACAACAAAAGGAACACCCGCCAGACCATGCACCCCCAGGGGGAAAAACAGGACAATATAACCGGCATGCGATGTAACAGAAACACGATACCAGAATAGGCAGCGAACCACAATCAGCCACACACCGGAAGAAGGACAGAAAACCCCCGGGGGAGGTACGAGGTGACAGAGTCCCGAAAAAGTGAATACACAAGAGCCATAGAACAAAAAGGGAAAATAAGGGGGGAAAAAGACCCCCCGACACAAACAGACCCCCCCCACCCACCCCTAAGCCCACCCTGCACCCCTGCAGAAGGCTACGGCCTACCCCCCCGCAGCGTGCCTGTCGCCCTAAGTAGAACCCGAAATTTAGTGGAGCAAGGAAAGTCAGAATTAAAAGACAAAAAAGGGGGGGGGGGAAGGAAGGGAAGGAAAGAAGGGAGTAAAGACATACAAACATACACACGGGGGAGGGCCAAAGACAGGAGTAAACGCACCCATCCACCCGCCCGGGTTAAAGGTCCAAGTCCTCGGGAAGCCAAAGAATATCAGGCCAAAGTCCAGGAGCACTAACCAGTTACACAGAACCATATCAGGACACAAAGATCATCCAAACCGTTCATGAGCTACCGCATATAAGAGCCAGGTTTCATCAGCCCTGACCCTTTTTATCCAAAGCAGTAAGGGTCCGATCCAACGAGGACCCTGCCAGAAAGAACAGAAGGCAGGCAGCAGGAGAGTCCAACGGCAGTCCAAAAAAGTCACAGGAAGAAAAGCACGGAAGATCCAGGAAAATCACAGAATGTAGCAAACGATGCAGGCACAGTTCCAAGGATATATCCATAAAAACCGACCCATCCGGGCCGGCACAGGAGACGTCATCGGGCAGTGGTGATTGAGAGGGACCAGGAGAATCATGAAAGTCCGGCAAAACAAAATCCAGCTCCCGGGCCAAGGGCAGAGGAGGCAGCACAGGAGGAGAAGGCGCCATCAGGTTGCGCACCTCCGGGGCGGCAGCCAGGGCAGAGGCCGCCAGGAGAGTACCGGCCACACCCCGCGATATCAATGCCTCATCCGGTCGCGGGGGCCCGGGAGGCCCGCAGTGAGGAACCGTCTCCAGAGCCAGGAGTGGCGCGGCCACCGAGAGCCGCCAGGATAGCAGGATGTTCAAGATCCCCTTAAGTGCAGGAAAACATTTACAGTATCCGACACCCGGGCCTTGCGGCGGGCCCCCAGTGCTCGTCCGGGCCCGGCCCAAACAAACGGGGTTGGTCGCCATCTTGAGAGCCCGCACAGGCCGCGCGGCCAACAACCTCCGCCGGGGCGGCAGTCAAGCAGAAGAAGTCCCACCGACAGGCAGAAGAACACCCCGGACAGGAAGGGGGGCCACCAGAAGAAGGGGATTCGCCGGCCCCCCAATGTCGCCAGTCCCGTTCTCCGAGTCCGGGCGGCAAAGAACAAAATGGCCGGACCGGAGAACAAAGGGGGAGGAAGCTGAACACACGAGGAACCCCAATAATGAAGGGCAGCGTCACCATCCAAGGCTGCTGCCACACAGGAGTCTCTCAGCCAGGAACCTCCGGCTCACACGAACAGCGGCCCTCCAATCACCTCCAGCGCGCTCCGAAGGGCAAGCCCGCAGGCTGCATCCGGCCCAGGAGCCGGGACGAAGAACCAGGCCAGTCCGCTCTCGAGTCCCGGGAACGGTCGGGGGCACTGTACCGGACCCACAGCAGCCAGGACAACTGGAACAAGTGGTAAGTGCCTGCAGAGCGTCGGAATAGTACCACACAGCAAGGAGGGCTTCCCGGGGCAGGATAAATGCAGGATAAATGTGAAAAACACAGGCGGGCGAACGGAGCCGAGCTAAAGCGCGGCCATCTCGGTCGCGAGCTAGGCTCCTCCCCCTACAATGAAAACATTTAATTCCAGAACCAGTTGTGGGTTTAAAGAAATCGGAGGAAGAAGCAGTAGAGTTGGGTTGTTTCTTAGTAAACTTGGGAGCTGATTTGGAAGTTGCTTTCACAACAGATTTCTTTTTAGTAACATAAAGAACTTTCTCTTCAGGAATGGCTATCTCTTTCTTAAAAACTTCTACACAGGCAAGAGAATGTTCTAACCTCTTGGCTATGGTGATTACCTCATTTAAATCCGGATCATCTTTCTGCCAGAGTTCGTCCTTAACTTTCTCTAAATCGCACCCTAGCATGAATTGGTCACGTATTCTTTCTTCTAAGGCACCCTCAAATTTACAAGTTGAGGCTAGTTTGCGCAAAACAGTGACATACGTTTCGACAGACTCATCCTCTTTTTGTGTACGCCTGCCAAAGTGATACCTTTCTAAGATGGTACTAACTTTAGGAAGGTAGTGTTTGTCAAGTTTTTTAAGATTAACTTCAAATTCATTTAGATTATAAGACTCCTCAGCAGTCAACTCAGGCAGATGTTCAAGCACTTCTTGCCCTTCAGAGCCTAAACAGTGCATTAATAAGGCAGACTTTCTTTCTGCAGAGAGAGATGTTCCACACACTCTTGCATAATTAAGGAATACCTTCTTCTACTTTGACCAGCGAATGGGAGGATCGCCAGTCTTTGAAAGAAAGAAAGGGGCAGCAGTGACGTTCTGCATCGCTAACAATATAAGGTGAAAATTAAGCAATAAAACCCAGGAAAATGTTCTATGAATGTAAATTAGTAATGTGACAGCTCAGCAAAAGAGAGGCACCCCCTTTCTTTTTATATATATAAAGTATAAAGCTGTATGTCAGAGAGGAGAAAACTAGCGTAACCGACACTCTAAAGAATTAAAACAAGTTGAGTATGTCAACAAAGTACGATCAAGTAGTGAACCATAAATAAGATATAAATAAAATAAATTAAGAACCTTAAGCTGTGTGTATCAGCGCGTTGTAGTTCCCTTGAAAAGCTGAGTGTGTCCGCGAAGAAACACATGTAGTAGAGATACATATGTAGCAGAAACACACATGCACAGTATAAGACCAACCTGAAAGAAAATAAAATTCATACGTGTTTAAGAAATAAAATAAAATATTCTGCACGTAGAGAAGATGTATCATTTAAGTTCTCTAGAAGAAATGTCAAAGTCAAACAATTTAATTGACTGTCGATTTAAATTCTTTAAAAAGAAAAATAGTTGTAAATGTTTCAAAACGCTAAATTTCGCGCTACCAATGCTTATCACACTGATGAGTTCCCTCGACGTGAAGAGCTTTACACGATGCAGGCTACGATGCAGGCTGAGGTCATGCTGAGTGGTTTGTGTGCAACAGTGAAAGACCAAGCTGGAAAGAAGCGTTGTCAAGCGTTGTCAAGGAGAAAGCTAAGCGTTGCCAAGCGTCGTTAAGGAAGTAGCTTGGGTGACGTAGAACACAGGAGCAGCATGATGAAAGGAGTGTCACCAAGCTTAGCCAATGAGAGAGCTTATGTGACGTAGTTGCGTAGAAACAGCATGATGACGAGACTGGACAGGACAGGTGAGCACGAGTGAGGAGCGCGAGTCCGTAGTAAGTAGTTGTTTTTTCAATTTGTTTTTTTAAATGCCAAAGTGAAACGCAACGGCAGCAAAGTTGGGATAATGCTGCAGAGCCACAGATCGAAGGAATTAATCACGATAAATGTCCCCGGCTCATAACGATTTCACAAAAGGCAAATGTCAATAGCGAACAAATGCTCTGAAAGTAATTCAAAAGTGCAGCAACGGTAAAGTCAAAACAATGCCGTAGAATCAGAGCCTGAAGTAGTAAAATGCAGGTAAACTCACAGACTCAGACAGGCTTTCATAAAAGACAACGTTTCAATTTAAATGTCTATTCCCCATAAGAGAGTAAAACAATTGCGCGCAGGGCATGAGCGAAAATCCACAAGTAGTAGATGAAAGTTAGATATTGAAAAGAAAGTGAAATCTTTTCGCTAAAGTCTGGGACCTTTAACAGGTTAACCAAACAAAAACTGCAGCGCAAAATACCTTGTAATTCAAATAGTCAGTGTTGAGATCTTTTCCAAATCCACACCAATCCGCATCAAATATGATGGTCTTCAATTTAAATATAAGATGGATCTTCACCAGTCCTCGTCGCCAGTGTGAACAGGTAGATGACCACGTAGTGCAGGATAGGTTCTTTATTAAGATACAGGTAATCAAAGATCTCATCCACAGCACAGCAAGGCATAACTGACTCCGTCTTGGGTTGCATCAGAACATTGACTAGTATGCATCATCACATTCTACCACTTAAAATTCTACTACTGCTAATACATAGAAGAGAAGGATACCACAGTTCTGCAACTAAAATTTCTGTGTAACAGGCCATGCAGGTTTCAATACCACCCTCATTCGCTTGTGACCTATACCATAGGTGTAGCTAGGGGCACTACAATTACTAATATTTAAGTGCATGGAGACAATTGAGTTTGCAGTGTTTTGGTGAAAAAGTAATATGCACATATATCTGGACTGAAACACAATATCAAACAAGCATTGGGCGTTCGACATCGCGGAAGTCAGGCGGCCTTCGTTGGGACGTGGGCGGGGCCTGCAAAAGAAACAGTAAAGAACCGCCGGGAGAACGTCCGGAACCCTGCAGCCTGAATGCTGTAGTCCCTGGCCCCATCAGAGGGACCGGGCGAAGACTGCATGGCACCAGAGGCAACACGGGGCTCCCAAGTGCTGAGGAGAGCCCCGCGGCGTGCCAGGAGACGGGCAAGGACCGAGCCGGTAAGTGAGAGCTTGCAGGCTGTGTGACCACAAGTTGTGTGCACTTGCGGGGGGGATGCGTGTGTAGTGTGTGTGTGTGTGTGTGTGTGTGTGTGTGTGTGTGTGTGTGTGTGTGCATGTGTGCATGCGCGCGTGCGTGCGTGCGTGTGTGTGTGTGTGTTAGTTAGTTAGTTAGTTAGTTAGCTATCCACTTCCTGGCTATGTGGGCCAGGAGATGTGCACGGCTGTCGGTGAACATGCGCGCTCACATGGGAGAATCCCCTGCGCGTGCACATCCCCTGTCTCACATTCCCATGAAGTCAGTAACAATAGATGACGGCTGGACGCAGTGCTTCGCACTGCTAACACAAGCTCAACCTAAAAAGGAGTCTTTATTGTCAGTATTGTTTGCTTCAAGTACATGCAATTGTTCGTTTAATTACATGTACACATTGTGACCTGCTGAATCACTATTGTGTGTAGTAGTAGGGAGGGGCAAGCATTTCAAAAGTATTTGGCACGCATATCTTGTAACAAACAGCAAGTTACAGTATGCAATGGTGTCATTAGAATTCAAAAACTTTATTTTCTGTAACATGTGGAAGCGTTTCGCCTTATTACATCAGATAATTTCAGAACTATGTATAAAAAGTGAGGGGCATATTAGCAAGGGCCATATCTCCACTTTAGCTGGACTTTTTCCCGCTAAAGCGGCGATATTTTTATCGCCCTATTAGCAAGCTGTCGCTAACAGCAGTTAGCGACAGCTTTTAGGCGATAGCTACAGTTTTGGGGCCCGCTTTGCATGTCAGCGATATTTATCGCTAATGACATGGAAAGTGGGCTCACCCAAATTGTTAGAGACTGAAAGCAGTCGCTAACACAGCTATTGCCTATTAGCAAGGCAGGCGAAGCAATAAACAAAATCACGCTAAGCGCGATTATCACTATAAACTAATGACTGCTAAAAAGTTGACTTACCTGTATAATCAATGGGGGGTGGATTATGAGATTAAGCCCCCATTGGCGTTAATGCGAGAATATCGCTGGATTTCCAGCGATATTCTCGCATTTCGCCGCTATCGCTGGATATTTTAGCACAATGGAGAAAAACGTTGCTAATAGCATGTTTTCTCCACTAAAATATCCAGCGATAGGCAGCGATAAAAAAAATTCGCTAACCACGTTTAGCGATAAATATTGCTATTTCTTGTAAATAGGCCCCAGAGAGTTTTTAAACATGAACTGAGAAGCATTCTTGTTCCCTTCCTAACGGCAATGCAGTTTCTGCATTTGAAGGCAAGTGAGAGGTTAAATATACCCACTCGTGAACTAGATTCTTACTAGAGATGGGGTAACATTCTAGGTCAGGAAATCAAACATAAGTCTTTTTTCACAGCGCACATACTGAACTGAGTATCTCAAGGTGCTTCTCATCAGTGATGAAGAACAAAAAGGAGGCTCCGTGAAATAACCATTTGCCTAGGATAAAATGTCGTATGTCGTATACTTGTAAAGCGCACAGCTGCCCCAGCAAAGGGGCGTCCGGCGCTGTATACCGCTGGGAAACCCATGCTGGCTTTCTCTGTGAGATGGTCCCTCCTGGGCATCTCCAAGGTGAAGACAAGCATCCCCGGCGCTGATGGGGCCGTTAGTAGAGATTAAGCAAGCTATTGCCCAGAGTTGCTGAGTGGGACCCATGGTTGGAGTAGGTACGAGGCGAGAATTATCGAGTCCGCTGACCATGGCCCAAGACCATGCCGCGTCGGGAATCGAACCCTGGTCCCGGGCCGACCTCTGCTTCCGGGTGTGCCGCCTCTAACCAGTGAGCCACACCACTCCACATCGGTGTCACACCATTTTGTGAAGCAGGGAAGCTAGGATTTGTCCCAGATTTTCCTGTTGCACACCGTGCAATTCAGTCATTAGAGAAGTGTCTTATCTGGCATCAGAGATTAGTTAATGCTTTGCCCTTAATTCTTGGAGGAAGAGGTAATAGCATGGGTGACAGGCGGAATCCACGTTTTACTTTTAAACATTTTTATATAGCGCAAACTTTGCTGAATGATAAGGTATGGTATATTGATTTGTATAGCATACTAATCGCTAATCATCTGAGAGAGTTTCCAGGAGTCAGCCCCTCTCCTCCCCGCTGAAATGAGCGTCTGTCACAGTATACATGGTTAGCTTTTATGGTCATTCTGTTGATCATCACTAACCCGGGAGTGTCATTTCTAGGGGTGGCCGGAATTTACTTATTCGCGTTACACAAATCTCCGCGAAATGGTAAAAAATCTCTGCGAACACGCAGAAATTCCACGAGCACGCTGAATTGCTTGTTCGCAATGCTTTTTTACTGTTCACAATTGCTGTTTGCGTGCTCGGGGGAAATATCTTGCGAACACGCATTTTGAGAACGCGAACAAGCAAAAAATTTTGCAAAGTCGCGGAACACAGAATTTTGGGCAATTTCGTGTTCTCCGTGCAACGCGAAATTACCCAAATTCCGCGAGTGGAACGGAATTTACCACCCAGGCCTAGTCATTTTCTTTTACAACTCATTTGTGCATCTTCACCAGATTAGGGAGGTTTCATGTCCTTTCGTGCATTTGGCTCAGGTTCAACTTTGCATGAGCCGCACACCTCTCTATTTGTTTGTTTGTTCCCACCGCCTTCGATAGCATCCCCAGAGGTGGGCTTTGGGCGAAGCTAAGGAGATAGGAAATACCATGGCCCCTCCTGAAGGCCATAGAGTCACTCTACTGTAACACCTGGGTGGAAGGTAAACTATCTGTAACTGGGCGACCTCAGGAAAAAGCTCTACAAATAAAAGATGGAAGAGGGCTCTATCACTGCCCCGGACTGTTGAACTTGTATATGGCAGATATGGAAAAGTCATCTAGTAGCCCAAAGGATCTGCCCCCCTCACCCCCCATGGATGAAGCCAAAAATTTAAATCTTCTAATACACAGATGACACGGTGGTACTTGATTACACCCAAATCGGCCCCCAGAGGTCCCTTAATGCGCTCGCCCAATACTGCTCCAGTAAGAACATTACCAACAATCTGAAGAAGGCAAAAACAGAGATCTTTGTTAGAAACCTGAAAGAGAAGAGTGCTCGGTTCGTCGGACCCTCAAGATTAGAAAGAGAAACAAGCTTTACATTTCTCTGCGTTATGCTCAAAGAAAGGGGGGGGGGGCAGGAAAGCTCAGCTAGAATCGATGGCCAACTCAGGAGATGTCTTGCATGCCACGCCACAAGATGCACTCTGACAGTGGCGGCAGCACAGATGATGCCCACACTAACCTATGGTGCAATGGTGTTTAAGGATCAACTCCTCGAGTGGCTGAACAAGAATGCTATAGTCGACTAGCTGCACTCCGAGCCTGCACCAGCCAATCAAAAATAAGAGTGAAATTTAAATTCACGAAGCTGGATTTGAGTTTGAGGGCCAAATTTGTTTGATTCTGTCAAAATGTAAAAATCCCACCAATTGGCTCAACAAAACGCCACTGGGAGAACTGCGGGGAGCTTGGCTCTGCATGGGGCCTGCTCTTGGCAACCACTATTAGAGCCCTGAGTGCGTAAGATCTATTAGAACATTGGAATGTGGGGAGCTCCATTGAAATCAATGGAGTGCTCCGGGCTGGTAATGGCTGGTATAAGCCTGGAGCTCCAACATTCCAATGTTCCTTTGTTCACAGCTCTGGCTGTGAACAAATGCTCCAGGGAGCCTGAGGGGATTCCAATCCCCTCACGCTCCCATAAGACTTTGTTTCTTTTTTTTAGAACATGCTGCCCTCTAGTGGCAAAATGTTCTAATAGCCTTACAGCCCTTCGTAGTTGGGCTATACCGGCTATTAAAGTCCCTCTCCTTCGGCTCGGGGCCTTTAATGCTGGAGAGGGCCTTTAATAGCCGGTATAGCCCTCTACGGCGGGCTATAAGGCTATAATAAATAACTCCTCACCGCGGAGAGCCACAGCTAAGCTATTAATGAAAGTAGCAAAGATCATTTCATTGGATCAGGCCCTCAAGGGCCCGAGAGCTAAATTTCATGGCAGGTGGAATGTGAAACTGTACACTCCAGGTACCCTACCTCAACCTCTGAATCTGCCCTGCCCAAACCATGCAAAGTATACACTTAAGAATGCGTTTTGGCCTTATTCTCCTACGGTGCTTTTGATGTGGTCGCAAGGATGGTGAATGTAACACGCGATGCAGATGGTGCGGACAAACAGAAGAGGAAGCGTTTTTCTAATTTTAAGAAAGCAGCAGTTGGCAATGTTCAATGTTTTTGATTGCTTTTACTTTGGTAATCATTTTTGCAGGGAGCACCTTGACCTCTGGGGCAGCACCCTCCTGGCTCGGAGCTCTTTCGACCAGTGGATGTCAAACTGATGACCCAGATAAGGATAATGCCGCGGTTGTGAACTGGCCAAATCTGGTTTAAAAAGAGAATAATGCCAGCAGGAAAATCTGTGAATGTCGCAATTGGTACGTTTAAAATGCTTATGATTCTTTTTATATTTGTCGTTGTTTATCTCCACAGAGCACTTTGACTCCTGGGGTTGCATCGGGTTTATTTCCACAGAGCACTTGACTTCTGGAGTCGCTTGTGTCAAGTCTTTATTGCGTGATTTAAAAAAACCATTGCAAATACAAAACATTTAAAAGGTTTCAAAATTGCATTTAACATATTATGTTCATAAAAAGCCATTATGTGTAAACAGTAACAGATGAAACTTTCATTTAAAATGTCCTATTCTAAAAAGCCAGTAGGGGTGGCGACAACAAGTAAAACTTGACAGCGTTATTCCAATGGGGGGGGTCGCAAACTGTGGGCACCTCAATACGTTTTTTAGCAGCGTGCTCCATAAATCTTACTAGGGCACAATTTAATTTAGTGTTCCTAGGATCAAAACAGACCAAAACTGCTGCTCTACAGCTTCTAATCATGTTCCTATTCCAATGGTGCTTGAGAAGGGCCCGTCTCTCTGTCAGTAGTTTTGGACACAAGCATATGATATGTATGATGTCTTCTTTGTGGGTCCCACAAAGTCGGCATAGATCTTTACCATGTTCTCTTTTCCATTTTGGCCAATGAGTCAACAGGTTAATAACTCCTAGTCTCAGTTTAAAAAAAACTTAGTTTCATCCGAGCACTGAACGATATAGTAAGGTACGGCTGTGGAATTAACAAGGCATAGGATTGAAGGGTCATCCACCCATGGCTTCTTTTTGCAAGGGTGGCTTTATCTTCCACTATTGATAATTGTTTGGTACTGATTTTCGCTAGCCTTTTGAATTCCTTCTGACTAGCGTGCAAGTTCCAGAGGTCATTTAGGCATAGGGTTTTTAGTCCTTTTGACCAGTAGTCATGTCCTTCTCGCCATGAGTTGTTATCAATGCTGGCCCACACATGGTGTCCTAAACTTCCCTCCTTTGATAACCTCAATTTGTGACAGCACACGAGAAAAGACATGGCTCTGGCCAATGGTTGTTTGCAGATGCCAAGTTCCAACCTAATTTGTGCCGGTGATGTATGGTTTGGTAATTTGAACACAGAACTATAGATCTTGGTAATAATTTTGTCCAGATGGTCACTGTCCAATCCTTTTAAAGCTTCACTACCGTAGGTTAAGTTAGGAATGATTTTTGCCTGAGCCACCTGTAGTGTGGGTGCAAGAGTTGGGCCTTGTAGCTTCTTTTGAATTAGTCCGATTGCAAAAGCAAGTGCCGTACCCTTCCTTTTTAGCTCTTCTAGGTGAGATTTGTATTTTTCATTGTTGTTAAAAGTGACTCCAAGGTACCTTTGGCAATTTGATTCGACGATGCTTTCATTGTTCAAAGCCCAAGGCAGTTTCTTAGCTTTCCTTGAGTGCACTGCTAGAATTTTCGTCTTCCTGTTGTTAATGCGAAGCTCGTTGTTATTTGAGTAGTCGGAAGTAGCATCCAGAAGTCTTTGCATTCCGATCTTTGTTTTACTTAACAGTACCACGTCATCAGCATATAATAGGTTTGTCAGCAACAGACCAGATAGTTTGGGGACGTGGGAATTGACCTTGTTGAGAGCTTCAGGGAGGTCGGCTAAAAATAGGTTAAAGAGTGTCGGGGCCAAGACACAGCCCTGTTTAAGGCCTTTTTCCATCGGAATTGGGCGGGACAATCTTGAGCCGTCCCCGATCCTAATTCTAACCCATGTGTCCTGGTGTAGAAGTTGTATGGCTCTTAGGAGGCCCACTGGAATGTTGAGTCTGGACAACTTCTGCCAGAGTTTACTTCTGTTAACATTGTCGAAGGCCCGTTGGAAGTCAATGAACCCCATATAGAGTGGGCAAGAACAGAATTTCGCTTGGTCAATCAGGCAAGAAAGGGTCATAAGATTGACTGAGGTGCCGGTGTTTATTGTGAAACCTGTTTGATTCGGAGGAATTATAGAGTTATCATCAGCCCATGCCCTAAGTGAGTTGAGCAGCACTCCCGCAAAGTACTTTGCTTCATTGTCGATGAGTGCGATGAGACGGTAATTCCCTGGGGATTTTTTATCCCCTCCTTTAAAGATTGGTGCAAGGATGGCTCCACGCCAGGAAGGCGGTATGGTGTTGTTTTGCAGACATGAATTAAAAAAGGGGGCTTAGACTTCTGGAGTCGCATCCAATGTAGCACGGAGCACTTTCAATCAGCCGTCCCCATGGAACACTTGTGGCTCCAAAAGGGGACATCAAACTTGATACCTTTTTCCTTACCTTCTCAAAACAGTGTCTTATCAATTATTTATATTGGTTTTAGGTCTTGAGATGATTTTAACCCGTTTGCTGCTTCAAACATTCCGCACGGTGCAGAGCGTTTTATTAAGCGGGCGGGGTCGCTTCGGCCAACGGACATGCGCAGCACTACGGAGGTAGTGCTCACGATGGCCGTTGGCCAACAGAAGCAGCGAACGGGTTTATTGAATGAGTTGGGATGTAATGATTTTAACTAATCGAACATCAAGAAAGTTCAAACTTTGTTACAACACACATTCATAATTGCGGCAAAATAATGAGACTCCAAGTCCTGCAAACATATTGTTATAGAGTGGCCACACAATATACTGGGGGACTCAAAGAATATCAAATACATTTCTGATATAATCACCATACTGTAAGAAACTAGGTTTTGAGTTGAGAGTTGCAAGCATGTGAGTCCTTTACAAGCAATAGGTCTACAATTGTTTTTTTACTGGGACCCAAGTACCCTATTGTAGCACTTGACTTTCTCAGGGTAGCGAAGCTGAGTAGTCCAAGGCCTACTCAGGAGATGTGGTGTGTACTACTAATATCCATTCTCTAGCACGCCACAACATCTTATCATCCAGATACTACATATTAGATTACAAATATATACATCAGGTATATGGAGATAGCTTTGGTGACACCCTCCAGCCCTACTGGGTGCTGAACCCCATAATTACAATCCCCCCATATATACCAGATTCAACATCACACTATAAGGAAATATCAGCATTTATAAGGCAGGCTTGCTGGGGCGTGTGGCTTGACGCCCAAGGAAGATGGCGGACACTCTGTGACCCCCACCGGATCGGCATAGGAATAGTCCGTTATGTGTGAGCCTGACGATCCTACATTCATGTGAATTGCAATGTCTATGTCCTAGAACACCTGACATTTGTTGTTTAATGTTTACCTGGCCACGCTGGCTAAAGTAGTAGAATCATGGGGAGTCAGGGTGATCTCCTATGCTGACGACACTCAGCTGGTGTTCTCATTTAGGGATCACTCTGACCCCGGGTTTGCCAACTTCCGCCAGTGTCTGAATAATATATGTGCCTGGATGACTACCAACCATCTCAGGCTTAACACTGACAAAACGGAGGTAATGTTTTTCAATCAGAAGACTACTATTCCCCCTAGCCTTTGGTGGCCGTCGGTGCTTGACCCCCCGCCCATTCCAGCCCTTACAGTTCGCAATCTGGGTTTCCAGTTTGATAATACCCTCTCCTGTACTCCCCACATTAACAAAACCACCTCCGCTTGCTTTGCGAAACTGGGTATGATTAGAAAGATTCTTCCTTACCTCCCTCTAAATGCCCGTAGAACTGTGGTCCAGGCGTTAATTACGTCTCATCTGGACTACGCTAACAGTCTCTACGCTGGTGCTCCTATGTACCAGATCGAACGCTTACAGATTGTGCAGAACGCTGCGGCTAGACTGATCGGTAACATTCCTTACCGCCAGTCGGTAGCAGCTTACCGCGAAAAGCTACACTGGCTCCCCGTTGCACGTCGCATCCATTTTAAGATTTTAACACTCGCTTTTCGAGCCTTGAGTGAGTCCGGTCCAGGTTATTTGAAAAAACGGATTGTCCTTTCTCACTCCGTCAGATCTTTGCGATCGAATAGTCTACGCCTCCTGGTTGTCCCACGTTTCCGTCTTTCTAGGATGGGCGGAAGAGCATTCGGAGTCCTGACTGCCAGACTCTGGAATAAACTCCCCTTGGATTTAAGATTTGCTCCCACTGAACCCATCTTTCGCCGCAAACTGAAGACTTGGTTGTTTTCCTCTCAATAAACTGTTTCTGCTATTATTTCCTGAGTTTTTAGTCGCTAGCGCCGGGACACCCCCTCGGGGGTAGCCGAGCGCTCTATACATTTCTTAAATAATAAATAAATAATAATAATAACATTCATCTGGTTATGCAGAAGCTGTGCCATCACCGAGTTTCGGAGGTATTTTCCGCACCCCTGCTGCCGCCTCAGACGCGGCCGCCATTTTGCGGTACACGCTCCTCATTCACCCGCCGCATTGAAATGCAGTGGTATGCATAATCTGCTTATTAAAACTTTCAATCTCCTTTAGCTTTTCTTTTTTGTTATATATCCATTTATGGATGAGGTTTGCTCTACCAGGCCATGTCATTATTTTTGTTATGCTGCACATTTATTTTTTAATCAACCGTGGCTCGTTTAACATGAAGCGGTCGCAACGTAACTTACTGCTGAGGTGTTAAAGACACACCGCTCAACTTGATAGTTTATCTCCCTTAATTTCATCCTGTGAATCCTGTATGCAGTATCTCCAATGTTCTGAGGTAGTGGTGCACACTTGTCGCTTGTCAGTCTTTTTTTGAGTTTCCTCCAACATCTCAGTTTCTATCTCCTAACTTTTTATAACTGAGGCTTGCTTTACCTACACAGGCTGCTGTTGTTATGGTGTCGCTTGCTCACTTTTGAATCGACTGCTTTTCTCTTCATATGATTGTGGTTGCAACGTTGGTCACTCCTGAAGTGTTGAAGCTGTGCGCACTGTTTAACTTAATTCTCATCTCCTTCATCAATACCCTTTGTATGGGATCTCATTGTTATATCCAGTGATATATCTATTTCTGCAGGATAATTGATATCCAGACCATATTAACCCATTTAGGCCCATATGTATCATTCCAAATTGTGATCGCAAACGCAGAAATTCGCAGAATTTCAGCGGTTGGGATCGCAATTGGGCTTAGTGGTATGTATGAATGAAAAACTGCCTTGCAAAATAAGAACTTTGTGATTCCCTATTTTGCGATTGCATTTAAGGAATGGTAACTCCTTAAATGCAATGTAAGAAGCACAGAAAAAGTGCAATTTGGGCTTCAGGAATCGCAAATTATCACCAACTTCAAGTTGGTGGTAATTTGCGATTTCTTTGAAAAATTCATTTTTTGCATTTTTCAAAGTGCAATGTGCAATACATGCCCTTCATGTGCACCCATGCTTATTTCAGGGGTGCAACAGGGTGTCCTTTTGACACCCTTGCAACCGTGAAATTGCATTCTCAATTTGCGATTCTCTAATTTCTAATCGCAGATTGAAAGTGTCTTCCCATTCATTCCTATGGGTCTCTAGGCCCATATGAATGAATGAATGGGGAATGTTTCCTTAATTGCGAATCACACTTTGCGACTCGCAATCAAGGAATATGTAGGATTCCCAAATCTTTTTGCAAATCCTACTTACATCTCATTTTGCGATTCTCAAATTGCGATTCGCAAAAAATCGTAATTTGGGAATCGCAAAGTCTGAGTTTGATACATATGGCCCTTATTTTCTACTACGCTGCCTGCACTCCATGTCCATACTATTTCTGGATCTTTTCTGCATTTGATTTTTGTGTAATCAATTGACTCACATTTCTCTCAAGTCACTAATGTTAAATTGATGGGGAGGTTGTGATGGCTCTCTTCCTCCACTTCATCTCCATCGAATAGACTTATCAAAAACTCTACAATCTTCACTAAGTTTGCTATGATGGAATCAGCTTCTGCTTCCTCATCAAAGTCTGGTACACCCTCTAAGTCACAATTGCTGTTGCCTATATCAACAAATGTTGTCAAGGTGAACCCTAAACGTCTCAAAAAAGACCCTCCCTCACCGGCAAAGTCACCACCACCTTCCTCTTTAGACTTACTCTTAGAGGAAATACGGGCTTTAAGACCCTTCATGGAAGAGACAAAATCAAAACTTCAATTTCTGACCAACTGATGGTCCCAATTAGATGAGAGACTTGTTGCGGTGGAACAGAGTGTTTCCTCTTATCCTGAGTCTGAAACTAAAGTGTCTGCTCTACAATCACAGTTATCTCTCCTACACTCCTACAGGAGCATGTTGAAGACTTAGAGAACAGAAATCAAAGGAATAACTTACGCATTTATGGCCTGCCGGAGAACACGGAAGGTGCAGATCCTCTTTCCTTCTTCAAATAATTTTTTTTGCCTAAGTTGGTGAGTCTGCCTGTGGATACTGATCTAAATATACAACGTGCTTATAGGTTGGGCCATCAAATGATTAGAAATGATTTCTGGAGCCGCGCTGTTGCACAGGCAGGAGCATAAGTGGCATAATTTTGATAAATGTAACAAATATATGCAAAATTATCGATGAAATAGCATTACTCCACATCGTGTAATTTTGGGGACAACTCTTAACACAATGTGTACCGTTCAAGTAATTTTTAAATGCTAATGGCGATTCAGGTAGATTTCTTTTACCCAGGTATACTGTTCAGAAAATTTGTGAGCGTGAAATCATGAATCCAAACCTAAGTGGTAGTATTTTGTACGTGAGTGACCGGAAATATACTCAAAATTACATGATGGTCTGTTTTGGTAATTTTTTGAGCATGAGATGCATTTTGTGTAATTGTGTGGTAATTTGGCAGAAATGTTCTGTAATTTCACGTAATAACACTACAGCAAATTATGTATGTATGTTTCATTTACCCCTAGTTCTATTACATATCTTCGGCGTTGTGCTCTTAACAGTTCATTCTTGTCTGGATGCTAAGTCACAATTCAAATAATACAATAATTTGGTTATGCTCCCATCTCCATCGAGCTCTTACTAGTCTATGCAATGCCCTTGCAGTAACAGGATCTCTTGTTTTTCGGGTACTTAGCTGTTCCTTCATGTGAGTTGATACTGTCTGCTGGCTCGAAGGTGATACATTGTGTTTATTCACTTCCGGGTAGCGGTCCCACGTAACTCTAGGTGAACAACTAGACCGCTACCCGGAAGTGAATAAACACAATGTATCACCTTCGAGCCAGGCGTGGCGAGAAGGCTTAAATAAACGGACTGGGGATGCTCGGGACTTCCAGCCCAGCTGAGTGCTCTAGCCACCGTGTCTGTCTGCAGTTACTTCAAGCGCGTAAGCCCACTCCAGGCCTGGCCCTCACATGCTGGTCTCCGCTCGGATATTCAATGAGAACCAGTTCACTCAAGATGGCAGCCGAGTTTAGCCAAGACTTGCGGGAACTGCAAATCTCACTACACTTCGTCTGATTACAGCACACACTAATTTCTTGATTTTTGGAATTATTGTGGCCTGACACTTCTCTTGAATTCAGCGGTGACTGAATTTGAGAGTTGGAAGTCAAGTATTATGATATTTGAGTTAGGATTAAACCTGATGTTGTTTCCTAACAGTTTGGGCCCAGATTGATTAAACTACTTGGTTCAGTTACTGCAAACAGTGTAGGTGTGCGGGGAGGGAGTTCCATGTCTTGGCTGCCAGGTAGGAGAACGATCTTCCTCCAGTGGTGGCTCTGCGAATCCGTGGGACGGTGGCAGGGCGAGGTTGGTGGAGCGGAGCTGGCGGGTGGGGGTGTAGAACGAGAGGCGGTTGTTGAGGTATTCGAGCCCATGTTGTGGAGCGCTTTGTGTGCGTGGGTGAGCAGCCTGAACGTGGTCCTCTTGCTGACGGGGAGCCAGTGCAGGTTTCTCAGGTGGGTAGACATGTGGTTGTGGCGAGGGATGTCGAGGGTGAGTCGTGCTGAGGCGTTCTGTATGCGCTGGAGCCGTTTCTGAAGTTTGGCTGTGGTACCTGCGAATAGGGCGTTCCCGTAGTCCAGTCGGCTGGTGACGAGGGGCCTGGGCGACCGTCTTTCTGGTTTCGGTGGGGATCCACCAGAAGATCTCTCAGAGGATGCGTAGGGTGTTGAAGCATGAGGACGAGACTGCGTTGACTTGTTTGGTCATCGTGAGGGAGGAGTCCAGGATGAATCCCAGGTTACGTGCGTGGTCCGTGGGTGTCGGTGCAGTGCCCAGCATCGTGGGCCACCAGGAGTCATCCCAGGCGGATGGGGATTGTCCGAGGATGAGGACCTCCGTCTTGTCCAAGTTGAGCTTCAGATGGCTGTGCTTCATCCATTCTGCGACATCTTTCATTCCGTCCTGGAAGTTGGCTTTGGCGTTGAGAGGGTCTTTGGTGAGGGAGAGTATCAGTTGGGTGTCATCGGCATAGGAGATGATGTTGATGTTGTGTTTGCGTGCGATGGTGGCGAGGGGGCTCATGTAGATATTGAAGAGGGTTGGGCTGAGTGAGGAGCCCTGGGGTACGCCGCAGATGATCTTGGTGGCCTCGGAGAGGAAGGAAGGGAGGCGGACTCTCTGGGTTCTGTCGGAGAAGAACGATGTGATCCAGTCCAGGGCCTTTCCTTGGATCCCAAGTGTTGTAGAGGCGGGTTATTAGGGTGCGGTGGCAGACGGTATCAAAGGCTGCCGAGAAGTCCAGGAGGATGAGAGCGGCTGTCTCTCCATTGTCCATCAGGGTCCTGATGTCGTCGGTGGCTGCGATGAGGACGGTCTCGGTGCTGTGGTTGGCTCGGAATCCGGACTGGGATGGGCCAAGCGAGTTGTTTGCTTCGAGGAATGCAGTCAGCTGTTCATTGACGGTTTTCTCGATGACTTTAGCCGGGAAGGGGAGAAGAGAGATGGGGAGAAGGTTCTTGAGGTCTTTGGGGTCCGCTGTTGGTTTCTTCAGAAGGGCGTTGATTTCTGCGTGTTTCCAGCTTCCAGGGAAGGTGGCTGACGTGAAGGAGCTGTTAATGATGTTCCGGAGGTGGGATGCGATGATGGTGTCGGCTTTGTTGAAGATATGATGAGGGCATGGGTCGGAGGGTGAGCCGGAGTAGATGGTGTTTATGACGCGGGTGGTGTCTTCTGTGCTGATGGGCTTCCGTGCGCTGAGGCTGGTGGTCGTTGGTTTGGTGGCTGGAGGTGGAGTCTGGGGTCCGAAGCTGTCGTGTATGTCTGCGATCTTGCAGTGGAAGAATGTGGCGAGGGAGTTGCAGAGGTCTTGCGACGGTGTGATGTCGTTGTTGCTGGCGCTGGGGTTGGCGAGCTCTTTGACGATGCTGAAGAGTTCCTTGCTGTTGTGGGAGTTGTTGTCCAGCTGCTCTTTGAACGATATCCTTGTGGTGGTGTGGATCATCTGGTGGTATTCGCGGGTGGCACTTTTGAGGGCTGGCATGTTTACTGATGTTCGTTTGTGGTGCCAATCTTTTTTGAGGGTTCGACATTTTTTCTTTGCGATTTTGAGGGTGTCTGTGAACCATGAGGTTTTTCTGTTACTAGTCTTGCCTGAGGGTTTCCAGTAGGGCGAGGTCGTCGGCGCAGTTGGTGAGCCACTGTGCGAGATTGTCTGCTGCGTCGTTGGTGTCAGGGGTGTCGACAGGTGGGTTCTGGCTCAGCGATGACCACCTAGAGATTCATCTCTTGATAGTGGCGGTCTCTGGGCCACTGTGGTCGGAAACACAACTGTTGGTTTCGTAGTAAGATCATCTATTGGCGCTTGGCAACCCTAGCATTAATTTCTCCCAGGAACAGTAGCTTGCTTAATGGTTGGTAGTTCATAAGTACCTCTGGGTGCAAGCTGGGCCACTAAGGAAGACCTATCTGAACCTGTGTCCAGGAAGGCATCTTGGCCAAAAGAAGCATTGGTCTAGTTTCATAGGAGTGACCAGGCTTCCTGTTGTTTCCTTCATGACTTAAGACGGGAAGATGTTATCCGCAGAGGACTTAGACTTCATAGGAGGAAGACAGACTTGTCATCGATAAGGAGCATGCTGGCAGTAGGGCATTTGTGTGCGCTGCAGGCGGGAGCTGTTGCAGGGTTCGCCTCACGGCGTTGCGTTGCTGGTGTGTTCTTGTACTTTGTTGGTCTTGTTGCTGAAGTGAAGAATGGTTTGTTTTGTGTCTCTCCTTGGGGTAGGTGGTTGTTGGTACAAGATTTAGACTCTAATGGAAAAATGGCTGCTAAAAAAAATTCTGGAAATTTCTCCCGCGTTGCGATGGTAGTGAGAGAGCACAAGTTTGGGAAAAAATGTATAAGTGCGCCATATTTACAAGCACGTAGTTAGTTTAAACATGTTTTGCACACGAGTGTTTTATATCCAGGAGTGAAATATACAGAGTGTTTTATATTCAGTAGCGAACTGTATAGAATGTTAAGTAGAGTAACTATAATTATAACGGTGTGAGATTAATGTAGAAATGTTGGAATATATGTGAAAACCTCATGTTCTCATGTTAAAAGAATCATGTCCGAATTAAATGTAATTTTGAAATCCAGATTAAATGTGTAGGCCTCAGGGCAATTCACAGCAAACCTAAATGTGCTGCTAAAATAATGTGAGATAAGGTTGACGTGGTTCTTCCAAATGTATTATTGAACTTAGGGTTAAAAGTATATGCTTTATAGATGTGTTATTTTAGAAACGTATGCTAGTTAAGAATGTTTGCTGTTTAAATCAAGTTAACGTTTTAAGAGTGCAGGGACCTGCTGCATGTAAATCAAGTAGGCCTGAACAGATAATGACATGTCGTTTGAACCGCCATGTGCTCGTTAGGGAAGAAGTCGAGAGGTGTCCAGCACAGAGCTTGGAGTGTGTTTTACGACTTAAAGATATGGTGGAGTCTGGAATTTGAGGCCCACTGCAGGACGAGCTGTATGCAGGTGCGAGGGTCCTAATCAGCTCGAATGAAAGGGACTTTGTTCAGTGGCGCCTTGCGCAGGCCTGTAGGAGTTTCCAGGAATTTAGGGGGTATCGGCGCATTGGAGAAGAAGCCTGGGAACCAAGGTCAACTTTAACAAGGGTCTTCAAGAGTACCATCATGGAGTTTGCCGCGCACAGAGATACCACGTGAGGGGCGTCCCAAGGGGCGTTCCTATCAGAAATGTGATTTGGTATTAGGGAAAGAGACCCGGGAGGAGAGCAGAGCAGATGATTTTGGGAGCCTAAGGAAGCGGATGGGTAGGCAGATAGGCTGATCAGGAGAGACCCATTATCAGAGAAGAGACAAAGAGAAGTGCGTGATCTTCTTAGGAAGTCACCACGGCTGACACCTAGAGGGTAAAGATCTTGCTAAGTAGGGATGTCACTTAGTATAGTGTAGGGACAGACTAACCTTAATTTTCTTTTCTGTAATGACTTTGAGATTGCAACTTATATCCATTTTGACAACCCTTATGGTTTTCGAGATTGTACTTATTATTCTGTTTTTCAGACTTAGACTACTCAAGAAGTTCATGTTCATAGTGATACCAATTTATCTTTTGAATCTCATTTTGAGAAGTTTGTACCTTCAGTTATCTCTGACTTTATATTAAATCTTTGAAACTTAAAATTTGGTCAGTGGTCCTTTAGAGTGGTGTAAGTTTTTAAAGTGATTGACTTATTGTAAGATTACCTTTTACTCAATGACAGGTACCAACGATTCAGTCGACTTAGTTTGGGATTTGGTAAGGTAACTAGTAACCAGTAATCCCGCGTTAGCAGTTGGTAGCAGAGTGAGGATGGTTATCTTCTTGAGGAAGGTAATCTAGAGAGGTTAGTTTACCCCAAGGCCCGAGACGTCGAGAGACGAGCAGCGGAAGAATCGTGTGCCGAAAGGTGCAGACGGCGCGAGAAAAGCAGCAGTATCGGAAGAGAGTGAGTATAACAAAGGGTCATGCGTGAACAGATTGCGGTGTTTTGTGTTGTATTTGTATTGTAATGTCTTGCGGAGTTGAATGCCTGTAGTGTGAATGAGAGAAGGTTGTGAGCGCGCGCAACCTGGTAAACTGGTAACCTGGTAAACGGGTGAACTGGTGAAATCTTAAGTTCAGGCCAGAGCTTAAGTGGTTTTGGGTGTATCGAACATCCAGGGTAGTTGTCGACCATAGTACGGAGGTCACGAGGTACCATTGACCGCCGTGGATCCAAGATAGGGGGAGTGTAAGAGTGAGTGTATGAGTAACGGACGCTGGTCGAAAGTTACTGTGTGTGAGTAACCTATCGGAGAAGGCGATTGTCTGGAAGTAAACGGAAAGATATTTCGCCAAGTTAAGGTGACAACTACAGAAAGACTGTGGGCGTACAGTCAAGAAAGGTGATCGCTTGGACGGAAGTAATCATTTTTTTTTTCAGAGTATGAATGGGACGCGTGCATGACCGAGGAGACGAGCTGAGAAAGGAGGGGAACTGCTGCGAAGGGGGACGGGTGACGTCGGCTAGAGCCGCGCTGTGATTGAGCGGTTGGTGTGACGTTAGCTAGAGCCGCGCTCTGGTTGGGCGGCTAGAGTGACGTCGGAGGAAAGTCGCGTACGGATAGGCCAGTTAGTGAGAACGGCGCTGAGATTGGTGGAGTGTCATCAGGAAGTAAACAAACACAGAGAAAAGAGAAATCATGAAGTGTTTTAAGTGTTTGAAAGGGATTTTTAAACGTAAACGAAGTGAACATTATTACGGGGAAGAGGCTCCGCCAGAGGGTACGCCAGCTCATTATATGGCAACGAATGTGGGGCTGCATACCATATTATGGATTGGGGCTTGGAATAAGCTTACGGAAGGGAATGAGGAAATGCAATTCCCGAAGTACGGGACGTTTAAGTTAGAGGTGTTACATCGGCTAAAAGCAACCATGTCCTCATTGAAACCCTCGCCCAGACCAACACAGTTTGAGGCCCTTAATGCATGGATTAAGGCTGCACACGATAGAAATTTGAACAGGCCTCAACAAAGGCTGACGCGATCGGTAAGAGCAGTGCGGGATTCTAAATGGGATGAGGAGGCAAAGCGTTGGAGGGTACAGGCTATTGAGGTGGAAAAAATGTATCCGATGAGGGAGGTGGCAGGAGGAGGAGGAAACCTCATGGAAGAAGACGAGGAAAGCGAGTCGGAGGACAATCTGATAAACAGGTTGTTGATGGATAGACCACCTCCAAGGGTGGGGGTGATAGAAGATAGAGGGCTCGCAAGAGAAGATGGGAATGACATAGAGGGATATACACCACTCCCTATATCGGAATGGACACCTATCAAAGGCGGAGAAATACCTCAAAACAACACTGTACAGAGTGTAGTGGGAAGGTTTGTGGTGCAGAAAACGCCAACCACCGAAAGGGCTGAGTCTGTGGGATTGCCAGATGCTCTTCAGGTGCCTGTTACCATAGGACCCATAGTTTTGATCTATAACCCTGAGAGAGATAGAGAGGAACAACAAAGGCAATCGGATAGGGAAAGGATTGAGATGGAAAGGAGGAATAATGTGACAAATGCATGGAAACAATTGCCAGGATCGGTAACATGGAATACCCCATTAGACACGACTGTCGGTCCCAATTCAGAACAGGGAGGTCCGAGAGGACCAATGGATCTAAGGGGACCGCGGCCAAGATCCTATTCAGAATTAAGAGCTGATTTGAGGGAATGGGACGGGTCCATAGTATCCCTGAGTAACAGGACAAGAACGGAACCAGAGTGGGAAAGCAGGGGTAACGGGACTGTATCTCACTGTGGGGCCAGCGAAAGCAGTCAGGGTCGGGAAGGCCGAAGTCCCGAGAATAGAGGGGATGCATGTCCTACAAATCAGAGAGAACAGCAGGAACAGAATACGAGGAGTATGGAGTGTGAGGAGGTGTCTCGCCTCACGCAAACAGAGGGAGACCAAAGAACGCAAGAGTACAGAGATAGGTTTAGGTGTACTCATCACTCACACGCACCTGGGGAAGATGTTCAACATTGGAGGAAAGAGAACAGTGATAGGTCCCGCCATACTTCGAGTAATCAAGAATCACGGGGAAATAGTGAGGAAAGGGGGAGCAATGGGATGCCTTACTATGTACCCAGTGAAAACAGGCAGAATGGGGAAGGCGGGAAGGTGAGAAACAAGGAAGTATTTCACCATCCACCCCGAGAAGATGGAAAGGCATGGGACTTAGAGAGATGGGAACAGGGGAGGACTCCCTTTAACTCACCAGTGCCTAGACGCAGGGCTAGGAGCTGGGACGGGAGGGAGGCAGAAGGTACATCTGGACCAGAGGTGCTGAAAGCTGCGATAAAGGTTAAAAGGCTTGATGTCTCCAGTCTAAAATCCGATCTTGACGAGATTATAGAAGGAACGGTGCCTTTAGAAAGGATCGATTTGTACGAACAAGACGAATTGCTGTTCATAGCGAAGGATACTACTAGGAGAGCTAGAGCATTCCACGAGAAACTATCTAATTTGGCCGACAGGTATGCTGTAGATTTATCTAGGACAAGGGCACTACAGAGTAACCATAGGTTACAATACTCAGACCAAGACCTAGATGAGAAGAGGACTACTGGATTGAAAACTCACATAAGGGAGTTGATATCTGGGATAAGAGTGTGGAGAGAACAGGACAAATGGGAAGAAAGGTGGTCGAAAAAGGGCACGGTTAGGCGAAGTACAAATGTGATGACCCCGGAGGGAAGGGTAAGGCAGATGGAGGCATTCCCTTTGCGAGAAATATCCAACGGAAATTATGTACATGTGCCCTGGAGTAGAGGAGACTTAGCTGCATTTACCAACTCATTTCCGAAGTTGCGGGACAATCCAGTAGAGTGGTATAAGCAGGTAGAGAGGTTTGTTAAAATTTCGAAGGTATTGTGGATTGATTTGAACACGTTGTTTGACATCGTGGTCCCATCTGATCTGTGGACCCCTTGTAAGACTAGTGTCGAATGGCCAAATGCTGAACCATTGAGGGATGCTCGAACTAATGGACCATCTGAGATTGTCATGCGAAAGTATGAAAGGGTAATAGCATGGCTGAAAGATAAGGTATAGATTGGGTAAAGATAGATCGAACAAGGCAAGAACCGAAGGAGACCGTGCATGAGTTTTATGAGAGGTTGTTGAAAACATTCAAGCAATACAGTGGACTTGATGTAATGGATCCCAAAGATATAGGACAATTTGTGTCAAAGTTTGTCTTGGGGTTGAGACCTGATATTTGTTTGATGATACAGCAACATTTAATCTGTTGGCAGAATAAACCACTAGATGAGATTCTACGTTATGCACGATACTGTAGTGATGAAATAGACTCTAAAGCCAAGAATCTAAAGGAGAAATTGATGGTGGTACAAATGCAGTCCGCCGGGAAGGGTGGCCAGCAGAAACAGGGGATGGGACGAAAGCCAAACGGTCAGAATAAGGACAATGAGGAAGGGCAGAGACCTAGGATAGACTTTGCCACTTTAAAGAAAACGACAAAGTGTCATCAGTGTCACCAGGTGGGGCATTGGCGACGCGAGTGTCCCTTTAACCCGGAAAATGGAGAGCTAGAAGTAGAAGAGCAGGTCCAAGAAGTCCCAACGCAAAAGGTGACAGTTCCAAGCAGTAAGGTGGCCAAAGGGGGGACTTCGGCTCCACGGGTCCAATTCCCACAGCCACCGAAGATAGCAGCTGGGGGAAAGGTCTTTAAACAAATGCCTCTGTTTATCGAGGAAGAAAAGTGTTATTACATTGATCCATTGACAGGACAACGGGTGAGCAGTGAAGAGGACTGTACCCTCGGGGCAGTCCTAGAAGTGGATCAGAGAGGGCCATTTGTTGAGGCAGAAGTGGCAGGGTGTCCCACTACGTTCTTAGTGGACACTGGGGCTACTCGTTCGACTCTGAGATCAGCGGTGGTTCCAGACTTGCCAATGTCAGGGGAAACAATTCAGGTGGTAGGAGTCGCAAATAAAAGAATGACTAGTCCTTTGACAGAACCAGTGTCTGTGAAAATTGGAAACCACATGAACGAACATCAGTTTGTGGTTTGTGACTCGAGTCCGGTATGTCTGTTAGGAAGGGATTTGTTGTGCAAATTGAACTGCACCATATACTGCACCCCGCAAGGAGTGGAGGTACAGACTACCGACGAAGATGCTACTTTTAAGGTGGCCAATTCGAAATCCTGTGTAGAACTATATCCTACTCTGACAATAGAAGATCTTCCCCAAGACCTACGAGATGCAGTGGCGTCAGAGGTATGGGATTTCACAGGAGAAGAAATAGGATTGATTAAGGGGGTAGAGCCGGTAAAAATATTGGTAAAACCAAATGTTGAGTTTCCAAGAACGCCTCAATACAAATTGTCACAGGAAACGATTGCAGGAATAAAGCCTGTGATCGAGTCAATGATTCAACAGGGAATACTGAAGGAAATTGTGGGTAGTCCTTGTAACTCCCCGATTATGGGTTTGCAGAAACCTAGCGGGAAGTTTAGGATAGTTCAGGATTTACGAAAAATTAACAACATAGTTGTTTCATGTTGTCCCGTGGTACCGAATCCATCAGTGATACTGTTTCAAATACCATGTCAAGCAGAATGGTTCACAGTGATAGATCTTTGTCAGGCTTTCTTTTCAATCCCATTGGATGAAGAGAGCAGGTACCTTTTCGCTTTTAAAATGGAAGATCGCGTTTTAACATGGTGTCGAATCCCACAAGGATTCACAGACAGCCCATCCATCTTTAATCAGTTGTTGAAGAAGAATCTTGAGAATCTAGTACTGCCACAGAACTCGGTTCTGGTACAGTACATAGATGACCTACTTGTTGCGTCAGAAACAGAGGAAGCCTGTAAAGCAGACTCAATTGCCTTACTGAACCATTTAGCTGAAAATGGACATAAGGTATCTCCGAGCAAGTTGCAGTATTGTCTGACAGAAGTACAGTATCTAGGGCACAGGTTAGAAAAAGGGAAACGTAAGGTGTCCCCAGAGAGGATTGAGGCGATAATGAAAATGAATGCGCCTACAACACAGAGAGAAGTTAGAATGTTCCTAGGAATGGTGGGTTACTGCCGACAATGGATAGTTAACTTTTCACTGAAAGCAAAGCCCTTACAGAAACTGACGCACAAGGAGGTGAGTGATCCGGTACCATGGGACGAAGAATGCTTGGTGGCGTTCTTGCAGCTGAGAGACGATTTGTGTCGTGCTCCGGCTCTGGGAATGCCCGATTACGATAAATCATTTTCACTCTATTGCTGTGAGAGAGAGGGATGTGCTTTGTCAGTCTTGGCACAGACCCACGGAAACGCCCGTAGACCAGTTGCATATTTTTCGGCTACATTAGATCCAGTAGCCGCAGCGTTGCCCGGATGTCTCAAATCCGTTGCTGCAACGGGTGTCAGCATTGAAAGGAGCGAGAGTATTGTGATGGGACATCCAGTGGTGGTGTATGTACCACATTCAGTTGAATTGTTAATGACCAGGACGAAGACGCAGCATCTGACCAATAGTAGGCTCACGCGCTACGAGCAAGTTATTCTTGCCGCAGAGAACGTGACTCTCAGGAGATGCTCTGTCTTGAATCCTGCTACTTTGATGCCATTACCCACTGTGATAGAAGGCGAAGGATGTGAAGACCACGATTGCCTTGATGTGACTGAACTATGCACGAAACCCAGACCAGATATTGTGGATGAGCCATTGTCTGACCCCGATGAAATTTATTTTGTTGATGGCTCATGTTTAAGAGACGATACTGGTCGGTTGAGAGCAGCTTATGCTGTTTGTACTATTACTGGAGTTGTGGAAGCCGCTTGCCTGGAAGGAGTACATTCCGCACAGGTAGCAGAAATTATTGCCTTAACTCGTGCCTGCATAGCAGGAAACGGAAAGAGAGTCACCATCTACACGGACAGCCAATATGGTTTCGGTGTGGTTCATGATTTCGGGCAGTTGTGGTCTCAGAGGGGTTACATGACCTCCTCTGGTTCGCCCATTCGAAATGGAGAATTTGTGCGGCTGTTGTTAGAAGCATTGCAAGGTCCAGTTGACATCGCAATAGTAAAGTGTGTGGCTCACACTAAGAATACAGATTTTGTGTCACAAGGCAATAGATACGCTGATGAAGTCGCACGTTACTGTGCGGAACAAAATTATTCTTTCTCAAAGGTGGAAATAGAAGGTGCAGAAGAAAGGACAGAATTAAGCATGATGTTAGAGACCGTGGATTCCTGGGAAGATTTGAGGGTAATGCAGGAGAATGCACCAGAAACTGAGAAAAGGGCATGGGAAACCGCAGGTTGTGTGCGAAGTGAAATGGATTTTTGGGTTTCAGCAGATGGGAGAGCTGTGTTACCTGAAGAATTAGCTAATCCCATGGCAAGAGAAATACATGGTCCAGTACATCTAGGAAGGGATGCTATGATGAGAGTGTTTAGGCAAACTTGGTATTGCCCTAAATTTAGAATAGCAGCAGAATCAGTATGTAAGCGATGTGTTACCTGCCAACAACTGAATGTGGGCAAACGAACACCAGTAACACTGAGTCACATTGGGAGGTCGGGGGGGCCTTTCAATAGAATGCAATTAGATTTCATCGAAATGCCAAGGGTCAATCGCCTTAGGTATGTGTTGGTGATTGTATGTGTATTTTCCAGATGGGTTGAAGCGTACCCTACACGTAGGTGCGATACACTCACAGTGGCTAAATTGTTGCTCAGGGAGTTGATACCGCGCTTCGGGGTGCCTGCCTCTTTGGAATCTGACAGAGGAAAACATTTTAACAGCGAAATAGTGAAGATGTTGTGCTCCACACTGAATATCGATCAAAAGCTGCATTGTAGTTATCGACCAGAAGCTTCAGGAATTGTGGAACAAGTGAATGGCACTTTGAAGAATAGATTGGCTAAAGTAGTGGCATCCAAATCTTTGAGTTGGCCAGATGCTCTTCCTCTAGTGCTCATGAGCATGCGCAGCACCCCTGACCGGAGGACAGGTCTTTCTCCCCACGAGATCCTGATGGGGAGGGCCATGAGACTTCCTACAGTTCCAACTACTGCCCTACTGAATATTACAGATGATCTGATCTTAGATTATTGTAAAGGACTGTCTGACGCCATCCATTCTGTGTCCCTTCAGGTGCATGCGGTTGAAGTTCCAGCATCGAGGAACCTGTGTCATGACCTGAACCCAGGGGACTGGGTCTTGGTTAAAAAACACGTCCGGAAGAACTGCCTAGATGTTCGCTGGCGTGGGCCCTTTCAGGTAATCCTGATAACGAACACCGCGGTGAAGTGCGGGGGGCTGCCAAATTGGATCCATGCATCCCATACTCGAAGAGTTCCAGCACCTCTAGAAGGAACAGCTCCTATCCCAGACGAAAGCCCGGAAGTGGAAGAAGAGTCGCAAGAAGGGATTGAGGCAGCTGAGGGGGTGTCGGAAGAAGTTGGGAACGCAACGGATTCAGAAGAAGAGCGAAGGCAGGACGGCAGTGAGACGGAAGACGCAACTGAAGGAGAGAGCAGAAGTGAATACGACTCAGACTCAGATCCGTATCAGAGCGACCAAGAACCAAGTGAGAGGACAAGGAATAGGAGAATAAGGCTTGGAGCTGCCACTTGGCCAGCAAGGAGAAGAAGGCTAAGTTTGAGGTCGGCCCAAGAAGAAACGCTTGCTCCTATATCCGAAGACTCAGATCCAGAAGAAGATATCCAGGATCAAGCCGAGGAGGGTCTTAGAAGATCAAGGAGGGTGCGAGTGCCTAGCAGAAGATACTCTACTCCCGACTGGACCTACCTCGTTGCAGATGTCTGGGAGACACAGAACAGGGAGGATCAGGGAAGTGGAACTGGTCAGAACTGACCCGATCATCACAGTGCAAATAAGGTTTCTACTGCCAGGAGCGGAGACCGAAAGGTTGCTGACACTCAACATCGTTCATCCTCCTCTCCTGAGCGGAATAAGAAAATTGATTTTAGAGACAGTTGAGTTTCCAGTTTGCTGTTCACGATATCCAATATTGGAGGGAACTCTTCTTCGTTTGGAAATGCTTGAGCGAGTAGTAGAAATCCTAGGAGCGCTCATAGTTGTGGATTAATACCATATTGCGAATGTCTTCAAGGGGGCGCAGAACTGGAAAGGTGAAGAAAGTGATCCTGATTAGAACGGACCCCTTTGTGATTGTGGATGTAGAGCTGATAGTACCAGGAGTAGAAATTGAAAAAACGTTAACTCTCAATTTCGTCCGTCCACTTGTCCAAAGCGAAATAAGGAGAATAATCCTAGAAACAGTTGACTTTCCATGTTGTGGTACGAACTGCCCAGAACCTGAGGGAATGTTACTTCGGATGGACATTTGTGAAGACGTAGTGTCCCTCCTTGAGTCATACATAACTTCAGACGAAAATAAGACTTTTGAAAAGAAATTGTAAAATTGCTGCAAGATAACCTAGCGCCGAGTGGAAGAAGAAAAAAAAATGGTAGGGGTTTCATTTTAGTGGATGGAGAAGGGCTAGGGTTGTCTATTTTCTACTGGACTTTGAACTGTTTTGCGGAAACAAATTGTCAAGCTTCCAAGTGTTCAAAAGAGAGACATTGCAAGAGAGAAAGACTTTGTTTGAAAAGAGGAAGAAGTTGATGCGGGAAGAACGTCCAAAGCGACACTGTTTGAGAACATGGAGGCTGGCAACCCGAACCGCAGGGCAAAATGTATAGTTGTTACACTTTTAGGAGTAGTGGTTTCTCTTATAATTTTAGTGGTAACTGTTTCATTCCTAGTGGGACACGAGAGGGATGAAACTGCAGTCAAGGAGGTCAAGGGAGTGTCAACACCGAAAACTACCATTATTAAGGAAAAGGGAAACATCAATGATAAAGACAAAGCGTTGTTAGATGCAGAAATAAAAAGGCTACCTACAGATGAGTCACAGGGAAATTACAAGTCAAATGCTTATGCTAAATTGCTTTATGAATATGTTGATGCCATGGAAGTGAAGGATTGTTACGTTTGTATGCAATTACCAGCTTCGGTAGAGGAGGGTATCAGATACCATCATCTTCCGTTGACGTATGGAATCACGTGCAGTTTGTTGTTGAGCATATTTTATGGACGAGAAGGATTTGAGTATTATTTCTCGAATTTCGACTCGACATTGCCAGAGGTCCCGAATTTCAAGCATTTGAACAAATGGGAATATTACAAAAGCGAAGACAGATTACACAAATGGTTTATTCCATGGAAAACGTTAGATACTTCACATGCTCGAAGGAACAATCTGACTTGTCAAGTATCAGAAGTTGAGAAAAAGTTTATAGGACAGGTAGATACTAGATACAGGAGGCAGAAGATTTTGAAGGCATCAGGACAATGGGAAACAGATTGGACCAAGGAGGAAAGGGCACATCAAAGAAAAGGTAGTATTGGTCCAATTGCTTTGGATAAGGAGAAACGGGGGAAACTGTGCATACACAGGAGTTACTCCTATTATGAGAATTTTTATGTAGGTCAAGTCAATTGTGAACATGCCTTTCAACTGGAGTATTACTCTAAGGATTTTTTGAAGGGGATGCAAGCAATTCCAAATGTATATTTTGTATGTGGAAGAAATGCCTATGTGAAGTTACCAGATAATTGGTACGGATCATGCTATCTGGCTGTTGTCTTCCCTAAAATATATCATGTTGAGAATCTAGACACGCCAAAGAAAGAAATACCAACTAGATGGAAGCGAGGGCTGGGTGCAGCAGAAGTAGTTGGAGATGTACTCGGTGCTGCATTCCCTATCTTAGGACTGATATTGAATGACATTAAGATCAGGAGGTTAGCTACAGTCGTAGATAGGCTATCTGCCAGTACTGCAAGATCATTGATGCTGATAGAAGGGGAGATGCAATCGATTAGGGCAATGGTTCTTCAGAACCGACTTGCTTTAGACGTTCTGTTAGCTAAAGAGGGAGGAGTCTGTAAGGCTTTGAAGGTCCAGGAATGCTGCACTTACATTCCAGACAATTCAAAACCTCTAGAGAAGTATATACGAAACATCACTGCCATACACTACGAAATTGAGGATCTGGCAAAAGTAAATGTGTGGGAAAAAGTAGGTCATGGAATGGGTAAAGTTGGAGGTTGGTTTGCCAACTTAGGAAAGGGTATCGTTTGGTACATACTGAAACCCATCATCATAATTGTGATTTGCGTAATCACTTTGTGGGGATTGGTGCGTTTGTATCAATGTTATAGAGCAAATAGGTTGCAGAGAACTATGAGGAAACAGGAGGAAGAGTTGACAGCGATGCAGGACACTCAATACAAGAGTCTGAAAGCATTAGAGAGTATGAAAAGAAGTGGCACAGCCATGACTTCACTTTGAAGGGTTCTACATTTTTAGTGTCTTGATGGTGATGACCCCAGAAGGTCATCAAAGGGGGGATTGAGAGAGCACAAGTTTGGGAAAAAATGTATAAGTGCGCCATATTTACAAGCACGTAGTTAGTTTAAACATGTTTTGCACACGAGTGTTTTATATCCAGGAGTGAAATATACAGAGTGTTTTATATTCAGTAGCGAACTGTATAGAATGTTAAGTAGAGTAACTATAATTATAACGGTGTGAGATTAATGTAGAAATGTTGGAATATATGTGAAAACCTCATGTTCTCATGTTAAAAGAATCATGTCCGAATTAAATGTAATTTTGAAATCCAGATTAAATGTGTAGGCCTCAGGGCAATTCACAGCAAACCTAAACGTGCTGCTAAAATAATGTGAGATAAGGTTGACGTGGTTCTTCCAAATGTATTATTGAACTTAGGGTTAAAAGTATATGCTTTATAGATGTGTTATTTTAGAAACGTATGCTAGTTAAGAATGTTTGCTGTTTAAATCAAGTTAACGTTTTAAGAGTGCAGGGACCTGCTGCATGTAAATCAAGTAGGCCTGAACAGATAATGACATGTCGTTTGAACCGCCATGTGCTCGTTAGGGAAGAAGTCGAGAGGTGTCCAGCACAGAGCTTGGAGTGTGTTTTACGACTTAAAGATATGGTGGAGTCTGGAATTTGAGGCCCACTGCAGGACGAGCTGTATGCAGGTGCGAGGGTCCTAATCAGCTCGAATGAAAGGGACTTTGTTCAGTGGCGCCTTGCGCAGGCCTGTAGGAGTTTCCAGGAATTTAGGGGGTATCGGCGCATTGGAGAAGAAGCCTGGGAACCAAGGTCAACTATAACGAGGGTCTTCAAGAGTACCATCATGGAGTTTGCCGCGCACAGAGATACCACGTGAGGGGCGTCCCAAGGGGCGTTCCTATCAGAAATGTGATTTGGTATTAGGGAAAGAGACCCGGGAGGAGAGCAGAGCAGATGATTTTGGGAGCCTAAGGAAGCGGATGGGTAGGCAGATAGGCTGATCAGGAGAGACCCATTATCAGAGAAGAGACAAAGAGAAGTGCGTGATCTTCTTAGGAAGTCACCACGGCTGACACCTAGAGGGTAAAGATCTTGCTAAGTAGGGATGTCACTTAGTATAGTGTAGGGACAGACTAACCTTAATTTTCTTTTCTGTAATGACTTTGAGATTGCAACTTATATCCATTTTGACAACCCTTATGGTTTTCGAGATTGTACTTATTATTCTGTTTTTCAGACTTAGACTACTCAAGAAGTTCATGTTCATAGTGATACCAATTTATCTTTTGAATCTCATTTTGAGAAGTTTGTACCTTCAGTTATCTCTGACTTTATATTAAATCTTTGAAACTTAAAATTTGGTCAGTGGTCCTTTAGAGTGGTGTAAGTTTTTAAAGTGATTGACTTATTGTAAGATTACCTTTTACTCAATGACAGGTACCAACGATTCAGTCGACTTAGTTTGGGATTTGGTAAGGTAACTAGTAACCAGTAATCCCGCGTTAGCAGTAGCATACTTCACAACAGAGGGCCCGGTTCACAGAACTAACTTAAGACAAAATCTTAAACTTACTACTATTGGTATTCACAGAAGGCATTTAGTAGTAGTAAAGTTAGGATTTTGTTTTAAGTTTGACTTAAGACAAACTTAAAACAAACTTAAGACAGATTTAAGTTAGGATTTTGTTTTAATTCTGTCTTAAGTTTGTCTTAAGTCAAATTTAAGACAAAATCCTAACTTTACTACTACTAAATGCCTTCTGTGAATACCAAAAGTAGTAAGTTTAGGATTTTGTCTTAAGTTAGTTCTGTGAATCAGCCCCTACGTGAGGGTGCAAAGGCTGCTACCGCTGAAAAATGTCTGGGTAAGAATTATAACATAGTAGGCACAGTTTGGGAGTGACTTTTGAGAATCCGTTGAAATGTACCCTGGGAAACACTGGATTCGGTGGTATTTCTTTCAGTCATTAGTTTTTTAACACCTCAAACACAGACAGCAGAATCCCCCCCCCCCCTTTCCATATCAAAGCTGGAATCAGCAAGGATCTGTTCTCCAACTCCCCAATGACCTCTGTGACCTTGGAGTTCAATGATGTATGACACATTTCCAGTCACATAAACAAGCCTTGGATAATGTCTCACGTTCCTTTCATTGAAGTCCTGTGCTCGTCTGAAGAGCCTCGAGTGGTTCAGATCTACTGCGTCATTCAAAGTTTTTAATTGTCTTTTCAGTAAAATGTTAGAGAGCGCTTTCTCCAAATACAGATTGCTTCTTGGCGCTACATTAGCAGGCTCTGAGAGGCTGCCTGGAGGCAGGGAGAGGAGAATCGCGGTTCTTGGGGCCCCTCGGCAGAAAGATAGTTCTTTTACAGGAGGGGCCCCAGACTGGCTCGGGCGAGCCGCCGCTCAGTGGCCCCTGTGTTTTTCATGCGTCTCCTCGGGGGCCCATTAGTGGATGCGGATGGGCGGGGGGGGGGGGGGGGGGGGTCCCGTCCTCAGCGGCACAGACCACAGACGAGCTCTCGGCTTGGATCCTTAATGCAGACATTCTGTAGGGAACGTGCGGGGCGGTCTGGGCTCCGCCCCCGTGTGCAGAGTCCCTGTCGCCACTGCACTGTCCTGGAACTGTGGACCGCTTTGGAATCTCGCTGCTTTATCAGGACCAATCAGGACCTTCACTCCTTCTCCGGGAGATGCCGGAATCAGAAGGTGATGTGAATACATGCAGACACCGTATCACCCCCACCCCCCTCTTCCCCGCGCCTCCAGCCCCCAGGATGCTGCCCAGGAGCGGCCTCTGCGCAGTATGTGTACTTTGACTATTCTCAGGGCTCGAGTCGGGGGTTCCCGCAGGTACACGGCATCCCCACACTCTTTTTACAGGGGGGACGCCGTCCCCCCTGCAAAGAAGCTGGGCCCCACAGAAATATGCTGAAGGTGTCAGCACGTGACGTCATGAGGTCATTTGCATATTGTCAGTCCCCCCACTTCTTTTTATAGGACTTATGCATTGACTATTCTTAAGGTCAGAACAAACACAGGGAGACCAAAACCTCGGTTTCCCACTGGAGGGGCAAGAAATTTCGTTAGGGAAAAAGAATACGTTCTCCAACTATGTCAATATCCATACAAAATGCTATTCTGACCCGCCGTCTGCGCATTAATGTGAGTATTTCTGTTTATCCACTCTAGTAGTGACATGCTTCATCATAGGGTCTAATTCTGGTCCCTAAAAACCAAGATGGGCTCCACCATATTCCAGGGAGCACTTTGGATAATAGTTAGCAGCCGGGGTCTGCAAAGAATAAAAATACCTTAAGCAGCCCAGGTATCTCCTTTATTGGTGGTTGTTCAGGACAGGTGTGGTTAAAAATCGAAATGGTTGGTAACAATGGGAAATAATGACTTTCTTGCCCTATTCATTTGTCAACATGTTTCAGCCCTTGGATTGCCACCACGAATGGTTCTTGGGCTTTCATCAGGATGAGAACCGTGCCTCAGATCTTCCGCACCCCTGAATATGTGAACTTTAGTGGACGTAAGACAACCACCTAGGAGCAAAGCATGTGCTAAATGTGCAGCTTCTAGCTACCTGAGGTTTTTCAGGCTGAAGATGTCACAGCCCTGTGGACATGACTTCTTCAGCCTCGGAAAGGGTCTCAAGGCATCGCTGATTGCAGGAGCCCATGTGCTTCAGTTTTTTAAGCCATGTAGTGCCCAGGTTAAGTATCTGTCGTTCACACTGTGTCACAGAGTGGGGTAGCTTCAGCTGTCTCAATGAACCCTTCCCACTCTGTGATGAGGTAGAGGTCAGCCAATGAGGGAGGCGGCAGTCCCATGCTTTGAGGAACCACTGAGGCTTCCCTCCTCATGGCGCTGCTGAAGGTAAGTGTTATGTGTTTAAATGTTTGGTGCATGTATGTGCTTGTTTATAATAGTATGTGTACTTATGAGTGCATGCTAGGAATGGGGGTGTGTCTCCGCTTGTGAATGGTGGGTGTATGTGTGCATGCATGTGAATGCATGGGGTGCAAGTAAGTGTGCATATAGATGGGTAGGTGTTTGTGTTTGGCCCATCCACCCCCCTACTGCTTGAATTCCCAGTCACCACTGGTCACATCTGCCCGTTATACCAAGAATTACACCCAGCATACCACTGGCAGCTTTTTGCAATGTGCACCAGACATGTCAAGAATTGGCCAGAGAATACTGGGGCCAGCATTTTGCCATGGGTGCCTCTATAACCATGAATTACCTCCAATATGCAAAGGCCAAATGCAGACTACCATATGTAACACACATATTTCTAGCTCATGCTGATTTACATTCATTCACTCATTCACACTCAATAATTCTCACACTCACTCTCACTCATTGTTATTCAACTTCATTTGCATTCTGCTCTCACTCATTGACTCTCACTTACACTCACTTGCATTCACTCTCAGAAGATCATTCTCATTTATTATTAGGTCTTACCGACTCATACATTCACTCATACTCACTTGAAACCACTTACTCTCACTCACGTATTCATTGTTGCACACTCCCTCACTTAGTCTCACTCACATGCACTCACTCTAGCTCTCCCACTCATTCTTTGGAGTTGATGCGCTCTCACCCACAGTCACTGGCACTAAGGCCTACTCACACTCACTTATTATTTCTCACAAACTCACAGTGCCACTCATATTTACTTGAACTTACTCTCACTAAATGTCACTCAGTCTCACTCAGTCATACTCTGAATCTCATTCTCACTGATGTTCTCACTCACTCACTCACTATCATGCACATTCACACCTCTTTACACTCACTCCTTCACCTACTGCCACACTCACTCACACTTTTTCTCACTCATTTATTTTCTCTCATTTGCTATCACTCACATTCACTCATTCGTTCACCCTTCCATGCTTATTCAGTCTCACCTACTCTTGTGCAATCTGACTTATACTCACTATCATCCACGCGCATTTTCACGCACTCGTTTTGTCACTTACTTTCACTCACCCGTATGTGCTTACACAGACTCACAGATACATATGCTGTCTCTCTCACACTTCTCTCACCTGCATACACACAAAATGTAAATATTTTTGGGGACTTGCTTCTGCTGCCTTCGCAGGCTCCATTTCAGCTCGGGCGGCCCTTTGACTATCGGGCATGCACACATCTACCTTCTTCCTTCACCCTCCCCTCCCCCTTTTCGAGCTTTCCTTTCCTAAATCTATGCCATGCTATGAAAGAGTGGTGTGACAGGCTGATTGGCGTGTAGCCCTGAGCACTGTAGGACTGAAGCCTAAACCGCCAGGGGCTACCGTACCCTGTGACGCTGCAGCGTGGCAGGCCCTTGAGACCAGGGCGAGGACTTTGTCAGCCTTGGACAACCTATCTCATGGCTGGCACGGGCACCTTCATGTGCTTACACCACCCCTCAGGGACTGTCACCACCTGCCTCAGACTGCTGCTTGGCGGTCGCCCTAAGGAGCGAGCGTTGACTTTTTTCAACTATACTAAAAGAGAATGCTATCCTACAATTCAGTATTAGTACAATACAAATGTGCAGAAGAAGAGGTGGGCTGATGTGGACATCATTTAGGGGTCGCCAGAGGTCGCAGCTACAGCACTCTGTCCAACAAAATTAAAAACATTGTCACCAAACATTGGAAGATCCTCAATACGGGCACGGGTTCAATACCTCCCCCTTTGTTTGCCTTCAAGAGAGGCCGCAATTTGAGAGACCAGTTGGTTCATACCAGACCGAAAACTTCGATTCCCCGAGCGGTCGGCACTCTATGGGACTTACCCGCAGTTAATGGACACCATCCTTGTGGTAGCTGTGCGGCTTGTCCACAAACTAAGAAAACACTCACCATAGACATAGGCACTAACAGACCATGGCAACTGAGAAGGTTCACCAACTGCAATAGCTTGAACCTAATCTACCTAATAACATGCCCCTGCAAATTGAACTACGTGGGGATGACCACCAGAAAAATTAAAACTAGAATTTCTGAGCATAAGAGTTCAATTCGTTGTGGTAAACAAGCAACGAAATTGACGAACCACTTTCTACAAGTGGGTCACCAGCCCTCAGACATCTCGTGGACTGTATTGGACCAACCATGGATTCCTCCCTCTGTAACAGACATCTCAAAATTTCTGTTCAAATGTGAACAGAAATGGGTTTACAGACTTCGGAGTGATGTATGTGGGTTAAATGATGAAATTCCGTGGATGTCGTTGTAAAGAGCAGGCATCCTCCCACGTAATACAGTTCTTCATGAACTCAAGTGTTCTAGATCTGATTCAGCACTTGTATTTAAAGTAACAGTTTGGCTTGAGTGTCTGTGTCATCTGAAACAATAGTTGAAACACTTCTCCGACATATTACATTAGGCATCCTGATCTGATGTACATATATGTATATAATTCAAATAGGTTGTCCTAATTCATTAGCCTGATTTGATCAGACACTCTACAACATGACTTATCATGTACATAACTACAGGTGTGGATATTTGTACTGGATGGTAATTCCATGTAGTGTTCACACTCCCTACAAGTAATGCGGTGTAGCGTGAATAGCTATTTTTGAGTGGAATGCCTGGTGGTGCAATAGAGGGGATGACTACTTTGGATTATTTGTCCCTGCTCTGCATCTTTAATTAAGGTTTGAAGACTGTCCTGCTTATGAAGTCGATTGCCCTAATAATTGTGCAATTACGACCATAATTTTACAATTGAGGAAGTTCTTTCTATCAACGCTGAAAATTCGAGCCCGGCTGGGATTCGAACCTACTCCTTAGCCTGTAATTGCCTTGGAAAACTACATTTCCCTATGGGCAACAGCGCGCTTGTCGCGCTGCGTGTGACGTCACCGCGCATGGTGCACGTCCGCACATGCCCCCTGCCTGATGCGGAAGCCGGCTGTTGACATATGCACCTCCCGGTACACCGAGTCGGTTCCTCCCCAAGATTGAGCTTAGAGGGACGACCGGTGTACCGACGGATAGGTGAGCTGCCCTGCACTTTATATTACTTTAGAAAATGACTGGGTGTGCAGCGGGAGGTATTTCATAAGAGAGCGTGAATACACTGTAAGTACGCTAAAATAGCTGGGGTCAGAAACGATTGGCTGTGGAAGCAGATAACCCCACGGATAGGCGTTTTGCCATGAGACTTAAGTGAATTAATGATAACGAGTGGATGTGCAGCAGCTGGGACAACAAATGAGAGCCTGACTAAGCTGTTAGCACGCTGAATATGCTGTTATCTTGAATGAGTGGTTGTGGAAGCTGACAGCTCCAGAGAACATACCCTATGCAACTAGAGATGCAAGCGGCCAGGTTGTTGGTTGTTTTGGCTTGTGTTGTTTGGCGGTAGAGGTGGCGCATGCGAAGACTGGTTTGCCCGGGAATACCAGCAGGTGTAATTTACATCGATGTTTGTGTTATTTTCTTCATAGTGCGGTGCATCCATCTACCTGAGCTCGGGCCAGGTGAGGTGGGGCTTTTCCTTCCCATCGAGTGGGTGAGTTAACCTAATGTTGTATACTCACAATTTGGTGAGTGGAGATTGACTTAGACGGTCCATTTGCCGGCCAGTAATTTCACTTGACTGGCATCACAATTTTTTGTATGCATAATACTGCATGCTATTTGTATGTTTCACACTGTACCCAGATACTCTCTAATAATTTTTAGCGACTTATATTTACACTTTTCTTCTTATATTTAGGATGGGAAGACGAGTACACAGTAACCTACACTATCCAGGTGATATGGTTTATTTATTTTCTGATCCTTTGATCTTATCTAGCAGTAGCACTAACGGTCCTGAGGAAGCAGCAGGAGATCTCGAGACTCTATTAGACTGCAGAAACATGTCGACCTCATACATCTACTAAGTGGTTATTTGTTACGCCACTTAATTGCACTGTTTTTATTGATTTAAGAGTGTGACGGTGTTTATTAAAATTGTTGTCCCTGAACACGACCTAATTTTAGAACCCCTTTTCTTATTCTTTTCACACACACTTTTTCTTTGCACTGCTATTCAGTACTCCACCAGACACGCCTTTTTTCACATCTCACATAATTGCTGTGGTTTTTCCTGGTACATGGTTTGTTATCAGCCAGTGCAGGTTTTTTCACCTTTAACAGCAATAATCATATGTGTCTAAAGAGATCCCAGATGATGAAGGGCGGTCTTGATGGTGGACTGATGGGAACTCGTTTTTGATTAACTTTTCCCTAGATATTGGTTTCAGGGTACCTTGTTAGTGTGTGCAGACTCACTGTTGATTTTTGTTGGTGTCAATTCTGTTCAGGGGATTCAACAGGTAGAGTCTATAATATACCCCTGGGACCTTCCTTTTGTGATTAGCAACCAAGTTACATGTCATCTGTGACATTAGAAGGGATGTGCATAAAAAAATATAAGACGAAGTTGGACGAACTGTAAGAAGTTGTCCTCGTGACTTCTGGGGCAAAATATAAAGAATCCACTGGGAATTTTTACAGTCTTATATGTCAATACATATAATTCATATAAAAACACTAGGCTAAAGATTAACACTATACAATAGATAAACTAATTAATAAAAAGCACATAATCATAAAATATAAATCATAAGCAACACAGCGTTATATAGTTATCTACATAATGCAGTAAAATAAATATGCAGTAGTGTCGAGGGTCTCAGACCACAGATGAATGGTGGCTACCAGTGTGCATGATGCGTAAACACACAAGAGCGTGATCCACCTATTTCAGTTGTCACTGTGTGCAGCCCACGTCAGGACCGGAGGAGGATGGCGGTCAGCAGCTCTACCCAGAGCACACAACTCAAGGCTGGTTGTTATTGGGACCGGCATGCCCACAGGCGGAGCCTGGCCCTACCAAGTTAGAAGACCACCTCTACTGAGCTGAGGCACCATCTACAGTGCCCGAGTCAAGTGGAGAAACTTGTAATGTCTCATTTATTTCGGTCTTCACTCAGAACCACAGTGCATGGAGCAGGAGAGTCACCATGTGAGGACCAGAGATGAAGAGGGGGTTCTAGCAGGGGTGGGACCTAGGGGAGCCACCTCAATTCCACAACACAGGGACCCTCAGGGAGCACCACCACGGTTGCTGAGCAGAGTGTGGCGTCCTTGGTGGTCATAGCCAGTGGCCATGCTAAGGCTCTCCCAACGTCCTCCCCAGCCCACCTGGGAAACATCCTTTACCACAAAAGTTTTACAACGCGGTACCATTACTACGCAGGTTTTACAACGCAAGTCGTTACAACGACTTACGCTGGAGGGCGCTGTAGGATAGGGAGTAGTTGAATTTACTATCCAACTCCTTCCCTACTATCCACGGGGACTGGAGTTGGAATAGTAAATTAACTATTCACTGTCCAACGCCCCCCAACGCAAGTCATTGTAACGACTTGCGTTGTAAAACCTGTGTGGTAACAGTACGCGTTGTAAAAGCACGCGTTGTACCGTCATACATCCCCACACCTCAGCACAGGCTGTACCTACTTGGAAAACATGCAGGTCCCCAGCCTCAGGTGATATGTAAATGTAAATGTGTTGTATTAAAGCGCACGGCTGCCCACGCAACGGGGTGTCCCGGCGCTGCACTCATACCACTGTGGAACCCTTCCTGGCTTTTCCATGTGAAATGTTCACTCCTGGGCACCCCCAAGGTGAAGCCAGGCATCCCAGCGCTGTTGGGGCCGCTGTGGAGATTAAGCAAGCTATAGATGTCAGCACATACCAGTCCAAGAGCCCCGTAGCCCCATTCCTTGGACTGGAATGGATCCCAGTACTGACTGGATCGGGTCAGCGTGATGCATGTTCATTCTGCACCAGTGTGGAGGGCGTGAGAGATGCAAACCTTTGGGAATCAAGCTGTATTCCTTCTGTGTGGCCTCATTCTGTATTTACTGAAGGGAACCTTGTGCTGCCAACCAGCTGAGAACAACTCTGCCCCTCTGCCCTATAGTAGAAAAGGGTCAAAGTCCCACTCCTGAAGCAGATCAACTTTTTTTTAAACCCCAATTTTATGACCCTAGAGTATGGTTTTTAGTATTAAGGAAATTAAAATAAAATGCATGCTGGGCCCTACAAGGTGGGGGAGGGGGGCAAAGAATGCTACAGGAAGAGAACCCTGGCCAGAGCTGTAGCAGGTACAGAGGCAGTCACTAGTCAAAGATAGTTGCATGATTATTCAACAAACTTAGGGGCCCATTATGATGTCGGGCGGATTTCCCCGCCAGGCACCGCGCGGTGCCTGCCGCTTTGTTTATGCAAATGCTGAAATGCATTTCTAGCATTGTGGCGGGCGGTGCTGAGAGCACCGCCCGCCACAATGCTAGAAATGCAGGATGTGCCCGCCACTGTGGCGGGCACATCCTAATGCCCCCCACGGGACACCCGCCCTTATGGCGGGCGGTCCCAATCCCCGTCAGGAAGGCGGGCGGGCAAAGTCCGCCTGCCATCCTAATGACCCCCTTAGTGTTGTGACCTGTTTTGTCACAATGCATCCTGCTCCTCAGCCGGTGTGTGTGATGCAATGGGATGTTGAGTGCCTGGTTGGTAAGAAGGTCAGTTTGGGGAGAGTGGGCTGTGCTGTGAGGATGCTGCTGGGGGGGCTATTTGTACCTAACCTGCAACTAAGAGATATCTACATCCTGTAACCTACCAAACCTGGCCACCTGACATCTGTCCCCAGCAGCGCTTTTATTAATTACAACACTGAGTTATCCTAAGTACAACTGATTGCCTCAGACGCAAGAGAGGAAGAAACCGAGGGGAGGGGCTGCAAGAGACAAGAGAAGGAGATAGAGACAGACAGCCAGATTCATCATTGTTAAATCGGCTCGCAAAGGGCCAGATTCTGAGAATCTGGCCCTTTGCGAGCGCAATTTTTGCATTTGGGATTCATCACTCAAAATGCAAAAATCGCAAATTGCAAAATCGCTAAATTGCGAGGAATTGCATTTAAGGAATCTCTATTTTAGATTCCTGAAATGCAATTCATGAACTATTTTTGAATTGCGAAATCGCAATTTTTGGCCACTATTTACCGCGAAGTCCTACTTCGTGGTAAATAGCGAAAACTTAGAAAAATGCACTTTAGTGCATTTTTCTAAGTCGTATGTTACACACACACATGTCCTGCGGACATGTGTGTGCGCAACATCAGTTTACATTTACATTTCAGGGGTGCTACAGGGTGTCCTTTGGACACCCCTGGCACCCTTGAAATCACATCCTTATTTGCGATTAGCAAATTGCTAATCGCAAATAAGGAATGAATCCCCATTCATTCCTATTGGCCTCTAGGCCCATAGGAATGAATGGGGAGTCATTCCTTATTTGCGATTAGCAATTTGCTAATCGCAAATAAGGAAGCTGTAGAAATCGCAAATAATATTGCGATTTCTACATGAATCCCGTTTTGTGAGTCATTAATAGCGATTCCTTAATAATCGCTATTAAGGACTCGCAAATCGGGACATTGATTAATCTGGCTGAGAGTCTTATTAGGAAAGGCAGGTGCCAAACATATAACTAAGTCTTGGCGTCTCTGGATAATGTTTCCTTAATGCATGTGTTAAACATAATGCAATATCATGGACTGTTGTGGCTCATGTTCAAGGCAGGCTCTGTTGTAGATAAACAACATACACCTCGGAATTCATCACGTGGTGCTGTTTGTACACTTCCCAGGGGAGGTCTTAATTGTTATCATTTCCAAGAAGGCATTTGAAATGCTCTAGTAGGTTACACACTAAGCCTTTTCTTACTCAGCAGCAGCCAATTCATCAGGAGATAATAGTGGGTTTCTGTTAAATTCCTCAGAGACATTCTACCCATAATGCACCTTCTTGGAGTCCTGCCACCGGCTCTCCCTGCAGCCAGCTGAAGGCCGGTATTTTAATGTAAGTTATATGTGCAATATTTAGGGGTATGGTGCGTTCTAGCTGCCCGTTGTATACTGTCCAATTGATAAAATCATGTTTTTACGTATCTGAAATCATTCAGTGACTGGCACACCTGTGTGTGTAAACAGACTGTTAGATCATTGTTGCTGTGATTATCAAAGTCTGCACTTACAACCATTTATATCGTTTTTTCTGGTTCAGATGCACAAGATTGACAGCCTGTGCACTGTGAATATCTTCAAAGTATTTTTGAGTTACTATGTTTTACAGGCATGGAAGTTATCAAAGGTATTTGATTATTACTTTATACTTTTGAGTTTTTTAAACCGCGCACACTCCCCTCAATTCGCACTCACACCCGCAATGTTTGATTTACTGTGTAAGTCTATTGACCCCCTCGAATGAGCCATTGCAATTGAAGAGGGCAGAGGAAGTTCTCTATCTTAGTTTATACAGGCCCAGGGCCTGATTCACAGAATGAACTTAAGACTAAATCCTAAACTTACTACTATTTTGGTATTCACAGAATGAACTTACTACTTTTGGTATTCACAGAATTGACTTACGACTACTAACTTTACGTCCGCACCCGGGCCGTAATTTCCGCCTCCGGGCCAGAATTTACGGCTCTTCAGCGGGATTTACGATTCTGGGCCGGAATTTTCGGCTCTATGTCGAAATTTCCGAATTTAGGCCGGAATTTCCGATTCCGGGCAGGAAGATACGAATTTTGGCAGTGGGTCATGTTAGCGAAGGGTAAACACCTATCCAAGTGCCTACCATCCCCCACCATGGATCAGCTGACACACTGCAGCCAATCCTAGCACTGCAGCATGTATAAATACAGAGCAGGCACAAACAAACCCCTTCAAGATGTCACTGAATGTGTTTGTAGCACTGCCCCTTGCCATGCGGCAAAACTACTTGAGGAGGAGGAGGACAGCAGAGAGGATCTTCAGACAGAGGATCAACCTATTTGGAATGACCAGCCAAGATGTAAGGGCCAGGTACCGTTTCCCTCCAGAAGTCATCTTGGATATGGTATGTGAGTGGGAGCAGGAACTTGATTCTGTGACCTGCTGCTTACATGCAATACCAGCATATCTCAAGATCCTTTCTGCTCTCCATTTCTTTGCCACTGGGTCTTTCCAAAGGGTCTCCAGTGACCATGTGGGCATTTCCCAGGCGAGCCAGTTGCGGTGCCTGCATCAGGTACTGAGATGCCTCACTGCTAGAGCCCCCAACCACATACAAATGCCACATATACCGGCCATGAGATAAAGGGCATCAAGAGATTTCTATCTCCTTGCGCAATTCCCACGTGTGCTGGGTGCAATTGATTGCACCCATTTGGCCCTTCAGGCACCCCGCCACATTGCACACATCTTCTGCAACAGACACAGATGGTATTCCGTCACTGTGCAAGCTGTCTGTGATGTCAGTGGGAGGTTCATCAATGTGCATGCAGTGTTCCCAGGCAGTACCCATGACAGCTTCATATTCTGCATGTCACCTCTTGCCCGGCACATGGCCAGACAATAATCAATTCTGGTTCAATAGCAGGGTCTGTTAAAGTCATTCCACCATTACAAACAGAATGTATCCTCCCGTTTGTGGCCCTCAAATCATGCTGAAGCATTAGGGCCAACACGCGGCCTCCTCTTTTATTCCCTCTAATAGTAGGTAACTCTAGCTGGGGGATTTTCTAGGTTCTATCCCACTCATCTGTCAAATCTATTTGAGTGGATGCAAATGGCTCAACTGTGCATTTGAAACCCCCAGCTACCAATAGGGGGTCAATGCCTGAATATTCAGTAAGAGCACGGTCAAGAACCTCTATAGTATTGGTCTCCTTGGTACCAGGGACCGCTCTATTATATAAAGACTCTGATGTTCAGGCCAGAGGACCGGGTGAGATGAATTGCCAAGATGTCCAGAGAGTCAACAGGAACTATTTTGACTTTACACTGGAGTGCCACTTTAACCCAGATAGCTAGACCACCCGATGGTCTCCCTTTCTTGGTCACATTTATGCAATGGGAAGAGTACCCACTCCTATAAGGAGGGGTCGTGCTCCAGGTTTCTTGAAACAAACACACATCTTGGGAGTCAACAAAGTAGCCCCATTCTTTAAGCATTCGGGCTATGCAGGCAACATTCCATACCAGAATGGTTCGCTGCTCTGGGGGTGCATAGGTGGGATTTGATTTCAGACTTTGGTCCATAGGTACATCTCGGCCAGCTTCCTGGATATCACCACTTCTGGTGCTGGCCTTGTGCCCCAGGACTCCTCAGCTAATGGCTTGTTCACCAGATAAATTTGGGACTGTCATATTTGGGACCAGGGCTACCTGGTATTTGGCGGAGGGAAAAGGTGGAGGCCTAGGTAGTGGTTACCCCAAAACATGCAGTGCGGTAAATGTTTATTGCGACTATGCTGTTCTTGATAATAATTTAACATGAACGCAAGGGAACACCATGAACGACAGAGCATGAACGACTGTTGCCGGCGGTACTTTTGTTTTTTGCACTCTGTTGAACAAAATGCATCATTGCGTCCAAAGTGAGCACAAAACCACATTTCGCACTAGAGTACACTGTTAAATGCCAGTTTTGCATTTTGCATAATTAACCACATTTTGCATAATTATTTGTATTGTGCAATTGTGCCAACATTTTCCACGATTACACAAAACCAAATTATGTGACTTTTGCATTCCCCTACTCTAAAATGCTAGCTTTTCATTTTCTGGAAATACACATATTTTCCCCTGAATTAGCACTTTAGAGTTGTTCGGAAATAATTTACTTTTTGGCAAACATCGCCATGCCATATTTAAAACAAAGTATTCTTTTTATCACCAAGTAGCAGATGTTAATTTTCAGTGAAAAACACACATTCTTGTAAATATTACTTTGTAATTTCCTGAAGACACCCTAACATCACCCTGAAGTAACAGATTTGCACGTTTGATAAATACTTTTGTGGTGCCTTCGAACATAAGCTGTCATTTTCTAGACTGCTGAATATTCTCTCCTGAGACCCGCGTCAGAAATTGGGGTCTCTACTTGGTAGTGGCTTGCACCCTGTCCAAGTAGGGACCCTTCTTTCAAGTCAGGATAAGGGGATTGCACACCTGAAATAACCCCTGCTCACCCCCTTGGTAGCTAGGCACAAGCAGTCAGGCTTATCTCAGAGGCAATGTAATTGTACCAAACACACGCAGTAACACTTTGAGCACACTACAAAATGGACACAACTCCAGTTTAGGAAAATGGCCAATATTTATCTAAGTAAAACAAGACTAAAATGACAGAAATCCATCATACACAAGCAAAGGTAAGAATTTCTTAATATTAAAATAAAAATAAAATTCCTTAAAGTCGATTCTGCCAACCAGGGCTATTACTGCGTCATGACCAACAAATCCAACAGTTCAGTACGACCTCGATGGAGTCAAGCGTTAGCTATGGTGTCAGGGAAGACCTGTAAACAGTACCTTGGAGTTGAAGAGGCCTCGAGGACCATGCTGCGAGGTGTCTCGGGTGTCGCGAGCGTTGGTGCTACAAGTTGGTGCAGAACTCGGGGAGTTCTTAAAGTCACATGCATTACAGATCGATCTCCATGAGATCGAAGTCAGGAGCGTTGACATCGGCAGTGCTCGGGCTGCTGTGTCATCGTGGGCAGTGCATCGTGCACTTCACGAGGCAGTGTCTGTGGCTCCGGTGCAGGCAGAGGCATGGCGTCTCTGCGGACCGCTGGCATCGTCTGTCATCAGCCAGGGGCTGCAGTGTCATTCAGGGCAGTGACCATGGCTATGGTCCAGGCAATGGAGTTCTTGATGGCGTGAAGCATTGTCATCAGTGAGACCAGGGCTGCAGTGTTGTCGAAGTTGGTGTCCACGGCCACGGGGCAGGCAGCAGCATCTATGTCAGAAAGAATTGTCATCGTTAATGAGACCAGGAATGTGGTGTCATCGTAGTCGGTACTGAGCCCACCCAGTGAGTGATGAATACAGCATCAATGCAGGCAGCAGCGTCGTGACAGATCGGGAATCCTTTTCTTGAATTTACAGCCCTGCAAACACCTGGGATTGCCACCACTTGACAGGTTAAGGACTCCCATCAGTGGAGTCCAGGTGAGGTAGATTAAGTCTTTGATAGACCTAAGACTTCCAACAGGAAGCAAGCAGTCACAAGCGCTTGGGAAAAGTTGGAAAGCAGGATCTAAACAGCAAAGTCCAGTTCCTCCACTGCCCACAGACGGTAGCAGCAATTACAGGCCAATCCAGCAAAACAACACACAGCAAAGGGGCAGTACTCCTCCTGACAGCTATTCTGCTCTTCTTCTTAGCAGTGTCTTCAATCCAGAAGTGTTCCCAAGTTCTGGGGTCAGTGCCCATTACTTATGCTACTTTCAGCCTTTGAATTATACAGGCTTCAAAGAAAGTCTCTCTCGCTTAGTAGAACCAGTTCTGTCCTCCCTGGTTCAGCCACACTACAGGGGGTGGAGATTACATTATGCATGTAGACACAGCCCTATTCAAGGGTCAGTGACAACTCCTCCTACCACACTAGCTCAGGTATACCCATCAGCCTGGTGATGGGCCATCAGGCTATGCAGGTCACACCTCAACTCCCTATGTGTGACTGTCTAGAGGGAATGCACGAAACAGCCCCAATCAGTCCAAATCAGCCGTTGTTTCCATAGACAGGTAGAGGAGCAGGATGGTAAATCAAGAAAATATCCACTTTCTAAAAGTGGCATTTTTAAACAAACAAATAAAAAACACCTTCACTAAAAGATCTTTTTTTTAAATTCTGAGCTCAGGGAGCACAATCTTATAACTGTAGCTGTTCCCAATTGAAAGTTACACTCATAAAGGTTTACAAAGCAGTTCCAATGATAGCCTAAGGGAGAGCTAGTCCTTATAATAGTGAAAAATGAAATTGACAGTATTTCATTATCAGGACATGCAAAACACACAAGTAAATGTCCTGCCTTTCAGATACATTGCACCCTGCACATGGGGTTCCTTGGTTCTACCTTGGGGTGCCTTACATGTAGTAAAAGGGACGGTTGGGGCCTGGCAAGTGGGTGCACTTGCCAGGTCGACATGGCAGTTTAAAACTGCACTCACAGACACTGCAGTGGCAGGTCCTAGATATGTTTACACGGCTACTCACGTTGGTGGCACAAGCAGTGCTGCAGACACACTAGTAGCATTTGATTTACAGGCTCTGGGCACACACAATTCTCTTTACTAGGGACTTAACAGTAAATCATATATGCCAGTCATGGATAACCATTCATGATTACAATTTACACAGGCAAAACTTCCACTTTATCACTGATCAGCAGTGGTAAAGTGCACAGAGTACCTAAACCAGAAAAAACAAAGTCCAGCACACAGTCAACTATACAGGAGGTAGAGGCAAAAAGACAGGGGAACCATGCCAAGGATGCCAGGTCTAATACCCTGTTTTTTCATTTTCAGGAAATGCCTTAGTTTCGTGTCACAGTGACCTCTTGATTTGACTTTTTCAGTTACTAAACGGGCATATACAGCCTTACACTCCCAACCAAAGTCTTACATATATTGGTTTAGTCTCCCATGCCGTGATACGTACTCAGGGGCGTATTTATGGGAGCCCTGCGTCATTTTTGCACCATGTAAAGTGGTGCATGCATGACAGAGGGCTCTCATATCGATTTATGAAGCTACGCAAAGCCGACCTGCATGACTTTGGGTGACCTCATAATTCATGAGTGAAATCGCTGTGTCTCCCTAATCTGCAGTGGTAGGCATTCCGTGTGCGTTGCGGTGGGTTTTCCCATGCAACACCCATGGTATTTGATGCTGCCCCTGATTTACAAAGTGATGTAAACCTAGGGAAACACCAAATCTGCACCCCTCCCGAAGTGAGGCATAACGAGGAGAAATATGTTTATTTATCCTTGTTTATTCCTCTTTTTTATTTGTGCTACATTCTGCATAGCAAGAGGAAAATGCCTCCTAGGATTGTTTTTGTGCAGGAAGGTGCTCCTTCCTGCAAAAAAACAATTGTGTATGCAATGGCTGCACCCTTGCACCAACATGCAAGGGTGCCGAGTTGGCTCTAGGCTGGCGAAATGGCACCAGCTCGGGGAGAAAGGACAGGAATGCACCATATTGCCTAAATATGCAGCATTCTTGTCCTTTCACTTTGGCGTAGGGCATCTCATCGAGGTGCCCAGCTCCGCTGCCCTACTCCAAGATCCCATAAAGGAGTCCCTTAGCTTTCAACATACACCCACTGTACTTCAGAGATGGCCGACTCATGCCAGGAATGAGCGTTCCATGCTAGCGACGGCACCTAATGTGGCATGGATACGGCGACTGTGTCTGGGATGACCAGTATATGCCAATGACTGCCATCATCATGCTAGGGGTAGGTACCATAATGCCATAGATGATGACAGTATGTCAGAGACAGCAACTGTCAAGAAGGTCATTGCCACCATAATAACAGGGGTGACAACCATAGTGCCACAGATGGCAAACGCATGTCACAGATAGACACCATTGTGTACATACTTGCCACCATTATGCGAGTGGTGGGACCACAATGCCACAGATGGCAACCGTAAGTCACAGACAGCTGCCATCATGCACATTGTTGCACATTGTTGACAACATCACGTGAGATGTCACTGTAGTTGAAGTTTGGCACCCGTGCTGATGGTTGAAAAACGTCATGTATAGCACCAACGTGCCAAAGCTGACAAGTTAAATGCAGGTGTGGTTCCACTATCATGCCAGGGAGTGTCTGGAGAGGCCAGGGTCAGCAACATTGCCCTACTTGTGATCTGTAAAATATAACTTTACTTAACTCTCCATGAAGACCCGTACTTGCCAGAAGGGAGTCTCTGTTACAATCAACCCTTGTCAGCTGGCAGGTGATGGATGATAGACAGCCTCCACCTGTCTCATCAGGCCCCTTCCTGCTCCACTCATTGGATGGATGCTGCTGTCTGCTAGCCATGACTAACCAAGGAGAGGATGAATCAATGCCCCTCATTCATTGGATGGAGAATGCTACCTTCTAGCCATGACTATCCAAAGAGAGGCGGGGTCAATACTCCTCATTCCTTTGATTGGCTGATGCTGTGTTCTAGCAATGACTATCCAAAGAGAGGAGGGGTCAATGCTCCTCACTCATTGGATGGCGGCTGCTGTCTTCTAGCCATGAATATCCAAAGAGAGGCGGGGTCAATACTCCTCATTCCTTTGATTGGCTAGTGCTGTGTTATAGCCTCAATTATCCAAAGAGAGGAGGGAGTCAATACTCCTCATTCATTGGATGGCGGCTTCTGCCTTCTAACCTTCACTATTCAAGGAGAGCAGGGGTCAATACTCAGTAGTGGCAGCTACCAGATCCGGGTGGTGAGGCGTAGGTTGGGTGAGGGCGGGACGGACGGACCAAAAAATAAAACATAAAAATAAAACAGCCTGATGAAACAGCCACCGCGTCTCCTCCTTCCTGCAGGCCAGCAGCAGGAAGCACCCGCTCTCCCAGCCTCACCATAGCCAATCCCAAAGCTGCAATGCAGCGTTGTGATTGGTCTGAGCGCTGTGGATCGGAGTCAGACGGGGGGCTGGGAGGGTTTGCATGTTCCTCAACAGGCTGTGTAATGCAGCCTGGTGGGGGAGATGCAAAGTACGCAGGACTGGTTGGGGCGGCCCGAGAGGGCCGGCCAGGCAGTCCTGTGCACCTTAGGAGTGAAAACCAGTCCTCTCCCTACTCCGCCAGCCCCGTCCCTCCCCACCCAGAGCCACTGAATTATATATGAAAAATAAAATGATAATAACAAGAGTTATTGACATTTTATTTCTACTTTTGCTTAGTGGGGCGACGTTCCTCCACCTCAGTGCCACTGTCAATACTCCTCATTCATTGGATGGCAGCTGCTGTCTTCTAGCCTGAAGTAGCCAAAGAGAGGCGGGGGCAATACTCCTCATTCATTGGATGGCAGCTGCTGTCTTCTAGCCTGAAGTAGCCAAAGAGAGGCGGGGCAATACTCCTCATTCATTGCATGGCGTCTGCTGTCTTCTAGCCATGACTATCCAAAGAGAGGCGGGGCAAATACTCCTCATTCATTGGATGGCGTCTGCTGTCTTCTAACCTGAAGTAGCCATAGAGAGGCGGGGTCAATACTCCTCATTCATTGGATGGCAGCTGCTGTCTTCTAGCCTGAAGTAGCCAAAGAGAGGCGGGGGCAATACTCCTCATTCATTGGATGGCGTCTGCTGTCTTCTAGCCATGACTATCCAAAGAGAGGCGGGGCAAATACTCCTCATTCATTGGATGGCAGCTGCTGTCTTCTAGCCTGAAGTAGCCAAAGAGAGGCGGGGGCAATACTCCTCATTCATTGGATGGCAGTTGCTGTCTTCTAGCCTGAAGTAGCCAAAGAGAGGCGGGGCAATACTCCTCATTCATTGGATGGCGTCTGCTGTCTTCTAGCCATGACTATCCAAAGAGAGGCGGGTCAAATACTCCTCATTCATTGGATGGTGTCTGCTGTCTTCTAACCTGAAGTAGCCATAGAGAGGCGGGGTCAATACTCCTCATTCATTGGATGGCAGCTGCTGTCTTCTAGCCTGAAGTAGCCAAAGAGAGGCGGGGGCAATACTCCTCATTCATTGGATGGCAGCTGCTGTCTTCTAGCCTGAAGTAGCCAAAGAGAGGCGGGGGCAATACTCCTCATTCATTGGATGGCAGCTGGTGTCTTCTAGCCTGAAGTAGCCAAAGAGAGGCGGGGGCAATACTCCCCATTCATTGGATGGCGTTGGCTGTCTTCTAGCCATGACTATCCAAAGAGAGGCGGGGCAAATACTCCTCATTCATTGGATGGCGTCTGCTGTCTTCTAACCTGAAGTAGCCAAAGAGAGGCGGGGTCAATACTCCTCATTCATTGGATGGCGGCTCCTGTCTTCTAGCCTGAAGTAGCCTAAGAGAGGCGGGCTCAATGCTGCTCACTCATTGGATGGCAGTTGCTGTCTTCTAGCCTGAAGTAGCCAAGGAGAGGCGGGATCAATACTCCTCATTCATTGGATGGCAGCTGCTGTCTTCTAGCCTGAAGTAGCCATAGAGAGGCGGGGTCAATACTCCTCATTCATTGGATGGCAGCTGCTGTCTTCTAGCCTGAAGTAGCCAAAGAGAGGCGGGGTCAACACTCCTCATTCATTGGACGGCGGCTGCGGTCTTCTAGCCTGAAGTAGCCATAGAGAGGCAGGGTCAATACTCCTCATTCATTGGATGGCAGCTGCTGTCTTCTAGCCTGAAGTAGCCAAAGAGAGGCGGGGGCAATACTCCTCATTCACTGGCTGGAGGCTGCTGTCTGAAGCACACAGTAATGCAATAAACAGAGGAGATGAGGCCCTCGGGTGTCTTATCCGGTTTACGAGGCAGATCCAACGTCTCCTGAGGACCAGGGCAGCGATGAACATCTGTATCAAAATGTGATTTAAAGAAGTGAAAGGATCTGCATTCTCTGGAGCACACTAAACAAAGCTGCATTTTTAAAACACAATGCAATTGCTCATTTCTTTGAGGAACTCCAAGGCTCAAAACAAGGAAAATTACATATATATCATGTATTTAATTGTCATGAGATATTTAAGTGGTGAGTTTGAGAGGTAAAAATGAAAAGTAGAAACTATTAAATGAATGTGTAAATTCTGTTTTATGATAATGTTGGTTTGACAGTTTTAGTATTTTGTTTGATTAAAAAAAGAGCAAAAGAAGGTTACAGGCAAGTAGCATGAATGTGGCAAACCATCTTCAGGAAATATAAATAGTGAAACTTAATTGGAAATAATATAAAACAACATTATTATCACAGAGAATGTATGTTTTTTCACAATCTATTGTACAATACCTTCAGAGGGCTAAAGTTCATTGGGACTATCCAAACCCCATGTGTGGTTCCAATAGAAGCACCTCAAAAGGTGTACTTTAGAACAGCGGGTCCTAACCCATGGTCCTGGGACCCTTAGGGGCGCAGGATGCCTACCTAATGGACCCAGGACTGCTTAGAAAATAAATATTAATAACAGAATAATAAAGTAAATAAAATTAAGGAAGGGGAAAGTAAAATGGAAAATGTTAAAACAGTTATTAAAGGTGAAGGAATTTGAAATTGGCAGCTAAAAAGTAAGGGGTGATTATGATGGCGGGTGGACTTCAGTCCATCCGCCATCGCGTCTGAGAGTGGGATGACCTGCCTACAAGGCGGCGGTCCCACCGGGGCTATTAAGATGCCACCACCCCCATGTCGGTCGCATCTACTATCTTCAACATTGTGCTGGCTGCAGCACCCGCCCCAATGGTAAAGATGTACAGTTTATATTTCCCTGCACTACGTGTCTGGCACCACACGGTGCCTGCCACATGGTGCAGAGAAATGTTGAGGGCACCACAGGTGCCCCCAAAGTGCTACAAGAAAGTGGCCCAGCATAGGGAAGCCCCGCAACGGGCTCCCAAAGTCAATCTCCTCCAACCTTTGAATGACTGAGGAACTGCCATTCAAAGGCTGGCTTGAAGCATTATCCTAATGTGGTGGACGGTGCCTGCTCGGCACAGCCACCATACAAGGTATGCTGGCCGGGTCGGACAGGCAATCGTAATTATTGCCTGTGTCGGGCCCGTTGCGGACGGGCATTCCATCTGCCAGCACTCTGCCCGCCATCCTCTTCTGGTGGGCGGAGAATGGCCGCACAATGGTGGTAAACCCACCACCGGCAGGTTGCCGGTGGCCGGTTCACCGCTTTAATAATCATCCCCTAAGTCAGTAGTCTCAGACTGATTTGTGGGAGCGGAGCAAGTGCATCAAACAAAATATAGTATAGAATATAGTGTAGCAGCCTCAGTTACATTTAGAAAAACTCCAACCTTCCCAATAAAATGACTGTTTTTACCTTTTTATGTTTGTTTGTGCTTCAAATAAAATATTTCATCATTTGTTGATTTGAGTCATGAACGCTTGTTTCCATATTTGCGTGTATTGTGTGTATTTTGTAGTCATCTAAATTGCTTGAGCTGGGTCACCAGATTCCAATAATGAATCAGTGGGAGTTCCCGGATACCAATAATGATTTAGTAGGGGTCGTCGGATTACAGTAATGATTAAGTGGGGGTCCACAGAAGGCAAAAGGTTAAGCACCACTGCTATAAAGTATGTATCAAAGGGCTGCCCTTCGCAAGCACACAGGATAGTATGACATGCCGCTAACTGGTCATGGAGGGTCAATCAGATTGTCTGGTTTTCCCATGATACGAGGACGTTCTTGTAATGTCAGCATTAGTGCCTCAGAGCCATCAATACCCAATCATGCACATAAATAGTCTTGTGCCTCTCGCGTGGTCTCCTCGTCTTGATTTTAGTGACACAAGTGATGCTAGATAGAAAACAACATTTGGCAATTAAATTAGGTCTGTTCTCCGGTTCTTCATATATTGGGTTGATGGCATGGTTTTGATCCCATAGGTACCACGCCTTGTGGGTAGCAGTATTAGAACATTGGAATTGTGAGAGATTCATTGAAAACAATGGTGGGCTCTGGGCTTCTAATGACTGGTAGAATTCCTGATCTCTGACATTCCAATGCTGTCCTTCACAGCTGTTGCTGTAAGCAAAGGCCTCACTGACCTCTCAGGATCCACGAGGCCTTGTTTTATTTGTTAGAACATTCAGCCCTCTAGTGGCAGAATTTTCTAATAGCCCTTCGTAGCTGGCCTATACTGGCATTAAAGTCCCGGTCCCTTGTTATAGTCCCTCAACGAATATTCAAGCAGGTCTTTAATGTCCGGTATAGTCCCTTGCGGTGGGCTATAAGGCTATAGTAATCACCAGAGGCAGACATGCTGCCAAAATGTTATGAGGGGGGAAGGTGCGAAGAAAGGTGAATAGAGCATGGGATGACAAATGAGAATGCAACATTTTGCTCTAGGAATTAGATGAATGTAATGCTCTACTTGAACACTTGGTGTAACTTGCTACAATAACACCCAACAATTTGATAGACTGAACCAGTCTTGGTTTGCTTGTGTTCTGGTTCAGGGAGTTTATGTTTTGGCAGTTTTGGTTCGCTTATTCGAAATGGAGGAGGGTCAAGACTAATTTGTATATGGCTGGGCCGAATCTGACGTGGAACAGGGGGCAAAAATCGGTGGATTGGAATGCTACCCTCAGCAATACCAGTGGTTTGATTATTTGCAACCATTCCTCTCATCACTTTTTGTGTGTTTGATGTAATGCCCTAAGTGGCCAGGGGTATGCCCGACATGGGTCCTGTGCTCACTGTGCCATCGGAAGCAAACTGCACTCAACTGAAGAGGTCCATCCGGACAAAAACTAGGTCTCAGGATGCATGTGTTCCTGCTCAGAGGGGACTTGGCAAGGCAGATTGGGCTTCATTGTACCTATTGGAGCAGGATTGAGGCTGATTTGCATATGTTTGGGTATAATCGGATGTGGAATTGTGGGGAAAAAACCAATGGGTTGGAATGCTACCTCAAGCGATTGCCAGCGGTTACACTATTTGCAAGCATCCCTCTCATCACTTTATGTGTGTTTAAATTAAATATGTATTCTTCATAGTGACCGTAACACTTTCCACTTCACCTGAACATAAAGCCCTCCACCGCTTCAAAGGCCTACTGTGCTGCTGAGCCCAGCGCGTGCAGCCCGGCAGGTCAACCCACGTGTACCGCTTCATTTGGGAGATATACATTCACAGTGTCAGGCCAGCAGCACTAATGTGCATTAAACTGTTTTCGCGATGCCCTAACGAGGATGGAAGGTGGCGGCAGAGGCGAGGAAGCCGCGAGGGGCAGCCATCATTACAGGCCTCGGCAGAGCTTGAGAGAAGAATTGCAAACCTAATTTAACAAAGCTCTGAACAACAATAGCTTGAAATGGATGTGAAAAAAGCAGCAGGATCCTAGAAGCTGCAGTTTAACAAGCACTGACAAACCCAAAACGCTTTCCTTTGAACAGTGGATGTTCACATAGACCTACTATATATACACAATCACATGTAGAATGCACACAGGGAAGCAGCTATGCTAGGGTGACCAGAAGTCCCGTAATTTTCCGGGCAGTCCCGGATTTTGGGGGACTTTCCTGGTGTCCAGCTAAACTGCATGATAGATCTAAGCTGACTTTGCCTATGGTATAAAGACGATATGTAATTGTGCATAATATCGATAACAAACATACACACAATCACATGAAGGTTGCACAGATGGAACCACCTATGCTAGGGTGAGCAGATGTCCCGGATTTTCCTGAAGAGTCCCAGTTTTCAGCGGACTGTCCCGGTGTCCCAACACATTTCCTCATTTTAACTACATGTCCCGGTTTTTGAGACAAAGGTCAAGTAATTTTCATTGTAAGGATAATTCAAAAGTCTACTCACCTTTTACAGGTGCCTCAGAATATTGAAAAAAATTAAGTTAATTATTCTGTCAGTAGAGGAGGAGCACGGCTGCATGCTCCCAGTAGAGGGAGACAGGGTACAGAGACGGGCAGGGGGCTCAGGGTGGTCCAGCCATCTAGAATGTATATACATACATACATACATACATATATATACATACATACATATATATACATATATATATACACATACATACCTATATATATAATATATATATATATATAGCAAAGCAGGGCATTGCAGGGCTCAGCTAACTATAACTACAGAATTTCTCTGGTTTTGTACGAGTTAAATGTCGGCCTTAACTATAACGTCCACAGAAAAAACAATGGTTACAGGGATGTTATAGTTCTGACATTTCTCTTGTACAAAACCAGAGAAATTCAGCAGTTATAGTTAGCTGGGCCTGACAATGCCCTACTTATCACTTCACCCCTGCAATGCCCTGCTTATTACCTCACATATTACATTACTCATAACATGGTAAGTGACATCACTGATGACATCACTGATGATATCACTGATGACATCATCCCGTGACTGAGAGTGTTTTTCAAATGTTTACTAGTGTTAAATATATATACAAGGTGGATTGATGAATCTGTGGGTTTATGAGTGCCTGAGTGCCTTTATCAATGATTCAGTAGACGATGACTGACTGTATAAGTGAGTGATTAGAGGTCTCAGTGAATGTATGGGTTACTGACTAGGTTGTCTGAATTTATCAGTCTGTTAGATGGTGAGTGGGTACATGAGTGGGTGATTGATTGGTTGTCTGAGTAACTCTATGGGTGTATAAGTATGTATGTGGGTGGGTGTGAGGTTGTGTGAGTGCCTGCCTGGATGAGTGGTGAGTGGGTGAGTGGGTGAATCAGTGGGTGTATGGGTCAATAGGAGTGTAAGAGAAGGGCTGCATAAGTGACTGAGTGTGTGTATGGCTGTGTCGGTGAGTGAATGGAGGTGTCAGTGGTATATGGGTAAGTGGATATGTGAAAGGCAGTATAGGTGAGTGCTTGAGTATATCTGTGTGTGAGGAATTGTGATAGTGACTGTATGGGTTAGTGAGTGTGTGTGTGTGAGACTGTATGGGTGAGTGAGTATGTGTTAGTATCTGTATGAATAAGTGAATGAGTGTGTGTATAAGTGAGTAAATGGCTGTCTGATTGACTCTAAAGGTGAGTGAGTTGGTGTGTGAGTAACTTTATGAGCATCCAACGTCAAGGTACTGTTCAATGTCATTCAGCAGTTCGCAAAACTCAGCTGTGAAGCCATGGACATCACATCCTCCCAGGAACGCTGCGACAAACTCAGCTCCTACTACCATTAGGTCCTTTGGCTTCCAGCTCACCTCTTATGCAGATGACACACAAATTGTGGGGCATATTATCAAGGACTGGCGAAACATTATCGCCGCTTTTATCGGCAGGAACCTGCCGATAAAGCGGCGATAATGGGCTTCATAATATGCTCTATGAATTCCTATTGAAGCCCATGTTAGATGTGAAGACATCTAACATGGGCTTTGATAGGAATTCCATAGAGCATATTATCAAGCCCATTATCGCCGCTTTATCGGCAGTTTCCTGCCGATAAAAGCGGCGATAATGTATCTCCCGTCCTTGATAATATGCCCCTGTGTTCTCACTGACAGAGGGAGCTGAGAAGGAGGCCGGGGATCGGTTTCATGATTGTATGAGCGCAATTTCGACCTGGATGTCCTCCAACTGCTTAAAACTAAATTCCCCTAAGACCGAGGTCCTGAAATTTGGCAACAATCCACGGGTCTGGACACCAGAGTGGTGGCCGGAGGACCTTGGCATATGCCCAGAATATGCCAGGAAAGTTAAGAATCTGAGAGTTTTGGTAGACACTAAGCTTACTATGGGAGACCAAGTAAGTATGGGGATCTCAACTTGTTTAATGGTTCCTAGGATAATCAGGAAAATCAAGGTCTTCCTTATTCAGAGTAATTTGAGGATAGTGGTAACAGCGTTTATATTGTTGCGCTTGGACTATTGTAATTGCCTTTACTTTAATGCTCAAAAACAACATTTGAATAGGCTTCAACTGGCCCAGAATACAACGGCAAGAATGCTGACTGAAATCCCCAGGTTTGTCTCTGTCAGGAGTGAACTGAAAAAACTGCATTGGCTCCCAGTAAGACTAAGAACTCTCTTCCAGGCTCTGTGCATTGTTTTTAAGGCAGTTAATGGAATAGGTCCGGAGTTTCTTAGACGCAAGCTTCAATGGTAAGTTCCAGGCAGGACTTAAGATCAACAGGAGCTAAGCAAGTGCAAGTGGCCTCCTTTAAAAAATCTAATTGGGGAGGTAGAAACTTTATTGCCTGTGCTTCTAGAGCCTGGAACGAGCTGCCTTTCATGCTTAGAAATGCCCCAGACTTTCTGTCTTTTCGTAAGGGTCTCAAAACTTTGCTTTTTTCCCAATAATATGAAACCTGCTTCCCACGTAAAGTAAAGTCCACATTTGTAAAGCGCACAATCACCCGTAAGGGTCTCTAGGCGCTGGGGGGCTGTCGGGAAGATTAAGCGAGCTATTGCCCAGAGTCACATGGTGCTGGGCTAACCTGCCGCCGGGGCCGGGGATCGAACCGTGGTCCCCAGATTCCAGCGTCAGTCGCCCTGGCCGCGGCGCCACACCTCTTCCACCCACCACGTAATCTAGCGCCAGGACACCCTAGGGTAACCGTGAGCTCTACAAGAATAAATGACATAACCTGAAGATCAAGGCCCTCTACGACAACTTCAGCGAGCCAGCACAAGACAGCACCACACCTCCCACCACCGCCGAGAAACCTACCATCACTGCCTGGGCCCCGGCGTTCATCGAGCTCATCACTTCTACTATGAAGAAGATGCACTCAGGAGCCCCAACCGACCCCTGCCCCCTCACATCTTCCACAGGGCCACCGCTGTCATTGTACCCAAACCAGGACAGACAATCAACTCCTCCCTCAGATCCAGCATCTGCCCAGATGACTGGAAATGTCAGCGGTAAAAACACTCCTCAATAAACCTACGGCCAACCCAAGTGACCTGAAGAAATACCGGCCCATCTCTCTCCTCCCCTTCGCAGCCAAAGTCACCAAAAGACTCTTGAACACCCAGCTGACCGCCTTCATAGAAGAGAACTCCATCCTAGGCGCAATCCAGTCTGGCTTCCGCAGCAACCACAGCACAGAGACTGCCCTCCTTGCCACCACCAACGACATCCGCATGCTGCTAGACCAGGGACACACCACAGACCTCATCCTCCTAGACCTCTCCGCAGCCTTCAACACCGACTCACATCGCACGCTAGCCACCAGACTCCACAACTCAGGAATACAGGGATCCGCCCTCGACTGGATTAAATCCTTCCTCTCCAGCAGAACCCAGAGGATCAGACTCCCCCCTTCCTCTCCGACCCCACTGACATCATCTACGGAGTACCCCAAGGATCATCACTTAGCCCGACGCTCTTCAACATCTACATGGCCCCCATCGCCGCCATCATCAGACAGCACGGGCTCAGCATAGTATCCTATGCCGACGACTTCCAGCTCATCCTCTCCCTCACCAAGAACCCAGAAGACATCAGACTCTGCTTCCAGGAAGGAATGAGAAACGTAGCAGCCTGGATGAATGATCGCTGCCTAAAGCTCAAATCTGAGAAGACTGAGGTCCTCATCTTTGGACCTCAGCATGGGACAGCACCTGGTGGCCCCCGCCCTCGGGAGCCCACCCACCCCAACAGACCACGCCGGAATCTTGGCATAATCCTCGACTCCTCCCTCTTCATGAACCGCCAGATCAACGTGTCACGTCCATCAGTTTCAACTGCCTCTGCATCCTCCGTAAGATCATCAAATGGATCCCCCCCGACTGCAGAAAGACCGTCATCCACACACTAATAACCAGCAGAATAGACTACGGCAACGCCCTCTATGCCGGAATCAACAAAACTCTTCTACACAAACCATCCAGAACGCCGCTGCCAGGCTTGTCCTAGGGACTCCGCGCCACAAGCATATGACCCAATACCTACAAAGTCTCCACTGGCTCCCCATCGAGAAGAGGGTCACCTTCAAACTCCTCACCCACGCCTACAAATCCCTCAAAATCGTCGGCCTCAAATACCTCAAGACCCGTTGTACGGCATTACAACGCGGGCTTTTACCCCGCATGCCATTACAACGCAGTTTTAAAACGCAAGTCGTTACAACGACTTGGGTTGGGGGTTGCTGGATAGTGGAATGGTTTAATTTTCTAATCCAACTCCAGCCCACGTTGACAGTAGGGAAGGTGTTGGATAGAAAATGAAACTATTCCCTATCCTACAGCGCCCTCCAGCGCAAGTCGTTGTGATTACTTGCGTTGTAATAGCAGCATTGTAATAGCAGTGCGGGGTAATGCCCGCGTTGTTATGGATGTTTCCCCAATGACCGAGTATGTTTCCACGTACCCAAGAGGAACCTCCGCTCCTTCGACCTCGCCCTGGCAGAGGTCCCCCACATCCGCATAAACAGAACCGGCCGAAGTTCTTTCTCCTACATCACAGCCAAGACCTGGAATGAGCACCCAGTCAACATCAGACGCTCCCAAACGCTTCGCACGTTCAGGACGGAACTCAAGACCTGGCTCTTCAACTGATCCGGACCTGCTCCACCCCAGCGCCTTGAGACGCTCACGGGTGAGTAGCACACTCTATAAACCTCTGATTGATTGATTGATTGAGTGACTGACAATATGTGAGTGGCTGTATGGGTGTATGAGTCGATATATCAGTGGCTGTATTGGTGAGGAACTGGGTGTAAAAGTGGCTGTATGGGTGACTGCATGGATATGTGTGTAGACCTATGCATCAGTGAGTGAGTGTGTAAGTACTGGTATGGGTGTGTCAATTATTTTGAGAACCATAGTGTGGAAGTTGGACTGGATGTATGAAAGGTTATATTGGGGTGTGAGTGGGGGTGTTGGAGATTCTATGGATGATATCATTAGTGATGTCATCAGTGATGTCATTTAAGATGTCACCAGTGAAGTTATGAGTGATGTCACTGAGCGTGTCATGAGTGATGTAATATTTGAGGTGATAAGCAGTGCAATGCGGGGGCGTGAGTTATAGTTAGCTCAGCTGAATTTCTCTGGTTTTGTAGGAGTGAAATCTCAGCCTAACTATAATGTCCCTATAACCTTTGCTTTCTTCAGTGAATTTCGAAGGGTTTTTTAATTCTATTTCCTAACCATAACCCCCATGTAGCCTTTGGTTTTTGCAATGAATTTCTCCGTTTTTTTAAACCTCCCCGTCTGTAAATGGTCATGCTCCGGGTGATGGTGTCCCCAGGGTCGAAATCTGCCTAGGGAGGGGGGCAGAGTGGCTCTCCATTTTAAAAAGGACCGTTCCTCGAGGTCAAAATGGGCCCAAAGAAGAGTGCCTCCTTCTCTAAAAAAAAAAAGCAGGTCCGGCATGTCGCTAGAGGGGCGCCCCCTTCCCCCACCAGTCAGCAAATACGCCTCCTGGTGCACTACTAGTTGGGAGATGAAGTCCTCTTGGTTGCTGAGGGGCCTTGGGGGCTAAGAACCCCTCCTGTTACCTACAGTAAGTCCCACACAGCTGGATTTCTGAGAGGTCTTCAGAGGCCATGCCCCCTTTCTCAACCACTCTGCAAATGTGCCTCCTGGTGCACTACTGGTTGGGGGATGAAGTCCCCTTGGCTGCTGAGTATCCTTGGGGGCCAACAAGCCCTTCTCTTACCTCCCTAAGTCCCACAGAGAGTGATTGCTGGGAGTACTTCGGCGGCCACGCCTCATTTCTCCACCACTCTGCAAATGCACCAATATAGGCCCTGGGGACTCCATCCCAGCTTTTAAAAAAAATCTGCTAAAGGGAGGGGGCCGATTTTAGCCCAGATGACCCCATCCCACAGATCCCAGCCTTTTTTTTTTTTTTTTTAAAGGGGAGAAGAGTTGAGGTCCATGGGGCGTATTTTGGCCTAAAGGACCTCATTCCCTGGGGACCAGTCTCTATAGAGGGTGCCCTGCTGCCACCCAGGGCACCAACTTCTTGTAATGAAAATGTTTTCGCTCTCTGTGCTTGCCCATTATTTTTTGGAAAGTTAGCATTTGCAGCACCATTTTATGTTTGGCTGCCATTTTAAGTTATGATCAAAACCAATGCCTGCCTCTCCAAAGAACTGTTTCTGGTGATTTGCTAATGAATACGCTGTTCTTGTTAGCGAATACCATTCCCAGCAGATAGAGGCTTTCTCCCACCCGTCTAGAGGCTGGCACGGACAAAATGACCTTCACATATAGATAGTGTGTGCCCAACCTCAGAATCGAAACATATCCTTCTGTACTCCTTTGTTCAGCTGCATCTGCTTGGAAAATTCCATTATGGGAGTGCCTTCATTGGTTCTGAATTGTACCTAATGTTTCCCCATGTTTTACTGAAGTCAGTCCTCCCTGCAGCACCCCTAAGCGACTGTGCAGACTGGGCTCCGCTCAAGCGTATTTGAATAATCATATATTAGATTGTATTCTCTACTGTTTGACCGACTCTTCATTTGGTATGGAAGGCTGAGAGGTGGTCCTGAGTGACCCGGGTGCCTCTTCCTTCACGTTCACCATTAATGTGAAGGCCTGAAGGCCCCCGCAGTCCCTGCTGGCTTCCCACCTCCTGTGGGATCCAGCATTGCATTTACATAGCTAACATGCATCTCCCTGTCTGTAAAAGCAATTTTGCTCCGCTTCTAGAAAGCAAGAGCATTTTTATGACTTAGCTTGCTAGAGGAGTAGCCAAGTTTGCTACGGCTTGATGGGAGTGGTAGAGCTCCTGCCAAGCCATAGCAAACAGGTATGTCCTAGGGGTGGGCACCCTGGGACCTAGCGGGAGCCAGCCCTGGGGGGTGGATGTCCTCACAGCCATCCATGGCTGCAGGAGGTGGGCCTTGCGGCCCCCATCTTTACAGGACACAACCCCGGGGAGGTGTTGGTCCCCGGGTGGGGTGCCCCACAGGCCCCCTGCATTGATTTCCATTTAGCTCCGGGGAGGTGGCAGTTAATGGGCACATGGCCCCTGCATTTATATCTTATTTAGCCCCAAGGCTGGAGGTCCCATGACTGCAGGGGCCGTCATGCAGGCCGCCCACATTAATACAACATTTGCCCTGGGCGGTGGCAATACTCAGGGCATGGGGCTGCCAGCAGGCTACCCCTGCATACTTTATTTAGAATGCCCTGAGGAGTTGGTGGTCCCATGGGCTTTATGGCTCCTAGGAGGGGGGCCAGTGCACCCCTCCCCTCCTGAATATATATTGGACATTCCCTCTGGACCTGGCCCACCTGGGGGCTGACTAGAAATAAAGCGCTGGAGCCCATGCTTTATTTTTTGCTGCAGGTTTCGCTGATTCAGTGCAAAAAATGCAGAATACATTCTTTGATCCCTTTTTGGCCATAAAGGGTCTCTGTGGGATTTCTCCCCAAGAGGCCTCGTGGGTCAGGGTGCTACTATCTTGCCCCCTTTTATTTTTATTAAACTTCTTGGTTTGAATTTGAAATGGCCGCCAATCAGAACTCTGAACGAGCTCGGGAGGGGTTGCGGTTCCACAGCATCCCTATATATACAACTGTAGATTTCTTTAAATTATCCTGCAACTACTGAATGAATTTGACCCAAATCACAAAAGGCGCTTTTTGGACCAACAGCTACTTTTCTGTCAGATTTGGTGTAATTCCGTTCAGCAGTTTGGGCTGTAGCAGAGTCTAAAGTTCCTAAGGAAATTAACATGGGAAAATTAGTTTTAGCACTTGGCCCCCGCTTGACGGATCACCTGGAAATTTTCAAGACAGCAGCTGATTTGAATGGCAAACTAGTTTTGAACATTTAAAGAGGATTTGTCTAACCATGCCAAAGTTATTGGCAAATGAAAAAATGCTCTTTCTATGGAAACAACATCAAAGTACAGCTTACGAGAAGCAAGGCTGGCAGTAAAAGAGGCACAGTTACTGCCAGCCTTGCTTCCTGTAAGTGCGTGTTTACGCACTGCTTGCAGGTTTTCAAAACACATAAATAAAATACATTGTCATTTACAATGCCAGTAGCTCAAATTCCCAGAAATGTGAGATCTATTTCATTGCAAATGCTTGTTTATATTTACTTTAGGGTGCTACGGTGCCTACCCTGGACACCCACAACTTTTTATTAAAGTTGGGGTTGCAGGGGGAACCCCAAGAACCCTGCAGCCACTGACAGCTCCTCACCCAGCAAACCTTGTGTGTGCCGGCAAGAGCTGGAATTTCTTTTTACAGTGGGTGTCCAAGTGGCGTCCTGAACGACACCAACAATATGGTATCCCCAAAGCCCCCGCAACACCAGTCAGCTCCAGTCAGCACAGGGTGCTGACTGGAGCAACATTTTTCTCTCCTCCCGCCGGCCAGGAACAAAGTTGTTTTCTGCCCAGGAGAGCGTGGGCAGTTTGAACCTGTACTCTTTTAGGCAGAAAACAGTTGTATCCCGGGGATGTGGTCCCCAGGATACTGCTTGACCAGGCTCCAGGTGGTGGGATCCCCTTAGCCTGTCTACAACTCAGGGAGAGGGCTGCATGCCACCCTCCCCCTAATGTTAATCAGGTCCCTGGGGCTCTTGGTGACTAAGGAAGGGGGGGCATGTGCGCCTGCCCCCACAAATAATATACCTGCACCATCCAGTGAGCCCTGTCCCATCCAGGGCATTTTTTTGTAGAAGGCAGAAGACCACCATCTTTTTTTCTTAATGGAGCTGCGGATCCATGGACCAAGGAATGTTCTTCTAAATTTGCAGTGTTCCAGGGACTCCATCTCCATGTATCTCTACCCTGCCCCCATATGTTATTTTTTAAACTTTTTCTGGGTCAGGAGACTGAGTCCATAAGTCCTAAGATGGCTGCCGCCATATTTTTCTTGATGTGCTGGCAGCTAATCTAACCTTATCTAGTGATCTGTCAGCTCCGCGGATCCTCTGCAGTGTGAATTATCTATACTTTTTTAACCTTAATTTCTCAAAAACTACTAATGGATTTACACCAAATTTAATTTGGACCAAGATGTACTCTTTTGCCTGAGTTCCCACAGGCAATACTCTATTATCTCTCTATCGCCCGAGTCCACACAGGCTGTACTTAGGTATCCTTGTAGTGCCTGACTCTTTTCAGAATCAAGGATAGATTGGCAGTTACTCTGACGGGCATGCAAGAATCTACTCTTCATCCACTGAGGTGGTTTCCAAAGGATGTACAAGTCAGGGCTACCAGGCAGTCTATAGGGGAAAAATCGTAATGACAAGAGAGGGATACACAAGCGGTTGCAACTAATACCTTCAGGAATGCTGACAGCTGATGGCCAACCAGGACGTGCAGAGTTGGTCAACGATGTGCAATGTGATGGACGATGGAAGACACTTCTTTATTGAGATACCAGAGACAGGTTCAAGAAAGATATATGGACATATGGATATAGTGGTGTTACTCGCTAGATTAGTGAGCATTGCTGTAACTAGCCCAGTGGCTTTCTGGAAACTGAAAGAGTACTGAACAAATTCAACATGAGCTGAATCAGTGTGGCCAACACCACCAACAACGGGTAATGAAGGACGAAGACCTTTGGAAACAAAAAGTATCAGGTATTTAAGAGGTGCCAATGGCTGTGACAGCACAGGGACAAGTGATCTCCTCGGGCAAACTTTGGTAGTGCTGCGAATTCTCCACTTTGGCGACAGTGACCAGCTATGAACTTGGAGCACACCAGTCATGCTTCCACAAGTCTCTGTCTGGTGGTCCCGCGGCATCGGGGTCAACTGCTCTTGCCCACACCAGTAACACGTTCCTCCTGCAAGGTTGGCTTGCCCCTTTATTCTTGCTCCAGTTAGGATCCCCCACGGGTTCCAGGAAATATAGAGCTCTTCTGTCACTTCAGAATCCAGGAGATGTACTGACACCTCTTGGAACCTGGCTATCAAGCAGGCATTAGCCCTGGCTCTGTGGCAGTTCTCTGTTAAATCTGTGGAAGATCCCCTCTCTGGTCAAACAGAACGTTCAACTGAATCCACAAGGAGGTCAACAGCTCTGACATTTGTACGGGTACAGCAGCGAGGCAATTTATTTATGTATTTATTATTTATTTATTTATTAACAGTTTTATATAGCGCGGACATGACCCATGGGTATCAGAGCGCTTAACATCATGTGGTATAGATTACAAATGCAGTGTACATAGAGCAGGAAGACGTGCTGACTTAGTAATGGCGATTTAGACATAGTAACTATAGGCTAATATCTTGAAAAGCAACAACGTGTATGGTATTGATTAGGACCTGAGTTAATAATGTTCTGAGGTAGTATTTCTTTGAGGTAGTATTTCTTTGAGGTTCAGGTTATAAAATCCATGACAAGTCTTCGGTTTCGTTTATCTTGTTTATGGGAGGAACTTGCTCATAAGAAAGTTCTTTATTTCTTTCTTGAATGTGGTCGTGTTTCTAATTTTTCTGATGTTTGCAGGAAGGGAGTTCCAAATCCCGGGAGCTATGCCTGAGAATGTCCTTTCATATGTTTTATTCTTCTTAAAGATAGGTGGTTTCAGGAGCAGATAATTGGCACTCCTGACAAGTCTGTTTCTTCCTGTGATTTCTATTTTGTGGGCGAGATATTTAGGTGTGTTGTGATGAATCGCTTTATTCTCAGTCTGCACTTTCAGAATCGTTTTGGGTCATATGTCCTTCTCAGGCTGGCTCCTAGACTGAGGAGTATATTTTCTAGGAGGTATCGTGCTTAGCGCGATTTACTCTATCGCTGGATTACATCGCTGTGGTAGCGACGTATCATCAACGTTTTGCTAACAGGCATTGTAATTCGAGCGATAGAGGCCGCTGCTCAGGAATATCGCGTGAAATCCGGCGATGATTTCATAGCGCTAAGGAGTATCTTGCTGATAGGGGAGTGTGGACCTAACCTGGCAATCCACCTCCCATTATCAGTATGCCTTAGTCACTTTTAAAGCAGGTGTTACATTCCTACGATAACCGCGGTTCTTTATATCGCTTTGAGGGTCTTCTGCATGGCTTGCTAATATCACGAAGCCGTGTTAGCGAGCATTCCCATGTTGTTTTACAACGGAACGCCTACTTTGCATGTCATTAGCATATTGATTGCTGACATGCAAAGTAGCCAGGAAACATGCGCTAACGCTTGTTAGCGTGTCCTTGATGACATTGAGATAATAAAATCGCTGCTTTTTCGGCGCTATGTGCCGAAAAAGCGGCAATATCTCTCTTAATAATATGCCCCTGAGCCTTTGCCTAGAGTGATGTTCCTCACAGCAGGGCCTTCTCCTGGCTGGAGCACCCGCAGCAGAGTCACAAGGAGATGTGAGTATTCTGCACCTGGCTGTCAGAACCACACTTGACAGTGATCAGGACAAGAGACAAAAGGCTGACCCCTTTCTAAGGGACACTTCACATTATGGCAATGGGAAGTGCAGTCTCTCTCTTCACCCTTAGCAGACTAATTAACAGCTCTCTGCAGCGAAAGGACCTCATTCAATTTTGAAAGAGAGCAAGCTTGTCTCCTCTTTTCCCACTTGAGTTTCTAAGTCTCGTCCCTCCAATATAAAGACAGTCAGCACTACACTGCCACTGTCTATAAAAAAAGCCTTGCCTCTGTTAGACCTGGCACCATTGGTGTGTGTCTCCCTTCCATTTTTGCTATTGCCTCATGTGTTTTTTGCTGGTGTTAGATGCTTTGGCACTGTGCCACTGCTGTCCAGGGCCACAGTGCGAGTGCTCCCTGTTGTAAATTGATGTATGGATTAGTGATTCCATGATTGGATATTTGGTTTACTTGTCAGACCCTAGTACAGTGCACTGAGTGTGCCCAGGGTGGGTATTCCAAATGCTGCTGGTGGGCCTGCCACAGTGGTTGTGCCACCCACAGAAGCAGCCTTATTAAATTGTGTCTAAGGTCTGCCATTGCAGAGCCTGCGTGCAGTCTGGTACTGGCATGCTGTCTGGGCAGGTGCACCCACTTGCCAGTCCCTAAACTTTCCCTTTTCTTCATATCAGTCACCCCTATGGTAGGCCCAAGGGCAGGGTGCATTGTAAGTATAAGGTAGGACAAGCCCTGATGTGTGTGGCATGTCCTAATAGTGTATTACAGCCATTTTCGTTTTTCACTATTGCAAGGCTACCTGTTCTCCAGAGGCCTGAATGGGCTGTTAGATTATTACATGTTTATAATCCTAACAGACTCAGAGAACATGGTAGAAATTCCAGTTTCGTATGCCTGGACTCAGAATAATAAAATACATCTTTTAGTGAAGTTTATTTTAATATTGTGTGTTTGCAAATACCACTTTTAGAAAGTAGGTATTTGCTTGTCTAACCAGTCAAACCTGCCTCTGCTAGATTGTGTATTCCTTTGTCTGGTTTTGTGAGTGACAGGGCTGGGGGATTCCAAGAGACAAGTTGAGTCACCCAGTGGTGAATAGAGAGATCTGCATCTAGATGGGAGGGAGGAGTTGCAACTGATCCTTGAATAGAGCTGTGTCTGCAGTCCACAATGCTGGCTCCACCTCCTGGGGTGCGGCTGATGTCTCTGCCCTGCACACTGAAAGAAGAGAAGGAGTCCTGTCAACAAAGTGCTCCAGGACTGTACTTGCCTTCCACAATGCTGGCTCCACCTCCTGTGGGGCGTCTGGTGTTTCTGCCCTGCACTGTGAAAGGAAAGGAGAAGTCTGGTAAACAGAGTGCTTCAGAACTGGTTTGGACTGGGCAAAGGCCCCTCTCCCCTCAGAGAACAAAGAATTTTGGGGTAAAAATATTGGGACCCGGATCCCATGAAATTAGATCACTTTTGCACTACAAGAAGAAATCTTCACTGAGGAGAGGAACCTGAAGAAACTGAGGAGAGACTATTCCCAAGCTGAAGTGCTGCTTGGGGGAATGGCCTGCAGTGGTTGCCTTTCTGCCAAAGGAAGGAGAAAATAACTTTGTGTACTTTGCTTTCAACTTGTGAAGGATCTCCTAGGGCTTGGATAAGAGCTTGCCTCCTGCTGAAGTCTCAGGGGCAACAGACTTCAACCCCCAGCTCCCCAGAGTTCTTTTGGAAGTGCCTGCTGCTGGTTTGGGCCTTCTGAGGAACTGCATGTCACAAGGAGCTGGAAGCGTGACTCAACAAGAAGAAGTGTGTCGCTGTCGCTGGGCCTGCCGGCGCAACTCCGAAGGAGGGTGTCGTCGCTGGAACTGTCGCACACCACCGCATCAGAGAGAAGCTTGCCGCCACGAAGAGGAAGCGCTGCTGCCATTGCAACTCTGTAGGAAGGTGTCGCCGCTGTAGTTGTCACACTGCACCGCATCAGGAGAAGAATCTCGCACCACGGCGGAGCGTGCCGCCGTCGCTGTGCTTGCCGTCACAACTCCAAAGGAGGGTTTCGCTGCTGGAACTGTCACACCGCACCACATTGAAGAAGAGCACCTCGCATCCCCAAGAAGCGGGCCGCTGTCAGAGCTGCTGCCGTCGCCTCTGTAGTTGTCACATCGAGCGGATGCTTCACGCATCGTGGGAGAAGAGCGTTGCCGCTGGAGCCGCTGCCGTTGCATCTTGGATGTCGCCGCTGTAGTCCACGCATCGAACCGAGAACTTCTCGCATCCCCAAGAAGCGTGCCGCATCTGGAAGATCTTCATGTCTTTATTTCTTTGTATCTGAACTTTGCCGCATTTCCAATTCCCGCGACATTGCTTGTTGTGGAAGCGCAACGCAACCTAAGGTACATTGACGCAGAGTGTCGCATCTAAGAACTGAACTGAACTAAGCTTAAATCTACCATCTTAAAGTAATAGTATTGTGTATTTTTGCCGTTTATGGTCTTGTGGTAACTCTATATAAAGTCTACTTATTTTTTATATAAAACCCGTGTGGTGTCCATTTGTAGAGTTGTCACTGGGTTACTGTATGTAGTCACAACTGCCTAACACACAACACCTCTGAGATAAGCCTTGACTGCTCATGCCAAGCTACCAAGGGGGTGAGCAGGGGTTATTTTAAGAGTGTAATCCCCTTATCCTGACTAGAGGCAAGGGTCCCTATTTGTCACAAGTACCTACCTTTACCAACTAGAGACCCCCAAATCTAACAGCCACCATCTTGTGCTCTTGAAAAGTCCTGGAGTTTCCAAAATGGAACCCACAGGCCTACTTCACTCTGGTTAACCCAGACATGCACAATATGTGTAACAAGCAGACCACACAAATTCCTTCGTACACACATGAGCTCAGGATGTCATTGCAAGGATCTGTGTTCACTGCAGATGTTAGTGGCCCCCGCATCTCTGCTTGAGTACAGGATGACATTAGTGGCCCCAGCATCAACAGTTGCTTCAGTAGAGGATGACGGTAATGGCCCTCGCATCTCCGCTTTAGTAGAGGATGCACTTTAATTCTCAGAGACAAAATATGTTCATCTAAATTCTTACTCTGCTGATATCCCAGCCCTTGGGACACTTTTTCTGTTTTTGGTAACCCAAAGCCCACATGGCACGTGCACCCCTTTACCATGTGCATAGAGTCAGGCCAACTCGTGGAGTGTCCGACTTCGTGAGAGTCTCAAATGCCCACACGTACCCTCAGCTGGTGCAGTTTAAAAGGGGAGGTGCTGTGAGGCCTCTGCCTTTAGTAAGTTCAACGCTGTTAAGCATAGAGCCTGCATTTGTCCAAGGGGTCCACAGTGGGGATGCTGATAGCTGATAATACCAGTGGCGTAACAAAACTTGAGGGGGCCCGATGCAAAGTACATGAAGGGGACACCCCATTCCCCGTGTCAGTCAAGAGCTCTCAGGCCAGCAACCCGCCATACTGCAAGGGCTCACCCCAGCCATAAAAAAAGGATTTTGGTTCCTCTATTGGTCACATCCGCCCTTTCATCAGGCGATTTAAATACATCAGTAAATACTGCTGCTGCGCCCTCCAGCAAGGTTACCTAACACTGCCTCCAGACAGCCCACCAAACACATCCTCCTACTTGATAACCCACCTTCAAGCAAAGCCCGCTCGGTTAACCACCTCCAAACACAGACCACTGCCATTGTGTCTGCTACTAATGCAGCCATTACACTCTACTCTCACCCCTACGAAACCCACAGTTATGCTTTTCCGCCCGCCTTTTAAACCACCCCTCGGATGTCACTGTGAACTCGTGACCGCCGCCCACTGCTCCCCTTTCCGCCACCGACAGAAAGACTGATGGCCGGTCCCCATCTAACCACTGCCTACCAGTAAAGACAGAGCCTTTCAGCTGCTGCCCTCCCCAATGCCACTGTGGTAGTTTAAAACATGCTCAACAATCTCTTCAACTGACCACCCCAAAACAGTTCTTCCTGCTAGCCTCTACGGCATCAAAGCCGTTCCTGCTACTTCTCATTCTTTACATGTTGCACACAATAATAATAAATGTACAAAGGGTCTGAATTTTTGTTTCCTCACACCAACATTAATTTACACTATGCACCCCACTAAACCATACCTCCTGTCAAAGGCAAACCTGAGCCCATGTGTAGCACCAGTCAGCAAGTACCCCAAGGACAAACACCAGAGAGAAAGTACGATTCATGTAATTAAACCTACAGTGACAACGTAGCACTTCCCCACCCACTGTCAGCCCAGCGAAGTCTGCAACCGCACAGTAGCCATCAAAACCAGCAACATCTAAAGCGCATTTCCACTTCCTTTCAATGGCAGCTCCTGATACAAATACCTATGGCTTTTGGGCAGCATCTACCACGTACCAAATCATTCTTTGTCACCCTAAGGCTAACCAAATGCTGTCGGTGAATGCTTCTCTTCCCCCTTATTTACTAACAACTAATGGAGGATAATGAAAAAAATATATAGTATTTTCTTATGCAAATAGCGTATAAAGCACTTGCTGCCAGCAGTCCTCACCAGATCCACACATATCAATATTCTGCTATCGCACCATCCTGTCAACCTTATTATTATCTGGAGTAACCCTGGGCGAAGCACTATGCTTCGCTCGCGTAATTTGGAAAGTTTGCGCTACTTCGCACTACGCAAATTGCACATAGCACAGTGCAAACACGCGTACCGTAGCGTAGTGCAGCGGTCATTTTTTGCTTGCTTGTGGTCCTCAACGGCAAGTTGGAGACCGAAAGCAAGCAAAATGACATCCCGGCGAGACTTTTTCCTCGTTCGCGATCAGCAACATCAAGTTTCCGATCACGAGCTTGGAAAATAAACCCCCCAGTGAGATTCTCTGGGGGCACTTTGTGAGCAGGGACTCCAGGTCCCAGGAGTCCACGGGCCACGCCAGCTGGCTTCCATCAGCCCCTCCCACCACCGGTTGCTACATAACTCCTCGCTTCGCACCAGAAGCTTGTTGGGGGCACTTTGTTTGTGAGCAGGGATTCCAGGACCCAGGAGTCCACGGGGCCATGCCAGCTGATTTCCATCAGCCCCTCCCACCACCGGCTGCTACATAACTCCTCGCTTCGCACCAGGAGCTTGGTGGGGGCACTTTGTCTGTGAGCAGGGACTCCAGGTCCTAGGAGTCCACGGGGCCACACCAGCTGACTTCCATCCATTACATAACTCCTCGTGCCACCTGCTACGCAGAATGCGCGCTGGCGCGCACCGGGCGAAGCCCGGGCCAAGGAAGGCCTGGGCCCACTCTCTTTCGCCTGCTGCAGAACCATGTACTTAATTTTGACTGTTCATATCCCCTGGCAATGGCTAAAAGGAGAGGTTTAAAAGAACTAGGAGGTGTGGGTGTAGGGGCAACCCTTGACTCTTCCTTGACCAGGAATACAAACATTCTTGCTCATGAAATTGAAATTACCGAGAGACAGCTCTCAATGGAACCTGGAGTTTTCCCTGGTAGACTTTCTCTTCCTTTAGTTTTGGTTTCCTCTCTAAACCTTACTAATGAGTCTCTGGACATCCCTCGAGTTTTCACCGAAAATTAACCTATTTCTCTCAATCAATGTCCCACTACTGAGTTAGAACAGAACGGTAGTTCTTCACCATCAGATGTGGAAGCATCTCCAGAGAAACCTCTACCTTCACCTAAGCCAAGGCGCACCAGAGGCAAGAATGTTGCTGTGGCCCCAAAGTCAAAACAAGTGAAATCTGTGTGTCCCGCTAAAAAAAAAGGGCCCAATAAAAAAAACGGCTTCTAAGGCCCCTAAGCTATGTCAGCCAACTTTAACATTTGCTTCTTCCGCACTCCCAATTCCTCCAGTTATTGACCACGCTTCAGTCTGGGATGATCTGCTGCTAAAAAAGGATTCCATTATGCTGCCAATCATAGACAAATTATCTTCTATTGAATCTAGACTGAATGAGCTTGAGTCACAGCTTTGTCTTACTCCTGTCCAGGGTTTTAACTCGGCACAGTTTGCAAATCCTGTTCCGCTACAGCCAGCCCAACCAGCTGTGAGTGTTGAAATTACTCAATCTTTGCAGTCTGTGTCCACTCCATCAACCTGTACGATTTCTAAACCAGTACCACCTTCCCCTACAGCCATGTTAGCTCCTTTGCTACATACTCCTAGTCCTCTTGTAAGGGAGGTTATGAACAATGCAACAGTACCATGCTTATTGGGCCATGGAGGGCGTAAACAGCCGGAAATATTTAGACCTTTAATGTCTATTACACTCAATACCCCAGACCGACCAAGTTTTCATCTTCCGCCTGCTGCTGCTCCTCTGGCCTTGGTCCTGGGTAATGTTCCTCGACCAGATCAGATGGAATCCACGACCGATCTTATGGATAAATGCATGCACTGGATTTCCTCCAATATATGTGCTACGGAAAGGACCAGTCCATTTCTGGCAAATGAACTAATCTTGACAAGGAGGGTGGAATGGGTGGGTGGGCAGCCAGGAAAAACGTTTCAAAGGGGATTGTGTTATTGTTAATTTTTCAAATGCCAAAATTCTACCAGTACTGTTAGCACATTTTTACCCCCCTCATCGTAGGAGCTATGAGACAGTTCCCCTAACTCTAGACTATTTTTATAATTCACATTCTTTGAATAGGGATAAGTCCGTTAATGTGCCGTCTAATGAAGAGACCAGGATGCATCTCTTGGGCAATGGCTCGGTGCTAACTCAGAATAGATTTGAAGCTCTCAATAGTAAGAAATCAGCAGCATATTATGGTAATTTCTCTTTATCTTGACGAAATATCTTCAAAGAAATATAACTCGTACAGGTCCAGGTGTCCCTGTCTATAGCATGCTTGTGCTTGTGGTGCAGTTCTTGCCGTAATCAGTCTTGTTAAGCAGAAAGAGGCATGGTAGCCAGCAGAGGTTCCACATCACAGGTAGGACAGCAACTGTTATATTTCTTTGAAGATATTTCGTCAAGATAAAGAGAAATTACCATAATATGCTGCTTCCAAGAAACTCTACTGAGATGTACTGATTTTTGACTATTACTCAATATTTGAGCCCTGAAGAAGTCTCAGTGTTTGAGAGGAAACGCGTCGGCTAAGAAGGAAAATCCATATGTGTTCTTGGATTTTTCTTGTCTTGGATTACCACAATAAAGAACTTGAAAAAGAAAATCTTGCAGAAGTCCGGATTTATTTATTACAAGATCGTGCACTTTTATATGTACTGTGGACATTTGAAACTACTGAAAAAAAGATTTCTTGGATGGGTCCTGATTTCTTACTATTGATTGCAATCTTTGGGCATTGCCCTTGAAGGAACAGACGGGGTTGTGTTCTTTGGAATCACAAGCACCATCATCATTACTCTTAAGCCACAGGTGAAAGCAGGTGCATTTTCTCTTTGCCTCAACCCCTGCTTCTTTGTTAAATAAAAAGATTTGAAGCTCTATTGACCCGGGAGGAATGTGATTGACTGACTAGCACATCTTCTTATCCAACTTTGAAGACAGATGATTTAATTTCTATGGAGACCACTGCCCCCACTTCACACAGAACAATAGAACGCATTATAAATATTCTCCCCCATCAGCTACTTTCCCTTTACCAATGGCAGAAGCAGGCACACTTTTGGCAAATAAACGTGGGTTAACCCAGTCGTCCAGAAACCGGCCCCCCAATAATCCTAGCGATTGCTTTATCAGGGGCCCGAAATTTAAAGGTACTATCCTGAAATGTGGCAGGCATTAAAAATAAGTTACAGAACCCAGATTGGGTAACGTTTATATCCCAATTTGATCTTTGCCTGTTCCAGGAAACCTGGGCAATAGATGATATTGTGAGCCAGGGCTATGCCACGTACAATGTACCCGCACATAGAAGCAAAAGGGGAAGACCCTCAGGGAGTTTGTCTCTGTGGGTTGCAACGCACCTGGATTGCCAGATGGAGGAAGTGATCACTTTATCAGATGATAGTCAGGGTGTCAAGCTAACCTTTCTTTGTAATCATAAAATTGTGGTTATTAACTTGTATTCACGCCCTGTAAGAGTCTTGAAGGAATCTTCTGTAATCGATGATCTGTCCGCAATTTTACAATCCTTATCTAAGGATGTAAGGAAGGTGATATGGGGCGATTTTAACTGCCAATTTGAGCCCCTTGTTAACCCTTTAGATACAGTTCCTAGTGACGAGGACAGATTTTGGCTAATTCCTGATCCACAGATTAAGCAGGTAAAGGCATGGTCCCCATTGGTTATGCAGATAAACAAGGACATGCTAATGCACTCTTTTAGGGCATGTAATGGCCGCACCAAGTCCGGCCAACCAGGGAGGTCCACCTTTAATAGATCCGCACAGTTTTCTCTTCTGGACTATATTTTGGTGGAAACCAGTGCCTGGCTGTGGGTAGTTGATTTTATGGTTCTCTCGAGACACGATAGTGATCATAATGCTTTAGTCCTGGAACTCCAGATCCCGACCAATCAAATATCAGCGAGGAGTCTCCCTAATGCTTGTACCAATCTAGTTTTGGCCAATAGCAAAAGAAGGATAAGGTGGGAATTGGTCAAGTTAGCACCGGAAAAACTGGCAGCTTTATATATTTTATCTACCCCTTTTCTTGAGAAACTTATGGAAGAGACAAACCGACTTCCTACCACCTGGGATACGAACATGGTTGAAATAACCCATGCCGTGCTAACGGTGGACCTTAATACATTGTTTAATCCTTCCTCTACGTCCCTTGTGAATAAGACCTTGTCGTGTGTTTATCTAGGTACCTGTATCGATACTCCTATTTCTGACCCTTGTCCGGTTATAATTCACTAATATCCATACAACGGCACAGAAACCCGTTTCATGAATAAGTCATAGCGCATGCTGTCACATTGAGCAAGCACTATTCTTCCAGCCCCCTAGAAAGCACAACAAGTTCTCTAAACAAACCAAGCCTCCAGCAAACCTGGGAAATCCCCGCTGCTATTGTTTTGATTTCGTTCGAGAACTCCTGTAAAGAATGTAAGAACGACCAGTTCTTAATGACATCTCTTATTGACGTCTTATGTCCATCCTTACGTCAAACCCGGCACCTTTCAGGTATAAATATACCGACGCTGCCCTAAGCAGAGACACGGTGGTGATGAGCTTGGAGCAGTGACTACTTGCCGGAGAGCCCAGCTGATGCAGGAAGCCCACGGACGCTGCCCCTCCCTTTTGACGCGCTGAGAGAGACGCTGCCTATTCTCCTGCCGAGAAATCCAGCATCCGACGTTTCCAGCTTGCCCTCGTGGGTAACTGGGATACCGAGTCCTGAGACAGAGATACCAGCCCTCCTGCCTTCTAAATCCCAGGTACTGAACTGACTAACCCCTTACAGAGAATTCTTGAGTCAGATTCTTGGCAAAACAAACTTAACTTAAACTGCTACTTACTTACTCCCTCCCACGTATTAGGCTTAGGTCAGGTACACCAGGGTAGGCGTAGTTAGAAGCACCAGTTGAGTATGATTAGTCAATGTATATATGTATGTATATCTTTTATCTATTTTAAAGTATCATAGGGCTAAGAAACCATATCAATGCTTTTACAGTATTATTTTATAATCCTGCTTTTACTGTATGCACTTTACTTAACCTTAAGTATTGCAATTGTAGCGATTCATTTCTCTTGTATGAGAAAAGAGACTGATCAATAAATAACACCCTTTTATTGAACACGCCCATCTCTTCTTTCTCTACAATCTGGTGAAACTAAGTATGCACGTACTGACTGAGTAAAATAGTTGTCTTTTGTTTTCACACGACTCTGGAGATATACTCTTGATTAGGGAGAGCAAAGTTGTCATGTTCTATGGTTGTCAGAAACTAAATCCCTTCTTGTCTATCCAGGGAGGTTAAACTCCTCCTTGCCTATTCGAGAAAGTTTCTAGTGAACTCTGAGCTAGCTGGCACACAAAACTTAAGTCTAATATCGTCAGTAGAAGACCTAGTTAACCTCTGTCCTACGTCTATACTATTGAAGATATTATTCCAATGCGCAGAGCCTATTGGGATAATAGGAACTACACTACATGGCGCCCAACGTTTAGTAAGGCGATAAATCTAACGCAAGACATTAGAGTAACTCAGTTGTGCTTTTTCACACAGACCCTTTCTCCCGTAATACTCCAAAGACGTCTGGAGTGGGTCAAAGGTTAAAATCCGCCAAACTTAGTAGGAGGAGACTCCTATGATTGTTTTTTTGGTTTATTCAATGTTGAAGGATACAGTGTTCCAAAATATTGTGCACCTAATCTTTGTTTCCGTGGAAACCTGATCTGCAACAAAAACAAAAAACCTTGCTGTCAGTAAAATGTCAGACAGCGAGGGAGAAAGGGAGGCAGCTAGAATAGCAGCTCAACTCCTAGCAGACGACACAAGTCTCCTGCAAACTGACCCGGGTGCAATACTCATCCCGGTCAGCATAAGAAAAACTATAACTCTTAAGCTAATAGAAAATGGACTGACATCAAGAGGTGGTACAGTCATATTCGTAATTGAGGCACATGAATATCGGCAGACAGAGGTATTCTATTCATGGATAAACTTTCCAGCAGCAAACGCTGTAACAAAGGAATTCCACTATTACAAGATAGAGGAACCTCCGGATGAGTACACTCCTTTCGAGGAGGTGGAAATACCATTAAAATACCAAGAGCACCTGCTCTGGTTTAAAGGCGCCCTAAAACATAATGATCACTTCACCAGGCTCGGTCCACTAGGTAGACCAGGAGCAACATGGCCGGTACTAGCCAGCTACACATCAAATCCTGACATTAATAGAATGTCAAGCGAAGAACTCTTAGTTAAAATAAAAGAATTAACACAGGCATATAGAGACTTGGTTCAATTTGCAACTGAGGATATAAATTTCCTCCAGAAATTGAAAGAAACAGATATAGAAGACCAACCATTTTAATATGCCAGAATCATAGAAAAATCCTATGAAGAACTAGGAAGAGATAGTTTGGGTGGGAAACCAGTAAAACCCCAACTAACTGAAAATCCTGAAAAGGTATTTATTAAAAATAATCTTAACACTCCTAAAAAGAGCTGGGATGGAAACAAACAATCCACTCCCAAAGAAAAAAGATTCCAGTCCAGAGGAAGGTCTCCTCGACGGAGAGAAAAATCTCCGGACCAAGGACACAAGTCTCCCCAGAGGGAGTCCTCTGAGAAAAGATACAACCTTAGAAATAGGGATAATTTAAAGAAGCCTGATAGATATCAAGATATTGATACACGTCCCTCTCGATCTTTTCAGACTTCCTCGCAGAAATCGGAAAGAAGAGGACGGTCAGAACACACGGAAGAGCACGTCAAGTCCAAAGACAAGGAACCTGCTCATCAAAATAAAAAGTTACAATTTCCAAAGAAGAAGGTAGCCAGTATTAAAGTAATCAAACATGCCGAGGATACTGAGGACACAGCTGAAAAACGGAGAGTGGGCTCAGACAATGCTAGACAGCGCAGCAGAAGTGAGCATAGCTCGCAAGATCCTGATGAATCATCTGGAGACAGTGGACACGAATGAATACATTCAAGTGGAAACTGCAGACACCAGAGTTAGCAAACCTCATAAAATATACGAAATAACATTACATATAGAGGGAGATAAGACTAGGAAAATAAGGGGTCTATTTTGGGATAATCTCTCCAAAGGCTATGATATCCTTCTAGCTGAAAAAGACTGGCCACCGGAGTTTATCAGGGAGTGCCCTCATGGCGAAGAAATGATTATGCCTGCCTTCTCAAATCACATTCCAATTCATAAAAAATATACACATGCAAGAAAGTGGGCAGTAGCCCAAGCTCCTGCATTATATAAAAATCATGTGGGATGGGATGAGGACTCACCTCCTCACAAAATCCAGTTAAAATCAAAACCAACTGCACAGAGGCAGTACCCAATTAAGCAAGAAGCTAAAAAACAGGTCAGGGAGATCTTAGATCAACTTGAATACCAGGGGGCGATTGAAACTTGCACCTCACAAATGAACAATCCTTTGTTTCCAGTCTCCAAGCCAGATGATTCATATCGTCTAGTTTTGGACTACAGACATTTAAACTCATGCTGCAAAACTTTTGCAGTACAAAACTCACACAGTTCAGCACTAATGAATAGCATAGTGTGCAAAAAATACAAAACAACATTAGACATTTCTAATGGATTCTTTTGTCAAAATATAGCACCTGAAAGCAGATATTTGACCGCTTTCTCAATAAATGGCTCGCAGAAAAATGTCTGTCGTTTGCCACAGGGGTTCAAGAACAGCCCAAGATTATTCTCAGCGAGAGTAACAGAGTTACTACAAATATATGATGATGAGACATTATCTTATGTCGATGACATCTATCTAACAGATGATGACTTGGATACTCACTTGAAAAGAGTGAACACCATAATACTTGGGTTCGCAGCAGAGGGTTATAAATTCAACTTCAAAAAGTCAAGAATTGCCCATCTAACTGTCCTGTTTTTAGGATATGAATTATCAAGTGAAGGCAAAAGCCTGGCAGACAATTTCCTAGAGAAATGTGCTGTAATCCAAGCACCAAGAACGCTGAAAAACTTACTATCAATTCTAGGTTTCCTGAATTTCGGAAGAACTTACATTATAAATTACGCAGAGAGGGTTAAATCTCTCTATGACTTAATAAGACCAGATTTTGATTTTAAAAGAATCAATTGGACTCAAAAACACACAGAAATGTTGAGATCTTTGCAAACAGACATGTTAGTTAAAACAAAACTATAAACACGCGATAACACATGCAACCTTGTAATCCGAGTCATCCCAGGAAGATGCGGATACACATACCTAACCTCTAATGAGGGAGAAACGGTACCAATAGCATACAAATCTCATTTGTACACAGAAGCTAAATAAACGTTCAGCATCAAAGAAAACATTGTTCATGCGGTTCAAACAGCTGTAGCAAGAGAAAGAGACCAAGCTGACGGCAGACGGATTACAGTCAGAACAGCAGAATCAGCTTTTGAGGCATTAACAAGCCCATGTAATTTACCTACTATGGCACTAAATCCAAAATGGATACAATGGGAAAATTCTCTTGCTACAGACAAAGTAAAATACTATTTTGATCCGGAAATGAAAAAATTAAAAAATCTAGAATATGAAAGAAAATATCCTCTGCCAATCGACATTCTGCCCATACGACAGTACGCCTGTGTAATATATACAGACGGACATGCTCAACCCTCAGTTTGGGGAGAGCGAGCCTACAACGCCACATGCGAGATTGTAAAACACATGTGGCGCGGAGGTAAATTGAGACCTCTGTTTACGAAAACAGACTCAGTGGAAAATAATTCAGAACAACAAACTGAAATAATAGCGTTAAAAATGGCGCTAGATAATGCCGATCGCAAATTCCCGACACTAATAGTGTGCGATTCGTATTACTGCGTCAAATCATACAATAACGATTTACAGAAATGGATTCAAAACGGTTACAAAGATGACACAGGTGCCACAATCAAGCAAAAATCGCTTTGGGAACAAGTAGTTCTTTTAAAGAAAGAACTACCAAAGACTCACGTGATGCACTCACTGAGTCATCAGCGTGATGGCGTTCACGTTGCAGGGAATTCATTGGCTGAGACAGCCACAGCGGAAACAACTAAATCGGCTTCCGTAGCTACAAAAAAGCGTTCAGAAAAAAACATTGACGGGGAAACAATGCTGGCGGTGAAAACGTCATCAAAAGGCGACTGCTCAGCGCAACCCATCAACTATCCACTCAATTATACATACATAATCGATGCAAACTCCATTCCTTTTGCTCTAATCCCTGGAGTGGGGAATAGAGTAATTCCAAACACGAACAGGAGAGTCTTGTTAATAGCAGACGCACATATGGGTGAGGGTCTTAGACACCTTAAGCTTAAGGATTCTCTGGAAGAATTACAATCAATATACTGGTGCCCAGGAATGAGCCTGGAACATCACATATTTGTAAAAAACTGCGCAGACTGCAACAGAGATCGCAGTGGCGACCGAGACGGTATATTACCATGGCGTTTCGCTCCAGATTGGATTAAACAATAAAAAAAAACAAAAAACAGTATGAATAATGCGTCATATTAACATGTAGAGACTATTTTCACTTATAGATGTAGACCCCAGCACTCGGCTGACGTCTGAACTGTTATAAAAGATTTGCGAGTCTTTATCGGCACATACGCAATTGGCATGCTACATTCTGACCAGGGTCCTGCTTTTAGCTCTCGAGCTTATAAAGAGGCCATGACCGGCATGGGCATTGCATTGCGGTACTCTTGTCCCTTTCATCCTGAGGGAAACGGAATTGTGGAAAGAAAAAACCGTGACATAAAGCAATCTATAACGGCAAAGGTATTAGGTTCGGGAGCTGGGTGGGTCAAACATTTAATAAGTGTCCAACGTAGTCTTAATAATCTGCCAAGAAATTCTCTGAGAGGTCTCAGTCCGTACGAACTATTGTTTGGGACTAGAATGTTGATCCAGGACCTCGATAGTCAAACTTCAGTGGTGAAAGAAAAATGCTTTGATATCAAAGATCGTTTGGCTATTTTACAGGACTTAAATGAAAAAAGAAAAGACCTGAGCAACATAAAGCTGAAACGACAGCCAACAGCCACTGAAGAGAAACCACCTGTACCAGCAAGGCCTGTCTGGATTCCAAAAATCGGGGATCTGGTCAGAGAGAAGATCGCGGTAAGGAAGGAATTTGGGCCTTCTTACAGAAAATCAGTTCCTGTCTTGTCTGTCAACGGGACAAGATCAGTAGTATTACCGCCCCTTGCTGGTAAAAAGGAGAACCGAGTTATATCCATTGACCTGGTTAAACCACAATCATGTGGCCGATAACAAGTAGTAGGCCAAGTGGACTCCCAAGAAGTAGTAGAACACCAAAGTTTGCTACAAATACAGAGGTTCAAACTGAGAGACTAATCACATTTGATAAACCTACAGTGAATCAACAAGGACTATGCAACAAAGCCATGGAGCTTAAACCTCTGGAAACCCAAATCAAAATTTTACATCAAGAAACACCAATCTACAATGATGTAACCACTGACTATGCTAATGAAACAAAGCAAATTCAAAAAGCAAAAAGGAATCCAGAAGCAATTGAAACAATTGACAGAACAGCATCAGGCTACTTCATCAACTTCGATGATTTTTCTGAGGATCCAAGTGAACCTGGGGAACAACCAACAACAAAAACTTTTAAAGACAAAGCAAAGGAACTCTTTCATCAACTAAAAGAAACCTATCTGATTTCTCCATGGATTGAACTTTGGGTGGCACTAGGTGTATTCATCTTCATACTTTGGCTCATCATGGTACTATGCTTGGGACATTTTATTGAGGGAAAATATGTTACAATGGACACAGCAAGTCAGAATATCAACTTGGTCCTGAAACCACACAAGTCTTCACACATCGAGAAAAGAGAACTTTCTTCAGTAAACTTCACAGCCAATCCTATACCCGGTGGGGTAGCATGGGACAAAACTGATTACGAAATCTATGGTCCGGTCGAGCTCCTGAAGTATCCTCATCAATTCAAGATTTCATTGAGTGACTTTATAAAACCAAGCACATTCGCTGATGATTGGGACTTTGAAAGTATTAATGATATGATGTCAGATCTAGTGATGTCAGCTAAATTTACAGAACATGATTATTTGCAAGGTTCATCTAATTATGACCAGATGTATTGTTACAACCACTATGGTAACCATTATCTGCATAAATCTGCTCAACCTAGAAATGTTTTAAATTATAACCAATGGGAACATTGTGCAACTCCACCAAAAGGAAGTTCAAAAACATTTTATGATAAATTTTCATACTTCTCAGGGTTTAACACAAGTAATGCAGAAACGTTTTATTTTAGACTGTTAAATAAGACAGGAATGAAAACCATGCTTACAAACACAAAGTTAATCTATTCAGACACATTTTTTGAAAAAATGAAAACATTTGGTTTTGATTTCTGGAACAATAATATTGAAACGAAAACGATCTGGGGTACAAAAGATTGGCAAGTGCAAGGTATAGAATCATTATTTAGAGCCTGCATGATCCCAGAACAAATTATATTTTTGAATGATACAATTCAACAGACAACCTGTCTTGGCCTAGCCAAAATAAAAGACTTAAACAAACCGTCTATTCCAAAGCCAACACCCGACAGTAATAGCACTACAGATGTTGAGATAGACGTATCCATATTTTGAACCAAAACAGAACACATCCTGATTGGAAAAAATGGTTGATCTGGCCCACAGACACAAATAACTGTCAAGATAGATTCCTGAACAAAACAGAGGGGTTCACATTGACCAGGCCAGACCTTAGATACTCCCATAGACAACATCCAGGGATTGTAACTACTTACAGTGTAGGGAAACTCTGCCTTGAATGGCTACAAACATCCACACTGGTTGAAATTAAGCAACACTTGACTTTACTTAAAGAAGGTGCTGACTTGCGTGATTTCATTATGGGACCACGCAAACAGCGTCAAAAACGTTTCATAGCGGCCTCTATATATGCAGCTTACAACGAAGCTTGGAAAGAAACTCAAATTGAGACTGCAGAAAAAATACGGGAAATTGACCGTGTTAATTTGGAAAAATCACTTTCTGTTGTAGACAATGGGTTAATGACTCTGTCTTCCAGAATATATTCACTGGACAGTATTGTATCATCTGCAATCGATATAATAGAGCAAGACTTACTGATGTTGCAACACGGTCAGTCACAACTGCGTTCTATTGTACAGCTTGGCTGGACGTTACAAAATCTGCGTTCAGGCTACGTGCCTTGGCGTTTAATCAACACAACATCATTATTCAGTATCTTTAACCTTACTGATACACAAATCAGCTTGGCACAAAAGGGTGCAGAGTATACAATTCTGAGCATTGAAAAACTTAAGAGATTACCATTGACAATGTCAGAACGACCTGTCATTGAATAGATAATACATGGGATAATAACTATTCCGATAACGACTTTCCGGTTTCGATACTGCCAAAAATATATACAGGCAGGCCAGTATGAAAAGTTGGGTAAAGGATACATTAAGTCAACATGGAACCTACCTTATACACACACATGTTACAGTAATAAAGGACAGAGTGTATTTCTTAGTGGTAATAATTGTGAAAAATCACTAAGTGGTATACTTCTGTGTCAGGGTATAAGTTTACATGGGGCCTGTGAGGGGACTTCAAATAACCTTTCATGTCACCAGCTCGGCACACCTGCAACGCAAATAGAACCATTCTTTAGACGGCTTTCTAACGGGAGCTACATTCTAATTGTGGATCACAGATGTTGTGGCTTGCTGCCAGGAAAACCTTATCTCATAAGCGTAAGCTCCATGGTCACTTGCTGTGAGAGAGTATTGTTTCCGAATGACACTCCAGACAGGGAGGGAAAATTTTGGCCCAGTTTGAATATCTCTTCTATTCGAATTGACACTTTAAGCAGAAGGAAGACTGTGCTCCTACAGACGCCAATTCGCTTGACGTCATCAAAAGAAACGTATGATCTCCAAGTTGCAAGGACAACGGGAGAGATACATACATTGTTATCGACAAATTGCCCCCTACACTTCGCAGAAATGCTAAACGAAATCTTAAATATTTCTGATACAAATGGTATCGCGAGTGTATTTACGACCGTTTTTTCGGGACTGTTAACTCCATTCAAAGCGGTCCTGGGAATATTTCCTAATTTTGTCCATTCCATCTTTGGCGGACTTCCACTCCTGTTGGGACTAGTAGCAGGCATCCTATTTTTGCTACTCTTGCTTCGTTATGGCAAGCCATGTCACAGACAAGACTCCAGCAACAATGGAAGAAACGATCCTAGCTATACGCTACCGGGACCGCATAACTAAAGTCCTTGGATTAGGCTAAGAGATCTGAATATGACCTGGTTTCTTTTGTTCAGACCCATATGGCAGAATTGTGTTATACCTGTATTGAGGTGCATGCTATGCGGCGAAGAATGCATGTTGGACACCTGTCTTACACTACAATCAGAAGTACCATTGGATGCAGATACTTTGTTGAGTCCAGTAAAGGCTCATGCATTGTGCTGTCCCCAGCGGCTACCTATCCTGATGACGGCATTCGTGGAGACTTCACCACTACGATTGAAAGGTAGTGAAGTACAGGATGAGAGCAGCATCAACCAGGTACGACCTTCTGTAAGCAGTGCTGATCGAAACATCTCTGAAAGCGAACATGCTCATGACTGCATGGTAGCGAAAGTTTCCAACTTGGTCGAACTTTCACCAGAAGCGGTAGACTGTTTTTTTGAGAGTCTGTCTGAAATGATGTTTTCACCAGAACAGAGAGAATGACTTTAAGCAAAATTGCACACAGCGTTCCCTGAACTCTGAATTTGGCCTTCAGCTTTGGAAAACAAAGCCACTGAGAACTATTTTTTCTTCTTCCCCTGAAAAACGAAAACTTTTTCCTAATCCAAAATATTTACCTTTTTGGCGCTTATCTTCTGCTTAAAGTAGAACTATTCTTAGAGAACAGAGCTTCTATTTTTAGGAACTCTAGAAACAATACGTTACCTCAACCTCTAGCTTATATACAAGTAATTGTATTTATATGTGATGAAGTGGTCTCGCACCTTTTTTCTGTATTAAGAGCCATTTCATGTGTAATTTCGCAAATCATTCATGCTGATATATATGTGCATCTTTTTTTTAATGATTACACTGCTTGAATGCATACAGTACCTATACTCTTTTTCGTGTATTTCAAATATGCCATTTTTTCAAATGCAAAAATTTTTTTTTGGGGTGGTTCGGTATACACATGCACTATTAGTTATGTTTACTATTGCTTAGTTAGTAAATATGGACATAAAAGCGAGGAGTGGGAGTCATGTGTTTATCTAGGTACCTGTATCGATACTCCTATTTCTGACCCTTGTCCGGTTATAATTCACTAATATCCATACAACGGCACAGAAACCCGTTTCATGAATAAGTCATAGCGCATGCTGTCACATTGAGCAAGCACTATTCTTCCAGCCCCCTAGAAAGCACAACGAGTTCTCTAAACAAACCAAGCCGCCAGCAAACCTGGGAAATCCCCGCTGCTATTGTTTTGATTTCGTTCGAGAACTCCTGTAAAGAATGTAAGAACGACCAGTTCTTAATGACATCTCTTATTGACGTCTTATGTCCATCCTTACGTCAAACCCGGCACCTTTCAGGTATAAATATACCGACGCTGCCCTAAGCAGAGACACGGTGGTGATGAGCTTGGAGCAGTGACTACTTGCCGGAGAGCCCAGCTGATGCAGGAAGCCCACGGACGCTGCCCCTCCCTTGTGACGCGCTGAGAGAGACGCTGTCTTTTCTCCTGCCGAGAAATCCAGCATCCGGCGTTTCCAGCTTGCCCTCGCGGGTAACTGGGATACCGAGTCCTGAGACGGAGATACCAGCCCTCCTGCCTTCTAAATTCCAGGTACTGAACTGACTAACCCCTTACAGAGAATTCTCGAGTCAGATTCTTGGCAAAACAAACTTAACTTAAACTGCTACTTACTTACTCCCTCCCACGTATTAGGCTTAGGTCAGGTACACCGGGCTAGGCGTAGTTAGAAGCACCAGTTGAGTACCATTAGTCAATTTATATATGTATGTATATCTTTTATCTATTTTAAAGTATCATATGGCTAAGAAACCATATCAATGCTTTTACAGTATTATTTTATAATCCTGCTTTTACTGTATGCACTTTACTTAACCTTAAGTATTGCAATTGTAGCGATTCATTTCTCTTGTATGAGAAAAGAGACTGATCAATAAATAACACCCTTTTATTGAACACGCCCATCTCTTCTTTCTCTACAATCTGGTGAGACTAAGAATGCACGTGCTGACTGAGTAAAATAGTTGCCTTTTGTTTTCACACGACTCTGGAGATATACTCTTGATTAGGGGAGAGCAAAGTTGTCATGTTCTATGGTTGTCAGAAACTAAATCCCTTCTTGTCTATCCAGGGAGGTTAACTCCTCCTTGCCTATTCGAGAAAGTTTTTAGTGAACTCTGAGCTAGCTGGCACACAAAACTTAAGTCTTATATCGTCAGTAGAAGACCTAGTTAACCTCTGTCCTAGGTCTATACTATTGAAGATATTATTCCAATGCGCAGAGCCTATTGGGATAATAGGAACTACACTACAACCTACAAGCTCTCTTGGTTTGATAAATCCTGCCGGACGGCCAAGGGTGCTCTTATTGAGGCAATCCGGAGCGAGAACAGACCACAAATAAGAATAAAAAGGCAACTGTATAATCCTACGATTAAGCAAGCTAAACATCCATGGGAGTGTGCTATAAGGGAAGATATTAGAGTAGCCCTACATAATAGGGATATGAAGGGCTACTGGCACCTATTTTCTAACCATAATTCTGTCGAATGGTCTCCGGTGGAGCCAAATATTTCTGCCTCAGCCTGGGAAGTGCATTTCAAATCCCTTTATGCTAGTGAACTGCCATCATCACCTATGGGAATTAAACAAACTTCTGCATCTTTGCCACTTCAAGAGGCAATTACTCTAGCAGAGGTTCAAGGCGCAATCAAGTCACTCCCCCTTGGTAAAGACCCAGGATTGGATAAGATCCCTGGGGATCTTTTCAGGGAAGAACCAACGATCTGGAGCCCCTACCTTTAGATAGTATTTCAAGCTATAGTGCGGGGGATGAAAATCCCAGATACATGGCTGGGAGAGGAAATATTCCCGATATATAAAAAAGGCTCTCCCACCCTGCCCACAAACAATAGGCCAGTCGGCCTGATAGACGTCACTCAGAAGTTGTTTTCGAGAATTTTACTCGATCGTCTACATATATGGATGGAAGATCGTGACATACTGAGTGACTACCAGGCTGGTTTTAGGAAAAATGTATCGACCATCGACCAAATTCTTAGGCTCCACCTCCTTTATTGGAAGACAGTATCAATAAAGGGTGTCAGCCTCTATTTGATATTTGTCGACTTAAAATCAGCCTTTGACATGGTACCCAGGGCCAAGTTGTGGGCAGTCCTTGATGAACTTGGAATTCCGCCAGACCTATTAAATATGATTATCCGCCTACATACTGGGAATTTTGCCCAGGTCAGATTTGGGAAATCAGGGGAATTTACATCACGCTTTCTGCTGGACAGGTTGGTAAGGAAGGGCTGTGTTCTTGCTCCCACCCTGTTTTGCCTTTATGTCAATGCCCTGGTTTCCCAGTTAAGCCAGGTCGAGCACAGTGACGCTCCGAAACTAGATCGAAGGAGGGTGCCCGCATTGTTGTTTGCAGATGACACCTTGTTGCTATCTAAGTCCCCAATGGGGATTCAGTTAATTTTAGATAGCTTTGCCCTATTTTGCATAAACAGCGGCCTGGAAATAAATGCAAGTAAGACCAAGTTTATGGTGTTTAACCCAGTAAAATCTTCTCGCCCCAACCCTACGCTCAATGGCACTCCGTTAGAAAAGGTGTCACTTTTTTACTATCTTGGGTTTATTCTCTCTGAGTCTTTTTCCTGATGACCCCAAATGGAAAAGGCAGTTTTAAGGTTGGCTCAGTTGTCTGGTGGTGTCATGAGAGTTGCCAAGTCCCTAAGTACTGTGGTCCATGGCCCTGTTACTGAGATATATAAAGTGCAGGTGAGAAGTGCTGCACTATATGGGGCAGAGCTCTGGGGCACTGTTTAACGAAGGGCTTGATCTTAGCTGAGAACAAGTATATGAGATCTCTGATGAATCTTCTGCTTAGTACCCCCCTTGTTCCTCTGCGTCTTGACCTAGGCATAAGATCTATTCCTGAAGAAGCGGGACTGCGCCCATTGACTTTTTGGTACAGAATCTGGTGGACCCCTGAGCTAGCCTCATACAGGTCTGAGCTTTCTTCGATCCTGGAGCTAACTTGGATAGTGAAATTTCCTTGGCTTGTATATATTAAAGATCTCTGTGCCAAAATTGGTCATTCTGACCTCTGGTTTAGCCCAGAGGCTTACTGCACGCAAATTTCCTGTCTTCATCTGGTGAAATCCTATCGATTGTACAGGCTTAGGGTTTTGCAGGAAAATAGCACTTTTGGCCAACTTACAATAGATTTTTTAAGATTTAAATATCAATACATTTTTGACCCTATATGGATGAAATCCAAGCCACACCGGCGAGGAAGCTTTATATCCAACTCAGGCTGGGCACTCTTCCTTTATTTGATTTAACAAAGAACTGGCCAAACCCCACTGTAAATAAATGCCCAGCTTGTAATGGTCCCCCCGAGGCAGTGATACATGCATTATTTGTCCTGGGTATAGATCATTAAGAAAATACTGACTCATCCCACTTTTTAAATATATGGGGTTCTCTCAATGCACTGCTTCTTATTGAATTTTAAGATCTGATACAAAAACTATTGTGGTTTTTGCTGTTTCCCGCTTTCTTCTTTCAATGTGGAAAAGGCATCAAATGTTGCTGAAAACAATACTGTAATTGTGTAATTAGTTTTTATATATCTCTTTTTTTAATGTAATGAGCTGCTTTTAGTTGTTGTACTCTGTAAATAATAATTTTTTTAATCTTTCATGGATTGTTACTTTTAATGTATTTTTATCCTTGTGGTGTGTTCTTATGTGACTTTTATGGTCTTTTACGGCCGAAATAAAGTTTATAAATAGAAAATGGACAATATAGTATTTTCCTATGCAAATAGCGTATAAAGCACTTGCTGCCAGCCATCCTCACCAGATCCACACATATCAATATTCTGCTATCGCACCATCCTGTCAACCTTATTATTATCTGGAGTAACCCTGGGCGAAGCACTACGCTACGCTCGCGTAGTTTGCAAAGTTTGCGCTACTTCGCACTACGCTAATTGCACATAGCACAGTGCAAACATGCATACCGTAGCATAGTGCAGTGGTCATTTTTTGCTTGCTTGCAGTCCTCAACGGCAAGTTGACGACCGCGAGCGGGCAAAATGACATCCTGGTGAGACTTTTTCCTCGTTCGCAATCAGCAACATCAAGTTGCTGATCGCGAGCTTGGAAAATAAACCTCCCGGTGAGATTCTCAACGCGGGGAGGTCAGGTTTCTCATTGGGAGTGGTCACGTATGAGAAACTAACAGTTCACGTTGAGAAAGCTGCAGCTCGAGTAAAAATCTTCTCAAGTGGCAAAAAAAGACCGTTTGCACTGTGCAAGATGCGGTTTGCACTGATTGCACAGTGCGGACAAGCATCCGGCACTGTGCGATCAGTGCGAACAGCATTTTGCACTGTGCACTAAGCAGTTTGCATAGTGATGCGTAGCTCACGTAGTGCGAAGTGCACTTCGCGTAGCTATGCGTAGTTCTACTATGCGAACTAAACCTAGGGTTAATATGGAGATGTTTTTTATCCCTTCTGTAAATTGGGAAAAGCAATACCTTTCACGAAAACAAGTCCCTTTAAAACCTTTGCTACTTACGTAAGCTCGCTAAGCACTTACTTGTTTTACTAACTGTCGTTGTAAAGCAAACAGGTAACTCATTCTAGGTTTGGAATTACTGCTTAAAAGTGTGGAAGTTAATACCGAGACGTAGGATGATTTTTTCATGTCTGCCAGACACTCTTTTCTTCCCTGCATGCTCACACAAAGCAACAATATAATTTAGCTTAAGAAATTGTTCAGAAATGTAGCGGAAGGTAAAGAAAAAGCCCATATTATTTTTACAAAGAAAAATAGACAAATGTCAACTTTATACCCCATGAAATTAAGCCTTAGCTTGCACAGCTTGTCCAAATCCACACATCCTAATTCAGCCCTCCCAAGTGCCACGCATCTGGCGTTAGACTAAAGCATTTCAGTGTGGTGATGGAAATTCACGCATAATTGGCATTGCGCCTCTCAGGGTACCAGTGCTGCTTATCAATGCTGATGTAGTATTATTTCCATGTGGCAGCAGTCTGTTTTCTGGTGCTTCCCCTGTCTCCTAAATGGGATGTGTTAGATTTGGGGGACTCTGGTTGGCACAGGTAGGCACTTGTGACAAACAGGGACCCTCTCCTCTAGTCAGGGCAAGGGACTTACCCCTCAAAATAACCCCTGCTCACCCTCTAGGTTGCGTGGCGCGAGCAGACAAGGCTAATCTTCAGGACGTTTAGTTAGTTAAGCATTTATGATCACATTCAGCAATATAAAGACACACCACAAATGGACACCAGGCGTAGTTACGTAAAAATATGTGTACTTTATGTAAATATAGAGGTATATATATGCAGTGCTTAATACAAGACCAGAATAATGTTTTTAAATGGCCACAATGCTTCTGTAGGCAAAAGTTCTTTAAAGTTATTTTAAAAATGCTTAATTGCGGGTCCGGCGCGCTTCGCACTGTCTGTGCCACCCGTTCGTGGCAGTTCGTACGTTTAAAAATGAGTTAAACAAACGTTGCGGACCCTGCAGTCCGATGCGGATTACAGATGCTGTTCGAGTCGCACAGTACCTTTAGGATGCGAGAGTTCGTCACGTACAGATGCGTCCAGGCGAAGGCGTACCCAGGACGAGGTCGGCGGCTTTCCCTTTCGTAGTCCGGCTCGTAGGCGGCCTCGAGGTGTAAGGAGTGAGAGCGGGACTGCGGGGAGAGGGGCGGACAATCCGGGGCTGTCGGCGTTCGTGGGGCGAGGCGTCTGTTAGGCGTATGAGGCGCACTTCTTCCGTACACATTGTGGTTCAAGGCGTACCTTCGGGTCGGCTGGGGTGCTGTGATACAAAGGCGGGCAGGCGTGGCACAGGGCTCTCAGTACAAGGCGTACAGAGAGGCTTACAGTGTGCGGTGCGGCCCTGCGGGTCTCAAGGGTGCGGAGCGGGGTGGCTGGGTACGTCTCGAACGTATGTACCGTCCGAGGCTCGAGGCAGCACTTGAAGCGAATTCCTGCGGGAGGGGTGCAATGCGCACAGCGCGCTCCAAGCGGGCGAGGTGAACGGAGTGCGGGCGGCCCAGTGAAGTGTGGATAGAGCGGCTCAGACTTGAGCGGGGCTCTCACAAGGCAGGGGCAGCCAGGCACCAGACGTCACGGCCCAAGGAGGGGGCGAGGTGCATTAAAGGACACGGCTCCGGCGAGGGGGGAACACAGTCGACCAGCAGCAGACGGGCGAATGCTGAATGAGCCCAATGGTCCCGGGGCTCAGTTCAGGGGGCAAGCTCACTTCCAATTCCTTGGAGATCATTGGTTTGAAGCACAAGTCTATTTTTGTAGAAAAGTAGCAAGTCTTTGAAAAGGGTTTCTTCTCCTTTGGCAGCAAGGCAACCACTGCAGGCCAGTCCCCTGGAGAGGGACAGTCTTCCTCCTTCAGCTTTCCTGGTTCCTTCTCCTCAGGCAGAGGGTTCTTCTTGGTTCAAAGCAAGATCTGATTTCTTAGGAGCAGGGCTCCTATTTTAATACACAAAATCCTTTGTTCTTTCAGGCCAGGGGGGCCATTGCCTAATCCAGTCCAGTCCTTGAGCACTTTGTTTTGCAGACTCTGGCTTCTCCTTTCAGTGAGCAGGGCAGGGACATCAGACGCTCCGCAGCAGGTGGATACAGCATTGTGGTGACAAGTACAGTCCAGGAGTACTCTGTTGACAGTCTTCCCCTCTCTCTTCACAAAGTGCAGGGCAGAGACATCAGCCGCTCCCCAGGGGGCGGAGCCAGCATTGAGGTGGCAGAGCACAGCCCTATTCAGAGTCAAGGAGCACTCCCCCCACCCATCCTGGTGTAATCCCTCTATTCACCACCTGTCAGCCCCAGCCCTGTCACTCACAGAAACCAGACAGCAGATACACATCCTAGCAGAGGCGGGCTGAAATGGTTAGGCAAGCAAATACTAACTTTCTAAAAGTAGTATTTGCAAACACAGGATATTAAAATAAACTTTACTAATGTAATGTAATGTAATGGTGTCTTGTAAAGCGCCGAATCACCCCACATGGGGTATCTCCGCACTGTAGACCGCTGGGGAACCCGTCCTGGCTTTCCCTGTGAGATGGTCCCTACTGGGTATCTGCAAGGTGAAACCAGGCATCCCCGGCGTATGTGGGGGGCCGTTGTGGAGATGAGGCAAGCTAATGCCCAGAGTTGCTGAGTGTGATCCCTGGTTAGAGTAGGCACCGAGGCGAGAATTATCAAGTCCGCTGACCGTGGTCCACAACCCTGCCGCGTCGGGAATTGAACCCTGGACCCAGGCCGTCCTCTGCTTCCGGGTCTGCCGCCTCTAACCAGTGAGCCACACCACTCCACTAAAAGATGTGTTTTATTATTCTGAGTTCAGGCATACTAAACTTGACTTTCTACCATGCTCTCTGAGTCTGTTAGGATTATAGGGTGTAATAATTCCAGCAGTCCATTCTGTCCTATGGAGAGCAGGTAGCCTTACAATAGTGAAAAACGAAAATGGCTGTAATTCACTATTAGGACATGCCACACACATCAGGGCTTGTCCTACTTTATGCTTACAATGCACCCTGCCCTTGGGCCTACCATAGGGGTGACTAATATGAAGTTAAGGGAAGGTTTAGGGACTGGCAAGTAGGTGCACTTGCGCAGCCAGCATGACAGTACCAGACTGCACGCAGGTTCTGCAATGGCAGACCTTAGACCCATTTTACTAGGCCGCTTCTGTGGGTGGCACAACCAGGGCTGCAAGCTCACCAGAGGCATTTTTATTTACAAGCCCTGGCACTCCTGGTGTTCTTTACTGGGGACTGACAGTAAACCAAATAGGCCAATCATGGAATCCAATCAATGTAGCAATTTACAGTAGGGAGAGCATATGCACTTTAGCACTGGTCAGCAGTGGTAAAGGGCCCAGAGTCATTAAACCAACAAAAACAGGTCAGAGAGAATATTGGAGGAAGGCAAAAAGTTCAGGGATGACCCTGCAGAGAGGGCCAAGTCCAACAGGTTGCGGTAAATTTTGTTATGCAGTACAGTTGCCTTTGTGGTAGTCCTGTAATAAATGTCCCTTTTATATGGCCGCAACATTTTGCTGTATTTCCGTAGTGTGTCCATAAAGTTATTTCTCGCAAGGATTTGTTGCAGGCGCGCGCGTGCCATGCACCAGCAGCCCTACGATGTCAGCCGCTTCGAGTGCGGCATCTGCAAGGACTGGTTCCTGACGGGAGCTAGGGGCTTGAGATGGGGACCCGAGCTCTGGAGTGGGTGATATTGTGACCCGGGATAACCTCCACCTCCCTGCGGGGAGCGATGTGGAAAAACGACCGCTCTGCATGGAGTAGCCTGGATCAAAGATTCCAACATGATGACACCACAGCGCTGAAGTGCCCAATTTAATTGCTGTATTGTTGTTGGGTGTACAAAAATAACGAGGAGTAGTTATTAAAGGAATAACATGCGGGAGTCTGTTTCCAGGCTGATTCCTACTTGTTTTCTTCAAAACTTTCCAGGCTGATTCCTACTTGTTTTTTTCAAAACTTGTACATGCTGGTAATAGCTACTTTCAGCAGCAGACATACTGGAATGAAAAACAAAAACGTTAATTGTGAAGGTCCCGTAACTCCTGTGACCTAGGTGTATTGGTAACTCTTACCTGTGTCAGAGCTTTGATTTCTTCAGATGCAAGATAGATATATAGCTGCACTGATTAGGGGTGTTACATTGAGTATTTCTAAATGAGTGACAATGGTTTCCGAAAGCGTAACTGTACCCAGGTGATATTATATTGATACCGCACAATATACTATCGGAGTGAATAGACATAACCTCCTCTCCCCTTACTGCCATGAATTATTGCTCCTCAGAGGATTAGCACCTCCATTCATCTCTCGTAGTTCCACCTGTTACTGTGGGCAGTCACCATGCAGCCTTCCAATGCCTGTTGATCCTCCTGCGGTCCTCAAGACTCTTCTTTTGACGAGTGTCCATCGAGATGTATGCTCTATCAGTCTACTATATTGCCTCATTCAGCCTCTCAAGTTCGGGCCTCTAACTGCTGGTCGTAGGCACGTGAGGCCCAAATTACACACACACAGAGGTGGCCTCAGGCCCCCCCTCCGTCCAGCATGTGTTGTACTAATGCACCTACAGACCTTGCTCCGCAGACGAGCTGATTGAGCCGAGGATCGAGGTGCCTGCCGTGGCATAGGGAGCTGTGGCCTAACTCTAGTCTGGGAGCATCAGAGGCACCACTGCACATACTGCTTCAGGCTCGGATCTCCCCTCTTCACACTCCTGGCTAAATGGACGAAACACTTCAGCCCAGGGCAGTCTAAACCACTAAGGGCCATATGTAGGTGACCAAATACCGGTCGGTAACGGCTGATTTCGGCCGTTACCGACCGGTATTTGTAGTTTCAGATGTAGGGGGCCAGAAAATTACCGATTCTGTAAATTTACTGAATCGGTAAATGTACAGAATCGGTAATATGGGATGTAGGTGGCACTGGAAACAGTGCCACAGGCCATTAGAAATTCGTTATTTACCATCAAATACTATGTCATTATAAATAACGAATTCCTGTGTACATGCACATCTGTGCATGTACACCTGTGCCATGTGACACACATACATGCCGAAGGGCATGTATGTGTGTCTAAGGGCATGTATGTGTGTCACATGGCACACAAGCCAGAATCAGGGGTGCAACAGGGTGTCAAAGTGACACCCTGTCCCCCTTGACAAATCGGTAATTTTGGTAATTGCCATTGATTCCTATGGGCCTTGAGGCCCATAGGAATCAATGGCAATTACTGAATCGGTAAATACCGATTCGGTAATTACCGATTCTTACCGATTCGGCAATTGTTACCGAATAATTACCTACATGGCATTTACTGATTTGTAAATACCGAATCGGTAAAATTCTGTATTTACGATTCGGTAAATGCCATTTACCTACATATGGCCCATAGTCCTAAAAAATGTTAGATCCCACTTGCACCCTACCTCAGACAGAAGATCCCTGAGGAGGCACTAGAGGGTAGGTCACTGGATCCTACTGTGATTTTAGCATCCCAGAAACTGACTGATTACTCATAGATGAAAGCAGCTCTTTTGGAAAGTTTAATCTGACCACAGATTAGCATTTAAAAAAAAACATTGCTGCATTTCTACGCAGAGTAACCAGACATTATGGGAGGCCTGACTGGACCTTGAATGAACTGCCACTTTTAAAGTGCTGGAGTATGTGTAACCTGGCACAGGCAAACCTCTCATTTCTGCAGAGAACATCCTATGTATTTATTTTGTAGAGTTACATTAACATGTAGCTGATGGAAAACTGCTTGGCGATTGCCAATTTGCAAAGACACCTGGCAGGCTGGTCACCATGAGGGTGCAGAGGAATCGCCTAATAAGAGCACATTTTCACACTGATTCACTCATAGATGCCAAGGTTTCAAATTGGTAAGTGTGGCGTTTTCATAATTTAACTGTAATAATGGGTGACGTACACACAGTCTGACTCTGCTCAGTTTTCAGTAGCCTGCTGTTAGCGCACTTTAGTTCAGTGACTTTCTTAGAGTTTCTAGTTGCTCAAATGGGTGTAATTTCTGCTACTGATATGCTTTGCTCCTCTTCATTTCTTGATGCTGCTCACGAGAAAGTGTCACTCAAAGTCGTTGAAATGTCACTCATTATTAGACTAAAAGTATGAAAATGTCACACATAGCAATCTCAAACCTTGCAGCTATGCTAATTCTACCACACCCAGCATATCTGTAAACATCTCATAATTCCATGCCACACAATGCAACTATAAATAATTTAACCCTACAACATTCCATACCACATAATTGCAATGCTAAAAAATAAAAAAAACACATATTTACACTTCAATCCATACCACAAAATTCCACATCACATAATAACATTCCACACAACCTAATACCACTCCAAACCACATAATTACACTCCACACAACACAATTCAGCTACACATAATTCCACTTCAAACTATATAAAACTTCACAGAACATACTTACACTCAACTCACAAACACATAATTACCCTCCACAAAATAAAACTCTGCAACATGCTGCATAATTCCACTCTGCACAATTATACACCATGCTATACAACATAATTCCACACGTCAAACAATTCCACAATTCATCACACAACATAATTACACTCATCATAATACTACTCAGCACCACATAATTTACCTCCACATAATTATGGTCTACTCCATATTGCATACATACACTCCACATAAATCCAGTCTGTGCCACGTAGCAACATTCCAAATAACTACACTTCACACCACGCCTCATATTACCACTCAACACAATTGTCACTCAACAGCGCACACTTCCAGGTCACACAAATTAAACTCTACATATTTCCATTCCACACAACATAATTCAACAAGAAACGGCATAATTCAAACCAACAACACAATTACACAACACACCAAATACTTCCAATCTACACCACACAATTCCACATCATGCTGCAATATTTAACAGCACACCACATAAGGAAACTCCACTACATACCACTCCACAATACAAAATACCATTCCAGATAATCTCACTCCAAGACACACAATCCCACTCCATGACACACAACCCCACTCCACATAATTCCAGTACTCTCAATTCCACACAATTACTATCCACATAATTACACTGCACACCATGCCACATTATTTCACTACACAGATCCAATCCACACAACACAATTCCACAACTAACAATTCCACTCCAAACCATATATGTCCACTTGACACCACACACATTCACTCCACTCCACACAGAAAATGCGTAGGTAAAATACATTGGGCCATATGTATCAAGCAAAATTGCATTCGCAAACGCCGAAATTCTCAGAATTTCGGCGTTTGCGAATGCAATTTTGCCAAATGGTATGTATTAAGGAAAATTAAGGAATCGCAAAATATGCGATTCCTTATTTTGCGATTGCATTCAAGGAATCGCAAATTTTGTGATTCCTTAAATGCAATGTAAGAAGCACCAAAAAAGTGCAATTTGGCCTTAAGGAATCGCAAATTACCACCAACTTTAAGTTGGTGGTAATTTGCGATTTCTTTGAAAAATGCACTTCTTTGCATTTTTCAAAGTGCAATGTGAAGCACTTACATGCCCTTAGGGCATGTATGTGAGCCACATGTGCACTCATGCTTATTTCAGGGGTGCAACAAGGTGTCCTTTTGACACCTCTGCACCCTTGAAATTGCATTCTCAATTTGCGATTAGCTAATTGCTAATCGTAAATGGAGAATGTCTTCCCAGTCATTCCTATGGGCCTCTAGGCCTATAGGAATGAATGGGTAGGTATTCCCTAATTGCGAATCGCAATTTGCGATTTGCAATTAAGGAATAGGTAGGATTCGCAAAATTTATTGCAAATCCTACATACATAGCATTTTGCGATTCTCAAATAGTGATTCGCTATAAATCGCTGTTTGAGAATCGCAAAATGACTTTTTGATACATATGGCCCATAGTCCTTTACAATGTCAATAGCTCTAATTCTCACAAATGTGAGACCAATTGCATTGCAAATGCTTGTCAACCTTCCAGTGCGTCCCAGCAGATCCTGTTCCTGGAGCTGCAATCCTTCTCCTGCCCCTGTCAGCTCTGTGTTGCCTCCTCCCTTCTCAGAGGCTGTGCCTTGTGGAGAATGCTCTGTCTGAGGGTCCCCAACCCTTCCTTTTTCCAGGCCTGGCTCCTGGCTCTGACTGAAGAGAAAAAATGTAAGTTGTTACTTTGTTTCTCTTCAGTGAGAGGAAGGGGGTGAGAGGCTCAGAGCAGGCTGCACATGCAGCTGCTTTAGAGCAAGCCTCTCTCTCACAGCTCTCTATAGATGAGCTGAGGGGGCCCCCTTCACATACTGAAGACTGGGCCCTCCCCCCTGCGGTGGCTGCGTGGGTGTTTGTTACGCCCCTGGATAATACCCGAACCCCTATATCCTGGCCCTCCTGTCCTGAAGTAATCTTGGGGGGCTTACAACCAGAGCAGAAGCCCACCCATGTCTTTGGAGGTCTGGGGAGGGCAGGTGAAAGGGTTCAGGACGTGGAACGAAAAACCCAGGAGAAAGTGCAAAGACGGGGTTCCGGAAAAATATGTTTTTGTCATTTAATGCGACACAGCTGGCGACGAGTTCCCATTACAGCAGGGAAACCATCCAGGCAGCCAATGATTGATGAGGGCACACACTGGTTAAATAACAATTTGAAACTCTAACATTTAATTTAACGAAATAACATAAATCAGGCGCACATTACAGAAGCGACGAGCCCTGGGTGCCCGAAGGAGCGCCGCTTCCACGGCCCTTCCGTGACTGCATGCGGCGCCTCGAGGTTCCCAGCTCAGCACATCCTGAGCACAAACACGGGGAACGCTGTGGAGCGGGCGGCCATGCCTGGCGGGCGGCGGGAGCTGTGGGGCGCTGCCCAGGCGCCTCCAGAAATATGTGCTTTTAATATCTCCGCTGATGGATGCCCGCCTTCCTCTTTGCAGATTTTTTTGTGTTCTTTCATGTAAATTGATTGATATTTTCCGTTTACCCTATTGATTTAATTTCCTGTTTCAGGACTTTGGCTAAGGTTGATTGTGCATACACAAACTCTGCAAATAAATAAACACGAAGACGGGGGTGTAGGCAAGAGGCAGGCTCCCGGGGCAGGGTACCAGCAGAAGGTACATCCTGGGGTGCCCAGATTTTGAGAAGCTACAGTGTGTGTGTGTGTGTGTGTGCATATGTGCATGCCTGGGTGCGTGCATGCGTGCATGTGTGTGTGTGTGTGTGTGTTTGTATATATCAATTAAAAAAACATAGGTTACAGGGTCGTTATTACAGTGATGTCGTTTGAGATGTCATCAGTCATGTCACTGACCATGTCACGAATCATGTACTATGTGAGGTAATAAGCAAGCATTCTGGGAGCGTAAGTTATAGTTAGCTCAGGTAACTATAGCACTGAATTCCTGTGGTTATGGACAAGTGAAATCTGAGCCTAACTATAATGTCTCAGGAACCTTTTGTTTTTTTATGTGATTATCTAAGATTTTCAAATTCTATTTCCTAATTGTAACATCCAGGTAGTCTTTGGTTTTTCAAGGCAATTTCTAAGTTTTGTTTAACCAGTAGTCATGTTTGCAGAGTGTTGGAGAAAGAGGGTGGGGCCTCTGACCAGCTCCCGGGAACCCCGCTGTGTGGGACTTACTGGAGGTAACAGGAGGACTTGTGCGCCCCCAAGGAAACTCAGCACCCAAGAGGACTTCTTCCCCCAGAAGAAGAATGCCAGGAGGCACGTTTGCAGAGCAGTGGAGAAGTGGGGCGTGGTCTCCGAAGACATCCCAGCAATTCAGCTGTGTTGGAATTGCTGGAGATAACAGGAGGTGTTCCTGGCCCCAAAATACCCTCAGCATCCAAGGGGACTTTGTCCCCCAACTAGTAGTGCCCCAAGAGGTGCGTTTGCACAGTGGTGATCCCTCTGATGATTTCTAAGTAATTCCACTGTGTGGGTCTTACTGGAGGTAACAGGAGGCTAGTTGGCCCCCAAGGACCCTCAGGAGTCAAGGGCACTTCATCCCCCAACTAGTGGTGCTCCAGGAGGTGCATGTGCAGAGTGGCGGTGAAAGTGGGTGGGGCCTCCAGTGACCTGTCTGGGCTGTTTTATTTTTCTTGTTTTTTTAGGGGAGGCAGACTGCATGCCCCCTTCCCTTTCGGCTACAGGGACCCCAACCCCGGGGCCAGGCTGTTTTGGAAGGGAGCCTGCAACACACCCCTCCTGGGCTGAATTCAGCCCCGGGGTCCCCATCCCCCGGGTCTTTGTCTTTTAATTATTTTTTTTTAGAGTATTATGGGTGCTGTGCAACATCCCTCCTAGGCCGATATCAGCCCATGAGACCCCATCCCCTGGGACCGAGCCTCTATTCTGGATACCCTGGTCCCACCCAGAGCATTCAGTGACTTTCTAAGTCCCCATCGGTCCCTGCCAACTCCCCGCCGCCTGCAGGAGCCGACGTTGCTTTCACACAGGGAGGGCTAGAAAGACAGTTCCGTATGTGTGAAAGCAATTCTGCTCTGCTTCCAGCAAGCACGAGCATTTTTAATGCTCTTGCTTGCTTGAAGTGGATCATTTTCTGTGGCTTGTCATGAGCGGTAAATCTCCTAGCAAGTCACAGAAAACAGCAGTGTCCAGGGTTAGGCACCCCAGGACATAGCAAGAGCCAGCCCAAGGGTGGCGGTCATCGTGGCACAGGGTGTCCGCAAGACCCATCCAATTCTTTTGTATAAACCCCGGGGAGGTGTCAATCCCCAAGGCATGGGGGGATCCACGAGATGCCTGTTAATGTCCATTAATTGTTGGCTTGTTGTACTACTGAATGATGGCTTGGCTGCAGCTTAGGGGGGCATGCGTTGTTTGTAGTCGTCCATAGAACCGGATGAAATACTGACACTTGTATGTTCAGGAAACAAGGACAACATCCTCGGCCCATCACTGGGCGACAACTGGAAGTATCTGTGGTCATACTTCAAAATGTTGTGGGAGTATTCTTTAGAAATGCTGATCTAATGACGCGCTGGAAAGTCTGAAAGTGAATGAATGAATCAATGCTGACTGTAAGATTAGATGATTTAGTTATACAGAGTTTACATGTGATCGCACCAGTTATTCTGTTTGGAAAGGCCAAGTCCAGGATCATTTGAACCGAGGTCCCCTGGTTCCCAAGTCTAAAATGTGTTACTAAATACACTCCTCCCAACATGTACCATAGCGCCTCATCATCCCATGTGTTTGAAGGGCGCGGTCGTTGCTTCTAAAGGAATCGAGTGGGCGGGCTCAAATCCTCCCATTGTTATGAGATGCGAGTGAGAAATGTGAGCACAGATTTGGCACACTGGGCTGGACACAGCCAAATCCAACTGTACTAAGTGAAGGGATGTCAGACTCGAGTCATACATGAGGAATGCCTGCAGTTTTCAGCTGGACAACCTTTGACTAAATGATGCACAAAAACAATACTTTCTCTCATGAAGAAAGCAAAACTCATTATTTGCATGTACTTTGGGGGAACCGTACACACCTAAGCATCCCTGCTGCCCACTTGAAACCATCAGCACACAATTGATAAACAGCTACCCATTCCATTTTTCATCTGTAGGATACACAGTGCCTATAGCTGTCCCTGCCTGGAGATGCACCTATTCGCGTGTCCTGTGGATTCACCAGTGACCCCCCGGATCCCCCTCCCCATCTGAGCAGGTTGAGCTTTTCCCGCGTTTGAGGCCTCTGGCCTTTTTCTGATAAATAGGGCGGCTCAGAGTCGGTAACAGGAATTTACAATCAGCTAACTCAATATACACTGCATCTAATATGATGTTTGCTGCATCTACTCTATGGGCTTCGAGCACGCCCACCGTTGTTTAAAGGAAAACAATGATTTGTACATTCCAATAGTGAGGGATTCAAGTATTGAGATTGTTTTAACTTAAAAAAATCCAGTAGACACCGGGACCGGGCCAGGTGGAGTACGTGATCATTTTAATGAATGTGCACAGACCTGTGGATTCCAATGTTCGATAGTAGTTCATTAAGAAAATTCTTCAACCCAATGCTTCTTTTGTTACCCCACCACCACAGTAGTGGAAGAAGCAGACAGTGGGTCACAGAAGGAGGAGGTGGCTGACATCGGCACAATTTTTTCAGAGGAGGAGACGGCAACACTAGTGTTTGTTGCACACTGCCACTTCCCATCATGTGGGCAACAGGCGAAAGGCCTGGCAAGGGATACAGCCTGGCGAAGTAGAACCTGCACTGGGGAGAGCGCAGCACAGCACACATCTGGGCCACCTGCATGCAGCAGCTGGTGATGCACCGCTGGGCTGATATTCTGGAGCAGGAGCAGAACCTGCTAAACCTTGAGGATGGAGTGACTGTAGGAAGCATTATTTACATTGTAGATAAGTTTATGTAGAAAGATAGATAGATGGAAGGATGGATGGATGGATGGATGGATGGATGGATGGATAGATAGATAGATAGATAGATAGATAGATAGATAGATAGATAGATAGATAGATAGATAGATAGATAGATAGATAGATGGATAGATGGATAGATGGATAGATGGATAGATGGATAGATGGATAGATGGATAGATAGATAGATAGATAGATAGATAGATAGATAGATAGATAGATAGATAGATAGATAGATAGATAGATAGATAGATAGATAGATAGATAGATAGATAGATAGATAGATAGATAGATAGATAGATAGATAGATAGATAGATAGATAGATAGACAGACAGACAGACAGAGTTAGGAACACGTATATATAGGAAAAACATTTTGGGGATTTCTTATAAGGATGGTTGTTGCTTGACAAATCTACCAATCACTTTTGAAACAAAAGTCACATCCATCTCAGCTCTTTCATGGAAATTATTGCGATGATCTGTGAAGTGGGGGGCCAAGAAAAAGGGGAGGTCCCAAAATCCATTTTCTACATGAAAGTTTCCATAAAAATATTCAACATTGATACTGCAAAAAAATGGTTAGATGGAAGTAGACAAAATTTGGCAGAAAGCTGGGCATTTGTCTAGAAAGAGTGCTTTTTGTGATTTGGTGTAAATCTGTTCAGAGGTTTTGGTGAAATTAAGGTTCACAATTTATGAATAAATTATACTGGATCTGGGGAGCCGACAGATCTTAAGATAAGATCTGATTGGCTGCCAGCACCTCAACAAAGATGTGGTGGCAGATATTTTATTACTCATGAACCCAGTCCCTGGTCCTTAATAAGAATCAAACAACATATACGGGACAGGGTAGGAATATATACTCTGCCCCAAGGCCTTGGGGGGGTGGGGGTCCCGGTGGGACCGCTCATGGGTCCAAAACATATTTTGTTTTATTGGCACTGCAGAACCACGGGGCATGAATGGATCTACCGCACTAATAAAAAAAGCGGGCTATTGCCCTTTTTAAATCTGAGCCCCTGGTGTGGACTCTGGTGGATTGACATGTTAATTTTTTTAAGAGAAGGTTGTTGCAGCCCTGCTTTGGGTGCCATGAGTGGGTACTGGGACAACCTCTTTAAAAATAAATTGCTGGCTTTAATTGGCGGTGGAGCCGGCGGAGGACACATGGCCTGGGGTCTCCACCTGCTGCCTCCAATATTTGGATATGTTGTGGGGCGCCGAGGAACCCATTAAAAAAAATTATGCCTTCCACTGGCACCTCGTATTTTAAAAAAACAAATAAAAAAAGAACAACCAATGAGCTCATTTATTATTCACTGCCATTTGCAAGCAGTGTCCAATAATATCCAAGGGCTTGCTGTATTTTTTATTCCTGGTGGTGCCCATAGAAGGGGCAAGGTCACCACAAACAATTTTTGTAATGTTGTGGGGGCTGCAAGGAGTGCAGCAGCCCCCAGCAAAAACTGTATATCTCCTGGGTCTCTGAATCCATGTCCGCAGGAAAACTTACCATATGTTTTTAAGCACTCCAATCTGGAGTTGTATGCTCTTCAGCTGGAGTATGGGGACCTCTTGTCGTGGGTTCTAGGGTAACATTTTGTGGTCTGAAAAATGATAGAAAAAAATTCAAAGACATATTGATATTTGTTTAGTAAGATTTTATTATTTTATGACAATCAGTTTTATTAAGCATTGCAATCTGTGAATTTAGATAATTTACATTTGATTTTATTTATTAGTGACTTTTAGACAAAGACAAAATGTCTACTTTTTATATGTTGATATGCTGATCCCTTGATAAAACCAAAATGGCAGATTTGTATATTTTGGTGATTTGCTCCTTAGACAAAGTCAGTAGGTATGACATCTCAAAAATGGCAGAAATGTGAAATGTATGTAGGAGGGTCTGAGGGACATTATTTATAGACCAACTTTACTCCATACCCCCAATCGAAGACTTGCACAATTACAAGGAGAAAGTCAGTCTAATGGTATGACAAAAAAAACTCAAATGCTCAAAAGGAGCTGTTCACCAGGTGTAAATAGCTTGCCCAATACCTGGCATAAGAGAAGTCTCCATCAGTCCACCCATTTGGCGGAGCTTCGTCATTTGGAAGACTGTGAGAGAAGGGTCAATTGTAGCCAAATGTTGCTCCGAGGCTAACATAGATAGATACCTGACCTCATACTCTCAATGATCTCAGCCACAGTAGTTGTTCAAGATATGAGACAGCTGATGAAGTGCAGTGCAAGTGATAAACGGGTGCAAGTTAAAAATGACTACAAGGACAAAAAATAAGTTTATTGGGTATTGTCCAAATGCCATAAAATAAAATAGATCGCCTGATAGTATGGAACGAATTTACTATCTCCTGGCGAATAGTGAGGTCGACATGTTTCAGCCGTGTTGCCAACTAGCCCCGCTTTCTTCAGGACCTAGTAGATGTTGAATGCTACTGCAGGAAAGACAATCAGTGAAGTGTGTTGCACATGTAAATTAACAGGTAAAAGAATTAATAGATCAGTGGTTTATTACCACCCTACCAGGCATGAATCCCATGTGTGTGTAGGTAAGAGCTATTTCTTCATTCCTAAAACAAAAAGAGGGTTTGTCAATACAAGGGTCAAACTTATAGTGGTGAACAAAATTACTTAGAGCATAGAGGTTAAGAAGTCAATCAGTCAATTTGTACATTTTAGTCGACCGTGCCAATTATTCACGTAACTTTAATTAGGCAAATATTTATTTTTGGAACAGATAGGTACTGACCCAGCTTTCTGTGGGAGTAAGCCCCACCTCACCCACAACTGCTCGGTGGTTGAGGCCCCGCTCTATTTGTAGGTAAAACAGGGGAACATAAGGTGATTACGTCATCCTTCTTTTGTCCCTATCTTAAACTCAGGAATCAAAAATTACAAAACCTAAATCAAAAAATATAGAACCATGGCGTTCAACACCATGAAAGGAAACAGGCTAGCATTTGACGTGTAGAGTTCATAGTAAAATGGTTATATTTCACAATGTCATTTGTTAGTTCTTAAACACATTTTTTGTAAAAAACCTTACAACAAGAATTATATATATTAAATATCAGGATAGTCTCCTACAGTGATGTGCCCCATGCCTTTATTAGTGTAACCTAATAGAAGTAAATGGACCCAATAGACAGGTGTCCTATCATATATGTTATTAAAACAAGATTATGTCATGTTGCAGAGGTGTTCTTGCAACACATAACCAGTGCTGTTGAGTTTGTCCATCTCCTTAGCTTGATATAAATTCATGGGATAAATAAATAACAAATCCCAAGGGTTAAGAACATGCAAAGCAGCAAGTGACAAGGTGAAGGAACCTATCCCTACCCAACATGACACACACAGAACCTCTTAACTGTCCATCGGTACCCCCTCGCGATCTGCAAGCAGTGTGGGAGGTACCGATGGCAGGTCAGTGTCTCTTTTTATAGTGTTTCTTATTGGCCCCATTATTCTTAATTGGTTCTTAGACCAATCGTTGAGTGCGTAATATCGCTGTAATTACAGCCGCCTCGTGATGCGCATAATGAGTAGGAGCCGCGCGTCATGCTCAGACGCTACCTCTGCTCATATTGCCCAAGTGCGCATGCGCCGGTAAATCACGCCGCACTCTAGGCATGCTCCATCAGGCAGAGTAAAGCTAAAATACTAATCACGCGCTCATGGGCGTTGTGAAGGCATGCCGTTTTCATGAGCCTATGCACCCGGCCCTCAAAAAAGTGGCAGCGTCAGTACAAGTCGCAGTACTGAACGCGATACCATAAAAGTAATTCTACTGTGATATATATAAAGTCGGGCCGCCATTCTGGTTGAATTCTACTTTTAAAATCACAGGTGATTACCAAAATGTGTGATCATGTTAATTAGATGCCCTTGGGTATACTTTCACTAATATGGCGATCTACTTGCAAAGTGAGTTAATACTATAGCTTTTTGCAAATTATCACAAGTGATCATGTTTCAATCATTTTTCATCATTTTTTGAGGCCAGAGACTTAGATTGATTCTACTCAACCATCAAAAATACATATGATTTCACTCAAATAATGTTCCCTTAGTTCAAACTGTAGTGCTACCATTAACCCCATATCTTGTTGTATTAAAAGGGGGAATGATTATGCCAGAACTGGTGAGCGTCATCGTAGCTGCAGCATTTGTATCGTGTGTCGAGAGACCGGAATACACAGTGCTTTCCACACATTGATATATGACCCTTAGCAAATGATATTGTATATAAAGTTAATTGTATTTAAAATCAAGTGGGTCAATATCTATTGCTGTAAGATTCTACAACTGACTACCAAGAACGTATCATTAAGTACCCCTTGTGTTCATGTGTTACTTGGTACCGGCATTCCATCATATCTTGTGGCGAATTGGTAATTACAGTCATGACAGGGTGCAAGGGTAGAACACACTATCCCTTGAGCCATTGCTGATAGTATACCAATGGTGGTTTGGGACAATCAAAGATTGACATCCCCACTATTTGGTGTGCTGCAGGCTAATCGAGTCTGCTGTCATAGATCAAGAGCACCATCCGTGACTAGCGCTATGTACTGGTGGTTAGTGTGATTTTTCAGAATCCATGGTCGGCCAGTCCCAATATCCACCATTGAGTACAGTAAATCTCGATTAGCATTTTTGGACATTTCCATTTTCGTTGAAAATGGACAGTTACAGTGTGAACTGTTCAAAAAGCCTATGTCAAGGAATTCCATGCTAACATTTGATAGCTATCACCCCAAAGACCATGGCTTCTGAAAAATCACACTAATTGTAACACAGATCGTGTGATCTACATGATCACATGTCCTTGCTCACTGAGGTACATCGGCCACACTACTCGTAAAATCAAGTTGCGCATCAGTGAGCATAAAAGCACAATACCCTGTAATAGACAATCCATGTGCTTGACAAACCATTTTTTATCTCTGAAACATCATGCAGATCATATGAGGTAGTTGATTTTGGAACGCCCTATGATTCCCCAGCATGTGACTGATATCTCCAGATTTTTGTTCATGGAGGAACAAAAGTGGATTTTCAAGCTTAAAACAGATACAGAAGGCTTGAATGACATCATCCGATGGGTCTCTATTTAACATCTTCCACATAGTGACTCCCTAACCACCAGTACATAGCGCTAGTCACGGATGGTGCTCTTGATCTATGACAGCAGGCTCGATTAGCCTGCAGCACACCAAATAGTGGGGATGTCAATCTTTGATTGTCCCAAACCACTATCAGTAATGGCTCAAGGGATAGTTTGTTCTACCCTTGCACCCTGTCATGACTGTAATTACCATTTCGCCACAAGATATGATCGAATGCCGGTACCAAGTAATACATGAACACAAGGGGTACTTAATGATACGTTCTTGGTAGTCAGTTGTAGAACCTTACAAAAATAGATAGTGACCCACTTGATTTTAAATACAATTAACTTTATATACAACATCATTTGCTACGGGTCATATATCAATGTGTGGAAAGCACTGTGTATTCCGGTCTCTCGACACACGATACAAATGCTGCAGCTACGATGACGCTCACCAGTTCTGGCATAATCATTCCCCCTTTTAATACAACAAGATATGGGGTTAATGGTAGCACTACAGTTTGAACTAAGGGAACATTATTTGAGTGAAATCATATGTATTTTTGATGGTTGAGTAGAATCAATCTAAGTCTCTGGCCTCAAAAAATGATGAAAAATGATTGAAACATGATCACTTGTGATAATTTGCAAAAAGCTATAGTATTAACTCACTTTGCAAGTAGATCGCCATATTAGTGAAAGTATACCCAAGGGCATCTAATTAACATGATCACACATTTGGTAGTCACCTGTGATTTTAAAAGTAGAATTCAACAAGAATCGCGGCCCGACTTTACATATATATCACTGTAGAATTACTTTTATGGTATCGCGTTCAGTACCGCGACTTGTACTGACGCTGCCACTTTTTTGAGGGTCGGGTGCATAGGCTCATGAAAACGGCATGCCTTCACAACGCCCATGAGCGCGTGATTAGTATTTTAGCTTTACTCTGCCTGATGGAGAATGCCTAGAGTGCGGCGTGATTTACCGGCGCATGCGCACTTGGGCATTATGAGCAGAGGTAGCGTCTGAGCATGACGCGCGGCTCCTACTAATTATGCGCATCACGAGGCGGCTGTAATTACAGCGATATTACGCACTCAACGATTAGTCTAAGAACCAATTAAGAATAATGGGGCCAATAAGAAATACTATAAAAAGAGACACTGACCTGCTATCGTACCTCCCACACTGCTTGCAGATCGCGAGGGGTACCGATGGACAGTTAAGAGGTTCTGTGTGTGTCATGTTGGGTAGGGATAGGTTCCTTCACCTTGTCACTTGCTGCTTTGCATGTTCTTAACCCTTGGGATTTGTTATTTATTTATCCCATGAATTTATATCAAGCTAAGGAGATGGACAAACTCAACAGCACTGGTTATGTGTTGCAAGAACACCTCTGCAACTTGACATAATCTTGTTTTAATAACATATATGATAGGACACCTGTCTATTGGGTCCATTTACTTCTATTAGGTTACACTAATGAAGGCATGGGGCACATCACTGTAGGAGACTATCCTGATATTTAATATATATAATTCTTGTTGCAAAGTTTTTTACAAAAAATTGTGTTTAAGAACTAACAAATGACATTGTGAAATTTAACCATTTTACTATGAACTCTACCCGTCAAATGCTAGCCTGTTTTCTTTCATGGTGTTGAACGCCATGGTTCTATATTTTTTGATTTAGGTTTTGTAATTTTTGATTCCTGAGTTTAACATAGGGACAAAAGAAGGATGACTTAATCACCTTATGTTCCCCTGTTTTACCTACAAATAGAGCGGGGCCTCAACCACCGAGCAGTTGCCGGTTGAGGTGGGGCTTACTCCCACAGAAAGCTGGGTCAGTACCTATCTGTTCCAAAAATAAATATTTGCCTAATTAAAGTTACGTGAATAATTGGCATGGTCGACTAAAATGCACAAATCGACTGATTGACTTTTTAACCTCTATGCTCTAAGTAATTTTGTTCACCACTATAAGTTTGACCCTTGTATTGACAAACCCTTTTTTTGTTTTAGGAATGAAGAAATAGCTCTTACCTACACACACATGGGATTCATGTGTGGTAATAAACCACTGATCTATTAATTCTTTTACCTGTTAATTTACATGTGCAACACATTTCACTGATTGTCTTTCCTGCAGTAGCATTCAACGTCACTAGGTCCTGAAGAAAGCGGGGCTAGTTGGCAACACGGCTGAAACATGTCGACCTCACTATTCGCCAGGAGATAGTAAATTCGTTCCATACTATCAGGCGATCTATTTTATTTTATGGCATTTGGACAATACCCAATAAACTTATTTTTTGTCCTTGTAGTCATTTTTAACTTGCACCCGTTTATCACTTGCACTGCACTTCATCAGCTGTCTCATATCTTGAACAACTACTGTGGCTGAGATCATTGAGAGTATGAGGTCAGGTATCTATCTATGTTAGCCTCGGAGCAACATTTGGCTACATTTGACCCTTCTCTCACAGTCTTCCAAATGACGAAGCTCCGCCAAATGGGTGGACTGATGGAGACTTCTCTTATGCCAGGTATTGGGCAAGCTATTTACACCTGGTGAACATCTCCTTTTGAGCATTTGAGGTTTTTTTGTCATACCATTATCCCAAAAATGGCACCTATTATATTGTTATGTAACCTAGCCAGTCGTGTGTGGCAGGGGAGGGCTGGCTGCCTGCAGGGGTTTGGGGCTGTGCGCTGCAGGAGTAGGTCTCCCAAGAGAGGTTGGCCGCAGATCCTGGTTTCAGGTCAGGCCATGTGCCCAATACTGAGCCACCCTGCCAAAAGATGTGTTCAGTGGGGGCTGGCTGCCTGTGCGGGTTGGGTGCAGGACCTAGCCACAGGTTAGGCCCTGGGACCAACCCTACACTGTGCATGGCAATGGACATCTTACAATCAAATTCTCAAAAGAAACAAAGGTTGAAGCACAGTTATACTTAGGGATTGTAATAATATCTTATTTTACTTGTGCCCTCGCCATGCAAAATTAATAACAGGAAGTAATCAGCCAGACTTCCAATCGACCATGGTTCTGGAGAAAATAGCCAATGAGAGCGTACCGGCTGCACAAGGACAAAGTGAGTTAGAGACTGGAGATTTTATGAATACCACACCTAAATCGGCTGATCTTTCCCTTTTGGCTAAGTATGATGATCATTGTTCTGTAAAATATAACTCCCCTGAAGACCAAATACGTCCAAAGATAGGAATATGGAGTAGCATGTTGAACACTATGGATGCAACTCTACAGCCTTAAATTGGCACACTGAGAAAATAAATATTCAGGTGGAGTTGCTCAACACACTTGCCCTCTGTGCAACCAGGATTGACTCAAATCTGTTCAACTTTTCAAACTCATTTGCTAAGGCCCAATCAGACAGAAACAGTCATATGATTTACTGTACCAGTGCTCATAACACAAACAAGGTGTCAAACCTACCAAGTATTGTTGAGGCATTAGTTGAGGAAGTTAGACTGATCTCTCTGCAACAAAATAAGAAGCCAGCAATAACTGCAGACCATAGAAAAAGTGTGTGCTGTGATGTTAAAGATTCATTAGCTCAAACACTTCGACAAGCACAGAGCGTGGAATGCGGCATGGTCGGTCTAGGAAAAGAAGGGCGTCTCCAACATAATGCGAAACAATCATATTATGACCAGCGGCAAATAACAACACAATTGTCTGTGCAAGCTGTGGATAACAAATCCCCCATAGTGAATCAAAGGCCAGTATGCATTATACAGGATTCTTGGGAACTCATCAAGGAGACACACAGTCTTCAGATATCAGCATCCCATGAGGGCAAAGTTAACAAAGCAAGAAATAGAACAAATCCATTCCCCACCTCACAACTGACCGAGCTATCCAAAAGAGTCAGGAAAAGGCAAGGAAAAGCACATAACAAAACAAAAAAATCTGTGAGAACGAGTACGGCTGATAGTACGAAGAAAAACTATCCAATCTTCTAATCCAGCCCAAGAGTTAACCGTCAAATACAAACAGCAGAGACAGAAGAAGAGAAGGTATTAATCCAAGTATTCAGCATCCAGGTGGAAATAGGGGGCATATTATCAAGGGGGTTTATCTCCGCTTTTTTGGCTTTAAAAGCCAAGAAAGCGGAGATAAAATGATCTCCCTATTACCTAGCTGTCGCTAACACCAGTTAGCGTCAGCTAATAGGAGATAGCGACCATCTTGGGCCCCACTTTGCATGTCAGTGATATTTATCACTAATGACATGCAAAGTGGGCGTGCCAAGATGTTAGTGACTGGAAACAGTCGCTAACATCGCTATCTCCTATTACCAACTTTTGGAGAAATTCGCGCTAAGCGTGATTATCTCCAAAAGCTAACACAGCAGTTCTTAGCCATGTTATCCAATGGGAGGTGGATAATATGGCTAAGAGCATTAGCTCGGTAATGCATGAATATCGCTGACTTTTCAGCGATATTCATGCATTGCGGCTGTTTTTTATCGCATTTGCGATAAACCTTGGTAATACCCAGGTTTATCTGCGATAAAAATCGTCGCAGCTCAGTGGTAAAATTTTGTCTCTAACCAAGCAATAGCGATAATTATCGCTATTGCTTGATAATATGCCCCTCAGGCCCGGACTGGCCGTTGCAGGCACCGGGCAATCCCCCGGTGCGCCGCAAGGGTGGGGCCGGTTTTGGGTCCTGGGGGCCGTTTTGGTTACAGGACCGTTTTTGCAGCATAGCTGCAAAATCGGCCCTGTAACAAAATCGGCCGAAAACCGGCCCCGCCAAAGAGCTTGGTCGCACCCCCAGGGGGCCGGCCGAGCACTTTGCCAGGGCTGGTTTTCGTTCTCAGTCCGGCCCTGAGGCCCCTAGGTCCCTAAGAAGAAGTGCTAGAAAAGCCATAAAGACATCATAGAGGTGGGGCACTTTATAACCATCCTTCAAACCTCCCAGCAATCAGGGGCAATTCCAAAGCAGTAAAGATACACCGATTAGACAACAGGAAGTTATGTTCTCCGAGCACATTGCACTCTAGGTACTGAGGGCCTTATTTATGAGGCCTTGCGACAATTTTGCGCTTCCATTGGATCACTTTTTGTGACGCATCGGCGGCGTAAAACATGCCTCTTGTTGCGTTTTATTTACAAAGTGACGCATCTAAGCAGATGCGTCACTTTGCAAACCCCTGTGCTACATTATACCTGCGTCAGGAATAATGTATGCAGGGGTGGGCGTTCCTCCGCAAAAAGCCTCCTTGAAGTGACGCAGTGAAATCTATCAGATTTCACTGCGCCACTTCTAGGATGCAAATGCGTCAATATCTTACGCCTGCCTCACAGCAGGCGTAAGACTGACGCAGGCCCTTTCACATGGGGCTTGCCCCATGTGAAAGGGCGCATTGCTGGAGTTGCGTCACTTTTGTGACACACTCCAGCAATGCGTCACTTTTGCGCCATACAGATACGTCAGAAATACCGACGTGTCTGTAACTCCTTGTGACATGATGCGTCATACTGTAAATATAACACATCAATCATGTCTCAAGGAGGGCGCACTGGGAAGTGACGCATCGCTGCTTTCACGCAGCGATGCGTCACTTTTCATAAATGAGGCCCTGAATATTTTGGGAGGCTGGGTGTGGCGTTTCACTTATGAACTGTGTATGGGTCTTACTTTTTTTTATTATGTTTTAATGTATGACTGTTTTTATGTATATGTAAACTTTGCAAACATTATGGTTCTCCGACGTGAAACTGAATAAAGTTTATTTGTATTGTATTGATACACTGATTCTCCGACCAGGAAGGAAAGAATTCTCTTAATCTCCTGCAAATAGTCAACAGCATATGCCAGAAGTTAATCAGGAAAATCAGTGCATTCTTAACGACATTGCTTCAACAGCAGCTTCCCATAGGTGCATGGGGTCACAAAGTTTGACAACAAGTTTCAACCTACACAATAGGAATCCCACAGCTAAAATTCGTAGAAAAGCCTTTCCCAACCCACAAGGCTCCCCTTTTTTGATTCAAGAAGCCAGCATGACATTTTAATCCATAGCAACATATAAAAGGTATTAGCTTTAATTCCAACACTTGCTCATATTACAACTAAATCACCAGATTCTGTTCAATTCAAAAATGATTCCTCTATCTGTCCCGGTGAAACTACATGTACGATATGGCATAACGAGGAGTTCGCCCACAAAATTCAGGAAAATGGTGCTTTATTTAAAGAATGGGGGATAGCGATTTGGAAATGCAATAATGAAAACTATCCGACGTTACTAATCCCTAGACCAGCTGCTGAGACGTGGGTCGAGACAAACCTTAAAACAACTAGAAATCAGGGAGAGAGTGTCAACGTGTTAAAAGGAGCAATTGGACCATTATTCAATCCAGTATCATCCTCTGGAATCACAATCACATATTGGGCATGCGTATTTGCCAACAAACTGAAAAAGATGGGCTTAATTGATGATTGGGCTTGGCTACCTACAACTCTCGCCAAGGCAAGATCTTTAAAGAATGACTGAGGGATAAAATATCAGGTAGAGCTGCAAAAATTAATCAACATCTGCTCCTGGATTGTCCATGGCCTGTCCAGACTGTTGCAAGACCGAGATACTATGCCCTTTCTGCAGAACTATGGGGCATATCAACAAGGGCCGGCAATAATTATCGCTCAGCGCACTTAGCGCAAGGATAATTATCGCCGGCTATCGCTGGATTGTATCGCTGAGATATCGTCCTATCAGCAACGCTTATCTCAAAAGCAATTCAATTCCAAGCGCAAGCTACCAAATGTGCGATTATCACTGGAAATCCTGCGATAATCGTACAACAATTGGAGATAGCTTGATGATAGGGCAGGGCAGACTTAGCCATTATATCCACCTTCCATTGGACATAATGGCTAAGACAGATTGAAAGCAGGCATAAGGAAAGTAGCGATAACCGAGGTTAGTGCGACTTTTCTTATTGCTATGCTGTTTAGCATACAGCTTCTTAATTGGAGAAATGTCAGTTAAATTTCTCACGTTATTTAGGTCTGGAATGCCCACTTTGCATCTCATTAGAGATGCAAAGGGAGGCGTCGTGAAAAAGGGTGCTAACATGCAATTATGCATGTTAGCACCCTCTTGTTAATAGGGCGATAGTTTTATCTCCGCTTTTTTGGCTTTTAAAGCCAAAAATCCAGAGATAAAGTCCTTGTTAATATGCCCATATGAAATCCTATTGCTACTGGAAAGTTGGAAAACTGATATTACGGATATTATTGGCTTTCTGTATCATTCCATTTTTGCAAAGCGTTCATCCACATGGACAAGCGAAAGGTGGTTTTTCAATTTATGTCTCATTGGATGTAAATGCTAAGCTCCAGGTAATTGACTACGAGGTAACATGGCTATTATGCATTAAAATGTATGCATAAATTCCGATTATATTCATGAATGTATACCCGAGTACACAGCGAACAATCAAAATAACTCAACTTTTAATACTCGGAGAAATAATCAAAACTTTGATTCATCAACATCCTGCTACCAGTTTGTTAATTTCAGGTAATTTTAAAATGCATATGCTCCCTGGGAATCCTTCAGCAAACTCAAGCATGAATATAATCAAGATGTGCTGCACCCAATGACATACATTTAATCTAAAGCCGCTGCAAGAAGATCTTCAACACAATTACCCTCAGTACGATGTCAGTCAGACCTGCATAGGCCCGACACCATTTCAGTGAGGGAACCTCCTGATCATAGGCCGGTGGTTCCAAAAAGCAAAAGTACCTCTAGTCAGACCTATATGATTTCATCAAATGATTAAATCACAACATATTTCACAGAGGATGCAATGTATAGGAAAAGACTTTTATATTATTTAAACATGTTATTTTTTATTTTTTACTTTTCCATTTTTTTATTTTTTTGTCATATTTAGTACACATTCATTTTTTTATATTAATAGATTTTATCAACACTTTAAATAGACCAATCTATGTGATATATGTTTTGTAAGGAAACAATTTTTAGAAAGAACCCCATAAAATCGCCATAAATTCATACCATTCATTCGATCATACATACTACTTCACTCACTACCCAACCTATAACAAAACTGAATTAACATTTGAGACATAAATCAATAAACATACAAGGCCGGTGGTTCCACATACCGAATTAGGATGCAACAGTACATGGTGTAGTACCAAACTTCCATTTTACCTTAGGAGCTTGTGTGGCAGTCCAAAACTGCCCGCACCACAAGCTTCCATTGTAAAATGGAAGTTGTTGCACATTCCTACACCAGGAGGTGCCCCCACATGGTGCAGGGATGTGAAGAGGGACACCAGAGGTGCCCCCCAGGGCCTCAACTGTAGGGCCCTTAGTTGTGACTGTATTGTTGACACTACAGTCAACAGTGAGGGGACCACAAATTTTCGACTGCATGTACCATAATGCAAAGGAGCAAACTTTTCTGGGAAATGATGTGGTATCCAGCCACAACCTTTTCCCTGCCCAAACTTATTTTCATGACCTCCTCTACAATTTATCATGCGTTCCTATTGTTCCTTTTTGTAAAAATTGCATTCTGGTCCATTCATTACACTTCATTCTGCCCATGCTGGAGAGTCTGGAGAGTGCGGGCCGGGTGCAGAGAGTACAGCCCAGCCAAAGATTCCAGCCCGACAGTGGACATAAAGATTTGACTCGTAAATGACCTCTGTGAATACCAAAAGTCATAAAGTTAGCCTTTTGTCTCAGATTGCCTTTTTGAATCTGGCCCATGGTGTGCGTCTGCCCACTAAAAGAGTGTCAAGTCCTGCTGAAACCTGCTTTTATTAACTAGGGGGGTGAGTATCTGCCATCAAGCAATAATATGTTGGCTTTCTGGGTAATCAGTTTGCCTAACTACCCCATTTGTTAAGTTTATTCGCATAATAGATACAATGCTAAATCAGGGCTTATAAGCCCCATAGTATGACACACATACAATCACCTTATTCTGCATGTAATAAGCGCTTACGACATAAAGCATGTAAGTACTTTAAAGAATAAGATATATTATATACTCAATTGAGGTTGAGTGCACTGAAGTCTTGTTTATTCAGAAGCAGTTTTAAGAAGAATAATATGTTTATTATATCATGGTTTTAAATGTTTTATTGGCCTCATAAATTGGGATTTTAAAAGATGTGAATATGTGGTATTACTGTTTTAAATGGCATGCTATTGTATTGAATCTAAATATATAAAAACAAATGTATGTCTGTCTGTCTGTCTGTTTGTCCTTTATGCATTACTACACCATTCATCCAATCGCCATGAAACTTTGGGAAGTTGTTGAGTACACTCTCGTGAAGGTTTCTGGCATAAATTTATTTTAAAGACCGGCCCCCCCAGAGCCCTCATAATCTTTCGAATACTGAATTTGCAACCGCGACTTTGCAACGGTACAAGACTTTCGGTGAAATAGATGATGAACAATGTCATCGAAGCTACAATTTTGAATGGGAAATTCAAGGGGGAAGATGTACTGTTGCCACGTATTCCAATGATCCAATGATCCCAACAGATATGCCATTTGAATTCAAACGTTTACAGTTTCCGGTGCGACACGCTTTTGCAATGACCATCAACAAAGCACAAGGACAATCGCTGCAAGTGTGTGAACTAGATTTGGAGAATCTGTGCTTCTCACATGGACAACTGTATGTGGCCAGCTCACGCGTCGGAAAACCTTCTGATTTATTTGTGCACGCACCAGATGGAAAAACAAAAAATATTGTGTACCCACAAGCACTCAAATAAATAAATTAAAACGACATTTTGAATTGTTTTCCATATTAAAATGAATAAGTTTCAATAAAAATGACACAATGTAAATTGAATGTTATCATACGAGTTTACTTGAATTTCCTTTCTTCTGAGATCGCAGCAACGCGCGACAGGTAAGCTAGTTTAATATAAAACTTTACTTTGTATGATGTGCATACATGGTATCAAAAGTTCCCAGTACGACATGTTACCCTCAAAGCATCCTTATATTTGTAATATTATTGCTTAGAGTTATTTGGAATTTTTATGGTATTTTGTACAGCATTCCAATTGTAAAATTTGAATTAATATGCACATGGCTTCATTTTTAGGTTTCGACCTGGCGAAAAGCTGCGCAAGCAGCGATTCGCGCAGGCGAAATCTTATGTCTTTCACTGTGTGGCTGGGAATCCGCCCCTCTGTTCCATTGGCTAGCTCCATAAATGGAGGCTAGCCATTGGAACAGAGCTCTGTCCGTCAATTGCGGAGCAGATTCGGGGGCGTACCGGCCATTTTTACTCATCCTGCCCCTTTTGTCACGTCAGTGCAGTGGTGGGCGGGGTTTATTTTTGTGTTCGTCGAGGTTTCTTTTTGTCATTCCGCGGCCGACCGCCGCCGGAGGAAGTCCAGGTCCAGGTGAGTGCTTTCCGTGTGTTCCCGCACCCCCCTCCCGCTGTCCGTCTTCCCGTTCCTGCCCCCCCGCTGTTCGTGTCCCCGTTCCCGCCCCCTCCCGCTGTCCGTGTGCCTGCCCGCCCCCCTCCCGCTGTCTGTGTGAAAAGTGCAGCTGACGATTTTATGTTCAATTTAGTCTGCGATAATGTAATATTTGAACGCAATAGACGAGTAAAATGGTCTCACAACTTTAGTGTTATGCTTGTGGTATTAAGTTTTTACTCAAGAACTTGTCCTTTTTCTTACGCTGGAGTGCACAGATTTTCCCGCACCCCCCTGCCGCTGTCCGTCTTCCCGTTCCTGCCCCCCCTGCTGTTCGTGTCCCCGTTCCCGCCCCCTCCCGCTGTCCGTGTGCCTGCCCGCCCCCCTCCCGCTGTCCGTGTGAAAAGTGCAGCTGACGATTTTATGTTCAATTTAGTCCGCGATAATGTAATATTTGAACGCAATAGATGAGTACAATGGTCTCACAACTTTAGTGTTATGCTTGTGGTATTAAGTTTTTACTCAAGAACTTGTCCTTTTTCTTACGCTGGAGTGCACAGATTTTCCCGCACCCCCCTCCAGCTGTCCGTCTTCCCGTTCCTGCCCCCCCCCCACTGTTCGTGTCCCCGTTCCGGACCCCCTCCCTCTGTCCATGTGCCTGCCCGTCCCCCTCCCGCTGTCCGTGTGAAAAGTGCAGCTGACGATTTTATGTTCAATTTAGTCTGCGTTAATGTAATATTTGAACGCAACAGACGAGTACAATGGTCTCACAACTTTAGTGTTATGCTTGTGGTATTAAGTTTTTACTCAAGAACTTGTCCTTTTTCTTACGCTGGAGTGCACAGATTTTCCTTTTAGGCTGGAGTGCACAGATTTTTATGGTTGCTGTTCACTTTGGGCCTTGTGGTGCTGTGCTCTTCTGGGTGTGGTATGACTTTGTTTTAAAGGTTTATTTTGTAGATTCATGAGAGGATGCAGTTCATTCTATTTAGTTAACACTTAACCAACTGTATGGTTACGGTGTCTTGTTGGATGATGGGGTTGTCAGTCGTTGTATTTGTGTTACGGTGGCGGACGGCGTGAATGTTCTGTGGCAGCTGTTTGCCCATTCTGTTTTGTTACATTGGTGAGGGCATGATGCTGCTCGGTGTTTAAAATGTGTTTTGGTATAGAGTGGTAAGTAGACTATTGCTGGCTATGCACACCTGTGCAACGTTGGAATATTGTGTTCTCGGTCTATTGCTGGGATTTGGAACGCTTGTAGTGTGGTTCAATCCTGCAGTGTTTTAGGCGAGGCCAAGCACTTATGACCTGTCAACGGAGCGAATGATAAGCCTTTGAGTTAATCACCTCCCCTGTACCTCTCCCAGCCTCGGGGCCGAACTGGGAACCCAAAGCACCCTTGGAAAATTTTCAAACCAGCTCCCAGTAAGCCACCCTACTACAAAGGGGGGCATTTAGGGATTTTCCGCCCAAGACAATTTGGGAGAAAATGGTGCATTCAACTCATTTGTCATTATGTTCAATTGTGTAAGCTTTCAAAGCATATTAAGGTGGAAAGTCCGCCCCACCTCCAACCCTAGCGCTGCTCTAGTGGCATCCTAGGTCGCAGGCGTTGCTGGCACTCCATTATCATTACAATTCTAAGGTTTATGCTGGCTAGTAAATGGTGTGTGTGTGTGTATGTGACTGATCCCGAGTGTGTGCGTGTGTGACTGCTCCAGTGTGTGCGTGCATGTGACTGCTCCAGAGTGTGTGTGTGTGTGTGTGTGTGACTGCTCCTGGGTGTGTGTGTGTGTGACTGCTCCAGGGTGTGTGTGTATGTGACTGCTCCAGAGTGTGTGTGTGTATGTGACTGCTCCAGTGTGTGTGTGTGTGTGTGTGACTGCTCCAGTGTGTGTGTGTGTGTGTGTGTGACTGCTCCAGTGGGTGTGTGTGTATGTGACTGCTCTGGTTGTGTGTGTGGGGGGCTCTGGGTGTGTGTGTGTGTGGCTCTGGGTGTGGCTGACTCTGGGTGTGTGTGGCTGGCTCTGGGTATATGTGGCTGGCTCTGGGTGTGTGTGGCTGGCTCTGGGTGTGTGTGGCTGGCTCTGGGTGTGTGTGGCTGGCTCTGGGTGTGTGTGTGTGGCTCTGGGTGTGTGTGTGGGTGGTAGTAATTGCTGTCTGCTGAGCTCATCCGTAGGGTACAATAGTTCTCACATTTGCGAGAGATTAAGCTATTGGCAATGTAAATGACAATGCCATTTATTTATCTGTTTTCAAAACCAACACATAAATACAAATGTTGTCATTTACAATGCCAATAGCTCTAACTTTTCCAAAGGCGAAACCGTTGCATTGTAAATGCTTGTTCTGACTGTAATGACTTTTATTAATCAGTATATAAAGATATTCTTCCTTTACTTATGCCCTTGCCATGAACTGCTAATTACCTCCCATATTACATTACTCATGAAATGCTTCATGACATCATTGATAGATTGATTGCAACATCTGAAATTATTTTACTGATTACAACATGGTGGGAGCACAAGTTATATTTACTTACAAGTACTAATTGCTTGAGATAACTGTAACTGGTAAATTTCAGTGTTTTTTTCATTTAAAGTGGTATGATTTAACTGACATTTTGACCTAACTATAACATCATTTTATTTCAGTGTTTTGTTACTTGACCTAACTATAAGATCCTTTTAACCTTTGGCTTTTTTTCAGTAAAGTTTGGAGGTTTTTTAATAATGTAAAGTAACATAATATTGCAATTCCTAACTATAATGTCACTTTAACCCTTGTTTTTTTCAGTCAATATATATATATATATATATATATATATATATATATATATATATATATATATATATATATATATATATATATATTCACTGAAAAAACCATAGGTTATAGACCATATATAGTTAGGAATTAGCATTTACAAAACCTTGAAAATTCACTGAAAAAACCATAGGTTATAGACCATATATAGTTAGGAATTAGCATTTAAGAAACCTTTTTTTTACTCACACAAAACCATTGAAATTCCATATATAGTTAGTTGTACTAACTATATATCGCGCACCCGCAATCCACTGCTGATCATGTCACATATTACATCATTCATGACATGGTCAGTGACATCACTGATGACATCACTGATGACATCTCAAACGACATCACTGATGACATCACTGATGACATCTCAAATGACATCACTGATGACATCACTGATGACATCTCAAATGACATCATTGATGATATCACTGATGACATCACTGATGACATCATTGATGACATCTCAAATGACATCACCGATGACATCACTGATGACATCACTGATCACATCTCAAAAGACATCACTGATGACATCACTGATGACATTATTCATGTGATAATACGATGAATCTCTTCAGACTCTAATAAAAACTTAGATACACTCAGTGTAAACAGACACTCACAGACTGTCACTCATCCATGGAGTTACTCACACACCTAGTCAGTCATGCAAAGAATCAATCTCACATCCATTTCCTCAACTATACAGTTATACACACCTTACTTATTCAAACATATACTAACACATATTTACTCTCTTATACAATCCCTGATACAAGTTCACAATGATCCATACAGCCACTCACACATTCACTGGCTCTTATGCATAGTTATTTATATATGTCAACTCTCACATGTACTGTGTTTTACATATGTACTTACTTTGACATGTAGCACTTAGATATCCATTCACTCACCAATACACTCATGCACACAGTCAACCGCCCATACAGCTGTTTCCACATGCACTTTTGAACCCATACATCTAGTGAATCAACTGCTCACACATCTATGCACAGAGTTATACACCTCCCAGCCACCCACACACACACTCAGTCTCCCATACAAATACTTAGGCAATCAACCAATAACCCATATAGTTACTCATATAGCTACTGATCAACACATGCAGCAGTTTACAGAACAACAGACATAATGATGCACAAATTAAGACAGTTTAGTCACTAACCCATGCACTCAGTGAGACACATTTAATCAGTCACTCATACAGTCAGTCATGCACCTAATAAATCCTTCATCCAGACACTTATAAATCCACTCATTCTTCAATATGTAAGACATATTTTAACTTTACAGAAACATACAGTCACTGGATGTTGTCATCAGTGATATCATCAATGATGTCATTTGAGATGTCATCAGTGATGTCATCAGTGATGTCATTTGAGATGTCATCAGTGATGTCATCAGTGATGTCGTTTGAGATGTCATCAGTGATGTCATCAGTGATGTCACTGACCATGTCATGAATGATGTAATATGTGACATGATCAGCAGTGGATTGCGGGTGCGCGATATATAGTTAGTACAACTAACTATATATGGAATTTCAATGGTTTTGTGTGAGTAAAAAAAAGGTTTCTTAAATGCTAATTCCTAACTATATATGGTCTATAACCTATGGTTTTTTCAGTGAATTTTCAAGGTTTTGTAAATGCTAATTCCTAACTATATATGGTCTATAACCTATGGTTTTTTCTGTGAATTTCAATGGTTTTTTAATAGCAAATATCAAAAGCTTTAAAATGTATTCTTCTTTAATTCGAAAAATATATTTTATATGTTTCTAATACAATTTTTTTATGTATTTTTTTTATTATTTTTTTTTGTTTCGCTCCCGGTCCGCAAACCGGGTCGCTTCCCGTTAGCTCAAAATGGTGCCGCGACCCGGTCCGCGAACCGGTAAACGTTCCGTTTGCGCAACTGCCGCGTTAGAAAACAACATCGTGACGCGTCGCGTCAGCGTGACGTATCGCGTTGTCGCGTGAAACGTCATATGACGCGCCGTGTTAGCGTACCCGGAAGTGAACCGGTACGCGAACGAGGCGCGAAGCGCAGCTTCCCGGAAGCGATCCGGGACGCGGCCCAAAGCGCGTAACGTAAACACAACAGGTCATGTGACTTGTTAATAACACTTTTCATTGGTTCATTTCACTTTTGGTTTCCTAATGATGTAAGACTAGGTCATGTGACCTAAAAGTAACACTTTTCATTGGTTTAGAACTATTGTTTTTCCCAAATGATGAAAACCCCTCCTTCTTTCCTCACTCTGACTTTCATCTTTGTGAGAGGAAGACCTTTTGTGATCACTGAGCAATGGCTTCATTAGTAGCTTCAGCTGGTGCTTCCCCACCACCTCCACCACCTCCAAGGAAGAGAGGACCACCTGCTGAAGTTATCATTCAGCAAGAAGAGGAAGAAGAGGAAGAAGAGGAAGAGCAGGAAGAGAGGCAGTTTTTGCGTGAGGAGCCCAGGAGGTCTCATGTCAAAGAAAATTATATTTGGCAATTTTTTAAATATCCCCGGGGCCAAAAAAAAGTCAATGCCCGGTACGTAACTTGCCTTATATGTAAAGAAAGCCTGTCCAGAGGGACAGTTAAAAAATATAGTTACGGCAATTATACAATGCATCGCCATATGCAGAGGTGGCACCCTATCAACTACAGTGCTGCGCAGTTACGTGACCAGCAAGATAATCCCCCTTCTGTGGCCAGAAGATCAGTTGTACAGGAAGTGACGGGACCAGAGGCGAGGGAGACGGTCCCAAATATACAGATGAGGTTCGGGGAAGTCAAACAAGTGTGCGTGCGTTGCAATCAGTTGATTTGCTACAGAGAAAGTAGCGTCACTCTAATCAACAGAGCTATCGACAATCATGATTGTCCGAAACGCCCCAGACAATAAATTCTTTTTTTTTTGTTGCTCCTGTTGAGCCCTTTACAATGAATCGTTTTCGTTTCCCCCCCCCAAAAAAAACTAAAAAAATATAAAACCGTTAAAAAAATACAAAAAAAGTAAAAAAAAATTCAGAAAAATAATAAAAAAATATAAAACAACAAAAATAATTAAAAAAAAGTTCTTTTCAGAACTACCTCCCCTTTATAAAAAAGATTGGTAGAATGTTTAGCACTCTGCCAACCGCTATTTTTTAAGTTCGCGTCCCGGTTCGCTCGCCGGTACGCGAACCGGGAGCGAACCAAAAATTATTTTTTTTTAAAAAGAAGAGTAAGTATAAGGGAAGGAAACAGAGAGTACTGTTAAAAGAAAGACAGCTATAGAGACTAAACCAAAGATACTGTTTAATAGATCTATTTACCGAAGAAAAGATGGAAGAGGGTACTATTGTGAAAAACAAAATAGATAAGGAAGTGAAAGAAAAAAAGGAGAGTAGAAGAATAACAAACAAGAGTTTCTTAGAGAATGTGACTGAATGATCAAATTAAGATTAAAACATGTGGAATAACAGAGAGAAAAAACAGAAAGCATAAAAGAAGAAGTAACAGAAAAGGAATGATTGAAACAGCAAAGAAATGTAAATAACATAGGGGCATATTATCAACATAGGCGATAAAAGTTTCGCAGCTTTTATCGGCAGAAATGTGTCGCTAAAGCCGCTTTTGCGGCAGAAAATTGCCGCTAAAGCCGCTTTTGCAGCAGTTTTCTGCCGATAAAAGCAGCAATAATTTTATTGGCTGTGTTCATAATATGCCCCTTAGTGTGTTTCAATTACACAGAGAAAGCATAATGAACAAGTAGTGAAAGAGTGATCAGTCAGAGACACTAAGAGTAATAGAGACGGAGTGAGTGAACAAGAGTGAGGAACTATGAGAAGAGAGGGACTGAGAAAAGGAGTGGAAGGAGTAGAGTAAGTAAGTAATAGAGAAAGGAATGAGGGAAGTAGCAAAGGCAGGAAAGTGAGGGTTAAAGAAATGAAGCAGTGGAACTAATAGTAGTTAAATGTGATAGAAATGTAACGAAAAGAGTACAAAACATTTACCTTATAATTGTCGTTAACTTAGTCACTTGTTATTTTTATACTTTCTATCTGTGAAAGAGAGAACAAACATTTGAAAAATATTAAAACATGTATTTAAAAATTAGAAAAGGCAAGGGAAAAGATTGAAGGACAAACAGTTTTTCAACAACTTTGACACTTACAGAAGCCTCTGCTTCTCCAGGCCCCTACACAGTCCTAAAGATATACATTGTAAACTAACAGTATCTTGATGCAGATGAAGTGAGGCCTATCTTGGAACATGGTGCATCTTTTGCACTGCTGTTGTCTCACAAAAGTGACGCAATGGCAGCGCAAAAGAGGTGCACAATCATCATAAAACTGTTCCTAACATTTTAAATGATTGTTTCAGGATGGCAATAAGGTGTGTCCTATCCAGACGTTTGTTTCAGGTGAGGCCTACTCAGTTTTGCAGGGAAATGTAGCTTCTTGAAAAGTACAGAGGAGATAATACATGTGCAGGCCTACCAACGAAGTGAGTCATGTCCACTACACTCTTGAACAAAGGCCAGACCTCCTCTATCTCTCTGGACAGGCCTAAACCTCATCTGCACAATGTGATTCGTAATGTTAGGAAACACAGGTAATGTAATTGAAAAATGTGGAGTTTCTTTTCCTCATTTCACAATCACATCACCTGTGTTTCCTTTGCTTAGGTATCTCATTGTGGAAATGTAGTCTATCATATGAAAGACTACGTAGAATGTGAGCACTGTATGCAACAACTTTGACACTTACAGAAGCCTCAGCTTCTTCATGTCTACTACACATTTCTAAATGTATATCATAAATACAAAAAGTACAGAATTAATTATACATGTTAAATGGTTTATTTTTGCTGTTCTCAGAATTTATCAAATTTCACTAAAAACAGTGACTTGAAGGTATTCATCATATAACAGCGGGGAAAAAAAACACAATCAAAATGATTGTGTTTAAAAAACCCATACAACATGACAAATCAGAAATCAGAACTCCTTAAAATTAACTTACTTTCTATGACGTCGAATGATGTCCTATGAATAGCTTACACTCTGTTGTGCTGCTATTATTTTCAGCCCGCCACTTTCTGAAAGAAAACCTCCATCGTTTTGAAAAATATGTTACATACAATAAATGACTTCTCGCTCTCTACCACACGTTTCCACAAGGCCAAATCGTGTAAGAGCCATTTATAACTCTTGGAATTCTTCTAAGCAAATCCCGTCATTTTATATTTCCGCAACTTTGAGAAAGAAAACGTTCAAGATCACTTTCACAATCCTGGACTAGTAATATCTTACCCTTCTTGCTCACTCATGTTCCACATTTCCTATGACACTGATAATGCTTACTATGAAGCAGACTTACACTACCTATATGACTACTACAATTATTTAATTCTCTACATCACTTTTAATCACAAAGCAATTTAAAACAGTACATAAAATTATATCAACCCCTAGAATCAATATAGACCAGTTACCTACCCTAAATTCTCTTTTCTGAAAACAGAAAGTAAGAATATTTTTAAGTAAAAAGGCAACATTGTATCGTAGTCAAATAGGAATCATTTACGAAACAGCAGCTTTTTTTACATTTTCAATAAGCTGTGTAATAAGTGGATCTTGTCAAAGGACCATCATGTCATATAATAGCTGCAGTTAAAAATGTTCTTCCTAAAATAAACGACTGTGTAGCCACAACATTTGTAATTAAAGTTGAAGACTTACTTTCATCAGGTTTATATAGTTGGAATTTTAAAATGACATTATAACCAAAAGTTTGGTCAAATAATCTAGACAGCATTGCAGACTTACATTACCTCTACTCCATGTTTTTATTGGCTGCTTGAATTAGCTTATAAAAAGAAACAGTTTTTCTGAACTCATTCAAAGTGCAGCTATTTTTCCATGACGTCAAGTGTTATGGTAAGAACACCGTTTGCTTTGGGAAATACTCTGTTGTCCTTTAACTAATCCGTGCCCACCACTTTCTGTAAGAAAACCTTCTTTTTTTCCAGGAACTATTTAAAACTCAAAAATAACTTTTGACTGTGTACTACACTTATCCTCAAGGCCAAATTGTCTAGGAGCCATTAGAACCTCTTGAAATTCCTCAGAGCAAATCCTGAGATTCCTTCCCTAAAATGTTGGTTTTAAAAACACCAGGTAAGAATTTTTAAGGTCAAAAGGCAATTTTTTTTAAAAAGTTAAAACAGAATCATTGCAGAATGACCAGCCATTTCTAGACTTTAAATAAGCTGTGTAATGTCCTGATGTTATTGAAGGACCGTCATGATATATAATTGCTGCAGTTACAAAAGTCCTTCCTGATATTGACAACTGTGAAGCCACAAAATTTTTAATCAAAGTTGTCAATTTTGTTCTATCAGGCCTACATCGTTGGAACATTAAAATAACATACTGGCCATATGTTCGTATAAATAATGTTGACAACATTTCAGACTTACATTGGCTACACTCCATGTTGTGATCAGCTGCTTTTACTAGCTTATTAAAAGACACTGATTTACTGTCTGGCAAAGTTAAATATATAATTTTTTCTGAGTCTACACTAGTAGTACTTGATACCCTACAGTTCTCGCAGTCATGCTGCCATTGATAAGAAAGCCCAAACAGGTGATCTACATCTACACCTTCATCATGCAATACATCAAGCATATACATTAAAAACTCCTGACAATCTTGCTGAATATTTTGAGAGAATTGTGTTTGACCTGAACATCTGTCTAACAGATTTCGAATTTCAGACACACTTTCTATTTTTGTTCTATCAGTGCTACATTTCTCTAACACAGAATTCAACAAACTGCAAAATCTCTGATCCGAATTGACCACAATCTCTTGTTTTAAAGTTTCTAGAGAAAACAAAACATTAACCACTACATTAGCATAGCAGTTGACACCAGAACTGTTTTCAAATTGAAAACCAACAACATCTTCAACAGAATCCATTTTCTTTCTGCTTATAATTTCGGGTTCATCGACTTTTCGTCTTTTTGCTACAACCTCCCTACTATTGGTCACATTTCTTCGTTTCCGGCCTACCACACGTTTCTCAAACAAAGGATATTGAGGCAAATGTGGCGCATACTCTCTTCTTAACCTATTGTATTCCTTAACACAGTCTAGATCCGCACAAATGTTTGTGACATCACACTCAATCAAGTACAATCCTGATAAAGTTCTGACTCGTGACAATGCCACATATGCCATACCCTCCTTGAACACAGAACTGCCAATATTCACCAATGCACTGTCTACACTTAAGCCTTGCGATTTATGGATTGTCACCGCATATGCCAAGCAAACAGGAAACTGCTTACGGCGAACATATAAGTCTTTCACAAGCAAAAACCTAGCAGAGCAACGACCAATTAGCTGTACTTCCTCAATGCCATCAAATTTAATTTTAAAAAATTCAATTTCATCCCTATTTCTGTATTTCACAAAATCAACAACATTACCCATTGATCCATTTACCAGACCTCTTTCAACATGTAAATTCCTTCTTAAAATTATACGGCAATTTAAGCACACATTGAGAGTCTTTTCAAAACCTGCAGTTTTAGATATACTCTTTTCTAATGAATCCAATTTTGATTTCAAATTCTCAGACAAAATAATTGTTGATCCCATATGCTCTACTCTGTCAATACCTTCCAGTTTCACAATCTCTTGGTTTTCTAAATACAACATTTTGTTGTTGAAGATGGCACATTCTGCAAGAGTTGGCATCAAACATATTCCAGATTTCTTCTCAGTAATTTTCTGAAAAATATTCTCAGGCACAACGTCTTGTTCTGGATACAAATTTGACAGTAATCGTGCATGTAAAGCTTCTTTCCCATGCTCGGTCACTTTTCCGATTCTAACATCTTGTAGAATATTCTTGTAATCTTCATCCTTCGCCTGACGCATATTTTCATGTAGTTCAGCATAATTGAAGTTTAACCATATATTAACGTTGCCAATGCTCCCTAGGCACTTCCTGGTATCTTCATGCGTGAGCATTTTGAACACAGGTTGTCCTTTCACTGGTGTTAGCTGCAGAAGATCACCGAAAACAATGATGTGTTTGCCACCAAATAACACATCATACTCTGTTTTGAGAACTTCTTGCATTCTCAAATGCACAAAGGCAAGCATGACGTTGGAAACCATGCTTACTTCGTCAATGATAAGAAGTTTCATTTTCTTCAAGACTCTTGAAACTTCACAACAAGCATCTCCAGATAACTTGTGGTATTGTAATTTGTTATCATGCTCCACTGGCAGCATCAGTAGACGATGCAAAGTAATACCTTTAATGTTATGTGCTGCCAGTCCAGTTGGAGCAGTGACAACACAAGACAGCGATGACTCAGTCCTTTTCTGCAAATAACATGAAATTGCTTTAATGAGGAAACTTTTTCCAGTTCCCGCTTCTCCACTCACGTACAGTCGGACAGGTTTCAACGACGTACATGAGCACTCTTTCTTCTCATGACTTAATCCATGATCAATTTGGTTGGTAACTTCGTCATATATTTTCCTCTGCTCAACGTTGAGTTTTCTTTCCAAGTCTTCTAAGTTAACCGCATCCTCCTGAGCATGTGCCATGGCTCTTTCCACTTCAATCATGGCAGTGGCAGCTTCATTTTCGATAACTGGTCCTCCTAGTGGATCCTGACTCAATGAAACAGAACTCTGACTGTCCTGAGAACTGTCTCTAGCAATCTCGGCTGCAATCGTTGCTTCCTGCTCGATTTCCGCATTCAACATTTCTACATATTTGAGAAAAACAGGACATTCTATGGTCTCCTTGGCGGCATTGAAAGAGTCTTCGTAACAGAGGAAATCTCCAAGCAGTTCCTCTTCTGCACGCCAAGGCTTGAAAAGTTGCAAAAGTGCTAAATAGAAAAACTCTTTTTTTTCAGGAGATTCGCCACTCAATTTTCGATGGTTTACCAAGTGGCATTTTCTTTGCTTGACGAGCATACACTCCTTTATCAATATCTTCTTTGATGTTCCTCTTGAATATGTAATTTTGTAGAACCTCATACAGACAAACATTCTCGAGGTGTCTGCTTCTATTTGGATAATATGTATCCAACATGTTGGTCTTCAAAATATCAGTACTGTTTGGCTCCTTTTCTGCCAAATACTCATTTTCCCGCACAGGTTTCAGAACTCGATTACGCGTTGCAGCAAGACCAAGACTCGCCCAAACGATACTCCTGGATTTGGCATAGAGACTTGCTGAAGACAACCGGTCAGAACATTCGTAAGCTCCGATTTCTCGATGTGACAACATCTTCAGACTGAAACTGTACAACTTCTTACTGAGGCTCTTTTCATGGGAAATGTCCTCCCACATATCCTTCAATTCTGTCTTTTCTTTTTTGGTGATGTAAGATGTCACATACCGAGCCACAGCCATACAGTTATCAGCCACGAACTGTATATCCATGTTAGCATTCCACATGGACAAAATCACTGGGTTGTAGTCGTTGATATACTTGGACTCTTCGTTCCTTTTCAATTGTATGTGTTTTTAGGTGATTTCTTCATCACATTATGTCGCAGCGAAGACATCAAACTGTTCACTCTTCCTTTAGAAATCACCGGTCGTGGAAAGGCGAAACGACATTTGGTGTAGAACTTGTCCTTGTTTCTGAATTTACGACGACAGTACTTTCCGCAACGATGGCTTTGGAAGCGTAGAACTTGTTCTCTTAGGCTTTTGTCCTCCTTTGCGTTTGGAACAGCACATGTAGAATACTGTTCTATGAAACTCATCACTAAGTCTTCTGGATCTGTTCCAAATTTAGGTGCATCCTTGATCCACAGCAGCATATGTATATGAGGAGCACCTCTTGCTTGGTACTCCTTTCTCCAGAAGAAATCCAACACCTCTCCAAGAGGTGGATTTCTCTTGTTCATGATGAAAGACATCATAGCTTCAAATCTATGATTGAAGTACCTGCATACATTCACCGGATCCAAAGAGCACAGTTCTCCGGGTGTCTTGAATTCGATATTTTCAATGTTTCCATTTGCCTCTCGTAGAAATTCAAGTAAGTCTTCCCAGCCATACTCGGCACAGCTGAGAGTGAGGAACCATGTGGGAGTTCCTAAGTTCCTCAGCATACATTTTAAATCACCATGATGACGGTACCAGTACTCATTAGTACCACGCTGACACGCCATGAGATTAATCAGGTGAGAATCCAAAATACTGTCTTGCACATTGACTTTATCCATAAAGTCACTTGCCGAGATGTTTTGCATCTGTATACCACTTTTCAAGATGTGGTTCACTGCATATGACAGTCCAGACAGATCGCTTTCAAACAGGAGATGAAACAAATAGGGAATGCATTGTCGAAACCTAGGATCTTCTGCATACAATCGTAAAGTCCGGTATTCAGAAGCAGGAATTTGATGAGGTCGCTCATCATATCTTCCTCCTTGACCTGTTGGAAATAGCTGTGGGAAACACCGAGCTTCCAAACTTTCCTCCCAAACACTAATGGGACTCCCTTTGGCTTGTTTCATTTGAAACAACTCAATAGCATTCCCCATGACTTCCTTGGAATGCAAAGGATGAACACTATAATGTTCATATATTTCTTCACTTTTAGAGGGTTCTACTTTCTCAATTTGACCAGCACACAAATCGCTATCCTCTTCTTCACTTACTTCCTCTTCTGCAACATATACATTCTTATAGTACTTATTGTTTTTTTTCAAATACAATGTTGCCTTTTTGACTTTCCTAACATCCACTAAATCTTGCCATATTTTCTTACTCTTTGTCGGAACCCCATTAACTAAGATAACCAGAGGTTCCTCTTCCACTTTTTCTACTCCAATTGTATTAATGTTTTTCTTCAAATCTAGAGGCAAATAAACAACTCTTCCCTTTAATCCTCTCTGTAAATCTGATGGAGGCAATTTCCCTGTCTTTGGCTCCATTCTTACAATAGCCTGAAAGGGATGGATACTTTGAATCAAAATAGATTCATAAGTATTTAAATCCTTCAATTCAGAAGGAATCTCAACCAATTCCAGATTATTATGAACCGCTCTAGCAGGCATCTGGTTTTGATTTAATTTGTTACAACAATAAGTACACACACGTTGATCCAATCCCAAATCAAAACAATTTTCTACCATCAAGTATGTTGCAAAATCCTTCCATTCACTATTATTTTCCCTTTCACTTTTTGCATATAAATCCACTAACTTAGTCTGATTCTTATAATAAGTGCGTCGACAACACACACAAGTGAAATTAGGCCTCTCACTTGATTTCACCTGAAACGTGGCAATTTCCTTCTGAAAATTATCTGTACTGGAAACCTGTACACTATCTTCCACATTACCCTCTTCTTCTGGGCCAATTTCAACATTGTCCTCTTTACTTCCAAAGTAACAAAACTCAATTTCTTCACAAATATTCTTCACATCTATTTCAGAACCATGCAAAAGAGCAGTGCATAATTGTTTAAGCATAACTGCTGGACTCTTAGCATAATACAACATTCTAACTAATTTCCTCACTTTATTATGATGCACTGCTAGCATCCTGAAATGATGAAAAACACTCTGGCATACTCTCCTGGAAAGACAAGCCAGTGAATGACCATGCAAACCTGTCACTTCTCTCACTCTGCAAGGATCTAATTCTTGCAACAACTTCATTTTCTGCTTCAAACTTTTCTTATTAAATGTCCGTACAAAATCACAAAGCAAATTGATGGAATCCTGTCGCACATTGCAAATACTACTACACTTCCAGGTGTACACAGGTCCCTTAGGACGTCTTCCTAAAACCTCATTACCTAACACCTCTTCTGCCTCTGTTGTCACAAGTTTTTCTTTTTCAACTGGACAACCATCTTTCACCTCGTAAGCTCGACCACTGATGTCAACTGCATGCACCAAATCATTATCCTGGAAATAACTCTCCTCATTAAAAAATGCCTCACAACTTGAAGTATGCATCCATTCTCCTGAAAAAACTTCACAAAAATTACTACGATTAACTGTTCTCTTCCATCTACTATTTCTTTTGAAATCATAAATTGCCTTGTTTAGCTTCCTAATTCTATTGATTATCAAAATAAATAACTTTCGCTTAATTTCAAATGCCTGATCAATAACTTTCTCAATTTTTTTTTCTCTTATAAAAAACCACTTTCTGCTGACCTTTCTTAATATTTTTTAACAAATTGCCAATTATCCTGTTGCGGAACATTCGTCTACGAATGTCCCTAAACTGATTTCTCCTTCTACTACCATGAACAGAGTTATCTCCTGCTCTAGCAGTAACATTTTTGATTGGCCTTCCCTTTCCGTTTAAATTGCTTCTCTTTTTCTGGACTAAAACATTTTCTGTAGTACTACTTTTTTTTCTACAAATGTTTCTTATGAATGATTTCTTTATCTTACCCGGACCTTTCTTGGTGACTTGACGAGTTTTTATTGTAGAGGTCTGCTGCAAGATTTTTTTAAGCTGCTGTCTTTGATGTTTGGTAGCCTTTCGCCTTCTGTCCTTCGAAGGCATTCTTTAATTTTGAAATGATCTGCAGTTGAATCTGTGGTAAAATATAATAAAAAATGTTATTAACCACTATTACCAAACAGTAAATCAATAACAGTCGTCAAAAATTTAACACACTACTTTTCATTTTTACATAGAATAATTTTTAGTGCATTGGCAAATTTAGTAGTTACAAATAGTAGCAAAGAAATGGAATGCTTCTACATTTTACCTGTGCTGTTTTATATGTGAATCTGAACTAATGTTATGAGCATATTTGAGTATTTTATTAAAGACACTACACACAAGCTGTTTTTGAAGTTGTGTTTAATTTTAAATGAAACGGTTTACATGTTTACTTTTCATTTCCAGTAACTTTTAAAAATAAATGTTTATAGTTCCATAGGCTCAAGCAGGTCAGCTTCCCAGCCTATGTCATACAATTCTGACAAATCGGCATCCTCATCATGTTCTTCATCATCCTCAGGATTTAAAACATCCAAGGGATCTACTTCCACTGATGTTTCAATCACAATTTCAATGATAATATCGAGATCAACGGATTGCTCATTATCACTCATGGTTGATGCTGTCGTTATCTTTAAAGAAAGAGAACAACAATGAGATGTTGCAGAGTAAGAGACCAATCTCAGAGACTATAATATTAAAATTGTTTAACAAGAGTAACATTTTGCAATTATTATTTAGCCATGTCCAGCGATGCTGAGGAGGTGAGGTCTATGTCCAAGTTTTCAGTGAAGAGGACTCATCTCTTCTTAACCTTCGATAAGCCTCACCAACTCTTTTTACCCTGCTCATACTTAAATGTAAAGGGGCAGATTTATGTTAACTGGCACATCCCCGGGGATGCACCAGTTAACGTGCGCTCCTGCTCTGCCACCCATGATGTGCCGCATTTACAATGTGGAGCACCATTGAGCAAAAACAGCACAGCTGCGTCACGCATCTGTGCCGCAAAAGCAGCACATTGCAGGAATCACGTCGTAAGCACGACATGTCTACTGCAATGCACAGGAGGAAGCCTCACATTGCATGGTGCATCACTCCTTATGCCTGTTTCAAACAGGCGTAAGGATTTGATTCAGCAATGCTATAAAGCTGACTCAGTGAAATCTTCTAAATTTCACTGTGTTAGTTTTACAGGGCTTTCATGCAAATGAATGCCCACCCTGCAACAAAACACCTATATGAAACCTGACGCAGGTTTCATGTGGCACAGGACTTTACAGCATGACACATCTGCCTAGATGCATCAAGTTCTAAATATGTCGCCACATAGCAAATCTTTTGCACCGCCGCTGCGTCACAAAAGTGATGCACAGTGACGCAAAAGAGGCACACACCTATCATAAATCTGTCCCTAACATTTTAAATGATTGATTCAGGATGACGATAAGGTGTGGCCTATCCAGAGGTTTGTTTGAGGTGAGGCCTACTCAGGGTTGCAGATGAAATTTACGCTTGTTGAAGAGTACAGAGGAGATAATACATGTGAAGACCTACCAATGAAGTAAGTCATGTCCACTTCACTCTTGAACAAAGGCCAGACCTCTTCTGTGTCCGTGGACAGGCCTAAACCTCATCTGCACAATGTCATTCGTAAACTTAGGAAACACAGGTGATGTAATTGAAAAATGTGGAGTTCCTTTTCCTCATTTCACAATCACATCACCTGTGTTTCCTTTGCTTAGGTATCTCATAGTGCAGATGGAGTCTAGCATATCAAAGAGTACACAGAAGTTCAGCAGTGTATACAACAATTTTGACATTTACAGAAGATTCAGCTTCTTATCTTGTTGGAGATGAAGTGAGGCCTGTCTTGCAACATGGTGCATCTTTTGCATCACTGCTGCATCGGTTTCATGTAGCACAGGACTTTACAGCATGACACATCTGCCTAGATGCATCAAGTTGTAAATATGTCGCCACATAGCAAATCTTTTGCACCGCCGCTGCGTCACAAAAGTGACGCACAGTGACGCAAAAGAGGCATACACCTATCATAAATCTGTCCCTAACATTTTAAATGATTGATTCAGGATGACGATAAGGTGTGGCCTATCCAGAGGTTTGTTTAAGGTGAGGCCTACTCAGGGTTGCAGATGAAATTTACGCTTGTTGAAGAGTACAGAGGAGATAATACATGTGAAGGCCTACCAATGAAGTAAGTCATGTCCACTTCACTCTTGAACAAAGGCCAGACCTCTTCTGTGTCCGTGGACAGGACTAAACCTCATCTGCACAATGTCATTCGTAAACTTAGGAAACACAGGTGATGTAATTGAAAAATGTGGAGTTTCTTTTCCTCATTTCACAATCACATCACCTGTGTTTCCTTTGCTTAGGTATCTCATAGTGCAGATGGAGTCTAGCATATCAAAGAGTACAGAGAAGTTCAGCAGTGTATACAACAATTTTGACATTTACAGAAGATTCAGCTTCTTATCTTGTTGGAGATGAAGTGAGGCCTGTCTTGCAACATGGTGCATCTTTTGCATCACTGCTGCATCGGTTTCATGTGGCACGGGACTTTACAGCATGACACATCTGCCTAGATGCATCAATTTGTAAATATGTCGCCACATAGCAAATATTTTGCACCGCCGCTGCGTCACAAAAGTGACGCACAGTGACGCAAAAGAGGCACACACCTATCATAAATCTGTCCCTAACATTTTAAATGATTGATTCAGGATGACGATAAGGTGTGGCCTATCCAGAGGTTTGTTTAAGGTGAGGCCTACTCAGGGTTGCAGATGAAATTTACGCTTGTTGAAGAGTACAGAGGAGATAATACATGTGAAAGCCTACCAATGAAGTAAGTCATGTCCACTTCACTCTTGAACAAAGGCCAGACCTCTTCTGTGTCCGTGGACAGGCCTAAACCTCATCTGCACAATGTCATTCGTAAACATAGGAAACACAGGTGATGTAATTGAAAAATGTGGAGTTTCTTTTCCTCATTTCACAATCACATCACCTGTGTTTCCTTTGCTTAGGTATTTCATAGTGCAGATGGAGTCTAGCATATCAAAGAGTACACAGAAGTTCAGCAGTGTATACAACAATTTTGACATTCACAGAAGATTCAGCTTCTTATCTTGTTGGAGATGAAGTGAGGCCTGTCTTGCAACATGGTGCATCTTTTGCATCACTGCTGCATCGGTTTCATGTGGCACGGGACTTTACAGCATGACACATCTGCCTAGATGCATCAAGTTGTAAATATGTCGCCACATAGCAAATCTTTTGCACCGCCGCTGCGTCACAAAAGTGACGCACAGTGACGCAAAAGAGGCATACACCTATCATAAATCTGTCCCTAACATTTTAAATGATTGATTCAGGATGACGATAAGGTGTGGCCTATCCAGAGGTTTGTTTAAGGTGAGGCCTACTCAGGGTTGCAGATGAAATTTACGCTTGTTGAAGAGTACAGAGGAGATAATACATGTGAAGGCCTACCAATGAAGTAAGTCATGTCCACTTCACTCTTGAACAAAGGCCAGACCTCTTCTGTGTCCGTGGACAGGCCTAAACCTCATCTGCACAATGTCATTCGTAAACTTAGGAAACACAGGTGATGTAATTGAAAAATGTGGAGTTTCTTTTCCTCATTTCACAATCACATCACCTGTGTTTCCTTTGCTTAGGTATCTCATAGTGCAGATGGAGTCTAGCATATCAAAGAGTACACAGAAGTTCAGCAGTGTATACAACAATTTTGACATTTACAGAAGATTCAGCTTCTTATCTTGTTGGAGATGAAGTGAGGCCTGTCTTGCAACATGGTGCATCTTTTGCATCACTGCTGCATCGGTTTCATGTGGCACGGGACTTTACAGCATGACACATCTGCCTAGATGCATCAATTTGTAAATATGTCGCCACATAGCAAATATTTTGCACCGCCGCTGCGTCACAAAAGTGACGCACAGTGACGCAAAAGAGGCACACACCTATCATAAATCTGTCCCTAACATTTTAAATGATTGATTCAGGATGACGATAAGGTGTGACCTATCCAGAGGTTTGTTTAAGGTGAGGCCTACTCAGGGTTGCAGATGAAATTTACGCTTGTTGAAGAGTACAGAGGAGATAATACATGTGAAGGCCTACCAATGAAGTAAGTCATGTCCACTTCACTCTTGAACAAAGGCCAGACCTCTTCTGTGTCCGTGGACAGGCCTAAACCTCATCTGCACAATGTCATTCGTAAACTTAGGAAACACAGGTGATGTAATTGAAAAATGTGGAGTTTCTTTTCCTCATTTCACAATCACATCACCTGTGTTTCCTTTGCTTAGGTATCTCATAGTGCAGATGGAGTCTAGCATATCAAAGAGTACACAGAAGTTCAGCAGTGTATACAACAATTTTGACATTTACAGAAGATTCAGCTTCTTATCTTGTTGGAGATGAAGTGAGGCCTGTCTTGCAACATGGTGCATCTTTTGCATCACTGCTGCATCGGTTTCATGTGGCACGGGACTTTACAGCATGACACATCTGCCTAGATGCATCAAGTTGTAAATATGTCGCCACATAGCAAATCTTTTGCACCGCCGCTGCGTCACAAAAGTGACGCACAGTGACGCAAAAGAGGCATACACCTATCATAAATCTGTCCCTAACATTTTAAATGATTGATTCAGGATGACGATAAGGTGTGGCCTATCCAGAGGTTTGTTTAAGGTGAGGCCTACTCAGGGTTGCAGATGAAATTTACGCTTGTTGAAGAGTACAGAGGAGATAATACATGTGAAGGCCTACCAATGAAGTAAGTCATGTCCACTTCACTCTTGAACAAAGGCCAGACCTCTTCTGTGTCCGTGGACAGGCCTAAACCTCATCTGCACAATGTCATTCGTAAACTTAGGAAACACAGGTGATGTAATTGAAAAATGTGGAGTTTCTTTTCCTCATTTCACAATCACATCACCTGTGTTTCCTTTGCTTAGGTATCTCATGGTGCAGATGGAGTCTAGCATATCAAAGACTACGCAGAAGGTGAGAACTGTATGGAACATGGCTATGTAAGTCAAATAATCAAAATCTAAATTTGCCAAGCACACATGGGGGTGTATTTACAAGGACCTTCCACCACGGGGAAATGTCTTTAATTAAAATGGGAAAAATAACATCAAAGGGACTCAAATGCCTTTTAAATATACCCCAAGCAACCTATGAAACTCTAGCACTACATATCAAGAAACCTAATTGATTTCAAAAATCGTTTTTAAACACATCATCTAAATCAATTTTATACCTACATTCAAGGGGAAATGACTTAAAATTGCCTAAGACACATGAAAGCGTTTTTTTAAGGCCCTTGCACCATTTTTGGGTCGCTTTTAACATGGCTATGTTAGTCAAAGAATTAAAATCTAAATTTGCCAAGCACAGATGGGGGCATATTTACAAGGAACTTGCACCACGGGGAAAGGTCTTAAATTAAAATGGGAAAAATAACATCAGAGAGACTCAAATGCCTTATAAATATGCCCCAAGCAACCTATGAAACTCTAGCACTACATATCCAGAAACCTAATTGATGTCAAAAAACGTTTTAAAACACATCATCTAAATCAATTATATACCTACATTCATCGGGAAGTGACTTAAAATGCCCTAAGACACATGAAAGCGTTTTTTTAAGCCCTTGCTCCATTTTTGGATCACTTTTAACATGGCTATGTAAGTCAAATAATCAAGATCTAAATTTGCCAAGCACAGATGGGGGCGTATTTACAAGGACCTTGCACCACAGGGAAAGGTCTTAAATTAAAATGGGAAAAATAACATCAGAGAGACTCAAAGGCCTTATAAATATGCCCAAGCAACCTATGAAGCTCTAGCAGTACATATCAAGAAACCTAATTGTTTTCAAAAATCGTTTTTAAACACATCATCTAAATCAATTATATACCTACATTCAAGGGGAAATGACTTAAAATGGCCTAAGACACATGAAAGCGTTTTTTTTAAGGCCCTTGCAACATTTTTGGGTCACTTTTAACATGGCTATGTTAGTCAAAGAATTAAAATCTAAATTTGCCAAGCACAGATGGGGGCATATTTACAAGGACCTTGCACCACGGGGAAAGGTCTTAAATTAAAATGGGAAAAATTACATCAAAGGAACTCAAAAGCCTTGAAAATATGCCCCAAGCAACCTATGAAACTCTAGCAGTACAAATCAAGAAACCTAATTGATTTCAAAAAACGTTTTTAAACACATCTTGTAAAGCAATTATATTCATACATTCATGGGGAAGTGAGTTAAAATACCCTAAGACACATGAAAGCATTTTTGTAAGACCCTTGCACTTTTTTGCGTCACTTTTAACATGGCTATGTAACACAAAGAAACAAAATCTATTTGTAAAACACTTGACACAAAGCAACATTTTAAATACACAACTTTCTTCATAATTTTCTCCCTAAACCATACTATTCTCTATCTAAATTAAATGAATCTTTTCTCACCTTAGCAAATACTTTATGAGTTTCAAAACAGTCTCAGAAACACACCAATTTGTCTTTAGCAGAGCAAAAGGTATGCACTCCAGAGTCTGCAGCCATAAAAAGCACAGAAATGCTGTAATTCATCACACATATCTCTCATGTCACCCAACCAAAACTCTTCCCTCACTTTTTTCAATTCAACACCCTTCCCCCCTCTGCCCTTTCTGCCTTTTTTGCATAGCAACCACCTCCTGAAAGACCTCTGATGTTTGAAAGTTCACACAACAATGTTTCAATTGAACTCTGAACTCTCAGTACACCTGCATATCCAGTGCAATCTTTCATAAAATGATTTTTTTTGACCATTCAAATTACATCTTTCAAAGAACTCATCCATGCACCCTAACTTTCTGTTTTCAGCAATCAAAATCCACCAATCACTGCTACTGCTTCATTAACATAGAAACTCCACAGTTTTCTTCATTTTAAACTCTTATTTTTTCAACTGCCATTTCATTGCCACACTTCATCTGACTGCAGCAGAACCTCCTCTCACCATGTTTTCTGTCTGGATTGTTGGACATAGTTATATCCACTGGGCTCAAAGGTTTGCTGATAACAGAAATTTACCTAACCTCAATTTACAAAATGTGGAAATCAAGTGGATTGCCCACAGAGGATTAAAATGTCACCAATTGATACCATTGGTGAAAACCTTTTTGCATTTGCCAAAACCTGACCTGTTAATTGTGCACTGTGGAGGTAATGACTTGGGCACTTTGACTGGGGTAGGTCTGGAAATGCTTTTAAAGGACACCTTTGAGCAATTGATGGCACTTTTTCCTCAAACTGCCTTGGTATATTCAAATATATGCCAAAGACAGAAATGGAGGTGGTCGAACCAATTTTGTCCACAAATTGAGAAATCGAGGAAGCATGTAAATAAGTCTGTTTCAGCTTACATGAGAGACCATGGAATGGGCTCCATCTACAACAATACCTTGCGTTATTACATGCAAGATATCTACAGAGGAGATGGAGTTCACTTCTCAGATGAGGGGAACAGAATTTTCATCCTCAATTTAAGACTGTGCATTGCTACCTACTTGTAGGTACCTACATCAGCCACAGGACCCAAAAGCTCTTTTCAGAGCTACCCTACATCTGATCACTCACAATTATTATTTTACTCTAACTTTTTTCACTAATTTTCAACAAAGTACGCTCCCCGGAGCGCTACCCGGTACGCGCACCGGACGCTAACCGTGCGAAATTTTTAAAAAAAATGTTTTTTTCCAGCACATATTGGCCTCCTCAGCCACCCTCAGAAAACCTAGGGGGTCAAAATACGTCTACCGTGCCCCCTTCTACCCATTCTGAACATTATTTGCCCTCCATCTTGTATCTTAATTCGACAGAAACACAAAATGGTGGACTTCCGTAACGCTGCCAGTTCGCGTACCGGGGCGCTCACCGGGAAGCGCTCCATTAAAAAAGGTGGGAAAGTAATTTACAGAAGAAACCCTGGAGACAATGTCACCAAATATAGATTAACTCATACTACATACCAATCCCTAACATTTTCACAAATTTGGTTGGAATACCATTTAGCCTGTAGACCTCTCTAAATACCCTGAGGTAAATTACTTCACAAAACACATCTGAAGTGTTGGAATTGACAACCAATTAAAATGTTACTTTCATTTTCTACTTTTTTTACCTGACATTTGATTGGTTATGTACCTGAATATATATAAAAAAAAGAGAGAGAAACACAGCCATTTTGACTACTACTTCCTGAACTACATTGCAAGATCATTTTCACTCACAACTTAAACTTGTTTTTAAAAGGTAAGATATTATTTTATAAATTTGAAAACATTTTCAGATAGTTATATACTATCCCTCTGTAAGAGTTAGACATTGAAAAAGGCTTGTTTATTATAATTATGGATTGATTTAGGTTTCTGTGGGATAATTATGAATTTACATAGGCTTTTTCACAGGCACTTTTTAATAGTACTACTTCATGCCTCAAAAGTACCTGTCTGAACTTAAACCCAACAGTGCCCTATCTCTACTGATATTTTTTTTTTTTTTTCAAATTTCAGCACAAAAATGCAAGGAGAACAGAACGTTTCCTTTGAAATTGTCCTAGACATGAACAATGAGGAAATAATTGAACCCATTGACTTGGAATTCATGGATGAATCACGAGACCATGAACTTCTACAATGTGTAGAATCTGTGGATCATTTACTTCATTATGATGACGGTCAAATGTGGGAAGTTATGTTCACTCAACAAGAGGACATATCGGACAGTCAAATGTTAGAGGTTCTATTAAATTTTGAAAAACAATCCGAAAAATAAAATTATATGTAATATTAAAAAATTGTTTGAGTCTTTAATCATTTTTATATGTAATTCATAAACTAGTACCAAATTGATTATAATGTAAAGTCAGACTTATAGTATACTGTGCACAATTCCAAAAATACATTTATATTTAATATTCATTAATACTGCTACTTAAATAAAAATAAAAAAATAAAACAACAAAAAGAACAATCAATAAACATACAATATTTCAAAATATCATAGTCTATCATTCTTTTTTCCTTATAGTACGCTCCCCGGACCGCTTCCCGGTGCGCGTACCGGGCGCTCCCCACGCAAAAAAAACGAAATTTTTTTTTTTTTTTTGCCCCGCGGGGCCCTTTTAATGCCTCCACATGAAACCTAGGGGGTCAGGGAGGATCTACTATGCCCCCTTATGGTCATTTCCCCCTTTGTTTTGGCCTCCTCTTGTCTCTCGATCCTACCGAGAGACAAGATGGCGGCCGCTCCGGACTGTTTAGAATGTTGACAGACACCGGAGAGCCAATCAGCTTCGCTTCGCGAAGTTCCGTTACGCGTCAGGTACGCGAACCGGGGCGCTGCCCGGAGCGCGCTTACAGATATATATATTTTTTTGAACGTAAATTTCTCAAAATCCACTGGAGCACATATATTGAGACCTAGCAAAGGCACATCGGGCTACCAGTCCCTACAATTTTGCCAAGTTTCGTGCAAATCCATTCAGCCGTTCGGGCTAAAAGTGAGGCCAACCGCCCTATGGAAATTAACATGGGAAAAACGCGTTTTGGGACCCCCCTTTTTTCTCGGCCCCCCCTTGACGACCCCCCCCCCAAATTTTCAGTGGCTGCTCAGAAACAAAATGTTCCATTTTCCTCAAAATTTCAGCCAATTCTGTCCACAAACGCCAAAGTTATTAGACATAGAATTTTCAAAAATCCCATAGAGAAAAAATCCTAACTATATATACCTACTGGCGACCGCCAGTAAGTAATATATATATATATATATATATATATATATATATATATATATATATATATATATATATATATATATATATATATATATATATTTGTACGTGCACACACACACACATAAACACAAATAATATGGAGATATATATACATATATGCATACATATATATAAAATATATAAATGCACACAGTTGCATAAATACAAAACTATTTAGATATTAAATAAGGTTTAGCACTGTAGGGAAAACACATTTAAGCTTTAAATAATTTCTATTATATGAAATATGTATTTATGTGCACATAAATTAACGTATAACACCAATGTACATTAAACATTAAGATTTATTTTGACTTAGGGGTCGATTACGATGCCATAAAGGAAAGGCTCCGAATGGGATTCGGATTCGGTGAATCTGCTTCGATACCTATGTTTCCGACCGAATAAGACACCTTTCTGGACGACGATTACAATGCAAGGAAACCCTTCGGGCTGTCCTAATTGGTTCCGAATGGCATTCGGACTGCCCGAGTCGTTCCGGTCTGCCCAACACAAAATGGATCTCGGAATCTGACTTTGGGGGCCTGTAGCAGGCCCCCCTTCAACCTTAGGCCTCCGGTTGGGCCCAAGGGACCCCTCTTTCCAACCATGCATGCTGTGGCAGGCACCATGGGGTGCCTGTCACAGGGTGCATGGTTTTCCCAAGCCACCCCTTTTTGCAATGGGAGCCTGTGTTCTCATTCGGAACACAGGCTCTCATTAAGGTCAATGCAAGTCCGACCAAATGATATACGGAAGCATCGTAATCGGTATGTTGGACTTGCAGAACCCGAGGCGGTCGGAAATGATTCCGGAACTGATACGGTCCAAAGAGTTTCCTAACGAGATTGTAATCTGCCCCATAGTTTGTAGGTGGAGAGTGGGGTGAGCTTGGTCCAGACAGAGTCTGGTGCAGAATCTAAGAGAGGGTATAAGGAGACATGGGAGTAGATTGGATGTCAAAATGAACAAAAAAGCCCTAGGTTTCTTTTAATACCAATGCTCATAGACCATGCCTTTATAAGATGAATAAAACGATTAATATTCAGAAATACAGACAAGCTTTACAAAATGGCTTTTCAAGTTATTTTGCTCATGTCCACATTAAAGAAATGCTGCTCACATTCAGGTCCATTGCGTTATTGCTGCATATTGATTATGTTGTTCCCGTGAGCCTGTGGTATTGTTTTACCAATACTGACATCTTGTTTATAGAGTAATTCTCATTAAGCAACATTTTTTAGATTACTCTAAATTACGCATGCGCCTAGTTGTTGGTAGTCTTGAGTTGAACTCTTTGAGCCTATTCGCAAACCGCATTTTGTGGTACATTTAGTAGGACTACAATAGTACTAGTAAAGTATTACAAAATGCTATTAACATACGTACATGTGTAAATTTACACCTCCACTTCTCCTATCTTTTCTATGAGGAGATCCTCATACATGTAAGTTTACTACTTAGTAATAATGTGGAAGGGATCAGTGGGAGTAGCTGGATAAATGGGCATACCTACTACTAAGTAGGAGGGGTTTAGATAGGAGTAAGGAGGGGTGTAGGGAAGGGCTTAGGTAGAGGCGTGTGTACATATATTTAGATATAGCTATCAAGACTGAAGTAAAAATGGCAATGATTCAAACAGTTAAAAAAAAGTATTAAAAGTTATGAAAAATGTCACTGGATACAATTGGTGCAACTCCATTCTTCTGGCCTTGTGCATGTTAGGAGCAGGGGTGAACTGCAGAGGTGGAACTCCTGGAGGGTTCACTTAATTGCAGAAGAGAAGGTCTATAAAAATTTTTTTTTTAAAGGAATGACAATATTTGAGAGTTGAGGTAAATATGGCGCACATAGGGGCAGATTTATGATGACTGGCGCATCCCAAGGGATGCGCCAGTCATATTGCGCCGCTGCTCCGCCACCCATGGTGCGCCGCATTTACAATGCGGCGCACCATGGGGCAAAAACGGCACAGATGCGTGACGCATCTGTGCCGTAAAGGCGGCGCATTGCTGGAGTTGCGTCGCAAGCGCGACGCAGCTCCAGCAAGGCTCGGGGGTGCCCTATCTGACCAATGCTGCGTCAAGACCTACGCCTGCTTCAAGCAGGGGCAGGGTTTTGACGCAGCATTGGCCTGAAAGTGACTGAGTGAAATCTCATAGATTTCACTCAGCCACTTTTGCGAGGCGCACCTGCCCGGGAACGCCCACCCTGCGCCGGAACGCCCACAAGTGGCGCAGGGCTTTACAACGTGACGCATCTGCCTAGATGCGTCACATTGTAAATGGGTTGTAGGGATGCGCCACGTTTACGCCGCAGTTGCGTGACGCAAACGTGGTGCATTACCATCATAAATCTGCCCCATAGAGTCCGAGTGTGGAGCATAACTAGAATACAATTAGTAAGAGCCAAGTTAGTACCCTGAGCCTTTGATCACCCAAACATTCATATATTTCACCACAACCAATTAGGATTTGCCACTAGTGCCACTAGCCGGTTACATAAATAAAGGGTTTGGTTGAGCTCTGCAAGGTTTCACTTTCACACCCATGGATGCCTGAACTTAGTTCACTGCACCAACACTTGAGAGTGAAAGTACAGGCTGTTGTAGCCCCACACAACACCACACAATACAGTTCTTCTGGTGTACATGCTTTCTGGGTTACTTAACAGCCCATTAAAAGGGGTCAGGGATGCAGTGGTCATTTGAACCCAATTTCATTATCACGCACAAGTTCTGCACTAAGAGAAAATGCACTTTATATTAAAAATTGTTTTATTTGAACAGGCTCATCCTGTTTTTAGCACATATAAAACACCACACATCATGTTATTGGAACAGGGCTGCGGCATGTTACTGACAACGAGAATAATATGAACATTTCTAACTTAGTCCAAAATGTCATTTGACAACTAACCACCCTAAAGACGTTTTCTATGCACTGTACTATTAGAACATGGAGCAGCTCAACGTGCATCTTGAGTTTCCTAGGATTCAGGGCACTGCAGACCTGTTGACAGCAAGAAGCTTTACTTATCAGTAGCTAGGACATAGTGTTCTCTGGAAAGGAAAACAATGAGCTGGGCTGCACTCTGCTCCACTCCACTCCTCTCCTCTTCTCTCCTCTCCTCTCCTCTGGTCTCCTCTCCCCTCTCCTCTCCACTCCTCGTGTCTTGTCTTCTCTCTCCCATCATCACCTCTCCTGTTGTTTCCTCTCCTCTTCTCTCCTCTCCTCTCATCTTGTCTCGTCTCCTCTCCTCTCCTCCTCTCCACTCTTCGCGTCTCATCTCCTCTCCTGTTGTTTCCTCTCCTCTCCTCTTCTCTCCTCTCTTTTCCCTTCATCTCCTCTCCTCTCGTCTCATCTCCACCCCTCTCTCCTCTTCTCCTCTCTCCTCTCCTTTCCTAACCTCTGCTCTCAGCTCCTCTCCTCTCCTCCTCTCCTCTCCCCCCTCTCCTGTCCTCCTCCTCCTCTCCTCTCTTCTCTCCACTCCTCTCATCTCCTCTCCTGTCGTTTCCTCTCCTCTTCTCTCCTTTCCTCTTCTCTCCTCTCCTCTCGTCTCATCTCGTCTCCTCTTCTCTACTCCCCCCTCTCTCCTCTTCTCCTCTCTTCTCCCCTTTCCTAACCTCTGCTCTCAGCTCCACTCCTCTCCTATCCTCTCATAACCTCTGCTCTCAGCTCCTCTCCTCTCCTCTCCTCTGCTCTCCTCTGCTCTCTCCTCTCCTCTGCTCTCTCATCTCCTCTCATCTCTGCTCCTGTCCTCTCCTCTCCCTCCTCTCCTCTCATCTCCTCTCCTCTCCTCTCCTCTCCTCCATGGCTTGGTATCAGCTCTCACCATAAGACTGGATGCTGCAGCAGTCAGGGGGTCTCTGTCAGGATCTCTGAAAGTGCCTTGTGCGATAACCTGGACGAAGGACCTCTCTACCTAAGTGGCAACTTGATGAGTCTTTTAAACTGTTCATCACTGATCCTGTATTGCAAGGGGCATTTCTGCCATAACCTGTATGCATAAATATGCTGATCTTATGACGTACCGGTGTAAACAAGCATAATAAAAATATGTCAATCTAGACTACATTGTTATGTTATTTTCACTATCTGACCTTATCAATGTCATTGTCTGGATGATTTGACACTTTAACAGGTTCTTAGAAAGATGAGGGCAGACAGCATCTATCAGGGCTGCTCAAAATGGAGTCTGGCATTAGGGCCTGTATTATTAGAAATAACGTACTCCTTTCCAGTCCACAAGGTTAGTCTTCTTTCAGTTCTCTTTTTTTAATTTTTGTGTGTCCTCTTTGCCCAGGTATACAAGGGTTTTACTCCTTGATCACCTCCAAGATGGCGCCCACCAGTGATCTTTTATTTACCAGGGTGGTACACTCTACACCTTGCCTTCTTTACTCAACCATGGGTGACTGTTTCGCCCAAGCGTCTGTAAGCCACCACCAGAGTCTTTAAGCAATATAGTGTAGAGGCCTAATCATTGGACTATTATATAAATGATTGTTCCCAGTTCTCATAAGGCAGCCAGAAATCATTCTGCTTACATTTACGTACTCTATCCAACGTATCGGTGTATTTTATTGAGGCCCACCATTCTATTTTATTAGGACGAGTTGCTTTGACCTAATTTGTGCATATTTCCCTACGAGCAAGTAGTCTATACCACTATTATAAAGGAAGAACTTTCAGCCTTTGAGGCGGGTAAACTCGGGAACCACAGCGCCAATCCACACACCTGATACACCGTTGGAATCGTCAGGGTGTGTAGATGGTTATAGGCTATATAAATGTTAAAAAAAACGTTATTTATAAAATTTACAGTAAAAAAAAAAGTAGTCCCTCCGAAGTAGGGCCGGACGCGACGTGCGTGCTCACGTCAGGAGCACGGGGAGGAGCGGCGTCCAGGAGCACGACGAGGAGCAGCGGACATGGCACGGGGGAGGAGTGCTGACGTGAGGAGCAGCGGACAGGCCAGCGGCGGTGCGACCAGCGGACAGGCGGGAGGAGCGGCGGCTGAGGTAAGGGGACCCATGTCGGGGCAGGTGGGGGACGGGCTGGGCGGGGGCCCGGGCTGCAGGAGAAAAGAGAATGATCCTGTGTTTTTATGGTGAAACAGCAATCATTAACACACCTCTAGGCCAAAAACATTAGCTATGATCTAAGCTTTCCCAGCCAATGTACACTCTGTAGAACGGATCGGTCAGCTGTACACCTCTGCAAAGAAGAACAGACATATTTAAAGCAGTATATCAGCAGCGGACAGGCGGGAGGAGTGGCGGCTGAGGTAAGGGGACCCATGTCGGGGCAGGCGGGGGTTGGGGCAGGAGGGGGACGGGCCGGGCGGGGGCCGGGCTGCTGGACAATGTCGGGGCGGGCGGGGGGCGGGGAAGCCTGTTGCTCCCGGATAACGTCGGGACGGGCTGCTAGTATTAGATAAAATATACATTTTTGGTATTTTTTATCAAAGAGTCATAATTATCGGGAAGCCCAAAAAAAACAAAGATTGCTTGCCTGGAGCGTTTCACCAAGTATTAAAAGAATTGTGTTACTCACATCCAGCAAGAAACCTTGAATCGCTGGACATTCTACAAACATATGGGTGTCATCACCTTTCTCTTTGCAACATTTAGGGCATCTTGGCACAACTCCATTTCCCAATTTAGATAGTTTGTATGAAGTCCAATAGACCCTGTGGAGACAAAAGAGGTGGTTCCGCCTTAAATTTGTGGGCCGTACTGTGGAGTATAACATCTCACAAGATACTTGCCATAACTCTTCGATCTGTTCTCCTGGCAAGCTCTACTCCCACAGCACCGTTGGCAAGTTGAAATCGCCATCTGATCTCTCCATTAACAGCCAGTACCCGCTCGCCACCTCTTTTTTCTGAGTTTTACCAGCTACCAAGCTTGTTTCCAATTTATTAGGCAGTCCTGCTCCAAGACCATCTCTTGTTTCCCCATAAAAATACATAGGTATTGTCTTTCTCCCACATGTTGCTGTCGAGACCTGCATATTGTATTTCTTCTAAAAAGAGACAGACCTATTAAAAAATAAAATAAAAACAACTTTATTCTTAGTCTAGTCTAAGTAAACTGCAAAGGTTCAGAAGAACCAAAGGATGCTGGTGTGCAAATTAACAAAATTCAAATAAAGTAACAGTCCCAATATTCATCCTGAATCAAATGGTTGATCACTCAAGCATGACATACCGAGTATACCTTAGATAAGCCTGCGAATCCATCACATGAAATGTCATTTGGCATTCATTAATGCAAGTTACCTGTTCTATGTTTGGTGTTCACCTATCCATTGAAGCATCACATCTTTCCATGGAAGTGACATACACAAGCTGAGCGTGCAAATATGGAGTTGGCCATGCTAGGCAAGCCCCCTGTTTTTTCAGGAAATGGTCTGGAGGCGTCCATTGCTGACTTAAATTCCCCTGATTTCGCTCTTTAACCCCTTTGACGCTCATGACGAGCTGAGCTCGTCATGAGTTACGCCTCTCGTAATAACGCCGGTTTTTAAAAACCGCCTCGCACAGTGGGAAAACCGCTAGCGCGCATGCGGTTAAAACCTACACTTCACCCGAAACGTTGGTTTTTATTTTTCATTTTTTACTACTCACCATTTAGCCACCAAGCCAAAGACTGCGTACTCCATTATTGATTATCTGTGCCGTGCATACTAGTCCATTCGATTTACTTTGGATTAGCCGTGCAACAAATCTAAAAGTAGTTTAATTATATTTTAACAAAAATAATGTTACTTTAATTTATAAATTCAAAAAAAGATGTTAAAGTATTTTATAATTAATAATCAATACGCTTTATTTTTAGATATTTATTTTCCCCAAAACAGTTTTATTGATCCCATGTTCGATGGTCAGCCAATGCTCTAAAACTCAGTGGACTGTGTACGGCAGTTACTCTTAAAGCAAGAGAATCATTTAGATTTTCTTTAAGAACCCCCTGAACTCCGTCTCCACTCCCCTTTATTGGGCTTACACTTGGTCAACAACAATTACATCATCTAAGACTTACATCTCTCATGGACTCTTAACCCTTCTGCTTACGGCCTACTTATTGCACTCCTAGAAAGCATCATTATGTTGGTGATCTACATACCCTGTCCATCCTCCTCCTACCATTCCCAGAATGACTTCAAAGCTTTCAGCTATGGCGGGCGTGCACATGCGCTGATCCCTGAGACAGGAACCGCACTGAGGGGTCCCTAACTGCTTTGTAGTCTTTGGCAAAATTCTATGGTCCACAAGCTAATTTTTTTTAGATTTTTAAAAAAATTTAAAATATATTTTTATTTTTATTTTAACTATTTTAAATAATGTAGTGTAACTTTATTTCCTATGGGGTTTTAATTTATTTTGTCTATGGGAGGGTTGTCACAGTATCAATGGTTGGTCATATGTGGTGGGGGACTTTCTTCTTTTGGCAGCAGTGACTTACCCTGGGAAATCTGTCTCTACCCCTTTCTTCATGGAGTGGGGATGTGATAGTAACTTTAAAATAGCCAAAAGTAGTATACTCACTCAAAAGTATAATAGTAAATGACATGTGTAAATTCCAAGGATAAATTGCCATTGTGAATGGCCCCGTTTGGGTCTACTTTGTCAGTGGTCTGTAGATTGGGTGGAGGGGGTGATGATACATGGGTGACTACAGGCACAGACATTAGGCATGTCTGCCTTTAAAAAATGTGCATTTATCAATGCAAACCTCTGTCTATCACCCCTTTGCCCCTTCCCACTCTCACTACATATTTATGAATTAACTCTTTATCTGAATCTTTTCTTTATTGTCTGATGTCAAAAATAGATTAATTTGGAAACTAGTCAATTTTCACTGTTTTATTTGTATAGTTTTATCAGTGCTCTGGCTAAGCCTCTCCAGTCACAGCAATGAAATGCATCAAATTCCCTGATATAAAATGCTCTTATGGTTACAATTATTGAATTAGTGTACTCTATAGCATTATTTTGTGTTTATAAATACGGTTCTTTATTCTTACATTGTTTCTACCTGTGCCTGAATGGTCTGAGTAGAGGACACATTGGGAGTGTCTGTCTACTACGTGTTCATACTTATAATTTTAATTAACATTATGGGTTTCAGGACTTCAATGCTTCTATTCCACTTTTGTAAATGGAAGCAAAAGCACACTCTGTTCACCTGTACACCAAGCTCAGCATCATCTGAGTGGAACAGCAGTCTATTTGATGCCTAACTCTGTGTGCCACCTTTGTGAAGATGTGTTCTGAAGTGCACAAGGTGGATTGGTGTTGTGAGGTCGAGTGGTGTGGGCTCTGCTGCTTAATGCCCAGAGTCTGTCATGACAAGCGTGAAGACGCGTGCCACCTCGAGGCCTCCTGGTCATAGTTGTCACCAAGTGGACAACAATAAGCCCATAAGCAGCTGTCCCCGGGACTTCGGGGTGACATTTCCCCACTTCACAGATCGACCAGGGAACTTTCCCAATTGCTTTTGTTAACTTTCTGAATTTTAGTTCAGTTTTCAAATTACAAAACAATAATAACCATGACATGCACAGTAGGGACCATCTGATCATGGAAATACCAGAGATTTAAATAACTTGGAGCTTGACACAAGAAATATATCATTTGTTAGATTATTCTGGACAGTTAACCCACCCTTGATATGTTACATTGAAATGTTAGTTGGTGTCGTGAAGCTGTGCTAATCATTGCCGGTTCATTTGTGAAAGCTGCTGGCATGGGGGAGATACAGGCAGAATCTTCCAGCCTCAAGTATAGGAGCCTAAAACAATCCAGAATGTGACACTTCTTGTGTAGCACTCTACTGAGCAGACTAACCACATGCCCATATAAATAAACCACCGTCATCACCTCACAATCAGATGTGCTACTCGGTAGCAGATAGTATATTTGAGTGCCTTGTGACAGAAACCCACCTGCCCTGCAGCACCCATGAAACTTTTGAGCTGGGTCTAAAATCACTTGACCTTGGTTAATATTCTGGGTTCACCCCAAAACATCCTTTGTTTGGGCTGCCCTGTTTTCAGTGTTTATTTATTTTGTGGATCTCAGTGGTGTTTTTTCAGTGTTTTCCAAACCTGTTGAAATCAGTGCTTATCAGTATGTATTCAGCTGCTAACCCTCAAAATACATAAAAACTGTTTTCCAGTGTTTACAAAACATATTGTTTTTCTTTGCAGTGATTGTTAAAAATCACACATAAAATTTAAAGGAAAAGCAATGCAGGGTATGAGATGTCTTCCCATTGGCAGTGTGTTCAATGGACCTATGGTATGCTGTTTTAAGCATTGAATGTCTTTGTATTACACTCTCATTCATGTTCACATCTTATTACCCTCTCCCACATCTCATTATCTCTCACACTCACTATGTCAGGGCACTCTCTGGTTTACAGGACTATTAATGGATTACAAATATATTCAAATGTTTTAATAATCAAATTCCTGGACACAGTTGGGGGTGGGGGGTCATTCATCTATTCCTTAATGAATATTATGATATTATAGGGGTGGTCAACAATACAGTACCTTGTGAAACCTCTAAAATCTTGAATTACACCACATTAATTTGTAACCCTGCATTCTCAGGCAACTTGAACTAGATGCAGTAAGCATGATCGCCACTGCTTTTCTGCACTCTTTGCCTGACCTCATTAAGGTGGTGTTGCTTTTGTGTGGACATTATTAGTGGCCAAGTGTGCCAGGGCAAAAGTCTCTCTCAAAGTCAGTCCTGACTTTTTAATAGATATCACATTGTACTCTGTGACTTGAATTTGTGATGTTAACATCATAACTATGGGCTGAAAATCCCAGCACAAAAAGGGCAAAGGGCTGCATTGCCAGGATTAGCTGAATGTATTGCACATAACAATGGGATGCCGTGCAGCTATTCACTGTGTGAATAGGTAGGTCTGTCTGAGGTATTTGTATTCATTTTAGTCTCCCCGGTAGAAACGATATCAAAAGTGCTCCCTGGAATATGGTTGAGCCCGTTCTGGCTTATAGGGGCCAGGGTGGACCCGATGATGGAGCATGCTACTACTAGAGTGGGTGAGGATCATAATAAAAAAGTAAGAGATTTCTTTTTCGTAAGTGAAAACTGACACGGTATCTAAATGGGATAGGAGTTACTCTTGACAGACAAGGGATACCCCTAGTTGTGTTTGTGCGTTATAATATTAGGGAGAGTGCAACCCTTGGGCCACTTTACTGCAAGGTCTCCCTCTCCCTCCCAATAGGCAGGGCTCTAGTGGGTCCCCACCTATTATGTAGAATGTATTGGTACATATACACTTACTATTTCATGTTCCACATACCTTGAAGATATATATCGTCAAAGCACATATATGTGGTGTTCAGTAAATCTGTATTTGACTATATATAGCTACCTTGTTGAGAACTTTGTTGTCAATATTTTGGCTATGATATTTCTGTACAGTGATACTGTAAGATTTCTGTTTGTCCATTTCTCACAGCACCACTACTACTCTAATCAGGATCTTAGAAGATCAGCCACCATTAATTAACATAGCAAATCTGATTTATATCTGTAGGAATCGGATTCATGTAAGAACAGAACATGTTTCTGAAGGGAAATGTTTTATTCAGTCACTGATTTAACCACTTGGGAGCTAGTAAACAAACCTCCCCAGTGCTGCGCTGTCCATTATCCGGTGCTGAACTGGACGTCCAGCGGCCGCACGCAGCACTGGGGAGGTAGTGCCCGTGACGACCGTTGGCCGACGGCAGCACTTAAGGGGTTAAGATTAGAAAATAATGAAAAGTAAATCTCGTGAGGACATCCATCCACATGTCTATTCGGATTTGGAACTCTGGATTTTTAATCTTACTTTTGGCCTGGGATTAGGAGAGGGCGGGACTCATAAAGTTTCACTCTGCGGAATTCTGTAGGTACCTAAAAACTCCACTAGACTCAGTGGAGTTCAGCGAGTGGGGGAATGTCGGCAGGTTGCGCTGCTCGTGTTGATTTGTATCACCAGGACCTTGTTCCACACTGTAAATTCAGTGCCAATGGCACCACGCCGAGTGCTAGAGGGTCCTGCTTCTTACTGCCGCTCAAGTAGATTTTCTACTCGAGCGGCAGCTTTCTCAACAAGAACGGTAGCGACCCGCCGTGCCCGCCTGCATTGAGAAATCTCGCTGGGAGGCGATCCAGTGCTTGATAATCATGCTAGGGGGAGGCAAATTCTCATTTGTGATTGGCAACTGCAGGCTGCACACTAGGAAAAACTCCACCACGAAGCGGCTGGCAGAGTTTTTCCAGAACTCTGCACTCCAAGCAGAGCGCAGAGTGGGCTAAACTTTGCAAACTCCGCTGGTGGAGCAGAATTCTTCACCCACCCATACCCAGGATCTGCTAAGCAGTCTGTGCTTGTCCCCCAATTGCAGTTCCCACTGTCCTTGGCTTAGACTCTTGCTTAGACCTCCTTAAATATTAATAATTCACATCTGAGCCAGCCTGCTGTAATGGAAGCCAGGGGGTCCAGTCCCCATTCCTCTTGTATCAGTCACCTCAAGCTGCACTGGCATCTGACATGTGTCCTGCAGCCCCATGTTTCTTTTATTTATGTTTCTTGTAAAGCGCAAGGAATTCGATCTCCAAGGAGATATCTCCGCGCTGTTACATAAAAATCTGGTTGGTCATGAGCCGAGTATCTTGTCATATTTGCTGCTCTTCAAAGACAGAAGTCAAATGTAAGCCTATGTCGTCTGACAAATTGCTGTTTGTTTTTATCATCGGAATAGGCACTTACAAAATCCACTGACTTTGCAGTCATAGAAAGAAAACTAAAGTGAATTGTGTGACAATCTTGCTAGGGTACAGGGAGTATGAAAGGAAAGGCAGTAGGATGTCATTTTTTGCAACACACAACAAAATGTAAATACCTGTAAATAAACCATACCCATTCAGCAGATAGGAAAGCAAAAATGAAGCACACTTTTAAAAAATTCTGAAGTGTGATGAAAACAAAGATTATAATATGATCAAAACAAATCAAGGCACTTCACTTGGTGGTCCACAAATGATAAATAATCACTAAAAACCGATTTCCACATATTATTATTCATGTGCAATACAGCATTATTAGTACTACTCTATGTCTCTTTGGATTTAGTGACCATTTCAATGGAAAAAGTGCTGTCTGTAGATGAGAGTGCGCTACCACACAATGTTGTAGTTACATTAAAAAAAGCCCCCACCTCATGTCCAATAGAGCTAAGTGGGTTTCAAAACGTGTTGTTCTAAAATATGGGTCGTGGTTCTAAAAACTTTGGGTACTCTTAACCTGAAATCAACATCAAAATTGTACATTAAATGCTGTATGGATTAATAAACTAAAATCAGGGATTAGATGTGAGCGGCCAGTCTTAGTTTTGCGATTTTTGGGTCATGGAATATTGGGTGTTCTAATATAAACATGAATGCATGTATGCATGCCTCTCCGTATGTTTGTACTGGTATTTGTATGTTGCACATCTGGCTGGGACGCAACAGATCCCTGAACAGAGGGTGAGAGCCCTTAAATGGGATTCCAGATCTTTTGAGCAGAGCCACGGTGTACATTGGTTCCTCATGTGTTGGGTGATAAGGGTCTTGGAAGAGGTGAGTCTGCAGTTTCTTTCTGAATATTAGGAGGGGAGCACCCTTTTCTAATGTCCTTGGGAATATCTTTCCAGATCTCGTGAGTGTTTCTGGAATCTTAAGGATCTCAACGTGAAGAACCTGTTGTGGTTGGTGAGGTCAGAGGATATTCCGTGAAGCAGTGTTTCAGAAAAGCCCACATGTGATCCCAGGCCACGGATTAAGGGACAGAGATCCTTCCTGTTGTTGATGTGGAGGATGGAGAAGGGTTTGATGAAGTGGTGTGATCTGCCCAAGATTGACAATGTCTTCCATTATAGTAGAGAAGAGGCTGTCAGCACAAGGTGCAGTGTGCTGTCTTTGGAGTGGATTGGGTTAGTGAGTTGCTTGCTTGATGGTTAAAGGACTGAGCAGTGTGCAGAGGGACTCTTTCTTGTGATTCTGCGTGAATTACTGGGGAGTATGGAGTCTCAGAGGAAGGCAGAGTGTCATGTATGGTGGCAAAAGTCACTAGGTCTAGCATTTCTTAGGTAAAGTTCTTGTTGGGTCCAGGGAGCCTGAAGGTGGCACAGGTGGCACATGGATATCTGAGCGGGTGAGAGTGGGAAGGGGCTGGTGGTGTCCTCAAGTGACAGCCATTGCTGGAACACTAGGACAGAAGGACAAGGAGGATTTGTGGATGCCAGGGGATCCTGAGTCAGACTTGTGAGAACAGTTAGGTCACTGGATCTTGAGACCTGCAGGAACGAGAATGTCCTGGATATGTCTTTTGGTGGATGTGAGTCAGTTTCAAAATGCTTTATTCGGTTTGTACAAGTACAACCATGTAGCAGCACATAAATACGGTTTCAAATTCATATTTATGTCAGTTAGATAGTGAAACAGTTTAAAAAGAAAAATAACAACAATGTCCATACCATTCTTGTTTTGGTTCAATTAGTACAGGGATATCACATTTTGGGAGCAAAATTAAATTTGGTCATCCTGTATATTTTAGCAGCAGTTATTATACAAGGGAAAAAGATTTCGGACAGCCTATTATATGCATAGAGTACTGTTAACATATCAAATAAGTATAAAGTGCAAAAGATCATTTTGTCCCTATAGACGTAATAGCAGCATTTTATATACACTAAAGGTCTGTGCAAAAGCGCTAGTGCAAAAAAGCCAGTGCAAAAATCAGGTACCACTTAAAATATAACAGTTAGTTATAGTCACTCAGTATATTCTAGCAGCAGTTTTTATACAAAAATAAGTGCAAAAGTGCAGATGTAAAGTGCAGAAGTTCAGAGAACCTGTTATATACATAAAGTGCTAATGGACATGCCATGCCAGATAAATATAAAGTGCAAAGCTATTAGGTCACTATAAAAGTTTTAGCAGCAATTTGTAACAAATAGAGATTTGTGCAAAAAACGCTAGTGCAAGGACAAGTACTATTTAAAATGTAACAGTCTGGGGGATATTCGGGAGGAAAAGTTTGTCATGTTTCTGCAGGGAAGAGTGCCTATCCATTGTCTTGAGCGATGAGTTTGGTTATTTCAGGAGTTGGAAAAGGCTGCAGGATATTTTATTGATGATCATGAGTTTGAAAATTTGTACAGAAGGTAGACTGAGCGTTGGTGAGCGGCATTCAGATGAGGTTCTTGATGTTTCCTGCAGGGCTGTGGTGGTAACACTAGTGTCGTTTCAGTTTGAGTGTGGGCATTGGGTGAGCTGTGACGCGTATTTCGCAACGTTAGAGATTGTTTGTTTACCTTAGAGACAGAATATCTGGCCCAAGAGCCATTGTGGGTGCAACAATCCAAAACTGGTGATACCCTTGATTCAGAATGCCTTCAAGTGGTGATGTTATGGCAGCAGGAAGGCATGAGTGTCTGTGGGGGAGGGCGCATGGGCTGTTCGGATGCTGTTGACATAGACTCCTGTGGTGCATCTTCTGGCTGTATGGAGCAGTTCCTGACAATTTGAGTCCTGCCACGAAGCAGGAAATCCTTCATTGCTGACTGGCTGTTTTGTGCTGCATGAAGCGGCTTCTGAGATGCAGGACCTGGCCCTGAAGTACAGTGATTGTGTAATCTGAGGCTAGTTGGGAGGTGAGAACCTCTTGCCCATCAGTATTGGACACTGTCCTGGAGCTATCTACTGGAGAATCTGCGTTGTGCGGTTTTTGAAGCCTTTGTCACACACACTTGCACTTTCTCCAGTGTCAGTTTCACTTCACTGGACGACAAAAGCAGCCAGAGACTCAAAAACCCTTCCATACAGCGATAGAAGACTGGTAGATCGATTTTCTGCTGCCAGACACCTCACTTGTGAGAACTGACGGCGGGATCGCGGTTCGTTACGTTGTTCGACTGTGAGATGACTGAGTAACTCCTTAATGGGATGTTCTTTTTACATTCAATCTACAAATGACAGTGGTGACTTTCTGTTACCCAGAGTGTTTGATCTGTCTCTGTGCCTTGCCCTTGAGTGGAGAACCGGTTGACATGTACATTTTTGTCCTGAGGAAGCCTTTGTAAGGCGAAACGCGTTGGCTGCGGGTTTACAGTGTGGTTGAAGAAATTCGAATAAAGAAGATTTACCTACCACATTGACGAGGACCTACGTGTTCCTGGATGTCCATCTTTACTCTCTTTCAAGGGACTACATAAGACAAAGGAAAGGACGGACTCGCCCTGGATGTGATTTTTTCACATTTGGTCCTGTAATTAACCCTCTTCACATAGCTTGTACGCACTATATGCAGTGATACTTTGATTGTGTAAACGTATCTAGAAATCAACAGAGCACTCAAGAAAGGTTCAAAAACACATCTAATGTCTCAAAACTCAGAATGATTCTGTGTGTCCTCCAATCTTTACAAGTTGTCCTGAATGCAGTAGTGTGTCTGTTCTAAATATCTCCAGAAAGACCTCTTCAAAGCTCACCTGGATATTTTATACTAGTTCTGTTCGCAAAAACACCACGTTTGAAGCCCTGTGTTTCACCCACAACCATTGGCAGAATTTAGGGCCTGCCTATATTAAAAACAAATGCCCATACTTTGTGCCCCCCCTCTCCCTTCACTGTGCCTGCATGAGCAATGGTCTCTCTACGATCAAATTATCCAGACAAGGAGGTCGAGTCTTCTCGTATTTGTCAGCCATACTATGAATTCACCTCCGACGTCATATTTGATAAAAAGCTATCTAGTATGTATTCAGGAAAAGATTAAAACTTGGCTATTTCAAAAGCCATGCCTTTCCATCTACTTACTTCCTAGGGTGGTATTAACTCTAAAAAATGTTAGTCGCTACACTGCAGCATACTAAAATCACCTCAAGAACCTTTTAGGCCCTTTGGCCTTTGACCTTTCAACCTAGCATGGGAACTCTTTAATAAGGAAACACAGGTCTGAGTCCACTTTGGTTCATAGACGTCCTTAATTTCGGATGGTCAGCGCTGATTACGATATACCGGACTTTACTTCCTTGTATCACGTTCTCAGCATTATAACTTTTTGCCCTGAAGAAGCCCATGTTTGGGCGAAACGTGTTGGCTGTCACAAAAGATATACACCAAGCGTGTTTGAAATAAAAAAGACATACAAAGGCATCAACAAACGACTACCGATTGTTTATCAATTTGTATACCTTGCATTGTGTTACTTGCTAGTCTTGTCATATTTCTTCTGTTTATTTTTCTATTTGTGATCATGTGGCAGCTGACCATTTGAGGCGGGCAATACATATATACCACATGACTAACCTGGGACTAACCTGGGTGGGGCAGTTGTCTATAACCCAGCTGCTTTCCTATATGTTGATTTAACTCTAAAAATGCCAGGGTGCTCTCTGGGTAGCAGTTGCATTATATAAGCTCATTCCTTCATTCATTCAAGCAGGAGTGGCTCATTCTGATTTGAAAGATTGGGTGTTATATTTACATAATGCTTTCCCAACCATCCCTGGCACGAACAGCTAGCAGACCAAGGCTGACCGGGACTTCACGAGACAGTTGTAACCGCCCCTATAGCAAATTGATTTAATGACTTGCGTTGTAAAGGTATTTCGTTCTAACAACGCAGCCATTGTAACGACCGCGTTGTACAGGAACGCGATGTAACAACATGCAATGTAACATGCTATATTCATCACAAATAGGCCCTGGCACTCCCAAAAAAAGTGTCCCATATTCCCAACTGATTAGTATTTATTTGGAATTTTCTATAGCGGGGAATTGGTCTGAAGACATTGGAGCAACTACCATGAGCACCCGCTACATTGCTCAAAATCAAATATTTGTATTTTAGGTAGATTAAATGATTTGCCCAGAATCACTGGATGTTGAGCTGAAGCCAGAATTCAAACGTACTTCCCCAGTTTCGCTGCTAGCGCCGGGACACCTCGTTGGGGGTAGCCGTGCGCTCTACAAGCTACAAAATAAAAAAACGTCAGCAGCTCTGAGACAATAACGCTACAACCTATGGTTTCCTTTTTCCTCTGTGAAAAGTGACCTCACAGCGAGGCCTATGTAAACACTCCCCCATTCCTCCATCAAGGCCTAAGAAACACTGGGACTGAGGTGACAACTCCTGGCCCCAAAGAGGCCATTTGTCTTACTAACCCCTCCCCAGCCCAATATAGCCTTGGGGTATGACCTGGCAGGAGAGGGGTCAAGAAATGCACCCCTCTGATGCTGCTACTCCAGGGGGGCTTAGGTGGGAATGGCCCCCCAGAGAGGCCCCGGCATACTCCCACCCTTCCCACACTCGCCATGACCTAAAAGGGATGGCCCAACAGGTGAATGACGCTACTTCTGGGACGAGCAGATCACACGAGGCAGGGGGAAGAGGTGAGAATGCCCTAAGGGCCAGAACAACACCCGGCCCTCAGTTTGACAGCAGGGCATGGGAGTGCCGGTGATACCAGTGAAACTTCACACTGGCCTGGCGGGGACCGGGGAAGATAGACCGTTTCTGTGGGCCAGTTTTCAGAGGCCGTCAAAAAACAGCCCTCCCATGGCCCTGAGGCAGTGCTTAATTTGAGGCTGAGCTTTCCGGTGCTGAGCACCAGCACTTAATTAGTTTCCGGGCGCTCGGCCGGGCACCTAATTGTCAACACCACACTTAGGGCAGTCTGCAACAAGGTGGCGCTCCTCATGTAATTTAGAGATAGCAGTATAACAGTTGTTTAGGAAAACAATATACATTTAAAAAATTGCTAATACCTGCCTATTGCTAATACCTGCCTCGCTAGCCATTCCTTTAGCTCTGTGGACCTGGAATAATCTGAACTGTCGCATTTACATGCAAGAGAGATGGTTAGTAGTTGTTTTGGCAGCGATGACAGGGGCGATGGGTGATGCAAGCTGCAGTGGCCTCCTGGTCAGAGCCCTGGCACTTGATTTTTGACAAATTAAGCACTGCCCTGAGGCACCGGCCAATCGTCCGGTTTGATACTTTCTGCCCCCACCCAGAAAGATCTGGATATTAAAATTCACAAGGTTCAGCCCCGGTCGTGGTGAAGGCCCAAAAGAGGAGAACCTGACATGTAAAGTGACAAACATTCAAGGCCGAGAGGAAAGGGGCCGGAATACTGGGGGGGGGGTGGGGGGCAGGTAAGAGAGAGGTGACACACCCCAGTGACTCCATCGCCATCACCATCAACAACAGGGTCCTTGCAAAGTGCCAAGAAGCATTTCCAGTGCCTGACTCGAAAAGCTAACCAAGGAAACATAAAATCAGAACGAAATATGTCACCCAGCGTCATAAAAATAACCTTCCGCCCCCAGAAAGGCAGAAAGGGTTCGGCGCAATCTCTCGGCGGAGGATATTTAACCCTCAGCCTCGTTCGCGACTGACCTCGTCTCTGTTCAATTCATCTGTGGTCGATTCCTTTATTGAAGGAGATTTTCGATCATTTTATGGGGAAATTAAGTCCGTAACTGTGAAAACTTTGCAATTGATGGGGCCCGGGAGGCCAGGGTTTTTGTGTTATTCAAGCCGAAGATTAATTATTTTATTATGGAAACTTCATTGCCTTCCATTAAGAGATGAATCTATCGGTCATTTGTGGAGACACGCTTTAATGAGAGACGGATACTTTTTACATGGCGGCCATTAATCATTTGTGGGGCGGAGGGAGTGAGCGGCTGAACAGCAAGCTAGCGCCTGTCGCTGCTAGGCGCTTCTGGCAGGCGAGGGAGGCAGGTGAAGGTCGTCGAGGGGAAGGGAAAGGGTTCTGACCTACAGACCCTTCAATTCTCCTAGGACAGGGGCAGGGGCAGCTCTAGGCTCATGCCGGCCCTGGGCAGGGAGCGTAGTTAGGGGGCCGGAAGAGGGGGTCCGGGCGGGGCAGAGCAGCCCCCCCGAGCTCAGGAAGGGGGTCAGGGTGTTTGGAAGTGGAACAGAGCTGGAGGCCGCCAAATCCCTGCCAGGCGCAGCCACGCAAATATGTATCCATCCTCAGAGGATTATTATATTAAGGATATATATTGGCATGGCGGCCCCTGGGGTTTGGCGGCCCTGTGCAGGTGCACAGCTTGCACATGCCTAAGGCCGGCCCTGACAGGGGGGCTCAGACTTTGTAAGTAGGGGGTCAGGTTACAATATTTTAGTTAGTGAGCGGGCGAACAAGTGATGTAGCCTGATTCCTCTAAATAATCGCTTATGGGGCGGTGTCCCATGAAAACATTTAAAATAGTGGGACCGAATATGCGTGCTCCAGACCCTTTCGTCGGTAATTCGTCAAAAAGATATTTCTGAAGTTATAACATGTGCTTCAGAGCAGAGGTGTTTGTGAGGGCTCTGGTATGTGTCAGTTTTGGAATACAAGTACACACCAGTAAACCTCCAGAAACTTAGATTCTAAAGTGCAATGCACGTCATTCGGGTTCCTCTTTCTCCCCCATTTCCGAACGAGACCTACAGCGACCAGTCTCCAAAGTGAAACAGTGCAACCACCTTCAGGACGCCATTCCAGGGCGTATCAGCAAATCTCTTGCTACATACCTACTCCCCCTATGGACCAACATGGTCAACTTTTCTCTTCAACAGGGCCTGTTTCCAGAACGAGTAAAAGTGGGCCAAGTCTCTCCTCTCTTGAAAAAACATTCTCTCGACCCAGGGACCAACTACTGCGCAGTCTCCACACTTCCATTTTTAGGCAAAGTCATTGAAAGTTGAGTAGAGTGGATTTTCAGTTTATCACTGAGATAGGAGGGTGAAGAGGGGCACAGTGGTCTGTGGGTAACGCAGGCAGTTATGAATTGGTCCTGAGCTTCAATGGGAAGCCACTGGAGGGTTAGCAGGGCGGGGAAATGTGGTGACATTTTTTGAGACCTAACACGAAGCGTGCTGCTGCATGTAGAGTTTCTATCAGCGGGCCTAGATGAACTTTGGGAATGCCTGGAAGAAGGGCAATTCCATAGTCTAATCTGGAGAGGACGAGAGACTGCACCACCGTTTTGAGGTCTTGTTCCAGGATCAGTTGTCTGATGCCCCACAGCTGCCTGAGTTGGTGTCGTTCACTTTGGCCATGGTTGTGATGTCGAGATTTAAATGATTCTCAAGTGTGCTACCAAGGGATCTAGAACTCTGGACAGTGGGAGGGCAGCCATACAGGGCGGGAAAGGTGGCTATCCATTATTGTACTGGGGTTTTTGCTTTCGGAGGTGAGATCAAAAGAAATTTAGTTTTAGTTGGGTCGAGTATTAGAGGATGGTTAGACATCCAGTTTTGAATCTTAGAAGCGTGATTGAAAGGATGGTAAGGTCTTCATGGGAAGAGATTTTCATGTATATTTGAGTGCCATCAACAAAGAGGTGAAAGAGAATCCCAGCGTTTCTGAGAATCACACATACTGGTTCTAGGTATAGGTTAAAGAGGGTTGGGGAGAAGATTGAGCCTTGAGGGACCCCCTGATGTACATTGACTGGTCTCAAGAATATGTTGCCCATTTTCATAATTTGGGAGCGGTTGGTTAGGTAAGAGGAGAACCACTTGAGGACCGTGTCTCCACATGCCATGTGTTGTTCAAGAGTTTGAAGGAGGTCCAGATGGTTGACTGTGTCGAGTGCAGAGGACAAGTCCAAGAGGACCAAGAGGTAGGAGCTCCCGGAGTCTAGGATTCAAAGGAAGTCATTGACTCTTTGGACGATAACTGTTTCTGTACCGTGGCCCCGGTGGGAGCCTGATTGGAGAGAGTCTATGAGGTTGTTTCAATGTGCAAATACGAGTGAGAGTACTATCATCGGCTTATATAACCATAAGCTTTCTCAGCTGTGGTGGACATAAGGTGAACATTTATTGTTCTCAAGTTTATCTATTACAGGATATATATATCCGTCACTCATAGTAATTTAGTTATTCCTTTCACTTTGTAAATATACATAGGTGGCTCCCCATGTCCTGATGAAGACCTCGGTTTCAGGATGTACCTCTGTCTATCTATGTGGTCGAAACGTCGACTGTCAATTTGTAGCTGTACTGGACCTTGTTTCACAGCATAGATAACAGAAATTGCTTTACTGTATCTTTATACTGTGGATTTTGATATGTTTCTAGCCTATCAGGTGGCTGGACAGGTCTGCTTTTAAGAAAGATTGTCAATAATGTATAAACACCCCTGTTTCATACTTACAAAACCCTCAAAAGAGCACTTCCTTGAGCACGCTTTCCCCTTGGAGCACCTATTGACAAATGTATAGTTTATTTGCATGACTCAAATGCTGATATAAATACACCTAAATTCACAAATATTGTTTGAATAATGTTTTCTTTGGGTGATGTGATTAATATGATTGCTCATCCACTGTGACCACCTTGTTTTGTACTGAGGTCTATTACCAGCCTGCGTTACTTACCCCCATCAACAAAGGAAGTCATCCAATTATGGAGACGTACGGTCTAGCAGATGAGCTGGGAGGGACGACTAACACAGACGACCCCATTGTGGCAGGGAACTCATATTCGGCAAGCATCAGCACTATCTGTGTTCCGCGTGTGATACCTCACTAGACTATCCACACTCGGAGACGTAATGAAGGGGACAGTACTAAAATCCTTTCGCAGCTACAGGAAGAATTCCACCTCCACCGTAGTCAGTTCTATTCGTACCTACAATATAGACATACACTGACACCATACACCAAATCACTCACCAAGCTCCCGGAATTCCACCCACTTGAAGGACGACTACTAATGGTAGATTTAGGGATCTACAAGATCTGACAAACCTACCAAACGCTTATTACTCATAGCTGTACCACACTGGGGGCGTTGCGGAAGACCTGGGAGAGCGACACTATGGATCTTTCGGATGATGATTGGATGGAGGATCTGGTGAGTCCTCAAGTGGATTCCATTGCTACCCGGTGCCGCTTGATGCAATTTAAATGCACACATCGTGCCTATTAGTCTAGGTCTCGTCTCTGGCGTATGGGGGTGATATCGTCTCCCACATGCCTCTGATGCAATAGGGAGGTTGGGACTTTCTTTCACACTGTATGGAGCGTAGTGCTCTCCTGCCCTTCTGACATTGGATAACAGCTTGTCTTGCAAAGGTGCTATCCAGGTGACTCCCCTTTGATCCCAAATTAGCGCTCCTCCATAGGACAGACGAGATCAGAGGAAACAGATATAAACAGCATCTCCTATTCCTGGGGCTCACATTGGCCAAGCGAGATATCACCCAACCCTGGAAGGGGTCCACTCCACCACCTGTAGGTAAAGTGGTGGAGAGCAATGGACAGATGTATGGGAATGGAACTGGTGGTAACTCAGGCACGAAGCTGCCCGCAGAAGCACAGAAAAATATGGAAACAGTGGGCAGAATATTGTGGTATAGACTTACCAGCCATAGACTCCCCTGAATCTCTCATCCAGCAGGAAATGCAGTCTTATAGTCATGGTCACATCTAGAACAGACAGTTTCAATCATCCGTATGCTACACTTCAACATTTTGGTGGATCTGGGGGCAGAGGGAGGGGGGGGGGGCGGTGGGAGATATCTAATCCGTGCCTATGTTTACAATGGTTTACCTTCTGTTCTAACTATGAAAAATTGGTACCCTACAAAACTTTATTGTATTTTGTTGATGTATTGGCCTTTAAGGCCATGCTTTTACATTATTGAAAACGGAATAAACGTTGTTATAAAAAAAATCCTGTGAGACAGCTCAGTAGGTTATGTGCCTGCTGCAAACATAACCCCACTACCCGCTTGGTAAAAGTTTGAATGCATGCATGGCTTTATTCTTTGGATGCTGATAAAAAGTGAAAAATATTGGGTTGATCAGAAAGATTATTAAGTGGCAACAGTTCTATTTGTATGGTGTTCTAAATAAAAAAAAGTCACTAATAGCAAACTCATGCATAGAAATTTGACACAAAGCATATTCAGAGTGAATGAATACATCATGTAAAAATCTCCCTCTCTCTGTTCCACATGGAGCGACAGGCCTTCCATGGTGCACGCGGGGGTTTGTTGACATTTTTTACACTGACAGAGAGGACTGAACAATGGAAGATGCACAAAAGCAAAAAAACCCTAGCTAAGCTGAGTCATTGCTTTGCGAAGGTATGAATCTGCTCATAAGTTCACTGCAGTTCATTTACACTTAGTTATGGTTTCTCTGTAACGGTCCCCCCTTAACCCCTCCGTGATTCTGCGCCTGTCCGGCAAAATCGCAAGTGGGCGGGTTTATGGCGGCCCCCAGCCGTCATCCGCACACGAGCACAGCAGTGCATGACTGACGGGGGCCGTCATCAGCATATAATGGGTTAAATCCACATTTGTAAAGTGCACAGTCACCCGTAAGGGTCTCTAGGTGCTGGGGGCCGTCGGGAAGATTAAGCAAGCTATTGCCCAGAGTCACATGGTGCTGGGCTAACCTGCCGCCGGCGCCGGTGATCGAACTGGGGGGCATATTACCAACAACTAGCGATAATTTTTATCTCTAACTTGTTTAGAGACAAAAATTATCGCCGCACATCGGCGATTTTTATCGCAGATAAACCTTGCTATTAGCAAGGTTTATCGCAAATGCGATAAAAAACGGCCGCAATGCATGAATATCGCTGAAAAGTCCGCGATATTCATGCATTATCGAGCAAATGCTCTTAGCCATGTTATCCACCTCCCATTGGATAACATGGTGAAGAACTGCTCAGGGCAGGTGTTAGCTTTTGGAGATATTCGCGCTAAGTTGGTAATAGGAGATAGCGATGTTAGCGACTGTTTCCAGTCGCTAACATCTTGGCACGCCCACTTTGCATGTCATTAGTGATAAATATCACTGACATGCAAAGCGGGGCCCAAGATGGTCGCTATCTCCTATTAGCTGTCACTAACTGGTGTTAGCGACAGCTTGGTAATAGGGAGATAATTTTATCTCCGCTTTCTTGGCTTTTAAAGCCAAAAAAGCGGAGATAAACCCCTTGATAATATACCCCTGGGATCCTCAGATTCCGGAGTCAGTCGCCCGGGCCGCGGCACCACACCTCTTCCCTTAAAAACCATGAACCGCCAAAAAACGCCTGTAGCTATAATAAGGTAGACTCTGTCTTCATTAGTAAGGGGTAAAAACTCTTAATTATTATTCATATCCTTAATAAACCAGAACCATCACATTTCGTTCCTAATTCTTCGTTGCATGCATCAGTATTTCATTCCATAATTACTTTCTCTACCAATTCCCGCAGCTTTTAACACAGATTTCCTGATGCGTTTCAGGACATTTGTCCCATCTTAGGGGGGTATTCTCTCATTTTAATTTAGTTTCCTGATTCAAGGTAAATTCTGCTTCTTCTGGTGCTTCGTGTGTCAGAATGTGTATCATATGCCTCATAAGAAACAAATAGCCAAGATGGCGGCTGCATTTAGTGCATGCCACTGTGACATGATCATTGCCATTTCAAAAGAATTAAGTAATTTAATACAAGTACAAAAAGCTCGCAGGTACCTATATAGAATCATTAGTAGGTGTTTTCTGAACATAATACATCAAAAGCATAAAATCCCAACATAATTGATCTGCTCAGCAAAGTCTTTTAAACTATTTTCACTACAGCCTGATTTCCGACCTCGTTGAGAATATCGCAAGTAGTTTTTATTCTGTATACAATCACATGTAATCATTTTAGAGACTTGCTGATTGTTATTCTAAGTTACAAACATAAAATTTAAACATCTTTAAAGTCTTACCCATCTTGATTGTAGTGTCGTGAGACTATGCGTGCTAGGACCCTCACTGTTCTGGGCAGAGTCAACAAGGAATTGTGGGGCATATTACCAACCAATAGAGATAATTTTTGTCTCTAACTTGTTTAGAGACAAAAATTATCGCCGCAAATCGGCGATTTTTATCGCAGATAAACCTTGCTATTAGCAAGGTTTATCGCAAATGCGATAAAAAACGGCCGCAATGCATGAATAGCGCGAATATCTCCAAAAGTTGGTAATAGGAGATAGCGATGTTAGCGACTGTTTCCAGTCGCTAACATCTTGGCACGCCCACTTTGCATGTCATTAGTGATAAATATCACTGACATGCAAAGCGGGGCCCAAGATGGTCGCTATCTCCTATTAGCTGTCGCGACAGCTTGGTAATAGGGAGATAATTTTATCTCCGCTTTCTTGGCTTTTAAAGCCAAAAAAGCGGAGATAAACCCCCTTGATAATATGACCCTATGTATCTTGCTGGGAGGCGTTAAGGTGTGGTTATTAAGGGGCATGATGTAATGAGAATGCATTGTGTGATTGTATGCTGAGGAATAAAGATGTACAATCCATAGCTCTGTGTGTGTCATACTCCTTTGCATGCTCTCAGGGCTGGGGAGGACATTACAACCGATGACAAGTAGGGGCTCTGTGCCCTGAAGAAATGAGACTGCTCTCCCTGAGAGTTTGCAACGCAACAGCAAATTGCTTGTGCGTATCACCTGTGCCCAAGTCAATGAGAAGCAGTTCATCATTGGGGTGTGTGGAGTCAAAGCCCCACTCCAGCCCAGATATGTCCCTTGAAGAAGTTGAATGCCATGGTATGGCCAAAAGAAGAGATATTGCAGCACATCATAACACAGAGCCATCATCACTACAAAGCAAAATGCTAAAGGCAGCCACAACCTGGTGCAATGCAGAAAGCTAAAGGTAGTGAGGAACCAAAATGAGAGAGAAAGCAGTTACCTATTACCAAGAAAGAAGATATCGCCTTACCATCTCCGTTCGGGCGTGATGACCCAGGAACAAGCACACAGCCTGTGCTTACAGAAGGTACCAGCCCAGAAGAACAGCTGGTGTCTTCTGAAAAGCATATGATCTCGACGGCAGTAGAAAAGAGCGCAAAGTACAATGCAGCTGTATTTCTGAAACCACCACCGCCATTCAACACTACTAAGAAGCAGAACATTGGAACCAGGTGGAATGCATGGATTGAGAAGTTCAATGACTTCATAGATGCCCTAGAAGAAGTAGACGATAAGAAAATCATTAAATATTTAAAGACCCTGGCCAGAGACGGAGTGAAAGAAGTGATAAAGAAAATATCATAAGCTGATGTGGTATCACACCGTCAGATCAAAGAAGCATTGGGAACCAAGTTCAATCCTATGTCGAATGTCGACTATGAAAGGTACATTTTGAATCAAGTGAGACAGCAAGCTGGTAAAATAATGGATGAGTTTTTTGAAGGACCTGGTGTGCTTTTCAAACACTGCATATTTAGTGAATTTAATGATGAAGAAGCCTTACGTGTTTGAGTCACCGATGGCTGTCTTTCAGACTCTTCCAGAGGACGCATGTTGAGAGAGACGCTCGGCTTAAAGAAAGTACTAACGGCTAATATGGCTGAATAAAGAGCAGATCGGCAAGCCACTCACAAGGAAGCAGGAATGGCAAAAAGTGAATCAGCAATGGTCATGAAAAGTAAGCACAAGTACAAGGTAGGTGCATTCACATTGATGTCCACAAAGAAAAAAGAAGTTGTGTTTCCATTGTGTGTTTTTTTTTCCCCATGAAGGCAAAGGTCCAGCCATAGGACAATCGTGCAAAGGTTGCGGTCAAGAAAACCAGTTCAAAAGTTTGCAAAGTTAAAGAGAATCTAACTGCATCAGCCAAGAATCAACATCAATTATAACGAGTAGAAACCGAAGCTGATCATTGTCAAGTTCATCCTACAGCGATTCTCGTCATTATTGAGTGCCAGAGAAGAAGATGGATGTGCGATGCTCTCATCGGCCAAGGAGTGACAGGCACATGTAGGTTTGGCTGCCTGCAAAGAGAAACAAAAGACAAAGGCAACCCACCCCACAGTACAACAGAATTCATTTGGACGTTCTCCAAAATTTACAATAAATGTCAACAATTGCCCATAAAATTTATCATAGACAATGGTGCATCGATTAACATCATGCCAGTTGAAAAGTTCAATAGTCTATCTCCTGTGCCTCAACCAGTCGAACACAAAAGTATGCACGTCGGCTGCTTCTAAACTGTGGATCATTCACAGTGACCGTGAGACACAATCAGTATTAGTACAAGTGCCAATTCACATTCTTCAAGGGGCCTAAGCCAGTGGAAGCCTACTACATTTTGCCACAGCTGGTGACAAGGGACTGATATCTCTCAAATACAATCTCCACACTCAATCTGTAGTTGTAAGTCAGTTTCCATCATTGTTTTGTGCACTTCACAGGGTAAAGACAAAGAAAGTGTGACTTCACATCAATGAGGATGTCCACCCGGTTGCCCAGCGGCACCGCAGAGTTGATTCCCACATGAAAGATGCTGTTGAGAAAGAACTATAAATACTGCTGAAAAATGACATTATTGAGCACTCCACCAGTTCTACACCATGGGTTTTGCCCATAGTGGTGCTTCCAAAAAAGGACAGTGGTGGTGCAGTGTGCATCTGTGTTGATATGTGTTAGGCCAACAAAGCAAGTGAGAGAGAAAGACGTCCTGGTCCACACATAGCGGACATGATCATGCAACTGAGCGGTGCCAAAGACTTTGTCCGTCTTGATCTCAACAAGGGATACCATCAACTCCATTTGGAAGCAAACTGCAGGCACATCACTACTTTTTCAACTCATGTTCGTTCGCTCAGACATAAAAGAGTGTTGTCAGCTGCAGAAACATTTCAGTATGTTATCCAACAAACAATTCCACCTGGCAAGCATGCAGTTATGACATACTTGTAAATGGGGCAGCAAAAAAGGAGTATGACAGGGTCTTACACAGGTGTGACAGTTACTTGTCAATGCAGGTCTCACTCTAAATGTAGCAAAGTGTGAGTTTCACAAGACCGAACAAAAACACTTTGGGCACATATTCTCTGATGGGGAAAGACTCCTGACCCAGATAAATAACAAGCACTATCATCTACGCGCCCCTCACAAGATATCGCCATGCTGCAATCCTTCTTAGGCATGTCCCATTGAGAGACTGGACAGAATGAGATGCCCCTTCCCAATGGTCTGTTGAATTTTATCAAAGCTTCAAAAGACTAACACCTGATTGAAAATGCAACTGAGAGGGCCTATTTTGACCCCAAGTTACAGACTGAGACCACAGTTGATGCGAGCCCAGTAAGGCGGGGAGCAATCCTTGCTCAGTACAATGGTCATCCGACTGCTCAGAGACATATTGTGGCCTATGGCAGTCGAACCCGTCTGACACAGAACGAGCCTATTCTCAGTGGGAGAAGGAGAGTCTGGCTGTGAGCCTGCCAACATTTCCATGTATTTCCATATGGAAAATGTTTCACTATCAAAACGGACCACCAATCACTGCTCTCTATTTTTGGAAACCTGAAAGCCAAGATGTCCCCTCTGATTCAGAGGTGGGGGTTGCGACTGCAAGAGTATGACTGTTCAATTGTACACAAGCATAATAAAGTTCAGAACCCTGCTGATTAATTTCCACGGGTACCATTACAGAGGCACAGTTCGGCATCCAAAACAGCTGAGAAGTGCCATAACTTCATTTTGAGGTCCAGCTTGCCAGCAGCCCTTTCCATTGTGCTTAAGATTGTTGCTAGTAATGTTGATAAGAACATGTTTATCCTCAAAGACACCATTTCCACAGAATCGTGGAAGAAGCATGCTCGAACATTTGCAGACAGAGTTAAATTTCAGAAATTAAAAAAGTACAAGATGAATTGTCCATTAACAAGGAAGGTGTTGTATTGAGAGGCTCATGAATCATCACACCTGATAGTCCAAGACAGCAAGCCATCGAAGTGGCTCCTGAAAGACATTGTGGCACTGTAGCCACCAAAAGAGCCCTAAGAGACTGAGTGTGGTACCTGTGCCTAAAACAGCGAGTGGAGAAGAAACAGCAAGAGTGCCATCTTTGCATCTGCCTTCATCCCAAAGTGACCCAGCACTCATTGAGAATATCTGACCTTCCTGCCGTGTGGGAAAAAAATGCTATTGATTTCTTTGGATTTTTTGAAAATGGACATCATCTCATGGTAGATTGATGAGTATTCTTGTTTTCCTCTCATAGAAAAGTTACATGCAACTATTCATGCCAAGGTCATCGAGTGGCTGGGTGACATCTTTGCTGCGTGGGTATCCCCACCATTCTCAAATCTGACAACAGTCTGTCGTTCAATAGCAAAGACTTCAAGAAGTTTCTGGTCAGACTAAATGTCAAGTCCCAAGCCAATAGTGGTGTAGAACGATTCATAGATATTCTCAAATGGGTGAATCAATGAGCATTAATGGAAAGAATTATGTTAAACCAGACCATGTGTCAAGCCCTCCATGCCTATCAATTCCTCACTTCACAACCAGTGAGAGTCCTGCCACCTCGCTGTTTGGGTAGTCACTTGAACCAAACTGCCACAGTGGACAGTAGACTGATCCTTGAACGTGGATAAGGTGTGTGTCACTGACACTTCTCCGAACTGCCAGATTTAAAGCAAATGTCGATCACCGTCAGTGAGCTCAGGAAACAACCTTCAATGAAGGTGCCTGGGGCCTGCTCTAGCAGAAACAAAAGCAGAAAATAGACACTCAATTGGTTGTCGATCCTTTGAGGTTTGATGACGTGCAAAGGATATATGGTGATGGCAAATCATCCCAGAAAGTCAATCACATGGTACTAGTCACAATATAAGCACCTACCTCGAAGGTCATCAGCTTCTGCAATCATGAATGAGGCGACCCCGCCTGACAGTCCAGATTAAGCATCAGAACCTGTGCCGTCAGTGCACAGAGACCATCTCAACCATTTCATAACACTCGATCGCAATCAATCGATCAGTAAAATAGTATTTGTATAGCGCGGCTAGGTGCACAGACATAATATCGACTCCAAAATATCGTTTGGACATAATATCGACTCCAAAATATCGTTTGGAGAAAATATCGACAGGACAGAATATAGACAGCCAAAATATCGTTTTTAAGGTAAGTGAAGCAATATCGTTTTTAAGGTAAGTGAAGTAATATCGTTTTTATTTTTAGGGTTCAGGGTCAGTTTTGGGTTTTTGGGTAAAGGGGTATTTTTAGGGTTCAGGGTCAGTTTTGGGTTTTTGGGTAAAGGGGTATTTTTAGGGTTCAGGGTCAGTTTTCAGTTTTTGGTCAAAGGGGTATTTTTAGGGTTCAGGATCAGTTTTCAGTTTTTGGGTAAAGGGGTATTTTTAGGGTTCAGGGTCAGTTTTCAGTTTTTGGGTAAAGGGGTATTTTTAGGGTTCAGGGTCAGTTTTCAGTTTTTGGGTAAAGGGGTATTTTTAGGGTTCAGGGTCAGTTTTCAGTTTTTGGGTATTATTTTATTATATTTTATTACTATATATATATGTTTAATAAATATGAAATAAAAAAATATTTATTTAACTTTCATTAATTATTTAATTATTATAAGTTAATTTAAGTAATTTTAAGTATATTTTAGTAATTAATTATTAATATTAATTTAATTTAACACTGTTTTTAGTAAATACGATATTTTTGTACTTACCTGTTTGTAGATAGAAACTCGATATTTTGACTGTCGATATTTTCTCAACGATATTTTTGATGGTCGATATTCTGTCCGTCGATATTCTTTCAGTGATCCGCGCGGCTAATCACCCCAGGGGATGTCCAGGTGCTGTGCTGCAGGCATCAGTTGAAGAGCCAGGTCTTGAGTCTCTTCCTGAAGTTGTTTAATGAGGGTGAAGTGCAGAGGTGGAGGGGGATGGTCAATCTGGTGGACTACTGTAAGTGCCTCGACGCCTGGTTTAACCCCTTCCATGCGGGGCTAATTCCCCTCTGTGCTGGGGGCGTGGGCGTACGCAGCGCCCCACGCTCATGACGAGCTTAGCTCGTCATGAGGCACGGCGCTCGTGTGCTCATGACGAGCTGAGCTCGTGTGCTCATGACGAGCTGAGCTCGTCATGAGCACACCCGTTCCCGTGGAACGCTCAGCACAGCAGGGGAATTATCCCCGCATGCGAGCGTTCCACGGCTCATGACGAGCTGAGCTCGTCATGAGCACCGGAGCGCCGTGGCTCATGACGAGCTCAGCTCGTCATGAGCATCGATGGTGTTAAGATACATTTGTCTATTGTTTATACTTTTTATTTAACAAGGGGGAGACGATGTGTGCTAGAACCCTCACAGTTCAGGGTGGACTTAACAAGGAAATAAGTAACTTGCTGGGAAGTGTTAAGGTGTTGTTACCAACAGTTATGACGTAAGAAAAGTTCAGTGTGTGATTGAATGCGGAGGAATAAAGGCATAGAATCAAGAGCTCCGTGTGTGGCATATTCCGGTCCATGCTCCCAGAGCTGTGGAGGACACTACAGCTGAAATGAACTTCACTGCCCACTCCAGTAGTCTTTTCTCTATATCTATTAGAGTCTAAGCCTAGACGAAGATATTGAGAGAGTCAACGTTAATAGTGAGCAAGCTATAATTCTTCACAGAACTCTACCATTTTTAGGTTATAATTACCTTAAAATGATATCCTTCTTGTTTATTTTACATCACAAATAGTCAATGCTCTTATCATGATATACAATATTTATGTTTTGCAGTTGGTTCTGCCCGATTAAAAGGATTTGTAAAAAATGCTGAATGAGCCATTTCCTGCATATCTCCCGCTGTGATCATTTCTTCCGTATATTGACTTCTCTGACCCTCGTACCTAATACTTGAATTGATTAGTTTCATGTTTTCTCACCTACAGGGACCTCTCATTTTTAGTCCTGAGATGTGATTTATGTTCTGAAATTCTCGTTGTTACCGCCCTGATTATTTGCCTTATATATTCCTTGCCACACAGACATTTAAATAGATAGATGACACTCATTATTGTATATGTTGCAAAATGGTTATCTTTATTTTTTCCAGTAATTGTGTGCTGCTTGCTTTCCTGTTTTTTTTATCCTGGGGCTACCTTGAGCGCCTTGCAGTCTTGGAAACATGCCAGTTCAGTTAGGTGTAGCGGCTTTGTGCCACGGCTTTGAAAATATCTGCTTTGACAAGCAGCTGTTGTACAGTTATCTTTCTGGTGTAAACAAATATCATTTTAGAATGGCAGAGTTCACCCCTTCGACGCTTATGACGAGCTCAGCTCGTCATGAGGCACAGTGGAGCTGTGCTCATGACCAGCTGAGCTCATCATAACTGCCGTGGAACGCCCACGCGGGGCTAATTGCCCTCCTGTGGGGGCGTTCCATAGGAGTGGGCGGAGTCGTGACGAGCCCAGCTCGTCATGAGCACAGCTCCACTGTGCAGCATGACGAGCTGGGCTCGTCACGAGCACCGCGGCGCCGTGCGCGGCCCCCATTTCCCCCGCACAGCGCGGGAATTAGCCCCGCTGCTAGGTGTTAAGCTCTTTATAGCGGACTTAGACATAAAATAATCTATATTCAAATGGAGCCCAAAAATGTCATTAGCCCGCTCAAAAGACCTAAAGAACACAGTTCGTTCTTTCAGCAGGGAGAACATTTCAACCTTCAAGACTACCAGTAAGGTTCCCTCCTCTCCACATAGAAGTGAGTTGTCCCACCTCAGTACAGAAGCCAGGGAAAAGGCGTAAGTGGATAATATACCAAACTCCAGGCAAATAGCATGAGCAGCTGCAATAGTGTTCAAATTGCAAATCTGACAAAAAAAACAGCCTTGTTAAGATCATTATGTGTTTTGACCTTACAGAATAAACCCTGCATCCCTCCCATCAGAATCTGACACCCGGTGTCTCTGTGTAACTCCATAACAGGACCCAAAAGGTGGTGCGGAACACCCAAAAGGAGAAGCTTCCTATATAGCATTTGGCGATCCACTCTCTCAAATGCTGTGGAGAAATCAAATCAATGAACTCAGTAGATACCAGTATACCTCGGGAAAAGGTATATTTTTCTTCAACTATTTGCAGGACCGCAATATTATTCAGTGTACTAAGGATTCCTTCTAAAACTGTCTTGTTCCAGGAGGGTGATATTTTGATCTTGAGCCCACTGTGGTAAATGACAGTGTACACTCTTGTCAAATAATTTGCCAGAAGCATCCAGCAATGCTATCTGTCTAAAACTTGCCAGGTTGTATTTGGGGCTCTTCTTATACAGCGATGCAATAACACTACCCTCACATGACTGGGGGATTTTCCCAGAACAGTCGCAATAGTTAAAAAGTGGAACGAGGAAAGATCCCCAAGCTACAGCCTCCTTTTTAGGTCTCACCTGAGCCAGCGCATGCGCTGATATGTGAGACATTTAGTAAGCGGGGTTTTGAAAGTGCTACCCCATGCTTTTTATGGGATAGCGCTTGCGTTCGCGCGCGCACCCGCCAACTTTCACAGTCCGAGGCTCCATCTGGACCGCAATCAGTTTCACTTTCACATTCTCCCATTCGCTGTCGCACGTCATTACCGGTTTGTTTCTTTTGTGTTCTTGAGCATCTGTCGTCCTGCAGTCCATGCTGCTCTGCTGCCCGACTGCTTCTCCACAAACTCCTTCTACTTGATCTTCTCGCTGTGTGCATCCAGTATTTGCATACCATCCCCCTGCACCCTTTGTTACTTCCCCTAATCCCTGTGTTCTTTTGCTTCCATTGTGTTTGTAAATGTGTCTCCTCCTGATTTACTTAGGTGTTCTACCACCCTTCCCCATATTGTTTTGAAATTCACCCCTCACCCTCTCATGTGTTGCTTTGCCATTCACCTCACCCTCCCCTGTGTTGCTTCAGCTCCCCCTATCCGCCTGCTTTAAAAATTAAAAATAAACACTTTTCCATGCTGTTTTGTATTATTTTCGGATCCAATTTGTACCTGTAACTAAAAAGAAAAATGCCCACTTAATTTTGTAGGGGCAAATGTATGGTGCAGGATCCTACAAAATGGAGTGAGGGGCTGCATCAAACGTTTTTGTTCCCCCCAAATTTAGTCATGCTGCACAGCATGGCGGATGAGGGATACGTTTTGGCTTTGCCATTACTTCTTGCTTTGAGCATCTGATTATCCTATTTTACTTAGTGTTAGGGTGGCTATGCTAGAGTAGCTAGGCTAATATGTCCAACTAGATAACATCTTCTGATGGATATGTGAGCATATTCTTGCCTAGTCTGTGATGAAAGCTGTTCTCTCAGCTATCCCTCGCATTGGCATTTCTCATTTTAGCAGTGTGTGTGATGTCATTGCTGCTCACTATGCCACCAAAATGACTTCCTTGTACAATGCTGATATTGCCTATGCCCTGTACACTTCTAGAGCTGCATGAAAGAAGGACTCTCAGAATTTCTAATTAAAGTGCGTCAAATTTCTCAAAATTGTGGAATCATCACACAATTTTCTTCATAGGTCTGGCTTAAAGACAGATTTATTGTATTCTTTTGATCATGATGGCAACACTCACACAAGCATTGGCATAGCCAATAGGTCTTGCCTTTAGAACCTTATCAGTTTTTATCTATGCAACACTTGATGTTGTTGCACCAAGGATATTGTGCTGGATAACTAAACATTTATAAGGTCCCAAAGGCAAGACCTATTGGCTTTGCCAATGCTTGGTAAATACCTGCAATGGGTGCCTCATTAGGCCCCCAAAGCTCCAGGAAGTTCTGGCATTCTTTATAAACCACACTATCTCATCCACAGAGGGGGCACCATACACCAAGTACAATACCTGATCGACACAGTCACTGGGATACCTAACTCAGTATTACTCGCATATAACAGGGAAATATAATCCATCCAATTAATTTCAGAAATCGGGTTACCTGCGCCTTCTCACTAGAGTCACAGTATTCGGCGATCAAATGCCAGTACGTCCTTGTGTCTTTAGCACTAGCAGCCTCTCTTAGATTGGTCCATTTCGAATCACGTTCTTTTCTACTGTCATGGAGTTTGCATTGAGTTCTTAACCATTTGAGACAGTCAATTTCAAGCTGTCGACCCAAGGAAAACAGCAAATGCTATTTTCGTATATATACATTTATTTCCTGATTTATTACTTTAAGTGAGAATTTACACTTTTTCGACAACTGAGGACAAACAGTTCGACAACTTAATTTAAAGAACTCTTCCATATGGTACTCAGAAAAAAGAATTGGATCACCACAAACAAGTCCCACTGGATCGTTATGAACTCCGTTGATTTTAACACTTGTGGCAACCATATTCTTAGTTGTCCAAAAGGAACGGCCATTCGACTTATTACATTCAATAATAGCCAATCAGGGGTTTCCTGAGTCCAACTCCTGGAGGCCACAAGTTTCAGGCCACAGATGTACCAACTAAACAATGATCACTCATATCAGATAGAAAAAAAGTGAGTTTCTAACAAACCCCAACCATTTGGAAGGAGACAACCACATAATCTAGTAGTCTCTAAGTGGAGGAAGCATGAAATGTATATGAAGCAGCCTCACCCGCAGAAGCTCTCTTATTTAATATAATCAAGTCAAATTTTCTAAGAGTCTCAAGTAGAAGTAGAAGGAACCCACATTAGTCCGTTCTAATTTTATCAGGGAACAGAATCTCCGGAATGGACCATATTCCTACTTTGTCAACAAGTGCAAAGATCGCAGAGGTGGAATTAAACACCTTGCCATTTAGGTCTCCCATGATAATAACCCGGGGCCAATCTTCCCTAAAGGAAATATCATGAACAAAGGAATAGAGTGAACTCACCAAGAAACCAAATGGTTCCCAGGTGGAATATACATGTTGACTAATAAAAAAGAAGGATGGACCACTACTGTCTCCCAGGAATGCCAACTTCAAACATAAATACAAATTTGAGGGATGCATATGACCCACATAATTCCAATTTACCGTATTCTTGAGCAAGATTGCCACTGGCATGACCCCTTACAGAGTGTTTTCATTACAGGAGAATACAAGTTAACCACTGCAATCAAGCTCTGCACATGACAAAGTTTCTTGTAGGCACACGATTAAGGGATTAAAAGATTTCAGAAGATTTAATTTTTGCTCATTTTGTCTCAAACCAGATATATTTCATGGCATAAATAGGCCACACAGGCTACCAAAAGTGTTATTTGATACTAGATAAAGTGCCAACATTATTCAAACCACCGCTGCCCATCTCCACTGGAAACGATTGTCCTTCAAATCAATAGCCCGGGAATGTTTTATAGGACCGCCACCACGTTAATTACTTGACCCTTCTTGTCCTAGAGAAATTACTATATCTTTCGAGATTCCCACGTATAAAATCAAAATCAGGCCCTACTATAAGAACTTTTCCGAGAGCCCCACCTCTGAGCGACACTAGACCGACCATCACTGCATCCACTTCTCCTTCACCAAACCCACTGTATGCCACCATGCCCACTGTGATCCTTGCAGAAGCTATAACAAGGTCACCGAAAAACAGCTCACCACCTCCCTCAGAAAAACCCCACCACTGACATCATTGGATGCCAACACCTCAGCACGCAACCTCCACAGATCTCTAACTGTGCCAAAACACTGGCTACCCTCAAGAAACCCTCAGGCAAGCAGTCCTCCAAGAAAGCCAGCTGGTTCTGCCCCACCCTCCAGGAGTCTAGGTGCACCTGCAGAAGGGTTGAGAAAAGATGGAGGAGCAGCAAGATCATGGCAGACCACGCAGCCTTAAAACCGTGGTCACCACACACCACCACCTCATTAGAACAACAAAGAAAGCAGCAATGCAGGAAAATCAAAGCCAACACACACAACAGCAAAAACTCTTTACCATGGACAGAGACAGCAGACATCCCCCCTTCTCAAGACCTCTGCAACAACCTTGCCACCTTCTTCCACCAGAAGGTCAAGGAGCCACTCATCACACCCACAATCCACCAGATCCAAGGGCTCCATACCCCAGCAGACCTTGCTTAACTGGACCACCCTCATCTCTGACGACACCCTCAGGAGCATGAAGAGCATCCTCTCTGGAGCCCTTGTTGGATATCTGCTCTGACCACATCTTCAACAGAGCCGGCACCTCCATAGCACCCAAACTCTGCTGCCCCATTAACTGCTCCATCAAGTCCACTGCCTTCCATGAAGACTGGAAGCACGCAAAGATCAACCCCCTGCTGAAAAAACTCTCTGCCGACCCGACAGATCTCAAGAACTACAGACCCATCTCTCTGCTCCCCTTCCCAGCCTTCGAGAAAGCCATCAATGCCCAACTCTTCTGAGTTTAAGAAAGAAACCACATCCTGGACTTCTACCCCTTCGGCTTCAGAAGCAATCACAGCACGAGACCGCTCTCCTCGGCTTACAGATGACATCCGTACCCTCCACGACCGAGGCAAAACATCTGCCCTCATCCTCCTGGACCGCTCTTCTCACCCTCTGCGCAATGCTCCACGACGACAGCATCCACAACAAAGCCCTGGAATGGATCTGCTCCTTCCTCACCGGCTGAGCTCAGAGAGTCAGACTTTCACCATTAAACTCAGAACCCAGAGATCAGCTGCAAAGTGCATCAGGGGTGACCCCTGAGCCCCACCCTCTTCAACCTCTATATGGCCCCGCTTGCCGCCATCATCAAAAGCCACAGACACAACATTGTCCCCTACGCCGACGATACCCAGCTGATTATTTCCCTCAGAGATTAGCCCACTGCTGCAAAGAGCAAATTCCACAACAGGATGAAGGCAGTCGCAACCTGGATGAAGGACAGCTGCCATCAAGGTTTACTCAGACAAGACCAAAATCCTCCTCCTCGGCTCCACTAACCATGGGCGGAGTTGGTGGAGTGCCACTTGGAGGAATTCCACGGAGTTGGCGAACAACTCAATGGAATTCCGCTCCGCTCCCTGCATGTAACATGATGCAGGCAGCCACCTGCGTGGCTTACCTGGTGCTATCCCACCGTGCCCTGCCCGGGCTGTCCTCCTCCTCCTGGCTGTCTCCTCCAGTCTCCAGGCTCGTCCATGGCAAAACTGCATGCGCATGAATATATGACGTTACAATGCAAATAATTACAACGCATGCTTTTGCAACGCGGTTTTTACATCGCAACTAACATTACATCGCATGATTTTACAACGCATGCCATAGCAACGCATTTTAAAAAACTACCATTACAATGCATTCCAAAACAATGCATACCATTACAACACATAATACATTTAGGGCAACAGTAGGGTAAGTGTTGGATAGTGTAGGGGAAAAAATACTATTCCCACTACAGTGAGTGCAACAGTAGGATAAGTGTTGGATAGTGTAGGGGTAAAAATTACTTTTCCCACTACAGTAAGTGCAACAATAGGGAAAGTGTTGGATAGTGTATGGGAAAAAATTACTATTCCCATCTACCTCAAAACCCAAACCCACCCGAAAACTAAAAAATCTCTATTACTTACCTTATAATGCGTTGTAATGGCATGCATTGTAATGGCATGCATTGTAATGGTATGCGTTGTAATGGAATGCGTTGTAGTGATATGCAGTGTAATGCCATGCGTTGTAATGGCATGTGATGTAAAGGCAGTTGCGTTGTAACAGCTGCATTGTAAAAGCAGTGCAATGTAATGACTGCGTTGTAATGGATGTTTACGCAGTACTCCCAAAAGTGATGTAGAGCGTAGGGGTTTCGTTTTGCTATCGACGAGTCTGGAGTGGAGAGGAGACAGCCAGGATGAGGAGGACAGCCCAGGCAGGGCATGTGATGTCAGAGAATCACCGTGACCAGGTAAGCCTGTGGCGGCCTCAGGGTGGGTGGCAGGTCAAACTCCGCTCTGCTGTGGAATCTGAATATTTTCTGAACTCCGTGTTCCCAGCAGAGCGCGGATTTGGTAAAACTCCGCTGGTGGAGCAGAATTCGCCACCCACCCTTAGGCTCCACCCCCTCCACCTGGGGTGACTCCTATGGCCTGTAGTGCTCTGAAGTTGGGAACGCCCACACCCAAGGACCGCACACAAAATCTCAGCATAATCTTGGGCTCCTCACTCTCAATGAACGGCAAACCAACACCGTTTTGTCCTCCTGCTTCCACATGCTCTGCCTGCTTGGTAAGATCTTCAAGTGGATCCCCACTGAGTCCAAGAAAACCGTCACATATGCACTTGTCAGCAGCAGACTCGAATACGGCAATGCACTGTACGATGGCACCACTCAGAAACTCCTAAAGAAAGTGCAGAACATCCAGAACGCCTTTTGCCAGACTCATTCTGAACATCCAATACGGCAGCCACATCACCGCTTCCCTGAAGGACCTTCATTGGCTACCTATCAGCAAAAGAATTACCTTCAAGCTCCTCACACACGCCTACAAATCCCTCCATAACACCGGACCTGCATTCCTCAACCACTGCCTCTCCTTCTACACCCCACCAGACATCTTTGCTCCCTTCAACTGGCCTGAGCCACCATCCCATGGTTCTGCAAGACCACTGCTGGAGGAAGAACCTTCTCCTACCTCGCTGTGAAGATCTGGAACTCCCGGCCTCTGCACCTCAGGCAATCACCATCGCTGCCGCAATCCAGGAAGGACCTCAAGACCTGGATCTTTAACTGAACCGCAGATCCACCCTCTACTCAGTGCCTTGTGTTACGGTTTGTGCACAGCAAAGAGCATGTCCCCTCTCATTGCACTAGTGGTCTCTGTAAAAGCTCTCTTTAAACATACTATTGAAAGCCTTTCTTGTTATCTCAGCCCCTCTCTAAGACTTCTGTGTATGTTGCTCAATGTATTCACAAGTTTGGACATTGCTGTCTTGTTTACACATTGGACCTTGCTTTTACCAAGGCTTATTTAGTGCACTCCTCCCTAGGCCATGTGTTATTTCAACTCATTAGCATAATATCTGAAGCTCTGCACACCTGTTTGTGAGAACCACACCCAGCTCTTCGAACCACACCCAGCTCTTCGAACCACACCCAGCTCTTCGAACCACACCCAGCTCTTCGAACCACACCCAGTTCTTAGAACCACACCCAGCTCTTAGAACCACACCCAGCTCTTCGAACCACACCCAGCCCTGTCTATAAAAGGCAGCCCCTCAGCCTCACCCAGTGCTTGTGCTCGTCTACCTCCCGCTTACCTGAGAACAGATCCTTCGGCGCTGGCACTCCTGCTCTCTCCAGACCTTCATTGGCTTCAACGGGCGAGGCTGCTGGCTCTTCCTTCTTCCGGTTTCCGGCTCCTTCTTGCCTCCGCCCCTCTTCTGTCCACTGCAATCGACCTGCAAAAGAGAAAGAGGACAAGGTTAGACTGAGCAGTATCCCTTTTCAGCAACAAGTAAGTACAAAACTTTTTATTACTTGAAAGAACTTTGTTGGCGATTTCTGGATTCATGTAAAGACAATTTGGAACAAGATATCTCCCAAGAACTTTGTGGTTCAAACCCTTTGTTACAAGAATACTTTGTGGAACTTTGTGAAATAAACATTGTTTTACTTGGAACTTTTTAAGAATCAAACAGAGGAAACCATTGACAGCAAGGCAAACAGTTAATCAAGGACTTGCACAAATTACCTGCTGTATTTTGATGTAAAAGTACAGTATTTGTTTTATGAAAAGTGTGGAAATGTGTGAAAAGTGAGTTTGCTATTAAGAATTTAGGTTTTAGTTATATTAAGGTGAATGTTAGATGATGGTAATTCTGATAATGATATTTGTTTGATTTTACAGAAGATTTACAGTAATAGAAAGCACATCCCAGAACAGTAACACATTCCAAACCTGGAAGCTAGGGACCAGGATCCAAGAGGTACTTTTAGAAGAAAATTTCTAATAGATTAAGGGTTAGTCAGGAACACATTTAAGGATAGGTTGCACTTATCTGTTCTTTGTTTATGTTTCATGAGGCACCAGTTTCTACAGAAGTCAGAGAGGGCCGCAGATTTTAGCAGCACTTCAACAGTGGAAACGCAAGAACGATGTTGTCTCTCTTTTTTTAATTTTATCCACTCCCCCCCTTCCCTTGAGCTCCTGGTTCTTAGTGCACTGTCTTAAACTAGTGTGCTGGAACAAGCAGTTTCAGGGTGGGGTCGGACTGTCTTCAACCTCCATCAGAACTGATCAGAAACTCAGGTGAGCTGGGCTTTGTCACCTTGAGACCTTTATGGGTGAGTAGTCACTCTTTGTAAAAAAACTGAATGATTGATTGATCACAATTGACTTAAATATCCTTGGACCATTCTATTTTTGGATCATGGATTCCCAGTACGCTGCAACAGGGACAACATCAAACCTTTGCTTTAGGAAATACTCACAATTATGAACAATCAATTTTGTGATAACCAAAGAGCCAAAGGTGACTCTAAAATTAGGGGATGGACCAAACAAATGAATAGTTACTTTTATATTATCACTCTTTTCACTAACTTCAGGACATCAATCTTTGTGAAAGAATTTAGGATAGAGCTTCTATTTACCAGAGGACACTCAGTGTCAAGATAAAATCCAAAACAGAAGAAATAGCATTCTGCTCCTCACAGGTCCTTTGTGGAGGGTCTATCGGGGGAATCCTTAAAGGTTCCCTGTCCCTCGGACAAAAAGTTTTTGCCCCATGATTAGGCTAGGAAAGCGGGTGCGAGACATGATCTGCCATGCTCTGCAGTTCTCATATTCAGTGAATTAGACTCCTTACGGCCCTTTTTTGTCCCTCCAAGTTAGAGGTTTTCCACTCAAGACCACCTAACTGGATTGCTAACATCACTACAATCTAACTCCGGAAAGAGCAGGGGATCCCAGTTCTTGTTCCCCCTACTTTCCAGGAGGCTCAGACAGAACATTGGATATGGGATGCGAAGCTCCCTGAAGGGTGCGGGAAGGCAGAGTAGGAATAGCCGGCACTGGTCCGGTTTTCATCTCTACCCCACCAAGATCTTCATAAAGGAAATTCTCCATAGTAGGAGCAATCAAGGCACTACATTCAGGAGTGAATTTCTACAAAGCCCCTACCCTCGAACTCTGCACATCAATATCCAAAGGAAAATGCGGTTTTCTTGTTTTCTGTTTAGGGAATCTTCTTATTCTTTTATTTTTTCTTTTCTTAGTCATACTCTTCTGACTCCTTGCAGAAGACTCCATCTTACCCTTCATCGAAGCCCTGCTTAGCACACTTGACTCAGGCACAGTATGATACAATGCGGTCGATATACTGGCCAGTGCCGGCTGCCCTTCCAGCCCCACACCTGACTGCAGAGATCATCCATTTACTTTCCCAGTTCTGTGTGCCTTTTTGATCCCCTTTTTGAACATTGGGAAAATCTCTCTTAAATTTACCCAAGGAGGAGCAGTGATCCGGATCCGAAACAACATACTTAAACATAGCTCTTCATTTTCAAGATTACAATAATTTTTGGGTGCAAGCATTAGACATAATGGTATACCAGTTTGAACAGAAGCATCTCTTAACCTTCCTAGAGGCATAACCATTTTAGACTTTTGTTTCAGAATACTGACCTTAAAGGGATTTACTTCTGATTTTAACTTGAAAGGCCAAACTTGTTTACATTATGTGCTTCAAACAAAATTGCAGACATCATTTCCAGTAAGTGATCAAAACTTAGCACAATTTTTTCCAATAAATACAAAATAGGATCTTTTCAAGGCAAAATAGTATATCAGAGGGAGCGCCCTCCCCTTCATTGTCAGAATACAATTGGGTACTCGGGAGGAAAACGTCATGATCTAATTCAGAAATTGGACCCTGCAATGGAGTAGAACTCCACTTTAGGGGTAGTAGATACAGACGCAGAGAGCAAGAGGGGAAATTAAATGAGATAACCCCCCTTTAGCTGACATTTCCAGGGAGGAGCCACAATTGGGGGAACCCCCTCTACTCTCCATATTCAGATCAAGGTCAATGTCCGGGAGGGTGAAATCTTCACCAATCACTGACTCTTTACAGACAACTGTTGCTACGTCATCACATCTTTCACTTCTCAAAGATAATTTTGAAGTGGATACTACACATATAGCCCACGATTGATACCCTCTAGAGATAAGCTTGGAAAACAACAGTCTTTCAAACTGCTATTGGAGGGGGTTCAGGGCATTAACTGAGCAGCAGTGGACAACTCCACAGCAGACACTGATAGAACATTTGGAAGCCGATGGACCAAACCCTCGTTGGCACTGCCAACCATCGCAGCCCCAGTGTCAACACTGGCCCTCATAGAACATCCATGGGCTAGAGAGGAGGACACGACCATGAGTGGTGAGATAGTGGGACCACAACACTGCTTCAGAGGCCACTTTAGGCATTTTCCGCAAAACACACAGTAATTACTGGATGGGATCTTCCAAGAAGTTGCTGGGATCTTTGAGCGCTTCTAGCGCCGCAAGTAGATTTAGTTACATATGGATTTTGGATAGCTGAAGAAGAAATTAGTCGCCCAGAGTGCAATTTCTTAAAAGTCATCGTCTTCTTACACAACTCACACAACCCCCTTCAGGGCCCGCGCCTACAAGTTTATTGGCAGTTGAGCAGTCCAAAGAAATGCTGCTCACATGCACCGATCAAGGACTCACAGTAAAAGACACTCAGCAATACCAACAAGACACTTAGGGCCACATGTAGTAATCCCATTTACCGACTCTAAAATACCGAATCATACCGATTCCGTATTTTAGAATTGGAAAATGGGTTGTAGGTCATTTTTCGGTAAAAAATACTGAATCGTTAAGATTCGGTATTTACCGAATCGGTATTTACCGATTCGGTAATTGCCATTCATTCCTATGGGCCTGGAGGCTCATAGAAATGAATGTCAGTTACCGAATCAGTAAATACCGATTTGGTAAAAGGAGGAAAACATTGGGCCAAGTCCTTGTTAAAGTGGCCAAAGCAAGAATGGAAACAAATGAGAGTATATCAGATAAGACGGCTAAGATATACCTTACAAATAGACAAAGATGTTATGAATGTAGTGAAACGGTAGGGCGCACATTGGCAGTCTGGGCAAGGCAGATGGCTGCTATAGGGGAAATTAGAGAGATTAAAGATTCTGCAGGAAACTCTCTCAAAGAGACGGAGGCAATAAGAGAGGTCTTTAGGCAGTTTTATATTAAATTATATGATGAGGGACATCCTAAAAATCCCAGCAAAATAGCCGACTACTTAAGGGATATACCCGGTGAGACCCTTTTAGGAGAGGATAGAGAGATCTTAGAAGCAGTGTGTGATATGGAGGAGGTTGAGCTGGCCATGCTAAGTCTCCCATCAGGTAAAGCGGCGGGACCTGACCAATTTCCTGTAGAGTTTTATAAGATATTCTGGGGAATACTTAAGCAAGATCTTCTGGATACAATCCAACAAGCTCAGAGTGGGGCATCGATACCAGCATCCTGGGCGGGGGCAGACATCGTAGTGATCTTAAAGAAAGGAAAGCCGGCTGATGAACCAGGGTCATATAGACCAATAACTTTGATGAATGCGGATACTAAAATATTTTCTAAGTTATTGGCCTTGAGATTTGCTAAAATGATTGGCAAGTTGGTTAGTATAAATCAGCATGGATTTATACCCGGGAGAGGCACAACCCATCATATAAGGAAAGTTATTACCTTGTTTGACGCCATAGAGATCCCAGGGGACCCGATGGCAACAATGCTACTGGATGCTGAGAAAGCATTTGATCGGGTCTCCTGGGATTATTTATGGGTTATCTTAGAAAGAGCTGGTTGTGGAGCAGGCTTTATAACAGCAATGAAAGCTTTATATACAACACCAACCGCTAGGGTAAGGGTCAACGCAGGATACACCCTCCCATTAAAAATTATGCGAGGGACACGGCAGGGATGTCCGTGCTCGCCGCTGCTATTTGCCTTATATATGGATCCCTACATACGTAAAATGGAAACTAACAATAATATCCCCCCAATTAAGACTAATAGGGGGGACTGTAAGATACTAGCGTATGCAGACGACGTGGCAATAGTTACCTCAGATCCCGCAGAATCCATAAGAGAAGTGGAGGCTGAGGCGATGCAGTTTGGCCAGGTATCAGGTTATGCTCTGAATACTTCTAAAACTCAAATCATACAAAACAATAAGGCAGGCTTTATTGATCCAAGGATAGTGACAGCAGGTACATATTTAGGGGTCACAATTACGTCAGAACTAGACAAACTAGTGGAATTGAATATAGCACCGATATTTGGTAAAACTAAACGAGAACTAGATAGATTGAATAAATTACATCTGTCAATAGTGGGGCGGGTAAATATTATTAAAATGATATTTCTCCCGAAATTTTTGTATATATTTAGGGCAATTCCACTGTTATTCGAGGCAAAATGGTTTAAGATCTGGGAGTACATGATAAATAGGTTCATATGGGCACAAGGGAAGACAAGAAGGGCACTAAGATACATGGAGTTACCGGGGGAGAGAGGCGGATGGGCTGTGCCGGATCTTAAATTATATTATTGAGCGGCCGCACTGCAATATATGGCTGGGCTACTGGGAGGGGCAGAAGCTGAAGGACAGGATCCATTGGGAACGGTTGCCATATACGCACTGGTCCTGAACTCAGAAGCAGAGAACGTATTACTGAAACAAACTGACTCTTCTTATTATAAAAGAACAAAATTTAAGACCGTATTGACAGCCTACAACATCTGGAAGGCTTTTACAAAAAGATTTGGATTAGGGAAGTATAATAGGTATACTAGGGTGATAGACAATGAGACACTTCCACGTGAGATTTTTTCAGACACGGTGTTTGCTGACTGGGGTAGGCGGGGGATAAGTAAACTGGGAGATATAATCGGGACTCAGGGAATGTTGCAATTTTCTGAAATACGAGAAAAATACGATCTGGATCAGAGACATTTTTTTAAGTTCCTGCAAGTTAGGAGTTTTATAGCGGCAAAGAAAGGAGGCCCGAACGGATTTAACACAAATCCAATATTGGATCTTATACAGGGAGGAGTAGGGGGTACAATTAAAAATCTATATGCTGAACTGATTAACAACAAAGTGGATGACCTGGAGAAACAAGAACAAAAATGGGCACATAAGTTGGGTATAGCCAAAGAAACATTCCAACTATCCTTAATTTGGGGGTAGGACATCCTTTGTTCAGCCCCACTCCAGGCGCAACACTTTAAAACCATTTACTCACTATACTATACCCCCGCAAGGATAGCACAGTGGGGGGGAAGCACGGGAGTTACTTGTCCTAGATGTGGCTAAGACCAAGCTGATATTGTGCATATGTTTGCGTCTTGCGCCCATCTACAAACGATTCGAGATGAAATTGAGATGTTTTTTAAAAAATCCTTAGGAATAGTACTGAAACTGACACCCCAAATTATTATTTTTGGGGTAATAGATGCAGAAGTACAACTAGATTTTAGCTATTTCTTGTTTGTGGCTATGGCGATATTACGGTTAGCAATTGCAACGGCTTGGCTGGATAAAATACCTCCAACTTATCAGGAATGGCTAGGCAGACTTTTGTCAGCCTACAGTCTAGAAAAGGCAATATATGCTAGGAAAGAGAGAAGAGGGAAAAAGTTAGGATTACAAATTTGGGGCCCGGTGACGAAGTGGAGGGATCAAGGAGCTGAGTTTACCCCGTAAAATGAGATGGTGAGCTAGATGTTCCTATATGTAATTTTGATACTGTTTGATGTGTTTTTTCTTTTTTTTCTCGTTTTTTTTTTTTCTTCTCTTTCCTGCTTAGCTTGTTAAAAGTATTTTGCTTTATTTGTATTATTATATGGTTCTTCCCTCATCATATAACTGAATCTTGGACAAGTGAAAGCATAGTAGAACTGTTATATAACTTATGTTTCCTTTTCTATGCTTGTGTTTTTTCTTTGTCTTTTGTATCATGATTGAATGTAAAACTGTAATTAAAGTACATGCCTTGTATCAGGGGGAAAAAGGGGGAAAAACATTTTCAATAAAAAGGATTAAAAAATAAAATAAAAAAAGGAGGAAAACATTGAAGTGTGGCAAGGTGTCACTTTGACACCCTGTTGCACCCCTCAATTGTGTATGGGTGCACATGTTGCAGACATACATGCCTTTAGGGCATGTATGTCTGCAACATGGCACTGAAGCAATTTGCATAAAATAGCTTTTTGTTTTTTTTTCGTTATTTACCACCAACTTGTAGTTGGTGGTAAATAACGAATCCTAACATGGGATAAGCACTCATTTAAGTGCTCCCTATATCGCAAATTCTGTAATTTACCGATTCGGTATTATAAGGAATCGATAATTTACCGATTCCTTTAAATCCCGAATCGGTAAATTACCGAATTTGTAATCTAGGCCACCTACATCTCTGTAGCCTAGAAACGGTCGGCGGCCGTTACCGACCGGTATTGGGCGACCTACATCTGGCCCTAAATAACCTGTGTCAACTGTACCTCTGCAAAAAATGGCACCAGTGACTGAATCAGTAGTCGCTTCCAGACGAGGTGATATATAACAGTCATAGAGGACAATGACAACAAAATTAGCAGAGATAGGAGTGATAAAGAGAGGGCAACCATCAGGCAGCAGGAGAAGCCCAGGTTCAGGCGGGTAGATGAAAATGTGAATATGTGCTCAAAGAACATGCTCCCCTCTGGGAGGCAAAAGCAACACCAACCAAATGCCGGCAGCCTCAGCACCACCAGGGGGACCTGCGGTCTAAGCCTCTAATGCACCTAAAATGCCACTGAGGCACAAGATCACAATGGCCACCTCACCTCACCAACACCACCTTGCATCACTGACACTACTGTCTGCCTCCTGCCTTCCGGAGTGGGGGAAGAAGATGCCACAACTGACAGAATTTTTGGAGGCTGAGCCAAAAACCCCTCCACAGAAGGACTCTCCTGCTGGCCGCTAACAAAACCACGGGCTGTGGCTGGCTCGCAGACTGCCACAATCAAAAGGCCCCCTTTGCGTGGTGATGGGAGAGCTTATAGAAGCCTGAAGAAGGGCTGCAGGGCTCAGCTCAGCACCCAACAAGAATTCCTCAGGGCTCACTATGCGGGCACAGAACTTGGACCCGGGCCCGCTTCCTCCGCTGACTCCGCCCTCAATGAAACTTTCAGGCACATGGGACAAAGCTAACCCTGGGTGGCCAACTACGCTACTCTCGCGAAGTTTGCGTAGTTAGTGCTACTACGCGCTACGCGAATTGCACGTAGCACAGTGCAAAGTCGCATAGCGTAGTTGCCATTTTTTACTCGCTAAAGTTCCTTAACGTCAAGTTGGTGACCGCTAGCGAGCAAAATGACATCCCGGCGAGACTTTTTCCTCGTTCGCGATCAGCAACTTCAAGTTGGCGATCGCAAACGAGGAAAATAAACCTCCCGGAGAGAACGCGGGGAGGTCAGGTTTCTCATTGCGAGTGGTCGTGTATGCTCGCGATGAGAAACTACCAGTCCACGTTGAGAAAGCTGCCGCCCGAGTAAAAATCTACTAGAGTGGCAGAAAACAACAGCTCACACTGTGCGAGATGCTGTTTTCAATGATTGCACAGTGCGGATAAGCATCCGGCACTGTGCTATCATCGCAAACAGCGAACTACGCAGTTTGCGTAGCGCTACGCATATCTCGCGTAGTGCGAAGTGCACTTCGCATAGCTACGTGTAGCGCAACTATGCGAACTTCGCCCAGGGTTAGACAAAGCCTTGGAGTGCAGAGCTCAACAGCTCGCTACCTCCACTCCTCTCCTCACAGAAATTGGAGCCTGAGGTCAGAAGGCGTGGTAGGAAAAAATAATTGCACCTGGCAATAGCAAATGTAGCATTTTTTTCAGCGCAGTCAATTTACCCTCCTTTCTGTTTTACCACATCCACTCTAACTTGAGTACAATTTCTGTTGTGAAAAATTCAGAAACATTTCTGCTTCTCTTATCTGATATTTTTCCCTGAGTTGTTGTGATTCTCCTAAGTCTTAATTGTTGGTTAAAGGACAAGTTTTCAATTAACGATTTTGGATCAAAGCGTCTAGCATCTATTATAGCATTTTTATCACGTTTTTTAACATGAAGATCTGTAATACATTTCTTTGGAGAGATGCGTATTTTCAAGTCTAGAAAAATACTTCTGGTTGCCATATATTTAAGGTGAATTCGTTTCCAAATTCATTAGAGTTCTTCTTCTGTACCTTTCCATAATCCATAATCGTCTGTGTATCACCACCACTGTAATATGTGAGCTTTAGATGTTAGTGTGTTAATATCTCTTCTATTCCACTTGATGGATAAAGATACTCATATATGTTTTGGTCATTTTGTTGGCCATCAAAAATCCCATTGTCTACAAGAACATGTCATCACCAATTTTAAATTAAGTATGGTACAAGATGATAAGTTTATGTGGAAATCTCCTTTCTCATGGAACATTTGGTATGCTAGGATCAATGTTCCCACGGCCTCCTTATCTTCCTTCTTTGGGTACTGCCCTTTAGAACCACGGGTAAACAATGCAGTCATCAATGACTGAACATTCTTCAAGTATTAATGAAATGTCGGTTTTATCTCCAATCAGTGATAGTGTTAGACCTGGCATCATTGGCATGAGTCTCTCCTCCATTTTTTCTGTTTGCCTCCTCTGTTTACGATGTTTTTGCTGGTATATTGCTTTGGGCACTGTGCCACTGCTGACCAGTGCCACAGTGCAAGTGCTCCCTATGTGAAATTGATATATTGATTGGATTCCATGTTTGGCTTATTTGGTTTACTGTCAGTCCCTAGTAGAGTGCACCAGGAGTGCCAGGGCTTGTAAATACAAATGCTGCTAGTGGGCTTGCAGCACGTGTTGTGCCACCCACAGAAGCGGCCTAGTAAAAGTATGTCTGATGGTCTGCCATTGCTAGACCACGTGCAGTCTGGTACTGTCACGCAGACTGCGCAAGTACACCTACTTGCCAGTCCCTAAACCTTTCCTTAACTTCATGTTAGTCACCCCTATGGTAGGCCCAAGGGCAGGGTGCATTGTAAGCATAAGGTAGGACAAGCCTGACAAGGTTGGCATGTCCTAATAGTGAATTACAGCCATATTCGTTTTTCACTATTGTAAGGTAACCTGCTCTCCATCAGTTAGAATGGGCTGCCAGGATTATTAATGCTATAATCCTAGCGGGCTCGGGGAGCATGGTGCAATGTCGAGTTTGGTATCCCTGAACTCAGGGTTTAATAACGCATCCGTTTGGGTGGATGGTTTTTGGACTCTGTGTTTGAAAATAGCACTTTTAGAAAGTAGCTATTTTCTTGTCTAACTGTCTACCGGTCTCTGCTGGTTCTGGTGTGCGTGTGACAGGAGCTGGGTGGCTCCAGAGGTCTGAATGAGTCAGTGGGGGATGAGTGGGGCATTTGCATTGAGAGTAGGGGAAGAGTAGCTCCTGATAGCCTGCCCTGCCTGATACAATGCTGGCTCCGCCCCCCTGCCGGGCGGTTGATGACTCTGTGCCTGCCTGGGACTTTCCTGGCCCACCTCCTGCCGGGCAACTGATGGCCCTGCCCCTGCCAGTGACAATGCTGGCTCCGCTCCTGCTGGGCGGCTGAAGACTCTGCCCTGCACAGTGAATAGGCCAGGTGCCTCGACCTGGCAACACCCACAACAAACCCAGGATAGGGGGAAATTCCCCTGCATGGACAAAGGGATCAAACCCAAAAAGGGGTATAAGAGAAGGACCCCTGAACCAAGAATTTAGATCACTTCTGACAAGGAAACCTGAACCAAGGACAAGAAGCCTGCTGATCCAAGGACTGCCTACCCCTTCTGCCAGAGTGCTGTTTGTTGGGGGAATACTGCATTGCTTCTTTATTTTTGCCAAGGAACCAGGAGAGAGGAACTGTGTGTGTACTCTCAATCTTTGCTAAGAAAATCTCCAAGGGCTGGAAGAGTGCCAGTCTCCTGTTGAAGTCACAGGGCTAAAGGACTTCATCTGCTTAAAGTGCTATTTGCTGGAATTTGTGAATCCAGCACCTCTGAAAGAATCCAGCAATCTCGACGCCGACGGACGCCGCCGAATCCAGCTTGACATCGTGAGTAACGGCTCCAGTGTCCCGCTTCCTCGACGCCGGCCGCCGGGCCCGATCGACGCCAGCAGCAACGCCAGTGAGTAGTGAGTTCGGCTCCAGCTCCACGTGACCTCGTGTCTGCACCGCCGCTGATCGCATCGACTTCGAGCCCTCTCGACGCCGTGAGCGCTGCTCACTCTTGCAACATCGACATCGACGACGCCGTATCCTGCTTCATCTCGTGAGCGCTGCTCCTGCCTGACTTCGGTCGACGCCGCTGCAGATCGCCCCGACTCCGAGGCCCGATCGACGCCGAAGACGCGACGCCGGACATCTCGACGCCGCTGATCATCGAGTGCTTCACTTTTCCAAGGTACTGTGTTGTTGGGGTCTGTGCGACTCCGGGCTCGACGTAGCGCTCCTCGCGGTCGACGCCGAACCTTTGGATTAACTTTGCCTCGACGTCGTGTGACTCCCGTGTGGGTTACATTGTTGCCAAGAACTGTGTTTTAGAGAAGAAGAGTTGCTTTTGATACTAAAGACTTTTGTGCTAAGAAGAAACCGTGCTTGAACTATTATTTTTCCTTCCAAGAGTATTTATTAAGACTGTGGTATATTTTTGTCGTTATTTGGTCTTGTGCTAAGCCTTATATAAAAATCCTTATTTTTATAATACTACTGTGTCGTGTCCATTTGTAGTGTATTCACTTTATTACTGTATGTGGTCATAAATGCTTAACGCACTGCCTCTGAGATAAGCCTGTCTGCTTTGCCAAGCTACCAAGGGGGTGAGCAGGGGTTATCTAAGTGTGTGATCCCCTTGCCCTGACTAGAAAAGGTGTGTCCCTATTTGTCAGAAGTGTATACCTCTGCCAACTAGAGACAGCCGCTTCTAACATTGGTGGCAGCGGTGGGATTTGAACTTTGCATTTATGACCCATGTGCAGTGATTAGTGTGCGCTACATAGTGAAAGCAGACCATAGCGCAGCCACAATCTGTTTTGGTTGGATATTCTATTTTTGTTCTCCAATTTCCTGAAGCTTGATTTTTGAAACTGCCAGTTTTGACCATGAGTGACGCCGGAGTCACTGCCCCTGTTGTTGTGGTGGAGGAGTTTGATAGGAGCAAGATAAAGGATTACAAGTCACAGCAGCTGAAATCCTTTTGCAAACAATTTAAAGTTCCTACAACAGGCCTCAAAGTTAAGGAAGATTATTTTAAAGCATTGCAGGCCTGGTTAGAGGCCAGAGATCCCTCTGATCCGGTGGTGGTACCGACAGGGGAAGGGGAGGAGGAAGTGCCCGTGAATGGGCCTGTATCCCCTCCTGGCAGCAGTGTTTCCTCCAAAGGTCTTTCTCCTGAAGAAAGAGAAGAAAGGGCGAAGGAGCGAGCATACAACATGGAAATGGCAAAACTTAAGATAAATGGGCAGTTGGAGATAGAGAATGCAAGGGGCAGGAGAGAAGCTGATATGGAGATCAAAAGGTTAGAGTTTGAAAGAGAGAAGTTAGCTTTTGAGCGTGATGCTAGGATGAGGGAGTTGGAGCTCAAAGCTAAAGAGTTAGAATTGAATCCCTCTGGTGGCAGCATCCCATCTGTGCCTGCAGAAAGTAGGTTTTATTTTCCCAAAGATGTGATCAAAGATTTTCAGAATAATGAGGATATTGGTCAATGGTTTAAAGCATATGAGTTAGCATTGTTGGCCCACCGGGTCCCTGAGAAGGATTGGGGAGCGGGGTTGTGGGGTCGCTTTGTGAATGAGGGAAGAGATACCCTGTTAGACATGCCTGTTGAGGATAGGATGTCTTATACTCATATGAAAGATGCTTTAATGTTAAGGTATGGCCTAACCCCAGAAAAGTACAGACAGGCCTTTAGAGAATGTAAGAAGTTGCCTGGTACTACGTGGGTTGAATATGTGTCATTTTTTTGCAGAGCCATGGATGGTTGGGTAAAGGGCAGCAAAGTGGAAAGTTATGATGCTCTTTATGATTTTTTTGCTTGGGAGCACTTGTCTAATAACTGTTTTCCAGAGCTGCGCCAGCACCTTATTGATAGCAAGATATCTAACCCTAGTAAACTTGCTGAGGAGGCGGACCGCTGGGTCAGTACCAGGGTCCACAAGGGTCCCATGGGAGACTCAGCCAAAGGTGGGCAGGGTCCCCAGCAGAAGAGTGGGGGGGACAAGGGCAAACAGAGGGAGTTCCAGAAAGGGCCCCAAAGTAATCCCCAAGGGAACCAAGGAAAGGGTTCCCAGCCTCCCCCAGATAAGAAATCAGAGGCCCCGACAGGTAAACCTGTTTGTAGGGGCCCAATGACCTGCTTCGCTTGTAAGCAGGTGGGGCACCGTTTTTATGATCCTCAGTGTCCCTTGAAGAACTCTAGTGCACCACCCAGTGCACCACCCCGTCAGTTGGCGAGTGTAGCCCTGGGAGGGGAGGAGATGGTTGCCCATGGTGGGGAGGGTCCCGCAGAGATGTCCCTGGTCTCTCTAGGAGACATGGAATTGGTCCCTCTACCCCCTCTGCCTAGTAACACTAAGAAATATAGGCAGTGGGTGACCATTAATGGCCATAGAGTGGAAGCTCTCAGAGACACCGGAGCGAGTGTGACAGCTGTCAAGTGTCACTTGGTGTCCAGAGAGCAGGTTGTTCCCCGCGCATTCTACCCTGTGATAGCTGCTGACTACTCCCAGAGAGAGTGTGAGGTAGCTCAGGTTCCCTTTGAATGGGGGGGTTTCAGGTACTCTTCAGGTTGCTGTAAGGCCCGCCATGCCTGTTGATTGTCTCCTGGGCAATGATTTAGAAGACTCCCCTTGGGCTAAGGTGGAGAGGGAGACACATTTGAAAAGGTTGGGTGTGCCAGAGTGGGTGTGTGCAACCACTCGATCCATGACAGCAAGTAAGGGTGTTGATGGGGTTCTGGAGCCTGAAAGTATGGCCCAGGACCCAGCTGTGAAGAGAAGAGGCAGGGGGCGTGGGAAACCGTCCCCCGTAGTTCCCGTGGTCCAGGAGGAGGCAGACCTTGAGGGGTATGCCCTGGAACCCACAGGTGAACAAGTTGCTGAACTGGGAGACCTGCCCGAGCTGACCCACTGGCAGCAGGATGGTGGTCCCTCCAGGGAGGAATTCTGTGCAGAACAGAAAGTGTGCCCTTCTCTTGTGGGTATGAGGCAGCAGCCCAAACCTCAGGTGATCAGTCAGGGTCACATTTTGTTTACTGGGAGAACGACCTCCTGTATAGCGAGCCTAAGGCTGCTGAGCCTGGGTCAGCCCGTGTGCTGGTGGTACCCCAGCGCTTCAGAGCCTTCCTACTGGGTTTGGCTCATGACGTTCCGTTAGCTGGACATCTGGGGCAGGACAAGACCTATGACAGGCTTGTCACCCATTTTTATTGGCCTCAGATGAGAAGGGATACAGATATCCATTGCAAGACCTGTCAAACTTGCCAGGCAAGTGGGAAAAGCGGGCGGAAGCAGAAGGCTCCCCTCCAACCTTTTCCCGTGGTCAGTACCCCCTTTGACCGGGTGGGGATTGACATTGTTGGGCCCCTGGACCCCAAGACAGCCCTGGGCAACAGGTTCATCCTGGTCTTGGTGGACCATGCCACACGGTTCCCGGAAGCCATCCCTCTCAGAACAGTGACGGACCCCGTGGTGGGACGGGCACTGATGGGTGTTTTCTCCCGGATGGGGTTCCCCAGAGAGGTGGTGTCAGACCGGGGCACCAACTTCATTTCCAACTATATGAAGTCTCTGTGGAAGGAGTGTGGGGTAACCTACAAGTTCACCACTCCTTACCACCCTCAAGGTAATGGGTTGGTTGAAAGATTCAACCGTACCCTTAAAGGCATGATTATGGGTCTTGAAGAACCAATGAGGCGTAAACGGGACGTCCTCTTGCCATGCCTGTTGTTTGCTTACCGTGAGGTGCCACAGAAGTCTCTAGGGTTCAGCCCCTTTGAGCTTTTGTATGGTCACCCGGTAAGAGGACCTTTAAGTCATTATGGTCACATAAATGGTGGACATCTAAAGAAACTATTCACAACCTCCCAGATGAACTTCTGCCCCCAACGATTATACCATCTAACAATATGCGTAGGTTAAGGTGGGCAGGTGTTAAGGCAGACCAACAGACCCTTGTAAAAATAAGTGCTGCGGCTGACAAGGCAATCATGGCATTGGAGAATGTAGACGGGTGTTCACAGGGCAATAAGGATATTATAAATGCACATACTATTCTTTTCACGGAAGTCAAAGGCTTCTTTGTGAAACCTGTGAACAAGAGGGCCTGCCCTTGCAAATCAGCAAAATGGTATAACTCTGCCTGTAGGACGGCTAGATTAAATCTAGGAGCTGCAATTAAAGGTAAAAATTTGGACGAGATCCGTTCAGCCAGGAAGCACTACAAAAATTGTATTGTAAGGGCTAAAAGAGATTGGGACGAAGAATACTGGCTGAAGCTAAAGGATGCAAGCGATCGTAAACATTCCAGACTCTTTTGGCATATCGTCAAATGGGGTCATGATAGGCCTCCAGAAACTCCCAATAACAACGTCTCGCATGATGCGTGGGTTAAATTTTTCAGTGAGCAGTACTCTTCCAGGGATCAACTTTTTAATAGTGCAAGTCCAAAGTACCTGTATGCAGATGATGACATCTTTGTGCAAAGTGAAGTACTGTCTGCCCTGAAATCTGTTCACCCTGGCAGAGCACCGGGTATAGACGGAGTCCCTGCGGATGTCTTTCTAAATGACACCGACAGGTGGAGTAAATATATCTGTCTCTTATTGAATCATATTGCCAAGGGAGCAGAAATCCCGGTATCATGGTGTGGTGCTGTTATTATTCCAGTTTATAAAAAGGGAGACCGTGCCCAACCTTGCAATTACCGCCCAATTAGCTTAATTGACACAGTACAAAAAGTTGTTGGACGTGTAATTATTAACAATTTGTTAGATTGGGCTGAGGAGCAGAATGTTTTATCCCCCTTCCAGGCTGGGTTCCGCAGGGCAACCAGCACTGTGGACCAGGTCTTCCGTTTTCAATTGATACAATGGAGGACCGTGGTACTGGGAGGATGCAGCCTTTATGCAGCGTTTGTTGACCTGCGGGCTGCATTCGACCTGGTGCCAAGGGCAAAATTGTGGGAGGTCCTTGCAGCTCTAGGGGTCCCAAAGATTATTTTAACGATGATTATGAGACTCCACGAGGGCACTTATGCCAAAATTCAATGGGGTGGCTATGGCAACGACACTATTGATTTTCCAGTTGCCAGAGGCGTCCGTCAGGGTTGCTCAATGGCACCAACGCTTTTTACTCTTTTTATCAATGGAGTCGTTGCCCGCATGCAATCACAGGCAGTGGATGCCCCTTCCCTTGCAGGTGCAAAAGTCCCTATTTTAATGTTTGCTGACGACACCCTAATTTTATCAAAATCCCCCAGCGGTCTTCAAAAGGCTTTGGTAATTTTTGACAAATTTTGTAGCGACCACGGCCTGGAGGTCAACGCCGATAAAACAAAGCTCATGGCTTTTAATCCATGTAGAAATTTTAAATCTAAAATAACCATGAGTGGGCGTTGCCTCGAAGTAGTAAATTCTTTTACCTACCTGGGTATTCATATTTCAAATGACAACAGATGGAACCAACATATAAACATCGCAGTTTTAAGACACAAACAACTGGCTGGTACCATCATTAAGGAGCATTTTAAATCTCTGACAAAACCAATCAAACCTCCTTTGATCATATACGAGGCCAAGGCCTTGGGGTCAGCCCTGTATGGGGCTGAGCTGTGGGGTCAAGAAAATCTTCTGGACCTTCAGGTCTCAGAAAATAATTTTCTTCGTAAACTCACAGGTACCCCTCAGAGTAGTCCCCTTTTGCCTCTTAGATACGATCTCGGTAGGAAAGAAATATCGGTAATGTGCAAATTACGTCCAATATTATACTGGCGTAGAATCTGGACCACCCCTGAGTTGTCACAATATGCAGCTGGGTTTGCTGATGTCATCAAAGCAGACCGATTTCACAAAATCAAATGGTTTAGATTTTTAAAAGCAGCATTAGGCGAACTAGGGTTAGCTGAACTGTGGTGCGACCCAACTGGGTCGTCCTTCCCAACTAAGGAATTTATAAAAAATCTTTTCTGGGAACAGGTAGAAAACAGGAGCCTTCTTAGTAACAACCATGGGTCTATGACGGTTATTTTTCTTGAAGCTAAGCTCTTCCCCATGTATGAAATCTATTGGGATTTAATAACGAAACCCATGGATAGGAAACTGTTTTTCCAAATGAGGGCTGGCTCTCTACCTCTGTGTAATCTAACTGCAAAATGGAGTGAGGGAAGTCCAGCTCTATGCCCAGTCTGTGGGGAAGGAAAGGAAACGTTGGGTCATTTTTTGTTCTCTTGTTATGCATATTCTGTTCCTAGACGTGTTTGGTTGGCTCCTATGTCTAGAAATCTGGGTACTAAAAGTAGCATGGTAGCTTTACGTATAATAAAAACTACCTCCTTAAATTGGATCACCATAGCGACCGCAAAGTTTTTGGGGTGGTCGTGGGTAATCAGGCAGAGATTGCTAGTAGGGTAACTACTCTCTGCTTAGTGAACAGAGATTGCTAGATCATCTACTCTCTGTTCCCCATGCGGGGTGTCTGATCTGTTTTAACTTATTTTTATCATGTGAACTTTGCACTTTTTGTCAATATATAGTTGTTAAATGAATTTTTAATCACCTTTTAAAATACTTTGTGCTAAAGTCATATTCGAAACTGTAATTTAATTGTATTTTTATTATGTGTTTGTTTGTCTGCTTTTATGAGTAATACTCGAATAAAGCACTTTTGAATTGAATTGAATTGCTTACCGTGAGGTGCCACAGAAGTCTCTAGGGTTCAGCCCCTTTGAGCTTTTGTATGGTCACCCGGTAAGAGGACCTTTAAGTCTGGTCAAAGAAGGCAGGGAGCAATCTCCCAGGAAACCTCCCCAGGATGTATACAGTTACATGCTGGCCTTTAGGAACCAGACTAGGCGCTTCAGAGATCTTGCTCAGGCAAATCTGGAGGCCAGCCAGGAAGAGATGAAGCGGTGGTACGACCGGAATGCCACTCTGGTGGAGCTTCAACCTGGACAGAAAGTTTGGGTCATGTCCCCTGTGGAACCTTGTGCGCTCAAGGACAGGTGGACTGGACCATTTGAGGTTGTGGAGAAAAAGAGCGATGTCACCTACATGGTGGACTTAAAGTCTCCCAGGAACCCCTTGCGGGTCCTGCATGTCAACCGTTTAAAGCCCCACTTAGAAAGGTCCGAAGTGGGCATGCTCCTAGCTACAGATGCTGGAATGGGGGAGGAGAGTGAGCCTCTTCCTGACCTCCTGTCTGCAAAAGAGCAAGATGGGTCAGTGGATGGTGTTGTCCTCTCTGACACACTGACCCCTGAACAGCAGCAGGATTGTCGCCAATTGTTGGGACAATTCCCTGATCTGTTTTCCTTGATTCCTGGTGTCACTCAGTGGTGTGTCCATGATGTGGACACCGGGGACAGCACTCCTGTGAAGCACAAGGCTTACAGAGTGACTGACAAGGTCAGAGCATACATCAAGGAGGAGGTCTCCAAAATGTTTGCCTTAGGGGTGGTTGAGTCCTCTAGCAGTCCTTGGGCCAGCCCAGTGGTCTTGGTCCCAAAGGCTGCAGCGCCTGGTGCTTCACCGGAACTTCGGTTCTGTGTGGATTACCGAGGACTCAATTCAGTCACCAAGACTGACGCGCACCCCATCCCCAGAGCTGATGAGCTCATAGATCGGTTGGGGGCTGCCCGGTACCTTAGTACGTTTGATCTAACGTCTGGGTACTGGCAGATCGCCCTGACTGATGGGGCAAAAGAGAGGTCAGCATTCTCCACACCAGATGGGCACTACCAGTTCCGGGTTATGCCCTTTGGGATGAAGAATGCCCCTGCCACCTTCCAGAGGTTGGTTAACCAGGTCTTGGCTGGACTGGAGGATTTCAGTGCCGCCTACCTGGACGACATCGCAGTGTTCAGCGCCAGCTGGGAGGAACACTTGCGCCACATCCAGGAAGTGTTGTTGGCCCTGCGCAGAGCAGGCCTCACAATCAAAGCCAGTAAGTGCCAGATTGGGCAGGGCTCAGTGGTGTACTTGGGGCACCAAGTAGGGAGTGGCAAGGTGGCCCCCCCTGCAACCCAAGATTGATACCATCCTGGCATGGGCACCGCCCAAAACCCAGACTCAGGTGAGAGCCTTCTTGGGTCTCACGGGTTATTACAGGAGGTTTGTCAAGGATTATGGTAACATTGTGCACCCCTTGACGTCGCTGACTTCCAGGAAGCAGCCAAGACTTGTGATCTGGACTGACGCCTGTCAGACGGCCTTTGACACCCTGAAAACTGCAATGTGCACAGCACCCATACTCCAGGCACCCGACTTTTCTAAAGAATTTGTTGTCCAGACGGACGCTTCAGAGCATGGCGTGGGGGCTGTTCTAGCTCAGGTGAATGAAGAGGGCCGAGACTTACCTGTAGCCTTCATCAGCAGGAGGTTACTTCCCAGGGAACAGAGGTGGAGTGCGATAGAGAGAGAAGCATTTGCTGTGGTCTGGGCGCTGAAGAAGCTAAGACCCTACCTGTTTGGGACTCACTTCCGGGTTCAGACAGACCACAGGCCCCTCAGATGGTTGATGCAAATGAGGGGTGAGAATCCAAAGCTGTTGAGGTGGTCTATTTCCCTACAGGGGATGGACTTCACGGTGGAACACCGCCCTGGCACAGATCACGCCAATGCTGATGGTCTGTCCAGATTTTTCCGCCTTAGTGATGAGGACTCCCTAGGGTAAGGGTAGTTCTCCCCACATTTCAGCTGGAGGGGACACGTGTTAGACCTGGCATCATTGGCATGAGTCTCTCCTCCATTTTTTCTGTTTGACTCCTCTGTTTACGATGTTTTTGCTGGTATATTGCTTTGGGCACTGTGCCACTGCTGATCAGTGCCACAGTGCAAGTGCTCCCTATGTGAAATTGATATATTGATTGGATTCCATGTTTGGCTTATTTGGTTTACTGTCAGTCCCTAGTAGAGTGCACCAGGAGTGCCAGGGCTTGTAAATACAAATGCTGCTAGTGGGCTTGCAAAAACAACAAGTGATGGACTGAATTTGGCTCAATGTCACACACTCCCCCAGTCAAAAGATCTGGGCCCAAATCCATCGTTTTTTTGCACTCCACACCACCCTGGGTTAGACAATGGCGATATGCAAATCAGCTCTGACCCTGTTGCCCCATGGGAACAGTCCAGTCCGAACTACAAAAGCCATGTCCTTCCCAGAACGGAATCAAGCATCCGAGGACCGGACCGGTTTCGAGGTAACACCTCTCTTCAGCCCGGCTAGCTTGACTCCAAGTGGTGTGGAGTGCCTGGGACCCACGTCTGGGCATCCCCAGCGCACTTAGGGCGGCAATTGCAAAAACAACAAGTGATGGACTGAATGTGGATCAATGTCACACACTCCCCCAGTCAAAAGATCTGGGCCCAAATCCATCGTTTTTTTGCACTCCACACCACCCTGGGTTAGACAATGGCGATATGCAAATCAGCTCTGACCCTGTTGCCCCATGGGAACAGTCCAGTCCGAACTACAAAAGCCATGTCCTTCCCAGAACGGAATCAAGCATCCGAGGACCGGACCGGTTTCGAGGTAACACCTCTCTTCAGCCCGGCTAGCTTGACTCCAAGTGGTGTGGAGTGCCTGGGACCCACGTCTGGGCATCCCCAGCGCACTTAGGGCGGCAATTGCAAAAACAACAAGTGATGGACTGAATGTGGATCAATGTCACACACTCCCCCAGTCAAAAGATCTGGGCCCAAATCCATCGTTTTTTTGCACTCCACACCACCCTGGGTTAGACAATGGCGATATGCAAATCAGCTCTGACCCTGTTGCCCCACGGGAACAGTCCAGTCCGAACTACAAAAGCCATGTCCTTCCCAGAACGGAATCAAGCATCCGAGGACCGGACCGGTTTCGAGGTAACACCTCTCTTCAGCCCGGCTAGCTTGACTCCAAGTGGTGTGGAGTGCCTGGGACCCACGTCTGGGCATCCCCAGCGCACTTAGGGCGGCAATTGCAAAAACAACAAGTGATGGACTGAATGTGGATCAATGTCACACACTCCCCCAGTCAAAAGATCTGGGCCCAAATCCATCGTTTTTTTGCACTCCACACCACCCTGGGTTAGACAATGGCGATATGCAAATCAGCTCTGACCCTGTTGCCCCATGGGAACAGTCCAGTCCGAACTACAAAAGCCATGTCCTTCCCAGAACGGAATCAAGCATCCGAGGACCGGACCGGTTTCGAGGTAACACCTCTCTTCAGCCCGGCTAGCTTGACTCCAAGTGGTGTGGAGTGCCTGGGACCCACGTCTGGGCATCCCCAGCGCACTTAGGGCGGCAATTGCAAAAACAACAAGTGATGGACTGAATGTGGATCAATGTCACACACTCCCCCAGTCAAAAGATCTGGGCCCAAATCCATCGTTTTTTTGCACTCCACACCACCCTGGGTTAGACAATGGCGATATGCAAATCAGCTCTGACCCTGTTGCCCCATGGGAACAGTCCAGTCCGAACTACAAAAGCCATGTCCTTCCCAGAACGGAATCAAGCATCCGAGGACCGGACCGGTTTCGAGGTAACACCTCTCTTCAGCCCGGCTAGCTTGACTCCAAGTGGTGTGGAGTGCCTGGGACCCACGTCTGGGCATCCCCAGCGCACTTAGGGCGGCAATTGCAAAAACAACAAGTGATGGACTGAATGTGGATCAATGTCACACACTCCCCCAGTGGGCTTGCAGCACGTGTTGTGCCACCCACAGAAGCGGCCTAGTAAAAGTATGTCTGATGGTCTGCCATTGCTAGACCACGTGCAGTCTGGTACTGTCACGCAGACTGCGCAAGTACACCTACTTGCCAGTCCCTAAACCTTTCCTTAACTTCATGTTAGTCACCCCTATGGTAGGCCCAAGGGCAGGGTGCATTGTAAGCATAAGGTAGGACAAGCCTGACAAGGTTGGCATGTCCTAATAGTGAATTACAGCCATATTCGTTTTTCACTATTGTAAGGTAACCTGCTCTCCATCAGTTAGAATGGGCTGCCAGGATTATTAATGCTATAATCCTAGCGGGCTCGGGGAGCATGGTGCAATGTCGAGTTTGGTATCCCTGAACTCAGGGTTTAATAACGCATCCGTTTGGGTGGATGGTTTTTGGACTCTGTGTTTGAAAATAGCACTTTTAGAAAGTAGCTATTTTCTTGTCTAACTGTCTACCGGTCTCTGCTGGTTCTGGTGTGCGTGTGACAGGAGCTGGGTGGCTCCAGAGGTCTGAATGAGTCAGTGGGGGATGAGTGGGGCATTTGCATTGAGAGTAGGGGAAGAGTAGCTCCTGATAGCCTGCCCTGCCTGATACAATGCTGGCTCCGCCCCCCTGCCGGGCGGCTGATGACTCTGTGCCTGCCTGGGACTTTCCTGGCCCACCTCCTGCCGGGCACCTGATGGCCCTGCCCCTGCCAGTGACAATGCTGGCTCCGCTCCTGCTGGGCGGCTGAAGACTCTGCCCTGCACAGTGAATAGGCCAGGTGCCTCGACCTGGCAACACCCACAACAAACCCAGGATGGGGGGACATTCCCCTGCATGGACAAAGGGATCAAAGCCAAAAAGGGGTATAAGAGAAGGACCCTTGAACCAAGAATTTAGATCACTTCTGACAAGGAAACCTGAACCAAGGACAAGAAGCCTGCTGATCCAAGGACTGCCTACCCCTTCTGCCAGAGTGCTGTTTGTTGGGGGAATCCTGCATTGCTTCTTTATTTTTGCCAAGGAACCAGGAGAGAGGAACTGTGTGTGTACTCTCAATCTTTGCTAAGAAAATCTCCAAGGGCTGGAAGAGTGCCAGTCTCCTGTTGAAGTCACAGGGCTAAAGGACTTCATCTGCTTAAAGTGCTATTTGCTGGAATTTGTGAATCCAGCACCTCTGAAAGAATCCAGCAATCTCGACGCCGACGGACGCCGCCGAATCCAGCTCGACATCGTGAGTAACGGCTCCAGTGTCCCGCTTCCTCGACGCCGGCCGCCGGGCCCGATCGACGCCAGCAGCAACGCCAGTGAGTAGTGAGTTCGGCTCCAGCTCCACGTGACCTCGTGTCTGCACCGCCGCTGATCGCATCGACTTCGAGCCCTCTCGACGCCGTGAGCGCTGCTCACTCTTGCAACATCGACATCGACGATGCCGTATCCTGCTTCATCTCGTGAGCGCTGCTCCTGCCTGACTTCGGTCGACGCCGCTGCAGATCGCCCCGACTCCGAGGCCCGATCGACGCCGAAGACGCGACGCCCGACATCTCGACGCCGCTGATCATCGAGTGCTTCACTTTTCAAAGGTACTGTGTTGTTGGGGTCTGTGCGACTCCGGGCTCGACGTAGCGCTCCTCGTGGTCGACGCCGAACCTTTGGATTAACTTTGCCTCGACGTCGTGCGACTCCCGTGTGGGTTACATTGTTGCCAAGAACTGTGTTTTAGAGAAGAAGAGTTGCTTTTGATACTAAAGACTTTTGTGCTAAGAAGAAACCGTGCTTGAACTATTATTTTTCCTTCCAAGAGTATTTATTAAGACTGTGGTATATTTTTGTCGTTATTTGGTCTTGTGCTAAGCCTTATATAAAAATCCTTATTTTTATAGTACTACTGTGTCGTGTCCATTTGTAGTGTATTCACTTTATTACTGTATGTGGTCATAAATGCTTAACGCACTGCCTCTGAGATAAGCCTGTCTGCTTTGCCAAGCTACCAAGGGGGTGAGCAGGGGTTATCTAAGTGTGTGATCCCCTTGCCCTGACTAGAAAAGGTGTGTCCCTATTTGTCAGAAGTGTATACCTCTGCCAACTAGAGACAGCCGCTTCTAACAGATAGTATCAGTTTTAGCAGTTGTTTCTAGTAGTCCTCTGAGTACTTTTCCAGGGGTACCTAGTATGATCCTTATCCCGCTACAATAAGTCTCAATAGAGGGATTGTGGGTTTTTTGTGGATCTTGCCTACCCAATATAATATTGGCTTTATTCCTTCAGTTTCTAAAATAACTTTTTCTCATACTCGTCAATCCATGTGTTTTTAAATATAATCGCCATAAACCACCTGACTGGACGCCATAAACCACCTGACTTTGCCGTTTGCCGTTTGAGGAGGAAGGAAGGACCGCTACCACTCGCGGAACCCGCTCCGCGGGTCCCGCTTCGCTGCTGCCATCACCGGACACACAGGTAGCTGCTGGGTGCGTGAGCGTGAGACAGGGCTGCGAGCGTAGGATCCGGGACTCGCTTTCCCAGGAGTCCCGGTAATCCTCAGGCCGAGTCACCTGGCCCGCTCTCCCTGACCGCCCCGCCCACCCAACACCTGACAACAACATATATAAAGCCGTGATCAACGCTGCGCGGGAGCGCGCGGGAGCGCCCGGGGCTAAGCCCGGGCAAAGGGCGGGCCCTCTGTGGCCCTCAGAGGCCCGAGGAGACTGGGCTGGGCCACAGATCTTGGCTAGGCGTTCTGAGCTCCCCCTCGCCATTTCATTTGGTACTCCTGGGTTATGTCCTGCCGGGAGACAAGAAGCATGGCCGCCGCAGGAGCTAAAAAACTTACTGGGACACTGGATGATTTTATTACCCGCACACATGCACTTATTGACGAGGGGATAATTCTCATGGATAGGAGAGTTTCCCAAGACCTGGCCATGGCCAAGCGTTCCTCCCTTGGCCATATTGCTGAGGCTCGGACACCGAAAATGGATTCCCGGCGAGAAGCACAGGTTCTAGTACATCATTCTGGACCTAACACGGACTTGGATGCCCCTAATCTCGCCCAGGATTTGGAGGCTTCACCTAACTTACACATATTGACCGAGAGTGGAACGCAAAGAAGCGAAATAAATGTTAGTAACCCTACAGACATTTTAACAGAAAGAGCACGGATAGAAGGGGCAATCCCTAAACAAAAATGTAAAACTAACACCTCAATAGCTGTGAAAGGGAAGAAGGCCATTACTCTACCCAATCTGTGCATTGTTGAAAAACCCTCAGACAGTCTATCTATCCCTACAGAAGGCCCACCACCTAATAAACCTGGCCTATTGCTGAGTCTCCCAGATGATACTGTAATTGACCAAAGTCTGGAAGAAATTTTGGAACTCAGCGGCCCTACGGGTAACTCATTAATAACATCCCCATTGGAGGAGCCAGGTTCTACCTTAAATAATACAGTAATTTGGAATATGTTAAAAGCTTTACTAGAACCTATAGAGGTAAGACTACGCTGTCTGGAAACGGTTCTAAAAAATATACACAAGGACATAAGTGCCCCCAGTTTTAACCTAAATAACAAGTCTACTCAGGCTACTAATTTACCTAAACCTACAATGGCTCCTAATAAAGCGTCGGAGACAAACAATACGACGACTAAGAAACCCAGCAGTGCCTCAAACCAAGTAGGACTTATAACTAAACCACCTGTGGTAGAGCAGATAAAAAAACAGATAGTAATCCCATCTCATCTAAAAACAATACCATCCCCCAGTCCATACCCAGCGTCAGTTTATCCCAGGCGCCAAAACTTGATATAGAGGATAAGGGTAAGGTTAGGAATCGTAGAAATATTCACCTTCCCCCAGATGCCGCACCTTATGTGGTTGTTCTTACCGGAGTTACAGAACTCCGGTCGCCAGAAGAAGAATCATACCAGGCACTTAAAAATAAAGTCTGCCACTGGCTAGCGAACAATTATCCTCTCCCAACAAATATATCAGCTGATATCCTAATGATAGAGAGGGCTCCCTGGGTAGGACGAAATAAGAAAAATTTGCAGGGGGATTGTGTGGTGGTAACTTTTGAAAAACCAGAGGCAGTAGATTTTATTTGTAACCACAGGGCCCCAGGATATCAGGCGAGTAGGGTTACTGCCAGACCCCTCTCGTATTTTTATCTTCCCCACAATCAAGTGGATAATCGCTGGAGTTGGTTTAAAGGCTCTCACGATAGGATTCCAAGACAAAGGTCTAATTTCCCTTGGGATATTCAACCCCCAGTGAGGGAGGAGGGCTGGGTTGGGGGGTGGAATTTGGTGGGGACTAGGGGAGGTAGACCACGTCAAGGTGGTCCCCCGCATGGCCCTCAACTCATCCATCCCTTTTTCTATCAACAACCTCAAAATGGCCCTTCTAATCCCCTGTACTTTCCTATTGCAAACCGCTTTGAGTGCCTTTCAAATACAGACTGGGTGGATTGACATACCCAGGGTTCGCCAGGGGAATATGGTGTTTGTCGAAACCTAAGTCCCTGTAAGGATGTTTCCATATTGGCACCCATAACACTTATTTTATCCCCCATACCCGAAACTAGCCTGACGACGAGAGAGAGTCGGGGTGCGGGTACAATGACCGCCCTTAACACAGACCCAGCACTTTGTAAAGTCCTTACTTGGAATGTGGCAGGTTTAAATGCAAAGGCCTTGGACCCAACATGGCAAAGTTTTATTGAACAACACCATATTATAGGGCTTCAAGAAACGTGGGTCACAACACAATCTTTTTCCCTGGATGGTTTTTGCAGCTTTTCCACCCCGGCAGTTCCAGGCATAAGAGGAAGAGCAAAGGGCGGTTTACTCATCTTGTGTTCCTTGGATTTAGTAGGGGTTTTCAAAAAAGTGGATACCGCTTTAACAAATGCTCTTGCGGTAGAATGGACTCTCCCCAATTCAAAGACGGTTCTCTTGATTAACTTTTATAACTCAAAGGAGTCCATCATTGTAAATGAACATTTAATTTCTTTATCGAATTTTTTGTCAGCCTATAGGAGTAATTGCACCTCCCCCTCGGAATTGGTTATCCTGGGGGATTTTAACATACACCCCTGTGAGGGGGGCTGTTTTAATGATAGATACGGGGGGATATCACCCGAAGCTATTCCCCATTTTGAACACACTTCAGAGGGCGAGTACCTAGAGTTCTTTCTAGCGAATTTAAATCTCTTTGAATTCGACCAGGGCATTAGTGAGCCGAGAGCCCCAACTTTTGTTGGAAGAGACGCCAATACAGTTATAGATTATATATTTGTTTCAAATGGGGTCTTGGCAAAGGTATACGAGTACAGCGTAGTTGACCATATTTCATCGGATCACCATCCTGTTCTCTTGTCCTTGGATTTAGATTGCTTCCGTACTGACAGTCCGTCAAGTATGGCAGCCATAAAGGATCTGAAATCTAAAGAGCAGGGAAGGCGCCTGAAATGGGAGATGATCGTCCCAGAGGATTTCTTTCATGTAATTGCCCAAGAGTCTGAGGACAGCATGGCAATATGCTTGGACTCAACTGCAGAGGGCCCTAAGGTCCTGATAGCCTTCGAAGACATTTGCTCTAGGATTAGTAAGAACTTGGAACGAAGGTCGGTTGGGCAAGGGAATATAAAGACCCATAAATGGTTCAACAAGGAATGTTCGAGGGCCCACAGTGCTCTGATGAAAGCCATCAAACAAAAACCTAGAGATAAGTCCTTAGTGGCCAAATTAAGAAAGGATTATAAAACTATAACCCAAAAACGTAAAAATCAAATTAAGGAGGAAGCATGGAATAGCCTACTATCTAAGGAAGTCCTGAGAGACAGCAAAAAGTTTTGGGCCATTGTAAATCAGCCCTTTTTCTCCGACAATGGGCAAACGGATTTAGACTGTGTCATAGAAGATAACAGATGGCTAGCCCATTTTGGTAAAATCTACGAGTCTACAGCCCCTGCCTTAATTGACAAAACCCACGACCATACTAATCTGGTCATGGACTTTAACACCATGGAAGTTGAAAGGGCGATTAGAGAGACCAACAAACATAAGGCCCCGGGCCCTGATGGGGTACCAGCAGACCTCTATATACAGTACCCACAATTCTGGTCCAAAATTCTATCTAACGTTTTTAATGCTATCCCGACAGCTGGCTTCCCATCCTCCTGGTCTACCTCCATAATTGTGCCTATATTTAAGAAAGGAAATAGGGCGGACCCGGCCTGCTACAGACCAATCTCCTTGCTGGACTCTGCCGTTAAAATCCTAGGCAGAGTCATTTTGCACAGAATGGAGGATTGGCTGGAGGAGAGCGGGATCCTTTCAGACCTGCAGTACGGGTTCAGGGCACATAGAGGGACAATTGACCAATGCCTGAACCTTCATTTAATTATTAGTAAATACACTGTGGTGAAGGGGGGGCTTCTTTATTTGGGATTTATGGACCTATCTTCAGCGTTTGATTTGGTTAATCGTCAAAAATTATGGACCATCTTACACAACTCTGGATTGGACACTACTTTGGTTAGTTTTTTACATGACCTCCACTCTAATTTGTTTGCAACGGTTAGGGCATCAAGGGACGGTAGGTGTACAGCAAAGTTTAGATCAGGGAGAGGGGTCAGACAAGGGTGCATCTTGGCCCCTCTACTCTTTACACTGTACATCAACGCCTTGGGGAAATTTTTGCACACAGCCACCCTGGATATTCCGCGCATGGGGGGCCTACCTATTCCGGTCCTCCTATACGCGGACGACGCTGTTCTCATAGCGCGGACTGGCATAGGGCTCCAAAAACTTTTGGACCATTTTGGCCAGTTCATGGAAGCCCTTGACTTAAAAATTAATACCGTCAAGTCCCATGTTATGGTTGTTGGCTCTCGAAAGAAAAACATGAAGATCAGATCTTTCAGCTCCAATAATTCACCAATTTCAAGGGTGCCCTCCTTTTGCTATCTGGGCGTCACCTTTGACGAGAGAGGAACCTGGAAGCCACAAATGAAACTCAAGGAGAATGGAGTAATTAGGTCAACAACAGCACTTCTGAGCTTTTCGAAAAAATTGGGCTCGAAACCTATGGAAGCAATGACCAGGATTTATAGAGCCAAATGCGTGGCAATTGCTTCCTACGGGGCAGATATTTGGGGCTATGTTCCAGTCTCAGGCATACAAATTGCCGAAAATATTTTTTTACGGGCCTTGTTGACTCTCCCGAAATCTTCCCCCACACATTCAACGCATAATGAACTAGGTATGGGGTACGTTACTGATTTTCTAAAAATGTCCCCAGTACTTTGCTGGATTAAAACCTGGACCAATGAAGAAATCAGTTTGAATCACTCCATCCTTAAGGATTGTATATCTCTAGATAAAGCTCTTACTATCCCATGGCTAGCATATGTTAGAGCGGCATGTGCGAGCCTAGGGCGTCCGGAAATGTACTCTCTTCCGCAACATCTCAAAAAAGAGGATGCAAAGTGGGTGAAGCAACATTTTCGATCTCTGTTGGAAGGCGAAAGAGAATTGGCTGAAATCAGGAAACCTACAGTCAGACTACTTTTTCAACTTTCCACTACTACAGAGATGGAACCCTATTTAAAATATGTCACAAAGCCCTACCATCGATTTCTGCTCATAAGGTTCAGATTTAATTTGATCCATCACATCCTTGGTACGTATACAGATTGGGGTACTCCAGAAAATTCTCCTCCTTGTACATGGGACTGTTTCTCAACACAGGACACTTTGCATCTGGTTATGCTGTGTGAGCACTATTTGGTCCTGCGGAAAGAATTTCTTGTGCCCATTTTACAACCTTTAAATTTCGTTCAGGTACGGCCAGCATTACTATATTTACAGATGTTGAACTCAGTGCCAGTCGCTTATGGCGTAGCCTGTTTTTTAGTAGCTGCCACCAGACAGAAAAGAGTAAGAACTGCCGCACTATTAATTCATGAAAACTGATTGTTAGTATATACTCTGGTGAAATTTATATACTGTTATCCTTAGGTGTTCCCTGTATCTACCAAATCCCTTTTTATTAACGTTCCCTTTCCTCTGTTTTTAAGTAGGAATGCAATCAACTCTCTTTACTGATTTAATTGTTTTTTATAAAAAATTATCTTTGTATCATGTACTGCTTTTATGGTTTTAATTAACCGAATAAAGTTTTTTGACTGACTGACTGACTGACTGACTGACTGAAATATAATCTCTATTAGAATTGTGATCTGTTTCCTGGTTTCCATAGTAGGGTCTTCTGAGAGTTTTAGATACTGTTGTTCTCCTAACAGTCACACAATGTTTTCAATGTACCATACTTTGTCCATCAGAACAATCAATCCCCTTAATCAAATATTCTACTATAACTTCCTTATTTTTTGCTAGATGAGTCGCTGCTTTTCATTGAGTTGGTTCACAATTGTTACTGCGTCTTTTAGGGGGAAAACAGATGTCCTGAAATGTTCCTTCTACCAGCTCAGTAAAAAACAAAAAAGGAAAGAAGGTTTAAACAAAACAAAACAAAAAAACTTGATGTTGGTACTTTTTTTGCACACACTTCATTAGAATTTGAGAGGCAGGGTAATTTTGGGACCTGATGGGAAGCTTACTGACGTTTTTAGTTTAGAGCATGGTGTTCACCAAGAATATGTGATGCTCCCACTGCTTATCTTTTATATTAATAACTTAACCCCTTTTGTTTTGTATGCCTCTAAGGATGCACCAAAGGAGGCAGTGTGGCCGTACCCGCAAATGATGTGATTCTCATGTCCCGCTCACCCTCTTTAGTTACATTTATGACTAACCTTGATAATCCTATGTCTCAAGTATCACTTGTGGCGTCACAATATTGCCAATGTACGTGTAACGTGGTTTTTCTATCTGTCATGCCTTGATTTCAATAAAAAAAGATTTAATAAAAAAAAACCATTGAAAACAAGTCAGGATGTCCGCTGGGGTCGCCGGGGCCGATCTTCGTGGACCCAGACAAGTCAACGCCGTCTCCTCTTCATGCTTCCACACCCTGCGCATGCTCCGCAAGATCTTCCAATGGATCCCGATCGAAACCAGGAAGACGGTCACCCAGGCCCTCGTCACCAGCCGGCTGGACTACGGAAACACTCTCTACGCCGGAACCACAGCCAAGCTACAGAAAAAACTACAACGCATCCAGAACGCCTCCGCCCGACTCATCCTGGACATCCCCCGAAGCAGCCACATCTCCGGCCACCTGAGGAACCTGCACTGGCTCCCCGTCAAAAAGAGGATCACGTTCAGGCTCCTCACCCACGCACACAAGTCTCTCCACAACCTGGGCCCCAAGTACCTCAACGACCGCCTGACCTTCCACGCGCCCACCCGCCAGCTACGTTCAGCTAGCCTCGCCCTCGCCGCCGTTCCACGCATCCGAAGAGCCACCGCCGGAGGCAGATCCTTCTCCTACCTGGCAGCCAAGACATGGAACTCCCTCCCCATCCACCTTCGGATGACCCAGGACCACCTCGCCTTCAGGAGACAACTCAAGACATGGCTGTTCGAGCAGTAGCGTCCCCCCTCCCCCAAGCGCCTTGAGACCCATCCGGGTGAGTAGCGCGCTATACAAGTGCTATGATTGATTGATTGATTGATTGACCTTGTGGCGCGGTCCACCTTGTCCTGGAACTCTGGGGGTTCCCTTAAGATGGAGCGGAAAAGGCCTGTCACGAGTGCCTCGATATCACCGTCGTTGTGTGCCATACTGCGGATGTGAATATTATTCCGCAGGGACCTGTTCTCTAAGTCCTTGGTGTGGGCCTGTAAGTCCAGATCCTCCTGCAGCCGGAGGATGTCTCTTTTGAGATTTTCCAGTTCCTCATCCCGTCCGGTGTCATGATCCTCCAGCGAATTAACTCATTCTCCCAGGGAGTCGCTGTGGACTTCTTGTCGATCTGCCTCTAGATCGCATTTCATCGTAACCATGTCATCTCGCAGGAAGGACAAGAGGGACTCTAAGAATGATTGGATAACTGGGGCCTCAGGGCTCTCGCTTCCCTCACTTTCGTCTGCACGCCCCAAGCCGGTCTGGCTTTCAGGCTGTTGAGTGGATTTAAGCAGCATCTCCCTTACGGTCCTATCTTTCTTGCCTTTGGAGGCAGCCATAGTGTCCACACCCGCCAAGCATGATAACCAAGTGGAGACAGGGTGTTCCGAGGTCTCTAGGGGTGAGATATCCTGCGGAACCACTAAGAAGCAAGATCAGGCAGCAGGATCTGTAGGACGATGTGAGCGTGGTAAGTGCCAGCGTCCAGCGACTCTCTATCTCAGCTGTGTTGCGGTGGCGTCACCTTCCCAGTCAGGGCGTCGGCGGAGCATCCTCTTTCGTTCTGAGGCTCGGTGCTGATTCAAGAAAATCCAGGCATAAGGGTGTGAGGCCGAATCCCATGGCTCCTCGTGGCAGGCACAAGTGGCTGTTTGCGCACCTCCCCGTCTCTGACGGTCAAAGTCACACTGTTGCAGATCGGGAGGACCGTCTGACCGGTTTCTAGGAGCTCCTCAGCAGGCCTATTAGCCAACAGTAGAGGGTAGACCGCCCAGTGGGAGTGGGTGAACAACCTTTACAACGAAACTTTTACCACGCACTACCATTACAACGCGGTCATTACAACGCAAACCATTACAACGCATTGCGCTGGGGGGCGCTCTAGGATAGGGAATAGGTTAATTTACTATCCAATAACCTTCCCTAGTGTCCACGGGGACTGGAGTTGGAATAGTAAATTAAACTATTCACTATCCAGCACCCCAAAGCGCTATGCGTTGTAAAGGTATTCGTTGTAAATACCGCGTTGTAAAGGTATGCGTGGTAAAAGTATGCGTTGTAACCTCATACATCCGTGGGAGTGGGATGTAGCATGGACCGGTGCCACGGTTTCTCCTTCCCCCAGGTCGTCAGGGGCGAGGCCAGCCCGCATTGTTGATGCTGGAGTCTCGCAGAGATTCTTTTGCTCCATTACCGCCCTTGGGGCTCCAAGTAGCATTAGGTTTTGCTGCACTGAGGGAAGCTGCAGGGCTGATGCATAGCGGTAGCCCCTTGGGGTGCACCGGGGCCGACAAGATACTTGCGCTTGCCTCTAGGGGCTTATTGATGTCCGGGCCTGGACTCGTTGGCTCGTGCGCTCTAGCCCGCCTCCGCTGTCTAGGGACGCACTACCCCAGGTCAGGGGAGCTGCTCAACTAGCCCCCAGGTGCACCTCTGTAGTCCCTTCAGTAGATAGTGGGGAGTGGCTGAGAGCAACAGGGTGCCACAAGGATCGTGGCCGGTGCAGCTCCTCCCCCTAGATTGTCAGGAGTGCCGTGCGGCCTGCTGATGAGGACAGCGCCGGGGCCTCGCGTAGCTCGCGTAAGCTTTTGCTTTACTGGGGTGCAGCTGCAGAGTGAATGCGTGGCGGCGGTCCCCTAGGGTGTACTGGGGCCCTCGAGAGACGTGCGCTCACCTCATGGAGTTTGCTGGCGCCCAGGCCGGATCTGAAGGTCTTGTGCGTTCCTCCCTGCCTCCGCTTTCCAGAAGTGCGCTGCTGCAGGCCAGGAGAGCTGCCCGGCGAATTTCCAGTTTCCAGGGACAGCCCAGCCGGCTCCTCAGTTGGCAGCAGGGAGCGGGCGCCAGTAGTAGGGTGCCACGATGGGCGCTGCCATAGCAGCTCCTCCCCCAAGGTCACCGGGAACGGGGCTTGCTGGCAATGACGGGCCGGGGCCTTGTGGGACTGACACGGGCTGAGTCTGCCCCCACGGAAACAGGTGGGCTCTGCTGCCATGTCCTCGGAGGAATGCTGCGAGAGTGGTGTGTAGTGGCGACCCCCAAGGGCTCACCGGGGGCCACCAAGAACTGTCGATCTCTCGTCCTTGATGTTGGTTAACTGCGGGCCCCCTGAGCGCTCTGCAGCACCACAAGGTGGCCCAGTCATCAGGGAATGGCTGGTTCCGGCGCGCGGGCGTAGCTGCTTTGCCCCCTTTGCCGTGCATAACTGCTCCGGAGAGGCTTGACACTGAGATCGGTACCCTCGTACCGCTGGAATCGCATTTCAAGGCCCGGTGGGAGCGGAGAGCTCTGTGTGTGCGTCCTACCAAGACGCCATCTTGGCACGCCCCCCAAGCCATGTGTTTTTGTATATAATCACTATTAGAATTGTGATCTAATTCTTAATTTCCATAGTAGAGTCTTCTGAGAGTTTTAGGTAGTATTGTTCTTCTAACAGTCACACAATCTTTTCAATGTACCATTCTTTGTCCAGGAGAAAAATCACTCCCCTTAATCAATTATTCTACTATAACTTCCTTATTTTTTGCTAGATGAGTCGCTGCTTTTCACTGAGTAGGTTCACAATTGTTACTGCATCTTTTAGGGGAAAAACAGATTTCCTGAAATGTTCCTTCAATGAGCTCAGGAAAAACCAAATTAGGAAAGAAGGTTTAAACCAAAAATCGAAAGAAAGCCTTGGTGCTGGTACATTTTTTGCACACGCTTCATGAGAATTTGAGAGGCAGGGTGCGTTTTGGTCCTGATGGGGAGCTTTCTGACGTTTTGAGTTTAGAGTATGGTGTTTACTAAGAATATGTGATGGCCCTACTGCTTATCTTATATATTAAGAACTTAACCCTTTTCTTATTGTACGCCTCTAAGGATGTACCTAATGTAGGCAGTGTGGCCATTACTGCTTTATTGTACACAGATGATGTGGTTCTCATGGCCCGCACACATGCAGCTCCTACGTAGGTTAATGGATTCCTTTGTTACATTTATGACTAACCCCGACAATCTTCTAAAGGCCATGCGGTGGCCAATACATCTATCTATCTCTACGCTAGTCCTTCGATGCTTCTACCTATCCCATCAGCAGTCACAACTGTCTATGAGTTAATTAGAGCCGCGATCTCCCATAGGTCCGTCTACTACTATTAAATGTGTATATTCATCCATTAACTCGAGAAAAGAAGCAAAACATCCAGGCTTTGGAGCTTCTAAGTACAGATATCAGATTAACTTATCTAAACGATCATTTACTGCTGATTGGTGACTTCAACTCAAATTAAATGGACAACCCCCATCTAAATCCCTCTACAGCATTAACGGACTCACTGCTGCTAATACACTCGCAGATCAATCCACCGCAAAGAACCCGCTCCTCAGGACCGCCTCTGCTAGCTGCTCTAGAGGGCATGTATCTGCGTGCACTAAATGGCCACTATCGGAGTGACCAGCCAGCCCATTATACATGCAACAGTCAGACGGTCCTACACTATACGTTTTGCTCAATACCTTTGATAAGTCATGTAAAATCCTTCACGATCTTAATACGCTATGAAAGTGATCATATGCCGCAGTGGCTGTCCTTGGACCATCAAAATGAGGCCCCGGCGACGTTAGAGTTGGTCAGCTTGAGAGGTCTGCATCAAAACTGGAAACATATCAAATGGTCAATGGACATCGCCTTGAAATATTTACCATGGAGAACAACACTTCACGGCCAGATCCTCTCAAGAATCTACACAATTGAAGACTAGGAACAATTTTTGCATCAACTTCTTTGAGCACTTACTTACATTCAGCCGTCCGACCAAGCAACTGGCCCCAAAGATCCATTGTAACACGGCCATGGTTCACAAAAGACCTCAAAATCCAGACGGGCGCTTTACAAAATAAGACCAGACTGCTAAAAACCAGATCAAATATTGTCTCTCTAGAAGAAATTAACAACTACCACGGGACATACAAATGTTCCATTTGGCAAGCAAAAAAGCAGTATGAAGAAGCATTTCATCTAGAGTGAATCTTGGCCTGTCTAACAAAAATATCCAAAAGCCTTCTGGATCATAATAAAATTGATGGAACAATGAAAGCGCCTCCCCTCGCCAAAATCGAAATAACATTACTGCAGACAGCTGGTCTCAACATATCAGCACTTTGTTTCAAACTAAACCCAACAACCAAAACTGCCAAGTTTTGTACTCTACAACTGATCTAAACCTTAGAATAATAGAGGACATTAAAGAATAAACGCACCATTTAGCATCAAGTATCACCGCTAAAAGGATCGCCATCTTAATTTAAAAAAGCAGAGTGGATGGTGCTCCCGGACCTGAGGTTCTGAGATTCTGAACCCGTTTCATAAATGTCGTCGTATCTTGACGATTTTGGTATCAGCGGACCGAAAATGGCGAACGTAAGATGTACGAGTGTTTTCGTCATGTTCGAGTAACGAGATCATGACGAAATCAGGGATTCCGTTCTGAACCCTTGGGTTCCATTTTGTATACGGCAGCCATTTTGTGGTTGCCCTCACTTAGGCCGATGACTAAGGCCGAACCAGTCCTTGGGACACGTACACCTTTAGCTGACTTCTGTGTGACCTGGGCAAGCTGACTCCGTTGCCCGAGGCCAAACTTGTTGAACCAGTTCCTAGTTCGGCAGCTGGTCAAGATTGAGGATCAGGGCACAGGACATCATAAACCCTTTTATTGCACACAGCTATGTCTTATCTTACTCACACCTGTCTCTGCTCCTTTCTTTATGGCCTGTTTACAATGGGGAGGTGCCCGTTTTTATTAGGGGTTCGATCGACCTGTCTGATGAAGAATGTTGGGTTCGACCAATAATTGATGATGGGCTGGACAAATGAAATGAGGGTTTGACATGCAATGCTTTTTGTCGTGTACACATGGGATTGGTCAACTGTAAATAAGGAGTGTTTGCCTGAAGCACAATATTTGGTATAAAACGGATGGCTTGCTTTGCAAAATTGAGCAGTCTCCTACGAATATACGCCACTGTACTTCGTGGACCTCTGTTTCTGGTTGCAGCCAATAAAATTTGATCTCTGACGTCACCAAGAAGTATCCCGTGTCTCTGTATGCCAAGACAGGTGAACTCGGAGACTTCGGGCGTTTCCCCTGGCACCGCTGGGTCTTAAATAACCCGGTTCTTCAGACCAAACGGTATCCCCTTGCTCAGTTTATAAATAGGATATTGAATTCTGGCCACAACTGTTGGAAAGGCTATTCAGAGCCTGCCTCATTACAGACACCGTCCAATTCAAATCAATAAAATTCGTCTAGCTAGACGCCGATGCGAACATGTGTTCAGACGAAAACTGAAGACTATATTTGCCGGTTCAAGCTCGAGAAACTCACTGAGCAACGAGAACCGTTTCTTTCCAACTAGAATGAGATACGTTCTTCCATAGTTGAGATTTGAACTAAATCAGTCGAAATACTGGCTGGTTAGAATTTTATATAGAAGATAACAGAGCGATAACTATCATCATTAAGGAATTTTACTGATTTGAATTGGAATTTTACTACCTTATGATATCATTTCTGAAATATATTGCAATTGCCCTGACAAAGCCATTGTCCGAGGAGCCAGACGAAACACGTGTTGGCAAAATCTGTTGGCTATTGGTAACATTGAAGAACTTTTTATGTCCTGTAACCGGCGATTGGACTGCACTAAGAATTTGATTTGAAAAAATAAAGAAGAGACAGAAAATTATACAAATTGGAAAAGGCTGTTATTGATATGGACATTTGAATTTACTAGAGTTGCTCAGGTTAAGAAATTGTTTTTAACATTTAGGGTGGATATTCATCTACCTTTTGTTACAATCTTTGGTAGTGGTTGTATCTCTACCTTAGAGCATATGCTAGTCACTTATACAAAGAGAAGATATAATTTGACACTGTTTTGCACATTATTCCCTACTGCCAATTTCTTGTGTAATGTTTGTCCAATAAGATCAGGATAGAAAAACGAGTCGAACAAGGGTGTGTTTTTGCGCCAGCCTTTTTAACCTATTTATGAGCGACTTGGTCTCTGCCCTCGATGCAGTCGTCAGTGATACGCCAAAACTGGGACATTGTCACATCACTTCCTTTCTTTATGCTGATGACGTCATCCTCTTGAGCCATACAGTGAGGGGGTTACAAAGGCGGATCAGCGTCTTATTTGCACATAGCACCACACACAGCATGGCAGTGAATTTATTTCAAGAAGACCAATGTTGTGATCTTTGGACAGAGAAGGAACAAACCTGGAATATGCTACTTCAACAGACACCGATTGTCCAGAGCCCCCAGATACAAGTACCCTGGATGTTGGTTTGATGATAAGGGAGGACACTTAACCCATGAGAATTCACTCAGCTCAGAAGCCTTCCCCATTAAGCTGGGGAAGGCTTTCATTAAGATTTTCTGGCCAAATCTCAGAGTCAGGTATTTAGACCATTATTCAAACTCCTAATTCACTCTGCAGCTGCCCAGATTAGATGGGAATTTGTGCTACAAGATCAAGACCTGGCACAAAAGGCCTGCGCCCTCAAATATTTACACGCCACGCATGCTGCCAAAGTAAAAACGCTGAAAAATCAAACTTGGCAAGAGGCATCCGAAACGAATCATCCAGTCCCTCAAAACCCTTGGACTGTCGCCCTTTATGAAGCTTTCAAACAGCCACAGCTCTCTGGACCCAAAACCGTTTACACCAAAATGTGAAGAATGCCTAAAACAGAGCAATTAAAAAAGCATAATTTGTGCAAGACCATAGGATCCTGATGGACAGAACGCATGCCCATCTTATACAGAGAAGTTATAACAAAAGTGAAATGCAAAAATATCTCACAGACACTTTTGCTGTGCATTTGAAAATTCAATATCATTTACCCTCCACACCTCTCACAAAAAGCCTCTAAACGCTTCAAACATAACTTCCTAAAACTGCATCCTGAAACCCTCTTCGCTGACCCCTACTTTTCCCAGCACAAGGGACACATTACAACTGACATCATTTTCCACACCAAACGCAGAGCCCAATGGTGCAAAGCATTCCTTACACTACTTTCGATCTCCTGCACCAGAAAATCCCCACATGGGTTAGCTATCTCTATCCACCTTCACAGTTCTTCCAAGCTACAGCAACAATGTCTATCTATAATAATGGCACTATCCTCATGTAAGCCACGAATCACAATCTTAATTTACTTGAGAAGATTTTCCCCATCATTAAAGATCATGTATGTGATCCCCCTGCCTCAACCCATCACTAGCCCCCTACCCAATTTACCCCCTCTGCCAACACATATGTCGCCTCCTCCACATCCCCATCATCCACCCTCCGCCCACCTCATCCCCACCCTCCTCAGGCATCGCACCCACCCACCCCTACCTACCAGATTACCCTCTCCCGCGACACACCCCAACACATCGTTATCTACCAACCCTCAGAACAACCCTCACTTCCCACCCAACCCCCTACGCCTCATCCACCAACACACTCAATCACACCCCAGCTGCACCACACAGACCGAATACTGGCACACACATCGGCTCTCCTCCACATCGACCCCAAACGCACCCCCCCTCTATCCTCTGTCCGCTCCCAGCTACACCCACTACTGCTATTTACCAACAACAACCATCCATATCACCTATTGTACCCACACTAATTGCCCCTCCACCCATCCATGCAACATCACCCACCACTCTTTTTGGACCTACCTCACACACAATGGAAAGTATCAGTCTCAATAGGATTATGTCTGAACTCCTACAAATCAAAGAAGAACTCCACACTGTCAAAAAGATGATTGCTAGACAACCAACGCACGTCAGATCGACGTACAAGGCTAGCTCAAGCTACCCCTCTATTCACATCTCACACATTCCCAAGCACAATCGTCTCTCATGGAACTCCATCCCATCCCCCAACCTCCCTTCCCGCCCTATCCGATGCATTAACCCATTCTCGGAGAAAGATATTTGCACCCTCATTTACAGGCCTCCAGGCACCCGCACTCAATTCAGCGATGACATCACTGACTTCATCAGCCCACATGCACTTGCCTCCGAGAACTACATTCTATTAGGAGACCTCAACTACCACCTTGAAAACAAACACGACAGCAACACCACCACCCTTCTGGACAACCTGGCCAACCTCGGACTCAAACAACTTGTTGACACCCCCACCCACTTAGCCGGACACACGGCTCCCTGGTTCAATGATGACCTAAAAAAAATCCAAGAAGCTATGCCGCACCCTGGAGAAAACATGGAGAAAAAACCCAACCACCGACAACATGGCCACCCTTAAAGCAGCCACCCGCAAACACCACCAACTGATTCGATCCGCCAAGAAATCAGCATTCAAGGATCGTCTCGACAACAACACTCACAACAGCAAGGAACTTTTCAACATCGTGAAATAATTCACCAACCCCATCGCAGCATCTAACGACATCACTCCTTCCCAGGACCTCTGCGATGCGCTATCCTCCTTCTTCTACAACAAAATTGCCGACATCCACAACAGCTTCGAGAATACTCCCAGCGATCAACCCTCCCCACCCCCCTCTGATCCTACTCCGCCAACTAACATCCTTAGCGCCTGGAACCCAATCACCACTGAAGACACCATCCGCCTAATGAACTCAATCCACTCTGGAACGCCAACCGACCCCTGCCTTCACCACATCTTCAACAAAGCCGACTCCATCATCGCACCCCATCTCCGTGACGTCATCAACTGCTCGTTCAACTCTGCCACCTTCCCAGAAAGCTGGAAACATGCCGAACTCAGCGCCCTTTTGAAGAAACCCACAGCAGACCCCTCCGAACTTAAAAACTACCGACCCATATCCCTCCTCCCATTCCCGGCCAAAGTCACTGAGAAAGCCGTCCACAGCCAGCTCGCCGCCTTCCTTGAATCCAACATCTCCCTCGACCCCTCTCAATCCGGATTTCGAGCCAAACACAGCACCGAAACCGCCCTCATTGCAGCAAAAGACGACATCCGAACACTTCTGGATAACGGAGAAACAGTGGCCCTCATTCTACTCGACCTCTCCGCCGCTTTCGACACAGTCTGCCACAGCACCCTCATACAACGCCTCAGCAACATCGGCATACAAGGCAAAGCCTTGGACTGGATCATCTCGTTCCTAGCTGGGAGAACTCAGAGAGTCCGACTTCCCCCATTCAACTCAGAGGCCACTGAAGTCATCTGCGGAGTTCCACAAGGATCATCACTCAGTCCCACCCTCTTCAACGTTTACATGAGCCCACTCGCATCCATCGTGCGCCAACACAACCTCCACATCATCTCTTACTCCGACGACACCCAATTAATCCTTTCCCTCACCAAAGACCCCAACACCGCCAAAACCAATCTGCACGAAGGCATGAAAGAAGTAGCCGAATGGATGAAACACAGCCGCCTAAAACTCAACTAAGACAAAACAGAGGTGCTCATCCTAGGATCTTCCCCCTTGGCCTGGGACCACTCTTGGTGGCCTTCCACTCTGGGCACAGCACCCACGCCAACAGACCATGCACGTAACCTTGGCTTCATCCTAGACTCCTCTCTCTCGATGTCCAGACAAGTCAACGCAGTCTCATCCTCCTGCTTCAACGTACTTCGCATTCTCAAAAAGATCTTCCGCTGGATCCCCCTTGAGACAAGAAAGACGGTCACCCACGCACTGGTCACAAGTCGACTGGATTATGGTAACACACTATACGCCGGAACCACAGCAAAATTACAGAAAAAACTCCAACGCATCCAAAACGCATCAGCGAGACTCATATTGGACATCCCTCGCCAAGATCACATCACCGGACACCTAAAAGACCTCCACTGGCTTCCCGTCAACAAAAGAATTACATTCCGTCTTCTTACCCACGCACACAAGGCACTCTACAATCTAGGACCCGAATGCCTCAATACTCGACTGTCCTTCTACAAACCCACCCGCCAACTAAGATCGTCCAATCAAGCCCTCGCCGCAGTCCCGCGCATCCGAAAATCCACCATGGGAGGAAGATCCTTCTCCTTCCTGGCGGCCAAGACCTGGAACTCACTCCCCACTCGCCTCCGCCTTACTCATAACCACATCTCCTTCAGAAAAGAACTTAAAACCTGGCTATTCGACAAATAATGATCCCCTTCCCAAGCGCCTTGAGACCCTCTGGGTGAGTAGTGCGCTATATAAATGCCCGAACTTGAACTTGAACTTGCTCCCTCTTACTCTCCTATAATCCCCCTCACATCTCCCGTAGCACCACGACACACACGATTAGGGCTATCACCTCTAATCCACACAGACCCGCCACTCACAACAATAGAGGAATCAGTGATAATAACCTTAGAAGAATCACAAACACACCCGATCCCACCCCTTCTCTCACGACACCCCTTCTCAAATGCACCCTCCTTAACTGTAGATCGGCCGCTAGACACACAGTAGATGTCGCCGACCTCATCATCTCTCGTGAGCTGGACTTGATTGTGCTAACAGAGACATGGCTTACTGAATCCTCCTCACCCCTTCTGGACATTTTGGTACCACCTAACTATGACATCATCAGACTTGACAGAAGTGAAAAAGTTAGGGGAGGAATAGCTTGCATACACAGGAGCAACCTATCAGTAATTAGAGCCATATCCCCCACTTTCTCCTCTTGTGAATACATGTGCATCGACATCACCAGTAATGGTACGCCAGTTTGCTCTCTTCACACCATATCATCCGCCGCGTGATAACCTGACTTTCATTGAACACTTCATGGAAATGATCACCACAACCATCGGACGTCAAAACACCCAAATATTTCTAGGCGACTTCAATCTCCATTGGAATGATAATGATGATCCAACGGTCAACAGTCTCAAAAACTTCATCGACACGCTTGACCTCGCCCAAATCTACATCAGCCCCACTCACAAAAAAGGTGCAATCCTGGACTCAATCATTTCCAAAAACAATTCCATCCAGCTTGACTCAATCCTCCCCTGTGATTGATCAGACCACCACATCATTACTTTCTTCATCAGGGAAACAGTGAAACGTACTGCAACCCAATCTGCTAAAACAAAAATTTGGAAAAGAGACTTGAAAAAACTCAAGCCCAACACCTTGCCCATTCACTCACATAAACTACTCCTGCCTCCGGAGGACCTCTCCTCCGTATATGACCGCACCAATCATTATCTTAACACAATGACTACGGTTATCAATGAAGCCGCTCCTCTACAACTAAAGAGAGTGCCTTCTAAAAACTCTAAACCCTGGTTCAATGACCTGCTGAAAGATGACAGACGCTCTCTTAGAACCTCAGAACGTCTCTGGAGATCAGTCCCTTCTGCCAAACACCTGAAAACTCTAAGAAGGAAGAGAAAAGACTATTACAGAAAGATCAAACGCACTAAAGCCGAATTTTTCTCTCACCAACTAGATCAAGCAAGAAATAGACCCACAAAATTGTTTGATTTAATCAAATCACAATCTAGAGACGAACCTAAACAACTACAAGATACCTCAGACACCCAACCCACTTGTGAAGAATTCTCTGCTTTCTTTAACACCAAAACAGAAAACATCAAGAGGGATCTCCTCAATGACCTCACAGTCCTACAGTCTTACCCTCCTATAATAATACCTCCCTCTTCCTCATCTCCAACTCCGCCACAACAAACAACCTCAAAACTTCAACTAAAAAATTATGCAGCATGGTCTTCCTTCGACTCATACACTGAAGAAGCTGTAGGCAAGATTCTGAGCACCCTCAAGTCAGCCAATCATACCACCGATCCTCTCCCTGCTAACACAGTTAAAGATCTAACCCCCTTGATCCTGCCGCTCTAGACCAAGATCATCAACAGCTCTCTACATCAAGGGTGCATCCCTGACGTCCTCAAAATAGGGCAAGTCACACCCGTTCTAAAAAAACCCACAGCTGACCCGATGGATCTTAACAACTAACGACCTATTTCGAACAGCCCTACCCTAGCCAAACTCTTGGAAAATGCATCCTCCAACAATTGACAAAACATATTGACCTCTTCAATTGACAATCACCAATCTGGCTTTAGAGCAGGGCATAGCACCGAAACAGCCATGACTCACATTATCGATGATGCGCTACAAATACTCGACCAGAATCGAACATGCCTACTCATCTTGCTAGATCTCTCCTCTGCCTTCGATACGGTCAAACATGAGAACCTGACTGAACTACTGAACCTCAGAATGGGTCTATCAGGGTCAGTTCTCAATTGGTTTACCTCCTTTATTCAAAACCGGACCCAAAAATTCAAGGTCAATAACTCCTTCTCCAAACCAGTTCCAATAACTCTTGGAGTCCCACAAGGGTCCACTCTATCTCCCACACTGTTCAATCTATTCATGGAACCTCTTACTGTCTTGTTGCAAGCATCCAACGTCCAATTTCACATGTACGCAGATGATACACAACTCTATCTGAAGATTCATACTTCTGAAGATGTCATACTACTCAACCAAACACTGTTGAACACCCAAACATGGCTAACTGAGAACCACCTGAAACTTAACGCACTCAAAACTGAATTCCTACTTATAGCTCCAGCCTCCAAAATCCCTCTCCTCCAGGACTGGTTCAAACACCTCACGGCATTCAACGTGCAACTAACAATCATTGACTCAGCTAAATCTCTGGGTATAACCCTTGATGGCAACCTCAAAATGCATAAACACATTGCCAACGCAACAAAAGGTGCACATTTCCAGATTAATATTCTAAGGAAACTTAAACCCTTCCTACCAAAAAACGACTTCAAAATGGCAGTTCAAGCTCTAGTTATCCCCAGGATCAAATACGGAAGTGTGTCTCTTTGCGGTCTCCCCAAAGCTACAACAGCACCTCTAAGAGCCACCATCAACGCTGCAGCCAGGCTCATCACGGGCTCAAAAAAAAGGTCCCACATCTCCCCCGACCTAAAAGCATTGAATTGGCTACCATGGGAAGCCAGAATTCACCTAAAAATAGCACGCATGACCCACAAAGCCATTCACCATAAAGTACCCAGCTATCTCTCTCGGAAACTGACTATCTCGGGAGGCAAGAGTGTTGTAAATAAAACAACGGTATTATTAAGCATTAGCTGAAGCCATAATGCATCAGTGCAAATATCTAGTATAGGGATTCCATTTTGTATTTCGAGTCCGCCATTTTTCATGCCCTACATTGCCATGTGCTCAATGTTCTGATTGTCCTACCTCTCTGCCAGTTACACTGTGGATTCTACCTAGCAACAGTTATTATTAGTCGTTCTTGAGAGTGTAGCGCATGCTCAGCAGAAGTAACAGTTGTTCCTTATTAGCATAGCCCTCCCATGTTCTAGAAATACTGTTAGCTCCACCCACTGATATATTTGGAAATGTCCTTACGTGGTTGTAACCTCTGTCTAAGCTGTAAGCTGAACCCCTTCCACTGTGTATAAAAGGGGCCATGTGCTTGTATTCAGTGTGCTACTCTGTACAATACTGTAGAAGTGTTGTGGAGGTTGTATCACCACCTTTAAAGGTTTATTAAACTATGTTTTTGTATTTCCAGTTTCCTTGCCAACTTCATTTGTAAGTCTAAGGACTTTGTACACAGAAGGGCGAACCCTTTCGGTGCCTTTGGGCCTTGCTGAGGCCTGAACACGACAATTGGCGCCCGTCACGTGGGGCTCATCGGCGACTCGGAGGCTCGAAGGACTGGTCGTGACGAAGGAATGGAACTCTGCCGGGGAAGTGATCACTGCCAGCGGCGTCTTTAGTCCTGGCATCCGCAGTAAAACGATCATCTGCTGCTATATTGGGGTTCGCAAAACGCCTTGGCGGCAAACCTCCAGAGGCTATACTATCCATATATAAAGCTAAAACCCTGGCAATAGCCAGATATGGAGCCTCTATTTGGGGTTATAAGAACACAACCCACATTCAAAGAGCAGAGAATATATTCCTGCGATCTGTTCTGGGCTTATCAAAATCCACACCTGCTTTTTCCATCCATATGGAACTAGGGATGGGTTATATTGAAGATATGTTGTCCCTGGCACCATTAAGGGCATGGATTAAAACTTGGCTTAATCCCAACTTAACACTTAATCACAAGATTATTAAAGACTGCATGGGGCGGGATCGTGTGGCAGAGATTGAGTGGCTTGCATACATTAAAAAAATAGCAGGATATCTGGGCCGCCCTGATCTATATACTAATCCTGAAGGCCTAAAAAAAGATGACATTAGTTGGGTAAAATTGGAATATACAAAGAAAAGAGAAGCTGAAAGAGAATCATGTGAAATCACGAAGCCAACCGTGAGATCACATTTCCTGACAATTACATCTCTAGCTATCGAACCATATTTGGCGATAGTAAATAAACCTTTCCACCGGTGGCTTCTCACTAAATTTCGATTTAATCAGGCTCACCTTTTGCTGGGTGAATATAGTAAATGGTGTAAGCCCCATGAGAACGCCCCCTGCAAGTGTGACGACTTCTCAGACCAGGATTCTGTGCATTTTTTCTTTTTTTGTCCATTATTCAGAAATGCTAGAGAGAAATATATTAAGCCTATACTAAAAGATCAAATGTTTACCCAAGTCAAACCGGCTTTTCTGTTCTTACAGCTAATGGAAACACCTTTAATTATGTATGGGGTAGCAAATTTTCTTACAACGTCTATTAGGTCCAGACGAAAAAGTCTTCAGTCACCGACTACCTGATTTAGTTTTTGTAAAAAACCGTACGCCCTGTCAGGGTAGCACTATAAAATGATTGCATTATAGGCTTGTAAATATTACTATAAATAGATCATTTATCAAACCCCTTAATGCAACCTGTGTAAATGAAGTGAAATTTTGTAGGTAACTATAGACAGTGTAAATATGATGTAAATTCTTTGTAACATCCTTGTAAATATATCTTTGTACTATTGGAAATTTGCACATAATGTCTCTTGTTTTAACATTGTTTATATAAAAATTCTTTTGTATATCCCAGTGATCAACTTTGAATGTATAGCATACTTTTATGATTTTAATTTAATCGAATAAAGTGTTTTTGACTCTGAACTCTGACTCTAGTCCTGGCATCCTGAGGTATTTCTTCCTTCCTTCCGATCTGACCATCTGGGTGGCGCCGGTCTTCGACTGAGACCTCTTCTGTCGGTTTGCTGTGGATACGCTGTTTGAGCAAATTGTGGAACTTGGCAAGTGGAATCTGGACGCTCGTGCTTGGTAAGGACCAATGTATGGTAATTACTGTGAGTGTTTATGGTAGCCAGTGATTAGCAAGGCAGTTTTAGGATACGCTTGCTGTGGCCTATGGATATGGATATGGAAATGTTTGGATGATCGATCATATTATGGTTATGAATATGGGTATATATGCGTTGCAACACATATAGGTAGGCAATGTGGAGATTTTTCTCCAACATATGGTTGTGAGCGGCGCAACGATTAAGTGCCATTTTTCTGTATAATATTGCGTATTTCGCACTATTTCTAGCATGCCTGCTTTTAGCGCACTACGTAAGTGGTGCTGCTGTGGAAACCGGTTAAGTCTTGAAGAATCGCAGCCGGCTCCCCCAGAAGGGACGCCGAATAAGGACATGTATATCAAGTTTGGTCTTTCCCCTATAATGTACAGCGCATTGTGGAGGAAGTATACCAAGAAGGATCCTGAGTTGAGATGGCCTTTGTATGGTTCGTTTGATGTGCGCAAAATTGAGTATGTGGAACAGTGCCTGTGTAAGCGCCGAGCGAGACAAGATATGTTTGAGAGTGTGCGAATGTGGGCGAAAGTACGTGAGCGTGAGAAACGTGAACATGCGCTGATTGAGAAAGAGCAGAGGAAGAATGTGCGTGAGAAGGCGCAAGAAATGAGACAACGTGAACAAAAAGACGCGGAAGAAAACCAGGAAAAGGAACGTAGATTGCAGATATCTGGCCAATATCCCATTCGTCGGCCTCTTTATCCTGTCCTTAATAATTCTGATGATGATTTTTCATTACTAGATCGTTCTCCGCCTCCGTATGCTGGCCCGTCTGCTCCGAAAGGGGAAGATGAGGATTCTGGATCATTTAAAGATAAGGTAGACACGCGGTCTAAGCTAACATCTGATCGTATGGCGGAGCTCCAACAAATTTCTTATCGTATTCTTAAGGGAACAATTCCTCTTGCTGAAATATTGTTGTCTCTTGAAAAATGGCCGGACAGGGAAAAAAATTATTTTCTTGAAACCTTTTCTGATGAAGTAGTCGGGGCTTTTCGAAAATATTCTCCTGTTCTTGAACCTGATGACATAATACAAGATAAGAAAGAATTGCGTAAAGGTCTCTTTTCTCCTTCCCAGGTAGCTGATGCAGTTCGACGGTTATTCGCATTGCGGGATGAGGCGTCTCGGTTACGAGAAGAAAAACGACAAAAGACGGTGGACGACAAGGAGACGGGTTTGAGTGGCGACGGGAAACAATCATCTATCTTTTCTTCAGATAAGGTCGATATTGTGCATGTTAAACCTATGCGAGAGGCAGCGCCTTTGTATGTTCCTCCTAAAGGAGCAGGTACTAGTTCAGATAAAGATTCAGCTGATGCCCGAGGGTATTTTATCTATAATTGGGTATATACTCCTTGGAATAGAGCGGATGTTATGGCCTTAAAGAAAGCGTTACCTGACCCACGGAAAAATCCTGCTGCCTTTTATGAGGAAGTTGAGGGGGCTTTGAATTCTTGTACTATGACATTAGCTGACGTTGATTTATTCTTTGGTCTTATATTACCCCCTGACATGTGGAGATCAGTACGGAAAATTGATGATTTAGTGACGTTTAAAGCTAAATGGGAAGACATTGAGGAGGAGGACAGAGCTAGGAAACCTGCGCAGAAACCACCCCAGCTCATTCTAGACCTCCCTGCTGCTATTTTGATTAAATTAAAGATGATTATTCCCCCTAAAAAGATTGACTGGACTATGTTAGCATCTTGCAAGCAAAAAACAGATGAATCAGTTTCTGACTTCTTTACGCGATTTGAAGAAACTTTTCACGATTTCAGTGGTCAGTCTCTGACGGATGACACGGGTCGACATCTGTTTGTAGACAAATATGTTTCGAATTTATTACCGGGAGTAGCAGCTCGGTTGAAAGCGAGTGAAAGCTCTTGGACGACTTCGACTCCGGCATCCCTCCTGACAATGGCTCAGTATTACGAGCGTCAGGAATTAGAAGCAAAAAGTAATGAAGATAAGAAATCTAAGGATTTGAAAACAAAAGTTATGTTAGCACAAGTGTATGGACCACCCCAGAGAGGAAATAATAGAGGTGGTCGGGGTTTTTATGATTCTACATATTACCGCACAGACTTGGCTAAAGATCAATGTGCATATTGTAAGCAACGAGGCCACTGGGCCAATGAGTGTCCTTTAGCGCGAGAACACAGGGCTATGGGACGGGGTAGAGGTTTTGGGAGAAATCGTGGGGGGTTTTCTGGACCACGAGGTAACCTAAATGACAGGGCTAGATTCGAATCTAGGGAGCAACAACAAGGAGGGTCTAATACCTTTGATAGACGAAATCAGTATCAGATGTCTGACTATGTGCACCCCGAAAGTCATGATTCCCAATATGCATAGGATTGCGTAGGATGGGGGGAGGAATCAGTTGAAGTACCAGTAGATCAGAGGGGTCCTTATGTTACAGCACATGTTTTGGGTTCTACTGATCAGTTTTTGGTTGATACAGGGGCTACTTGTAGCGCTTTGTCTAAACAATTGGTTCCGAGGGATCCCCTGTCTGGCTTAACGATCACATCTGTAGGGTTCGATGGAACACCTTCTCTTAGCCCATTATCCGAACCCCTTGCATTTCATGTCGACAAATTTACAGCACCATGTCCATTCTTGCTTTCCTCAAACACGCCTGACAACATTGTGGGTCTAGACATGCTGAAATATTTTAGAGCCACAATCCGCTGCTCCCCTGAAGGAGTACGCGTGATTTTAAATGATTATTACCCGGCAAAAGAGAGAGTGTGTATGGTCGCTGAAAGTGCTGCATTAGCCTCTTTACCTCACACGTTGTGGGCTACTTCAGACACTGATGTGGGACAGATGGTCATTCCTCCGGTTCACATTAGCGTGAAGGAGGGAGCTGTGTTGCCACGCCTGCCTCAATATAGGATTTCACAGGAGGTTGAGGAGGCGCTCATACAGATTGTGCAGGATCTCATCCGAGTGGGGGTGGTGGAAGAAGTCCCATACAATGTTTGTAACAGTCCTATTTTACCAATCTTGAAGAAAGACACTGATACTAGGGTATATCGATTTATTATTGATTTAAGGGAGGTGAACAAGATAGTGGTGCCCCAATACCCTGTTGTTTCTGACATCACGACACTCCTCACCTTGGTCCCACCAACAGCGACAACATTCTCGGTTGTCGATCTCAAGAACGCCTTCTTTTCGATCCCTATTCACCCTGATAGCCGTTACCTTTTCGGCTTCACTTTGAATACTCGATCGTATAGATTTTGTAGATTTCCACAGGGCTATACTGAGAGCCCTAGTATCTACAGTCAGGCGTTGAAAAGACAGTTGGATTCCTTTGTCTTGCCTGAGGGGGTAGTGCTTATTCAATATGTCGATGACATTTTGTTGGCTGCTGACACCCCTGAGCAATGTGAGACTTGTACGTTGTCCTTGCTTTCCTTTTTGGCTTCTCACAATCATAAGGTATCTAAGAAGAAATTGCAATTCTGTAGACCTAAGGTGACCTACCTAGGCCACCTTTTGTCTAAGGAGGGGCGTGCACTTACATCAGATCGTATCCAAGTCATCCTGGACACACCAACACCTTCTACACAGAAAGATGTTCGAGCATTTTTGGATCTTACGTCCTTTTGTAGGCAGTGGATACTGGGGTTTTCACACATAGTCAAACCACTGCTAGCGCTATTGACAAAAGACACTCCAATTCCCCTTCCTTGGACAGATGAATGTGAAAACGCTTTCCAACAGTTACGTCAGGCCCTTTGTTCAGCACCAGTGTTAGGCACTCCTGATTACACGAAACTTTTCACATTATATGTACATGAGAGAGATGGATGTGCGTCATCTGTGTTAGTACAGATGCACAGGGACAGGCAGCGTCCGTGTGCATATTTCTCGGCATTGCTCGATCCTGTCGCTCGGGCATTGCGGGGGTGTTTTCGTTCGGTCGCAGCGACAGCTGTGTCAATACGTCAGAGTGAGGGAATAGTGTTATCTCACAAGCTGTTAGTGTTGGTTCCCCATGCTGTTGATGCCCTTTTGAATCAAACAAAGACGCAGCATTTAACAAGTGCCCGTCTGACCGGATATGAACTAACGTTGCTGGCTCCCCATATCACATTGAGGAGATGTGCTACGTTAAATCCAGCAACATTGTTACCATTCCTGACGACTCAGCCTGAAGCACAAGAAGCACATGATTGTATTTTTGTGACTGAGGAACAGACAAAGGGTCGTATCGATCTCCAGGATACGCCTTTCTCAGATGTAGATGGAGAATTATGGGTGGATGGCTCCTGCCTGAAGCTACCGGATGGTACGACTTCGGCAGCATATGCCATCACTACTTTGTATACCATCGTGGAAACAGCACGCATACCACAGAAATCAGCCCAGGCAGCGGAGCTGATAGCATTGACACGAGCATGTGAGCTTAGTGCAGAGTTGTGTGTGAATATTTATACAGATAGCCGCTATGCTTTCGGAGTAGCGCACGACTTTGGCCTGCTCTGGAAGGAAAGAGGTTTTCTGACATCACACGGAACACAAATTATGTATGGAGAATTGGTGCACAATCTTTTGACTGCCCTGACATTTCCTAAGAAGATAGCTATCGTGAAATGCAGTGCACATAAGAAAGTTATTGACAAAGTAGGGCAAGGAAATGCTTTCGCTGAACAAGTAGCACGAGAAACTGCAATGAGACCTGACTCCACTTCAATGTATGTTATGAAGTCACAAGCAGAACGATGGCATGATGCTAGGAAAGAAGTGAGGGAAATACAGAGAGTTGCTTCTGATAAAGAACGAGAGCAATGGTCTGAAAATGGAGAACTGGATGATGAAGGTTGTTGGCGCAACAAACAAATGGATAGGTGGAAGTTGCCCACAGCTTTTGTCCAACCTATGTTTCAAATGGCACATGGGCTAGCACATGTTGGAGCTTCAGCGATTGTGAAATTGCTTGCGCAAGTTTGGGAGCATCCAGAGATTGCTAGCACGGCCAAGAGAGTGGTACAGACCTGTATGATCTGTCTTAAATACAACCCAGGGAAAGGAACACGGACTCCAGCAGGAGGATTTGAAATACCTACTGCACCTTTTGAAGTCCTACAAATGGACTATATCCAACTTGAACGCTGTAATAATCTAAAGTACGTCTTGGTGGTGTTGTGTGCTTTCAGTAAATGGATTGAAGCCTACCCTACTAAGGACAATACTGCAATGACTACAGCAAAGGTGCTACTGAAGGAGTTCTTCCCTAGGTATGGTGTTTGTAGACTATTATGGAGTGATAACGGGCCTCATTTTATAGCAGACGTTATCAAGTATGTTCTGAAAGGTCTAGGGATAAAGCAAAAGTTCCATGCAGTGTTCCATCCACAGTCGGCTGGCTTGGTGGAACGCTACAATGGAACACTGAAGCTTAAACTAGCAAAGATCCAGGCTTCCACTTCTCTGACTTGGCCCGACGCTTTGACTTTGGCATTGTTGTCAATAAGATCAGTACCACACTCCCGAACCAGCCTTACACCGTATGATGTGCTGTTTGGTCGTCCCATGAATACTTGGGGAGTGCCCAAACCAAGTTCCGTATATGATGTACCTTGTGTATTGATGAATGACTATCTGGCACAATTAACTGATAACTTGGTTTCTATTCATCAACAGGTTTGAGAAGCACTCCCTGACCGGTCCACAGGTGAGGGTCATAGTCTCCGACCCGGTGACTTCGTCCTCATCAAGGCATTCGAGAGGACGAGTGGCCTGGAGCCTCGATGGTGCGGTCCCGAGCAGGTTCTGCTCGCAACAAGAACGGCCGTCCAAGTGACCAACCGGAAGAATTGGATACATTCCCTTCATTGTCGCAGAGTGCAACCCGGATTGGTGGAGCCTGCCGTATTAATTGACCATCGAGAAATCCTGACTACAGAGAAAGGCCCTGCTGTGGTACCTGATGAGCAAGAGGAGTTCTTCCCGGACCCGACGACCTCTGGAGTAAGAAAATACAACCTTCGACCCAGGAAAAAGTTTGCTGCTGTTTAGACTGCTGTCAGAACGGCCTCTTGGTTGGTGCAACGGAGAGCCGATGAGGCAAGGGGGGGGGGATCAGCCTTGCATTAGAGTAGTGACACCCGTCTTGGCCCGTTGGTGAAGAAAACAACAGCCGCCTTGGGGGAAGAGTTCTGACAGCCTTTTTTTAGTTTCAGGAAGATTTGCGAGACATTTGTTCAACATGGAGAGAAAGAAAGTGATCTGCGCCTTTGGATTTATTGCTAGTGTGGCAGTTGTTGCCATTATCACGTGGTTTGTTGAGGATGTAATTCCTGCCCGTGATCTATATGTGGGTTCTACACCGGTGCCAGAGGAGCATTTCTTTTATACGCTCCCCTATCAGGAATCAAAACACCGCTTGTCCTTTGTAAATAACACCTTCATTCAGATGCTACATCATACCCACACTGCTACAAATGAAACAAATTGCTGGATATGTGGTATGATGCCAGCGCACCAGAAGAAGGGGGGAATACCGTTTATACCTCTCCCTTTCTCTCATAATGGTTCTTGTCGTGCCTGGTATACTCTTCTATTTGCCACAAGAAAGCCTGCTGTTGGAAGATTACTTTTATAATTAAATAAAGAGTGTCACCAGAATAAAGAAGGCTATCCACAAGCCAATGGAACTATATGGGAGTGGGAAGAATACCGACCGGACAATGAGTCTACTCCCTACATTTTTACGAACACTAGAGACACTGTCGAAAGTGAAAAATTTGTGATCTCAGTTGCACAAGCACAAGCGGACTTATGCGTACAAAGTGTTGGGTACATCCCTGTAGGTGTTAGTGATTGTATTAAAATCGTTAATATAGATGGTCTGAATAATAGCAAATTTTTAGCATCCCATAATACATATTTTGTATGCGGTAATAGAGGATAATATCGATTACCAGCTGGCTGGTCAGGAGTATGCTATGTATCGTTTTTATTACCTCCAGTGTTTTTAGCACCTGCCACTTATCATAAAAACTTGAAATTGTTGAATAATGCCACTGTGAATAGATACAAACGTACTTTATCTATCGATGATGTGGACCAGACTGACACTAGTTTGCAACAATATGTAGATTTTAACCTAGGTTTATTTTTCTTTGTCGGAGCTGCCCTAAACAGTAGAAAGATAAGAAGATTAACTAGAGTTGTAGAGGCAGTGACCAACCAAACTGCTACAGCACTAGGAAACGTAACTGAAGAGTTGCAAATTACTAGAATTGTTGCCCTGCAAAACAGAATGGTGTTAGACGTTATATTAGCAGAAAAAAGAGGAGCTTGTAGACTTATTGGACGTAGCTGTTGTGTCTTCATCCCAGACAACTCGCCTTCTGTTTATAATGCCATAAATAAACCGCATAAAATAGCTGCTGACATACATGTAGATAATGGTACATGGACCTTCTCTAGTTGGTTTTGGACTTTATTTAGTACATGGGGTTGGAAGATCCTCACTGGCCTTTGTATAATAGTAGTAATTCTTTTCACTTGCTGTATGTGTATTCAATGTGGTCCTATGATATGTTCCCTTTGCATTACCTCTTGTATACCCAATAAGAAAGCTGTTTCCGAAGCTGCTTATCAAAAGAGCCTAACTAAAGAGACTTCTAACATTATGAGCATTGACATTCAAGATGAATTTGATGACTACCCTATGAAATGGAATGGCTTCAGCTAACGCTGAAAGGGTCGTCTGTTGTAAATAAAACAACGGTATTATTAAGCATTAGCTGAAGCCATAATGCATCAGTGCAAATATCTAGTATAGGGATTCCATTTTGTATTTCGAGTCCGCCATTTTTCATGCCCTACATTGCCATGTGCTCAATGTTCTGATTGTCCTACCTCTCTGCCAGTTACACTGTGGATTCTACCTAGCAACAGTTATTATTAGTCGTTCTTGAGAGTGTAGCGCATGCTCAGCAGAAGTAACAGTTGTTCCTTATTAGCATAGCCCTCCCATGTTCTAGAAATACTGTTAGCTCCACCCACTGATATATTTGGAAATGTCCTTACGTGGTTGTAACCTCTGTCTAAGCTGTAAGCTGAACCCCTTCCACTGTGTATAAAAGGGGCCATGTGCTTGTATTCAGTGTGCTACTCTGTACAATACTGTAGAAGTGTTGTGGAGGTTGTATCACCACCTTTAAAGGTTTATTAAACTATGTTTTTGTATTTCCAGTTTCCTTGCCAACTTCATTTGTAAGTCTAAGGACTTTGTACACAGAAGGGCGAACCCTTTTGGTACCTTTGGGCCTTGCTGAGGCCTGAACTCTACAAGAGATCCACAAGAAGTGCAGAAAGCCTATTACTGAAACCACACAGATTTATTAAGGCGAAAACTTACAAACGCTCCTTCTCAGGGATGGCTCCTAGGATTTGGAACGCACTACCCCCTGAAACCAGACTTACCACATCTACTGCACTGTTCAAAAAGGAAGAAAAGGCTATTCTCATGGAAAAATTCACATGAGCCTCTCTGACATTCACGACCTATATAGATGCAAACAGACAATCTACATGGCACGTTGGCTCTCTCGGCCCGCACCTATCTCTGTATCAGAGACAAGATTTAGCTCAACTTAGGATTCAGCTTTTGATCTACCTCTCTTGTCTGTTTTATTTATGCACACTATATCCACACATATCTGTATTTCTGTACTGTGTACTGCTGTATTATGTTTTATAACTCCTACTGCTTGATATATACGGTTATTGTGTACTGTTTTTGTATAAATTTCACTGCTTGTAAAGCGCTCTGATATCCGCAAGGATCTGGTTCGCGCTCTATAAAACTTTCAAATAAATAAGTATTGTCATATAATGATGGGAAACTTCTCACCCTTGGATCTCTTACCGCCATGGTCGATGCGACCAGCGTCTAATGAGTGTCGGCTATGCGGCCAACCCTGGGAGAATTTATCTCATTTTCTCTGCATTTGTCCAGTTCTAATTGACGACGGCCGGAAGTTCCTTAGTCAAGCATGGATCAAACAAGAGACTCGTACAATCCGAGCAGCTGTAGATTTCCTGCTCAATGACTCAATCTCAAGTTATCTGTGGCCTGGTCAAATTCTTGAGCAAAGCCTACAAAATGCTAAGAGCCGTCACTCCATCAGTTACTTCCGGAACGTAAACTGTAACTCACTATTCCCATTTGCAGTTCGATTATGCACAAACGCATTTAGGGGCCCATTAGGATGTCTGGCGGAGCGCCACCGCCATGCGGACGGTGGCGATCCGCCAGACATCCATACCTGCCTGCCACCCATTTCCCCCCGCCATATTACTATGGCTGGGGGGACCGCGGCGGTCGGAAACACCGTCCACCGCTTTTCCGCCCCGGTCGCCTTGATATGGTGGCGGTGTCTATAGGACACCGCCAGCCATATTACAATGGGCAGAAACAGATGCCTTTCCGTGGCGGTTGTGGAGGGCGGTGCTGAGAGCACTGCCAGCCACAATGTTAAAAATGCAGTGTTCCCCAATTGGGGGGCGCAAGGCCTTGACCCCCCACCCCGATTCCATTTATAGTTCCCAGCAGTCCCGGCACCAGGAATTTTTATTTGGGTGGGCCAAGGGTGCATTTGGGTGGGCCACTGCGGGCTCCATTTGTTGCATATATTTTCTAGGCAGGCCTGCTTCAGGGCCCTCCTTTATCTCTTCTTAGTCGTACAAGGCCCAGTAAAACACACTCTTTTCCAAAGCTCTTTCTAAATATTATCAGTCTCAAAAAGTGTTGTTCCATTGATGGGAAGAGGCGGTTTCTGAGGTGAGAATATCAGGCAGGTGACACTACTCGGGCTTCCTCTGTGCGAGCCTTCAGTCCACATTAAAGTCCACATTTGTAAAGCGCACAATCACCCGTAAGGGTCTCTAGGCGCTGGGGGGCCGTCGGGAAGATTAAGCGAGCTATTGCCCAGAGTCACATGGTGCTGGGCTAACCTGCCGCCGGAGCCGGGGATCGAACCGTGGTCCCCAGATTCCAGCGTCAGTCGCCCTGGCCGCGGCGCGAGAATCCCTCTTCATATCTACCTCCACCTGACCCCAGACTCTGCACCGCACTCCCTTACAGGCTTGATTATCCACTCCTCCTCTCCAGCGCACCTTATCTCACAGCTGACCTTGGGCCCCAGCCCCATATCAGGTGCCATCCGGCTCCACTTTCATTTTTCCCGGTAAAAACATTAGTAAAATCACCTTCAAACTTAAAACATTGAATATAGTAGTAAATATAATTAGCACACACTTTAAAGTATGTTCCACAGTAGCCGTTATGACCCGACTGCTAATTAAATAAACATAAACAGAAAGGCCATGACATGCCCGGCTTTAGCGCTGATGCAAAAGTCTTCTTTGGCACCGCACCAATAACCTCTTTCTCCATAAATACCTTTACTACCACCTTCCAACAGTGCCGCTCATCCCTCGATGCCCCCTCCCCCCCCCATTGACCTCCTCCTCGGATTCCCTCACTGCCACAGCCAGAGGGGGCAGAGAGGGGTATAGCTGTAAAGCAGTCCTTGTGGTGTCCAATGCAAGCTCTGGAGGGGGGGTGGAAGAATACACCGCAACAGCCAATAGAATTAGGCGAGTGATAAATACTCTACTTGACTGAGGCCGGCTGCAAGAGGCCAGGATGATGTCTGAAGCCATGAAAGAGGCTGGTGAAGTCAGCCTTGGCTCAAGTGTTCATACCCAAAGCCCAGTCTACTGTGTACGCAGTGCAGATGTTGACAGCGGTGCTGTGAGAACTTAGACCTTCAAAGAACACATCACCTTCAGGGACAGCATAAAAGCATTGGGGGGAGGTGGGCGGTCTCACTGTGGTATGTGGCCGAACGCTGGACAAGCCGAGGAAGGAGAGTGCTGTCCATCTGCAGTCGCATTGTGTGATACAAGGCGCACAGGCTGCACAGCCTAGTGCGCAGGCTCAGAGGGGGGGGGGGGGGGGCGATTCACAGAACTAACTTAAGACAAAATCCTAAACTTACTACTTTTGGTATTCACAGCCAGCATTTAGTAGTAGTAAAGGTTGGATTTTGTCTTAAGTTTGACTTGACAAACCTAAGACAAAATCCTAATTTAAGTCTGTGCTAAATCTGTGTTAAATTTGTTTTAAATCAAATTTAAGACAAAATCCTAACTTTACTACTACTAAATGCTGTCTGTGAATAAATACCAAAAGTAGTCAGTTTAGGATTTTGTCTTAAATTAGTTCTGTGACTCGGGCCCTCTGACTGTGCAGTGCTGGGGGTCTTCTCCTGACAAGGGGCTCATCCTATGTCTCTCCTCAGGACCTGTTACCCTGTGTCGCCTGTCAGGTACCGTCAGAGGTCACACCAGTTTAAGCTACAGCTTTCTTAAAACCTCAGCTCACACCTTTCCCCACTCCCTGCTCCTCGCAGTTTTTACTTTGCTAAGGCAAACATTTATTAACCACTGAGAGTTGGAGTTCCTTCTTCTTTCATTTCCCTCCCCCTGGACGAACAACTTCCGTGGCGGGAAATTATCCCACGATAATGTCTGTGAACACAGTCAATAACGCTATACAAGTTTCAGCTGTGTGCTGGGCGTTATTCCACATCCAGGAGTAAATAAACGTGCGCCCTCGGGTCCTTCTTCTTGGCTTCCTTCGGGGGCTGTCGAATGGCCCCTGTGTCTGCCCGGCCACCCCAGAGTCTGCTCCCGGCGCCCCCTCTCAGCTGAGCAGCTCCTGGCGGGAAGGGCGAGGGAGGGGGGGAGGTGACACCCCCGAGGCTCATCCCGTTAATTACAGGAAGCACCCGAGTGACAGGCGACACGCGAGGAACACGCCATAATCAGCGCTAATTGAAAAAGGCTGGTGTGATGGACTGATATCACACCGCTGGCTGCCTCCGCGCCGCGACAGCGCCGGGACTCATTAGCGGAAGAAGATGAATGGGAGGCAGCCGGACGGGCCGGGGTGCGGGGCTCTGGGGGAGGAGGCGCGGGAGGGAGGGGAGAAGAGGAGGAGCCACGGGAGAGAGGAGAAGGAGAGGAAGGAGGAGTCCCCGCAGTGAGAAGAGACACCTGAGAGAGAGAGAGAGAGAGAGCGAGGGAGAGAGAGAGGGAGGAGGAGGCGCCGGGAGGGAGGGGAGAAGAGGCGGAGCCACGGGAGAGAAGAGAAGGAGAGGAAGGAGGAGTCCCCGCAGTGAGAAGAGACACCTGAGAGAGAGAGAGAGCGAGGGAGAGAGAGAGGGGAGGGGAGGAGGCGCCGGGAGGGAGGGGAGAAGAGGCGGAGCCACGGAAGAGAAGAGAAGGAGAGGAAGGAGGAGTCCCCGCAGTGAGAAGAGACACCTGAGAGAGAGAGAGCGAGGGAGAGAGAGAGGGAGGAGGAGGCGCCGGGAGGGAGGGGAGAAGAGGCGGAGCCACCCACGGGAGAGAAGAGAAGGGGACAAAGGAGGAGTCCCCGCAGAGAGAAGAAGAGACACCTGAGAGAGTGAGGGGGAGGAGAAGGGAGGAGGCGAGGGAGAACAGGAGGAGCCACGGGAGAGAGAAGAAGAGACATCTTATTTATTTATTTATTTATGCAGTTTTATATAGCGCGGACTTTACCCGAAGGTGTCAGAGCGCTTCACAAAAGGAACAGAAATGGAACATAATGAGAAACATTACAAAAGCATACGTTACGTTACAAAAATAATAGTGACATTTGTGATCAAACAATATACATGAGGTATTAAAAATTGTGAGCAACCAAAAATACATGAGGTAGTAAAGATAATAATGACAATTGTGAGCAAACAGAATACATGAGGTAGTAAAAATTGTGAGCAACCAAAAATACATGAGGTAGTAAAGGTAATAGAGACAGTTGTGAGCAAACAGCATACATGGGGTAGTGAAAGTTGTGAGCAGCCAAAAATACATGAGGTAGTAAAAAGTGCACAGGAAGAAAAAAGTGACAAGTGTGCAGTTACAAGAGAGAACAAAGTATCATTTTAGGTGTAATACTGCAAAAGGTGCTAGACACTCAGGCACACGAACAAGCGTTACGTAGGCAAGGTGGCACTTGTGCAAGTATCAAAGATAAAAACATGTGAGAGGTAGCAAACCGTGTGTTTCAAGGGCAGAGTGGTGTGTGCAAGTTACACAAGAGCACCGAACACAGGTACATGGAAAAAACTCCAAAGAGGCAGACACTCCAACCCCAGGAATACCCTGGGAAGGCACTTCCATGGGCATGGAAAATAACAGTAGTGGGACGTCTTCCTCCAGATACCAAGAGGACGTGAATCACTTTTGGAGGTGTCTCTGAAGGAGGAGAACTTTGAGGTCCCTTTTGAAAGCCTGGGAGGAGGCAGTGGTCCGGAGCTGAGGCGGGAGTGAGTTCCAGATTCTCACTGCGTTGCCTGAAAAGGATTGGGCCATTGTTCTTTCCTTCTTGAAAGTGGGAGGTTCAAGTAGAAGATTCTCCGCATTGCGTGAGGGTCTAGAGCCTCCAGAGAGTTTCAGCTTATTCGCCAGGTAGCGAGGAGAGGAGGAGTGCAAGGCTTTGTGGGTGATACAAGCGGTCTTGTAGATAGCTCTAGCCTCGAAGGGGAGCCAGCGAAGAGTCCCCGCAGAGAAAAGAAGAGACACCTGAGATAACATGGGTGTGATATGATCGCTTCTTTTGGCCCCATAAATGAAGCGAGCTGCTGAATGGAAAACAGACTTAAGTGGGGACAGGTGGGATTTGGGGAGGCCAGTAAGAAGAGAATTGCAGTAGTCTAATCTGGAGAGGACCAGCGATTGCACCAGGGTTATAAGGTCCTGTTCCGGGAAGAAGCGTCTGATTCCCCAAAGAAGGCGCAGTTGGTAACGAGCAGATTTTGCAATCGAATTGATGTGGGGGGTTAGATTGTGTTTTTTGTCTAGAATAACTCCAAGGGATTTTGCGCTGTCGACAATGATGGGTTTAGTGTTGAGTAGATTCAGCTGATCCATCCATGATTGAACGGGGGGGGGGGAGAGTGAGGAGGAGAAGTGGAGGAATTCAGTTTTGGAAGGATTCAGAATCAGTTGATGAGTTGACATCCAGTTTTGGATGGAGTCCAGAGTAGAGCTTAGGAAGGAGAGATCATGGGTGGAGGCAACCTTGAGGTAGAGTTGAGTGTCGTCTGCATAGAGATGGTAGTGAATCCCGGATTTGCTTAGGAGGTTTCCCAGTGGTTCTAGGTAGAGATTGAACAATGTGGGTGCAAGTATAGAGCCTTGAGGAACACCCTGACCTACCGCCACAGGGGATGAAAGACTGTTCGCAATTTTGATCATTTGGGATCTGTCAGAGAGGAAGGATGCAAACCATTTAAGCACAGTGCCCTCCATGCCCATTCTCTGTTGAAGGATATTGAGGAGGGTGTTGTGATTGACAGTGTCAAAGGCTGCAGAAAGGTCCAGGAGAATTAGAAGACAGGACCCCCCCGAATCGAGTATCCTCAGCGCGTCATCAACCACTTGCAGTAGGGCTGTTTCAGTGCTGCAGTTTTGCATGAAGCCAGACTGACACTTGTCAAGAAGATCATTGTCCTTGATATGACGAGAGAGTTGTTTTGCTACACATCTTTCTGTGATCTTCGCAAGGAAGGGAATGTTAGTGATGGGGCGGAAGTTGTTGAGGTCCTTCGCATCAGCAGTGGGCTTTTTAAGCTTCCATCTGAGAGAGTGAGGGCCAGGAGAAGGGAGACAGAGAAGGAGAGAGAGAGGGAGGAGGAGCCGCGGGAGGGAGCAAAGGAGGAGTCCCCGCAGAGAGAGGAAGAGACATCTGAGAGAGTGAGGGAGAGACAGAGAGAGAGAGAGAGAGAAAGAGAGAGGAGGAGAGGAGGCGTGGGGAGAGAGGGGGAGAAGAGGCGGAGCCACGGGAGAGAGAAGGAGAGAAAGGAGGAGAGAAGAGACACATGAGAGAGTGAGGGAGAGAGAGAGAGAGAGGGAGGGAGAAAGACAAAGAGAGAGGAGGGGAGGAGAAGGGAGGAGCCACGGGAGAAGAGGAGGAGCCACGGGTGGGAGGAGAAGGAGAGAAAGGAGGAGTCCCCGCAGAGAGAAGAGGAGACATTTGAGAGAGTGAGGGAGAGAGAGAGAAAGAGAAAGAGAGAGGAGGGGAGGAGGCGGGGTAGAGAGGAGAAGGAGAGAAAGGAGGAGTCCCCGCAGAGAGAAGAAGAGACATCTGAGAGAGTGAGGGAGAGAGAGAGAGAGAGGGAGGGAGGGAGAAAGAGAGAGGAGGGGAGAAGGCGTGGGGAGAAAGGGGGAGAAGAGGAGGAGCCACGGGAGAGAGGAGAAGGAGAGAAAGGAGGAGTCCCCGCAGAGAAAAGAAGAGACACCTGAGAGAGTGAGGGAGAGGAGGAGGGAGGGGGAGAAGGCGCAAGGGAGAAGAGGAGGAGCCACGAGAGACAGGAAAAAGAGTGAGAGGCGCAGCCCCTGCAGAGAGAAGAAGAGGGGACACCTGAGAGAGGGAGAAGGAGCGAAAGGAGGAGTCCCCGCAGAGAGAAAAAGAGACACTTTTAAAGAGAGGGGGAGGAGGAGCCATTAGAGACAGGAAAAAGAGACAGAGGAGGAGCCCCTGCAGGGAGGGAGATAGGAGGAGCCACAACTGAGAGGGGACACCTGAGAGAGCTGGAGGAGCCCACTGATAGAGGAGCATTTGCATCTATGTGGGGTGCCCCTTAGGAGTGCAATGTAATCGCTTGTAGAACAAACTCACACATTATTCAATGTGATGAGAGAAATGAGCTGTTAGAAGAAACGTGACTCAAGTAGCATGTTTCTCTGAACGTCGCACGTTCTAATGCAGGGATTGGTAATTAACACGCGCTGGAAAATGTAACCAACGTAACTCGTTGATAGGTCTCATTAGTGGATGTGATTCAATGATGTATTAATTGTGATAAACGCTCTCCAGGCTAATGATGTTGAGTGCAAGACACGTGTTAATGTAGTTAAATAAATATTCTTCATGAATGTTGATGGTTTCTGGAATTTCTAAGCATGGCAGATCCATTGTTTTAGCCTGAGTTGTAGGCCTGGATTTGCAGCACATTAAAATGTCCTCGTTTCTGAAACTAATGTTTAAATTCCTGTGTGGGTTTCGCAGAGTGCTTCCTGTCTCACGCTTGCATTCCAGGTGCCCAGCGTTTGCTAGTGAAGAGCAGGGGTGCTGTTCTATTACACAAGGGTGTGGAATGAAGGAGTTACAGTTAGCCTGGCCTGAGAAAGATGAGGTGGAGGGAGATGCTTCCACATGGGAGAAGGAGAGATGACCATGGACGAACTGCTACATAGGGAAGTACATGGAGAAGGTCGTGAAGGGAGTTAATGTCATGGAAAAGGTTCTTTTTTAAAATGTATTCATTTATTTATTTAGAGTTTTATATAGCGCGAGCTAGACCCAAGACATCGGGTATCAGAGCGCTTTACATACCACCAGTTTCAATACAGAAGGACACATTCATTTTTGTTAGGCACGGGGAGATTAAGTGATTTGCCCAGAATCACAGGATGTTGAGCGTCGTTGCCGAGACTCGAACCCGGTTCCCCAGCTTTTGTGGTTCAGCCCACTGTAGAGTATGTGGGAGCTCATGGAAAATTTTCAGACTACGACTTTGAATATCCGATGCATCGTAGAGAGGGGCAGACACCCCATTGCTGCTTGCCACCTCAACAGAGAGCATTTGAGTGCTATCTTGCGTCCCTCGTTTGTTGGTGGCTTTATGACTCAGACCCATCCTGTGGTGGAGTGAAATCTTTGGAAGGCTCTGTGAGAAGGTGGACTGGTATATGCTGTCCACTAATTAAAGTGGGCACCTTGTACCAATCCACACAACCCTTATGAAGCACCAACAAGCCTTGGCAAAAGCAACCCACGCAGGAAGGTCAAGCAGGTTACGGTGTGGACCCGCAAGGCCCAGAGGACTTACCAAGCAATGGGGAGCCAGGGCACATCTGGAGCCACCAGGAAAGCCAAGAAAAATCAAGATGATGCCTTGATTTGCCTTTCAGATAATGCAGAATCTCCCACAAGGTGGCTCAAAACACACATGGTGAAGCAGGCAACATAAACACAAAACAACACCTTTAGAAAAGGGTTTTATTTTACAAAATGCAAAGACTCTCTTTTTAGAGTAAGGCTTGGGGTTTTATTTTACACAATGCTCTCTAACAGAAAGGCTTTCCCAGATGCCGAATGCACAACATTCAAATACACAAAGAGATATATATGTGTTTATATTGATATGCATGCAATAATAACACACTTTGGAAATGCAACAGTTAAATGCATGAATAATACTAATAAATAAACAAGCAGCAAATAGTATGAGATAAGACTCAAGCAAATATAATGGGACGTCCTGCAAGAGATCAAAAAGATATAATCACAAAGGAAACACCTCAAATGATCAAAGCCACTTGCCCCACATTACAATGGCAATAATCAAAACTCAACACTTCACCTGGTGCAAACACTGCATCTTAGCCCACTCCTGACCAGGGGATTGATTAACAGCTGGAGATAAGAGCCTCAGCAACCAGGGTTCCCCTGTATCGAATTAGACGCATCCGTCCCGATTCGGATTCGAAAATCCCAGTTTCTAAATCAACAACTCTCAGCTTTATAATCTCAAAACACCACTAGAAGGTTTGAGAATTTCCTCCCTGTGCCAAAGGAATCTTACTTTAGCTGGCCAACTTCCAAGCAAGCATTCCACTGCAGGAAGGAGTTCCCATGTTCCCTCTACAGTATTGCATGTTCCAGCCTTTATCTTGACGAAGCTCACAAAAGCTTTCCAGGGTACATTATACAATCTCACACAAAAACAATCCTTGAACGTGATTAACCCAAACAACTTGCAAGCGTGGCTGTGCATGCAGGTGAAGCTCAAGCCAGGCAGAGTCAGAATTCAGGATGACATGAGACCATGCCAAAGCCAATAGTAAGAACTTAATAATACTACCAAGGTACAACACAGTGCACATTTGTGCAACACTACCTATAGCATCACATACTTCATCTCACATTGTACAACACAGTGCACATTTGTGCACCACTGCTCATAACACTGCACTTCGAGACCAAAAAGTGCATTCCACACCTCTCTCTCATGCTTTCAAATGCACATCCCACACGTTCTGTTCTTTGCAAGTCTGTCCTATTCCGTCACAGCTCCCACTGAAAGACTGCAAGATTACTGGAAATAAACCTTTAAGAGAAACAAGGCATATGCAGGACGTCATACATTCAAGCTAGGATAAAATAACACACCAAAGTCAATTAAAATAATGATAGTCAAAGGTCATCACAGGATGTCAGACCACAAGAGTGCCTCTAGCATTATAGATGACCTTCAGGGGGACCCAAAGGCCAAAGGACCAGGAGTTGCGAGGGGACTTCATGCAAGATTGCAAAGTACCAGCCCACGGAGCACACAGTGCGAGGAGGCTGGAGTTCTTTGGTGCAAATAATGCTCAGGGTCAGGACTATACGGAGTCCAATGCACAAGCTCGGGAATCGCCAACAAGCATATGTACTTGCAAATGGACGCGATGCACAGGGGTTCGGGTTACGCAGCACCCACGAGGGATACTGGCCTCAAACTCAGTGAGAGAGCAGATCAACCTCTGGGACCTTCAGGAACCCACCTCCTGTACTTCTGAAATCTTTGGAGCCCGCAGGAGCTCAGGAGAAGCAGACAGGTCAGTTGCGCTTTAGGTGCCTGCAAAGCAGGGGAGTGACTCCTTCACTCCAAAGGAGATTCTTCGGCTGTCTTAAGTACACCACAGGTCCTGTATGGAGTCAAGGCACAAATTAAGCTTTGGATGGAAAAGGGGATGAAGTCAAGCCCAGTTGAGGTCCAGCGAAGTCCAAAGTGTCCAGACGGTCGAATGTCAGTGGTTTCCTCTTTGTAGAATCTTGTCCACGTAAAATCCAATGTCCTGTAGCCAGGTAACCCATTTTATGCTAACAGGAGAGGGTTGGACAGATTATGTGGACCCTCCTAGGGGAGGGGCAGGACAAAGGGGTGGCCACACCCATGTCCTTTCTCCAGTTTTGCAACAGAGCAAGAACCCATGGCTCCCAGAACGGGTTTGAGGTGGAATATGCACAGGGACACCAAATGTGTCCCAAGTGCAGACATTCAGGCACTCTCAGAGTGCACCCACCCAGCCCCAATACACTAAATCCTGTCTGGGAGGTCACACCTCCCTGTGAGGGGATGTGTATTGTGCTGCCATCTTCTTCTCAAACTTGGCTCAACAGCAGGAGCTTAGAAATGTGTCTCTGGTCGGCAGCATCCATTTTGTGCTGTCCGGGTAGAGAAGGCTTGCACCGGTAAGACCAGTGACTCCACGAAGCTCACTTCAGAAGAGTGGAATCTTACCTCCACACCAGTTACTGGTATGGAGGTATGATTCCAAAGTGTTCGATACCAAACTCGATATGTTTCTATGCAGCCGTTTTCGAGATAGCATTTACCGCAAAGTTATAATGCACATCGACCTATATGTCCGGATGAGTCACAGACAACCCGGGAGAATGGTCTCCGAAGGCTGCAGAGAAGATCTGCTCATGCAGGGGCACTCTCTCACATAAAACCCAGCACCCTGCCTTCAGGATTGTTAAGGTTTGCTATAGAGATGACTTATAAGTGTTAAGTGTAATGACAATTAGATATAGTGAACCTATATCTAATGTAAGTGATGCAAGGACTATCTTACATTGACTGCAGTAGCAGATCTAGAGTTCCATTGTGCCTGGCCTCTCATGGGTGGCATAATACATACTTCAGCCCATGGGAGGCCTTTGGGGTACCTATGCCCTGGGTACATGGTGTACCAACTAATAAGAACTGATAAGGATACCCCAGTATCCAATCTGGAGTGTACCAAAGTACATGTATGTCCATTTAAGGGAGAAAGCAGATAGAATAGGGTCCTGATTAACAGGATCCCAGTCAGACTAGTCAAAAACAGAGAGACATCTAGCAAAAAGTGGGGGTAACCGAAAGAGGCAGATACTACTTTCCTAGAGGCTCTACCCGCTAATACCTTTTCTCTTACAAACTCTTTGCTTATATGCTAAATTAGGGATGTCACTTCTAGAGTTAGAGTAGGGATAGCTAGAACTAAATCTTATCTACAGAGAAAGTGCTCATGTAGGGAGACTTGAACTTTTGCTTTCTCATCTCGTGCAAACGCGTCTTAGCACTCATTGCTCTTTTCATGCTGCTACACTGAGTGAACCTTTTTAGAAGATTTGACTTTTTTTGTCTCCCCTGTATTTTTATACTCTCATGCTAAGATTTGTATATGTCCAACATTTATAAACTTGTAATAAACTTGGCTAACCATCAATTGGTTGTCGATTAGGGTTCTTGTGTAGCCATTTGGGTTACACTGTATTTCAATTGATTTACAATCTTTTGCTCCCCTCTGCATTTCCATGCTGCTAAAAAGAACCATTGGAAGACAGGCATCGTATTGAAACTGAACAAGTGGGCCCAGGCTCTGTCATCAGTAAAGAGGAGATGCGGGTGCATTACATCGAGAGAGGAAGAGTCCCAACAGAGAGTGGAGATGGAGGTGCCCTTGAGAGAGAGGAAGAGGAGGAGGAACCCCAGCAGAGAAAAGCCAAAAACCTTCAAGAAAAGAGTAACTTGTTTCTATTGTGGTGTCAAGCGATAGAGGGGTGCACGTGCCTTGAAGTGGTACCTCACGCAACTCCGGTGCCACATGGGGCACCTTCAGCCACTCTGTGGCCTCGGTGGTCTCGCGTGAATGATATCACAACGTCTCTCAAAACCCAAGCCGATATCAGCAAGCGAAGGAATATTCTGGAATGCTTATGGCTGGGGCTTGGTAGTGCTTCAGGAGAGACATGTTTTTTTCTGTACACTAAATAACCCTTTAATCAGTGCCTCCTGAAACTGTTGGGTTTGTTTCCCCTCTTGTCCACATTAATAGGTCCCAGCATGCAGAGTGCTTTTAATTGCTAAGACAGGCTGGATGAAGAGGTGGTCCCTATTTTGCACTGCTTGGTGCTGGAGTGTACACCTCACAGTGGTACTGAATACATCAGATGTGTTTATTCTTGCTGCCAAGTACAAGGATGCATCAGCCATCACTGGAATCTCGGCTCGAGGACAGAGCCTGGAAAGAAAGAGATTCATGTTAAAAAGAAGCTTACCATGTACTACACATCCCCTTCTTTAGACACAACAAACTAAATGAATGCAAAATACATCAAAATACTACACCTACCCCTTCTTTACACACAAAAAAACTAAAATAATTCAAATAATACATTAAAATACTATGCCCGCCCCTTCTTTAAACACAAAAAACAAAAAGAATTCAAATAATACATTAATATACTATGCCCTTCCCTTCTTTAAACACAAAAATATTAAATAATGCAAATAATACAGCAAAATAGAAACATACTGTAAACACAGTATGTCTACCCATTAAAAATAACGTACCGTAATGGCATACAAATCTTTCCAAACTCTTAGGTTTCTTAATCACCCTTTCTGCCCTACTGGTTCTGATTACTTGATCCCTGTCACCCTCAGTTATACTCACACCCTCAGCTTGATCCTCAGCATCCTCCCTATTCACACCTCCCTACACACTCCATCCACGACCTGCATGTCCGCTCCACTCGTCCTGTGTCCATCGACCTTCTGGTCATCATCACCAGTGACCTCCAACCACCAATGTCTCTTCACATTTTGCTAAATTTCTCCTTTATCATGGACATCTTTGACACTAGCCCTAGGCATAAGAATAGCCAAGCAACACATATAGTAAATACTGCCACCACCCAGCTTCACTGTGTTTCTCATGACTTTCACAAACGGCTCTCACATTTGACCAACTTCCTGCCTGATTTGACTCTTACTCATTGACCTTCCTCCAAACAAACCTCCTTTACTTTGTTTCTGGAATCAAACTAGGCTATATGTTTTTTCCTGTGAGGAAACAATACACTGCTTGATAAACTCCACATCCCAATCCACCATCCTACTATTCCTCATCCATCCAGGATTCATCTTGTAATGAGGTACTCTGCCCCTCATCAAGCAAGATTGACTTTGCCCAACTGTATCCTGCCGTGTCATCCTGTACGTCCACATCATCCTTTTCAGTTCCAAATCCCAATTTTGCTTTCCTTTATTTACCAATGGCATGATGCGTTTTACTACTCTATTAACTCGTTCTACAACAGCATTCCCTCTGGGATGGTATAATGCTGTAAATCTTTATGCAATACCTGCACGTTCCACAAATTACTTCATCTTTTCCGACTTAAACTGGACTCCATTATCTGTCAACAGATATGCAGGGAGATCCTCTCTAAGAAAGACTTCCACCAAGAATTTAATGACAGTGCCTGTGTCCACCGTGTCCACAAATTCTTATTCTATCTACCTGGTGAATAAATCTACCAACACAATCCCATAGCTGCATTTCCCCTCTTTCTATGTCAGAGGTCCCACAATATCTAAATCTACCTCTTCCTAAGGTAAATTGGGACAACCTATAGAAGATAACGGGGGGTTGAGTGTCTGCAACGATTTGTCAGCATTCTGACATTTTACACAGGTCCTCACAAACCTTTAAATTTCTAGATCCACTTTCAGCCTCCAGTACAACATCTTGATGCTGCGGTTGGATCTCGTAATACCTGAATGGCCTTTATGTCCGATAGCAATTAACTTACTCCGGAAAGCACTGGAGGGAACAACTCTTTCCCCTCTGCATATGAACTTATCACAAACACTTGGCTCTCCCCTCACCTCCCAAAGAGATTTCAAATCATCGTCCCACTCATTCCTGTGTACCGTACCCCAGCCATTCGCGATTCTGTTCTTCACTTTCATTAATGTGTTATCCTTGACAAATGCCCCCATCCATTCATCCTTCTGTATAAAGAAGGATCCTTCGACTCACTCCATCGGTTTTGGTCAATTTCTTTCAGCGGTAAAGACATTCTGCTAGGAAGTACAATGTGCCATCTGACGTACTAGATGTGACGCTGGCGTGGCACATCCTGACGCATTGTATTTGGTGAGGATTTAGCGCACACAAACTATGGGGTATATGTACAAAGGGTTAACGTCACCTTAGCAGCACTTTTCAGACAGTTTTGCGGCGAGATTTTTATCGCCGTATGTACAAGCTGTCGCAAACTCTGTTAGCAGCAGTTTTCCAGCAAAAACCTCCATTCTATAGATCGCCACTTCTGTTAGTGATAATGAAATGCAAGAGAGGCATTCCGGTGCAAAAGAGGCTGCTAACCCCACTTTGCAATATTTTCAAGGGGGCTCGTGAACTTTGGAGAACCAAAACAACTGCCTTTAACTGCAGTTAGAGGCAGTTTTTTAAGACCAGAAAATAGCTGCTCTTAGAAATGGAGATAACACTTGGGCCTCTTTCCAGCAGGTTTTGGTGCTTGACAGCACTGCAAGCAACTTTGCAGAGCTGCCCTGTGACAAAACTACAGGGCAGAAATGCGCACCATAAATAGGATAGTGCACATTCCTGGGCCTCAGTCATGAAAAGCGTTGCAGCGTTGCGACAAGACAGCGTTGCAACACTTTTTACTACGCTCTTCTTGCGACACCAAAGATGCGCAGTATTCACTGGACAGCGCTCCATGACGCCTTGATCTAACTGCAAAGGGGGGGCGATGATGGCGGTGGTGTATGGTGGGCGTGGTGAAGGTGTGATTTATACAATGATGGTTGTCCAGGAGAGTTCTGTGGTGTGGCTGTAGTTGAAGTTCCTGCTGGCGGAGGAGACGTGCTCGACCATGTGTCATGCTATATGGCTTTCTGCGGTGACCTTCTGCATGAGTCTGATGTTGGGGAGCTTCCCCAGGAGGGGCTGGTGTTCTGGTCACTGGGGTTATCCAGGTGGAGCTTGAGTTTGCCGAGTAGGATGTCGTCGGTGGATTGGAGAGCCTGGTGTGTAATGAGGTCTACAATGGTATCGGGGAATGGGTGTCCATGGCCTGGGGGGCCTGCAGATGAGGGTGCCGCAGAGGATGGGGTTGGTCCGGATCTGAAAGTTGCGGTGTCCCATGGTCACCATTGCGTCATTAGAGTGCGTGGTCAGTCGAAGTGTGCTTCTGTAGGTGATGGCAATGCCTCCTCCTTGACGGTCAGGGTGCTCCTTGCTGGTGATACGATTCAGAAAAGGGGGTGGTGATGAACAGAGTGTCTGAATTAAGCAGACCACTCTTACCCAGTCCAAAGATCAGGGCTTGATCCATCACCGTTATTTATCTCACTGCCCCATCCCAGCTCAGAACCTGGCTATATGCAAATTAGTCTGTCCCTGGCCCAGTGCATCATGGGAACAGGGCAGACCAAACTACCAAGCCAATTCTTCACCAGAAAGGAGACAAGCTACCGTCAGTGATGGCAATGGCCATGGCCATGTCCGGTGTGGAGCAGAGCTTGGCCCTTGCAGGCAATGTGGCATCCAGGGTTGATGGCGAGGAGGGTGCTAGCGCCGTAGTGGTGGAGTGTCCGAGAGGAAGGGTCCTTGGTGTTGAGCGTGGTCCAGGGGCCAACAGATGCAGACAGGCTTGCCTTTGGCACGGGAGATGTCCATTACAGCGCAAGCATTACATCGTAATGCCTTTTCAATGCAACTCCAACAACGCAGGTGCTTTGACATGGCATTCCAGTACAGCGCATTTTGAGATCAGTAATGGGTATTTTTAAGTTTTAGGGTGGGTATGGGTTTTGGGTGTCGGAGATGAAATTTGGGGTGTCTCATGGGGTAAAATTTGAAATTTGGGGTGTGTTTTGGAGTCAGTCATGAAAATGCAGGTGAGCATTTAGGTCAAAAATGAAAACTGGGGCTTGCATTTGGGTCAAATATGATTTTTAGGGTGTGTTTTGGGGGTTCAAAGATAAATTTTAGGGTTCAGGGTTTGATTTGGGGTGCAAGGGTTAGTTTTAGGGTTGCACTCACTGCAGTGGGAATATTAATATTTACATCTCCACTATCCAACACCTTCCCTACTGTTGCAATATGCCTAGTTTTAGTATGCATTGTAATGGAATATGATGTAATGGTATGCGTCGTAACTTCTTATATACCTTTGGCACACCAGTGATATGCCCACTGCGTATGGCCGCACAGTGGCCGCCATTGAGTAGTGCTGTGGGGGTTACTGGACAGCTGGGAGGTGGGAAACGCTAGAAAGGACACTGAATGGGGCATGGACGCGCGGGGGTGTCTGTGAGCGGGTGTTGTAAATATTTAAATGAGAGAAATCTTACCTTGAGGCCGGGTCCCGTGTCTTCATTGTTTCTTCTCTCCTGAGTCTTCTTCCAGGAACAGAAAGTAGGCAGCCAGGCTCCCTCCCCCTAAACCAATCACAACGCTTCAATGTGGCGTTGGGATTGGTCATTGACGCTAGGACAATGCCTTCAGCCAGGGGTGGAGAAGTGGGCATGTTCTTCATGCAGGCTGTACTGCAGCCTGCATTGAGAACAGGACAGTGCGCATGACTGCTTTGGGTGGCCTGAGTGGGCCAACCAAACAATCATTGCGCACTTGAGTGGGCATGCCACTCCACCCCTGTCCTGCTCAGTGAGTGGAGCAGCCCTACCCACCCTTCCCCCCGTAAAGGAAACATAGCATGATTACATCAGGAAGTTATCATCATGTGATCATTTTTCCTCTTCTTGCACTGCTTTAAAGCAGTGGGGCGATGCTCTTCTGCCATAGCGGATACGCCGCAACTGGGGGTGTGTCATCTATAGGTGCTAGACCTGTGCGACTCGACCGCCGGGCCACCTCCGCTACGTGTCCCATCCTCCCCTTACCTGGACATTGACACAGTGGCACAATCTGCTGCACTCTCTCCAAATCTGTGTATCAGCCAGCTGGAGCCTCAGCCAGGTGGGATTTCACAAGCCTGGGTACAACAGATGTAGACAAGTCCGCTGGTGAACCTTCCGATGCAGTTGATGCAGCAGGGCTTCCTTAGACGTGAAGTTGCAGCGCTCCCGCCACACAAGTTAAGCGCAGTGTAATATCATCCGGCCTTGTGATCCCCCAGGTGTATAGTATACTACAGTAGGAAGCAACTATCCCTTGGTGGATCACTTATAATTTCATACACCCCTGGCTCGTAAGAGAAATCCCATACAAGCACTCTACCCTCACACCGTAGTATACCCAATCACAATTTATATATTTCAAAGAGTCTTTATTCTTATTTAGTAAAAAAGACCAGAAAGTCTTGTTCATGAATATTCAACTTAAAAACAAACAGCACAAAATGTGGCCACGTTAAAAGAATTTTCACAATCTCATCTACACAATTGTACACATATAAATGGTTAAAAAAACACTTTGTTTACAGTACATTATTCATCAATACAGATATTTTTAAAAGAATCACAAAAAGGGAGAGACATACAAAGACATGCTAGTTAGTCATTACGTGTTGCGCATCTGAGAATTTGACAATCACAGAATCTAAACCTGGGCCCGTTTTAATTTAGTCTACAGGAAAGATTTGTTCTCTTGATTGCGCAGAAGTGGCGTCGACGCGTTTCGATGGCTATTCCAGATATACTGCCATCTTTATCAAGACTAGATGATCAGTCTCTCCTAATTTCTGGGCACTGGTTGGTTGCCACTGACAGGATTATTCCTGGTTACATTAAAACCTCTATTTGTCTTCAGGCGATCGCTCAAGAGTTCACTTTTCAGGAGACCGAATCTCTGATGTGTTACATTCCTTAAGACAGTTAAAAATTTTCATTGGGTCCGCCTGTTCTCTCCGCCCTTTGTTGTATCCAATTTTTTGCCTTGTCAGGATATGGTTACTCTCTTGGCTCAATATAGACGGACTCTAGTTCTTATATTCTTCTTCTTTGCATCAGGATCCCATTGTCAACCCAGTACTCGTCACGTATTGCGCTGACAGGACTTAGTTCAGGGGGTGGATGGTCTTGGGGGCTCGTTTTACTTCCCTCTCTCGTCGTTCGCCTGAGTTAGAATGTTCACCCCCGACCGCCTTTCGTCCCGAACCTTCCTGCTTGAGGTTTCACCAGCCAAAAACGATCTAACTCAGGCGAACGCCGGGAGAGGGAAGTAAAACGAGCCCCCAAGACCGTCCACCCCCTGAACTAAGTCCTGTTCCTGTTTCAGTTCTTATATCATGGTGGACTAGAGTCATTCTTCCCGGAGCGCTGGAGCACTCCTGGAAAACTATCCAACACATTATACAATTGTGCTTTTCCTTTAGCAGTGAGCATTTCCCCTACATTGGGTCGTTCTAAAGGTGAGGAAGTTAAGGGACGATCAGGTATTTCTAGAGGTCTTGTGCAAGTGATGTGGTTCACTGATGCCACAGCGTTTCTAACCTGAGGGGGGTCTTCCCATTCTTTTAGTAAGTTGATGTGGTATACCTGTTCTCTGGCTCTGGTTCTGGGTATAGCCATTCTATACGTGACAGGGGTTAACTGACTGGTGACAGTATAAAGATCTTGCCAGGTTGCTAACAACGTCTTTTCTGAGGTGGGCATTAATATGAGTACTCTATCCCCAACCTTCAATTGACAGATTTGTGCATTCTTGTCATAAGCTATCTTTTGCTGATGTTGAGCTTTTTCAAGATGTTGGTGTACCTCCTCCCAAAGGGATGTTAGAGTTTTCTTTAGGGTAGTGGAATACGAGTCTTGGTCAGAGCTTCTCCCACCAGGGACGACGGGGTGTTCTTTTCGTCTTCTTTCTCCTGTTTGGCGGGGCGTCCGGGTTGAGTTGATCTGTACCGGGCTGTTACCCTCAAAGGACAACAAGGTAATAGCAAAGTGAGTAACTAGGGTTTGTATACAGTCAGTACATCGCCACCCACACCCCAAACATCAGTGTGCATAAGCAGGAAAGGCAGGCCAGTGCTCAGGTAGGGGTGGAAGCAGAACAGGGTAAAGAAAAAAAAGGGGGGGAGATTTAGTTCGGTGTGTGTGCACACTCCTGACCTCCACCAACCCATAGTGGAGAAACCCAGAAACGGTACTTGCCTAAGGCCACGACCAGGCTCCAGACTCATGTCCAGCAAGGCATTCAGGCTCCAGATGCAGGTCCATTGAGGCATCGAGGCTCCAGATGCAGGTCCAGCGAGGCATCCAGGCTCCAGACGCTGGTCCAGAGAGACATCCAGGCTCCAGACGCTGGTCCAGCGAGGCATCCAGGCTCCAGACATAGGTCCTGTGAGGCTTCCAGGCTCTGATCCTGGTCATCCTGGATGTTGGTAGGCTTGAGGTGGTTGTTGAAGTGTGCTGCACTTGGTCCTAGCGGCTCCAGTCTCCATTTCATTGTTTTGTTTGCCTATTTTCTATTGAAGGTGACTGAGAGGCTATTTTTTCCAATAGTGGCAAAAAAAACTCACGTTGGGCTGACTAACATGGATTTTTTGCCGCTAATGGGCCTTTCGTTGGTTTTCGCCCACTACTGCTGGAATTCCTATCGCCATCACGCTAATGTTAGCCACAGTTTTCACCGCTGATTCCTGAAGCTATTGCCATGTAGCGACGTCTTGTACATACGTCGCTAACCAGGCAATAGTTTTCAGCTGTACACAGCGGTAAGAAAACAGCCACTAGCTAGCGTTTGCGGTAGTTATCACCAGTCCTTGTACATATCCCCCTATGTGTGTGCAGATACGACAAGTGAATGTCTGCCCATTGCCGTTCCAAGCCCTCACACCCTGTGAGTACTAACTGAATCCTCATGGGTCACCGTACCGTGAACATTCATAAAAAAAAAACATTGCGCAGACAAAAATTTGGCCGAAAAAGACTCGCATCTATGATCAAGTTGTTGTTGTTGTTTCTCTCCTCCTCTTTTTTTTTTTTTTTTTATTCCCAGTTTGAAACACAGGGAAACACTTAATCTTGATCTGTAGTGTAGATCATTGTGAGTTCCCTCAAAATTGGAACTCCGCTCGTCGCCAAAATTGTGTAGTAACCACCACACAGTTATGTTGTATAAATTAGATATATTTATTCATGCTGCCAAGTACAAGGATGCATCAGCCATCACCGGCATCGGTCCCTTCCTTCTCCTCCCACCGATTACATTATATTGGGGAACATCCTTTACAACGCAACTTTTACCACGCACTACCATTACGACGCAACTTTTACAACGCAAGTTATTACAACGCATTGCGCTGGGGGACGCTCTAGGATAGGGAATAGTTTAATTTACTATCCAACACCTTCCCTACTATCCACGGGGACTGGAGTTGGAATAGTAAATTAAACTATTCACTATCCAGCGCCCCCCAACGCAAGTCGTTATAACGACTTGCGTTGTAAAACCTGCGTTGAAAAGGCATGCGTGGTAAAAGCATGTGTTGTAACGTCATACATCCCATTATATCACATATAAAGCATGGAATCTCGGCTCGAGTATGGAGCCTGGAATGAAAGTGATTCCTTATTAAAAGGAAACTTACCATATACTACACTTGCCATGTATATTTCTTTGGCGTGATGCGGAGAAGTTGTTCATTTGGTGTTTTGCTACACGTCTGTAGTAAGCTGATAAGTGATCTTAGTGCTCAGGGCCAATGGTGGAGTTGGTGGGTTTCAAGCCTGTGACCCCTAATCCCAGGTTGGCATTTGGGCAAAGCTCTCTGTCATTCTTGATGAAGCACTGTATGTCCCAGTGCCGCAAATTGTAATGAAAGAACACCAAAGGGCCTTGACTCTACTCAGAGTCAATGTAACAACAAACAGAACAAATGCCAGTACTGAGTACTATTAGCTAAAGACCCATGAAGCATAACCAAAAGGTCCACACTATTCAATGTTAATATTAATTGATTTAGCAAATTGTAATCATGCATTATTTAAACATCTCAAATGTAGTGTGTAATATGATGTCACCATTTAAAAAACCAACTCCAAGGTGTGTCTTTTACTATTCACTCTCTCTTTTCTTTCTATCTCCCACTCTCTCTCTTTCTCGCTCCCTCCTCCTTGAACATTCAACATCTCAGGCTTGAGGTAAGCTCTGTAGAACAAAGTGTTGTAGCCATCAATAGTGCAGCATGTGCAGTGGCATCGGGATCCAGGGTCCTGCTCCCCAATGTGAGTAAACAGGGTGGGGGGGGGGGTCATTTCCTTGCTTGCATTGGGACCCATGGCACCATTGCTATGCCACTGTATGAAACTCTCCTGTTGCTCAGAGCGCGTTGAGTGGCACATCAAAATAGATTTAATACACAAAATGCTCTTTTGTTTTGAGTTAATAAAAGCGGGGGCTGTTGACGTTTGTTTTGCTGTAGCACTGAATGCTCCCTGCCTCTGTGCCAGGTGCTTTAGACAGAGTTGTTGTAAAAGGAGCTTGGTGTGACAACGAGGCGCTTTGTGCATCTGCAGGTACAGAATGGGCACTGTTTGTTGGCACAGGACAATGCCACTCTGACGGCTGTTTGTGTGAAAGCCTCTTTCTTTGTGTATCTGTACTGTGCTCTAAGGCCGTGTATCTGCAAAGAGCTGCAACAGAGGGTGTGTGTAATACACATGTCTGTCTGCTGTTGTTCTGGATGGAGTGTGCTTGAATGTGTGTGTTAGGAGCTACACTGCACCAGTGACACATGGACCTTGGTGTGTGTCTTTTCTAAGGGGGAGCTCTGACCCCCCTCCATCTCTGGCCCTGGACGACCCCTCACCAGCTCTTCACTTCTCCTTGGCTTGGGTCTGGTCAGCTCAAGCCTCAAGCGGGGGCGGGTCTGGGAAGCGTCTTGGTCCGAGGTATGTTTGCCTGAGAAAGCTGCTAGATAGAGAAGGGAGACAGGCTAGTTGGCCAGGCTACTTGGCCCTGATTCACCCCTGGATCCAGGGAACATAGCATGTTACTATGCATGCTATTACATCGCGTTCCATTACAACACGGTCGTTACAACCCATTCTGCGTCCCATTTTGTCTCTGGTGCCTCTATTCTTCCAATTACTTAAGCTAATTATAGGCTTGGTCTCTGATATCTTCCTTCATCTGCATCTCATACCTTTTTATCTTGGATGTTTCCTTCTTTTTACGCCCACAATTTACACCCAACATGTAAATGATCAATTCAGACCATTTTAACAAGAGAAATAGAACAATTGCACAAATTAATGCATTAATTATAGGCGTTAGTATGATCCTCAGCATGCCCCATCCCAGACTGTCAAACCACTGCCCAACCTTTCTAAAGCCATTTCCAATCTTAGCAAACCAGGAACCCACTGATTCTTATTAGCCAAACTCATCAAAAGCTTTGACTTCATGAGAAACATTATTAATATTTCTTATAACCAGTTAATTCCCATTTTTTCCTTTTCATCCCCTGGTATTTCGTCCTCTTCGTATCTCACTCAATTTTGTCCGCATTAGATTCAACAATAAACAATTTACATTATTTACCTCATCATCGGTCACTTTCACATTGTTCTGATTCTTGCATTGTTTCTTCTCATTTGATCTTAGAGTTTCACTTTTGGGAGAGCTGAGAGCAGTACTTAGCTCCCTCATCAGCACCTTTGTTGTCTGTTTTGACTATGTCATCACCAGACTCATGGGCTGTGCACCTACCACTGAAACATCTCTAGGTTGTTGGATCACTTCCAATAAATCTCAAATGTAGAACCTTCATAATGGGAGTACCTGAGTATGCCATGAAGCCCCTTTGTGACCACAGCTGCTTAAAACCATGTATCACTCAAAATCAATACTGTCTGCCTGTGTAAGTCATCACACTCAATGCATTTACCAGGCAGCAAGCTCTTGTCAGAGCAATTAACGCTGCAAATTATGCTGAAGTTACACCAGACAGGTATGATGCCTCAATGATTTCAGAAATAGAACAGACTGTATAAGGTGCTTCAGCATTCCTCGACGGTCTCTCAGACAAGAGCCATCTACAAACAGAGCCAGATCAAGATGTGTAGGATAAACATCTTTGATGTTTGGTAAATAATTCTTTTACAGTAACACAGTTGTGTTCTTCATCCTCATCTTCATCGTTGATTGGAATTGGCAGCAGCATTGCAGGGTTTAAGGTATTGCACCTCTTAATCAAAACAGGTTCACCTGCCAGTATTGTTTGCTCATACTTTGTGAGACAGCATTTGGTCAGATGCTGAGTTCAAGTACAAGTCAGCAGAATTTCAACTGAGGAACAAACAGGGTGAGTGAATAACTCATGACAATTATTTTACTCTGCTCTAAGGCAAGGCCAACAACTGCAGGCGCTTTCAGACAATAAGGAAGAGCTGTAGCTGCTGGATCTAAGATAGCAGATAAGTCAGTGAAAGGCTGCATTGCCTCACCATGCTTTTGGACAAACATGGACAATGCACACCCACCTTTTTAATGTCAGAATTGAAAGAATTATTTCTCATAATCAGGCGTTCTGAGGATGGGTGCGCTACAAAGATTTTCTCTGAGTTCTCAGAAGGCCTCATGTGTTTACCATCGAATAGTAATGGTTCCTTGATATGACTGTGAATTAGCCTTACTAAAGGCTTTGCAAACAGGGAAAAGTTTGGAATCCACTGAAAAAAGTAGACAACTATCCCCAAAGAGATCTTCATTTCCCCCAGAGTAGTTGGAGGAATATTCTTCAGGACTGCAGAAACACATTCTTTGGAGACTTTCCTTTCCCCTTGCTCAATGTGGTGACCAAGGTAAATCACATCTTTTTTTACAATACTGCATTTTTGTGGGTGAAAGTTTGTAACCATTGTCAGAAAGATGATTCAAGCACAATTGTATCCAATTTGCAATCCTACTTTGTCTTTGAAGCCACTAGAAAATCATCCATATATTGCACAAGCACTGAGTTTCAAGGCTGCTGCAAACTTTCCAAATCTTTCTTTAGAATTTGACTAAAGATCAAGAGACTTCCTATATACCCTTGTGAGAATTGAAGCAAACAAGAACTGTATTGTGGAACTGAAATGCAAAAATATATTGACTAACCTCATACAGAAGGATGAAAAAGAATGCCTGGCCTTGGCACACATCAATGACTGAGTGCCATTCTGCATCCGCAGAAACCTGGAACAAAATGACAGCAGGATTTGGTACTACTAACCAGCATGGGACTAACATTTGATTAATTTGCATAAGGTCCTGCACTGTCCTCCACTTATTACTTGTTTTTTTATGCTCAGTACCCGAGAGCTGTAAGGACTACTAAGCACCTCATGTAGAATGCCCCCTACAGTTTGTCTATGCCAGGCTTCATTCCTTCTTGTGAAAGTTTGTATTTTTGAATTCTGGGGTAACCTCTGTTGGGGTTGACCTGTATTAAGACTGGCTTTGCACTTTTTATCAGTCCTATCTCTTTATCTGTACAATTCCACACCTCTTATTCCACAGGTCTTAAATCAAGAAGCAGGTCATATTTTGTAAGAATTGGAAGGAACTGAACTCTCATCCAGTGGAATTTTATTTTAAATACTAAATCATCATCCTGAGTTTCAATTGCAACACCGTACAGTGTGCAATAAAACACAATTCATTTTGCAGAGCAAGTCTCCGCAAGTTAATTAACAGTACTCAATTCACAAAATATGAATTGTTAACTATTCTCCATTTACCCTAGTTTAAGTGGGATATCTGCTGCCCTAATTAGGAATCTGTTTGTTGCTAATTCCAACAGTCTTGACTTCTTTTCCTGAGAGGGGCAGGTATTGAACCTCCTTGGAATGAACTGTGGTGAGGGTAGCACCAGTTTCTATTAGAAATTATATGGAATACTGAGTGGCCATTCAGCTCATCATCTACATGTGGCCCACTCTGGGCTACCTCTACGACTGCCCCAAACATGCAATCCTCCTCCCTCCCTCAGGTACTGTCATTGTGAATTTGCTGCATTCGGCGAGACCCAGAGAAAATGATTGCTCATTTTGATTTTGTCAACCACAAATTCACAATATGCAGAATCCCGTCCAGCAGTAGCCTACCTCTGATTAGTGCTGGAAAAAAACTGGGTATTTCAAAAAAGTCCCTAACTTGTGTGAACGTGGTGCCGCGCAAACCACTTTACCACTTTGCAGACAAGTTCAACAATATCTCAAGATCTTAGATTACAAAAAATCTGATTACCTTAACCAACAAAGAATAAAACCAAAATCTTTTCAACGCCATTCGCAAATACATCAAAATCTCATTTATCAAACCACCAACTAAACCAAGAATCAATGACGCAAACCCCAAACTCTCATAAGCAGTTGTACAATTCGTGACAACACAGATCTGCACTCTCAACTACACATCCCACAATGCATTACTAGGACACTGAATACTCTCAATCTCAAGAATCATTCCATCCTGCTAATACTCACAATCCCTTTGCTCAGGAACAGCTGGAGCAGTCCTGCTATTCCACAAATCTGCATATAATCAAAAGGTGGACTTGGGAATGCAGACAGAAAACCAGTCTACAAATAGAGAATAAAATAGTCTTTGAAGCCATCCCCTATCTCTCTAACGATCCTTTGATACCAAAAAACTGCGGGCACACCGGGGATTTGGGTGGATCAATCAATCAATCAATCAATCATACCATTTGTATAGCGCACTACTCACCCGGGAGGGTCTCAAGGCGCTTGGGGGAAGGGGTCCGCTACTGCTCGAACAGCCAGGTCTTGAGTTGTCTCCTGAAGGCGAGATGGTCCTTGGTCAGCCGAAGGTGGATGGGGAGGGAGTTCCATGTCTTGGCAGCCAGGTAAGAGAAGGATCTTCCTCCGGCGGTGGCTCTTCGGATGCGTGGTACGGCGGCGAGGGCGAGGCTGGTGGATCGTAGCTGGATGTGTCCCTGAGACAAGGTTCAAAGCAGCATTAAAAAATACCATTAAATAAAGGATTGGCTCACAAACTGAGTTCTTTTGCAGGCTTTATTTAAATCATGAAGATTTATTCCAAATTTTAAAGGCTACAATACAGACACAGTAGAGTGAAGATTCAGTAAATCTCATTTAAATTGCTAAAATCATTGCCATGAAGGCTCTCAGAACTAGGGCATGCAGAATAATAGGCAAAACCAATAACTGGCTAAGGCCCTCTGGACTCTGAGGCAAGGCTCCATACCAGACTGCCTTAAAATAGGGCAGGTTACGCCTATACTAAAGAAATCTGACGCCATCCCATCAGATCTCAACAATTACCGCCCTATATCTAACATCCCCACTTTGGCAAAACTGCTGGAGAAATGTGTACAAATACAATTAAGCAATCATATTGAGAACTACAACCTCCTAGACATTCACCAATCTGGTTTCCGTCAAGGTCACAGCACAGAATCTGCTCTCACTCACATGTTGGATGACATACTAATAATTGTTGACCGAAAATGAATCCTGACTAATGATACTGCTTGACCTATCCTCCGCCTTTGACGCTGTTAAACATGACAACCTACTGTCACTATTGGAAGGAAGGATGGGCCTCGCGGGTACAGTGTTACAATGGTTCTCCTCCTTCCTTAATAACAGGACTCAAAGAATCAAGATGAAGAATGCACTCTCTCAACCATCCGGGGTCGACATAGGCGTTCCCCAGGGCTCAGCCCTTTCACCTATTCCTTTCAACCTACTAACGGAACCCTTTGCGAACGCATTGAAATCAGCGAATATCTTATTTCACCTGTATGCGGACGACACCCAACTGTATTTGAAATGTGATGTGCTGTTGTCCTCTATGATCATCATGTGTCGTCCACTGGTCACCTATGTTATCTTATACTTCTTACCTCTTTTGTAAGTAATGACGAATATCAAATGCATGTATACTACCTCATTTCTTATTTCTTTGACTATATACTGTAAAGCGCTCTGATACCCTCGTGGGTCACGTTCGCACTATATAACACTTTATAAATAAATAAATACTCAGGCCCAGATGCATGAAAGGAAAATCTGGTCGCAAAGGGGCAGATTCTCAGAATCTGCCCCTTAGGGACCGGTATTTTTGCATTTCGGATGCATCATCTCAAATGCAAAAATCGCAATTTAAGGAATCTCTAAATTGAGATTCCTTATATTGCGATTGCATTTAAGGAATCCCAAATTGAGATTCCTTAAATGCAATGCAACAAAGTAAAACAATTAGCGATTTCGCTAACAGGGGGAGCAAATTACCATGAAGTTGAACTTCATGGTAATTTGCAAAAACTTTGAAAAATGCACTTTTGTGCATTTTTCAAAGTTTCATGTTGTGCACACACATGCCCTTAGGGCATGTGTGTGCGCAACATATGTTCACAGATTAATTTCAGGGGTGCAACAGGGTGTCCTTTGGACACCCCTGCACCCTTGAAATTGCATTCTCAATTTGCGATTCGCTAATTGCTAATCACAAATTGAGAATGTCTTCCCATTCATTCCTATGGGCCTCTAGGCCCATAGGAATGAATGGGGAGGTATTCCTTAATTGCGACTCGCAATTTGCGAGTCGCAATTAAGGAATATTAAGAAATCACAATTTTTTTAGCGATTTCTTCATGCATAGCATTTTGCTATTCCTTATTAGCGAATCCTTATTTTTCGCTAATAAGGAATCGCAAAATGGATGCTTGATGCATCTGGGGGTCAATCAGAGAACAGAGTAAATTACTCTGTCACCCTGATGGAGTAACCTCCTATCAAGTCTAGAAATCACCAAGAAGTCAGGAGTCATTTCTGAAGCATTGGCAGTGTTGGAATGTGGATTATTGGTAGGGAGAAGAACCTACCACTAGTAATAATGCCACTAATACAGTATAGGGTCCAGTAAAGGTCTCAGTAAATTAGACCTTTGCTCAACCCTTGGTAGCTGACAATGAGCAGTCAAACCTAACTTAAGAGACTGGAGGGTAAAGCATTTAAAAACACCATTACATCAAATGAGTAAGAAACAACACACAATACAAATCCCAAACCAATTTATAAAAATAGGAAATATTTTTATCTTTAAATTGACCCAAAACACATCAAAAATTCAATATATAGAGCTCAAAATAAGAATTTTTAAAGATTAACTACTTTATAGTGCTTAAAAACATATAGTGCAACTCTGGGACATCTGGTCGCGCTAGACCTGGACAAAGTCAAAAGTTTGAGACTGGCCGCAATAGAGCCCTGTTTGGATACACTAAGCGGGAGGCCCCAGTGAAAATTTTACCTTCACACTTACAAACTTTTCTGGAGTTTTTTCTCCCGATATCGCTCGACCCTCCACAGCAGGCTGGATTTTATGAGGTTTCACAGGCTTTACTTTCTGAGAGGCCCTGGTCAAATCCAGGAACCCTGCTGCTCCGGAACTTTCAGTGGGATGAACCTGAAACTCTGGCCAGGGCATGGTTGAAGATAGTTGGCTTGAATCTCGACGTCGGGTCTGTCCACTCATGGAGCTTTTTCACAAAGCTTCTCCAAAGTTCTCCAAACTTGGGAAGGTGCGTCCCAAAGGCTCCCTTGTAGGTTTTAAGTGTCTACAACACCAATCCAAAGGCCTGGAATTTCCTAGATGGTCTCTGGGATGTCTGGAATACAATTCCTACAATGCACATGGCCAAATTACTACACGTCCACTGGATGTACTCCAGGATGGGGACTCATGGTGGAGATGATGCAGGTGGGCTCTGCAATCCTGCAGGAAGTTCACTCCCTAATCCTTCTTGAAGCAAACTGCAGTCCCCAGGGCTGTAGTACAAGATTGAACACCAGGTACCGTCATTCGGAATGTAATGCTTTGGGTGCAAATCCAGATTCCAGCAGGTCAGCCCTTCTTCTCCTTGTAGCTTCAGGCAGCAGATCTGAGTGACTATGCAGCTCTCCCATATTTATTCAGTGCTCTGGGGTGACGAGCAGGAGGGCACCTCTGTCCAAGGAGATGCTGGGTACCACCCAAAAGCATTACAACTTCCTCCAATTGTGTGAGATCTTCTTGTCCCACAAAGCACTGCACTTCCAAAATCCAACATGGATAATTTCTCTCCAGAGGAGTAAGAGCTGGCTAATCCAACATATAATTTGGCTCATTTCCATTATCTCACCTGCCCCCAACCTCTGCAAACTCCTCTCCTAAACCTGCCACCTGTCTGGGACACAGGCTGTGGGGGTAGGTACGCCTGGCATTCCATACTGATAGGCTCTCTCTGTAAGCTCACTTTCATTTCCTAGCACCCTATTTATGACCTATCCTCCTCAGCTGCAGAGCTCTCTGCATCAGATATACTCCGCTCCGGCCAGGCCACTTATCACCTAATCAAAGCAGCCTGGCTAAGCCTGTTAAGGCTGACCAATCAGCAGAGACCGTTAGATGGCTGGATTTTGGCTTAAAGAAGAGAAAGCTCTATAGCTTCTAATCTGTACTAGTTATGATACATTAAACAGTGGCAAGTTATTGCCTTTATCAATGCTAATCTTTTAGGTCCTTGAATGACATTTGCTCCTTTCCTAGCAATAGTTATACCTAAATAAAATGTTGGAATGTTAGCCCATGGAGCTAAGTATCCACAATGGGGATATATGAAATGGGCAGTTTTCCGCTCACCAGGGCATGTAAAACATATTTTATAAGGTGACTGCTTATAGTCACATGCCCCCCACCCATGGGCCATCTAGGGGAGGCCTTGGGGGTGCCAAATATGTAAAAGTTATGCGGATTTTTCAATTTTAAAGTGTCCATACCACCATAGTCTAATCGGCACACAATTTACTTTTAAAGGCAGTCTGCAAAGTCAGGCTACCTTTAAAATGACAGCAGGCTCTCAGCATTGCACGTATGCAAGTGCAGGAAATCTGCTAAGACTCTAAACCTCCATACCCTAATGTATACTTTGAACTTTTAGATAGTTTGAACCCCGTAGCTCTTTATGTACTAGGGACTTGTAGGGTCTGTCAATACCAATTGTGAAAATGTACTTTTAAAGACAGGCTGCAAGGCAAGACTGCCTTTAAAAGGGCAGCAGGCACACAGCAGCACAAACATGCAAGTGCAGGAAATCTGCTGGGCCTCTAAACCTCCATGCCCCATTATTTATTAGGGACTTATAGGTAGATTGCACCCCCTGGCCATATTATCTACTAGGCACTTATAGGGTCATTGCTGTCATTGCCAATTGTAGGTGTACCCTATTATATGTACCTTTTTAAACAGAGCCCTGGGCTTGGTTAGCAGAGCCCGCGGTACAGTCAGAGTCAGTTACCACAAGTACAATTCAGCAAAAATTGTGGGTGAACAATGCAAAAGGATGAGTTTCTAACAGGCAGGAACGTGTTACGGCGGTTCCTGTTAATGCTGTCTTAAGTTCGACTAACTTACTTTTTTTATTTAAAAAAAGAAAAACATGAAGTGGGATTTTCTGTTTGAAAATAAAAGAAATGCCCCTCCTCCCAGGGTGGGGGATTGGGTGGCTTTAGATAGTTTTCACTATCTCATACTGTCAGGGTTCTCCTGGCAGTGTCGGGCAGTGAAAATTGACCGGTGTGTTCACCCATCTAAATTAGATGGGAGGACAAAGAGGGTTTAGATAGTTTTCACTATCTGTTACCGCCAGTATTTTCCTGGTAGTGTCGGGCCACTTAATACTGACCTGTGTGTCTGCCCATCTAAATTAGAGGTCATCCTCTGATAGAACTTACTTCATTGGGCTGTTGGAGGTAACCATGGTAGAAATGGATGACTCTCCCGAAGTACATGGTCATCTGCGTTTAAATCGGGCAGGCAGGCCATCACATTGCCAGTAAGGACACTCTTGTGCTCCTCCCTTTCAACTCCAAATCTGCCCCAAAATATCCTTCTAGCTCAATTTTATATCTTGACTAACCTCCTGGTTGTACATCAGGGACTAACAATTTTCTTTCTTCACACAGTTGAAGAAATACAGATTTTCCAATAATGCTGTACCATGCACATGAGTCTGCCATCACATAGATTTCTTTTCCGTCCATAATTAGAATACATTTTGGAAATCCTCTACAGGTACACATAGAATTGAGGTGGTGTTTCCTACCTCTCCACACAACTCACTTTATTGAGCAAATTAGCTTTACAGACTGCCAAAGTGCCCCCTTTTCTTGCATTTTAAACATATTTTGACAGCAGGGTAACCTTTGAAACTTTCTACGTGAAATTAAATTCCACTTCTGAAACATACTAGACTTGTTTTCCACTCAAATGCTTTGTTGTCAGAATCTTTCTTAAACTTGACATTAGAATTGTTTCTCTAAGCATTAATTTCATTACTTAAGTCAACAGGATTAGTTGGAATGCCCTCTAATCTCACTCGCGAATCTCTCAGGTTGCTCTATCACCTTAGCAATACTAATTACAGCATTTTAAAGTCATTTCGGAACCCATCCATAACCTTTCTTGAATTTTCTTGCTTTTTGTCTTCATCATTATTTGGTCCAGTAGAACCTGATCAAAGGTGACTGCTTCAAATTTGCAAAATCTGGCTAATACGCACAAAACTGAGTAATATATACTCAATAGATTCATCATCTTTGTGCGCATGTGAATAGTACTTGAATTTTTCCATCACTGTATTTTGTTTTTCTAAAACTAATGCTCATTTTCTTCACTGCTTGCTCAAAAACATCCAGATTACCCACGACAATAAAGGTGATAGGTTGCTGAACTGCTTTAAATCCATGCTTCCTCAGCAATGTTTAAGTAATGCTAATTTCTTCTCTGCAGCTGCTAAAAAAACAGTGTGCCAAAGCTCCCATTGGTTCACCTGCTGTTTGCAAGACAGCAGGATGTGAAAAACTATTAAGCAATTTGAAAGAATAAAAATGAATATAAGCTCCAAATTCCACCTAGGTGAAGTCTCAAGGTGGAGATTTGAAAAATACCATTTGCTGCCTAAAACATTGTTGCCAAAAAGAAATTTCCCAATCCAAAATGGCCGCCATTAAACTATGTGCTGTTTGTAGAACTAACAAAAAATTTAGCAGCTGAATTTCAACAAACGGCCTAAAATCTCTGAAGAAGTCATATACAGTATGGCTACAAGGGGGAACATCCTTTTCCACGCAACTTTTACCACGCAGTGCTTTTAAAACGCAGGCTTTACCATGAAAACCATTACAACGCATTGCACTGGGGGGCGCTCTCGGATAAGTAATAGTTTAATTTACTATTCAATAACCTTCCCTAGTGTCCACGGGGACTGGAGTTGGAATAGTAAATTAAACTATTCACTATCCAGCACCCCCCAAAGCAATGCGTTGTAATGGCTTGCGATGTAAAACTTGCGTTGTAACAGCATGCGTGGTAAAAGCATGCGTTGTAACAACGTACATCCGGCTACAAGGAATATTAAAGCAGTTGACCAATAAAATGTTATAATTTGATTGGGATGCTACCCAAGCTATTACAATGATCACCAAATGATTGGGACACCTCCCAAACTAGGAAAATGGGTGCCAAATCCAACACATGCGCCACGCGCATCTGATTTTTACAGGCCGTGGGTCTCATTGACTCCTCGCACTCCACTTGATGGCTATGAGGCAGCAGACGTTCAAGACTTCCGCCGAGCAGCAGAGAAAATAGCAGCTACATAGCCACAGATATGGTTACGCCTCTCACATAATGTGTGCTTTTTCCAGGGCAGCGGCTCGCTGAAGACAAATCCGCTGGTAAGGGAATGCCGAATTCTGTACAATGATCCTGACGATTGCTTCAGTGCACTGTAGACTTGCATCCCATCCTTGTCACCAAAAACATTTGGGAAACAATCTGGACAGTTCAAGGCAAGGTGGGAATGCCAGCTTTCATTGGGCAAAGGGTCAAGACTGATTTGCATATGGCTGGGTTCAAACTGGAATGGCATGGGGAGCAAAAAAAAAAGATGGATTTAGGCCCAGATCTCTGTACTGGGGTGAATATATGACATTGTTCTGCATTCTGTCCATCAATTGTTCTTTTTGCATTTGTCACCCCGAGTGGGAAGGGTATATCCAGACATGGGTCCTGTGCTCTTCATGCAACTGTAGTCAAGCTATCCTGGCTGATGAGGGGTGACATCCTGAAACCGGTCCAAGGATGCTTGTTTCCAGTCCAGGGAGGACCTGGCTTGGCAGTTAGGGCTGGACTATTCCCATTGGGCACAGGGTCAAGGCTGTTTTGCATATGGCTGGGTTCAAACTGGAATGCCATGGGGAGCAAAAAAACGATGGATTTAGGCCCGGATCTCTGTACTGGTGTATGTATGACATTGTTCTGCATTCTGCCCATCAATTGTTATTTTTGCATTTGTCACCCTGAGTGGGACGTATATGCCCAGATGTGTGCCCTGTGCTCTCCATGCCACTGGAGACAAGTTATCCTGGCTGATGCGGGGCAAAACCCCGAAACCAGTCCTAGGATGCTTGTTTCCAGTCCAGGGAGAACCTGGCTTGGTAGTTCGGGCTGGACTGTTCCCGTTAGGCTCAGGGTCAAGACTGATTTGCATATGGCTGGGTTCAAACTGGAATGGTATGGGGAGCAAAAAAACAATGGATTTAGGGCTAGATCTCTGTACTGGAGAGAATGTATGACATTGTTCTGCATTCTGTCCATCAATTGTTCTTTTTTCACCTTTCTATTGATGGCAACTTCAGGAACAACCTTTCTGCCCCGTAGTCTTACAGCAACTTCCAACCGTCTTCCCAAAGTTTCCACTCCCCACATTCTTTTCCTGTGGTTTCGCCACTGCCCAACACGTTTCAAGTTGTCCTCTTCTTCCAAGGGTCATGCAGTGAGAAAGTGCAGAATCGGCTTCACCTGGCTATTAAGCGCTATCGTGCGCCATGATTGGCTGTCTCTTAAAGAGCATTCACATTGCTTACTGGGATGTGAAGTCCGGAATATATCCTCAAAGGGATGCGCTTTTAAAATAGTTGCTAATTCAGGCTCTCCATGAGCCCCGGAAACTGTAAATGCCATTAATCCTTTGACCTGCATCCCACGTGTGGAGCTCCTCATTCCAGGAACCCCGTGGCCGCATTGATCTCAGGTGCAGGCTCAGCAGCAGGACAGCTGCTAGATATCACGCTCGGTGGGGTTTGTCGAACTTTCAAGCCGCACTCGGAGACAGTCATGCTTTCCCCAGGGCTGTGGCGAAATGCTTTCTATTTACTGGGAAATGTACTCCCTGACCTGAAATAAAAAGCTTTTTGGGGAAAGCAGAACTGTCTCTGAGTGCGGCTTGAATGTTGTTAGAAACACCCTGATCCCCTAGACCTGCTCAGGGGGTCCCAGAAGGACCCCAGGGCCAAAAAAAGATTATTTTTAAATTTCCGCACTGGGTTCGCGTATCTTGACGAAATTTGAAAAAAAATGGAGGCCCCCGGGTGGGCCAGGTCTCGGGGGCATTGCTAATAAATATATGCGGGGACCTGCGCGGGCACCCGCAGCCCCGGGGAACGCCACCCACCAGGGCTTGCTTTAAATAATGTGCAGGAGGACACTCAGCCCTCCCGCAGCCCCGGGGACCGCCACCCCCGGGGCTTCCTTTTTAATGTGTGGGGGAGCCTCCGAGGCACCCCCAATCCCCAGGGACCGTCACCCCCTCACTCAACCTCTCTGCAACGCAGCTCTGTGGCACTTACTGGAGGTATGTGGTTGGCTTGTTGGCCCCCTGGGACCCTCAGGATTCATGGGGACTTAATCCCCCAACTAAAAACGCAACACAGGGTGCGTTTGCACAGTGGTTCAGGGAGGGGGGGGCGTGTTTTAAGTTGGGGGATTAAGTACCCCTGAAGTCCCCTTGAATCCTGAGGGTCCTTGGGGGCCATTAGCCCACCAGGTATCTCCAGTAAGCACCACAGGGCTGCGTTGTAGAGAAGTGGTCCGAGACCACGGCCCTTTTTACAGCTCTGTGGCGCTTACTGGAGATACCTGGTGGGCTAGTTGGACCCCAGGGACCCTCAGGATTTAAAGGGACTTACTCTCCCAACTTAAAACAAGCCACGGTGCGTTTGTACAGTGGTGAAGGCAGGGGGCGGGGCCTGATGGGGCCTGATGTGACAAGTGTGCAAACGCACTCTGTGGTGCATTTTAAGTTGGGGGATTAAGTTCCCTTGTATCTTGAGCGTCCCTGGGGGCCAAGTAGCCCACCATGTACCTTCAGTACGCGTAACAGAGTTGCCTTGCAGAGACGTGAAAAAAGGGGCATGACCTCGGACCACCTCTCTGCAATGCAGCTCTGAGGTGCTTACTGTAGGTACCTGGTGGGCTAGTTGGGACCCAGGGACCATCAGGATTCAAGGGGACTTAATCCCCCAACTTAAAACATGCCATGGGGCGCGTTTGCACACTTGTTACTTCAGGACCCACCCCCTCCCTTCACCACTGTGCAAACGGCCCCTCCGGCGCGTTGTAAGTTGGGGGATAAGTCCCCTTGAATCCTGAGGGTCCCTTGGGCCCAATTGGCCCACCAGGTACCTCCAGTAAGCACCACAGAGCTGCGTTGCAGAGAGGTGTAAAAAAGGGGTGTGGCCTTGGACCACCTCTCTGCAACGCACCTCTGTGGTGCTTACCGGAGGTACCTGGTGGGTTAGTGGGCCCCCAGGGAGTGTGTTTGCACAGTGGTGAAGGGAGGGGACGGGACTGATGTGACATGTGTGTACTTATCCAATCCCTCCGCCAAAACCCAAGCACTTATAAATTCCCCATGCACTCTCCTTGCAGTACTCTAATCATTCAGTCAGTACCCATAGACTCATGCAATGATCCAGTCACTAACACAGGCACTGCTGCAAAACCTTGAGGACTACCTATGCAGAAGAGTAATCTCCCGGGACTACCTATGCAGTCCTTTAATCACCCAGCCAATCCTATGTGCTTTTCCGATCACTGTGCCAAAACCCAAGCATTTACAAAAACACCATGCACTCTCCTTGTAGCACTCTAATCATCCAGTCACTACTCATGTACTTATGCAATGACCCAGGCATTAACTCATGGCACAACAGAGGAGGTAATGCTAATCACAGGGGTACCCCAAAGCATAGTGTTCCATAGAGTATGTAGGTGTTTTCACTGTACTCTGTGTGTTTTAGCATATCACTGGCTCTAGGCCTGGTTAGTCAGTCAGTTACCAACAGTACCCATCAGCAAAAAGTTGGGGGCACAGGAGGACTTTCTGCTCCCCTGTTGGTTCTTTCTGCACATTCTTGTTCCTGTACCTTTCTTCGTCTTTCTAGACTTCTGTTGCCTATTTCTGCATTTGTCTTGCTTGTTTCTGCACTTTTCTTCCTCTTTCTTCACATGTCCTACCTTTGTAGGCATAGTTAGAAATTAACATTTAAAAAACCTTTGAAATTCACTGAAAATCCATAGGTTTCAGGGACGTTATAGTTAGAAATTTTCATTTAAAAAAACCTTTGAAATTCACTGAAAAAACATAAGTTTCAGGGAAGTTATAGTTCGAAATTAGCTTTTAAAAACCTTAATAATTCACTGAAAAAAACATAGGTTTCAGGTTATAGTTGGAGATTTCACTCATACAGAACCATAGCAATTCAGCCGTTATAGTTAGTAGACCTAATTATAACTCACGCTCCTGCAATGCACTGCTGATGACGTCACATATTACATCACGCATTACATGCTCAGTGACATGACTATATATATATATATATATATATATATATATATATATATATATATATATATTATATATATATATATATATATATATATATATATATATATATATATATATATATATATATATATATATAGAGAGATACCATTACTTATCTTAACCACTTTTACCAAGTATATGCCTTTACCACCCATGCCTTTGCATTGTAATGGCATGCGTGGAAAAGGAAAATGCCTTTACCAAGCATTTGCTTACATATATATATATATATATATATATATATACACAAACGAAGGTTGCCCTCTGTGGAAAGGCCGCACCCGGGGAGCTCAAACCACCTTCGTGAGGACCGCCGTTGAGCCAGTCTCCCCCTCCAAACAAGCGCCAAACATGTTTCGGACAGCAAAGTCCTTGATCACTGGTAAATGAGGGACGGACAACAGCTAGTAGTGGGACAAGCCTCTTTATTTGAATTAAGTCCCGCCCTAGTGGGCGTTGAGGTCTCGCCTGGTGGGCGTGTGCAATGTTGCACGCTGGTTAATGTAGTCCCACAAAAAATATCAATCCAAGTGGGTGCTGCTGGACGCCCCTCATTAAAAACAATATTCACCCCAGTGGGTTTGATGAAGGTTAAAACCTGGCTCTTCCGCCTGTAACAAAGTCACTCACAGTTGGGTACTCCTCGGCCCAGCCGGGTCTCCATGTGCGAAGATCCTGGATCCGCTGAATCAGCGGCGGGGCCTTTCCGCGACCGAGCTAGCCGCTAAACATACACAAACGAAGGTTGCCCTCTGTGGAAAGGCCGCACTCGGGGAGCTCCAACCTCCTTCGTGAGGACCGCCGTTGAGCCAGTCTCCCCCTCCAAACAAGCGCCAAACATGTTTCGGACAGCAAAGTCCTTGATCACTGGCAAATGAGGGACGGACAACAGCTAGTAGTGGGACAAGCCTCTTTATTTGAATTAAGTCCCGCCCTAGTGGGCGTTGAGGTCTCGCCTGGTGGGCGTGTGCAATGTTGCACGCTGGTTAATGTAGTCCCACAAAAAATATCAATCCAAGTGGGTGCTGCTGGACGCCCCTCATTAAAAACAATATTCACCCCAGTGGGTTTGATGAAGGTTAAAACCTGGCTCTTCCGCCTGTAACAAAGTCACTCACAGTTGGGTACTCCTCGGCCCAGCCGGGTCTCCATGTGCGAAGATCCTGGATCCGCTGAATCAGCGGCGGGGCCTTTCCGCGACCGAGCTAGCCGCTAAACATACACAAACGAAGGTTGCCCTCTGTGGAAAGGCCGCACCCGGGGAGCTCAAACCACCTTCGTGAGGACCGCCGTTGAGCCAGTCTCCCCCTCCAAACAAGCGCCAAACATGTTTCGGACAGCAAAGTCCTTGATCACTGGTAAATGAGGGACGGACAACAGCTAGTAGTGGGACAAGCCTCTTTATTTGAATTAAGTCCCGCCCTAGTGGGCGTTGAGGTCTCGCCTGGTGGGCGTGTGCAATGTTGCACGCTGGTTAATGTAGTCCCACAAAAAATATCAATCCAAGTGGGTGCTGCTGGACGCCCCTCATTAAAAACAATATTCACCCCAGTGGGTTTGATGAAGGTTAAAACCTGGCTCTTCCGCCTGTAACAAAGTCACTCACAGTTGGGTACTCCTCGGCCCAGCCGGGTCTCCATGTGCGAAGATCCTGGATCCGCTGAATCAGCGGCGGGGCCTTTCCGCGACCGAGCTAGCCGCTAAACATACACAAACGAAGGTTGCCCTCTGTGGAAAGGCCGCACTCGGGGAGCTCCAACCTCCTTCGTGAGGACCGCCGTTGAGCCAGTCTCCCCCTCCAAACAAGCGCCAAACATGTTTCGGACAGCAAAGTCCTTGATCACTGGCAAATGAGGGACGGACAACAGCTAGTAGTGGGACAAGCCTCTTTATTTGAATTAAGTCCCGCCCTAGTGGGTGTTGAGGTCTCGCCTGGTGGGCGTGTGCAATGTTGCACGCTGGTTAATGTAGTCCCACAAAAAATATCAATCCAAGTGGGTGCTGCTGGACGCCCCTCATTAAAAACAATATTCACCCCAGTGGGTTTGATGAAGGTTAAAACCTGGCTCTTCCGCCTGTAACAAAGTCACTCACAGTTGGGTACTCCTCGGCCCAGCCGGGTCTCCATGTGCGAAGATCCTGGATCCGCTGAATCAGCGGCGGGGCCTTTCCGCGACCGAGCTAGCCGCTAAACATACACAAACGAAGGTTGCCCCCTTGGAAAGGCCGCACCCGGGGAGCTCAAACCTCCTTCGTGAGGACCGCCGTTGAGCCAGTCTCCCCCTCCAAACAAGCGCCAAACATGTTTCGGACAGCAAAGTCTTTGATCACTGGCAAAGGCCCCGCCGCTGATTCAGCGGATCCAGGTTCTTCGCACATGGAGACCCGGCTGGGCCGAGGAGTACCCAACTGTGAGTGACTTTGTTACAGGCGGAAGAGCCAGGTTTTAACCTTCATCAAACCCACTGGGGTGAATATTGTTTTTAATGAGGGGCGTCCAGCAGCACCCACTTGGATTGATATTTTTTGTGGGACTACATTAACCAGCGTGCAACATTGCACACGCCCACCAGGCGAGACCTCAACGCCCACTAGGGCGGGACTTAATTCAAATAAAGAGGCTTGTCCCACTACTAGCTGTTGTCCGTCCCTCATTTGCCAGTGATCAAGGACTTTGCTGTCCGAAACATGTTTGGCGCTTGTTTGGAGGGGGAGACTGGCTCAACGGCGGTCCTCACGAAGGTGGTTTGAGCTCCCCGGGTGCGGCCTTTCCACAGAGGGCAACCTTCGTTTGTGTATGTTTAGCGGCTTGCTCGGTCGCGGAAAGGCCCCGCCGCTGATTCAGCGGATCTAGGATCTTCGCACATGGAGACCCGGCTGGGCCGAGGAGTACCCAACTGTGAGTGACTTTGTTACAGGCGGAAGAGCCAGGTTTTAACCCTCATCAAACCCACTGGGGTGAATATTGTTTTTAATGAGGGGCGTCCAGCAGCACCCACTTGGATTGATATTTTTTGTGGGACTACATTAACCAGTGTGCAACATTGCACACGCCCACCAGGCGAGACCTCAACGCCCACTAGGGCGGGACTTAATTCAAATAAAGAGGCTTGTCCCACTACTAGCTGTTGTCCGTCGCTCATTTGCCAGTGATCAAGGACTTTGCTGTCCGAAACATGTTTGGCGCTTGTTTGGAGGGGGAGACTGGCTCAACGGCGGTCCTCACGAAGGTGGTTTGAGCTCCCCGGGTGCGGCCTTTCCACAGAGGGCAACCTTCGTTTGTGTATGTTTAGCGGCTAGCTCGGTCGCGGAAAGGCCCCGCCGCTGATTCAGCGGATCCAGGATCTTCGCACATGGAGACCCGGCTGGGCTGAGGAGTACCCAACTGTGAGTGACTTTGTTACAGGCGGAAGAGCCAGGTTTTAACCTTCATCAAACCCACTGGGGTGAATATTGTTTTTAATGAGGGGCGTCCAGCAGCACCCACTTGGATTGATATTTTTTGTGGGACTACATTAACCAGCGTGCAACATTGCACACGCCCACCAGGCGAGACCTCAACGCCCACTAGGGCGGTACTTAATTCAAATAAAGAGGCTTGTCCCACTACTAGCTGTTGTCCGTCCCTCATTTGCCAGTGATCAAGGACTTTGCTGTCCGAAACATGTTTGGCGCTTGTTTGGAGGGGGACACTGGCTCAACGGCGGTCCTCACGAAGGTGGTTTGAGCTCCCCGGGTGCGGCCTTTCCACAGAGGGCAACCTTCGTTTGTGTATGTTTAGCAGCTAGCTCGGTCGCGGAAAGGCCCCGCCGCTGATTCAGCGGATCCAGGATCTTCGCACATGGAGACCCGGCTGGGCCGAGGAGTACCCAACTGTGAGTGACTTTGTTACAGGCGGAAGAGCCAGGTTTTAACCTTCATCAAACCCACTGGGGTGAATATTGTTTTTAATGAGGGGCGTCCAGCAGCACCCACTTGGATTGATATTTTTTGTGGGACTACATTAACCAGCGTGCAACATTGCACACGCCCACCAGGCGAGACCTCAACGCCCACTAGGGCGGGACTTAATTCAAATAAAGAGGCTTGTCCCACTACTAGCTGTTGTCCGTCCCTCATTTGCCAGTGATCAAGGACTTTGCTGTCCGAAACATGTTTGGCGCTTGTTTGGAGGGGGAGACTGGCTCAACGGCGGTCCTCACGAAGGTGGTTTGAGCTCCCCGGGTGCGGCCTTTCCACAGAGGGCAACTTTCGTTTGTGTATGTTTAGCGGCTAGCTCGGTCGCGGAAAGGCCCCGCCGCTGATTCAGCGGATCCAGGATCTTCGCACATGGAGACCCGGCTGGGCCGAGGAGTACCCAACTGTGAGTGACTTTGTTACAGGCGGAAGAGCCAGGTTTTAACCTTCATCAAACCCACTGGGGTGAATATTGTTTTTAATGAGGGGCGTCCAGCAGCACCCACTTGGATTGATATTTTTTGTGGGACTACATTAACCAGCGTGCAACATTGCACACGTCCACCAGGCGAGACCTCAACGCCCACTAGGGCAGGACTTAATTCAAATAAAGAGGCTTGTCCCACTACTAGCTGTTGTCCGTCCCTCATTTGCCAGTGATCAAGGACTTTGCTGTCCGAAACATGTTTGGCGCTTGTTTGGAGGGGGAGACTGGCTCAACGGCGGTCCTCACGAAGGTGGTTTGAGCTCCCCGGGTGCGGCCTTTCCACAGAGGGCAACCTTCGTTTGTGTATGTTTAGCGGCTAACTCGGTCGCGGAAAGGCCCCGCCACTGATTCAGCGGATCCAGGATCTTCGCACATGGAGACCCGGCTGGGCCGAGGAGTACCCAACTGTAAGTGACTTTGTTACAGGCGGAAGAGCCAGGTTTTAACCTTCATCAAACCCACTGGGGTGAATATTGTTTTTAATGAGGGGCGTCCAGCAGCACCCACTTGGATTGATATTTTTTGTGGGACTACATTAACCAGCGTGCAACATTGCACACGCCCACCAGGTGAGACCTCAACGCCCACTAGGGCGGGACTTAATTCAAATAAAGAGGCTTGTCCCACTACTAGCTGTTGTCCGTCCCTCATTTGCCAGTGATCAAGGACTTTGCTGTCCGAAACATGTTTGGCGCTTGTTTGGAGGGGGAGACTGGCTCAACGGCGGTCCTCACGAAGGTGATTTGAGCTCCCCGGGTGCGGCCTTTCCACAGAGGGCAACCTTCGTTTGTGTATATATATATATATATATATATATATATATATATATATATATATATATATATAGTGTAAAGCCTTCTGCCACACGTTGTCGCTCTCGACGCAGAGGGTGTCTCCAGCTTTCGAGGACGGACTTGTGTACACACTTTTTCACTCAAATTTAATGCCAGGCACTCTGGGCTTGGTAAATCATTTCATTATTTTATTTTTGAATCAGCGTGCAACAAAAAACTGAAAAAAGTGTTTAGTCCACCTGGCCTTTTCAATATATATATATGTATTTTTTTTAATACCCCTTACAACACCAAAATAACTCTTTGTACCCCAATAACCATTCCTCCATAAAATTCTAAAATTACCCTAACCACCCAATACCCATACCCCCTAAACCATAAAATTACGCTTAGCACCCAAAAACCGAAAACCAACCTGAACCCCAAAATTACCCTTAGCACCTCAAAACCCATATCCACCCTGGACCCTAAAATTACCCTTAGAAACCCAAAACCCAAACCCACCTTGAACCCCAAAATTACCATTGGGACTCCTTTGGGCTAATTTGGAAGACTCTAACCTTACCTTGGATTGCTGGTGGGTTCAGCTCTCTGCTGCCGCTGTTTGCCGCTGCGACTTGCCGGACCCGCTTCGCGGGTCCCGCTGCGCGGCTGACAGCCTTTCTACGTGACTCTGATTTGGGCGTTTCTACTGACCGGCAGGGCTGCGAGCTTCTAGCGGGGGACTCCGAGGACCAGGAGCCCCCGCGCGCCCGTCACCACCTGGGCTGCTCTCCCTGCCGGCTCCACCCCCATCCTTCCTTCAAAACCGGCGGCGGAACCCCGGTCAAGCGGACTCCTTTGGGCTAATTTGGAAGACTCTAACCTTACCTTGGATTGCTGGTGGGTTCAGCTCTCTGCTGCCGCTGTTTGCCGCTGCGACTTGCCGGACCCGCTTCGCGGGTCCCGCTGCGCGGCTGACAGCCTTTCTACGTGACTCTGATTTGGGCGTTTCTACTGACCGGCAGGGCTGCGAGCTTCTAGCGGGGGACTCCGAGGACCAGGAGCCCCCGCGCGCCCGTCACCACCTGGGCTGCTCTCCCTGCCGGCTCCACCCCCATCCTTCCTTCAAAACCGGCGGCGGAACCCCGGTCAAGCGGACTCCTTTGGGCTAATTTGGAAGACTCTAACCTTACCTTGGATTGCTGGTGGGTTCAGCTCTCTGCTGCCGCTGTTTCCCGCTGCGCGGCTGACAGCCTTTCTACGTGACTCTGATTTGGGCGTTTCTACTGACCGGCAGGGCTGCGAGCTTCTAGCGGGGGACTCCGAGGACCAGGAGCCCCCGCGCGCCCGTCACCACCTGGGCTGCTCTCCCTGCCGGCTCCACCCCCTTTTCCCATCAGCCTCACAGACATAAAATAACAGTAACATCCCCGCTGCGCGGGAGCGCGCGGGAGTGCGCCGGGAGAAGCCCGGGACAAGGGCGGGACCGTCTGTGGCCGTCCGGGGCCGAAGGAGGCCGGGCTGGGCCACCACCCCTGGTCAGTGTGAAACTCCATCTACCATAGTAAGTGACACAGCTTCCCCTGTACTGTCTCGTTGCCATTATGGCAACTGCTGCAAACACAAGTCCCGTAGCCAGCCATTTATCGTCTCTTCCCACAGAGTCTGGCCCCTTGGCCATCGGTCCTTTAGATAAATTCTTTTTTAATCGCTCACTTGTAATAGATAAGGAACTAACTTTGGCAGAGAAGCGTGCCGAGCGCAGGCTTTCAATCGAAATACTTAAGAACTCTACGGACAAGTTTCCAACTGTAGTCTATCCCACTTTGGTAACCCCTCTATCATCAGTGAGCATCCCGGTTACAAACAGAGTCTCTGAGGCCTCGGGGGATAAATCAACCGAGCCTGTCACAGCAGTTTTAAACAATACCAGTGGTAGTATATCTGACATACTATCGCATACTGATGCGGGACCTCACGTTGTATCGTTTAATTCTAAAACTGGGGCTAAAAGGAAATGTCCAGTTACTGTTAAAAGGTGTAAAAAAATGGTCCAACCACTACCAAAAATCAGGAAGTTACATAAACTTGTGATCAGTGGGAATCCAGTCAAAGAACCAGCGCAAAGAACAGGACGTGTAACACCAACTATTCCTACTTCCCAGGATATCCAAGATAAAGTGGACAATTCCGGTTCTGTTCCAAAAGAATCAAGTAATGATAACGTTGTACTATTGGCAAATGTGCTTCCAGAATTGGAAAAAATGTTTAGACTGGTACTTATTCCCATTGAGGATAGAATTACAAAACTCACAGATAGGTTAAACCACTTTGAGCAATCAACTTTAGATAATTTCTATTCTACTAAATCCCTGATTAAAAAGAGTAGGTTGGAAATAAGCTCAAATTCTCAGGTTGCAAATATTCCCCACACACAGGATAAGGGTAAAAATACAAGAAATGGCTCACCTTTACCCTCCAAACAAAATAAACCCCCAGTTAAAGTCATCACAAATCCACTAGTTAGGGTTGAGAAAGCTACTTCAGGTTCTGAATCATCACAGTCCAACTCAACACATCCTGTACAGTCTCCATTACCCCAGCCGCAAAATCAACCAGCCGTTGTTAACGTTGTGGCTACTTCGTGCCAACAAGCGGGTAAAGCTTCAGCTCTTGTGAGCACAATTACCAATACATGCAAACCTCCTAACATCACGGGGGTAGGAAATAGGGACAGTGTTAACCAGTCGGCTGCTAAAGCCACAACAGCACCCCTTGCTAATAATAAACAGGTGCAGAAACCAGTCCCCCAACCTCCTCCCCATGCTCCCAAACCTATCCCAACGCCCTTGCAAAAGCCACCTCATAGAAAACCCCCGATCAATCTTACTCCAGACTCCTTCCCCTATGTGGCAGTTCTCATCAATGTACCATCTTTACCCGCAGGGCAAAGGGAAAATTTCCAGATGCTTAAAAATAAGACCATGCACTGGTTAAAGGAAAATCGTCCTCTGCCGGGTGACATTGATGGGTTAATAATAGGGGCAAGGAGAATAGACTGGATGGGTTATACACCTAAAACCCTGGGGGGAGACTGTATAGTGGTTAATTTTCAAGATCCTAGGGTGGTGGGATGGATAACAAGGCAAGGATGGGGAATAAATAAGGGCGGTATTGGTATTGTGGACCTCACCTTCTTTTACCCCAGATCAACAAGTGTAACCACAAGTTTATTCAACGAGCCAATAGCCCCCCCAAAGGCGCAATGGCCAGTGACTTCTTTACCACCTCCTCATGTCAGTTTCAATTGTACCCCACATACACACAATAATCCCCATGTAGGATGGCAGGACCCAGGGTGGGGCTATTGACATACTGGTACTGACAACACAGGTGGAATTATAAAAGAAGTAGAGGAGCTAGGCGATGTCTGTGGTAACATCATTGCTACAGACATCAAGGAGAATAGCAATGAGGCCGGGTGTGTGGTCGATGAATGTGGTTCTAGAGTATTAACAACAAAACCGAATGTTTTACACCCTGTAACAGATGATTTAGCTGTGGTCACAGTAGATGACCCAGAAAGGCTGGCAAACCTAACGGGGATATCGATGTCGTCCCATGAATCTCCAATTGTTAAATCTAGGGATGGGACAAATGTAGATATTGGTACCTTTTTGTCCTGGAATGTCGCAGGATTGGCTAGCAAGTTGGACTCCCAACTTTGGGTGGATTTTATAAGTGGTTTTGATATTTGTTGTTTTCAAGAAACCTGGGCTTGCGATCCATTATTTTGCTTAGGTTACTTGAATTACTATATACCTGCCACAAAAGGGGGAAGAGGGAGGCCAAAGGGTGGCCTAACTGTGTGGGTTAGACAGGGTTTGTTTATTGACATAAAAATCATAGATAAGGGAAATTGTGATTTACAAGCCCTTAGAATCTCTGTTGTAAATGGTGCACCAATAGATTTATATAATGTCTATGTGAGGGGTGGTAAAGAAGTCAATCCATCTACAATTGAGTTGTTGTCCAACGATATGGAGGTTAATTCCCAGGGTAACTTAAAGATATTGGCCGGGGACCTAAACAGGACCTTTGAACCCTTGACCTGTACAAATGCCCTTATTGAGCGTGAAGAGGACAATCTATGGGGAGTACCTTCCTTAAATTTACAACCTGTGAAGCGATGGACTAAAGAGATTCTGCTATTAAATGGAATATGTTTGGAATATGGTCTAAGAGCCCTCAATGGTAGGACACCCGGGGATAAGAAGGGCAGTTTTACCTTTGATAATGGTATTAATAGGAGCCGAATCGACTATATATTGTGTAGTCTCCAGCTGTGGAATGGGGTTGTTGACATGGTAATCAGGCCCCGGGTTGAAAGTGATCACAACCCCCTATGCGTGTCGCATAGGTGGTGGAATGTAGGTTCAAGAAATCTGAATGAGACACATAACGAAACTCCTCTGCTAAGCAATGATGAGCGAAGGTTAAAATGGCCCAAGGTGACAGCAAACGAAGTCACTATGACATACATAATTAATATGGTAGATTGTGCTATTTCTGCAATTGAAGCAGTGGCCCTAGTAGCTCCTGGGGACAATGTTATCACAGATATCCACAATAAGTTATTCTCCGCCTTAAGACCATGTTTTTTCATAAAGCAAAGAAAAGGGAAGAAAACTAAAGTAGTGGGTAGGTGGTTTGATAACCATTGTAGAGCAGCACGTCTAGATTTGGGGCATGCGATAAGGAATAGGGATCTTCCAGCAGTAAGATTGAACAGGAAACTGTATAAAGCAGCCATATACTGTGCAAAAAAGAAATGGGATGAAGACCACTGGGCCCAATTAAAAGAAGCCTCAGATAATAAAGACCCAATGTTATTTTGGAAAATTATTAAGTGGGGTAGTGGTGCGGGCCCTGTAAAACCCGACAATAATGTACCAGTGGAAGCCTGGGTTGACTATTTTGGGCCCCAGTACGCGGAAAGCAATAAGTCTGTGACTGCTGATGACATAATACCGGTCTACGCAACCGAAGATTTGTTTTCCCTTAGTGAAGTGGTAACTGTCATTAGTTCTGTGAAAAGCGGGAGGGCGCCAGGCCCAGATGGTATCCCCCCTGATATTTTTAAACACGATGTGGCCAGATGGGCGAAATACATCCTCCTTGTAGCAAACGCTTTAGCAAAGGGGGCAGTGGTTCCAGATATCTGGAAATGTGCAACCATTATCCCCGTCCACAAGAAGGGCGACCGCTCATTGCCTGCTAATTACAGGCCTATAAGCTTAATAGCCACCGTGCAGAAGATAGTCGGGAGAATGGTAACCAACCAGCTGATGGACTGGGTAGAAGACAACAGCGCCCTCTCGCCATACCAGGCGGGATTTAGGCGTGCTACTAGTACCATCGACCAGGTCTTTCGCTTCATAATATTGCGGTGGAAGACCGTCGAGCTGGGGAGGGGCAGCCTGTATGTCGCGTTTGTTGATCTACGGGCTGCGTTCGATCTAGTACCCAGGCACAAACTATGGTCGGTGCTCCAAAAGCTGGGGATTCCTGCAGAACTGCTAACTTTAATCATGCAACTGCACGAATCCAATTATGCCAGAGTCCAATGGGGAGGAAGTAGCGAGACAACGGTGGACTTTCCTGTTGAAAGGGGTGTTAGGCAGGGATGCTCCATGGCCCCTTTACTTTTCTCGTTATTCATTAACGGGATAGTCGAGAGAATGTTGAGGGCTAGTGTTGATGCCCCATCGTTAGCGAACACCAGGGTCCCGATCCTGATGTTCGCTGACGACACTCTTATTTTGTCAAAGACTCCTATGGGGCTACAACGTGCATTAGGCATCTTCGATGCTTTTTGCTTGGAGCATGGGCTAGAGGTAAATGTAGGAAAAACCAAACTAATGGCCTTCTCTGCTGGACGCAGAAGCGATCCTAAAATTACCCTAAATAACAGCAGGCTCGATATAGTCAAGGAATTTACATATTTGGGAGTGCAGATCGCGGGGGGGACAGGCTGGACGCATCACGTCAACAAAGTAGTCCTAAAGCACCAGCAGTTATCGGGGGCCCTAAGGGGGGAACACCGTAAATCAAAAACAAAACCTATAAAACCCGCTTTGGCGGTGTATGATGCGAAGGTTTTGGGTGCCACCTTATACGGCGCAGAACTATGGGCTTGGAATGGTCTGACGGCTCTTCAGACTTCCGAGAACAAATTCATGCGTGGTATTACAGGACTTCCCCAGAGTACCCCCCTAATCCCATTGTTTTTGGAGCTTGGCACACGCACGATTATCGACAGAGCTCGACTGCGGCCAGTCCTTTACTGGAGGCGCCTCTGGACGACTCCGGAAATAAGGCAGTACGCTGAGAGCTTTCTGTGGATAATCAGGGAAGATATCTTCCACAAAATAAAATGGTTAAAACATCTGAAGACCATGTTGGAAAATCTAGGGTTTTCAAATCTTTGGAATAACCCCGTGGGTGAAACCTTCCCAAGTAAAGAAGCTCTTAAAAATCAATATTGGGATTGGGTGAGTGGCAAGATGCTGAATGACAATAGGGCAGACTCTATGTCTGGCCGTTTTCTGGAGACCAAAATTTTACCTGTCTTGGAAAACTATTGGGATAATGTCACGGTACCAATGGACAGGAAACTTGTCTTTCAGTTGAGGTCAGGATCTATCCCACTCAAGAAATTGACATCTGGTTGGCACAGACCCACTAACAGTCTATGTCCTGCCTGCGAAAATGCTGAGGAGAGCCTTGGCCACTTTCTCTTTTCATGCGAAGCCTATGTGAATCCAAGGAGGAAATGGCTCTCGCCGGTTTGTAAGAATTTGGGGACACGTGAAAGTTCAGTGGCTCTAAGAATCCTATGCACAACACAGCAGGACTCGATAGTAATGGGTGTCGCCAAATACATGGGTTGGGCGTGGGCTATAAGACGACGGTTGTTGGGGGGTCGTACGTAATCAGGTATTCCTTTTTTAGTTTTTGTGTATTAGGCATTTTATTGTCTTATTTTGTGATTTTGTATGAGCGCATTGTGTTTAATGGATTTCTTATTCTGTATTAAGTATATTGTAAATATTCTGATTTTATGTGCTTTTATGAGATTTGTCTCGAATAAAGCTTATACAAACAAACCATTAGTACCCCAAAACCCAAACCTACCCTGAACCCTATCATTACTCCTACACCCCAAAACCCATACCCACCATGAACACTAAAATTACCCATGGCACCCCAAAAATCAAACCAACCCTGAACCCTAAAATAACCCATGGCACCCCAAAACCCATACCCACCATTAACCTCAAAATTACTCTTGGAACCCCAAAACCCAAACCCACCATGAACCCTAAAATTACCCTTAGCACTGCAAAACTCATACCCCCCCAGAACCCTAAAATTACATTTGGCACCACAAAACCCAAACCCACCCTGAACCCTAAAATTAACCTTGGCACCCCAAAACCTATACCTCAAACCCCAAACCCACCTTAAACCCGACACTTACCTTATACTTACATGTAAAACACATATGCCTTTACTATTAATGCCTTTACAACGAAATGTGTTGTAAAGGCATGCGTGAGACAGGCATATGTGTTGTAATGCTATATGCTGTAATAGCATTGTGATGTAATGGTGCTTGCGTTGTGTTGGCATGCGTTGTAATGTTGTATTGAATTTGTTGTATTGGCCTTTTCCCACATCAATAAGACACCGGGCAGCATCCTTAGCAGCACGGGAGGCTCTCAGGCTTAATACCAAATTCAAAGGCGTAAATGGTAGTTTTCTCCATGAAAAAGGGTTACGACTGCAAATCGATCGTGGTGTGAGCAAAGATGTTCAGTTCAACAAATTACATGGCCGAATATTTATACTTCACACAACCCTACCACCTAAGCAACAACCCACTAAATACATATTGATTCAGTCACTCTGATCTAATGTCACCCGGAGGTGTCAGAGAAATTAGTTACATAAACAATAGTGAACCATTGTGAATGGATGCATTACCGCATGCAACGGAAGGCCCTTGAAAGAGTGTTACGCAGGCCCTCTGGCAGGCTCTCTTTGAGTGAGTTTGAGTTGAGTTTAAAATATTTCTTAAGCGCGCGTACACCGAGCGGTTTCATGGCGCTGTAAAGTACTAAAACACTGAGGGGCAGAAAGACAGGAACACAAAAAGGGGCTTTATGGTGAGAAGGCTTGTGTAAAAAGAAAGGTTTTGAGTGCCTTACGGAATAGTGTGTACTGGGGGCAGGATCTCAGGTGCGCCGGGAGGGAGTTCCAGAAAGCAGGAGCGAGTGTGGAGAATTTGGAGCCTCCCCATTTTTTGCGTTTAAAGCGGGGAACTACGAGCAGTTGTTGGGTAGAGGAGCGTAGCTCCCTGGGAGGGACATAGGAGTGAATTTCGGAAGTGATAAAAGCAGGGGCTGAACCGGACCGGGCATTGAAGATGATGCAGCCCAGCTTGAACTGGGCTCGTTCCTGTATGGGGAGCCAGTGTAGGGACTTGAGGAGGGGCGTGACATGGTGTGATTTGTACAAATTGAATACCAGGCGGGCTGCCTGGTTCTGGACCAGCTGGAGACGTCGCACGTTGTACGCGGGCATGCCACAGTAGAGGGCATTGCCGTAATCCAGGCGGGAGGTAACCATCGCCAGGACTATGAGTTTGAGTGCGGAGGGAGAGAAAAACCGAGAGACTTTGCGGATAGTACGGAGGGAGAGAAAGGATGAGGATACAACAGAGCTGACTTGGGAATGAAGGGAGAGTTGGTCATTCAGTTTGAATCCAAGAGTTTTTACAGAGGAAGATGGAGTCGGGGGGGGGACCTAAGGAGGGGGGCCAGAAGAGAGAAGACCAGGGACTGGAACAACCACCTGTTTGAGAACAGCGTCATTCTTTTTCACATCTTGCTTGACTATACGCAGCAGAGTTATAGAAAGAGAATAAACACAATGGGGCATATTTACGATAAACTAACGCAGCATGGTGCAGCAAGCCCTTTGGCTGCACCGCGCTACATTAGTTTGGAGGCACAGGGATGTGACATATGTACAACAGAATTTTGCATCTCTGTGCTTCCCCCTGCGCTGGTGCACAAGCTGCTGCTGTGCGCTGACGCAGGCACCCTTGCGCCATGGTGAAAGGGTGCCTGATTCACGGAGATGATTGTTTATGTGCAGGAAGGCTTCCCTTCCTGCACATAAACAATCAGAAATGGTGTTTTTCAAATTCTATGTGTACTGAATTAGCACACATAGAACTTGTAAAATGTCATTTATTTAAAGGATTGTTTATGTGCAGGAAGGGACACCTTCTATTGACAACAAGCTGTGTGCCCTCTGTTCCCTCTGTTGTACTGGCATCTGACGCTAGACTCCAATAGCTCCTAGGCAGGATGAAACTAGAATTAAAGGAAAGTGAAGGCTCTTTACGTGTGGCCTTGTTTTGGGCCCAGCTGGAAGCGAAAATACGGACCACCGCTCGTCCCCTACAGGTTGTTGCTATGAAGGCAAGCAGATGATATGTGGCTGAATGAGTCTTCGTGTTGGCAAGTTCCACCAAAACAAATTCAGCATGTTTCACTGATGCTGGCCGAGATCCAGCTCAAAAATAGCTGCCAGATCCGGGATCCGGCTGGATCCCCGTCATTTCCTGCCCCGATGAAAGCAAACACGAACAGAAGGCGAGAGTGAAAAGCTGGTGCTGGAGAGGAAAGAGATGACGTGTGAGATATGCAAATGAAGGATTTCTGAAAGATGTGGAGAGAAAAAGAGCCCTCCAGCCCTGGCTTCACTTTGCCAAAATGGGCATGCGAAGCTGGCTGTGAACGGCACAGCTTTCATGCACATTTGGCATATTTATGACCACTGCTCTATTCCCTCCACAGGCAGAGTTACCACCTGGATGTTTTTTTACCTGGCATGACCAGTATTTTAATTTGTCTTTTTTACCTGATATGAACAGAATTTTAATGTCCCACTGTGAGAAACTCCTGCTTCCATCAGCTTCAGGGCTCTCAATCATCCCCTTCATAAACACTCGCCCACAACCTTACCTTACCCAGACACCTAGAGGCGACTCACAAGAGTCATACATTGCATAAAAATAGAGCTTCAGAAACACAACATCTGGAAAAAGCAAATACTAGCTACAGCATGCACAATGAATGTATACATACACAGGTACTGCTTCTCTGGCCTGGATTCCTTAGGGGGATTTACAGTCATTGTTGATTCATGGATCAATGCTTTTGCCTTTAATATAGATCTTAATTGATCCCATTTAAAAGCTCATTTTAGGACCCGTCCCACTAAGGTCCTAAGTGATTGATAGTTTAAAAAATATACTTTTATTAATTTTAAAATGAAAAAAGTTGTAGTATATGGCATTACAAGTTGGAAAATACTGTAGAAGGTAAAAGAGGGAGACAATGTGTGCAAGCAGGTGAAACATAACATTATCAATGTGTCAATATAAGCAGGCGCATACATAGTCGCCATTTACAATAGTTGTTACTTCTCAGAGTGCAGGGGTGTCATGTGGGGGGGTGTGGCTTGACCGCCGGTGAGGATGGCGGCGTCCGAGTAGAGCTCCACAGGGAGACACAGTGAATCGTATGGCATTTCGCACATTTCTTCGACCGAAGGACTTTTATCGGTAGCGGATGCTGCCCTGCCTGTAAGGACGTCTTTGGCGGGTTCCGCTGCGCCTTTGAAGCGCAGACCTCCCGCATATCGTTCTTTGCGTCATGTTGGATGCAAACGCGGCAGCCATTTCCTTTTTTATCGGCGCTTCTGAGGTAACAGCTGATGCTCAGAATATACCTGCATTTGTGCTTACAGACTTCTATTTGTGACTTCCTCACTTCTTTTTTGGGCTTGGTATGATGTGGAGGCACTTTTTATATATTTTTATGATGTTCTTTACATATAATTTTGATTGTTAAATCTTGGAAACTGATGGCAGCCATTTTGTTCATCCCTTCTTCAACTGATATTTTGCTTTGCTGACAAAGCTATAGGTTCCTCAATCAAGAGGCCTCAAACATAATCTGTTGCTGGTGTGAATCCCTCCTCTCATTTCACTATAACCATTTTTTACGCTCTCTTGTCACCACTCAGATGGCGATCTGAAACAACTGCACACTACTGTGTATACCTGATTGTCCTGGTGCAATTTGTATCACTTTTTTTCTACTTTATATGGGAAGGTAAGGAGAGGAAGCTCCTCCTTAGCTCGTCCCACACAAGAATTTTTCAAAAATTCTACACTATTTTCAAAATACTCTGTGATGGAAGATTCATTGGCATCTGTTTAAAAGAGCTCTTCTTCTTCGATACCCGCCCCCGTTGTTGTGGGGAAGGCTTCCACAGAACATGTAAAAAAGTATCCACTTCCCCCACAGAAACCTTCCTCCCCGGTTTCTATGGACATGTTAATGGAAGAAATCCGGTCGCTGCGACCATTCATGGAAGACACATCTACAAAGTTGCAATTTCTCACTGAAAATTGGTCAGCTATGAAAGAAAGACTTACTGTGGTAGAGTGCAATGTGTCCTTGCTTGAAATCACTAAGAGTAACATTACTTCTCTGCAATCTCAGGTCAACTCACTCCAAAAACAGGTGGAGGACTTGGAAAAAAGAAACAGGAGTAATAATTTATGCATTTACGGCCTGGCGGAAGGCACTGAGATCATCGTTCCACTTACATTTTTTAAATTCTTCCTTCCGAAGGTTTTAAATATGCCACCAGAAACCTCTCTCAATATCCAAAGTGCTCATCGCCTTAGACGTCTGCCAGCTTCCTCCACCAGTTCGCTACGGCCTCGAGGTGTTAGCCTATATTTTTTAGAATATACTGATCTACTCAAGGTCCTGGCAGCTGCTAGAGCACTGAAACGTGTTGGTTGGTCTGGTACTACACTCTACTTCTCTCAAGATTACGCCAAAAATACAGCTGACAGGACCAAATAATTTCTCAACTTGAGACCTGATTTCAGATCCCTTGGTGCTTGTTTTGGTCTATTCCACCCTTGTCTATTTAAGGTCACCTGCAAGAATAAAACCACTACTTATGAGGAGCCGATCAGACTGAAAAGTTTTATTATCTTTTGCAAATTGGAAGCAATGGATATTTCTGGATCTTCTTCCTCCTACACTATATTAATTTTTAAAGTTCTTTGTCTATGTATTTCGGTGGATTTTAACATTAATTTTGTTTTTCTCTACCCAGAGTAATACTGGTTAAAATGATATTGTTCTATTAGATTTCATTGTTGCATTTTATATGGTTCTTCCTTTTGACTAATCATTTCTTTTTCCTCACAGGTTTGTCCTTGTTATTCCTGTTTGTCTTCATCGTCTTCCATGAGCTGTGGTTTTTCCTCGTTCCCCCCTTGACCTGCTTGGATTTCCCTCCTTCCCACACGGTCTCCCCCCACACCTATTCTCAAATGGATCTTTGGTATGTTATCACTCCTTTTTCCTTTTTCTCTGTTACTCCCCTCCCGTATTCTTTTTCCCTCTTTTGTTTTCTCACAGTTAGTGTTCAATTAAACTATTTTGGATTTATTATGTTTCTTGTTTATATCTTCATAATTATGTCTACCATTTGTTTGTATTTTTCTCTACTTTGTGTACAATCTGAGTGTTGCTGTAGCTGTTCTTTATTAATTGGAGGGTTTCTTTCAATTGCTTTCCTACTCTTTAATCCAATTTGGTACTTTTTTCTTTCTATTTTTATTTCCACCTCTTCCCTGCTCCACTTTTATTTCCCCTCCTTTATTCTCTTTCTCTCTTCTTTCTTTTTTCTCCTTCTTTCAGTCACATGTACCATATTTTCTGTTTTTCTGCATTTCAATCTTCACATCTTGTCTCGTATCTTCCTTATTCTCTTACTCGCCTCTTGTTCTTTTATTTTATTTATCTTATGTATGTATGTATGTATAGGCATTTATATAGCGCACTACTTACCCGTAGGGTCCCGAGGCGCTTCGACCGCTGCGAAACCCTTCCTGGCTTCCCTGAGAGATGGTCCCTTAATGGGTATCTCCAGGGGGAGACCAGGCATCCCCGGCGGTCTGGTGGGGCCGTTAGTGAAGATGAGGCAAGCTAATGCCCAGAGTTGCCGAGTGTGATCGCTGATCAGAGTGGGCACCGAGGCGAGAGAATTATCGAGTCCGCTGACCCTGGTCCAGAAACCTGCCGCGCCGGGAATCGAACCCTGGTCCCGGGCCGTCCTCTGCTCTCGGGTCTGCCGCCTCTAACCAGTGAGCCACACTACTTCACATCTTGCTTATAGTTGGTTCAACTTCAAGTAATCTCTTTGTTGTTTGACACTATATATTATTCGTTCTCTTCTATCTTTTTTCTGACCTCTTCTATGTCCTTAAATTTTATTTCCTGGAATGTCAAAGGTCTGCATTCACCTATTAAACGACAACGGGTGCTTACCCACTTAGCTAAATTGGGGGCTGATGTAGCATGTTTACAGGAATCTCACCTAACAGCTGATTAATCCATTAAACTAAAGGGAGCTTGGGCGAGGATGTTTTCTATTCCCCAGGAGATGGTAAACGAAATGGGATATTGACTCTTGTTCGGAAATCTCTTTCTGTTAAATTGATCTCACAAAGTGCGGATGATGTTAGCAGATGGTTATTTACTAAATTGTTAGTTGGTAATGCTACGGTCTCTTTACTTAATCTATATGCCCTGACTGTGGGAGATCCCTCCTTTTGGACTTCCTTAGCCCAACAACTTGCGCATTGCATTGATGAAAATGTTATTCTTGCAGGGGACTGCAACCAGGTTTTTTTACCCTTCTTTAGATCGCCATTCCAAAGTCTCTTTTATCCCCCATAGATCCCATAAGCTTTTTGTTCAGACTATTGAACAATATAAACATAGAGAATCCACAAGTGGGTGTGGATGGTCCCTACAATGGTGGGGAGCACGTAGTGTTCTTTAAATACCCCTCACATACAAAAAGGACCCTTGGTGTCATGCTTCATCATTGGGGTATTCGCACCCCTCTATGGGATGCGGCGTGCTACTACCTACGACTACGCGGTAGCACTTTTACACAATGACTATGTGTGGTGCATGTGAGGTTTTTATGATATTGAGTGAGTGGTGGGGTTCAAAGTGACTTAAGTGATGGTTAAAAAGTACCTGGCTTGTGGGGTAGACTCAGAAAATGTTTTAATGGGCCCCCGGGCTGGTACTGTTAAAAGGGTGATTTTAGAGGTTCTTATGTAGTGCAATGTACATCACCTCATGTGTGCGTCAACATGTTTCGGAGTGGAACTCCTTCTTCAGGACGGGGTGCACAAATCCCCATCTTACTCACGTTTTCCTACAAAAAGTCTGTAGTTTACAGAAAAATAATTGTCTAAGACAAGGCTAATATGTACCTAAATTAATTTTCACGAAGGTTTCTGCGATTAGCTAACCTAAGGAAAGAACACAAGAGAAGAAACAATAATATTTAAATTTTATAGTGATTCACTATTTCCATTACTCCTGGTTCAGTGACCTAGGAAAAAATGTGTGTGGGCAGCAGCTACTAGACAAATATTGTCATCCTAATAGTGAAGGTGCGCCCTGTAAAAAAGGAACGAAGACAGGACATACAAAACACTGAACATAAAACACACGCTCTATTTGTTTAACCTCTGTAGCTCTGGGGACCTGTTATTCTGAGGAGGATAATAAAGTTGTTTTAATGCATACTTGTTACTACAATATGGTGTGCCTCATGAGCCTCCTAACGTTGGGGGACTATCGTGCCAATCTGCACCCTGTAAGGTAAGAGATACAGCTCAGATCGCTCACCTACAGAGTTGGAGTTTCTGCACGTCGTTGTCAGCTATAGTACTTACGATTACGAGGGAAATTCCTACGCCTTGCAGCCCCAACGCGGCTCCGCTGTGAATGAAGGCTGGACTGGATTTTGCGCCTCTTATATCCGATCGTCGGATCAATTAAGAGTTAATTGCCCGAAAAACCAGATGGGAGTGGGCTGCCCATATATGGTCTATCCTGGCAGCTTTGTCATCCTACTACTAGGGAATATACTTTTTTATTCTCCGGCTCATCAAACTCAATCACGCATTGATTATTTTTTTGTATATCATAATATTTCCCAATCTTTAATAGCAGCAGATATTGGCTCCACTCTAATATCTGATGATGCTCCTCTCTCCATTCGATTGGATGTTTGCCAGAAGCCCACCTCCTCTCGTACCTGCCGTTTTAATAACGCTCTCCTCTCTGATTCCATATTCACTTCCTCCTTTACCTCTTTTTCCAATGAATACTTTCTGTTTATTCAGAATGACACTATGCCTTTTCCTGTAATGGGGGATGCTTTTAAAGCCGCAGCCAGGGATTTAATTCCTGGCTATGTCGCCAAATGACGTAAACAGTCAAGAGATCTTACCAAAATCCTTTTAGACAAGATAAAGATACTGGAGCATTCTTTTTCTTCCTCAAAATCAAAAGATTGTTTGGCGGAACTTATTAACTTTAAATTTCAGTTCAATAAACAGTACACAAATGATGCATCTACATTTCTATCAAAATCCAGTGCAAAATTTTATGTGGGCCAGAACAAAGCTGGCAAGGTGTTAGCTAACTATCCGAAAGTTAAACATAACAAACTCAACATTGACTCCATTATGGATGAACATCAAAACTTGTAATTCAAAGATGGTGAAATTTTAGATAAATTCGTCCGTGTTTATCAAAAATTGTACACCTCAGAAATTCCCCCCACACCTAAACACAAGTCCTACTTTTTATCTAGTATCCAACGACCTTCCCACGCCCAACCAAACCTCATTCTCCTAGAAAATGACATTTCACAAAAGGAACTTCTTATCGCACTACAGACCCTTAAAAAATACACGGCCCTGGGACCAGACGGATTTACTGTCGATTTTTTTGCACATTTTCAGTCTTTATTACTTCCTAAATTACAAACTCTTATGACTTCTTTTTTACAAACTGGTGAATCCTCAGGCTCTTTTTCAGATGCCCTAATCTGTCTCATGCCTAAGGAAGGGAAAGATTTAGAATATTTGAGTAATGTAAATTATAAAATATTCTCAAAAGCTTTGGCTCTGCGTTTGGATTCCCATTTGCCTGATCTTTTGGGATTGGAACAATCTGGTTTCGTTCATAATCATTTTATCACCGATAACACACGTTTATTTTTCGACATTCTATCCAAATCCCCCCACGTCCCCCTCACCTTAGCATCCATCGCGTTAGACGCAGAAAAAGTCTTCGACCGAGTAGAATGGCTATAACTTTTCCAGACTCTCAAGTGGTTTGGATCGGATCCCAAAATCATATCCTTAATCTCAATTATATACTCAAATCCGAGAGCTGCAGTGCGTGCAAACAGCAAAACCTCCTCTTACTTGAATTTAGGCAGAGCGGTTCTTCATGAATGTCCTTTGTCCCCTTTTCTCTTTAACTAAGCCTTGGAACCCTTCCTCTCCCGGATCTGTCAAAATGAGGATATCCATGGATTTCAATTCCCAAACATTCATACTAAACTAGCAGCATACGCTGATGATGTTCTCTTATTTCTGTCCCAACCCCAGTCTTCTCTCCAGGCATTTCTCCACGAAGTAGCCTATTTTGCTACTATTTCTGGTTATAAACTCAACACAGATAAATGTGAAAAACTACCCCAAACAAAATATACTTTTAAAGAGAACTTTGCTATTTCTAACTTCACTTGGAGCTCCCAACATGTCAAATATCTAGGTCTTCATTTTACTCCCTCTGTTTCAGGCACAGTTTCAAGGTGTATGGAAAATTTCATACAGAAAATTTCCTCCTTAACCACCAAATGGCATCCTTTGTACTTATCATGGTGGGGTCATCTTGACACCATAAAAATTATGTTTTCCCCTATAGCTTTATTCACTATCTCCAACATCCCTGTATCAATCCCCACAACATTTATATAAGAAAATGAATTCTTTATTATCTTCTTTTCGATGGAGCAACAAGAATTCCCGTATGTCTCTATCAAAATTAATACGCCCTCAATCAGAGGGTGTTGTTAATTTCCCTCACTTCCCTTCCTATCACAAATCCTTTTTGCTTCGTTATGTTATGTTATGTTTATAACAACTTATAGAGCCCGCGGACACCAGTAGGCTTCATGACGCTAAGACTGATGGGAGTTGACAAGGTACCTAAGCATAGGCTTGCTCAAAGAGCCAAGTCTTCAGGGCCTTCCTGAAGATCATAAGATTATCGCAGCACCTGAGTATCAAGGGAAGAGAGTTCTAGAAGCTGAGGGCTAGGTATGAGAAGCAGCATCCTCCTTGCCGTTTACGTTTGAATGAAGGAATTGTTACCAGCTGAAGATGGGCTGAGCGTAAGTTGCGAGTGGGTTCGTATTTAGTGATCATGTTTTTGATGAATCTAGGGCCATTCCCGTGCAGAGCCTTGAAGGCTAGACATCCAGTCTTAAAGGCTGCTCGTTGGGCCATTAGTAACCAGTGCAGTTTCATCAGTCCAGGTCTGACTGACTGCCATTTAGGTAGTTTAAAAATGAGTCTTGCTGCCTGGTTCTGGCCAATCTGTAATCGTTTTAATAGACCTGCTGGCAGGCCGAGGTAGATTGCATTCGAGAAGTCGAGCTGCGTAAGTACCAGAGCTATCACCACCTGTATGAGTGCTGAATGTGTCAGCAGGTGGGCGATTTTCTTTATTTTCCGTAGTTGAAAAAAACTGGAAGAGATCACTGCTCCCACCTGCCCTTTGAGCGAGAGATCAGGATTAAGAATAACCCCATGGCTTTTCACCGAGGGGGAAGGAGTGGGCGGAGACCCCAGGTCCGGTAGCCAATAGTGTGAGCCCCAGCTGGACTCGCTCTTCCCAGGTAGCACTAGCTCCGTCTTGCCAGGATTGAGCTTCAGGTGATTCAGGTCCATCCAGCGCTGAAAATGGGACATGGTCGCCTGAAACTCAGCCGCGGCATTTGAGGAGCCAAGTGGGATTATGAGCTGAAGGTCATCCGCATAGTTGAAAATGGTGATCTTCCTATTTTTTAAAGACTGAATCAGGGGTCTAAGATATAAGTTAAACAATAACGGTGATAGAGATGAGCCCTGGGGAACACCACAAGTGGAGGAGAGTTTAGGAGCCATAAAAGTTCCAAGCCTGACTGATTGAGTCCGGTCGGTCAGGAAAGATTCTATCCATCTGAGTGCAGGACCACGCAGGCCAGCCTGCTCGACACGGTTCAGCAAGATGTTATGGTCGACCGTGTCGAACGCGGCCGACAAATCTAGGAGCACCAGAGCCTGATGGTCACCCCTATCAGCGTTTGCTCTGAGAGTGTCCAAGAATACGAGGATGACAGCCTCAGTAGAGTGCGCCAGCTCGATTGGGTTCTAGATAATCAGAACGTTCTATGTAATTCGAGAGACACCTAGACACATGGGCCTCCAATATTTTGGTCAAGCTGCAAAGTGGCTCTCTATACCTTCAAAGGTTTCTATTCTTTGGGCCCAACTCGAACTCTCTTATCTTTCTCCTTTCTCATTTAAATAATATCTTTCTTTTTCCTGTAAACCGCAGTCCCTTTCCACTCCCATCATTAAACACACAACTACGCTTTTGAAGTCCGCTTTGTCTAACCCACATCTGGACTGGACTTCTTTTTCTGACTCTACAATGTGGCACAACAATACAATTTTTATAAGTGGCAAGCCCTTTTACTGGAAATCTTGGTGGCAGAGAGGTCTAATCTGGGTACATCAACTATACGCACATGACAAGCTCATGTCATTTTCGCAAATTAGTGAAGTTTTTGATCTTCCCCCAATATTTTGTTCTAAATACTCCCTACTACAGCAAGCTATTCTAGCTGCTCAAACCCGGTATCTACTTCCGCCCCCTTTGAATGACCACGCACCTCCCTCCATTGACCATTTACACACCTTTTAACATACAAATCCCAAAGCCTATACTCTTAATACCCATTTACAAGCCTCATACATTCCCCGAGAAAAAACTAAGGTAGAACTCGCCTGGGAAACTGACCTGGATGTTAACTGGTCTACACATACATGGGCCAAGCTATGGACTAAAATTCGGAAATCTTCTTGATCAGCGAGTACTACGCAAACATTATTTTTTGTTTACAATCGATTGTTACTGACCCCAGTTACTTTATACATACACCATGCCAACCTTTCAGATGCTTGCTGGTCATGTTCCTCACCACATGCAGATTTTCAGGAATTACTCTTCACCTGTCCCCTCGATTATACATTTTTGGAAAAAGGTATGGTCCCAAATGATCTTAATTTTTGGTTCCAGTCATCCTGTTTCTATTTCTGATATATTTTTAGGTAGCCTGTCCTGAATGTGCTTCTAGCATAAATATAATTGATTTACTGTTAGCAGTTGCCTTTGAGCAAATTACCAAGAAATAGAAGAATTTTCGCAAATTATTTTACCAAGCTTGATGGTATGCTGTGTGTTATAATCACAGATTAGATACAACTTTTGTGTATCCTGTCACTCTAACAGTGAAACGCTTGAACTTAGGGTTACCTGTTACATTATTTCTCGATTCCAGTGCTCGACGCTCCCATGCTTTGCTCCCTGTGCAAAAGAAGTCTCCAAAGCCCCTTGGCATTCCTTTTGTTGTTCATATCATTTTGCATTTTGTATCATGTTTTGTCACAATCAATTTATATTGACTTGCTTTTCTCCTCTTTTGTCTTGTTATAATGCTTTACATACCCAACTCTTAAGTTTACTTTTTGGTTTCTCATTGATTTATGTGTTTAATTCGTGTTATATTGTATTTTGTACCATGACATATCCTTCCCTTAATAAACTCATTTTTTGAACTTAAAAAAGGAGTGTCATGTGGACCCCCATCGATTACATCACCTGTTAGGTGGGTGAGTATAGCTAAAAACCAAAACTCCTGAAGTTGCGCTGGTCCAGAGATAATGACTGTATCTATTTATATTTGGGGGTGTGGGATTTCCATGATAGGAGTAAGGGGTGCCACATCATCTTAGGACCTCAATAGAAGCATCATGGTATCCCATCAAGTCAGGGAGACATGGCCACCATGTTGCCTCTGCAGGGAGGCAACATCATTTCCTTCCCCTTCCGCTCATTTGCATAATTCTCAGTTCCAAGGTTAACATGATGGGGTGAGGATATGTCCAATTCTGTGTACTGAGACAAAGTCCCAATATCAGGGCCAGATCAATATTCTGGGTTTGGTAGCTGCGCTTAATAGGGCTCTGAACTATCCCCAGGAGGAAGAGGCCAGGGTTATGATCAATTTGGACATCAGTCACCATGGTAACAGTGGATCTGGTATGGTTCCAGAACACATATAGTAAATCACATTCCCAAAACATATGTAAAAGCCCTGTCCTCGGGGATAGCCATCTTAGACAGGAGTCTGTCTGTCAAGGAAACATCCTAAGTGGATCAGGATATATATGCACTGAAAAAACAAAGGTTAAAGTGACTGTAAAGCTAGGTGATGAAGGGCCATATGTATCAAGCTAATTAGCATTCGCAAAGGCCGAAATTCTGCGAATTTAGGCCTTTGCGAATGCTAATTAGACAAATGGTATGTATCAAACATGTTTGATGCAAAATAAGGAATAGCAAAATTTGCTATTCCTTATTTTGCGATTGCACTTAAGGAATCGCAAATTTTGCAATTCCTTAAATGCAATGTATCAAACAAAAAATATTCAAAAAATGCCATTAAGGATTTGCGAATTCTTTTCAAAAAGCTTTTTTCCAAAAAACAAAAGGTGCCATATGGCGCCCATAAATGCCCTTAGGGCATGTATGTGCGCCGTATGCCCCCAAATGTCTTTTTCAGGGGTGCAGCAGGGTGTTCTTGAGACACCCCTGCACCCTTGGAAAAATTCCTAATTTGCGATTAGCAAATTGCTAATCGCAAATTGCCCCTTCATTCCTATGGGCCTCCTGGCCCATAAAAATGAATGGGTAAATTGCGATTAGCAATTAGCTAATCGCAAATTAGGAATGGTAAGGAATCGCTATTATATAGCGATTTTGTACATACATACCGTTTTGCGAATTCCAAATAGCGATTCCTTAAAATTCGCTATTTGGAATTCGCAAAACGGAAGTATGATACATATGGCCCGAAATGAGGCAAGACCTAATGGTAATAAGAACAAACATTGAAATACGCCAGTTATAGTTTAGTCAACTAACAATAACCTGTGCACCCAACACACACTGCTGATAAACTCACAAATTACCTTGGGGACGCAGTAGTCATTAGTAGTTTGAACAATATTGTTCTTTAAATCTAATGAGATTTGTCATTAATGATGCTATTTAACATGCCTTATGTGATGTAATAGATCCGTTTCACAAGAGAACATTGTCACCAAGTGGCAGTGTTATCTAGTCCTGTATTGTGCTGAGATCTCCGGGTGCTTCTGCTTTACTTAGAGCTTAGTTAGTGCACCAGACTCCGGAAAACGACCTTTACAACGCAGTCAAAACACCGCAATACATTAACTTCTCGGTCATTATATCGCAAGCCGTTACTACGACTTGCGCTTTGATGGTGCTCTAGACTAAGGAATAGTGAGATTTACTATTCCAACACCTTCCCTACTGTTACTTAGGCTGGAGTTGGAATAGTAAATCATACTATTTCTAAGTCCAGCGCTCTGCAGCGCAAGTCGTTACGACTTGCGGTGTAAAAACCGTGATGTAATGTACCGTGATCCAAAGGATCGCTTTGTAAAAGTGTTAAGAGGTAGAGAACAACCATAAAACCTATTACTTATATAGATTTAAGATCTTAGAATACAGCCATAAAAAGACAAGAGACAAAATATCATGAAAACTACATGGCTGTCTTTTACCTTTGGTAAACAAATCCATTGGCCAATGACATACTGCCTTATCACATACATGGACTGTGGTATCTTTTGAAGAATCACCAAACGATATTGTAGTTGTGGAAGTAGATTTATTGTCAAGATGCAGGGACCTCTGGGACACAGCTTCACCTTCCCACATAGGCTTGGAACTGCCTTTCCAACCCTCTAGCTCCCGGTAACCTAGCAAACCTAAACCTAAAAATATAACACATCTCCCTTCTTAGAATAAATAAAAAAATAATAGAAACAAACAAAATAATACCTTTTGACAATATAAGAAATATTTCTATGCACAAACATAGTCGTCAAATCTTTTAGGTCTTACATGACAACGTTCTGAAGATCTTTTAATCAAAGTATTGGGAACGTCACTAGCGTGAGCAGACGATTCCTTTTTATCAAACATCCTATCAAAATTAGAACATGACAATGTTCTTATTATGGCGATCACAATAATCTTTTTGATACCTCCGTACCCTCTCATGTAATTTTCTTAAATCTACTTCATGTTTACCAGCTCTACTCATCCATGCTGGCACAGCTTGAGAACAAGGAACCCTTCCCTTAAGAAGAGAAAAAGGTGTTTCTTTAGTTACAGAATGTGGTGTTGTGCGATACGACCACAACATGTTCCTAACATGATCCCTCCAAGGTTCCCCATTTGTACACGCCAATTGAACACATTCTACTAACACTCTATTGAAGCGTTCAACAAGACCATTACACCTTGGATGATAAAGAGGAGTGGTGCTGTGCTTTATTGCCCATCTGTCCAAAAAGGACTTAAACTCATCAGAAATAAATTGTGGCCCATTATTCGTGATGATTTCAGCTGGACACCCTTCTCTTCTAAAAATATCCTCACAAAAAGAAATCACATTACAAGATTTAATCTCCTTCACAAAAGCAACCTCAGGCCACTTAGAAAAATAGTCAATCATGACTATGGCAAATCTCTCTGATACACCCAGAATATCAAAAGGACCGCAAATGTCTATAGCTAACTTCTCCCAGGGACCCTTGGGCAATGAGGATGACACGATTTCAGTCTCCCTAGAACAATGAGTCTTGTCACTACATGCGCATGCAATGCAATCACGGACAAAACGTTCCATTTGAATATCCATGCCTGCCCACCAGAAACTCTCCCTACACTTCCTTTTCAAAGCTGACATGCCTCCATGTCCCTCATGCAAAATCCTTATCAACCTTTCTCTTAAACTAACAGTTACTACCAACCTATTTCCTCTTCTAAGCAAATCATTAATCACATTAAATTCTGACCATACTAGCTTGAATGGCAACAGGTCCTTATGTGCTTTCCAACCTTGTTCATCACTCAAGACATCTCTTACTTTCCCTAAAACTTAATCTTCATCTAGGGCCTTTTTCCAATCCGCTTGACTAATGGCACCGCATACGTCCTCCACCTCAGCTACTATCCAATCATCCTCCTTAAAATCTTGTCCATCCTTCAAAGGTAACCTTGATACGCAATCCGCATTTACATTCTTTGATCCAGGAATATATTTAATATCAAACACATATTACTGAAGATGATACAACCATTTAGCTATCCTTGGAGTAGCTTTACTTGCTCCCTTTATAGAAAAAAGATCAATCAAGGGTTTATGATCTGTATGCAATTGAAAATGGTTTCCCCATACAAACATTCTGAAATATTGTACGCGTGGGTTTGTATCCCATCCTCGTCGCCAATTTTGAAGAATCACCAAACGATATTGTAGTTGTGGAAGTAGATTTATTGTCAAGATGCAGGGACCTTTGGGACACAGCTTCACCTTCCCACATAGGCTTGGAACTGCCTTTCCAACCCTCCAGCTCCCGGTAACCTAGCAATCCCAAGGTTCTACATGTTCAACACAATTTATAAGAAAACAACTTGCATGTAAAATATAACAGTATCCCACAAACTTACAGTGGTATAATGCGGCACATTATATAACTAAGTATTTTAAAAGCCATAACTTTAAAACGTCTTACACTAGTCACACCTAATACCAAAAATTACCATTTATACAAAATAATATTTTTCCCTGCCACATTTAGGGGCTCATTAGGATGGCGGACGGACTAGCGTCCGTCCGCCACCCTAGAGGAGGAGGGACCGTCCGCAGGGGCAGCGGCGGTCCCTCCAGTGCAATTAGGATGTGACCGCCAGCCTGGCGGTCACATCCTCAATATTTAACATTGCGGCGGATGCTGCTTGAAGCAGCACCCGCCGCAAGGTTAAATATGCATGCTTCGCATTTGCATGCACAAAGCGGCAGGCACCGCGCGGTGCCTGCAGCTCCGTCCACGCAAATGCAGGGGGGTACCATAGGTACCCCCATGTGCACCCCCCACCCCCCCCCTGTTACCCTGGGGGCCCGCAACGGGCCCCCAAATAAATCTCCGTATGCCTTTCTACGGCGGAGAAGCCGCCGCGGAAAGGCATCAGTTTTCCGCCATCCTAATATGGCTGGCGGTGTCTGATAGACACCGCCAGCCATGTTAGAGCTTTTCCGCCGCGGTCGGAAGGCGACCGCGGCGGAAAAGCTGCGGACCGATTCTGAGACCCACCGCCATCCTAATTTGGCGGTGGGTCTTTTGTGCCTCCCCGGCGGTTTTCCCGCATCCTCCGGGCCGGCGGTGGCTTCCGCCGGCCTGGAGGATGCGGGAAAACCGCAATCCTAATGAGCCCCTAAATCTATATACGTTTACACACTTTCACGCTACATGTGTTTCAATTACAACACTCCACTGTATGACATATCACTCTATGCCACTACATTTTATGCCACTTCACTCTATGCTATTACACGCTACACCACTCCACTCTACATCACTCCAATGTACGCCACTCCACTGTATACTAATGCACTGTAATCTAATCCACTCTACCCAGCTCCACACTACGAAACTCTACCCTACCTTATTACACTGTAAGCTATTACACTCTATGCCACTCCATTTTATAATACTCCAGTTTATTCAAATACAATGTACGCCCTTCCACTGCTACATTTCACTACTGTAAGCAACCCCACTCTACATCACCACACTCGGCCCTATTCCACTCTGTGGCACTCCACTGTACGCCACTTCAGTGTTCACCACTGCACTGTGCGCTATGCCTCTGTATGCCACTGCACTTAACAACACTCCACTGTACCATATTTCCACTATAAGCCACTTCACTCTTTGACAATCCACCATATGCTATTACACCGTATACCACTCCATTCTATGGCACTGCACTCTAGGCTACTCAACTCTATGCCAGTCCACTCTACTGGACTACACTCTTCGCTATTCCACTATATTACCCTCCACTCTACGCCAATCTACTCAACACTATTCCATTATATGCCAGTGCCACTCCTCTCTACGCCACTGCACTGTACACCAGTAACACTCAATGTTATACCACCTTATCCCACTCTACTGTGTGTAATTCCACTGTGTGCCACCCTGCTCTATGCCACTCCTCGCTACACCATCACACAATTCCACTTTATAAAACTCCTCGCAAAAACAATACACTCTACACCATTCCACAGTACGCTATAACAATGTACACCACTGCACTGGATCCCCCTCTGCTTTACAGCACCCCACTTTACGGTATTCCACTCTACAACACTCCACTCCATGCCACTACACTGTATGCCTTCTATCCAGTCTATACTATTTCACTGTACACCATTACACTGTACCTCACTTAACTCTACACCACTCTACTCCATGCTACTACCCTGCTCATGACTCCACTATATGCTATTTCACCCTACGCCTCTCCACTCTATACCACACCACTCTACCTCACTCCAGTGGATACTATTCCACAGTATACCATTACACTCTACCTTAATCCACTCTACGCCACTCCACTCTACAAGAAATGAGCATGCATGGGTGTGCATGCATGGGCAGTTTTCTCAAACAGTACCCGTATGGCGAGGAAGAGGAGGAGGGCCGCCCGGGGATGCCGCGGCAAACAGGTAAGTGGTTTTTAGTTATTTTAAATGACTGGTAACTTATATCTTAATAGGGTGTGGAGGCGGGCGGCGGGTCAACTCCACTCCACTGCAGAGTATGCGGGGATTTGCCTACTCTTCGTTCTCCGCGGATCGCGGAGTAGGCAAATCTCTGCACACGCCATGGGTGGAACGGAGTTCTCCGCCCAAGGTTAGCCATTACAATGTATCTCATTCATCTCTACCGTACTCTACCCTATGCTATTCTACTGTACGCAACTCCACTCTTTGCTATTCCAGTCATTGCCATTTCAGTCTATGCTGTTCCACTCTACACCATTACAATGTATCTCACCTCACTCTACAATACTCTACGGTACTCTACTGTATGCTATTCCACTCTATGCCACTCCACTCTACCCCACCCCACTATACCCCAGTCCAGTGTATGCTGATCCACTGTAGGTCACTCCAGGGCACATCACTCCACTCTAAGCTATCCACTGTTCACCACTACACTGTAGCTCACTACTCTCTATGCCACTCCACTCTACAATACTCCACTGTACTCCACTCCACTCTATGCCACTTTACTGTAAGCCACTCTACTGTAAGCTATTTCACTGTACATCACTTCACTCTAACACACTCCATTGTATACTGCTGCACTGTAGACCACTCCACTCAACATCACTCCACTTTCCGCCACTACACTCTACACTATTACACTGTATGCTACCACACTCTAGAACACTCCACAATACGGTATTACACTCTTTGGAACTACAATCTACTTCACTGCACTCTACCCCGATCCATCCTACAACACTTTACTGTATGATATTCCACTCTACAACAGTCCACTCAATGCAACTACAGCGCATGCCACTTCACTCTACGCCATTTCAATCTTTAGTTATTTTATTTATTTAGACGTTTTCTATAGCGCTAACAAGACCCGAAGGTAGCAGAGCGCTTTACAGTAAAAGGAATGAAAAGGTGAACAACAAGACACGTAACAAATAAATGCGATCAACGAAAGACAATTTGGGGGGAGGAAACGTTCGTACAGTAAGACTTCTTGGTAATAGGATACAGAGATAACACATAGTTCTGGGGATGATTGTTGATCCTAGTTACCCACGACCTAGGGAACGGATAAGGAACAAGGATTTGAGTTGGCTCTTGAATTCCGCATAGGACGGTATGGTTCTGATGTGCGGGGGGATAGAGTTCCATATTTTGGGGGCATTTCCTGTGAAGGAGCAGTCCGCAGTTCTCTTCTTTCTGGTTTTTGGTAGGATGAGCAGCAGGGAGTTAGAGCTTCTCAAATTTTTTGAGCTTGTTTGCCAAGTATTCTGGTTTTCCGGTATGGAGGGCCTTGTGGGTTAGGCAGGCCGTTCTGAAGGTACTACGCATTTCCACGGGAGCCATTCGAGTTCTTTGAGTGCTGGGGAGATGTGGTCAGATTTTTTGCATCCTGTGATCATTCTCGCTGCCGCATGCAATGTTGTTTTTAGTGGGGCCAGGTGCGATATGGCGATGCCTGTTAGGATTGAGTTCCCAAAGTCCAGTCTAGATAGAACTAGAGATTGCGTGGCTAGTTTAAGGTCCTTGTTGGGAATGAAAGGTTTGATTTTGTTCAGAAGTTTGAGGTTAAAGAATGCACTTTTTGCCGAGTTCTTAATGTGGTTTGTCAAGGTTAGTTTGGGGTCTAGGGTGAAACCCAGAGATTTTACGGAATCAGCTAACGTGGGGGTACCTTTAAGAGCATCGATCGACTTCAGCCACTCGATGATTTGAGGGTTGTCTTCTTTGTTTGAGATGAGAAGAGTTTCGGTCTTGTCGGGATTGAGTTTCAGGTGATTCTTTGTCAGCCAATCTTGAACATCATTTAGGACCGTATTTAGTCTGTGGATGTCATTAAGAGAAGAGGTTTCCAGGTAGATCTGCGTGTCATCCGCGTAGAGGTGGAAGTGGATGTTGGCATTCCTGAGTAGTTTGGCGAGCGGTTCCATATAGATGTTGAAGAGCTGAGGAGAAAGTACTGATCCTTAGGGGACACCCTTGTTGACTTGTTGGGTTTCGGAGGTGAAGTTCTTCATTTTTATTATTTGCGAGCGGTTATGTAGAAAGGAGGAAAACCACTCGAGAACTACCTCGCCGAGGCCGGCTCTTACTTGCAGTCTTTATGAGGAGCTTATGGTCCACCGTGTCGAAAGCTGCGGATAGATCAAGGAGTATGAGGAGGCAGCACGTGTCTGCGTCAAGAGAACCGTGAATGTCGTCTATGATGTTCAGCATCGCGGTTTCTGTGCTGCGGCCTTGTCTGAAGCCGGATTGGAGGGGGTCCAGGAGATTGATGTTGTCCAGATGGTGCGTCAATTGCAGGAGTATGCAGCGTTCCAGTGTTTTAGCGAGCAGAGGGAGGTTAGATATCGGTCTGAAATTGTTCAAGTCAGTAGCGTCAAGACCGGGTTTTTTCAGCAAAGGGGTGACTTGTCCCATTTTTTAGACAGTCGGGGACCACTCCGCTTTGTAGGGAGCTGTTTATGATTTTGCCCCAGATAGGTGCTAAGGTGAGCTTCATTTTTTTGATTAGTGAGGGAGGAATGGGGTCTGAGATGTGTGCTGATGGTTTGGAGGTCGAGATCAACGAGATTATCTCAGTTTCCTGCACAGGGCAAAAGCTTAGCCAAAGGAGGGGAGAGGGGCCGGATGGGAGGGCCTTTGGGATAGCCGCGTTGCTCTTCTGAAGGTGTAAGTTGTTGATGTCTAGAGATAATTCGATTTTTAAGACCTTATCATTGAAGATGCTGCCGAAGTTATCGCATAGTTCTTTGGACGCCTGCAGGGGTGTGGGCAGAGGCTTGGATGTTTGATGTCTGATTATGTTGTAGAGCTCCTTAGGTCTGTTTTTGGAATTGGCTAGTGCCTCTCTGAAGAAGCTGGATTTCTTGTTTTTGATATGGTTGTTATACTTCCTGCGGGCTGTTTTTAGTTGTAAGCGAAGGATGGCTGTTGGGTTGTTTCTCCACTTTCTTTCTTTGGCTCTCAGCGATCTTCTTTCTGCGTTGAGGTCCGCATTGAACCAGGTTCTAGATGAGGTAGCACGGTTTCTTTTGAGCTTTAGAGGAGCTAGATTATCGAGAATGGAGACTAGCTCGGAGTTATAGTGGTCGATGAGATCATTGGTCGAAAGGTGCAGAGAGTTGTCTGGAAGAAGTAAACTTAGCTGACCTTCTAGGATGTCTTGGGCTACTTGGGGGGGGGGTCTTGGGGAGGTTTAAGCGGGATGATGGGGTGATTGATGTGAAATAAGATCATATGATGATCTGACCAGTCAACGGGAAGTATGTGGTTGACCGTGATTGAATTCTTTTGTGCAATGATGACGTCCAGTATGGTTCCTTTGTAATGTGTATTCTCAGTGCAGTGTTGAGTAAGGTTGTTGTCAGCGAGGAGGCTGGTTAGCGATCTAATTAGAGGGTTATGAGTTTCGTTCCATCGGAGATTCAGGTCACCAAGAATTAGGTTTTTGGAATCGCCACGAGCGTCTTGTGCAATCAGGTTGGATAGTTGTTCTCCAAACTCGTTGTTTCTGCCCGGGGGGTGATCGAGTAGATGGCACAGTAGAGAGTCGTTGTCTTTGGTCTTGATGACAGCGGATAGAAATTCAAATGAGTCGTACTCGAAGGGGGAGGTTTCTGTGATGCTCCAGCTGTCCTTGTGGATGATAGCGACCCCCCCTCCTCGTTCTATCCTGTCTTTGGATATGAGGGAGAAACCAGGTGGTACCAGCATGTCTAGGCAGGGAGGAGATGTCTTGTTTAGCCAGGTCTCAGTGAGGAACGCAACGTCAATGTCATGTGTGAGGATAGCTTCGGCTAAGTCCGTTGCATGAAGTGAGGCCGATCTGCAGTTGATTAGGAGGCAGTTGGTGATTTTCTCCTGATTGCTGGTGGTTTTGTCTTTAGCCTCTCTAGGTATAGTGGTGAGGACTGGTAATCGCTGTCGTTTGAGAGTGGGTGGATCTTTCCGGTGGCCCGTGATTACTTGTATTTTAGATTTAGGTGAATCTGAAATGGGAGAGTCGTAGGTAGCGGCAAGTGAGGCTGCTTCTCTGTCTGACATAGGAGCTTCTGATCTGAGCGGCCTGGAGGTCAGGTGTTTAGAGCCTGCTAGGTTGGGAGATAAGATTGAGGTCAGGTGCCTAGTGCATGGGGCTCTGGTAGATTCGGATATTTTGGGACTGGAAACCAGGCCCTTGGGATAGGGATCATTCGGATGGGCACTGAGGGCTTCTGAGGGCCCCTGGGTGATGTTGGCGTTGGTGAGGAGGGGGTTTCGGAGAGAGGGTTTGTGGGGATTACAGGCTATACCGAGGTTAAAGAGGATTTCTATTAAGCCTTGGGTGATAGTGTCGACCTGGTTTTCAAGGGCTGTGAGCCGCTTTGGTATGGAGTCAAAGGAGGGGTTGTGGGCAACTGTAGTGGGGCCGAGCGTGTTATGGATCGAGAGGATGGGTTGGGAGATAGGGATCAGGGTAGAGGGAGGGGGAGGGGTGGGGAGAGGGCTGGGGGGAGGTTTGGACATGGGAGAGATAGGGAGAGGGACAGTAGGAGGATTAGACAGGGGAGGTTTGAGAGTTGGGGGGAGACTTGAGGGGAGGCTCGTTGGCTGTGGACTGCCTGTTGGTAGGGAGGTGATTGTCGTAGGAGGTGGTCGGTAGCTGTGGCTGGGGGAGGTGAGGTCGTTGGGGGGAGGGGTAGGGGGTGAGAGTTGGGTTTCCTGTTGGTGGAGGATGGTTGGGCGTGGGGGATGAGGTATGGCGGGGGAGGGGGAGCCTGGCGGGCTGTGTGTGGATCGAGAAAGGGTGTGTCGAGGTCTTCTCTGTCAACTAGGGGAGTGGTCGGTGATGGTTTTGAGGCGAGGTGAGGAGGGGTAGGGAGGGCTGACCTAAGTGAGGGAAATAGGGAGTCAAAAGCTTCCAGGTTATCATTGTTGGCTTGTATGAGGACTGTGCCATTAGTGAAGATAGTCACGGTTGTATAGCCTCTACCAACTGATCTGAACGGAAGAATCGCGGTTAATTTGCAGCTATGAGGAGTGGGGGTAGTTTTGGCGATGAACATCCGCGTTCTCATCGTGGAGACCCAATATTCGGGTCTTTCGGTGTGGAATATTAGATCCATCTTCATCGGTCCTATGGAGGTCGAGTGGTAGATGTCAATGATTAGGGTTTCTTTATGTTTGCGGATGAGTTTCTGCTTGAAAGTGCGTCAAAGCTTTGTAGAGAGGAGGGGGGAAGATGATGGTGAAGGAGTTCCGACTGTGAGGTTTGAGGTGGGCAAGTGGGAGTGGAGGAGGAGGGGGAGGCTGGTCCCAGGCCATTGTGAGGGTAGTAGAGGGGGGGGGAGCCTGATTAAGTTGCGGTGTGAAGTTTGGAGCTTAGGTGGCCCAGAGGGCAGGCGACAGGCTGAATTAGGGATTTGAGTGAGCGCAGTTCATCAGGACACGAGACTTGGGATCCTGTGGGGCAATGTGTCTGGAGATCAATGGTCGAGGGGTCGCTTTGCTAGGCTTGCGGTGATTGAGGGCTTAAGTTCACAGGTAGAGGCAGCTCCAGGGCAGCAGAAGTTGGGAGCGACCTATCTGATGACCTTTCCGGAACAAGCAGCCAGGGTGGCCAATCGTGGGGTTCCCGTAGAGCGAGGAGGGTGAGGCTCCAGGCCGAGGGGGGGTCCTAAAGCCTGGGTGATTCTGCTTAGGAGTTTGCAGGTAACCAGTCTCTAATTGGCAGTTGGACCTTTGTAAACTAGCACCATGGGAATGGTGTGTGAGGGAGACTCTGATCAGGAGAGGTCCTCCTTGGCCGCCAATTTGAGGGCAAGTGATTGTAAGTGATGGGAAAAGGACGTTCCGTTGCCCCCCTGTTTGGCGCCCCAAACGAATTTAGCAGCCAGTACCTCACAGCGAAGAGGGAAACAGATCCGGTGGAGGCTCTGGTCAGGCGATGTCCTCTTAGGCCGCCATTTTGAGGTCAGGCACGGGGTCGGTGGCGGTGGGCAACATGGGGATGCGGTGAAGAGACTTTTTTTATAGTTAAAGATAATTAGGGCTGTAGCTTGGCGCCCACGTAGCGATCGGTACCTTATCGGGTAGAAGAGGAGGCTCCGGTGGAGGTTCCAGTCAGGCGACGTCTTCTTTGGCCGCCATTTTGAAGTCAGGCATGGGGTCTGAAGCGGAGGGGATCAAGCAGCTCCGGTGAAGGGACTATTTACTTTTCATGGCAGTCGGGGCTGTAACTTGGCGCCCACATAGCAGTCCGTGAACTTACAGGGTGAGAGAAAGCGGCTCCGGTGGGGGCTCCGGTCAGGCGACGTCCTCTTTGGCCGCCATTTTGGGTACAGGCGCGGGGATTAGCAGTGGCGAGAGTCACGGAGCTCCGGTGAGGGGATATATTTGTTGAGCGGGCCAGAGGTATTCGTGGTTCCTGTTGCGGGCGCAGATGCTGGATCCGGCGGTGGTCGGTAACAAGCGGGTGAGTGTCCTGGGGTCGCAAGGAAGGCAGAGGGCGCCGATCACCGGTGAGCGTGATCAGGCGGCAGGACTCTGCTTTCCAAGCGGGACAGGCTGCACTATCCGTCTTGGGCTCCGGTCGCGTTCCTGGTGTTGGGCAACGCTAGGGGGGCTCTATTAAGGTGATTTTCAATTAAGCCAGGAGCTCGGTTTCAGAGCTCACTATCCCTGCGGCCTTCTTGGCCAATCTATGCTATTCCACTGTATAGCACTACACTATGCCTCACTCCACTCTATGCTACTTCACTATATGCTAATCTACTGTATGCCACTCCACGGTACAGTCTTTCACTCTATGCCACTCCACTCTACATCACTCGACTCGACCCCATACCAATGTACACTGTTCCACTCTACTCCACTCCAGTCTATGCCACTCCGCTGTAAGCCACTCCAATCTACGCTATTCCACTGCATGCCAATCCAGTCTAATACATGCCACTGTACGCCACTGCACTGCACAACACTACACTGTACGTCAATCCACTCTACACTACTCCACTGTACTCAACTCCACTGTAAGACACTCCACTCTATGCCATTGCACTCTATGCCACTGCACTCTATGCTATTCCACTGTATGCCAATCCACTCTAACACACGCCACTGTACGCCACTGTACACCACTACACTACATGCCAATCCAATCTGCACTACTCTATTGTATGCCACTCCTCTCTACGCCACTCTAATATACATATTCAACTGTAAACTCCACTGACTCTTTGTCACTCTACTCTACTCTACCAAAAGTCAAACTTAGAACAAATCTATAACTTTAGTAGTAGTAAAATTGGACTTTAGGTCTAAAATTAGACTTTTGGTCTAAGTTTACTTTTGTGAATCAGGCCCTGTGTATATTTCAACCCATGAATGATCTGCGGAGCACACAGATCTCAGAATGAGATCTGATTGTCTGCCACTACATCATCAAGGATGTGGAGACAGCCATCTTAGCACTCAGAATTCAGTCCAGAGTCCTGCAAAAGGATTAAAAAAGACAAAAGGGGTTCAGCCACACTACTGTCCTTTCCATTAGCATTCGGCCTCAGGGAATGAGGACCCTCTGGCCTTTTGAGGCTCGGGGAGGGGACCACTTGCCACCTACCCATCAGGTTTGCGACGGTGTACTGTGCCCTCCAAACTCTATATCGGGCCCTACATCTCTTACAACAGTGAAAGAATATCATAAAAAAATCAAGTGTTCAAACACATGTTTTGTGTCATATGTCTGCTGCTCCAACTCTTTTCTGAGAACTTTTTAAAATGATAAAAGAGCTTCAGAAAGCTGATGACATGGAGAACAATATATATAAATCATAGACAAAATACTATACTACATTACTACACAAACATTAATTACTTTATAAAACAATAAGCTCTATAAAATAAGATCTGATACCAAGGGTGAAATCATTAGGCCCCACTGATGTCTTGATTCCTTTTGGATGCGCATGTATGCCTGAAAAGTCTTCAACCATGCGTAAACCATGTAAATGTATTTCAGAATGAGTCCCTGTGGCTTTGAGACTTCTGACTCCCCACTGGATATCTACCCTGCTCAATAGTTCATGCACTGACTAGTCTCCGATCAGCGGTCCAGACCTCAGTATTACACATGGTGCGGTCGTATACTCCCATTCCTCTATAGGAGCTTGTGATGTGGCCGTAAACCAGTCGTAGTACAAGCTTCCATTGAGAAATGATAGATTCTGTTAATCTCTGCACCACGTGATAAGCACCTCAAGAGACCTGCCACACAGCGCAGGGATTAACAGGGGGACCATAGTTGCCTCCTCGGCCCCCAACCAGAGGCTGTATAGGAAAGGGGGCACTGCTAGGGTCCCCCAAAGTCACTTTCCGACAGGCTTTCCATGTCGGAAAACTCAACATGGAAAGCTTGTCAGCAACCGACTTTGTAATCCCGACAATAGAAACACCATCCTTAGAGATTACGGTGGGGCCTCTGACTGGCCAACAGGCTCCTTGAGCCCATCGGATTCCAGATGAAATGACCAGCCGGCTTCACTTTCGACCGCCGGAATTGTAATGCGGTGGTCGAAAGTGAAACTTACGATGTAAGTAATCAGGCCTTAAGTGCGCACGGCTGATTGACTGGCTATTTTGGCCGGCCAAGCAGTCATGCGCACTTTGCATATACCCCACCAGGCTGTAATGGACAGCCTGATAGGGAATATGCATAGGCTCCTTGTCCCAATCTGAGCTCCGATGCACGATTTTCAGACCAATCACATTGCAGCGTTGTGATTATCTCAGGGGAGCCTTTGTGCCGGGTGCTTCCTACAGATTTTTCCGGGTGGAGTCAGGAAGAGCGAAAAGCGGAGGAGAGATGCGGCTGGCGGAAAAGATAAGTGAGTTTTTAAAAATATTTTAATCCCACCTGTTGTCCCCCTTCCCCCGCCTGCCACCCCATTACCTACTAGCCGCCACTGTGTGGTGAGTACTTCAGAACATACTTATGGGTTTGATGTTTCAACTCCGTGCGGACCACAAGCCACATGCCAAAGTGTTAACATCTGGGGGTGCTGAGAAGGGTTTAGCAAGATTGGTGCCTCCAGATTACAAGAATATCTGGTTGAGATTTAATGCCTTCCGCGGTGGTGTAATGCTCAAGCAGATTATCCATCTCGTTTGTCAATGGATTGGAATGAAGTCAACAGGTGAAAGAACAAAAGGGAGCTGTAGTGTCAGTCAGACATTGAGGAGTGGTTGTAGTGCCTTTGTTTCAAGAGAATGGGGTGAAGGTATGGAGGCTGATGTAATGAAGGATGCTATACACATGATCATTTAGGGTGTGCGTAGGAAGAGGGCTGTCTCACCTACTGTGAGGCCGTATATTAATGTTGTTGATGAGTTGATGATGTGCGGTCTGAGTGCAATTATGAGGAATGTTATGTTTTTTCCGCATAGAAATCTGAGGCAGAAGTTCATTAGTATAGCACATGAGGGGCATCTGGACAAACGTTAACTAAAAGGAGAGTAGAAGAAAAATTTTGGTGGCCGGGAATGGATGATCAAACCACAAGGTGGACTGTAAGCTGTTGTGTTTGGAAGGAAAGTGAGAAGAGGCTCACAACAAGTGTGAGAAATACATATGGTCACATTGAGGATTTGAGTAGACCTTAGAATACAGTGCGTTTGGATTTCATTGGGCCTTTCGCTGACGTAGGACTTAGTCAGAAATAGATTGATTTTAGTAGATGTACATTCCAAGTGGTTAGTCATCAAATTTAAGAGAGAGGTGACCAAGATGAGTACATCTGTTTTGGAAAGGGTGTTCATGGAGAAGGATTTCCCCCAGTTACTTATAACTAACCCTGGGCGTAGTGTGTGTAGCGTGGCCACAGAGTACAAACAAACTCCGTGGAGCTCAGCTATGCCGCCCGCCTCCACCCCCTATTAAGAAGTAAGTTAACAGTAATTAAAAATAAAGTTAAAACCACTTACTTCTTTACCACACCGTGCCCGGTGTACCCTTCTCCTCTTCCTCAGGCAGGGGCTGGCCAACTCCACTCCACTGGAGAGTGTGGGGAGATTTGCCTTCTCTGCGGAACATGGAGAAGGCAAATCTCTGCACACTCCGCAGGCAGAGCGGAGCGGAGGTCTCTGCCTGGGGTAACTTATAATAGATAATAATACCCAACGTATCTCCCATGATGTGAAAACATTTATGGAATGTTGTGGTATTCAACATCATTGCACAGCACCGTACAACCCTCAAGCCAATGGTCTAGTTGACAGGACAAATGATTTGGTCAAAGAGGTGATTTTGATGGCAGTCCAGAGTAGAAGTGACGTAGATAAAATAGTGAATGAAATGGTTCAGGCACATCTCACTACTGAAAATGGAGTGACTAAGATGTCTCCATTTGAAAAAATGAGGGGAAGGAAACCAGAAACAAAATGAACTCCTGCATGATTATTAAAGTGTGAACGGGATGGTAAGGTTTGTACTTCTGGAAAGATTACCGAAGGAGTTATTAAGCTGCGTAAGTGAGTGAAAATGAGACATAGAAGTTTGCGTGCATGCTTGTCTAAATTTTGGGGCCCATTTAAGGTGAAGCAGGTCTATGATTGGAATGTTTTTCTGGAGAATGGTGACAAATGGAATCATCAAAGAGTGGCTTTGTATCCGAAAGGTGGTGAATGTGGTGCTGTGGAAAATATTGACCAGGAGGGGATCAGTGGTTTTATTTTGATGGAAGATGGTGAACTTGTGAGGACCTCAGCTAGACGTGAGGTGGGTGGTGGTACACAAAATAATCCAGCACTCCAACAAGTGGTATCAATTCTTATAACAAATAAATGTTCAAAAAGAAATCAGCAGGTGATGATGTAACTTCTTTATTCGGTATTCTTTTCTTTAAAATTTACGACATGGAGTAGCCAACGCGTTTCGTCCCTACGGACTTCTTCAGGGCGAGATAATTCTTGTAATATCCATTTTAGCGGTTCTACTTCTAATTTTCTTTTTAATATGTAGGAAAAGAACAAGATTTCAAAAGGGATTCCATATGTCACCTTAGTATAAATAGTAAGGCAACTTTATTCCAATCTGCTCCTGTAAAGGCCTTCACAATATAGTGTTCATTTGTCTATAATCGTCCAAATTTGTGAGAAAACGCCATGTAGGCAAGGATCGTCTCTCCCGGATTCCGTGTGAGATGGCAATGGTTGTGAGGTTATGTGTAGTGGTAATGCAAGTGTGATTAATGTTCAAACAGGTACTAGTGGAAGTCGTGTTCAGAGATGGCACAGGTCACCACAGTATTTGGAAGATGTACATGGACACTTAGTTTTGTGGTGTAATGCATGCGGTTACATTTTTCCTTTGTATTTTTTTAGGACATGTTTAGTTGTGTATATTTCATAGAGTGATTTTGTGTCTATGCATTTTTATTTAGTTTATTTTGACATCATTCAGGGTTATAATAGGTTATCCCTTGAAGGTACCTTGTAGAACTCTTGGTGTGTCTATATTCTGTTGATTCTCTTTCTGTTTGCGCGCAGATATTCTCTGCTTAGCAGCTGGTGCTTTGGCTGGAAAGATGGAATCACACACTAGCAAGCAGATTAATCTTTAGCCATCTCTGTTGTCATTGAGTACTACGCTACACATCGGGGCACATGCATCAAAGGAAATTGCATCCGCAAATGGTGAGAATCGCAAAATTCGGTCGTTTGCGAATGCAATTTCCATTTTTGGGATGCATTAACATTTTTGTAATTTCGCAATTTAAGAAATCGCAAAATTGTGATTTCTTAAATTGCGATTGCATTTAAGGAATCTCAAATTGAGATTCCTTAAATGCAATACATCAAACTTTTAAAATTTGAGAATTCGCAAATAAGAGGAGCAAATTACCATGAAGTTGACCTTCATGGTAATTTGTGAAAACTTTGAAAATGAAAGTTTCATTTTACACACACACATGCCCTTGGGGCATGTGTGTGTGAAAAATGTACTTAAAGGTACATTTCAGGGGTGCAGGGGGGGTCGTTTGGACCCCCCCTGCACCCTTGAAATTGCATTCTCATTTTGCGATTCCTTAATAGCGAATCGCAAAATGAGAATGCCTTACACATTCATTCCTATGGGCCGCTAGGCCCATAGGAATTAATGGAAAGGGATTCCTTAATTGCGATTCGCAAATTGTGAATCGCAATTAAGGACAAATAAGAAATTGCAAACAAAAATTGTGATTTTTTTTAATGCATAGCCCGTTTGCGAATTCTTAATTGTGATTCCTTAATTTTCGCAATGAAGGAATCACAAAATGCAATATTGATGCATGTGACAGTTTGCCTCCACCCATTCACGAAGTTCCTGATACTTCCTGAACAGTCAGGATTCTTTTTTTGGACAGGGTTAGTAATCTTTATTTTGTTGATTAATTAAAATCATTACACAAAATATGGTCCAGTACAAAATGTAAAATCAGTAATGGATAAAACAAGTTCAGTTGATGCAGGGTGCTTTTAGTTTAACCACATCGCTGCGGCGGCTATTCTGCTGCAGCGCTAAGGGGACGGGGGACCGCGCGGCAGGAGCATGCTGGTGATGGAACCGCTCCGTCATCAGCCAAGGTTGAGCTGTGCTCATGACGGAGCGGTTCCGTCATGGCCCCGCCCGCTCAATAGGACGTGCCGCGCAGGCGCGAAATCAGCGCCGCGCAGGCGCGTCGGGCGGGCCATTGTGGAAAAGTAAATTTTGCCATGTTCTGTGTCCCTACGCCTCATCCATCATATGTTATGTGTGCATGACCAATATGCATATGTTATTCCCCATGTCCGATTAATGACGCAATTCCAGTTGTGTCCACCTCTAGTATGTCATTTTCCAGTCCTCGTGAATACTACGAATATCAGGCCTATATAAAGTAATGTTGCCACGTTTCTCAGTATGCACGTTATTCCAGTATAAAGTCCCCGTTTCCAGGCCTCAAAAGGGCCCGGACATCAGATTCAGCTCCTGTCTCCTGAAAGCCTCGCTGAGGAGCGATACAGCCCCCACCTGTATCCTCGACCCTTCACTTACTTCCTGCTTCGCAGTGCCCGGTGCAGCTTGGCTCTGCCTCTGAGTCTGCCAAAAGTATGTTATAGTTCCAGTTATCAGTTCAGTCCTCCTTCTCTGCATTCCTAAGCTACTGAACTGCATCAATAGTTTCCGTCATTGTCTAGCCTTCTCGTCTCCATGTTAGAGAAATACTGTATTAATGGTCATTTAATATTCTTCATTACGCACTACATGTAGAATAATGCATGGTCCAGTCTTAGAGTCAAGTTAGCTTTTCCCCTTATGACTTCTAGTTTATATCAACATGTTCCCTAAAACATCAGATACCAGATAGGGTTTAGGTACATGTCGCTCCGACCCTCCAGACTCTAGTCTCTGCTCCTAGCACAAAGTTCGTAGCCCCCAGCTTCTCCTAGTAATACGTCATTGCCAGTTTACGCGCACCATCAGGTTAGAGGTCCCGGCTCCTTAGGTAGCCCCCTCCTATGTTTCCGCCCATTCATGACATATTCTGTTACGTTTTCATCACATGTCTATGTATACTCCCAGTTACACCTCTTTTTACTGTTATCTTTCGCGACTGCTACGCGTCACGCCTTCTGCTCCACCCACTGCTACGCCTACTGCAATGTAATGCTATGTGTTCGCGCTATGTATATAAGTTGATGTATTGTTATTAAAAGCTAGCGCGCTCATCCCAGACCAAGCCCCAGCAGCTGCTGGGTCATCCTATGCAGGTTGTCCTGATCCTGTCCTTATGTTGTAATAAACCTGCAAAAACTCCTACTACCTCGAATCTTGACTCTTATTTTATTGAGCTATCTGTTATTCATTCATTCATCCAAAAATAGATCCGGTATTATTTATTTATATACCACATAATGGCGCCCGAACAGGGACTTGCCCTTTCCCCACGCGTCGGTGAAGCCACGCCGACCCCCTGACCCTCTGCAGTCGTGACGGAACCATACCGTGCACTGGCAGATATTTCTGCTCCAAGTATCCCTCAGGCCCACGGAGGAGACGGAGGAGGCGGTCCAGCATCCGAACGAGACGGTGGAGGAACGCGGCGAGTCCCGACCAGAGCCCAAGCCGAGAGTCCAAGGTCCGAGGTATCCGGAGGCCCACCTGTAACTGAAGTCCGAAGTTCGTCGTCCGTCGTCCAGTCCAGTCCGAGGCCTTCCGTTCCGTGCTGCCCGGTGAGTACCATTGCTGGGGTAGTATCTAGACAGGACCAATCTAAATTGACTCCTGGTCCGTGGGTTGGTGGTGCCCAGACTCACAAACGAAGTGTTCACCTAGGTGGATACGGGTCTTGATGTGTCCCTTTATGGGACCGGTATGTTCCGTACTGTTACAGCAGTGCATCCAGTAACTCTAGTCTGTTCCGTTCTCGAGAAAATTCTTGTATTTCTGCTCTCAGTATTCCAGGTAATATTCTGTTCGAACTGTTATTTATAATGTTCTTTATGTATTTTAATGTTGTGGTATGAGTGTGATGTGATTTTGTGTTTTCATTGTGTATTGTATTGTGTCCAGATTACAGTTCAGTCATGCCGCTCTTTTCCAAGTTACGTCAGATAAAAACTAGAAAGGGCCTGTTAGAGGAAGCGGTTCCTGTCCCGCCTAGGGACAGTCCAGGTCACTTTATGTATCAGAAACATGGCATAAGCGCCATAATGTATCTAGATTTATGGGTAGAGTATACCAAACAGTTAGAAGAAAAGTATAGATGGCCCGTATCGGGTACATGGGATGCCGAATGTATCATGCGAGTAGAAGAAGCATTATGGAAAAAGAAAGCCAGACAGTCACAGAAAGATGCCATCGAGTTATGGCGTAAGGAAGCTCATAGAAGAACTGAAAAGGAAGTCAGAAAGTCAGAGTTAAGTAGAGAATCCCAGGAACGAGCCCAAGAAAGAGAATTAATCGAGATAGGTGAACAAGTCAAAACCGAACAGTCAGACAGACAGAGGCATGCCCTTATTAAGGGTATGTATCCTCTTCTTGCCGAAGGTGTGCCAAAAGCGACCCCAGAGGCATCTAGTAATTTCCCGCCGCCATTAGTTCCGACCAAGCTACGTCACAAACCGACCGCAGCTGATATTTTTATTTCGTCCTATTTGGACGACACAGTCCCCGAATATGCAAATCCTGTTCGCGCTCCGCCAGTCCCTGTAAATCAGGCACTTCCTGCTCCTCCAGACACCGGGGTGCCCTTAACAGCTCCCCCGGCCCAGTCCGCCATACAAGTCCAGCCCACGTTACAATTACCGACCCTGCCAGGACGAAGAATGTCAGTCGACGATTCTAGTTTAGGGGCCGCAGGAGGAGGTCTTCCTCAAACCCCGCCGCCACACAAGCGTTTAACGTTAGCCGAATTACATGCACAAGCATCACAGCGTACGCCTAGATATCAGTCTGTTGCAGAAATAAGAAAATCCCTTGCCGAATGTTGCTATGATCCAGTCCCAGGCGAGGATAATATGGTTTTATATTCATTCCGCGTAAGAAAAGTGACCGAGTATCTAGTCACCTTGCCGAATATGAAAGAAGATCTAGACAGAATATATCGTTTCATCCGTACAGGGGATGATCCAGAAAGTATTGGCGAGATTATGTCTCAAAGGAAAGCCGAGATCCAGCTCATGATATTAAAGTTCCTGATCAATTGTCTAATAAGAGAACAAGATTACCCGTCTAAAGATCCCGCCGAAATGAGAATCCTGACAAGGTGGAGTGATAATATAGCCGAGGGTAAGCACAAGACCGTCGGTGCCATGGAGAGTATGTACAAGAAAATTCGTAAAGAAATAATAAGGTTACACGACCAGCTTAAAGCTGCACAAGTAAGCGAGAAAGAAAGTATCTCTGATCCTGAAGAGGAAGACGAGAACCCCGCCAGAATAGCGTATGTAGGAAAATCTAGATTTCCAGATCGCCATTTACGTCTAGAACCCAAGTCTATTTTTCATCATTCAGCACCAGAACAAGGTTCCCTAGAACAAGTATTCCAAGCTACCGATCACATCCTGAAATCACGAGTCGGTTACAGTGAGTTAAGTACCATGCATGAACAAGAACTAGCCCGATCAGCAGTCCGATGGATTACTGATTCTACCACTTTTCCAGACGAAATAGTGGCACAAATGTTTCTGAAACTGCCCCCAGCCGAGCAACGACTGGTGGGTATGTATATGATCCAGCACCTCATTACTCTGTATGAGGGTCAACATTCTGATCCAGGTCCGTTGCATGATATCCTGAACGAGTTACTCCAGTATAGATGGAGAGGTCTAGGTACCGATTTAATTAGTGTCATTCTAGAACAGCGTCACAAGTATAGAACGTTCCTGAATCCGCATTTTGTTCATGTCTCACCCCCAGAAAGTAAATCATTTTACATAGACAGACAGAATCCGTTACGAGAAGTCCACCCAGTCCAAGGGGCGGGTGGCGTAATGCAACGAGTGTTTGTATACACTCCGATTTCAAAGATGGAACTTCTTGAAATGAAGAAATTAATTCCCTGTCATGACAAAGATCCAGCAGGGTTCCATAGAGAATTAAAAGACATGCTCCGTATGGGAGAATACACTTACCCAGATATCATTAAAATGTTAAAGGTCCTGTTACCCGCAGGGGTGTATGAAAAGTTAAAGGAAAAAGAATGGGAGGTGGGAGAGAAAAAGATCGATTGGGCAGCTCTGGAAGCTGAAGACAAGGCACGAGTACCAGGTACCGGTCTTGGAGATAAATGTAAAGAATTACCAGAATTACTGATTCAAGTTTTACCCAGATTATTGACAACTAGGAAGGAAGACTGGGATGCAATCTCAGCCTGTAAACAGAAACAAGATGAAGATATTAGTGATTTTTATTCTAGGTTTGAAAAATGTTTCAGTATTAATAGTGGTCTCAAGACAAGTAGTGAGTCATACCCTCATCTTTTCGTTACCAAATTAGTCGAGAATTCAAGTCCACAAATTAAAAACCGAGTTTTGAAAGTCGAAAGCACCTGGCAAGCAAATACCCCGTCCCAGATGCTCCAGATGCTCCAGTATCACCAGAATAGAATCAGGGAAGAGCAAGAACACGAGAGAAAACGTATGAAAGACACGAAAATGAAAGTGCTAGTTGCACAATCTGTTCCTCAAGACAGTCAGAAGAGGGGTCCGAATCAAGCCAGTCATCCTGCAGCTCCCGTTAAAGGGAACTGCAATTATTGTAAACAGCCAGGTCATTTTATAAACGAGTGTGCAGTTCTGAAACATAACATAGCTACTGGTAAGACTAAAGAAAGACCACGTCCGCCTAGACAAGAACAAGTTTCACAGATTCCTCAGTCACAGAATGCACAACAGACAGTTCCCGCACCGCAGCCCATTGCTGCAACACAGCACGTTACATCGCAGATGTACCAGTATGCACAGACAGAGTATCCAGAATATCAGCCATATTCATGAAACAGCCTAGAGAGGGAGGTAGGCTTGCCTCTCATCGAGATACCTGTAGATCAAGAAGGTCCCTATGTTCACAGTCAAGTATTAGGGAAAGACAGAAAGTTTTTGATCGATACAGGGGCAAGTAGGACCACAATTAGTCACGCCGAAGTTCCAGGGGCTCCGCTCTCAGGCTCAAGAAATGTTTCCCTTGGATTTTCAGGAAAACCAATAGTTAATGAGATATCAAAGCCAGTTACTCTAGAAGTAGGTCCATTGTCCCGCACTACTGATCTGTTACTTACTAAGTCATGTCCAGAAAACCTATTAGGCATAAAGACACTGAAAGAATTAGGTGCAGTTATTTGCTGTTCCCCAGAGGGAATACGTCTGTTCCTACGTGACTTTAAGGGTCACTATGTATTACGAGATTTTGATTCAAGATTGTCTAATGTTCCACAGCATTTATGGGCGCAAGGTCCAACTGATGTAGGTTATATGCAAATCACACCCCATCGTGTGACTCTCAAACCAGGCGTAGTGTTACCCCGAATCAGACAGTACAGATTGCCACCCGAGGCTGTAGCAGCCTTATCCAAAATTATTAACGAGCTCATGGCTCAAGGAGTAGTTGTAGAAACTGACTCCAATGTATGCATTTCTCCGATCATTCCAGTCATGAAACGTACTGATCCAAATGCACCCCCAGTATATCGATTAGTGATTGATTTACGAGAGCTTAATAAATGTATTATTCCTCAGTACCCAGTTGTCCCAGATATTTCTTCCCTGTTAACAGCTATTGATTCCGAAGCCACGTTTTTCACTGTCATTGACCTCAAGAATGCATTTTTTAGTGTTCCAATTCATCCAGACAGCCAGTTTCTTTTCGGATTTTGTTTAAACGGAAGGAGCTATATGTTCACACGCGCTCCTCAAGGTTTCACAGAAAGTCCTAGTATTTACAGTCAGGCACTCAAGAGACAACTAGACAACATTCACATGCCAACTGACACTGCCCTGCTCCAGTATGTCGATGATCTACTGATCACAGCCCGTTCTGAACGTGCCTGCGAGCGAGCATCCCTTACAGTCCTGTATTTTCTAGCCGAGATGGGGCACAAGGTGTCACCTTCGAAGCTTCAATTCTGTGTCCAGCAAGTGGTATACTTAGGACACTTGCTGTCCAAGAGGGGTAGGCAGTTGACACCCGACCGTATCCAGTTAATAGCGAGTCTTCCCCAGCCCAGAACCCAGAAGGAGGTACGTGCTTTTATCGGCCTTACTTCTTATTGTAGACAATGGATTCCCCAGTATGCATTTCTAGCCAAGCCACTGATACAGTTAACGACACAGGAGGCAGCCGTATCGACTGTCCTCCCTTGGACATCTGACCATACACTTAGTTTCAACGAGTTAAAGAAAGCCCTATGTCAAGCTCCAGTTCTAGCTACACCGAACTACAGTAAGCCTTTTACACTTTTCGTTACTGAACGCGAAGGTACAGCATTATCTGTTCTCACACAAGATCAAGCAGGACAATACAAGCCCTGTGCTTATTTTTCGAGCACATTAGATCCAGTCGCCCAGGCGTTGCCTGCGTGCCTCAAGTCAGTTGCAGCCACAGCACTAGCTATCAGACAAAGTGATTCCATAGTTTTAGGACACTCCCTGACAGTACAAGTCCCACATTCAGTAGAAGTTCTTTTAAACCGAACACAAACACAGCACTTGACAATTGCCCGTTTAACAGGTTATGAATTGACACTGTTCCAGCCACACATAGAAATCAGACGCTGCAACGTCCTGAATCCTGCTACACTGTTACCATCAGTTAATTCAAATCCAGACACACATGACTGTGTGGAAATAGTTAACATTACGACAAAGCCAAGACAAGACCTGACAGACATTCCGTTACCAGATCCTGACCTGACACTTTATGTGGATGGTTCCTGTATGAGAACTAGTACAGGAGAACTAGTCGCCGCGTATGCAGTAACTACTGACGCCGACGTTATTGAAACACACCGTATTGACACTCTGTCCGCTCAAGCAGCAGAGCTAGTCGCTCTGACACAAGCCTGTATACATGCCAAGAACCTGAAAGTTAATGTTTACACAGATTCACGTTACGCATTCGGAGTTGTACACGACTTCGGAGTGCTCTGGCAGGAGAGAGGTTTCATGACTTCTCATGGAACCAAGATTCAGCATGGTCTCCTTATTCAAGCCCTGTTAGATGCCATACATTTACCGACATCCATTGCTATCATGAAATGCAAAGCACATACGAAAGTTACTGACATTATTTCCCAAGGTAATGATCTAGCAGATCGCACAGCCAAGCTTACAGCACAGACTCCAGACATTCCAGTTAATCAGACACACACTCCAGATCCGACTACATGTATGACAGTTAAGGACCCTACACAAGATGTCATAGATATCCAGTTACACGCTACTCCCGATGAAATCAAGAAATGGTCTGAACAAGGAGGGGTCCAGACAGATCAAGGATGGTTAACGAAGGGTAGAGCCACATGGTTTCTCCCCGACTCTATGGTTCAAGTCATTATCAATACCGCACATAGTCCAGCACATTTAGGAGAAAAAGCTATGTTAGACAGTATCCAGAACATTTGGTTCAACAAGCATTTACGAGCTGCAGCCAAGCAGAAAGTCCGTACCTGTATGATATGTTGTCAGTTTAATCCAGGTAAAAGTGTCCCGGTGGAACAAGGTGGTTTCCAGCCCCCTGACCACCCTTTTGAGGTCCTCCAGATGGATTATATTCAGATGGAGCGATGTCGAGGTTTCAAGTATGTCCTTGTAGTTGTATGCGCTTTGTCCAGGTGGACAGAGGCATATCCAGTTCCCGATTACACAGCCGCGACCACTGCCAAGCAGTTGGTTCGTGAATTTTTCCCTAGATATGGACTCCCTAGAGTCGTATATTCTGATAACGGTCAGCCATTCTCATCTGAACTCATGAAGCACGTTTCCCTTTTGTTAGGGTACCAGTGGAAGTTCCATTGTGTACGCCATCCTGAAGCAGCCGGTCTAGTCGAAAGACATAATCAGACCCTGAAAATCCGTATTGCCAAAGTCTGTAAAGGAAAAGGTGTGGACTGGCTAGTAGCTCTGCCAGTCGCTTTGTTTTATATGCGCATGGTCGCACATTCCAGATCAGGTCTGTCCCCGTATGAGGTCGTATTCGGCCGCCCCCCTAACATGTGGGGTACTCCTAGACCCCGAAGTATTACCGATGTTTCATGTAATATGCTGACAGATTACCTAGCTTCCTTGATGTCTGCCCTCAACTCATGTCGTTCACAGGTTGCTGCCGCCTTTCCAGACAATACCGAGGTGGCACCGCATGAAATCGTTCCAGGCTCCTTGGTGATGGTCCGGAATTTCGACAGATCAAGTCCGCTGGAACCACGTTGGAAGGAGCCACGTCAGGTCCTCTTGACCACCCGTACTGCCGTCAAGTTGGAAGGCAGAAAAGGATGGATCCACCTTTCTCATGTAAAACTTTTTAAAGGACTGAAATCCGTTTCGAAAAACATTTCCCAGGATTTGAAGGACTGCCAGAATATTGCTCTTAAGGACTGTCCCGCACAAGACATTATTACAACCCCTCCCTTGTTAGAGAAAACTCCGCAGCAGGAGTATAAGTTAAAGCTCAGGTCTAGTAAAATAAGTCAGTCAGTTTGATTGTATAAGTCCTCCCCTAGGTGAAACGGTTAGACTGTTTCTGACATGTATAAAATAGACCCCCATAGTGAGAGAGTCAGTCGAAGTTCAATTCCATGTATTGTTTTTCTGAGTTTCGTATTATTCATCAGCATAATGATTTCCTGCATCAGCTATGCGTTCTATTTGTATTTTCCAGTTCCTCATGTAAATATGTCTGCTAATGCTACAGTAGAGCACACGTTTAGTGATCTGCCTCCTCACGAATATTCTTACCGCCTCGCTATGCGCAACAACACATTTATCCGTATGTTACATTATTCACACCAGACCAGCAATGCCACTAATTGTTGGGTGTGTGGTCGACTCCCCCCTTTTCAGACACCGAAGGGAGTTCTGCCACTGTTTCCTTATCCATTCTCACATAATGGTTCATGTGGAGCATGGTCCACGTTAACGTCATCCTCAACAGATATGTCTTTTCTTAACAGTACATGTTTTCCAGACAAGCAAGGTCTCCCCCACAGAACAGGTTTAGATCTAGAAAATGAAGTTTATAATTTAGGTAATTATTCGTCGAATTTCATGGTCCTGAATGTTCAGTCTGATACTACTCCAGACCTACCTGCTATTTCAGTACTACCTGTCAAAGGCGAATTATGTGTCCGTAGTTATGGTTCCGTACACGTAGGACATAGTGATTGTACTACTGTTATCCAGTATAGTGACAGTGGGAAATCTGTTTTCAAAGCTTCACGTCATTCTTATTTTATTTGTGGTCAAACTGCATATGTTCGTCTGCCCCTCGACTGGGAGGGAACCTGTTACATTGCCTTCCTACTGCCACCTGTTTTCCTAGCCCCATCTGATTATCACAGAAACACACATCTAGTACACATTAGACATAGAAGGGAGTCTCCAATTGTCGATTATACTGAAACTACTCTAGAACAGTATACAGATTTCAATAAAGGTTTCTTCTTCTTTGTAGGACCTGTCCAGAATAGTAAACTGATCCGTAGGTTAACAAGAACCCTTGAAGCTGTAGTAAATGAGACTGCCTCTGCTCTAGGTAACCTAACCGAAGAACAATCTGCTATGAGATTTGTCGTTTTGCAAAATCGTCTCGTCCTTGACGTCATACTGGCCGATAGGGGCGGGGCCTGTAGAGTCATCGGATCTAGTTGCTGCATTTTCATTCCAAATAACGCGCCGTCTGTTTATTCAGCTATAACCAGACTCCATAAAATTGCCCATCTGTTACATCAAGATCCAGGCACCTGGACATGGTCAGGTTGGTTCTGGAATATAATTTCCGCATGGGGATGGAAAGTCCTGTCCTTTCTAGGTATTGCAGTAGCGATCATATTTAGCTGCTGCCTCTGTATACAATGTGGCCCTGCGATTTGCAGCATGTGTGCTACCTCTTGTACTCCTAGTCCCAAGCCCCGTTCTAAATCCCGTTCCAAGACAATTCGAGACGAGCAAATGATACTGTATGAAATGATAGATGGTATCATGAAAATTGATGTTTCCTGATGGAAACGTAGTGACAAGGAGGGAATGTGGAAAAGTAAATTTTGCCATGTTCTGTGTCCCTACGCCTCATCCATCATATGTTATGTGTGCATGACCAATATGCATATGTTATTCCCCATGTCCGATTAATGACGCAATTCCAGTTGTGTCCACCTCTAGTATGTCATTTTCCAGTCCTCGTGAATACTACGAATATCAGGCCTATATAAAGTAATGTTGCCACGTTTCTCAGTATGCACGTTATTCCAGTATAAAGTCCCCGTTTCCAGGCCTCAAAAGGGCCCGGACATCAGATTCAGCTCCTGTCTCCTGAAAGCCTCGCTGAGGAGCGATACAGCCCCCACCTGTATCCTCGACCCTTCACTTACTTCCTGCTTCGCAGTGCCCGGTGCAGCTTGGCTCTGCCTCTGAGTCTGCCAAAAGTATGTTATAGTTCCAGTTATCAGTTCAGTCCTCCTTCTCTGCATTCCTAAGCTACTGAACTGCATCAATAGTTTCCGTCATTGTCTAGCCTTCTCGTCTCCATGTTAGAGAAATACTGTATTAATGGTCATTTAATATTCTTCATTACGCACTACATGTAGAATAATGCATGGTCCAGTCTTAGAGTCAAGTTAGCTTTTCCCCTTATGACTTCTAGTTTATATCAACATGTTCCCTAAAACATCAGATACCAGATAGGGTTTAGGTACATGTCGCTCCGACCCTCCAGACTCTAGTCTCTGCTCCTAGCACAAAGTTCGTAGCCCCCAGCTTCTCCTAGTAATACGTCATTGCCAGTTTACGCGCACCATCAGGTTAGAGGTCCCGGCTCCTTAGGTAGCCCCCTCCTATGTTTCCGCCCATTCATGACATATTCTGTTACGTTTTCATCACATGTCTATGTATACTCCCAGTTACACCTCTTTTTACTGTTATCTTTCGCGACTGCTACGCGTCACGCCTTCTGCTCCACCCACTGCTACGCCTACTGCAATGTAATGCTATGTGTTCGCGCTATGTATATAAGTTGATGTATTGTTATTAAAAGCTAGCGCGCTCATCCCAGACCAAGCCCCAGCAGCTGCTGGGTCATCCTATGCAGGTTGTCCTGATCCTGTGCTTATGTTGTAATAAACCTGCAAAAACTCCTACTACCTCGAATCTTGACTCTTATTTTATTGAGCTATCTGTTATTCATTCATTCATCCAAAAATAGATCCGGTATTATTTATTTATATACCACACCATGACGGAACCGCTCCGTCATCAGCACAGCGCCACCGTGGCTGATGACAGAGCGGTTCCGTCATCAGCACGGAACCAGTTAAAAAAAGTGTAAGTAAGATTAAACGGATTAAAACTCTAAGAGGACACAGAGTCCCCATAATTACTACGGTACAATGCAATTGTTTCTGAGAAAGGTGCTGGATGTCAGTGCATGACGCTGCATGCCATGTGCTGAGCTGCCACTCACGGTCCCCGCACTGTGCCCCTGCTGTGCTAGCCAGAATTTGTTAACTTGAAGAAGAAATGTCGTTGCCCTGCATGGGAGCTGGAGTGACTGGCTGTTCAAAAGTGTTATCAATGCGGGTCAACAGAATCTTATCTGGAGAGCCCTGGGGGCGGGACAGAGCAGTTTCCATCTCAGCTGGCTGTCGGCGGGGCAGATGCACAAAAAGTGTAACTTTGTCTCCTCAGACCAGCTGCATCAAGGACAGCAAGGGTCCGACCAGGTTTGTTTCTAGGCTGGAACCCAGGGCCATATTATCAAGAAAGCCGATACATTATTGCCCCTTTTATCGGCAGGAAACTGCCGCTAAAGCGGCGATAATGGGCTTGATAATATGCCCTTGTGAATTCCCATGGCTGCCCAGGTTAACACCAGAACCTGGGCTTCTATGGAAATTCACAAGGGCGTATTATCAAGCCCATTATCGCCGCTTTAGCGACAGTTTCCTGCCGATAAAAGCGGCGATAATGTATCGCCCTTTCTTGATAATATGGCCCTTAGTCTTTTGATGGGAAGGCTCACAAGCGGATTAGAAGCAGAAAATGTCGGATTAATGGGGATATATGGCTTGTGAGGTAGGGTTGTGGGCCAGAATTTACATAGGTTTACAGAACCATCAATCCGTGTTTTTTACGGGCTATCTCAGCTTTGTGGATTGTACAGGCTTGCAATTTGGCTGCTTTATTGGCAATTTTTTTACAACGCAGAAAAACTGATGTTTGGGCCCTAGGCTTTGGACAGGTTAGGGGTGGTTAGGGCTTGGTGAAGCACCATTGGCCAGTCATTATTTTTTGTGGGCTGGCTCTTCATTTCTGACCAGCACCAGGCAGCCAGTGAATCGGGTTGTAACAATCTCAGTTTCCAACACATTTTGATGAGCTACCAAAGACTGATATAACGACCAAAATTCCAGTCGTACCTGAGCCTCAGAAGTATTTTGCGGAAAGTGAAAAATGCAGCTGAACACAAAGTCAAAGTCAAAAAGTTTTATTTGCATAATTAGGTAAAATTGTTACAAAATTCGCATAATAAAATAACTGTTCAAAATGTATTAAAAATACTGAAGTTATTGTCTCTCGACCTCTATTTTTGTATTTTTGTTGGAGACAGGGCGTGTAAGATCCAGGGTTAGGGTGACCCTGTTGGGCCGCCAACTGGGTGGGCCTCCTGTTCTGTTAATTCTAATCATTTTCTTGCTTCTGCCAAGAATTTGACTCCACGGCATGCCAGAATTATGGAGGAACCTCCGAGCCAGCTTGTAACTGCATCCCTGCAAGAACTAATGCTTAGCGCGTTGAAAATAAGAGTCGTCTCTGACTTGTCAGGGCTGGACATATACAGAAAAGTTGGACATGGGTTTCGATTTTGTACCTGCACAGGCGACATTGTTTCGTCCGGTGGGACGGTTTCCAAGCCGGTAGTAATGTGCATCCCCATCCGATAGGCTATAAAAGCCTTTTTTAGATGACCACTGAAGTGGGATACTAGATATACATGTGGTGTTGGGGTTGTAAAAGAGTTAATTATGGTCCAGGCGTGCCGACGTTTTGCCAATAACTCTTTATCCTCCAAAAAGGATTTCCTTTTTGCTGCCGCGTTGGCTAATTTACTTAGACTTGCTTTGTCTGTCCCGGATTTCCAGACTTCTTCCAGCTCTAGCTTTTCCACACAGAATTTCAGATACTTTCCCCAGTTGTTCGGGGTTTCGGTTTCCCCCTATTTTTTTATTTCCTCCCAGCTTAGCCAGTCCAATGAGTCTGGGTTTGCAGATCTAAGTTTACAACAGAATTTCACGAAGCCGCTCATGCTCCGGGACTTCTGGTTTTGCAGTCCAAATTCAAGCCTGACTTGTGAGGCTGAGGCGGATTTTGGCAGAATTAAGACAGCTTTGTAAATTTTTATCTGTAGATCATTTAGAAGATCGACCTCCTTGCCACACCACGTGGAGCTAAACACAATGGAAAAAAGTTGGTTTAGAGTAGATGCATCCTTTCCCTTTAAGAGTTCCGAAACATAATTAAGTGTTAATGGTAGTGGATGGGAATGGAAAGTGTCCCACAGCTCTTTTCGCAGTGTATTAAACGCAAAATGCAATTTGTTTGCCAGGGCCCTTCTTTGTACTAAGTGCTCTTTAAACTTTTCGCAGAAGTAAAGTAGCACTCCTAGGTATTTATAAGATCTAACCAGCTCTAGGTGGTTCCCTGCTGCTTTCCACTATAATGTGGTGACGGTTGGCATTTGCGAAGAAAAAGATGGGGTCAAAACTTTGTTTTATTGTAATTTAGTTCTAGGCCCATGCCTTCTGTGTATGAAAGTAATTTGGTTATCAGGTGCTGAAGAACGATTTCAGACTGGTTACATAAAACAATGTAAGTATTGAAGTCTATAACAACAGGAGTGTAACCCATAAACCGAGTTGAGATTAGGGTAGGTACGTAAAGCAAACAACAATATCTCAACTGGTATAGTTAAGGAGGACGGTTAGGCATGCAAGTACAAAACTTTACACGAAGGGACAAACCAGGAGACTCTTGGTTGATTTTTTAGAATGTGCATTCAGCATCATGTATTTGATGGCAAAAATGAACATAAATAAACATACAGTTATGACAGCACTGTAAGCTAAAATGCGTGAACAACCCGAATTGAACTCGGTGCTTGAATGTGAATGTGACACAATAAGTGGCGACGCAAGTGACAATTGTTGGTCAGCGGAAGAGAACGGGCGGAGCTGTTCAGCATGATGAGCTGGGCTCGTCACGAGCACCGCGTGTGGTCCCCCCGCATCGCAGGGGAATTAGCACCTCATGGAAGGTGTTAATCGTTTCCAAGGGTGTTGTTCAGTCTGCCTCTGAGATGTCGGCATTGTGATGGCGAAAGTTACTGCTGGCTAGAGTATTGATTTCTGTCAAAAATTGTTTGTTGTTGTTTGCTTTCATTGTATACAGAAGCTTCATCCAAGTGTTTGTTTGATATGTTTTTTTGACCAACCAAATTGCCTTTTTGTGTGAACGCCTTAGACTAATGATTTGATGATTGGTGACAAGACTGTGCATTGGGTCCCTTTTTGGATTTTTCTGATCTCCTAATTTAGTTCTCTTTTTTTTCATAAGAGGGATTTGGTGAACAAAGATGCTCTTTTACTTGAGGTATTGGATTGTTGAGCATGATTAGACGAAACGATTGAAGATTGGAGATTAGTGTCGCTATTAACTACTTGCAGCATTGCCATGGTGTCCACTATTGGCTGTCGAATGTTTGAGTGGTGAGCATGATTATAAAGTTCATTATTGAGGATGCCACAGTTGTGTTCCAAGAAAGTCATTTCAGATTATAGGCACTGGGTCCAACTATCAAATCATTACTTTCTGGTGCTCGTGGTGGATGAAGTAGGAGCTTGACGAGCTTGGGGAAGTGGTTGCTATGTACTTTGGGTGTCATATAATACCTGGAGATCATTGAAACGGCTCTATATCTACAAGAGTGTAGTCCAACAGAGAGTTGATTTTGTTTGAAGTCCCAGTGGTGGCTGCTGGTTGGTCTTAGGGGAAACGACCTTTGAGGTTGAGCATGCCAACATTCCCGTGAGCTCCAATTCAAATTTTCCATGGGGGGATCTGTTCCGGAGTACTTGGCTGTTACAGGGGGTATGCGTTCTGCATCTTGATTATGAAGTTGTACATTTTGACTAATATTAGTATGGAGTAAGTACATGTTGAAATCTCCCGACAGCATAGGTGTGTTGCAGCGATTTTAGTATTGATGTTAATGACTCTATTTTTTCTACTTTGTGCTTCCGGGAGGGATGAATATAAACACTGCAAATTAGAAGACTGCCTATGTGGACTTTACCTGGTGTTTTTGGTTCTTGCAGGGCTGAACGTTTGATGCATTGGGCTATTGTTTGCCCCAGATTGATCAGTTCTTTTTGCCACTGGAAGTGGGATGCAATGAATATTGAGAGGCCGCAGGATGCTCTGTCCACTTTTAAGGTCTCGTCTAGGCAGCGCACATGCGCTGCCTAGGAGATGGCCTTTAGAAATCGGTCATCTCCTTTTAAACCACACTCGTGCTTGTGGTGGCATCCACCTTGCGGGAGTGACCATCTATTAGCATGGCTGTGTGCCGCTGCTCCCGCTAGGGGCAATCTAGCACAAGCACAAGTGCTTTAAAAGTGCAACGGCTCGCTGACCATCTTTTTTTAAAATTATAATTAGCACGTCGCTGCTCCCGCTTATGTTTTTTTTGGTATTGTATGTGATGTGGGATACGCAAGACTCATTGAGACTTACACTGCATGGGCTATTTTTTTCTTTTTGTTTAAGCACTCTGTGAGAGTGCATGTTGTCTCCTGATGTCTCCATACTGTGCTTTTCTTTCTCTCGCCGCACTGCTGTCTCACGCCAGTGTGCATCTCTCCCGCCTCCCCTTTGTGATGTGCTTGCCCTTGTGTTCTCCAGTCTCCCACTTTGCTTTTTTGCCTATGTGCTTTTACCCTCTCCCAGCTCCAAATACTCCCTTCACCATGGTCTCCCGCTCACACATCGAGCCCCAATGCGCACCCCGTGTTGCTTCAATATGCCCTCCTGCGCTCTCCGTACTGCTTCCAGCACCATGTTTTGCTTTAGTCCCCACCGGCCCGCGTGATGCTTCAGCATCCCCTTCCATTTTATTTCGGCAACTTCATGCCTAAGTTGCTTCCCCCCAACAGTTTTCCAAATATTTTTTTTTTCTTTTTATTTGCGGATCCGAGTTTGACCGACATTTCATTTTATAGGCACGTGCATGGTTGGTGCTCACGCCACAGTATGATCCAGTTTTTATTTTTAATGTAGGCATGTTGTACTGCATCGGAGATGTAATACAGCATCATTAACAAGCATTGGCATAGCCAATAAGTCTCGCCTTTGGGACTTTATAAGTCCTGCATAACTAAATACTTATAAGGTTCCAAAGGCGAGACCTATTGGCTATGCCAATGCTTGTTCAGTTTTAGTTGCTTCTTGGTGGTACTCATTGAAGCCTGTAATTGGCATTGGTAGCTCAACCCATGTTTTCTGAAATAGTAAAATGTCAAAGTCTCGAAGGAAGGTGATGAAGCCCGCCTTTATGCTGAGGCCATTAACGTTCCAAGAGCACATATTTAATGGACTATTTATGTGTGCCTTGTGTTGTTGTAATCATGCCTGTCTCATGAGATGGGCCCCACAAGGGCATTAGGGAGACCTGTCTCATGTAGCTGGGAGCTCCTGGAGGTGCTGTGTGGTGAATGCTTAGATTTTGAAGACTCCTCTAAGTTCCCCGCCTGTGACAGCAATCTTGTTTTGTAGTAATTTCGGTTTTGGTTGTGCTCATAAGGGGCCGGGGTACCACTCTGGCTTCATTCTTTTTAGTTCAGTGCCCCATTTAATGAAGCAGTCCCTGTGTCTCCATACCTCCGTAGCTATCTTTAAGTTGGCCCACGAAACTGTCCTGTGGCTCCCAGATTAATTTTAATGCCTTCGATATGATGGGTTCTCAGGTGTATTAGGGTGTCTATTGTGCTGGCCAGTTTAATATGGCACTACTGTCTTGAAGCAAAGGTAGTGGCCTTTTTACCTACTGCCCACCAAAACCCCTTGGCCGCAGTTAGATACAATAGGGATGGGGGACTGGTGGATACCTTGGCTGTAAAGAGAGGGGTCCAACGGGGGTGCATTTTGGCCCCCCTGCTGTTCACGCTGTACATTAATAAGTTAAGTGATTTTTTTGTATCTCAAGATGTAAAGATATCCCTAGGGTTGGTGCCAAGATGATACCTGCACTCCTTTACGCTGATGATGCAGTTCTGCTTGCCAGAACCACTGTGGGTCTCCAACCACCGCTGGCTTCCTATCGAGGCTAGAGCTATCTACAAGACTGCCTGCATCACCCACAAAGCCTTGCACTCCTCCTCTCCTCGCTACCTCGCGAATAAACTGAAACTCTCTGGAGGCTCTAGACCATCACGTAATGCGGAAAATCTTCTGCTTGAACCTCCCACTTTCCAGAAGGAAAGAACGATGGCCCAATCCTTTTCAGGCAACGCAGTGAGAATCTGGAACTCACTTCCGCCTCAGCTCCGGACCACCACCTCCTCCCAGGCCTTCAAAACTGACCTCAAAGTTCTCCTCCTTCAAAGACACTTCCAAATGTAATCCATGCCCTCTCTATTATCTGAAGGAAACCCTTCCATTATAGAAAAATCTACTGTACATGACTATGGAAATGTCTTCCCAGTGTGTTCTTGTGGTTTGAGAGTCTGCCATTTATTGCAGTATTATCCTTCTACCTGTGTTTGGGACTCGTGTGTAACATGCACCCGTCACTTTCTCATGTAACACACTGTTTTCTACCTCTTACATTTGTTTATTTTCGATACCTACACAAGTGCCACCATGGCCTACGTACCGTTTGTTCTTGTGCTTGAGGGCCCTCCATATATTGCTGTATTATACCTCTATGTTTACTTTGTACACTTTTGTAACCTGCACACGTCACTTTTTCCTCCTGTAATGCACCGTTTTGCTACCTCTTGTATTTTGTTGGTTCACGATTGTCACTTTTGTAATGCACCGTTTGCTACCTCTTGTATTTTGTTGGCTCACGATTGTCATTTTTGCTTCATTTAATGTAACATTTGCTTTTGTATTTTGTTCATTTGTAATGTACTCATGTATCAGTTCTGTTCCTATTGTGAAGCGCTCTGACACCTTCAGGTAAAGTCCGCGCTATATAAAAACGCACAAATATATAAATAAATATAATAAATAAATTACTCTTAGATGGTTTTATAGCTTTTATGGGTTCCCTAGAACAGACCACACATTTTACAAAATCACATACTCTGCCCTTAGGCCCCCAAAAGGCCTCAAAGGCCAAATTTTACTTCAAGGGGGCTGAATTAACTAAAGTCTCGACCTTCCCTTATTAAGGGTAACTATTTGATGAGCATGGGTCTTGGCGTGCCCAAATTACACAAAAAATGAACACCCTAGCTACAGCGGCGGGGGCTACCTTGAATTTTGCCAGTAGACTAGGGACAAAACCCTTTCCTGCCCTGCTGAAGATCTATAAAGAAAAGTGCATCCCCATGGCAACCTCTGGATGTGATATCTGGGCTGAAAGGAGGGAAAGGATATCCAGTGGGCAGAGAACAAGCTCTTGCGTAAGCTTCTGGCTGTCCCGCCCACTATTCCGGCTTTTATATTACACAAAGAACTAGGGGGCATATTATCAAGGGGTTTTATCTCCGCTTTTTTGGCTTTAAAAGCCAAGAAAGCGGAGATAAAATTATCTCCCTATTACCTAGCTGTCGCTAACACCAGTTAGCGAGAGCTAGTAGGAGATAGCGACCATCTTGGGCCCCACTTTGCATGTCAGTGATATTTATCACTAATGATATGCAAAGTGGGCGTGCCAAGATGTTAGCGACTGAAAACAGTCGCTAACATCGCTATCTCCTATTACCAACTTTTGGAGATATTCGCGCTGAGCGCGAATATCTCCAAAAGCTAACACCTGCCCTGAGCAGTTCTTAGCCATGTTATCCAATGGGAGGTGGATAACATGGCTAAGAGCATTAGCTCAGTAATGCATGAATATCGCTGACTTTTCAGCGATATTCATGCATTGCGGCCGTTTTTTATCGCATTTGCGATAAACCTTGGTAATACCAAGGTTTATCTGCGATAAAAATCGCCGCAGCTTAGCGGTAAAATTTTGTCTCTAACCAAGCAATAGCGATAATTATCACTATTGCTTGGTAATATGCCCCTCGGTGTGGAATATATTTCGGATCTGATAGCGGTAGCCCCTTTGCTGCGCTGGCTGAGAATATGGGCTTGTCCCACCACTAACCTAAACCAGCTTATAATTACTGATTGTGTAGCACTGGAGGGAGTAAAGCACATTCCCTGGCTAAAATTTGTAATGGATCTGACAAAGTGGCTCGGCTGCCCTGACTTGAACCTGAGCCCTAAACCCTTGGGTAAACCTGCAGTCCGGCTCATTAAACAACAGTTCCTGGATAAATGCCAGGGGCTCAGGGAAGAAAATGAGTTGGCAAAACCCACAGTGATAAGGTATGTTACACTTTCCCTGACCAAGCAAGTCCACCCATATTTACTTGTAGTTAACAATGCTTTTCACTGCTTCGTATTGACCTGATTTCTGCTGCTTTTGGTCCCTTGGCTTTTGGCGGTTCCCCAAGGCTTCACAAAACCAGTTACCCTAAAACCCTGCCCCTGTGACAACTTTTCAGAGCATGATACCTTACATTTTTTTTTGTGTGATTTTCATCGTTCACTTAGCAAAAGGTTTATACTCCCGCTGCTCAGAGGGAGTACCCATGTTAGGCCTCCCCTATGGTATCTTCAAATGTTATCCTCTCCCACGGTTTGTTTCGGGTTTGTGAGTTATTCAACAGGAGCCACCAGGAATTGGAAAAATATGTTTTTACAATAGCCAGCTGGGCATAGGGCCTATGCTATGTTTGCATAGGCACTTTTTTTGATATTTTTCCCTTACACTGGGCCTTCAGCACTCCGCACTTTATAAAATGTATTTTTGTGTCATTTTAAGAACTTGAAACTTGTATTCATTATTGACAGAACGGATACTTTATTTTATCCTTTTTAAGTGACCCAGGATTTTAACATTTTAATCTATGTTGATGAAATGACTGCTGTTTTAACATGTTGGCTTTTGTGTCTTTTAGTTGTCGAATAAAGCATGTCTTGACTTTACTTGACTTAGCACTTCTAATTAATATATCATGGCGTCCTCTGGACCTGTGGCAAGGGATCATTTTGAGTTCAGATGGTTCTTCCCAGCTGGAAATTTCTGGGTATCGGTAGGCTGCTTCACAGGTACGGGTATCTGCCCGTTTTTGTATTTCATGGTCTTGCTGTACTTGGTTTGGTCTGTGCTGGGTGACGATTCAAGTGTTCTTGTGTTGGGATCCTTTGGTCTTTGTCGCACCACTGTTGGGTCTTGGTTTGAATGGGTTTTCGGCCGTTAAGCGACGAAATTTCATCGCCCTATTAGCAAGCTGTCGCTAACATCAGTTAGCGACAGCTTTTAGGTGATAGCGAGCGGTTTGGGGCCGGCTTTGCATGTCATCGATATTTATCGCTAATGACATGCAAAGTAGGCGTACCCAACCTGTTAGCGACTGAAAGCAGTCACTAACACAGCTATCACCTATTATCAACGCAGGCGTAGCGATGGAAATATTTGCGCTAAGAGCAAATATCTCCAAAAGCTAACCCGTGCTCAGACCAGTTATTAGCCATTATATCCAATGGGAGGTGGATATTATGGCTAAGACTCTATTGGCGTTAATGCGTGAATATCGCTGTATTCTCAGTGATATTCACGCATTTTGCCGCTATCGCTGGATATTTTATCGCTTTAGAGATAAACGTTGCTAGTAGCACGTTATCTCTGCATAATATCCAGTGATGCTTGGCGATAAAAAAAAATCACTACGCCCATTTAGCGCTAAATATTGGCCTCTAACCCCTGCTGGTGTGCCAGTTCCTTTGCCCTTTCCTCTGGGTTTCAGGTGGACTCTTGATGTCTGGATGAGATATGGGAGATGGTTTGTGTCTGATCTGGTTGTCTTGTCAGCCTATTAATCCTTGCTTTTCTTATCCGTTTGGCTACCTTTTTCGTTAAGGGGGTCGTTCCTGGACTGTAGGTGGAATAAATACATCGAATGCGGGTGAGAGGCCTCCAATTGATTGTTCCTTTGGTGTTTTTGCTGCTTGCAAATCCTCGAGGGATGATTGAGGTTGCACCTTGCCTCCCTCGGTGCCCTGGCTTCCATTCTCACATAATCGCGTTCCCTTTGGGGGGGGTGTTGCGGACTTGCTCGAACATACTGTAGGTCATGTATTGGTTGGTAGCAAGAAGGTCAGGGGTTTTACTTCTGCTAGAAAGTCCATCACCATGGCTGGAATGGTTTTTTAGATGATCCAAAGTAGAAGAGCATGGACACAAATGATGAGCAGTGATGGGATCCTTTTGCAGTCGCTGTTCAGGCTGTTTACTTCCTGGGGATTGCTCTCAATACTTGAGATGTGGGGGCTAGGACATTCAGTGAGTCAACTTGGATCCCCAATTTATCTGAGTGGAAAGTTAGACTGTAGCTATATCATCTCCATAGTGTTCAACAAAGGGGTCCAGAGAGGTGCTGAGAGTGGTGGGTAGTTGTCTGTGTGATGACTGTTGGCTGGTGAGTGTGGCAAACATTCACTTTGCTTTGAGGAAAAAGTGTCTGTTGGGTGAATTTGATCATCATTCGTGGTACCCTTATCATGGGGGATTGTATGTAGAATAGTTTGAAGAAGTGATACAGTTTTCATTCTGGAGCTTTGACAGGAAGAGTAAAGAACTGCAATCATGGCTGGGTCTGGAATTAATGGTGGTGTTTGGTTGATCTTTTGCTTCATACTGTGTTTCTTCGTAGGGACTTGGTAATACCTCTCGCCACTCTGTTGTGTTCCCGCTGATCTTTCTGGCGGGCGGGTGTCTTGGCTGCTGGGGGTGAAATGAGCAGAGTTTGGAGATTGGGCTGACTTCCCCCTGTGATGCTGTCTGGTAGGAGACATATCTGTAGTTCCCCGCTTTGCTGATGGGTTTCTAGAGTGTGCACTTGCGCCTTGACAACTAGTAGGGGGTTGGAATTGTTAAGCGGCTTGTTGGTTAGGGGCAGCAGAGAGCTGAGTCTTGAAGGGGCCGTGTCTTGGGACTTTGGGGAGATTAGAGAGTCTGTGCTTTTTGCCTTCCTGCTTGGTTGTATCAGTGGGGCTTGGCTTCTGTGGAAGAATGATGTGAGGCTTGCATTTACTGACGCGTCTGTGGGCATGTCATTGTTCTTTGGAACTGCGCTTTTTCGTTGTTTTAGCATCTGCTCTGGTCTTGCCGGATCTCATCATGGCAATGGGGTACTTCTATAGAGATTGGTAAGTCAATGGATGATTGGGGTCTGCTTGCGACCCCCAGTGGGGCCCAGTGCAACCGTACCCCTCTCTGGGGATCATGTGTCAGCCCAAGTCAACATGCTGAGGAAAGGGGCGAGAATCACAAGTGCTCCAACTTGAACCAAATTGTTATGGCCGGTGTATAACTGGGTATTTGAATCTTAATGCAATGCCGCCTGATACCTTGTTGGTTCCTTCGGGCAGCCCTCGCCAAGGCTGGGTCTTAAACTAAGGGACGTGTACTGGCCCCTGCAGGCTGAAGCTGGGGGGGTGTTGTTGCTTCTTCCCCAGTGGGGCAGGCACCAGTGACCAAGATACTGAGAGTATTGAGTATTGAGCTATTGGCTTATCCTTGGATATTAACATAGTGTTGCACCACTGGTAGATGATGGGCGGACATCTCCGTTCCGCCCAATGAATGTGCAGAGATTTGCCCTTCCGCCCTTGTGCAAAGTAGGCGGAAATTTGAGGCAAATCTCCGCACATTCGGGTGCGGAACAGAAGTTGGCCACCCACCCGCCGCCCACCTCCCGCCTCCCGCCCGCCCGCCTTATTAAATTATATTTAAAAGCCTAAAATTAAACTTAAATAAAACTTACCTGATTGCGGCCGTATCCTTGCCCATCGCGGCTTCATCTGGTGCACTATTGGTCTGTATTCCAAACCTCTGCATGTCTCTTGCCTGTATCCCTTCAAATCTTTGATGTCCTCCAGCTGATGTTCTCAACAGCGGGGACCTGGGGGAAGCAGACACGAGTTTTAGGAGATAGAGAAATATAATGAGTAAACACAGCACAAATGGAAAGTCACAGCATACACCACAGGTACTCAATGCAAGGACACGCCTCTGAGAAAATATGTAGGTAAAAGTAGGCACACGGGAGCTAGATAAGCAGGTGGTTGCCCATGGCAGAACAGTAGACACGTAGGGAGGAGAGCATTGCTAGGCTTCAAAGCACAAGACACTCAAATACACCGGTAGTGCAAGGTGTGAGAAAATGTATCAATAACAGGTGCACTTGAGTCACATTCTGAAACGCATTCTATGACCTCAGCAGTCCACCATCCCCTTGTATTGTGACCCACTAGGAATCGCTAAACGAAACTCTACGAGTTTCATACATTGGGAGTAGCGATTACCTATTTTGTGATTTACAGAGAATCGCAATTAGGTAATTGTGATTTTCAATATTGATACATCCGGCCGTAGGACACTTATTTTGCCCCCAAAGTCTGTATTGACAATACGAGGTGCAAATTATTCCAGCGTAAGCAAAGGAGGGGTGAATATGTGGGTGACTATGTGGCAGAATTAAACAAGCATTAAAAATGCAATAGGTCTCTCCTTTCATTAAGTTAAAGCCATTTGCTATGCTATACAACACCATTAGGAAAGCAAATGGCTTTAACGTAATCAAAGGCAAGACCTATTGCATTTTCAATGCTTGTCTTAATGGTGTTTGCTTTGAACGCTCACACAAGGGGGCAGTATTTATAACTGAACACTATCTAGGACGGTGACACTTGGCTTCCAATGGTCAGATGGCACTCTGCGGAAGACGCCGAGAGTTAGTGATCCATACTGACCCGAATTGCTCAGATGGCAACAGACTGGGTGCGTGGTGAAAAGTGGCTCTGGTCACACGCGGACCTACAGAAGAGGCAGGGGAGTGGTCAATAGTGCCTTTGGCAATCAATGTATTCGTGTTAGGGTGCACTTACACTTCCACTTTGAGGATTTGTGGAAACACTTAGGGATTCGGAGGCGGTGCGTGGCAGGCAGATGATTAATCACGCTGGCGCCTACTGATCAGGTAACCAAAGTGTACTAGAGCAACGCACTCTCAAGGTGAGAGCGCAATCACAGACACGCAGGAAGCGGTGAAAAGACAGATAACCGTGCGAAGAGACAGTTTAGCGGTCAACAGGCACCTCCCTGTTTGATTGCCAGCTGTCAGGCAAGAATGCCAAACAGGGAGGCAAGCAGAAGCAAAGATATTGAGAAAGACGCGCAGGCAAAGCAAGCAAACAGGCATGAAAAATGAATGGCCACGCAGATAGGCAGGCAAGGAGAAAAGGGATGCAGACGGAAAGGCAGAGAGTCGAGCAAGCAAAATGGGAGGGTAGCCTGGATGATGACAAACAGGGAGATGCTCAAACAAGCAGACAGGCTGGGGGATTTGGTAACTCGTCTTTCTAAGAATGTTGACTCGCTGACACATAATGTTTGGATACCACCAAGCTGCCCACGCCGGATAAGTATTGCATAACGCTCCGTACTACTGCACTGACCAGTTATATACGGCCCAGCCTACAGTTAACTTACTGCCTAGAGCCCCTTAACACTTTCAGAGTAGGCTGCATACTCCCTAGAGCTCCATACAACTCCCTGAAGGGGATACTCACGACCCAAAGCCCTACACAGCTCATCGGGCAGATAATATTCAGAATAGGGCCCCATGCTGCTTCCGTATTACCCAGAGCCCTACAACTCTCTTTGAGACGATGAAATAGTACACAGCTTCCAAAAACGGTCAGGAAGTCCTTATATCACTCACCAGGCAGGTAACAATGGAACAGATCCCCACACTGCCTCCTCAGGATGGTGCAAGTCTGCGTGTATGCCCAAAACACCGCTCCCCTGTGTAGGTAATACTACCAAAAGCCCCATACAGCTCTCAGGGCAGACCCGTTACATACTGCCAAGAGGTGTCAATTTCTGTCTCGTATTTTTCATATTATAGCCTTATAGCCCGCCGTAGAGGGCTAAACCGGCTATTAAAGGCACTCTCCAGCGTTAAAGGCCCAAGGCGAAGGCGAGGACCTTTAACAAGGGAGAGGGACTTTAATATAGCCTTATAGCCCGCCGTAGTGGGCTATACCGGCTATTAAAGGCCCGCTGAATCGTTAAAGGCCCAAGCCGAAGGCGAGGGACTTTAACGAAACAGCGGGACTTTAATAGCCGTATAGCCCTGCTACGAAGGGCTATAAGGCTATTAGAACATTCTGCCACTAGAGGGCAGAATGTTCTAACAAATTAAACAAAAGGTTCTCGAAGCTCGAGGGGATATAAATCCCCTCGAACTTCGAGAAGCCTTTGTAGAACATTGGAATGTTGCTCTGCGGGCCTTTACCGGCCCGTAGAAGCAGGGAGCACTCCATTCTCTGCAATGGAGCTCCCAACATTCCAATGTTCTAATACCGGTTAAAATCATGAAACAGCTCTGTACCATCTGCCAAGCAGTCCGTGGGCTTCTGTAAACCAACCAAAAATGAGTATGCAGAGAATTTCTGGAGCACCAGCAACTTATCTCATGGGGTGACAGGGGGCAGAGGGGTGACCCAGCACCGGAAGCGTGCAATTACCCACGGAGCCGCACATTGGGCTTCCTACCTTAAATCCGTCTTTGCCGACTTTACTACAGAACTTCCTTTACTTTTGAACCCATGTTCACTGTCTTTATTTCTAAGGTACATTTACCTTTGAGCCGGGCTGCTAGCTCTCGCGCTGGAGGTGTAACTCGGAGCTGTAATACGGCTGTGCTGGGTTTATTGGAGCACAAGGAGGAGGAAGGGACGGAGAGGTGGTGAGGGAGAGCCGCTGCGGTGGCCTGAGAGGAGACTGACTGCAAGGAGCGGCAGAGAGAGAGGAGACTGACTTCAAAGAGCACAGGCGGTGCCGGCACTCTTACGGGGATCCGAATGTGTAGAAAAAAGTGCACACTGACTAATGAAGGAGTGTGTGTACTGCTGCCGGTGAAAGATCCAATCCCAGTGGGCGGGGCCAAAAGAAGAGAAGGCAGCAAAAAGGAGGGACTAAGAAGCCTCCTTTAAAATCGGAAGCCAACATTTTGCATTGGAGATGACGCCACCCGAATAAAAAGATGGACGGGGCTTCAACTCAGCTTCCGAGAGCTTCGGAATCCGTATTGATTCCAAGAAGCTCTCGTATGAGGAGAGCAGCGCATGCGCGCTGCATTCGCCAGCCGAGACCTGAAAAGAACTGTGATAGATTGTACATTTTGTACTCTGCATGACGATTTAGTCAGGGATCAATCAGACAGGCATGCAAATAACCCTGCCATTCAGGACCTTTTGTGGGTTAGCGGTGATTCTCCTCTGGTTGAAGTTTTAGCCATTGTGTGCAAGGCAGTAATTTCTGGTAGGTGTGTCATGGTTTCGAAGCAAGTCGTCAAAGAAATGGATTATGTGTGCAAAGAGACAAATAGCAAGACAGAAAAAGAGCATACTGGTGGTTCCAAGGAAAAAACTGCCATGAAGACAGAACATGTTTACCTTGTGATGACAAACATCATTTATCATACAATAAAAATTGTCCTGAACTTCAACAGAAGTGTAGCAATTGTGGAATTATGGGACATTTTGCGAGGCCTTACAGGAAAAACAAAAGTTGTGTCATATGCACACATTAGGATGCTAAAGCCTCTGAGGACAGTGACGCTGAGAATAAAACAGCAAAGAATAGCAAGGTTATGAGTTTGCATGACAATTTTGTCTTAAATATCAATGAGTGTACTGTGGAAAGCAGACCCGAATGCCAGATGAATAGAGGTGAAGTGCCTATAAAGATCTATGCGGATACTGGCTCTTGCTATACCATTGTGAACGAAGGAGTTTGGAGAGAAACAATTATTAATAAGGTTGGCACAAATTTATTGGAACCAGACATGCATCCAGAGAGTTACACTGGTGAAAAGATAGACATGTTGGGTTTCAGAGGGTGAACCTTCTTTTTCAAATATCCACGCACAAGGAGAAAAATGTATGTTGCAAAAAATGGAAAACCGGTTCAAGGCTGGTTCGATCAAGGGCACTTGCACATCGTCCTTTATCCCACTATGCACTATGATGAAAGCGTTTCCTAAAGTATTTGATAAATCTTAAGGTAACTCGAAAGGGGTTGACCACGATATATAAATCTGGCGGGTTATAGTGGCGTGAAGATAGCTGTCCTTGCATACTCTGTCATGGAGATCCATTTTGCTGACTGTGAAACTGTTGTGTAAGTGAATGGGACCAGGAGGGCTGACAATCTTTAGGGTTTGAGGCATCCGAGGGACATCTATCTTCACGCCACACTAACCTACTAGATTGATATCTGGTGGAAGCAGATCAATCTTGTCCATTAGATTTTACTTCACATGGACATCATTTGCAAACCCTCTGTGGGCTTATAGGTTGATTGACATGTCAGTTGGGCTGGCATCAGCTGCTGTGTGTTTTCAGAGGGTCCTGGCCTGGAGGGTTTACCAAATGTGTTGTTTTTCAAGATGATATCTTGGTCTATGGCAAAGACCAGTTGAAACATGATGAAATATAATGGAAGGTATTGGACCTGTTGCAAGAGGCAGAACTGGTCATGAAAAAAAAGAAGTGCGTGTTTTGCGTAAATGCAGCTACACAGAGAACAAGGATCGGGTGTATTCCTTCCTGGGGTTAGTGGAGTTTTGCTCAAAGTTTATTCCAAATTTTGCCAGTTTGTCTCAACCACAAAGATCTTTGTTGTAGAAAGGATTCACATTTGATTGGACTGATGAATGTAATGTGGCGTTTGTAACTATCAAGTGGAACAGTGGAAGTGTGCCTATCCTTGGACATTCTGATTCTTGTAAGAAAACTATCTTGTCAACTGATGCAAATATCAGGGGATTAGGCGCAATCTTAGCTCAGGTGGGTGATGGTGAATTAAAAGTGGTGGGTTTTGTTTCACGCTCATTGAAGGGTGTTGAGGAGGAATATTATGTTATAGAGCATGAGGCACTGGCCGTGTGCGCCTCAGATCAATGCACACCAGACGTTGTGCCTCATTTCTAGGGAGGTATGGATTTGCAACTCTTCGTGTGTGTGACCGGAATTGTTTGATGCAACTCATACCAACTCACCAGATATTGTGGCTTATTTCCAAGGAGATGCAGAGGAGTGGATTCATGTTCTATGGTGCCGAGATTTCCCAGGTGCTACTTTGATTGATGTGTGTCTGACAGGGTGCTTCTTTCCCAAGTGGCTTTTCCACTTCGTCCCCCATTCATTGATTGTTCCTTTTGTGCCCTCAGTGCGGTGGACCAACTGCTCTCTTCTCACCCGACCCAACAACTTTGTGTGACATGGTAGTACTTCCAGGACCAGGCCTGGGTGGTTAGAGTGAGTTACTGGGTTAAGGAACGCATCAGTGAGCGATCGGAAGTGGGTCAAGAGCCTGTGTGTCCCCCCTTGTGCTTTGCAGAACTGGGCTGGTGCTGGTAGGCACAGTGTGGAATCCCTTGAGTGAACAGCTATTGCCCTCAGTCTGCTAATGCTCTGCATATCGTGGGTGAACTTCTCGAGTATTGGCCAACCCCCATTTGTCAACTGGTGCTAAATAGCCCTGGTACTTACCCCCAACTTCTTCCCTGGGACCCTGATTAAGTTTGACTCTGGCTGCGATCGGCCTGAGATCTGGGGGAATGTCTTCTATATCTCAAGCCCATGGGTGTAGGGTGCTCGGGTTTCGCTGATTGATGGAGGAGAGTTTGTGCCACGGGGTCTGCATGTGCAATATCAGCTGACCTGCCGAATATCAGTCCACCGCATCAGGGTGCTGTGCATGCGTGTGTGTGCAAATGTGTTCCATTATATCCGTGGAACCGTGTAGCGGTGCTAAGTGAGTGTGTGGAAGTGTCTCCCTGGTTATTACCTACACTGCACGGCAGTGTTGTCTTACCAGTGATTCCTTGCCAAAAGCATACTATGTTTGATTTTGTTTTTTACCTGTGTGGCCTTGGCCCATGCTGCTGTTTAGAAGTATTGTAATTATTTGTGTGTACATATTTCTGATGTTGTTATGATCTGGGGTGCACCCTTTAACTGTGTGGTATTGAATTATAATAAGTGCCTTGGGGGAGCCGTGTTCTGACAATGCTTCGCACTGCAAAAGGGTGCTGTGGGGTAAAGAAAGTCTTTCACAAGTGTTCATACTACTGATGTCATTTTAACACGGTTGGGCCTCGGACTACTAGTGATATTTCCGAATGGTATTAATGTCAAGAACTACATGATGCTCATGTGGTGTTAATCAATGTGTGTGTTGAATACAAACTTTATTTACATACACCACGTGTGAAGTCTCTTTTCTGATGCTTAGTGTATTTATTGTATGAGTGCTTTACTATAGCCTTATAGCCCGCTGTAGCGGGCTATACTGGCTATTAAAGGCCCGCTGAATCGTTAAAGGCCCGAGCCGAAGGCGAGGGACTTTAACGAGACAGAGGGACTTTAATAGCCGGTATAGCCCTGCTACGCAGGGCTATAAGGCTATTAGAACATTCTGCTACTAGAGGGCAGAATGTTCTAACAAATTAAACAATGGGTTCTCGAAGCTCGAGGGGATATAAATCCCCTCGAGCTTCGAGAAGCCTTTGTAGAACATTGGAATGTTGCTCTGCGGGCCTTTAGCGGCCCGTAGAAGCCCGGAGCACTCCATTGTCTGCAATGGAGCTCCCAACATTCCAATGTTCTAATAATGCTTTACACATTGCTTCTGTAATAAGCCTGACTTCTCAGTGCCGAGCTACCCAAGGGTGAGCGCAGGTGATACAGTGAGTGTAATCACTGACCCCTGTTGGGAGTGGTAGGTGCTGCCTGGCGAGGGCACTGCCTCAGCCAACCAGATCGTGCCAGTTCCAACAGTTTTTGAAAGTGAAGGAAGAACTTTGTATTGTGGAAGATACAATGTTCATGGTGTGGCATCTCCCAGTGATCTAAGGAGCAATTGCTCGACCCGGCTCATGAAGGGGATTTGGGGGGGAACATGACTAAGACTGGGGTACAGGGGTGGCATGGGTGGCCGGGTATGGATCCTCAGGTTGAAGGTGTTGTGAAAGACCCCTGGCAATGTGGTAATAATGATAAATTCAAGAAAAATACAAACTACCCCCCTGCAGCCGATTGAAAATCCATCAGAGCGTTTAGACAGAATACCATCAGAGCATTAAGACATCATGAGTCCTTTTAAATAAATGGCCTATAAAGATGCGTTTTTTTGTTATTGGTTGATTACACCTCTAAATGGATTGTCAGCAAATGTGCAGCTCATTTGTCACTGGGACAGTGATTGAATTACTCAGTTTGTCAGGTTATAAGGTTAAATTAAAGTGAAAAACTAGAAACCTCAAGTATTCACTGTCCAGTTTGTATGATCATCTCCTTCATTACTGAATGTATCCTTACGCAGCTCTCAGTAGCCTTCCTCGCGGCCGGCCCGGTTGGGTTGTGTTAGATGCATGCTCCTTCAGTATGTGATGTACATTAATGATACTGTTGTAGCTGCCTGCCTGTGTTTTCAGGTTGTAGGCCGAAAAGCTGTGTACTCTTTACTTGCCTCAATAAAGGTTTTTGAAAAAAAATAATAATAATAAATAAATAAATAAATATCTGATCACAGACAGTGAGGTGCAAAATATGTGAAATTTTCAAGGAACTGTCTATTGTACATTTTAAAACAGCTCTTTATTGTCCACAGGCCAATGGTTTGGCTGAGAATATGAATAAGATGGTGAAGAGGTGTGCTCAGAGAGCCATTTTTTTAAAGAACTCTGAAAAATGTGTCAAGAGAGGCTTGGTGGGCTCACCGTAACAACCTAATAATGTCACTTTGATATCACTGTGTGTCTGTGAATAGCCTCATAATAAACTAAATCCTGCATGCTTAAATTTGAGTGGTGGAAGGAGTGATGTGCACAGTTCTGAAGTTGATCAGAATTTTCGCAGAACATCACACCGAATAAAGTATAAAGTAAGCATGGGCGTAAAATCCGTTACGCTCGCGGATTTTTCGTATTTTCGGGGAATCCGCAATCCGCGAACTCTCGCGGATGCGGCGAGAATACGCAAAATCCGCGCGAAGCGGATTTTTTGTTTGTGTTCGCACTGCTCGCGCTGCTCGCGGTCCGCGGCGCGGGCAGGAACAATCTCGCACTAGCGAAAGTACAAAAATTACTTAGTAAAGGAAGTGGCCCAGTCTCCAACTTCCTGTTCCTGTCCAGCAAGCTCCTCCCATAGGGGTGGGGTGAAGGAAGTGCCCCAGTCTCCAACTTCCTGTTCCTGTCCAGCAAGCTCCTCCATTTCCTGGCCACTTTTCGATCATTCTTGACTGGGAAGGATTACTTTTTGTGGTTGCTGCTGGATATTTGGATTTGAGGCTTTTTGGATTAATTTTGGATTCGAATTTTGATTTCACAAAGAAGTAAGTTGATGTTGTTTGTTTGTGGTGATTTTTGTGTGTGTTTTTTTTTTCGACTTTTTGGGGGGAAAATCTGCAAGTTCGCGAGCTGAGGATGTTTTTGCTTGTGTTCGCACTGCTCGTGTCCCGCGCAGCAACAATCTCGCACTCGCGAAATTGTAAAAATTACAATTCTGCTGCACATGAATTGAAAACCACCAGGCTTATTTATGGGTGCATGGATGATACAACTGTTTTGTTGAAATTATTTTTGTTAACATGATTCTGTGCTCTGATGTCATCCATTATGCCCAGGGGGGCCCAGAATCGGTCTGTTCGCGGATTTTGTGGGTTTTTGCCACGTTCGCGCCGTGAAGCAACAATCTCGCACTCGCGAAATTGTAAAAAATGCAATTTTGCACCGGAAAACCACCAGCAGGCAGCATAAGCCTTCTGAAAATGGATGGATGGCATTGGATTGTGGTGATTTGATTTGTGTTGTGTGTTTTCACTTTTTGGAGTAGGGGTTGGGTGCTGGCTATGTTGGTGGTGGCCATTTTGAGGCATGGTCCTGGCCATGTGGATGGGGGGGTCAAGCGGCCATTTTGAAGGCAGGCAGTGAGCTATGAGACATAGGCCTACACCCATTGTGCCTTGCTTTCACCCATGGTGCCCAGGCGGAGTCAGGGGTACATGAAAGCACAACCCTCTGTGTGTGTGCTCTCTTGGATCATTGTTAAATTCCTGTTTCCCAAAAATTTAGCAAATCCTAATTATGAAAATTCCATATTGTGTGGTGTGCACGTGTGTATTCATAAATGCCTACTTGCTAACTGTTTATTCAAGCGCTAGATATGCAACATTTATATTTACTGATGTTCCTCTGTCTTCATTTGCGTTTAGGTGCACAAAACTACGCATCATCATTGAGCATCAGTGCCAGGAAGAAGTGCTGCTGCGGCCTGTTGTTAAGACATCTGAAGAAGATGGCTCCAAAAAGAGGTGCCCGTAGGTCCTCTTCCAAGAAAGATGTCTCTACTAAGGAGAAGAAGAAGCAAGTGGCACCACTTACCAAGGCGACTGGTTGCTCAACCAAGACATTTTTTGGGCAACAACAACCAAAAAAACAAAGGCCCACCATGAGTGCTGCACAGGTAGCCTGTTTAGTTGTTGAATCACCAACGACCAGTGATGTTGGATCATCGCAAGAAAGTAGCAGCACGCCATCAACACAGGTTTTAACTCATCTCACAAGTACTATTCAACAACCAAAGCCGCAACAACAACTGCATGGGCTACTAGTACAAGCAGAAGTACATGCGCAAGGAGCTGTCCGAGAAGGAGCTGTCCGAGAAGGAGAAGGCCGAGAAGGAGAAGGCCGAGAAGGAGAAGGCCGAGAAGGAGAAGGCCGAGAAGGAGAAGGCCGAGAAGGAGAAGGCCGAGAAGGAGAAGGCCGAGAAGGAGAGGTCCATGGAGACTTGCAAGTAGAGGTCAGTGAAGATGGCCATGGAGCGGTGCAAGTTCCCACAATGGTTGTTCTTCCAGAAGTAGGGGCACAGGAGGAAATTGACTTTGGAGCCGGGGTATCATGTCAGGAAGACGAAGCCACTCCTCCTGATGATTCATTTTCTCCCAGCTCCCCAGCAAGGAAAAGATCAAGGAGGATGTGTAGAAGTTCCTCTTCAAGCCCCGCTCCATCAGACGATGATCTGGATCTGGATTGGCAACCATCTCCGATGTCTGAGAGGGAGGCACACCATGAGCTGCGAAAGGTATCAAATGTTAAAAGGAAGGGCCCCGGAAAGCTTATACTTATGGATCCGAACGTCGGACTTGATGAAGTGGTGCATTCTGATGTTGTTGAAGAGGATGACAGCAATGACCTAGTCATCACACATGTCAGTCCAGCCACACCGGCCATGCAGCAGACAGACATTTACACCCTATCCCGACGTCATGCTGAGCGTGACCCTGGCGACGTGCCACTGGTAGCACCACCAACGCAGTCAAGTAGTACCACAAGTTCAACAAAACCTACAGCTCCCATATTTTCTCCCCGGAGGGGGACTCCATCCCGCTCGACTCCCTCAAGTAAGGTTGCTGCAATAATTGCACAACCCAGTAGATGTCTGCAAGGCTCATCCACCACTGCTTCATCTGGCATTGGCAGCAGTATCACCTCGTGCGGCAAAACCAGAAGTTTCCAGTCCCCAGTTTGGAACTTTTTTAGTGTCCATGAAAAATATGATAACATAGCCGTTTGTTGCATTTGTAAGACTAGAGTTAGCCGTGGTAAGACTGGTACCAACTATGGAACCGGAGGCCAGATAGGTCATCTTGAAAGAAAGCACGCTGTCGAATGGTTTCCGCACCTAGCAAACGTCAAGGGAAAGCGATCCCAAAGGGCAAGTGGCCAAAATATACCCATAGTAGGTGTTTCATCTGAAGATGATGGGGAGGTAGAAGAAGCGTCAGACATGTGTCCGGTTGCACCCAGTACCCCTTGCAGCATCACACCCTCCGTAACACATAGCAGGCACACTGAGAGTCTGGGAGACACACCAATGCGGAAAATGTCAACACTGATCAGAAGTGGGTCGAAGAAGGCATCCGCATCATCCCGTAAATTTGTCCAGCGCACCATTTCAGGCATGTTCTCCTCAGATGCGCAATTTCAACGCAACCACCCAACTGTACGCCTCTATAACACTAAGCTGGCAAAAATGCTAGCGGTGGACCTTCTCCCTTTTTCGTTTGTCGAATGTGTGGGTTTCCTTGAACTCGTGGCAACATTGGCCCCTAAATGGAAGGTTCCTAGCCGGTACTATTTTGCCAGGGTTGCTGTTCCAGCACTACACAAAGAGGTGCTTGAGTTGGTGGGGGCAGCTTTGCAGAAGAGTGCTGTTCACACTATACACCTGACAACAGACATGTGGACCAGTTGCCAAGCCCTTGATTACATGTGCATCACTGCACACTGGGTCTCTTTTTCAGGGGTTATTAAACAGATAAATGCAGGTGGTGATTTGGTCGAGATTTTTAAGGGTGCTCGTAAACATGCAACATTAGCCATGTTTGGCATGGAGAAAAGTCATACTGCAGTCAACATTTTGGCTGACTTTAACAAAAAGGTCTTGAAATGGCTGCGCCCAAGAAATTGCAAGGTTGGTTATGTTTCTACAGATAATGGCAGGAATGTAGTTAAGGCCATGGAGGACGGTTTCTATATCAGAGTGCCGTGTTTGGCGCACTGTATCAACCTTGTTGTGCAAAATTTTTTGAAAAAAGAACTTGCAGTCGACAAAACACTGACCATCTGCAGAAGAATATGCACACATTTCAACCATTCTTTTAAGGCCCGGAAGGAGCTGAGGCGCAAGCAAAATGAACGTAGAATGCCAGTGAAAGCACTTATCCAGGAGGTAGCAACACGTTGGAACTCAACCTTCTACATGCTTGAGCGTCTGCATGAGCTGTTTCCAGTAGTCAATGAGTATTTCTACAACCTGGGTGGTGATACGACAGGAATGATGCTAGCGGTGGAGCAATGGCAGCTAGTTAAAAGCCTGACAGACATGCTTCGGCCTTTTGAGGTCTTCACGCGTGACGTGAGCAGGGAGGACTGTTCTTTGAGCAAAGCTATCCCACTGTTGCTGAAGCTCGAGCACCAAGTCAAGGTGGTGTCTTCACAATTAAAGGACGTTGGAAAGAACGAAGCACATGAGTTGGCGCAGAGATTATTACAACGCCTAGTTAGCAATGAACGGCTTGTAAATATCAAGAAACAACAGCACTACATTTGTGCTACTATTCTGGATCCACGTTACAAAAAGCCATTGTTTGGCAAAGTAATAATTCCTTTTGAAACATCGGATGTTACAGAGTACAAAGGTTGGCTAGCTCAGTCAGCCATTCGTTTTGAAATAGAACGGAAGGAAACTGTAGGAGAAGACAGTACTACTAGTGAATCAGCAGGCGATCAGGCGTCCCAAAAAAGCACTTCACCATCTGTGCCTGTGGCAGAAGTGAGTGACTTTCCCTCTGAGCCGTTAACCACACCAGCAACCGTATCATCTGCACCAGGCACATGCGATATGTCTGAAGCGAGTTGGCTAACTCAGCTAGGGTTTCCTGGTCCTAGAAAGGACACAGAAGTGCAAAGTACAGGAATCCGGGAGGACATTCTTTCAATGGTGCAGGCCTATCTGGATGACTCAACAGAGGTCAATATTACTGAGGACCCATTGGCGTATTGGCATGGGAAAAGAAAAATATGGCGAGAGCTCACCAACCTGGCTATCAATTACTTGTCTTGCCCACTCGCAAGCGTGTCTTCAGAACGTGTTTTTAGTTCTGCTGGTGGCATTGTGACTTCCAAAAGGTCCCGCCTCTTGCCCGCAAATGTGGAGCGGCTCACCTTGATAAAGATGAACCAGCACTTCATACCACCAGATTACAGAGTACGAGAATGCACGCAGGAAGAAGAGGACACCGCCCTACCCGAGGAAAGTTCTCCTCAGTTACCAGAAGTAACCCCGACTGATGATTTAGCAGAGTATGAGGACGAGTTCTGCTTCCCTGACAGCGAGTTCTGAAAATGACTCAATCAATCATTCATTAATTGTAAATAGTCCTCCTTATTCACTTTTATTCCTGTATGTCTGTCTTTCTTTAGCAAGTGCTTCATCACATTCCCAACAAAACTGTAATCACCCAATCAAACAACAAGCACATCAGCAGAACTGTCTTGATTTTGATGCAGCAGCATTCCACCGGTTCACAACAGTTAGTTGACAAGAACTCAGTCCTGGTCGTCTATCCTGAGTCCTCCTCCTCCAGACTCACCCTATCCATTACCCATAATGCTGATGCCTGGATTCTGCACAATGAAGAAATGAAGAAATGAAGGAGCCAGCCCTCAAACACAAATTACAGGTAAGATAAGCTTTTGGATGGGAGGTAGTATAAAGGAGTATTCGGAGAGGCGAGAGAGTGACAGTGGTACTAGCAGCAAAGTCCTAGGGCTCTTGAATTAACAAAGTCTGTGACAGGCATTTACTTAGGAAAAAATGTGGCCTATTGCACGTGAACGTGTAGGCGTTCTATTGCTCGCTTGCCTGTCTCAGGGGTGCTGTCTCTGGGGTTTCTAGGTTTTAGGGTTGTGTCAGCACCGCTACCACATTTCTAATGTTGATTGCTTTTGATTTGCAGAAAATCCACGCCGGGAAACTCCAGTTGTGGCCCTGCTGCAGAACGCGTTAGGACTCTGTGAATTCCAGGTGGAGCCAGCCCTCAAACACAAATTACAGGTAAGATAAGCTTTTGGATGGGAGGTAGTATAAAGGAGTATTCGGAGAGGCGAGAGAGTGACAGTGGTACTAGCAGCAAAGTCCTAGGGCTCTTGAATTAACAAAGTCTGTGACAGGCATTTACTTAGGAAAAAATGTGGCCTATTGCACGTGAACGTGTAGGCGTTCTATTGCTCGCTTGCCTGTCTCAGGGGTGCTGTCTCTGGGGTTTCTAGGTTTTAGGGTTGTGTCAGCACCGCTACCACATTTCTAATGTTGATTGCTTTTGATTTGCAGAAAATCCACGCCGGGAAACTCCAGTTGTGGCCCTGCTGCAGAACGCGTTAGGACTCTGTGAATTCCAGGTGGAGCCAGCCCTCAAACACAAATTACAGGTAAGATAAGCTTTTGGATGGGAGGTAGTATAATGGAGTATTCGGAGAGGCGAGAGAGTGACAGTGGTACTAGCAGCAAAGTCCTAGGGCTCTTGAATTGACAAAGTCTGTGACAGGCATTTACTTAGGAAAACATTTGGCCTATTGCACGTGAACCAACACGATGACAGTGTTCTGTTAAATGAAATTACTGCAAAACCACCACCCACCCAGCTCAAAAGTAGTAAAAAAACAGGTATGCTCAGATAAAGTTTGAAAAAGTATATTTATATCCCTAACAAAATAATCTCCCGCAAGACCCTCCCTAACCCCAACAAATAGTCCTCAAAAGTCCCCAAAAAACCCAACTCCCAATTCCCACCCCCCAACAGTCTCAAAAAAAGGGGCAAGGGACACTCTATGGATGCAAGCTGGTAAGTTTGGCCTCCAGGGCATCATGCTTTAGGGCCAGGGCATCATATTTTTCTTGGAGGATGGCTTGCTCTAGGCGGAGGCCCTCCACCACATTTTGAAATTTGTGCCATTTCTGGACCTCCGCCTCTAGGTCTGACACTCTGCGGAGTGCACGGCGCAAGCGACCTTTAACAGTGCTGCGAGGTGCAGCTTTTGCTGCTCGGCGGTGGCGTCTTCCGGCACGGCTCCGGTTCGCTGGAGCACTGTGCTTACCGGCAGAACGTGGGGTAACAGAGGAGGATGTAGACGATGTTAAGTTGGATGCACTGGAGTGCGTGTCATCCCCCTCGAGTTCCACCAGTCGCCGATATTCCGCAACAGTTGCTTCCAGCCTCCGTTGCCGGGCCAGTACAGCCAGCATACTCCTCGTTGGTTTGGAGGTTTTAGTATTGCCAACTATATGAAGAAAGAAAGACATAATCTGTAAGCAATGCTCTTTAGGAATATGATTAACACAAAATGATTCAGCAGGAAGTTGTGTCACAGTACAACTAGCAACTAGCCAGGGCAGTACAAAACTATTCAGGCCAGTATCATGGGCGTCCGCAGGGAGGGGCGCTTGAATCACCATTTCCCTTCCCACAACTCTCTTGTATCCTTGGTTTGGTGCTCTTTCATATGAAAGAGATCTGGCAGAAGTGAGTGATTTTTCCTCTGAGCCGTTAACCACACCAGCAACCGTATCATCTGCACCAGGCCCAGGCGATATGTCTGTTTCCCTCCCTCTCTCTCTCTCTCTCTCTCTCTCTCTCTCTCTCTCTCTGTCTCACTCTTTCTGTCTCCCTTTGTCTCCCTCTACCTCGCTGTCTCTCTCTCTCTGTCTCCCTCCCTCACCCTCCCTCTGGCTCCCTCCCTCTCTATCTCTCCTTCTGTCTTCCTCTCTCTCTGTCTCTGCCTCTATCTGTCTTTCGGTCCCAGCCTGCTGTAATTACCATATTGTAATTTGTCACTGGGCCACCACTGGATACACATCATATCCTATCTAAGAGTCAGATAGTACCATGATCCAGCTTACCTGTACTCGCCACCGCCACTGTCTCCTGCCTCACAGTCTGTACTTGTTCTTGGTCCGACTCCTCCCCAGATTGACCCTCGGACTCCGAGTCAATGATGACCACATCCGAGCTGGCCCCGCCACCAGATGTTCCACCTACAAAATAGATTTAAGAATGTTAGATTACACCACTCCACTAGTATTTGGACTATGAATGAAAAAATGTGAAAACAACTGAAAAAGTAATTGACTGTCTACTGTAGTCTAAAGTAAATGTCCCTCCTTCCAGGGAAAGCTGTTGTCTTGCTTAATTTTTTTGTCACAATTGTTGAATGCTTGCTTAATTTTTTAACACACATTATTTTTCTCTGAACAGACAGAAACTGGACTTCTAATGACAAGAGAGGAACATCAACTTGAAACCAGGTGAAAGCTCGGCTCGACCACAAGAAATGTGTACCATTCCAGAACTCATCAAATCAGCACCAAGCACTTTTCCATTTCCAACTAACTTTATTTTAATATATGTGTTTACTTAAACTTTTAATAAAGCTTTTAAACTTGAATTGACTCTGTAGTTTTTCCTCTAGAGAGTCCGGACTAGAGTGACTGAGCGAAAAGTTTTGCAATTTTTGGAAGGAGGAATCTGTGCTGCTGACACTACCAGGTTTATTTATACAGTGTGCCAAACACGCCCCTCTGAAATATTATTACTCTGGTCTTTGGTGTCCATAGTTCGGTTTGTGGAGAATTGTCCCTGCAACAGTAGGATTATTGATTTTGCTCCTATCTAAACACTATTTCAAAACAATTAAATTAGGATCGCTTGGACAACAATAGGTCCTCTATATTTAAAAGAAAACTTACTGGGGCCAGCAAAGGAGCACTCGCCGCCCTGGCCTGCATCCTCCTCCTTTGGAGCCACTGCTGCAGCAGATTTGCCCCTGGGCGGACCTAACGTACAACATGAAAGAAATAACAGAAAACATTGATGATTGCTGCTTGCCGATGTCCTTGTCAACCAAATCAAACATTTAGAAAGAACAAGAACCTACTATTTCATCCAAAAAGAGGGCTACAAAGGAAGGACTGCACCTGAGCCTCTACTCTAGGGGCAGATTTACAAGCCCCTTGCAGCGCTTCTGCTCCATTCTTGCGTCAATTTTGTGACGCAGCGCCACAAGAGAGGCGCCATGGTGTGGCGTATATTAACACCCACCCCCCACTCCCCCCCTGCGTGGGAACGCACCCATTGAGGCGCAGGCCCAGGCATTCACGTGGCGCATCTCCTTAGATGCATCACGTTGTGCATGACTCGCAGGGATGCGCCACGTTTACGTCGCTGTGCATCAGGTAAGGCAGTGTAAACGTGGAACAAGGGGCTTGTAAATCTGCCCCTTTGTGTCTAGCATTACGCAGTTCTGTAACATACACTCATACTCAGCCCAATTAAATGAACACAAAATAGATAACAAATAAGCAGTGGCACCGGCACAGAGAAGGAGAACAGTGCACATGAAATGCACAGAAGATTTTGAAATATTAATGAAAAAATTGCTACTACTACTCACCAAGACCGGGGACCTCCACTCCCAGCACGTCTAGCAGGTCACGCTCTCGGTCAAGGATGTCGGTCCAGCGGTGGGTGACCTGATTGTAGGTGCGCTGGACCCCCGTGATCTTAAAAAGGGCCCGGCACACCTGCGCCCACCGCTTCCGTCGCTCCTGGCTGTTGGTGTAACCAGCAGCAATCCTGCCGCCTGCCGCGATGGTCCTGGGGAGACGGCGCTGCACGTAAAAAACAAGTGCGCCCACCTCCTCAGGGCTGAAAATCTCCCGAGGCACCACCATTTCCGCCCTCAATCGACCACACGGGAGCCGGGCACGGGCTGCGGTGCCCGTCTTGGGCAGCTTCACAGCTGTCTTGACCATGTTCTTGTTCTGGGCAGGTGTGAGCAGTAAAGAAGAGACAAAATGAAAAAAAATAAGAGTAGGGAAGAAGGAAAGTAAAAGTTTAAAAAAGTAGTTCAAAAGTAAACAAAAATAGCCTAAAACACAAAAATATAGATCTAGAAAAATACAGGGATAGAAAATAAGTTAAATAGATCAAAAAAATAGTAAAACAAGCAAAGGATGGCAGAGATATAGAGAGGATAGAAACACCATACCCAGACACATAGGAATGAATGAAAAACAAGATGGCGGCCCGATCACGCGCGAGTAAGTAAGTTCGCACGCGATTTCTCTCGCGAACTCGTGCGAACTTGTATTCGCAAGGCGCGAGTCGGGCGAGATTACACTTAGCGGGCGGAAACGGAAATACGTCACGCAAACAAAATGGCGGCGCCCATACTCAACCTTGAGGTAACTCGCACGAGTTCGCGGCTTCCACGGGCGAGTTCGCACTACGACGCGCCCCGCGAATAGGGCGAAATTACCGAAAAACGAGTTTTGCAAAAGCAAAACGAACGAGCAGGTGCAAAAGTTCGAGCTATTCATTTGTAACCATTTACCTGTAGTGCTTCCTGAAGGGGCCCTCCAGAATCCGGTTGCCTACTTGCAACTATTGTGTGACCCTGCTCTATCAGTCACAGAATAGTTACAAGTATGCCATTGCATCCTGTTAAAAAAAATTATTTACTTTGCATTTGCAACAAAAAGGAAAGGGAGCAGACAAGCAGGTGCCAGCCTTCATTAATGTCAGTTGGGGCAGGGCAGGTGTTGTTGTTTGCAAAACTTAAGGCACTTAGCAGGTGTTTGTTCACTCAGTGGTCAATCAGAGGGTGTTGTGATGACACTGAGGGTGGCATGGGTGTGCCAGCCAGAGGGTGGCATGGGTGAACCAGAGTGCCAGTGTTGACAGAGGATGGCAGTGCTTTGCTTTGCCCCAATAATGTACACTGGTGAACTAGAGGGTGATGTGATGACACAGAGGGTGACATGGGTGAGCCAGAGGGTGGCATGGGTGACCAAAGAGAGTGCCAGTGGTGACAGAGAGTGGCAGTGATGAAGAAAGCTTAGCAAACAGACTGGGCACGTACAAACAACAAGTTCGCTAAACTGGCGACCCGACAAGTAAGTTCGCAATTTGCGAAATAGTACAAAACCCTCGCGAACTTGCAGAAACCCGTGCGAACACACACACCCCCAAAAAATCCGCTAATCCGCGAGAATTCGCGGATTTCGCGTATTTTCGCAATCCGCGAATACGCAAATCCGCAAATTCGCGGATCGCGAATCCGCAAAATCCGCCCATGCTTAGTATAAAGTCAGGTTTGATGTCAAGAATTCTATATGCAAATGAGGTTGGAAAGTTGGTGACAAAGTTTTGTTGAAAAAAACAACAACAAAAAACAGGAATATTGACGAAACACCGTCCAAGTTCATGGGACCTTTTATTATTTATGGGGTGAGAAACAATTTTGTGATATTAGTCTCTGGAGATGTATGGAGTATGTCTTGTTTGATGAAATCTGAAGAAAAATCTGGCCCACAAGACAATATTTCAGAGGCAGATGACCCAGTCATCACTCTGGGCAGCGGTTGGGCGCGAGCCACTAAGAGACCAAGGGTAAAACCCACTTGGCACAAGGATGATGTGACTGGCTGAGATTTGGTTCTCAGTAATATAGCAATATTTGTGCTTGTTTTTTGGGCGGGGGGACTTTTTTGTTTTGTGAACCCGCTTTGGAGGGTCTTCTGTGATTTGAACTTATAAGAACACCATGTTAAGCATTTCATATGTTTGTTCCCTTCTCTTCAGCGGCTGCGCCTCGGCTATGGCAGAGAAGCATCGCCCCACTGCCCTCTAAGCACTTTAAAAAGGAACAATAAAATGCTAATAATGCAATGTTATTATTATTTTATTGTTCCGTCCTGGCTTAGGTGGGGGCAGGCGGGGATGACCGGAGCAGGGGGAGGAGTGATAGTCACTCTGTAATTGCGCATGACGGTTTAGCCGGCCGTGACTGTCATGCACACTTTGCATGTTCTCCACATGTTGTATTGCACAGCCTGGGTGCAGAACATGTACAGCCACCGGCCACTGTTTTTGAACCACAACCTCAGACCAATCACAACGCTGCTGTCATGAAGCATCGTGATTGGTAAGGGGAGCCTGTGTGCTTCCTGCTTTGTGGAAGGTGGACAGACGACGAAGGAAAGACGACGGCAGTACTCAGGTAAGTGTTTTTTTTTCATTCCGCTTACCCCACCCCACTACCCGTGATTGTTAGCAGCCACCACTGCTTCTATATGTTTTTTAATAACACTAGCATGCATGTTCAATAATGTGAACAAATAACAAACAAGAACTACATGTCCCATGAGTCTAAGTCAAATAACAACCAAGCCTCGATCATGTATTTGGGAGAGGTGTGGCACAGTGGCCAGGGCGGCTGACTCCGGAGTGCAGGGCTCATGGTTCGATCCCCAGCGCTGGAGGCGGATCAGCTCAGCATCATGTGACTCTGGGCAATAGCTCCCTTAATCTCCACAAAAGCCCTTAGGGGTAATTAGTTTGAGCTTTAGAAATACCGGGAATTAGGGCAACAATGGGGTTGCACGTAGAGTCCATGTGATGACACTGTGGCCATTTTTACCTCTTTCTCCTCATCTGACTGATGTTACTCAAGGGCGTGGACTATGGAGCACTACATAAAATAAACTCTACATGAGGTACAGTAAAATGCATATATATATTATCACAAGGTGGACATTACGGTTACCTATTAATATGACTCGACTGTAGAGTACACTTCAACAAAAAAGAGAGCCCTCCACGTTGACATGAGCTTGATTTTTTCAGATATTCAGGGACGGACCGGGCACCAATGGATGCTTCGGTGGAATGCATCAAAGGGACGATACTGACTAGGTCTGGGCGGTAAATTCCGTTCCGCTCGTGGAATTTGGGTAATTTTGAGTGCCGCGGAGAACGCAAAATTGCCCATAATTCTGCATTCCGCGACTCTGTGAATTTTTTACTTGTTCGCCTTTCTCAAAATGCGTGTTCGCAAGATATTTGCCCCCAAGCATGCAAACAGCAATTGCGAACAGGAAAAAAGCATCGCGAACAAGCAATTCCGCATGTTCACGGAATTTCTGCGTGTTTGCAGAGATTTTTTAGCATTTCGCTGAGATTTGCGTAACGCGATTACGCAAATTCCGCCCACCCCTAATACTGACTGTGATGCACAGGTTGTGTTCCCACTGCACGAGGTACACACTTGTGCTGGACGTAACTTGTGTAACTCTGTGCAGCATAATGACCCAAAAATGTGCTGAATTACAATAGAAGGGTAATTCTGCATTTAGTGCTATTTTCTTATTGGAAATAGACAACAGGATGCATTTTGCGCTAGGAAATTGCTCTAATTTTAAGAGAACATGAATAGAAGCGCGAACAACCGCGCGCACTCGCTAAATGTGCACTTGGGGCAGGATTTATCCCCAACGAACTGCTGGTATTTAGTGTTAGTTTCTTAGCGCAAAACACACCCCCACGCCTAAAATGGACGCAAGGACTCATCTGCGCAAGACAAGAGCGCTGAATGCAAGAGAATGTGAACAGCAACAGGAGCAGCGCCTCCCATGCGCTAAACGTGCTCTCGTTATAGAATTTTGGGGCATATTACCAATAAGTAGCGATAATTATCGCTAAATAGGCTTAGCGATGATTTTTTATCGCTGCCTATCTCTGGATATGTTAGCGGAGAAAACATGCTATTAGCAGCGTTTTTCTCCATTGTGCTGAAATATCCAGCAATAGCGGCGAAATGCGTGAATATCGCTGAGAATACAGCGATATTCACGCATTAGCGATGAAATGCTCTTAGCTATGTTATCCACTTCTTGGGTAACATGGCTAAGAACTGGTCTGAGCAGGCGTTAGTTTTTGGCGATAGCGGGAATATTTCCATCGCTACACCTGCCTTGCTAATAGGCGAGAGCGACGTTAGTGACTGCTTTCAGTCGCTAACAGGTTCGGTACGCCCACTTTGCATGTCATTAGCGATAAATATCGCTGACATGCAAAGCGGGCCCCAAACCGCTCGCTATCACCTAAAAGCTGTCGCTAACATCAGTTAGCGACATCTTGCTAATAGATCGATAGAATTATCGCCGCTTAGCAACCGGCGATAATTGCCTATCGCCACCCTTGGTAATATGCCCCTTTGTCCCCCAAATTGCTCTTAATTATGCCAGCGGGTGCAATCGCCTTATTATCGGTAAGTCCACATAAAAGAGTACTGTAGAATTATAGAAGATACAGCGGTCATTCAGTCTTAATCCAAATTTCGCCCAAGCCTCATGTGCAAAGCGCTCTGATCACTCGTTCATGGAAAGAAATGTACTCGCATGATTGTATGCATGGAAGCGCCTTGAGGCTGCCAGCGTATGATGCATGGATTTGCTCCTGACGCTGGCATGTTGTGCCCACCTGAGAGGTATAAGAACATCTGCGGGGTGACCGACTCATCTCCGCAGGGAACCCTCATAAGAGGGCGGACCCCTTAGTGCCACAAGATGGCAAGCACGGCAGCCCTGTGAGTCAGCTGCTCCTTCAGCGAAGGCGCGTCACTTCCGGCCGGGTGGGGGGTGGTACAGAAGTACATAAGGCTTCCCCCTCCCTCTAGGCGGCCTCTTTGACCTCCTCTCCCTCGATGTTTGGTTGTGCCCAGGAATCGCTTGGAACAAGGTGAGCTTCTATGGTACCCCCTTCGTGCATGGGGGTCGGAGTTGGGCCGGGCGGCCTGCATAGTAGCGGGCCGCTAAAGCTGGGGCTTGCTGGCAATCAATGTTTCGGTGTTTAATAATTATTACTCTGATTGTTTGGTATACTTGCGGTTCGGGGGTGGTGATCTGGGCACTGTGGAACGTGTTCCCCCTTCGGTTTTTGACACGGGGATGGTTGATTTTTGTGGTCGCTGGCCGTGTATGGAAGGTTTGGCCAATGGTTTCAAGCTAGCGTCTACGGCTGTGATCGCAGGTTTGTTACTGGGAGGGTTATTCACAGCCTCGTTTTCCTGGTCATCCCAGTGTGGGCCTTCGTCGGCCTCGGGGAGGGGGGGAGTTGTTGCTGGTGCGGCGGGCTGGTGGCCCGCCCGTGTTTTTACTCCCTCCTTGCTACTGTGTCCCGGAGCCGGGATGGGGAGGTGATGCGGGCTTCCTCGCGGCTGCACCTCTATTGGCTTAGGCCGGTTCCCCCCCTGCTCCCAGGACACCCTCTAGGAGTGCTCCGAGAGAGACATGCATGTGGGTGCTTGCTGCGGGTTTAGGTGAGGCCCGAAGAAAATGGCACCCACGCGGGCAGCCATCTTCTCTCCTCGGGTCCGAGCAGACGTGGGAGTGTAGGGATGTATTTGTTGTCGCCGGTTTACCCGAGCCCGGAGTATCTCTTTTGGCGCGGTGTTTGACAACTAGCTGTGCTAGGCTTGTTTCGTAGTGTAGCGACTTTAGGGACGTTCGTTCATAGCGGCAGAGGTGCATCGCGCATGCGGGAAAATGTCGCCCAGGTGCGGCCATCTTGTTTTCCTACCCTTCTTTCTCCGGGACATTTCTCCGGGCCATTTTTCCAGCATAGTGGTGTGTTGTCTCGCCTCTGACTATTGACGCCTAACTTTCGGTGTTATCTTTGCAGGCGAGCGATGGGCACGGCCGCCATCGTTGAGGCACATGCTTGCTTTGGATATATTTAGGCTTTATGGTTTTGTTTAGGGCATTTTTTTACCGATAGTCGTCTGAGCGCTCCACAATAGGAACAGTATTGAAACTTGAGGAGCATGTCCATCATACGGACGTTATGTTCTTTGGGTAAAAGTGACTGTGGTGAGAATGCGAATATCATGAGGTAGCAATCAGGGCATAGGAGGAATAGTGACTAGGGTGCAGGCTACACGATATTGTAGTTCTTTCCGAGGTAGTTTCTGCTTTGCTGCTAGTCACCCAGGCGCAAGAACAAACATTACGTAGGCAATGCTGGCACCTGTGCAAGTTTCATTGGTATTTATGGGTTCGATGTAACACTCCGGTGCCGGTGCTCCTGTCATGCGCTGTCTTAGGGGAATGGGCGTACGAGGCGGCGGATATTCTATCCTCCTCGGCTGCCGCTCGCCTCTGGCCTGGTTGCCTGCGGCCACCACACGGGTGGGGCGCTAGGGGCATTGTGGTCAGTCCTATAGGCCCCCGGGCATGGTTTCCCTTGTAGGGGGAAGGAGGTGCCTTTTTCACGTTTTTTTCGTGTTCTCTGGGAGAGAGTGGCCCTCAGCGGAGTGCACCTAGGGTGGACAGGCTTATCGTCTCGCACCTGCTACGGGGAACTGCATATCAGTTTAGTGCCTGCAATCTTTTTCCGGCCAGTCAGTGCTGTCCTTCTATCACTTTTGTCTCATTACCATTATTGGTAAGGTTATAGGGCAAAATGCTGGACAATGCATAAACGAAATAAATTGTGATATGCTGGGCTAACATGTGTGTACTTACAGGAGGTGATTACCTTATTTACTTCAATGGAGGACTGGCCAAAGGAGTGCCGGGCTGGGGATTTATGACGTCAAAGCTAAAGGAACAAGGTGAACAAAAGACCCAGTGGAAAGAGGGAAAAAACGTTATTGACAAATATCTTTTAAATTACAGGAGTCAAAGCAAAACAGCTGGTGCAGCAGACGACCAACATTGTCCTTCCAGCAGAAAATAGAGTTTTGTAGAAGCAGGTATATGGCTGGGAAGGTGTCTAGAGGGAGACAAAGGGGGGTGGTTGGCCCGCTACGAGGGCGATGGAACCGGCAAAGGGTAAGCCGGGAGGAGCGTCACGATCAAGTGTACCTACTAATGTTAATTATTTCCTTCCTAGCCCACTTTCACCCTCGCTCGCAGAGGTTCATCCGCATCGAGGGCATTTTCCGTTAACGTCCCTTTCCTTTCAGTGCTATATAAGTATGTAGGGGAATGTGGGGCACGAGTCCCCTCGGGAGCGTTGGACGGTCAGAGCAGCCGCTGTCCTGTAATTTTATCATGTGGCTGATCCTACTTTTTATCCCCAGATCCCGTGAGGGACAGCAGAAGCGAGTATGGACAGCCAGGGTTCCCCCCTCTTTTTCCGGAGACTACTCAAGCGGAGGTCTCATTGCCGGGTACTTCCCAGGACGCACAGAGGGCAGACTTCATCGAAATGGCAAAGCTTAAAGGCCTTGCTTGGGCTCAGAGTGTGATGCATGCCCATGAGCCAGATGACTCTGGATTTGTGGGCGAGTCGCCACCTTCGGAACTGCCGAACAGCGCCGATGCCGCCCCTTCCAGACCCAAGCGGATCTGCAAGCCCACTGTTAGGGATTTCCCGCAGGAACCTCTGCCACCACCCCGAAGCAAACCTGTGGCGACCCCCCGGGAAGTCACCTCGCAGGTGTCTGCTGTCCCGCCACCGATTCCGGTCTTCACTAGGGACAGGCCGGCTGGCCAAGGTAATTTCGCAACTAGAGACTACCTTGCAAAAATGATGGATACTTTGTACGCTTTCATGGGACGTTTCCAAGTAGGGTCTGCAGTTGCAGGCCCATCTCAAGGGAGGGCGACTATCATTGATAATGTGAGTCCTGCTCCAGCAGCGTCCATGGTGTGGTCCTCAGGTTAGCCGAACAGTCAGGGTGGAGCATTTCAGGTAGCGAGCACTCCTCCTTTGGTTCCCAGCCCACTCCTGACTCCATTAAACAATAGCGCAGGGGTCCTTCCTGCCGTTAGCCCGTTGCCCATCTCCCTGCCCTCCATAGTTCCTGCTGTTTCCACCGCCCGCTCCTTTCCGGGCGTTGCTCGTTGGCCTGGCAAGTGCCGCAGTCCGCCAAAGAGGGGATATGGAATCGGGAGTTCTTAGATATCTTCACACTTCTTATGTTGGTACAGGAGGGCATGGACGCTAGGAAGATAGGGGCTAAGGAAGACGACAAAAAGGTCAACTACCAGCCATGGCCTGAAAATAACATTGCTAACTGGTTAGAAGCATTCTCCATATTAGCGTCTGTTACTATGGAGAAATTCCCCGAACAGGGCCCTGGGCTTGTCCAGTACTCCAGGATTATCCGCAATGAGGCAATGAAATGAGGAGACAATGGTTGGATCAATTATGACAGAGAATTTAGAAGGAAAATGAGGCAATGCCCAGAGATGAACTGGGATCAAAAAGAAGTCCCGCTCTGGATGGAGCACATGGGTGTGCGTGATCAGACACCTGCTGGCGCTCAAGTTAGTCTCCCTGGGGGGCAGTCTTCCCTTGGCGGGTCCTTTCAGTTCCGGGGTAGGGGCAAGCATGCCTTTCGCGGATGCCGTAGAGGGAGTGGACACAGAGGGGGCTTCAAGAGATCCCCCCAGGGACATGCCGTCTATTTAACAACGGGTCATGCTCTTGGGGTAAGACCTGCAAATTCCTGCATGCGTGTCACACCTGTGGGGGACCCCAACCGCAACCTTTTGCCACACGAAACAAAGCCTGCAACCAGCAGAGAGAGGGGGGCAGCAAAATTGAGTCGGTCAGCAAGCCTCCAGCGCTGTCTCCCCTTCCCCGCTTTCCCGTCCCGCCCCTGCGCAGTTTAGGGTGCTCCTTTCCTCCTGCTTTTTCCCCAGTACTCCCCCACCCCCTCCAATGCAAGCTCCTGTAGGTGTGTCTCCAGTTATCCTAGACAACATTACACCCTTGTTTAGGCGCTATCCCTTAGGGGCAGACAACCGTTTGCTGTTGTTTGGTTTTTATGAAGGCTTCAAGATCCCTTTTACAGGTGCCCTGGGGAGGAAGGATGCAGACAACCTCAGATCTGCAAAAGAACAGCCAGAAGTGGTGAGGGTGAAAGTGGAGAAGGGGAGAGCTTTGGGCAGAGTCGGGGGACCATTCCTGCTTCCCCCGCTAGAATACTTTGTCGTATCTCCCCTGGGGGTAGTGCCCAAGAAAGAACCAGGTGCCTTCAGACTCATACATCACCTCTCCTACCCAAAAGGGACTTCGGTCAACGATGGTTTAGAGGCGGGATCATGCTCTGTGTCATATTGTACGCTGGACGTAGCATTGGACCTTGTCAGGCAGGCGGGCAGAGGGGCCTGGTTAGCCAAAGCAGACATTGAATCGGCTTTCCAGTTACTACCAGTTCACCCGAGCAGCTATCACCTACTGGGTTTCAAGCTGGACGGAAAGTTCTACTATGACAAATGCATGCCCATGGGTTGCGCTGTGTCCTGTGCGTATTTCGAAGCTTTCAGTTGTTTCCTGCAATGGGCACTCCAAGACACGTACGGTGTGGAAGGGGTGACGCATTACCTGGATGACTTCTTGTTCATCGGGAGCGACGGGACACAGCTTTGTTCTCAGGCATTGTCAGACTTCGTACTTCTTACGGAACACCTGGGGGTCCCCCTCGCCCCTGGTAAGACAGTGGGGCCGGCGCAAATTTTGACTTTCCTGGGAATAGAGATTAACACTGTTGCAGGGGAGTCTAGATTACCAGCAGAGAAAGTGGGCGACCTGGCGAACAAAATTCTAGCTCTAGCTGGATTTCAGAGGGCCTCCCTTGAGTGCATTCAAGACATCTTAGGTCTCCTCTACTTTGCTGCTAGAATCATCCCAGCAGGGAGGGTGTTTGCCAGGAGACTCGCTAGGGCCACTGCCAGTATCACCAAAAAGCACCACATGGTGAAGCTGAGCAAAGGCATTCAGCCTGACCTGGCCATGTGGGCTGAGTTCCTGGGCAATTTCAATGGGGCAGTGATTTGGAGGGTTCCCTGGGCTGGCAGCCCCGATCTTGCCCTCTACACTGATTTGTCTGGTAAGCACGGTTTTGGCGCCATCTTGGACAGGGACTGGTGCGCTCAGAAATGGCCCAACGCCTGGCTTAAGAAAAAGGTTACAGCTAAAATCACTGTCCTAGAGCTATTTCCCATTGTTGTGTCTTTCCACTTATGGCCTGCAATACTGTCAGCCAAAAGGGTCCTGCTTTTGGTTGGACAACTTGGCAGTAGTGCAAGCCATAAACTCCCATTCTGCCAGTTGCCCCTTGGGCCTCCTGCATGAGCTGGTGCGAACTTGCCTGTACAACAATGTCGAATGCAGGGCGCGCCACATTCAAGGTACTAAGAACATTGCGGCTGACTCTCTCTCTCGTTTTCAGTGGCAACGGTTTCGAAAAGCTTGGCCGAGAGCGAGAGAGGAAGCCACCCCCTTCCCGGCACATCTCTGGTTCTTGTTGAAGTGGTAAAACAAATGAGGGCCCTGGGGGAGCTGTCGTTGGCACCAAAGACTAACAAGAGATACAGGGCATGCGTGGAAAAATTTTGTGCCACAGTTGGGGCGTGGGAGGAAATTGGGGCATCCTTAGAGATGAGAGTGCAGTCTTTCATCCTGTGGGCTAAAGACAACAAGAAGAGCCTCTCGTGGAAAGCAGGCCACCTAGTAGCCATCAGCCACCACACCAAGCTAAAGGGACAGACTGACCCTACCAAGACCTTTGTAATTAGGGCAGCGCTAAAAGGGTGGTCTAGAAGTGAACCCAAGGCACCTGACCACAGATCGCCCATCGACTTCCATACTCTGCAAGGCATGATCAATTGGCTGCCCCAGGCCACCACCTCAGAGTTCGAGGCAGCACTGTTTGCCACCACTTTCAGCTTGGCTTTCTTTGGTGCGTTCAGGATATGCGAGTTGATGGCTAGATCTAAGAACGACACGAATGGTGTGGCACTGCAGTTGCATGATGTGTCATTGATAGGCGATGCACTCAAGATCACGCTGCGACAATCTAAAACTGACCAGCGGGGGAGAGGTAAAGTGTTTTGGTTACAGGGCCTAGGAGGGAACAAGTTTTGCCCAGTCAGTTTAGTGGTTGCCTATCTTGCTGCACGCCCGGCAGTGGACGGGTATCTCCTCATACATGCAGATGGCACCCCTCTTTCCAAATATCAAGTGGAACACGTCATGCAGGCATGTTTAGTGTTGTCGGGTGTATCTACCCGGGCAAGCGCTTTTCCGCATAGGCGCAGCCACCACAGCATTTTCCGAAGGCTTACATATAGAAGGCATCAAGCAAGTGGGGAGATGGCATTCAAATTGTTACAAGAGGTACATTCGACCATGAGAGCAATATCAATGATTCAGTTCAAACAGCAGAATTTTAGGAGTTGTTTAAAGGGAGTTATGAGCAGTAATTTTAAGCCAACATGGCCGCTAGCCATAAAGTAATTGAGCTGCCAGTTCAAGGACCCCGGTCCCGCAACAGTGTGTTGTGTTATGTATCGATTTACAGTGTGGTTTTAATGTGTGTTTAATAAAAGTAGTTTCATACACCACTTCTCTTTATTTACCAGGAACAACTGTCTGGCTGTTGGGCCACGAGGGTGTCTCCAAGTTGGCTCAGTGGGCCGAAAGCAGGAAGTGGAAACATGGGTTTTTCAAAACTCAATTTGTATGGCGCGGATTCAATGGCTTGCGTTGGAATGGGGTGTTGGGCACATTGCAACAAGAATTACAGGGGAGCCTCCATCCTCCAGACGTGCTAGTGTTACACCTTGGAGGGAACGACCTACCAGTACTGGGCAAAAGGTTTCTGCTGAGGGACATGAAGGTGAACATGAGCAAGATAGGTAACTTGTTAGGGAGCTGTGAGCTGTGGTGGTCAGAGATCACGCCGCGCCTGGTGTGGCACGGGGCACGCTCTGGGCAAGCATTAGAGGTCGCGCGCAGGAGAGTTAACTGCGCCATGCGTAAATTCTCCGAGCAGATGGGATTTGGCTTTATTAGATATGGGGAACTTCACGCCAAATCCACGGGATGCTTAGATGAGGAAGGAGTTCACCTCTCCAGGGTAGGCATGGATTTGTTCCTGTTAGACCAGAGCTTTCCAAACTCTGTGTCCGGACACAGTAGTGTGTCGCCTGCAAGTGGTGGGTGTGTCGCAGGATGAGGCACTTAACACACAACTGCTAATTAGGAGGCATTCCTTTCAAAGAGTGTCTCGGAGTCAGCCACAGCAGCGACTAGGGGGGGCGGGAGATTCACAACAAAGTCCCATTAACAATTAAATGGTCCTTTAAAGACCTGCGTGCCGGGGTGAGGTGCCAGAGGGTGACAGGCAGAGGGAGGGAGACAGTGAGATAGAGGGAGGAAGACAGGGAGAGAGAGGAAAACAGAGAGAGGGAGACAGAGACAGGGAGGGAGACAGAGGGACGGATACAGAGGTATTGAAACAGAGGGAAGGGTACAGAGAGAAGGATAAAGAGGGTGACAGAGAGGGAGACAGAGAGAGGGAGATAGAGGGAGGGAGACAGACAGAGGGAGGGAGGGAGATAGAGAGAGAGGGAGATAGAGGGAGATAGAGAGAGGGAGAGAGAGAGAGGGAGATGGAGAGAGAGAGGGAGATGGGGAGAGAGAGAGGGAGATGGAGAGGGAGAGAGAGGGAGATCGATAGAGAGAGGGAAATCGATAGAGAGAGGGAAATCGATAGAGGGAGATAGAGAGAGAGAGAGGGAGATAGAGAGAGAGAGAGAGAGAGAGAGAGGGAGAGGGAGAGGGAGGGAGATGGAAAGAGAGAGGAATATGGAAAGAGAGAGGGAGATGGAGAGGGAGATGGAGACGGAGATGGAGAGAGAGAGGGAGATGGAGGGAGAAAGGGAGATGGAGAGAAAGAGGGAGATGAAGAGAGAGAGGGAGATGGAGAGGGAGAGGGAGATGGAGAGGGAGAGAGGGAAATCGATAGAGGGAGGGAGATGGACAGGGAGGGAGATGGAGAGGGAGGGAGATGGAGAGGGAGGGAGATAGAGAGGGGAGGAGATAGAGAGGGAGATAGAGAGAGAGGGAGGGAGGGAGACAGAGGGAGGGAGACAGAGGGAGGGAGAGAGAGGTAGAGAAAGGGAGAGAGATAGAGAGGGAGGGAGGGAGACAGAGAGAGGGAGGGAGACACAGACAGACAGAGATGCAGATAGAGACGGGGCAGACAGAGACCTGGACAGACAGAGATGCAGACAGAGACAGGGACAGACAGAGATGCAGACAGAGGGAGACAGACAGAGGGAGACAGACAGAGGGAGACAGACAGACAGAGGGAGACAGACAGAGGGAGACAGACAGAGGGAGACAGGCAGAGACAGACAGAGACAGACTGACAGAGACAGACTGACAGAGAGAGACAGATAGACAGAGACAGACAGACAGAGACAGAAAGACAGAGAGACAGAGAGAGGGAGACAGGCACAGACAGCAGACAGACAGACACACAGAGACAGACACAGACAGACAGACAGAGGGAGAGAGAGGGATGGAGACAGAGGGAGAGAGAAGGATGGAGACAGAGGAAGCGAGACAGACCGAGAGAGACAGAGGGAGGTAGACAGACAGAGGAAGAAAGACAGACAGAGGGAGAGAGAGTGAGTGAGGGAGGGAGAGGGGGAGGGAGACAGTTACAGTAAGAGAGAGGGAGACCAACAGAGTGAGTGAGTGAGAACCCCCCGCCCCCAGCATCACCCTTGGGTAGTTTGGGCTCGCTACGCTACGATCGCTCGCTACACTGCCTTACTGTGTCCCAAAATGATGCACCTCCAAAAAGTGTGTCCCCAACATAAAAAGTTTGGAAAGCTGTGTGTTAGACCTTCAGGAAGCTTTGGTAGCAGCAGGATGCAAGTAAGGAAGTGAGCTCAGGTGGGGGGCCCTGGCTGCGACGGTCGCCACAACCATGGCTGTGGCAGAGTTACAGGACGATCCAGAGGCAGAAAAGTACTCAGGAGGACCCTATTCAGAAGCACAAAGGGTGCTGAGGCCTAATATCCCCGGGAGATCTGTACGGTGGACCCTGGGGTACGATGGCGCCCCGTTATCCTACGGGCGGTTGGAAACCTGGACAACCGGGGGTCGCTTGAACGCTCCGCCCCTCATAGGGGGGGTGTGAGCAAGAGGGTGGTCCAATGGATCACCGGATATGGGAGGGGCTATCCTCTCACCACAACCGCTAAGCACCGTCTGGCCAAGTCCGCAGTGCTACTTGGCCCATCAGGTGGCAAGCTGCGAGGGGCGGCTTGCCTTTGGATCGTCTGTAAGATAACCCACCATGTTTTGGCATAAGTTATGCTAATAAACCTGCAGCTACATTTTCCCATCAACAAGTTGTCTTGTCTGTTTATTTATGGGATATACATTTGTTATGGGGGCTGGTGTGCGGGCCGATATTGGCACTATGAGCGGCCTCTTCGCCCGTCCGACTCCCACCCCTCCCAGCCCCTCACCCCACCCCTTTGTAATCGTTTGCTAAATAAATGCAATGAAATCTAAGTACTTCCCGAAGCCGGGCCCAGGCGAGGAAGCGACAGCAGCAGATTGTGACAAAGCGGCAGCGTTTCCCCCTCCAGACACAAACACATAATTATCACCCACAACATGAAATATTATAGCTGGATTATGAGAGGAATGAATATTCGAGGATTGCGGGCGGGCGCCACCGCCTCCACGCGCGCTTCCAATGGACTTTCTATGGCAATTTGTTATTTTTATCATTTAATAAGTTTGAGTAAAATGAGGTGCTTGTTAACATTAAATTGATCTACAAACAGAGTTGGCCTTCATTTGCGAGATGTTATTTCTCGGGAGTGAAGCGTCGGGGAGAGGGGGGGGCTGCCTTCAGGGAGCAGCAGCAGGCTCGGCTGCCCCTGCTTTTAAAACCATAGATGCATCATTGCATCTCTAGCAATGTGTCGCCTCCCAGGACTAAATGAACATTGAGACCAATCGAGGCCAGGGAGCATACAATGTGTACCTTGTATGTGGTAGGTCTACCCTATTTGTATACAATTTTGTCTAAAAAAGAATCCGAGGTAGAGAGCAATGGAGTGATTTGCCTAGGATCACTAGGTCTGTTCTCGTGGGGAAGCCAGGATTATGTACTCCTGGATGTATGACGTTACAACGCATACTTTTACAACGCCTACCTTTACAACGCATTTTTTACACCGCAACATCCATTACAACGCACACCATTACAACGCATGCCATTACAACGAATTCTTTGAAACTACCTTTACAACGCATTCCACTACAACGCATACTACATTTACAACGCATACCATTACAACGCATTACATTACATTGCATATAAGGTAAGTGTTGGATAGTGTAGAGGTAAAAATTACCATTCTAACTCCAGGGGGTGCAACAGTAGGGTAAGTGTTGGATAGTGTAGGGGTAAAAATTACTATTCTAACTCCAGGGGGTGCAACAGTAGGGTAAGTGTTGGATGGTAAGTTATGCGTTGTAATGGTATGCGTTGTAATGACTGAGTTGTAATGGCATGCGTTGTAGTGGTGTGCGTTGTAGTGTCATGCGTTGTAATGACTGCGTTGTAAATGCATGCGTTGTAATGGATTTTGCGTTGTAAAAGTTTCGTTGTAATGGTAGTGCGTTGTAAAAGTTGCGTTGTAAAGGATGTTCCCCTGTACTCATTTATTGAGGTGTTCTGTAGAGTGCTGCCCGAGCCCTGCCAGTTACTTCCTTGTCCTTCTCTATGCCCACATTTTGATCCTATCAGGTAATATGAAAAATACTCTTTCACTTGAAAAACGGGTACGGAAGTCCCTCCCCGGGCTTATTTACAAGAGGCCTGCGCCACCAGAGCATCACTCGGGTGGTGCAGGCCTCTCCGTCATATCTACGAGATGACGTAAACCCGCCCTGCAAGCCATTGCATAGCCTCTTAGATATGGAGTAAGGCAAGGCAGTGCAAACCACTGCATTGCCTTAATCTGGGTCTAGAAGGCATCCAATGGGCTTACGTGGTGTTCCCACGCAAAACCCAAGGATTTTGATGATGCCCCAGATTTACAAAATCACGTAAGCCTGATGCAGCTCCAAAACCTTACGCCTCCCAGAGCAGGCACTGCAATGCGGTGCAATTTTTTCACGAGGGGTGTGCAAGCATATGGGGGAAAAACAAAAAAAAGTCTTTGTCTATTGTGCAAGATATCAGGAAAGACAAGGTCCCAGTATACATGATACTCCGGCCGTAAAGACAACTCATGACAAATGATACTGCACATATTGTGTCCTGGAACGTGAATGGCCTTAGAGTAAAAAAAAGGGGAAATAATATTTTGAAGTATTTAAAATTAGTGAACAGTGAAGTTATAATCCTCCAAGAGACACACCTCTTGAATTTAGAATGGGATACGATTATGAGGCATCAAAGTGGGTCGATAGCTACGTCTGTGCCAACCAAACCTGCTGCATCAAAGGTGTGGCAATTCTGTGAAAAAAATCTGCAAAAGCAACAATTATAGAAGCTTCTGCAGATCCGAAGGGAAGACGGGCAATAGTCAAAGTAAAATTGGATGGGAAATAAGATATTGTGGCAGGATACTACAGAACAAGTGTAGATGACCCAGCTCCACTTCAGGCTCTATACTCTCAGCCAATAGAAGGGTCAGCCCCAATATTCATGGGAGGAGGCTTCAGCCATTTACTAGATCTTAAGGAGGAGAGATCTTCCCCAGGCAAAGGCTCAAATCTCTTAAAAATGAGGACATGGCTGAATAGGTATATAGAAGATTTGGGTTTTGTAAATGTGTGGAAGACAAAAGGAGATGTAAGAAACAGGATCACTTATAGAAACAAAAAATATGGTCATGCATCGAGGATCGACTTCTTCCTGATAGGTAAAATCTTAAGTAACAGCGTTGATAAAGTGGAACATGCACTGCCCACCTTTCAAATAACTCTCCTGTTTTCATAACAATAAAAATAGGAAAAATCCAGGAAGGAGCCTGATGGACTTTAGACCGTACACTCCTTCTAGAGCAGCAGGTGATTGATAACTTAAAAGTTATAATGGAAGAATACTTTGAAATCAGTACCGTATTTTCCAGCGTATAAGACGAGTTTTTAACCCTTTAAAATGTTCTTGAAAGTCGGGGGATGTCTTATACGCCGGGTGCCAAATCAAACAACGCTCCACCTCAGTGCCGACTTTGACATTGGAGCTGAAATCATTCACCCTCAGCAAACATCAGAGCCTGCGCTTCAACAGGAGTTACCGTACCGTAGATTCTAAAATCCTATTCAACTAAGTGGTTTATGCATCCTATTCCTTAATTCAGTTATAGCCTGCTTTTCTAATTGATTAATTTATTTCCCAGTGAAGCAGCAGGGGCAAGCTGTATCCTTGCTTTATGAGCCAACGACACAACTCATACACCACCTCCACTTTGACTGTTCCATTCTACAGAATATATGGTACCGGGTACACTATAGACACCAAGATGGGGCACCAAGAGGACTATGCCCATATTCAAAATATATAGGTACAAGGCAGTTCTTTACACTTCATGTCACGGAGGAGGGCTAGAATCACTAATAAGCCCAAAATAAATTCGCAAAATGGCTATGCAGATTGGTTGAAGATGTGGTGACTGCGTTGGAAAAGGGGTAGTCTTAAATGGCGAGTATAGCACAAACCCTACATTTTAACAAGAAAAGTAGGGGGGTCGTCTTATACGCCCAGTCGTCTTATACGCCGGAAAATACGGTACTAAGAAAGACACCCCTATACAGCCAGTCTGGGATGCATATAAAGCTGTAATTAGGGGTACTCTTAATGGTTTGGCCACAACTAGAAACAAGAACACCTGATACAAAATCTGGCAGCCACTATCTCTATAATTTTGAAATCAGGAAAACATTCTCTGAAATGAGAGTCATATAGGCCTTCATCTCGTTCAAATAACGGCTACAAAACTTACACACAGATCCTAGCAACAAGATTGGGACAAACTACTTGCCACCTGATCCTTGGAGAGCAGAAAGGATTTATCAAGGGACCACAGCTGCATAACCTAACCCATGAACTGAATGAAACTATAGATATAGCCACTCGAGAAAACATCCCCCTCTCAATTTTTACTTTGACCCTGCAAAGGCTTTCGACTGGGTAAATTGGCTTTTTTTGCGCAAAGTAATAAATCAGTACGGATTAAGAGAAACCTTCTTAAAGGCAGTAACAATATATATGAAACTCCAATGGCAAAAATACTGGTAAATGGTAATCTAAAAAAAGAAATACAAATTAGAAGAGGTACTCTCTAAGGATGTCCATTATCACCATTACTGTTTATTTTTTATATGGAGCCCTTAGCTAACTCAATAAGAGGGGCACAAGCAGACAATTCACCTATTGTCCATTCCTGAAGCGGTCATTGATGATGCTGTGCCTGAAGTTGAAGGTATCACATTTGTAAACATCCCCCGATTGTCCACGATGGCCTGGACATTGATAGAGTATGTTTGATTCTGGCTCCTGCAGATGTGATGTTGCTGCAGGGGAACCCAGTTGCACATGTGTGCAATCCGTGGCACCCAGTATGTGGAAATCCAGCATTGGCATAGAAATCTTGCTTGTTGTCTAGCTGTTGCTGTGTCTTGGGGAAGAGGAGGTACTGGGGTGTGAGGTGGATGATGACATGCAGGACACAGAGGGTAGAAAGGCAGAAAAAGATGACTGTGATATTGCTGCCACTCTGGCTGTTGTGATCTGGAATGAACCAGATGTCAACATATGGAGGGCAGCCATCAGCTTGACCTGCGGATGGATGCTGGTGGACCTGGCAGTGGTGGCTGAAGCCTTGGCACTATCTGGTTAAGCAGTTCTAACTCTCTCTTGAGTTGGTAGTATGTGATGACCTCATCCGCCTTGAGGTCAATGAGGCAAGTCAGCGTGCAAAAACATGTTCCCTTCTCCTGCGCTGACTATGTGGTGGGGTAGGGGTGGTGGTCCCTTCGCAGCTCCTAGGTGCATAATTCGCACCTCCGTGGCATAGTTGAGCTTGCCAAACTGTTTTATGTGTCTTGTCTTCATCTACCTCAGCCAATGTGTCATTTCTTATGTCTGGGTTGCGATACGCAAGAATTATGATGTATTTCAAGCTATTGTTGATGATGCGTCACACATTGCCAAAACCATAAATAACCCTGTATGGGTTTTACGCTGGATCTTACGGGGGAACGCAAACCTTGAAGTTTTAGTCTCTGCTTGGTGCAGCTGGGTCCGGCTCAGGTATTTTCCGATGCAGGTCTACCAAAACTGACGCATTTGGCCACACGCGTCGATATGTAAATATGTGGTACTACCCGAGCTGCCATCGCATCAAAATTAGTGATGCAATGGCGGCAAAAGCCTCTCATAAATAAGCCCTTTGGCGTCAGATTAGTACGTTCTTCCTGATGAGAGCTTTGTGGATATTGGCCTCCATCCAGGTTCCCGGGCAGGGACATGGTCTTTTGAGCTTCATTTGAACTTGTCTGCACAGGCAGCTTTAGAAGTGTGACAGAGTTTATGCATGCTAATTGTGTGCACTTAACAAGCACTGGAGGGTTACAAAGCTTTTCACTTTGCCTCATTTGCATGCCATTCATCACATTTTGTGACAGTTGGTGTGGCACATATCCTTATTAAGCACTAAAAACTTACTCTGCCTGGCCTGTACTTGCCAGCATTTTTCCTGAACATGAAAAAGCATCACAAATGGAAAAACTTGCAGAAAAAAATGATGGCAACGTTGGCAATATGCAGGCAAAAAGGTTTGCTTTGGGGAAACTTGAAGAGAAACATTGCAAATCTATTACCCTTCACACTCTGCTGAGCCCAGCTATAAATGGGCTCAGGGTAGGTTTCTAGAAAACACACTCCTTGCCAAGCATCCAGAAGAGGGCTGGTGAGGATGAATGGAGAGAGTACCTACTGTGGGGGAGTCTGGGTGCTTCTACACTAGGAGGAGCCCATCTCTCAGGTATCTTTAAGAAAACAAAAAAGATTTTGACTTTAGTTATCATGATTGATAGACAAGATTCTGCATGTGCCGCTTGGAGACTATTTAGAGGAGGGTGGAAGCGCTGAGTGCCCGGCCAGACGACCCCCGTTCAGACTGAGGGCAGAGGAAGGTGCGATGGTGGGAGCCGACGTGGCAACATACGCCTGAATCCCCAGGGCCCCCTGACTGCGCAGCTGTGCACGCCGGTCGGTTCGTCTCCCCCCCCTAGGTAGCAAGGGTCATCCACAGCCGACGGACTCTGCGGGGCGCTGGGCGCTCATTCCAGACGCGGTCTCCAGATCGCAGCGACACACCCCACTCCGTGACCGAGGGAAGGGGGCCAGACGGATCACACATACTCGGATTAGACTCCCTGGTGCCACGAGGGTCCGCGCACGTTCTGGCAGGCTCCGGAGCCGCGCGGTGCGACGGATCTGGACACAACACTCCGGCAACGCTACCAAACTATACACACAGCTAGCACCATCGTGATGGCTCATCAGTGACGTGCAACTGGAGACACAAGAATAGGCTACCTATCACGGAGTGGCGTGGGACGGCAGACCGCGACTGCATACTAATTGAGGTGAGCGGATAGGGCATCCGTGTGCCCGAGAGACTATATCTACCTACCTGCCATACCTGAGGAGCTGTGTCGGCAACCCGAGGGGGGCACCCGATTGACGGTACGAGCCACAATGGGGAAGAAAGATACGATCCTCAGACCCCCGAAACAGGGCACCATGGAGAGATACGCATTGCAGACCCAACCCCCTACAGCGGAATCGTCAGGGACCCGCTCTGACACGGAGCTGCTGATGGGGGCCATACAGGCGTCTAGAGAAGACATACAGGCCTCCGGAGTGCCCTGGAAACCAAAATAGGAGAAGTGGGCTCGGAGGTCACCCTCCTGCGTCAAGGTTTTTGCAATCTGACTGAAAGAGTCACCACGGTGGAAAACAGACTGGGGAAGCAGAGGACACCATCCGGTCACTGAGGTCTGACGTCACCGAACTCCGAGCATCTCACAAGCAACTACAATGGAAGGTGGACGATGCCGAAAACAGGGCCCGCCGCAACAACTTCCGTTTTGTGGGCTTTAGGGAGGGCATCGAAGGGAACAGCATGGAGGGCTTCCTACGGAACTGGCTGCAGGAGACCTTTCCCACGGCACCATTCTCCTCGTGCTTTGTGATAGAGAGGGCTCATAGGGCGCTATTAGCGAAACCCCCGGCGGGTGCGAGGCCGAGGCCAGTTATCGCCCGCTTCCTGAACTTTGCAGACCGTGACTTGATCCTCAGGGAAGCCAGGAGACTAGGGGAGATAAGGATGGACAATGCCCCTATAATGATCTTCCCGGATTACAGCCAGGAGGTCCAGCGACTGAGACGTTCCTTCGACTCGGTGAAGGTGAAGCTACGAGACCTCCGAATCCAATACATGCTGCTGTTCCCAGCAAAGTTGAAGGTCATGTTTGACGGGAAAAACAATTTCTTCATGTGCCCGGAGGAGGCATGGCAGTGGCTGGAGGAGCGTCCCATGCCCCGTAAACCTGACGCTCGAGAACGTGGGACTGACAAGCAACTCTCAGCCTCGGCCACGGAGTGGGAGCAACCAAAATCACAACGAACGAGGAATGCAAGGGGCGTCAAGAGAGTGAACACAACACCGCATCCAGCAAAAAACGCAACAACGAGACGAAAAAACAACTCTGCCTCTATTGACACTGGACAGCTCTCAGGATCACGCTTCCACTCTCTGGCTGGGAAAGACAGATCCGAGGGGGAGGAGGAACCTGAAGGAGGGCCGTCGAATGGTGAGGAAAACGAAGAACAGATCATGCACCTGCTGGTACTGGCCATCAATGAGATGGAACAAGAGCCGACGCCGGAGGAGGGGGCCTCGCCTGAAGACTTCCAAGACTCGAACTCCTGAGACCGCACTTTTTGGACATTGGAGAGGCGGCTTTGAGCGGAGTGACACGCAAGTTGACACACCCCAGTTTCATTTGTTTTTTGTTTGACCTTTCTGATTGTACTGTTTAAGGGGCTTTATTCAATAATGTCCCTGCTCTTCTAGGCACCGAGAATATTGTGGGCAGTACGGTTCAGAATTTAAGGATAGGCTAATTGGGGGATTGTTCTTTCAGGGGGGGCGACAGACCTTTACCACCCAAAAGTCCTGTAGGTGCCTGGCTGGGCAGATGGGATGGAAGGGGGGAAAGGGTGGGGACGGAGAAGGCTGGGAAGGGGAGTTTTTGAGCAGTTCAGTTGGGGAGAAGTTGAGTAGGGGGAGGGGGGGCACTCATGTACACACAGTCACACACTTCAGTACTCCATGGTACACTCATACACCAGAGTTCATCCACGACAATCGATTGATGCTTATGAATGGCGGGTGATAACGACATATTAAGTAGAGACCAAAAGGGATTCAGTATCCTATCTTAGAATGTCAACGGGCTTGGTAATAAGATCAAGAGGGGACTAGTGAACTCATACATTAAACGGCAGAGCCCAGACATAACCCTGCTCCAGGAAACCCATCTCAAAGGGACTAACTGCGCCTTCTTAGCCAGGGGCCGCCACAAAGTACTGGCGCATGCGAGGTATACTACTGACTCCAGAGGGGTAGCTATCATAATAAAGAAGATCACCCCGTTCTGTATCACCCGCTCATGGATAGACCCAATGGGGACCTACGTGGGGGTCAAGGGGACGTGGAATAGGCGGACATGCACGATTATATCGGTGTACGCTCCACCGAAGCTTCAGGCGAACACCCTCAGACGAGTAGCTGACATACTTTCGGACACTGCAGACACCATTCAAATACTAGGGGGAGACTTCAACGACGTCATGGATTTGGGGCAGGATCGGACGGGATCCGCGTCAGGGGGGGGCCCGGACCCCCCTGTCCCAACTGATCGCCAATAGAGGGCTGACAGATGTCTAGAGATGGTTGCACCCCACTCAGCAGGCCTATTCCTATTACTCGGGAGCGCATAAGGTGTTCTCGAGACTGGACTACCTATTTATTTCTAGACAATACTTGACAGCAGCTGACACTGCGGACTATACAGTGAGGGGGATCTCCGACCACTCCCCATTAATGGTGAGAATGGGATTGGAAAGGAGTACGAATAGGGCCTCATGGCGCCTGACTGCATGGGACCTACAAAAGGCAACTGTTCTGCGGGGTTTAAGGGCGGATGTCACAGTTTATATTGAAGAAAATGAGGGGACGGTTGACTCTAGGGTGACCCTGTGTGAGGCACTCAAGCCGGTCCTGTGAGACAGGATACAGAACAGGCTGGCGGAGGAACGCAGAAAGCTCCATTCAGAGGTAATGGCTGTAGAGGCGAATATTCTGGATATAGAGAGGGACTATCAGACTTCTAGGAGCCCTGAGACTCTTAGGAGACTTCTTGACCGTCAGAAACATTATAGAGAACTAGTGACCGGAGAGGCCAAAACCCAGGCCCTGGCCACCCTTCATCGCCTCTATGATGTAGGGGATAAGTCGGGCAAACTACTGGCATGACTAAGTAAGAAGGAGCGTGCAGCCAGGTGGGTGGAGCAAATACGAGACTCAGAGGGGACACTGATCAGGTCTGACGATAGCATTGCTGAAGCATTTGCAACACACTATGAACTCTTCTACACAGCTAGGGATCTAGGGACACGCGAGGTTGCTCTGCAATATTTGGATACGGTGGACCTGCCGACCCTGTCTCTGGAAGCCCTTAACGCGCTGGAGGCCGACATCACCTTAGACGACATCACTGGCGCCATTGCCAAGTTGCGACTGGGCAAAACGCCGGGGCCCAATGGCTTCCCGGCCAAGTTTTTCAAATGCACAGCTGATCTTCTGGGTCGCCACTTGAAAGGACTCTTTGAAGGGGCGCTGCAGGAAGGGAGACTTCCCCCTGACCTTGCAGCAGCGACAATCATCCCTATACATAAAGAGGGCAAACCACGGGAGGACTGCGAGTCCTATCGCCCCATTTCCCTCCTTAACACAGAGGTGAAACTTCTGGGGACCATCCTGGCACAGCGACTCCGGTCAGTGATACCGGATCTTGTGCACGTGGACCAGACGTTTTTTTTTTTGCCGGACAGGGCCACCAGATTGAACCTCCGACGCTCCCACAACTGGCTTCAGGAAGTACAGGGTCGGGGGGAACCACATTGGTTTCTTTCACTCAACGCCGAGAAGTCCTTTGACGCCGTTCATTGGCCGTTTCTCGAGGGAATTCTACAGAAGTTCGGCTTTGGACCCAAGTACCAGAAATGGGTGCAGCTCTTGTACACCGAACCTAGGGCCAGAGTGAGAGTGAATGGGAGTGTGTCACGGGAATTCCAGATTCAGAGGGGTACCCGACAGGGATGCCCATTGTCCCCCCTCCTCTTTGCGCTCACCATTGAGGCACTGGCGGCTAGGATCTGCCAAAATGTGGACATCAGAGGTTTTAGAAGGGCTGAGAGGGACTCTGCAGAAGAGAAAATTTCGCTATACGCGGATGTTATCCTGCTGTATATTACGAACCCGGAGACCACTATCCCAGCATTGTTCCAAGAACTGGAGAGCTACGGTAGGCACGCGGGTTACAGAATCAATTGGCACAAATCGATCCTTTATGACCCTAGGGGACTGGGAGATTGGGTGACACTCCCTGGGCAATTGCAGACAACGATAGAGGGATTCCAGTACCTCGGAATCTTTATAACTCTCGACAGAACACTGTCGTTCCGGCGCAATTTGGAACGCATTATCTTGAACTCCATCGCGGATATGGACCGATGGAGCCAGCTCCCACTCACACTTCTAGGTCGAGCGGCCATGTATAAGATGATTATCCTACCCAAGTACCTCTATGCTCTACAGAACGAGTACTACCCACACCCAGTGAAGGTGCTCTCCAGAATACACGCAGATTTGAGGGCTTTCCTCTGGCTTGGTAAACAGCCCAGGGTGGCGCTCACTACTCTACAAAGACACCAATACAGCGGGGGAATCTCTCTCCCGAGTTTAGAAGCTTACTATTTGGCTGAACATATAGCCCCGATTAACGACTGGTTGCACGCCCCGGCTGAGCATCCCACCTATGCCCTTGAAAGACACAAACTATCATCACAAAACTTACAATACTATCTGTATGGGGGCACTAGACGAGAGCAGCTTCTCCCGGCAATGGTCATTACCCTACTCTTGTGGAACAAAGCTACTAAACGCACGGTATGGGAGAAGACGCCCACACGGCAGACGCCGATCTGGCACTGCAAGTGGTTGACTGAATTGAATAAACTGAAAGGCTTTCAAAGATGGGAAGACATAGGCATCTCCACTATAGGGGACATCATTGCTAAAGGGGCCCTGAAATCCTTCGTAACACTACAGTCGGACTTTGGCTTGCACCGTTCACAGTTCTTTAAATACGCGCAACTGCGGCATGTCTGGTGGGCCCAAAACATCCCATTAACTGAGCTCCCTGAATATGCACCCTTGGAGGGACGACTGCTGCAGGAACAGATCCCGGGGAAAGCGGTCTCACTCACATATAAAACTCTAACAAACAACATGCTGGGCGACCTGGCTAAACTGAGACGGTCCTGGGAAGCAGAGCTGGGAGACATGGACGACTTGGACTGGGACAGAATTTTAATGCACCCCAGAGATGTGGCAATTAAGTCGAGGCTACGCCTTATCCAATTTAATGTGCTCCACAGAACTTACTATGATAGGGTGCGCCTCTGTAGGATGAGGAAAACGGATGATAAGAGATGCCTTAGATGTAAGGTAGAGGATGGTGACTTTTACCACCTTATTAGGAAATGCGTTTCGATTCAACACTACTGGACCCACATCTTTAGGGAACTGGTTGAGGTATTGGGGATCTCTCTCCGGCCGGAGCCCAGACTGGCACTACTGGGTATGACTAATGATGTGGAACTAGCGAGACCCCTGCTGACCTTCCTGGTATTGGCCCTCGTAGTGGGGAAGCGAGATACAGCGAAATACTGGGGCGTGCCGGAACCACCGGATATAGAGGAATGGAGGAGAGGGCTGGACCTATACATGGCTGCCGAGAGAGTGACTTACAGGGCCAGGGGGTGCCCGAAGAAGTTCCATAGGGTCTGGGCCAGGTAGAGGCACTACCATGGATTGGATGGGGGGTTGTGAGGGGGATAGTTTCAGTATCAGAAAACACATTCCTATGAGTACACCCGGGTTGACTTTATATAGGATGTTACTGGATACTTGCACAATGATGTTATTGATATCGAGCCGGTTTGTAACGCCATCTGCTAGATATGTATGGCTCTGGGAGGGGTGGGTGGACGATCTGGGTGTGTGCGAAGTTATTTACGTGATTGGGATGTTGTGTTATAATAAAATGCAAATAAAAATATTAAAAAAAAAAAAAGATTCTGCGTGTGCCAATCTGAGCTGGCAAATTCACCAGCTCATATTGGCTCTACCAATTTCCCATTCGGCGATGTATCAAACTGGCATAAATCAATGAACTCCTTGTGTCCAACCAAAAGAGTATAGCTGACTAAGATCATACTAGTGCGCATGTCATTGTAACAAAGTTTAGACTGTGTTCACCTGTTTCAAGGCAGCCATCTTGGATTGTCAATGCACCAGCAAAACCTCACTGTGCATGTGTTGGGTGTGCACTGTAGCCTAGCGCTGTTGCCACTTTATATATATAGTTACAACCTACTTTCTATCAAAAAGGTGATTTTCAGTTACCTATATCTTTGGCGCAGGTTGATGAATCTTTATGAAAAAACATTTGCACAGTAATTGAGACGCTATTTAGCAAGACTTGGGATGGTTCGTCAAGCAGGTACCGAGCAAAAAAAGGGGGTCCCAAAATGCATTTTCCCCATGTTCAATCCCATAATACCTTTCAACAAGCCTACAGCCCGAACTGCTGAACCGAATGAAATCGGATTTGGCAGGAAGCTAGATCTTAATACACGGACCATGCTTTTTGTGATATGGTGTAAATCTATTCAGTAGTTTTGGAGATATTGAGGGGAAAACAAATTTGTATATCTGGTGAGGAGGATAATTCATGGATCTCCACGTGCATTATCCATAAATCTGGAGGTGAAAGGATGGCCCAGATATGCAGGCTGCAGCTTGAAAGAGCAGTTGTGGCTGCCATTTTGTTTTCTCGCATAGGCTCGGTGTGGGGAAAATACACAGATAGAAGGGAGAAGGATACAGGTATCCTGACCCCAAAGGATACATAGAGGGGTGCATTGTTTTTTATTGCCGCAATTTACTATCTGTGGATCCTCTGCACACTTTGGCCCCAGCAGAAAAAACCTATTGAAATTCACTGATAAAACCAAAGGTTACAGGGTCGTTATAGATACGCTGACTTCTTACCCAAACAAAACTATAGAAATTTAGCAGTTATAGTAATACTTATAGGTATACTTATCTGAGGAAATTATAACTCATGCCATTAAGTAACTCAAGGCAACGAGTCATAGTTTCTTAACATAAGTATAACTATTATTATAACTGCTGAATTGCTATGGTTTCTATTGAGTGAAAAGTCACTGTAACTATAACGACCCTGTAATCTGTAGTTTTATCAGTGAGCACACTTTCACACACACACACATACATATATGCTCACTTTGCAGCATTCCTTAACAGGGGGGTTGAACTTGATTGAGTTCCTTTCCGCTATGATCTGAGGCACAAAATAATTACTAAAGGGAACTGGATTCAGGTGAGAATTTGACTAAACATCATGAGATGCTCATAATAGATATGTAACTGAGGTTATCAGATTAAAGGAGATTTTATGTTCTACCAAACAGTTCAGTCCCTTATAACTGGGAAGAATCAGTGGTGAAATGAATTACAATTTATAGAAAACTGTGGAATCTTCATTAGAGTGATATTGTAAGTATGGACTTACTTTAGAAATAATGCTTAAGATAATTCTCTCAAATACTTAAACATAGTCGGAAACATTCTTTGTTCATTACAGAGAAGCATACATATGTTGAAATAACAGACTGAAGTTTGAATTCAAGTGGCAAAATTTGGCTCATAGAACCATTAAAAGTAATGAGAGGTAATACGGTTGCTCTACTTAGCTCTATATTTTAATACTATTGATGGATAGAAGGAAATGACCAAGAGACCCATGTGAAGATTCCTGGGTTCAGAATAATCAGATAATGGGAAACCCTAGAAGATGTTTAGTACTTATGTAGAATGCCTGTATAAATATAATGGTAAATATATCAAATTAGACCATACATGTTCCAAAAATTGGTGTAAAAATATAAATGAAAATGTTATCGATGATACATGTTGTATTTAGGTTGAACAACTATACTTGAATACATAGGAAACAGTGGTTGTAGCAGTATTTTCAGCCCATTATGGTTTGAATAAAACAATGTTAGAAATGTTTTATTTTTAGGACATAGGAAATTTCAATATGTAGCACTATTGTTCTACAATAGGGTATGAATTATTATATATGAAACACTGATTGGTGATTTTTATGTTTAATGGCCCTGAAGAAGCGCTAGGTATCTAGCCATGAGTATTTTGTTTATGTCTGTGCTCAAATTACGTATAAATACTGTTTAAAATGGCGCTCCCCAGTTGACAAAGGCTGTAGAGGACAGCCGCAACACGTTCTGAACGGTGTAACCCGATTGAATGAATATAATTTCTTGCATCCCAGAGTGCCGTGTCTTTCTGAGAGGGGAAAGGAGTTGTGTTGATTTAAAAAAGTGCTGCGGTAGTGCTTCAAAATGTGCACCACCAGTGTTTTGGCAGCCAGCCGTATTAACCGCAAACCAGGAGTAGCATTGTGTAAGTCGAATGGCCCCCAAAAAAATGGATATGATGGAGTTGTGGAAGAAGGTTGGCAGGGTCGAGGGGGTCGGCTGGAGAGCCCTTGTGAGCTCCTGGTGTAGCCACTCTTCCTCGAAAGCCTGCACCCGTCACTAGAGTGTCATTGACTTTCGGAGCTGGACACCGTGGCATTTGCCAAAAAGGTGGGGGATGAAAGGTGCGAGTTTAGGCGATTGGAGCACTGGAATTGAGCATTGAATAGCAGTTAGCAGCTTTGAACTAGGTAACTCGCGATAATGATGAACGCATTGATCATGGCAACAGAAATTGATGATTTTATAGCCTTCATTAAAATGGAGGTAATATTTGGTTGATTCTTACAATGACCAAACTACGTAGGAGAAGGAAATAAGAATGAGGGAGTTGTGTCACACGGATCAAAAAATGTGCGTTTTCCACAGGGATTTTGGACATGACTATATCCCGAACTGCTGGGCGTAATTACACAAAATTAGAGGTAATTCTTGGTGCAAAAAGAGCCCTTTTTGTTTTGGAGTAAATCTATTTGGTTTTTGTGGAGCTATTGAAGGAAAAACAAAATTGTAAACCTAGGGACGACCCCCAGTGGATCCCCAGTAGTGGATCAGCGAATTCATGGATCACCCGCAGCGTCATGATTGGCTGACCACAACCTGCTGGTTGTGGCCGCCAATTTAAGTATCGGGGACTGGTCCCGGGATCTTAAAATGTATCTTCAAAATGATTAAAGGGGTCAGGTTAGAGGTAACTGACCCCATGGGTGTGTTAGAGGAGTGTCAGAGAGACCTGTGTTGGGGACGAAATTGAGTTATATCATTTTTTGCCACTTCGAGAATCCACAGATCCCCCGCTAGGCTCAGCATGGCCCCCCGTATAAATCCACAACAGAGTCGCAAATTGTGACACACATTAAAGAAAAAACACGTTCAGACTCACTCAGACACCCACACAGGTACTCTCACACCCATTTAGAGACCCACAAAACCACTCACTCACCCACTCACAGACCCATACAGCCACTTACAAACCCACTCACACCCACATAGCCACTCATACACCCACTCCCCGACCTGTACAGACTCTCACACACCACTCTCAAAGGTTACAGTTAGGAAATACAATTTTAAAATCCTTTGAAGTTAACTAAAAAAACAAAGGTTACAGGGACGTTAGAGTTAGGAAATCAAAAGATTTAAAGTTGAAATTCACCGAAAGACAATGGTTACAGGGGCGTTATAGTTAGGAAATAGAATTACAAACTTCTTAGAAATTCACTGAAAAAACAAAGGTTACAGGGACGTTATAGTTAGGCTCAGATTATAAATGCACAAAACCATAGAAATTCAGCTGTTATATTTACCTCTGCTAACTATAACTTATGCCCCTACAATCCACTGTTGATGACTTCACATATTATATAATTCATGACATGGTCAGTGATATCACTGATGATATCTCAAATTACATTACTGATTACATCACTCATGACATCCTCCAGTGATTGTGAGTATTTTCTAAACGTTTATGAGTGTTAAACATATATACTAAGGTACTACAAAATTTAAATTAGTATACTTTGTGTACTATTAATGAGTGATACTATTTCTAACATATATTGTGTGACTGTGTGTATCTGTGAGTAAGGGGGTTTATGAGTGGGTGTATGGGTGTTTTCCTACTTCCTGTGAGGTGGCAAAAGAATTTCCCAGGTGATCGAAAATATGAACTCCAATGTTGCTGCAATCTAAAAGATTAAGAACATTTCTTTTCCTTAAACAGTCCCTGCGTCTTTTTTTAAAATTCATAACAGGGCTAGCAAGTTCCTTCTCAGGGCATTTGTAAGGCAGTGGGCTTTTGTACTCTCTCAGCATGGTAATGTTTATGAAAAAGACTGCAAAGGACGGCAATTGAGGCACCACATGCAAGTGCTGAAGGATGACCCACTTCAAGAGAAGCAACTGAAAGATATTCATTTTGCTTCTCAGTCCCTTTGAGTACAGCAGAGCACTATGTGCCTTATTTCACTGCTTTACTAATTTATTAAAATCTCAAATCAACACTTAGGATGTGTAAGGTCAATAAATCGCCACTATTGAAGCCAATTGTGTCAAGAGGACACTTTCTTCAATCAAACAATCAATCAGTAGAGCTTGCTACTTACCCGTGAGGGTCTCAAGGCGCTGAGGGGAGGGGGTGCTGCTACTGCTCGTAGAGCCAGGTCTTGAGGAGTCTTCTGAAGGCAAGTAGGTCTTGGGTCTGCCGTATGTGGGTGGGGAGGGTGTTCCAGGTCTTGGCGGCGAGGTAGGAGAAGGAACTGCCACCGGAGGTCGTTCGTTGGATGCGGGGGTCAGTGGGCGAGGGCGAGTCTTGCAGAGTGGAGCTGGTGGGTGGGGGTGTGGAAGCTGAGTCTGCTGTTATGGTAGGCTGGTCCGGCGTTGTGGAGTGCTTTGTGTTCATGGGTGAGGAGTTTGAAGGTGATCCTCTTGTCTACGGGGAGCCAGTGTAGGTCTCTCAGGTGGGGGTGATGTGGCTGCGCAGGGGACATTGACGATCAGTCGGGCGGAGGCGTTTTGGATGCATTGTAGTCATCATAGATGTTTGGCTGGGATTCCTGTGTACAGTGCGTTGCCGTAGTCTAGTCTGCTGCTGACGAGGGCCTGTGTCACCGTTCTTCTTGTTTCGGTCGGGATCCACTTGTAGATCCTGCGAAGCATGTGGAGGGTGTTGTAGCAGGAGGAGGAGACAGCACTGATCTGCTTAGCCATGGAGAGGGAGGAGTCGAGGATTAATCCTAGGTTGCGTGAATGGTCGGTGGGTGTTGACGCTGTTCCCAGTATGGTCGGCCACCAGGAGTTGTCCCAGGCTGAGGGGTTGGGTCCGAGGATGAGTACCTCCGTCCTGTCCGAGTTCAGCTTCAGTCGGCTGCTCCTTATCCAGTCGACGATGGCCTTCATTCCCTCGTGGAGGTTGGTTTTGGCGGTGTGAGGGTCCTTGGTGAGGAAGAGGATGAGCTGGGTGTCGTCGGTGTAGGAGATGATGTTGAGGTCGTGCTGGAAGGCCACTTGTGCGAGGGGGGCCATGTAGATGTTGAACAGCGTCCGGCTGAGGGATGAGCCCTGGGGGAAGCCGCAGATGATGTCGGTGGCTTCGGTTCGGAAGGGTGGGATGCGGACGCTCTGGGTTCTGCCAGTGAGGAAGTATGTGGTCCAGTCAAGGGCCTTCTCTTGGATTCTGGCTTCTAGGAGGCGTGTCTTTAGAGTGCGATGGCAGACCGTGTCAAAGGCGGCCGACAGGTCCAGAAGGATGAGGGCTGATGTTTCGCCGTTGTCTAGTTGGCACCTGATGTCGTCTGTGGCGGCGATGAGGGCTGTCTCGGTGCTGTGGTTTCGTCTGAATCCGGACTGGGAGGGGTCCAAGATGCTGTTGTCTTCCAGGTGGCGGACCAGTTGCCTGTTAACGATTTTCTCGATGACCTTTGTCGGGAACGGGAGCAGGGAGATGGGCCAGAAGTTCTTGAGGTCCATGGGGTCCGCCTTGGGCTTCTTGAGGAGGGCGTTGATTTCGGCGTGCTTCCAGCTTTCCGGGAATGTCGCTGTTACTGAAGGAGATGTTGATGACCTTCCGTAGTTGGGATGCGATGGCTGCGTCTGCTTTGTTGAATACCTGGTGTGGGCACGGGTATGACGGAGATCCTGAGTGGATGGAGTTCATGACCTTGCGTGTCTCGTCGACGTTGACGTTGGACCAGGAGGTCAGGCGGATGGCGCTGGTGGTGTTTGCAGGGGAGGTGGAGTCTGGCGCAGTCGGGCGGTTGTGGTGTTGACGCTGTCGTGGATGTCAGTGATCTTGCGGTGGAAGAAGATGGCTAGTGAGTCGCACAGTTCTTGTGAGGGCGGGATGTCGTTGGTGTTGGCGCTGGGGTTGGAGAGTTCCTTTACGATGTTGAAGAGCTCTTTGCTGTCGTGTGCGTTGTTGTCCAAGCGGTCTTTGAAGGAGGATCTCTTGGCTAATCTGATGGTGATGTCTGCGAGTGGCGTCCTTGTGGGCTGCGTGGTTGTGCGGTGTGCGTTTCTTCAATTAAGAATCCACCTTCCTATTAGAAGGATCTGTCAAAATGGCATCCTCTTTCATCAAATGTCTGTCCTCCAACCAACCTGAAAGAGAATTAACCAGAATAGAGTTGGGGAGTTTTGTTTCCATGGAAAACAGGGGATAAAAATGGTTTTATCTGGATCCTTCCATTCTGATAATACCCCTTATAGAACATAAGGCTGAATAGGTAAACCCCACTGAGGAGAGCACTGAAACTGCCTCATCACAGTTAGTTTCAGAAGAAGTGCAAGCCTCCAGATCAGAAACACTTCACTCTCTCTAGCATGGATCAGGATAATACAAAAAAAAATGGTTTCCTTTATATTTGCCCCTCTGCTTTTTTGGAGAGGTTTCAACATCATCATTCTGCTGAATCAGTAATTAGAATTTTGTTTATCTTCAGTAACCTCTTTGGAGATAAAAACATACATACACACGTAGCAATGGTCTCAATCACAAGGCACCTCAAAGTATCTTCCTCAGATTCCATGGCACAAGGGAGCTTCTTTTTTCTAGCTGGAGAGCGAGACCCTAAGTCAGAAGATACAGAGAACAATTTCTCCAAAGGCCTCTTTTTTCTGCAGTGTTTTCCATTGTCGGTTTCAGGATTCACAAAAAAACTAAAGACCAATTTCAGTTTTCTCACTGATCATGCAATACCACTTACCGGGGAAAGAGTGTTCTTATATTGAAAGTTGACATCCCGCACCAGGGTCTTTTCAATATGAAGGGATAAGCATGTGTGTATCCATCAGCATGACAGTTGTCTACTCTGTGCATACCCAGAAAACACTCCACCTTAGAACCATTCCTTAAATCATATTGGTGTTTGATTCCTTCACCAGTAGAAGGTTGACACCAAGAGGAATCATTTAAATTGACATTTATCTCATTGCAACAGATATTGTCATAATAAAGTTTAGTATCTTCTTTCTCTTATAATTGCTCCAGAAACTCATAAGTAGAACATTTGAAGTCCACCCTACTGCCCCTAAGCTCAGCAAGAGAAGAGCTCAGGATGCAATGAAGAAGATAGAGGTCCAAGCATTCCTGAACTCCTCGTCTCCAACAGAGAGGGAAACAACCTTTACAACGCAACTTTTACAACGCACTACCATTACAACGAAACTTTTACAACGCAACATCCATTACATCGCATGCCATTACAACGCAACCATTACAACGCATGACACTACAACGCATACCACTACAACGCATGTCATTACAACGCATACCATTACAACGCATACCATTAAAACGCATAGTAACCTTACAATATCCAACACTTACCCTACTGTTGCACCCCCTGGAGTTAGAATAGTAATTTTTACCCCTACACTATCCAACACTTACCTTACCCTACTGTTGCACCCCCCTGGAGTTAGAATAGTAATTTTTACCCCTGCACTATCCAATACTTACCATACATGCAATGTAATGTTATGCGTTGTAATGGTATGCGTTGTAAAGGTAGTATGAGTTGTAATGGAATGCGTTGTAAAGGTAGTTTTCAAAAATTCGTTGTAATGGTATGCGTTGTAATGGAATGCGTTGTAATGAAGGTATGCGTTGTAAAAGTATGCATTGTAACATCATACATCCAACAGAGACAGAAAAAATAGTAGGTTGGTGGGAGTGACCGCCCTGTGGTGGCACACAGTTGGGTGGGTGTGGCTTGCATTCTCAGGATTTCCTGAAGTTTTCTGTCTCGTTTTGGGATTCAACTCATTAGTTACGACAGGGATGAGGACAAGTGGCATAAAATAATTGGAGATCCTTTCGCTGTATCCTTCAATACACCCTAAGTTCTGGGAGTTTACCAAAGGTGTTCAAAGTCCCTTCCTTGTTTTATAGAAGGTGCTTCCTTTTAATAAATATCTGAGGCATAGCATGGTCTGAGTTGTATCCATCTTCAGTTCCTGCAGGTGAGTTTTCAACTGTGGTGCAACCACAGGATTGGAGATTTTGCTGTACCCATGAATGTCAGAGCTTCCCCAATCATTTCTTGGTCCCTCATAGATGGAGACACATTTTTCCTTCTTTCACTCATAGTATGATAGGGAGAGAGCACATTATTTCTTGGCAAGGAATACTTTATGACTTATACCTTCCACCTAGTTGGTCTTGTTTGTTTTTTAGAGGCTTTATGTTTAGCCGAATGGCAAAGGAGCCTAATTATGGCAGCTGGCCTAGTCTTATTCCAGGGAGCCAAAAAATATGATGGGAGCATATTTCAGACTATGACCCATGCGGCCAGGCAAAACACAAGACAGCTAGCATTAGGACAAGGGGGCTGAGACTTACCTCTGTGAATAATCAATGGACACAAAATCACTGAGACAAAGCACTGTAAAACTCTACAATCTGAAAGAAACACGTAGTGATGGATTCCTTGCCTTCGAATTACCCCCAGGCATCAGACTGGATCCGGAAAGTTTTCGTCAGCAGTACCCCTGCGCGTCAGAAGGTGGTGTTGTGCGGCTCCGCGCCCGTCGTTGGCATCTTGGTCGGGGAGATGACGTCGCGGGCGCTACTTAGACGCCGCCTCGCATGCTGACGTTAATTCTTTTTTTGCGCCAGCAAGCGCAGGTTCGGAGAGAGTAGTACCCCTAGTCATTTTTTTACGCTGTTTTGGAGGCTTTTTGTCTTGATTTTTTGAGTCGATCGACTCCTGGTGTTGTAGGGATGCCCGGTTTCAAGTCGTGCGGGGAGTGTCATCAGATGATGTCGGTGATGGACCCGCACCACCTGTGCCTCTACTGCCTGGGGCGTGACCACGACCCCAAGTCGTGCCTCGACTGCCGGGCCATGGTGCTGAAGAATTTGCGGGAGCGGTCCCTAAAGTTGCTTGAAGTCTGGCAGTCAGCTCCACGCTGCTCAATATCCCGGTCCCGTGGGAGGTCAAGGGACTAATCATGGAGCCATCACCATCGTTCTTCTGGATCGAAGTCTTCGCACTTCGGGGCAGGTAAGACGAAGCACAGGAAGTCGAGGAAGCGTCATCGCTCAACGACTTCAATTCTCCCGTCGCTTGACGCGGCTGAGGGTGGTGTCTCCCCCACAGCTCCGGCGGAGCCTACGGTGTTGCCGTCGGCCTATCAGCCCTTCCCGGGTCCGTCGGCGACTCGGGCCCAGCTCCAGGAATTTCTGGCAACAATGGCTGGCCTCTTTTGGCCATCAGGCCCGCCTTCTGGTCCGCAGGTCTGACTGGGGCTCCTCGCCCTTCACTGTCGGTGGCGCCAGCTCCGGCATTGCTGTCGGCTTTGGCCCTGGCACCGCAGGGCATCCAAGGATCCAGGTCTGGATCCTGGTCAGCACCGGTTGACCTCGTTACACCTCACCGATGTCGACACCACCGGCACCACCACTGATGTCGCCCGTGGCACCGGACGCTGACGCCCCCGGTTTTCAGCCCTGACATGGAACCAACGCCGATTCCGACACCGATGGGACCTTTCTACCCCCATGTCCAGCCTCCTTATTTTCAGAGGACGGGAAGGACTGGGAGGGTCTGAGGACCCTCTCATAGCTCAGTGTGAGTATGAGCCTGACTGGGTTGCGGATCTGGGGGTGCCAGCTGTCTTAACACTTCTCCTGATCTTGGCATGCTCACTCCTCCTACCGTGGCTACGGAGGATGGTGTAAGTTCTACAGTGGTGTTGCGTAGGGCGGCTGAGGCCCTCAACCTCCAACTCCCTACCGTGGGTAGGTCACAAAACCACAAAAAGAAGATAATATGTTTGGGAATGTTACTGTACCTGGAACCGATTTGAAGTGGATTGTGAGCACAGGTTAGGATTCAATGACAGTACTGTAAAACTTCTTTTGGGTGTTCGTCGCATACAAGATGTGCAGCCTGACATGCACCTGTGAGAAAGTAAAGAGGCATCTTAGTCTAGAGGGTTAGTTAGTGGAAGTACCCTGCTTCTTACTGTAGTGGCCATTTTGGATAGCTCAAAAATAGGAGGAAATGAGACAGCTGCCTTGGTTGTGCCAAGAGTGTTAGTGGGAAAAGTTTGGGTTACATCAACAGTATAGTGATGCTTTGATTCAGAATGTGATGTACATGAGACAAATATCCTATTCTGGCAGAATGAGGCGATCAAAGTAATGTCTACTCATGGACAGGAAGGCGGTCATCTTGGACTGATAATATGATAAACTAGATATAAAGGTGCAATTCTTCTCACTTCCAGGATATTTCTTTGTTATCTCACTTGAAGAGGAAATGAGCAAAAGAAGGTGATATTACAACAATGTTCCTGATAGTAATTAACATTTAGAAGTTCCTTACATAAGTCATTTCACCACTATCATTTAACAACATGACTTCATGTTAAAGAATGTGTGCAACAAGTGAGTGTTGCTTAGGCAAATGATCACTGGGGAGTTAGTTTGCTTGGCTAGAATTTCATATACATCATATTGACAAAATGTTTACACAGTGTATATGTGCAAATATAGCAGAGTGTGCAAGCACCCCAACATTGAGCTAGTATGGTACTTTTCAAGATAGTAAAGGGCACAGAGGTATATAAGCCTTGGTATTTTGTGCAGTAAGGGGGTGTCATTTTTAGCCTGGTGAGAATAAATGTTACCTGCCCTTGTATTGTTTTGATGCTTACTCTTAATAATTATAATTAATAGGACGAGCATGTCACATATTGTGAAGACTCAGGATATGGGGGTAGCTAATGGAAATCTGGAGAACTGACAAAAGGTATAAGTTAATGCAACCTTTTCCAGTGCTGGATCAATTTGTATTGTAATGGGGAGGAGAGTTGGCAAAGTCAAACTTTGGATAGTAATCAAGAAAAAGTATCAGCGATTAGAGAGAGACATGAGTGTACAATAGCTATGGTGGGCTGCAAATAGGAAAGTTAGGAAATGGTAGTTTGGTAGATAGTGCGTCTGGACTGTACTATGTCTTCTTATTACAGCGAGTGATGCATTTCTGCCTCTTTGTTCAGTCCAATTCATACTGTGTCTAGTTGTAGAATCCGTTCTCTTGCTCATATTCTTAAACTAAGTTCCTCAGTTGTCACCCTTGAGACCTTTGGTAGCTCTTTGAGTCCCGTGAATCTGAAGGGCCTTTGGTGTTCCTGGTATTCCATAAACTCTTCTACCATAGGTAGCTTTGTGTCTGATTTATGTTTTGATAATATTGCTGGGTCTTGGTTTTCATTGGTCTACTTGTACTGCCATTGTAGAATCATTTGCTGGGACATTGTACGGCATGTAGGATGAGTGCGCTGTTACCGTGGATCCACTATTGATAGTCATCATTGGCTGTGATATTGATAGTAGTTTTGTTGTTATGCAGTTTGCCATTTGAGAAATTGTGGCAGACGAACAACCCATTAGGTATATTCAGAAAGGTTATTTGGTTTTTGTGGTTGTCTCTAAGCAAAGATAGGCAACGTTTTTGTTTCAGGATGCTGCCATTTCCAGGGTAAATAGAAATACAATCCTCTAAGGAAGAGTTGTTCTCCAAAAGTACCAGTGTTTTTTCAGGATTTGCTGATGGGATGGGGGCCATTATGGTAGTTGGTAACAAAACATAATGTCTCTTCAGAGGTTGTGTTTTTCTTTGCATGCTCTTCTCCTAGTAGTGTCATGCAATCTACTTTCTCTATATCTTGTTCTGTCTTGTCCAGTGTGGTCTTCTTATTGCTCCTTACTAAGAGACGTTGTTTGATTTCCTCCAATTTCTGTGTGTAAGTTTCCCGATTGCTGCAATTTTGGTTTGCTCCAAGAAATTCCACTTTTGGAATATTGTGAACGATACTCAAAGGAATGAATTTACAAACCAATTAATACGTTCAAATATATCACCTAAGGGTCGGCCACAAGGCTGTTGGCAGCACATACTGTAATGCAGTGCAGAAACAACCCTACTCTCTGCTCCTCCAACGCGCAAGGGTGGTCTGCAGGCCCGCATTGGGTGGGCTCCATCAAACACTGCACCAGTCCTGTGGGGTAGTTCAGAGCCATTCTCAGGTATCACCTGGAGAAACAGCACCTCATATAATGCGATCAGCTGTTTTGGTAAACTATTCTCTCAAGTTATTTCTTTCAGAACAAAGATCTGATTAAACATCCAGGTTACATACTATTAGGGATAGGTTCATTGACCTCTCCAACTATGGCAGGTATTAGCTTCTGCAGCTGCACCTTTCCTCACACGTTTCTCCTACATCTGTGAGTAATTAGAACATTGGAATGTTGGGAGCTCCATTGAAAACAATGGAGTGCTCCGGGCTTATAATGGCTGGTAGAAGCCTGGAGCTCCAACATTCCAAAGATTCTTTGTTCACAGCTCTGGCTGTGAACAAAGGCTTTGTTTTTGTTTTTTTGTTCTTTCTTGTTAGAACCTTCTGCCCTCTAGTGGCAGAATGTTCTAATAGCCTTATAGCCCTTCTTAGCTGGGCTATTCCGGCTATTAAAGTCCCTCTACCTTGTTAAAGGCCCTCGCGTTCGGCTCGGAGACTTTAACGCTGGAGAGGGCCTTTAATAGCTGGTATAGCCCTCTACGGCGGCCTATAAGACTATAGTATAGCTACACACTTTTTTTTATGACCGTTTCAGCAATAGCCGCACACAGAAACACTTCAAGCACGCGACAGACTGCACTCACACACCCCTATGGACCTAATGGCTTAGGAAACCTACCTGTCACTCATTTTCTCTTCACACTGAGATGAGCTTATCAAATTTGATTAAGTACATAACTGCGATCCTGAGGCATGACATCCACACATTCCCCATATAATTCACAGGACAAACCCACACTGTTCCATCAATGGCACTGCACAGAGTAGCAAGCTACCCCTCCACAGATGCCCTTTAATGCATCATTAAGAGTATGAAGCAGTATAAATACAGAGTGAGGCAAATTTCTGTTGACGTAGCTTATCACTCCCTTCTATAAAGTTACTGACTTTTTAGACCTTGATTCAAAGTGGTATTTTAAATTCGGATCCATGTGCAAATAGACGTTTGCACACAGATCAGAATTCTCTCATATGCATCAAGTATTAATTTTCTCCTCACATATTTCCCCAAAATAAACCTCAGGAACCATATCAATGTAAAATACTAACATTTAAATACAAAACATGCCATGATCAGTATAGTATTCACCAATTCCACATGTTACGCATTGTTCTGAGGTGGGAAGTACAGGAGAAGCTAAATATGTTACCCATTAAATACCCTACACCAGGGTAGCATCAATTACTGTAAGCACTAATTATTACCCAAATCCTACATAACAGGGAACCATGACCTTAATCTCCAAACCTGTATTTGTGCTTCTATCATTATAATATCCAAAGAGGGGCACGGCTTACCATATATTAGACCCAGGCTGGGGGCACCAAACACACCTAGTCTGCATAGGTTTTCAGCATACGTAGTACATGCTGTCAAGCACTAAACGTAAGTCTGGAAGAAAATTTAGAAGAAAGCAGACAGACTTTATGGTTGTGGATATTGCCCTTTGATGATGAAACATTGTCACATGAAGAATGTCTCAGGTATCGGAAGTGGCGGCTGGTGACATTTGAAAGTGGCAGGCGTAAAATGATTGTCCTACTGCACCAGAGCGTGTGAGCGTAGTGAGCGAGCCCGAACAACCTAAGGAGGGTTCGGGGGGGTTCTCCCCCCGAGAAAGTTTTGAAAAAACAGTGGACAAATGGTGCATTTTTAAGCAAATTTGAGAAAGCAGGAATGTTAATAAAGCAATTGTGAAAGTGCAGTTATCACATTAATAAAGAGATATCATATAACAAAGGTAGCTGCTTATTCAAGCTTTCTTTCACCCCATAGTCCAGCAGGGTCTTAATACAAGACAGATAAGAGAAAAAGCACTATGGTCCTCGACCAGGAAGACACTCATATTTCGTTGGTAAGAAGTCAAAAGAATGTTCAAATTGAGAACCTGAAATACAATACACAATCCAACAATTTAAAAGTACATTTCATCTATGTTCAACAAGCCATGTGTTACCCATGATTGGAATTGTGAATCACCAAATAAACTGAGCCACTGCAATCAAAATCAACCAAATCTGTGGCTCAAGGTTACATATTGGCAGAAACAGTATAAAACAGAAACACAGTCTAAATAACTATAAAAGTGACACATAAATATTGACCATGCAACTCAAACTCAGAAATTCCAGATCCAGTTCACTGCCAAAGTAGGACTCCCACGTGTCATTTCATGTGGGTTAAGTGCAGTCTACAATGCATGACTTGCCAAAGCAAATTAACATTCTCTCATATTTAAAAATTCATTTAGCAGACAACATTTTAAGTTACCCCAAAGAGGAACAAGACTTTACATTCCAACATTCAATGGTCTGTTCCAGTGTCTGATTATAGTAGAGATAACTGTGTACGTATGATCATACCTACATCTGTCTTACTTCCTATGTCCCTCTTTTTCTCTCTCTAGATCAACATACTCGTTATACCCCTCTCTCTATCTGCCATACTCTCTCATTCTGGCTCTGCTTAACTCCCTCTCTCTCTGTTTCACCCCCTCTCTCCCGTTCTTTCTAACAATCCATCGCTTCTCTCTCCCACACACACTCTCACTCTCATTCTGGATCTTCATCTTTCTTTCAATTTCGCTTCCCCTCTCTTGCTTTATTTATCAATCAATACTCTCTCTGATGTTATCAATTACATCCAGGTTAGTTCCATTACACACCAGGCATGATATTTTGGTTTACAGGTGCACTCTGTGTCTCTTTTCTGTTTGCTTTCCATTGACTTTATCTCCAAGTATCTGTTTTCTCTCTTTCTAGGCATGTATCTCTTTCTGTCATTTTATCTCTATCTACATCCATATTTATTTAGGGCTGTCTTTCTCTTCTTTGCACACTCTTTCACTCTCAGTGTCTGTCACTTGATTTCTCTCTGCTGTCTCTAGCAATATATTTGTTCTCTCTTAGTCCTCCGTAGTCACACTCTCTCTTTTGTCATTCGCTTCATATCCTTTATTCCGTCCTTCAGTCGGTCCTCCCTCCTTGAGGCTATCCATCCGTTCGTCTATCTGCATTAACTAGCTAGTTATTTATCTAACTATAGAAGCCACCCTCCCTCGTCTCTACCCCTTCGTCAACTATCTGTAAATCTACCCATCTCTCCCATCCCCCTACAGTCACAACCCGCCTCCCTATTCGGGTGCTTTATTTGCAAGTCTGCTTTCAAGGCTTCTAGCTCGGTGTGCCTCTATTTGCATAAACAGTTTTGCTCAAAGGATGTGTAGGAAGGATGCAGGCTTCCCCGCGCCACCAAATCTTTCTGTGCCTGCTCATAAATCCTTCTGTTCTGTGCAGGTTGCATGTTTGGGATGAATTATGCAGAGCCCATTTCTGTTATCAAAATGCAGCGCATGTGTCTGCTTGTCCCGTTGGGTAACAGCTGCAAGGGCTGACTCGGTCTGTAGCAGAGCATCAACAGTTTGGACCCCAGCTGCTCTGTTCCACGTGGGATCTGACCAGGCCCGGCCGACTCGAGTCTCCCAAAGAGGATGTAAGAGGCTCCAAATATGGATTCTCAGCTGCCTATATCATAAATTCAACAATGAATGACTCGCGGACTCGAGCCACCGCAGACAACAGCCCCGGGTACTTAACCCTCACTCCATGCACTTACTTTTCAGTGGTGGCCAGCAATACATTTGTATTGTATCCTGCTGTCTGTGTTCTTGTTAGTTTCTCCATTCTCTCTCCCCTCTGCTCTTCCCTCCTTTATGTTTCCAGCTCTCTGATTGTCACCTTTCACTGGCCTCTCCCCCCTGCTCTCTGACGGCCTCTCCTCGCTCATCGGCGCAGATCCTCTACCTCAGAAGCAGGCTCTGGGGAGAGTTGGCCTGGGCTGAGGTATGGTTAGAACAGCTCCTGACCCTATGTCAGCGCTGATTAATTGACGCATGGGCTGTGCATGATTCTTTCATGCAGTCTAAGAGATTGTTACAGCAAATCACAGATAAAGTAAACATCAGACAGCACGTACCCACAAGCACACTTCAAGTGCACTTCAATCCCGGCCGTAGCAGCCAGTGACCGCTGCAGTCAAGAGTATCAACCACTGCTCTGCACTGCAAAATTGTGCATAGGCACAATGCCACAGTGCAAGTTCAACATTCTGCGGGTGCATAACATGCAACCACACTGCACCTTTTCTTTGCATACAACTCCGGTCCAAGTGGCCCCACATACTCACAGCTACAGTCAGTCAATCTGCACTGTACACATTATACACTGACACCATCTGCACAGTGCACAGTGCACCATCTGCACAGTGCAGGCAGCATGCCTATAGAGAACTACAGTGTATTTGCCACGCACCATACACTGCTGCACTGCAGTACAGCCACCTTGCAACCCTACAGTGCAATTGCACAACACACAGCAATGCAGCACAACTAGATTGTGCAGCACAACATGAGAAAGTGCAGCACAACAAGAGACAGGGGAGTGCAATGGGGAAGGGCAGTCCAACAGGCAGGACAGATTACTAAGAGACAGGGAAGTGCAAAGACAGGGCAGGCAAACAAGATGGGTGACAGTCTAACAGCCAGTGCGGAGATGCAAGAAGCAGAGCAGTGAAAGAGGCAGGACTGAGTAACAACAGACATGGCAGTACAACAGACAGAGTAGCACAACAACAGACAGGGAAGTGCAGCAGGCAGGGAAGTGCAAAGGAACAGGGTAATGCAGGGCACATGAGGAGACAGATAAGCAGAACCAGAGAGCGGGCAGTGAAACAGCCAGGGCAACGCAGGACCTCAGAGTTCAGGGTAATGCAAAGGCAGTGCGACATGCAGGGCTGTGCGCAATAACACAGTGCAGCAGAAACACAGAGGCCAGCGCAACAGACTAGATATCGCAACAGACATGACACCACAACAACGCACGTGGCAGCGCAGATACTGACAGTTCAGGGCAACAACCAGGTGCCGCAACAATATATAGGGCAGTGCAACATACAGTGTGGCAAAATAAACGATAGGTCGATGCCACAGAAACATAAGAAGCAGGTCAACACAAGGAAAAGGGGAGTGCAAACAGAGTCAGGGCCGACTGAACACAGACAGCACACTGCAACAACCAGATCATTACAACAGTATGCAGGCTAGTGCAACAGACACAGCAGCACAACCACGGGCAGGGCATGCCAACAGACAGGACACCGCAAAAACAGATAGGGATAACAGCAATGATTCATCCCTTCTGAAATTTTGTAAACTACCAAACACATTGCATTTTACATCGTAAGCCTTTTCCATCACCTTTTTAGTAGCTGTACTTTTTCCCTTTACAGCCTCAAGAAACCTTTTCAGGGGGAGTAAATTGTGCTTCATAAAATCCCCCAAACAGCATAACAGGGAGTAGTCTCGTGCAGGACAGCTCTATCTATATTACCAATGTAAAGCTGCCATGTGCACTGTGTTGAGAGGTGTTTACAATCGGACAGGGTAATGGTACACTGCTTCTATTATTGATAGTGTATTGCAGAAAGTAGAGCATTAAAAACAGCTATGCTGCCATTCGACTAAGCAATGCCACTCGAAAGACGAAACGAAGGAATGTCGCGTAGAGGACTACTATTCCTATCAGCTGGAATCCAAGCCCTAGAATTCTGCTCTCTGCCAGTCCCACGTATGCTCTGCTGCTCAACCCAGCCCTCCGAAGCTGATGTTGTGTGCTGGTGTGCAACCATCTTTATTCACCAAATATTGATTGTGATCAAAGCTTGCCTGCAACTAAATGCTAGACACAGTTTACGGCCCCTTATGGTTGAAGGGAGCTATCATGCGCTTCGGGATTCCAGCCACAAACTAATCCCTGACAGGAGGGCGTGAACGAACACAGTTAAAAACTGCTGATCACTTATAGCTTGCTGAGAAATAAAACAGGCGCATGCATTTTAAACACTTGAATTTATTCTGGAAATATGTAAGTTTTAATTTTCACTTACCAGAGGTGCAAGCAACGATTCATGGCGCCGCTTCTTTCTGTTCACTTTAGCCCGCCCTTGTGTGATTGGTCACAGGGCAGGGTAGGGTGGGGTGGCAGCGAGGCTTGGTGAAGTGTGATTGACGTGTAGCCTTGGCCTCTGCAGAGCTGAAGCAGACAGCGTCAGGGCTTACTCTATTGGCGGGGGAGGTCCTTCAGCAGGGCATGAATGGGTTTGCCAAGCTGGTGATGTCACGAGCCTCAGGGCTTGGAGCTCACCAGCCCGGCAAATCAAGGATTGCTGGTGCATGCTCAGAGTGCATGGTTTGTGCCAGCCATAAGAATGACTTGCGAACCGCTGCCTCATGCCTGAGTCAATGTCTGCGTAGCAGACAGCCTGAGGCAGTTTGCTCGCAGAAATGATGGGGCAGATTTACAAACCCCTTGCGCCTCTTTTACTCCATCGTTGCGTCACTTTTGTGACGCAGCAGTGGCGCAAAAGATGCGTGATGGTGCGGGGTATTTACAACATGATGCATCTGGGAGATACGTCACGTTGTAAAGCCCTGCACCAGAAGTAGGCGTTCCTGCGCAGGGGGGTGGGGGGCGTTCGGGCGCAGGATCGCCACGCAAAAGTGGCTGAGTGAAATCTACAAGATTTCACTCAGTTACTTTTGACCCCATGCTGTGTCAAAACCTTGTGCCTGCTTGAAGCAGGCGTAAGGATTGACGCAGCATTGAACAGATAGGGCCCCCCAGATCATTGCTGGAGCTGCGTCACGCTTGCGACGCAAAACTCCAGCAATGCACCGCCTTTACGGCACAGATGCGTCACACATCCGTGCCGTTTTTGCCCCATGGTGCGCCGCATTGTAAATGCGACGCACCAATGGTGGCGGAGCCGCGGCGCATAATAAGTGCTGCATCCTGCTGATATGCAGGGATGCGCCATTTATTGTAAATTAGCCCCGATTTTATTTTACTTTCAGTTAGTTGAAGAATAAAAAGCACAACTAGGGGGCAGAAAAAGGAAGAGGGCATAGCCCCTCCGCCTATATAAAAACACCGCCACTGGGTGCCGGATAGTGGGTAAAATAGGTCAGAAATGCAAAGGCATTGCACTATGAAAACACAGCTTTGTGCTTCACTTGCTCCAGCGTTACAATTAGGGGTGGGAGATAAATTCTGCTCCTCTGCCAGAGTTTTGGCCACTCCACATTATGCATGTAACGTGGAGTTCCAGCCAAATTCAGCCAATTGGCGAGTGGCGGAGTTTTTTCTCACGTGCAGCTCACGATCTGAAAATTGGCAAGCGTGAGCGATATTTGGCATACCCTGGCATGATTTTATGTTGCTAAAAGAACACCTGGGGAGATTTCCTCAACGTAACGGTCGTGACATCTACTCAAACGGCAGCAAAATTAACTCGAGAAGCAGCGCCCTCTGGTGCGCCACCTGGTGCTGTTTGCGCAATTTTTCAGAGTGGAAAGAGCTCCCGGCACTAAAAATCAGCGTGAGCAGTGAAACGACTAATTGCGCCCATTTGTGGGATTCCCCGGGATCTCGCAGAGTTTTCATGTAGCTCCATGGATTTCCGTGGCGTGAAACTTCACAAGATCTGCCCACCCCTATTTACAATGACAAACTGGTATCCATGTTGTCTACTGGTTCCCATACTTGTGTCCCGTTCAAGTTTGTCCCTTTCTCTGCCCAGGACAGGCTAATTGTCAGTATTAGTATAGAGAGTTACGAACAAACATTATAGAGAATATGGATATCTCCTCAAAGGAATTTTGGAGAAATTCATAAAAATTTTGCATTTTAAAATACTCACTAGCCTTGCAGAATTTAAAAACAACATTGGTATTTAAGTGTGTTTGACACTATGGGGCCCATTAGGATCATGGGTGATCCGACCCCCACCCCCCGCCATATTACTTTGACGGGGGGGGGCGTGGCTGATGGAAAGACCGTCTGCCGCTTTTCTGCCCGGTTAACTAGTTGACCGGGCGGAAAAGGGTTTAATATGGTGGCGGTGTCTAGTAGACACTGCCAGCCATATTACCATGGGTGCGGCAACATGCCTTTCCGTGGCGGCATTGCCTCCATGGAAAGGCATGCAGGAATAGACTGCGGGGGCCCGTTGTGGGCCCCAAGGGATTATGGGGGTGTGGGGCTGCACCTGGGGGGTACCTAAGGTACCCCCAGCAGTTCCATGAACAACATGGCAGGCATGGTAGTGCATGACATGCCTTCCTGGCATTGTTGCGGGTGGTGCTGAGTGCACCACCCGCAACAATGGCAGGAATGCAGGATGCGCCCGCCGACCCCCGCCCTTATGGCGGCAGTACCGTTTCCCGATAGGATGGTGGGCGGATACAGTCCACCCGCCATCCTAATGACCCCCTATATGTGCTGGGGGCTTCAGAACAAGATTGAAAGCATGGTTGTTTTTTAAAGTCACAAATGTCTGTTTCTGTTAGAATGACCTCTTTGCAAGACATTGCCCCTCAGCCACACATTCTATGTGTTCTGTGCATGTAAGGAATGCTTGTAGTCCTTGCATGCAGGAACACCTTAATTGCACAGTTATTTCAAAGCAACTACCTTTTTTCACAATTCTTCAGGCCTACTGGCTTCCTGCATGGATGTACCTCAGCCATCTCATTCAAGAGCTGCTGGTTGAGGGGTGCTAACAAAAAGTATTTTATTTTGATCTACAATAGCACAGATTTCTGACATAGTAGTTAGCAGGTGATAATGTTGAAAACGTATTGGCAATTGCGCGTTCAGTCTAAGGAGGAGTGTAAGACGCATTATGAATCAAGCAGGAGACTTGTCAGTTACACATCCTGAAATTTGGGGACATATGTACAAGCCCCTATCGCCACCACAACGCACTTTTTCTAATGTTGTGGTGGCGATGGGGGCTTAGCCTTATTTACAAGGCAGCGTTAAGCAACTTAACTCTGCCTTGTAAATAAGACCCCCTTTCACGCTATGGTTAGAGTGAAACGGGTGGGCAGTGGGTGTTGCAGTGGGAGTTCCACCGCAACACCCATTGATTTTGACGCTGCCCCCTATTTACAAGGGAAGCGTACATAGGAGGCAGCGCCAAAATTAGGACCAGGGAAAACCTGGTCTTAACTTGTCGAAACGAGGACAAATGCATTTTTTCTCCTTGTTGTTGCTATTTCAATGTGTGCTGCCTTATGCAGCACACATGGAAAAAGCGAACTGCTATGGATTGTTTATGTACAGGAAGGTCCTCTTCCTGTGTATAAACAATCTGTAAATAAAATGTCATTTTGTGACTTTCATGTGTTCTGCATGAAGCAGCACACATATATGCACGAAGGGACACCTTCCTACACATAAACAATCCTCCCCTGCACGCAGACACCCTTGCACAATGGTGCAAGGGTGCCTGTGTTGGCGCTACACTGCTAAGTGTAGCTCCAGCGCAAGGAGAAACGCAAGGCTGCACCATATCCTTGTAAATATGGTGCAGCCTTGCGTTTCTGAAGTGGCGGAGTGAGGCGCATGCTACCACCTCACTCCGTCACTTCCTCGTACATATGCCCCTTGGTGTATTATTCCCGTAAGCTCAATATTTTTATACAAGCACGTGTGAGCTGCCTCAAACAGTGTCCCATTGAACAGGCTAAAAAATAAATCTTTGGTAAACATTCAGGAAGAAGCTTATTTCTGAAGATGAAATTAGAAATATTTCAGAGAATTCTCAAAAAGAGTTGTCTTGAACTACCTGCGAAAACTGTTTCTGGTGTGTTGATATCTGTAGAATCTGCTTTTTATTTGTCAAATTACTCATTCCCCTTTATTTCCCAGATCTCTGTCAGTAGGCTATAAATATTGTCAAAATTCACAGAAACCTGTTTGTTGTAATCCTATTGGTTTTGACCAATATTCCGCAGAGTTCTGGAGTGGGCGGAATTCCGCTTGTCGCGCTGATTTTTAGCATCAGGATCTGTGAAATCAGCATGAAAGACACCTTGCAGTGTGCCAGAGAACACTGCTTCTTTCTGCAACTCAAGTAGATTTTCTACTCGAGTCGCAGCTTTCTCAAAATGTACAGTTTTGACCTGCTGCGATCACCCCCGTTGAGGAAATCTCACCGCGTGGCATTCTAGCCCCCCAAAATTACGTTAGGGGATGCAAATTCTCACTTGCCAACTCAAAAAATCTGCCTCATGGTGGTCTGCGGAGTTGTTTGGTATCTCTGCATTACAAGTGTAGCACAGAGTGGCGAAAACTCGGGGAACTTTGACGGCGGAGCGGAGTTTAGCTCCTAGCCCTAATTACATTGCTAATCTCCATAAACCTCTTATTGTGTTAGCTGATCATATTATCAAATGCAATCTTTAAAACTTGTGTATCTTTTCTGGTTGCACATTGTCTCATCTAAAGGGGGTGAGGGTTCAATTATTGTGTGCAGTTTTTCTTGTCTTTGGTAACACAGTCTTACCTTAAGTAATCCTTATTTGAAAATATGTCACGTGCAGTCAGAGCCGCTATTATTGTCCGCTGATTGTCTATGTTCTTGACACATCTACTGTGGGGTGTAAAAACCCCACTCTCCTTACCCTCCTCACCTACCGTGTTGTCGAGGAGCTCCCTAGTACTGTTCCTTGTTATCTTACCACCATGTTCTTAAGTCCACTCTTATGGTGGTCTGTCATCTCTTATGGCTCCAGGTGTCATCTCAGATGGTCTCCATTCCATTGCTTCATTGGGGGTGCACAGGAGGCTCCTCCCCACCATGGCAAAGCCTTACTTGGCCAACACATAGCCAAGGAGAAATTAGACCGATTAAGCAGGGCACCCTTAGTACATGTTCTGTTCCAGAACTCCTGAATTAGAACACACTTCCATACCATGTGGTAGACGTTTGCGTTGTCTGTGTTGCATTTCAGGCAGGTATCACTTGCCTGGGTATAGGTTGTTTATATGTTTGGCAGATAGATAAGTTTGATGCAAAGAGTTAATGTGCATCGATTTAAATATAGTTTTTTGACACTTTTCCTGTGTGAGTTACTGCTTTGACTCATTCAGTCTGTTAGTTATTGTTAGTTTGAAACTTAAAGTTCAAAAGATGTACGTTCCATTTAAAGCAAAACTTAACATTCACATTTTTCTATCCAGTTTCTAGAACATAAAAATTTCAACTTTTTAGCTCTCTTTAGCGACCCGACCGCGACCAGCGCCAGGAACCCTGGATCTCTGAATATCCATCGCTACAACACCACCACCCTCCTTGCACTCAACACCGGAAGATCAGAGACTGCCAACAGGCCTCGCTGAACGAGACCCACAGCCAATTCTCCTGCCTCCACGGCCGCCAGACCCTCACCACAACCCCGGCTTCCCAGAGCACAGACGCCAGCAACAATGACACTCTAAGATGCATCCTCTTCAACGCACACTCCGTACACTAGCACACCATGGAATTCTTGAACCTACTCGACTCCCTCTCTCTCTACATCGCCTTCTTCATGGAGACGTGGACCAACACCTCCTCCGCCCCCGACATCAACATCGACATCCCACCATACAAGATCCAAAGGAAAGACCACACCAACCACCCGGGAGGGGGCTTTGCCATCGCCCACATGAGCACCCTCTGCCTCACCACCTACAGCGAAACCTTCCCCTCCACCGAACACCTGCACTTCCAGATCCTGACCACCCCAAATGCCACACTCCGAGAAACCCTCATCAACAGGCCTCCCGGCCCCCTGACACCCTTCACCAGGCCATCACCAATTGCATCGCACCCCACGCCATCACATCAATTAACTACATGCTCAAGGGAGACGTGAACTTCCACCTCGACACAACCCCAGCGACCCCAACTCCACCATACTTCATGACAACCTCGCCAACATTGGACTTGAACAACTCATCACCATACCGACCCATAGAGATGGACACACCCTCTACCCCATCTTTGCTACAGGAAACAGCGACCACTTCTGCCACACAATGCAATGACCATGGACCGACCACCACTGCGTACACATTACTGTCAACAAATCCAAGGCACCCAAACCAGCCCCACACCTACCATGGAGGAACTGGAGCAAGGTCACCGACGAGCAACTCAACTCCACCCTCACCGAGACAACCACACCTGGACATCCGATGCAAACATCACAGCCAGAGAACTCCACACTTGGATTTCCAACTGCGCAGATGAGCTTGCCCCGCTATGCAACCCCAACAAACAGTGCCCCAGGAAAACTGCCTGATACACCACCACTCGCCAAGAGGCTAGGCGTGCCTGCAGACACCTGGAGAAGAACTGGAGAAACACCAAGACAACCGAAAACTACTCCCCCTACAAAGAAGCCATGACAGACTACCACAACCAAATCAGAACCACCAAGAGGAACTTCAGCCACAACAAAATTCTCGCCAACTCCAGGGAACTCTTCAGTGTGATTCAGGAATTCACTGACCCATGCAGTGAAGCCACAGACATCACCATGTCCCAAAACATCTGCGACAAACTTGGAACCTTCTTCGACCTCAAGATCAAAACCCTCTACGACAACTTTGTCGACCATCCTGTGGTAAATAAATAAATAATACCTCTATTTTTGAATGGATAAATGAATAACAGATAGCTCAATAAATAAGAGTCAAGATTCGAGGTAGTAGGAGTTTTGCAGGTTTAATACAGCATAAGGACAGGAACAGGACAACCTGCACAGGAATAGGATGGCAGGGCCTGACAGGGGGGCCCCGACAGCTGCCGGGCAGGATCTGGGATGAGCGCGCTAACATTTAATAACAATACACGAACATATATACTAAAACAGTTGCATTACAATACATATGATAGGCGGAGCAGTGGGTGTGGTCAATAGCAGTCGCGAAAGATAAGGGTGAAAATGGGTGTAACAGGGGCGTATACATAGACATGTGATGCAAACGTAACAGAATATGTCATAAAATGGGGCGGAAACATGGAGGGGGCTACCTAAGGAGCCGGGACCTCTAACCTAATGGTGCGCGCAAACTGACAATGACGTGTTACTAGGAGAAGCTGGGGGCTATGAACTCTGTGCTAGGAGCAGAGACTGAAGTCTGGAGAGTCAGGGCGACATGTACCTAAACAGTATCTAGTATCTGATGTTTAGAGAACATGTTGATAGAATCCAAAAGTTATCGGGGTAAAGGCTAACAGACTCTAAGACTGGAGCATGCATTATTCTACATGTAGTGCGTGATGAAGAATATTAAATGACCATTAAATGCAGTATTTCTCTTACATGGAGACGTAAAGGCTAGACAATGACGGAAACTATTGATGCGATTCAGTAGCTTAGGAATGCAGAGAAGGAGGGCTGGACTGATAACTAGAATCATAACATACTCTTGGCAGACTCAGAGGCAGAGCCAGGCTGAGCCGGGCACTGTGAGGCAGGAAGTAAGTGAAGGGTCGAGGATACAGGTGGGGGCTGTATCGCTCCTCAGCGAGGCTCAGGAGACAGGAGCTGAATCTGGTGTCCGGGCCCTTTTGAGGCCTAGAAACGGGGACTTTACAATGGAATAACGTGCACACTGAGAAACGTGGCAGCGTGACTTTACATAGGCCTGATACTCGTAGCTTTCACGAGAACTGGAAACTGGCATACTAGTGATGGACACAACTGTAATTGCGTCTTCAATCAAACATGGGGGATACATATGCATATTTAATCATGCACACATAACATAAGATGGAGGACTCGTAGGGACACAGAACATGGCAAAATTTACTTTTCCACATTCCCTCCTTGTCACTACGTTTCCATCAGGAAACATCAATATTCATGATACCATCTATCATTTCATACAGTATCATTTGCTCGTCTCGAATTTTCTTGGAACTGGATTTAGGACGGGACTTGGGACTAGGAATACATGATGTAGCACAAACGCCGCAAATCGCAGGGCCACATTGTAAACAGAGGCAGCAACTGAATATGATCGCTACTGCAATACCCAGAAATGACAATACTTTCCATCCCCAGGCGGAAATTATATTCCAGAACCAACCGGACCATGTCCAGGTGCCTGGATCTTGGTGTAACATATGGGCAATTTTATGGAGTCTGGTAATAGCTGAATAAACAGACGGTGCGTTATTAGGAATGAAAGTGCAGCAACTAGATCCGATGACTCTACATGCCCCGCCCCTATCGGCCAGTATGACGTCAAGGACGAGACGATTCTGGAGCACGACAATTCTCATAAAGGATTGTTCTTCGGTTAAGTTACCTAGAGCAGAAGTAGTCTCAATCACTACTGCTTCAAGTGTTCTGGTTAATCTACGTATCAGTTTACTATTCACGACAGTACCTAAGTAGGGGAAGACACCTTTATTGATATCTATGTATTGTTCTAGAGCAGTTTCAGTATAATCGACAATCGGGAGGTCTTTCTTGTGTCTAGTATGTACTAGGTGGGAATTCCTATGATAGTCAGGTGGGGCTAGGAAAACTGGTGGCAGTAGGAAGGCAATGTAACATGTACCATCCCAATCAAGGGGCAGACGAACATATGCGGTCTGACCACAAACAAAATAAGAATGACGTGAAGCTTTGAAAATAGATTTCCTACTGTCACTATACTTGACAATAGTAGTACAATCACTATGGCCTACATGTACGGAACCATTATTTCGGACACATAATTCACCTTTGACTGGTAGTACTGAAATAGCGGGTAAGTCTGGAGTGGAATCAGACTGAACATTCAGGACCATGAAATTCGAAGAATAATTACCTAAATTATAAACTTCATTCTCTAGATCTAACCCTGCTCTGTGGGGAAGACCTTGCTTGTCTGGGAAACATGTACTGTTCAGAAAAGACATATCTGTTAAGGATGACGTTAACGTGGACCATGCTCCACATGAACCATTATGTGAAAATGGATAAGGAAAGAGTGGCAGAACTCCCTTCGGTGTCTGGAAAGGGGGGAGTCGACCACACACCCAACAATTTGTGGCATTGCTGGTCTGGTGTGAATAATGTAACATGCGGATAAAAGAGTTATTACGCATAGCAAGACGATAAGAAAGTTCATGAGGAGGCAGATCACTAAACGTGTGCTCTACTGTAACATTAGCAGACTTATTTACATGAGAAACTGAAAAATACAAATAAAATGCATAACTGGTGCAGGAAATCATAATGCTAAAATATAGCAGAAAACATAAAATAATAGTGCAACTTCTAGAGTTCTCACTAACTCTCTCTCTGTGGGGGTCTATTATATACATGTCAGAAACCGGTCTAACCGTTTCACCTAGGGGAGGACTTAGACAATCAAACTGGCTGACTTATTTTACTAGACCTTAGTTTAAGCTTATACTCCTGTTGCGGAGTTTTCTCTAACAGGGAAGGGTTCATAGCAATGTCTTTTGCGGGACAGTCCTTAAGAATAGTACTTTGGCAGTCTTTAAGATCCTCGGAAATGTTCTTTGAAACTGGTTTCAATCCATAAAATTTCTTGATGTGCGAAAGATGCACCCAGCCTTTCCTTCCCTCCAACTTCACGGCTGTACGGGTGGCCAGGAGAACCTGTCGGGGCTCCTTCCAGCGAGGCTCCAGCGGACTTGAACGATCAAAATTCCTCACGAGCACCATGCATCCGGGAACGATTTCATGCGGTGCCACCTCGGTATTGTCTGGAAATGCGGCGGCAACCTGTGAACGACAAGAGTTGAGGGCAGACATCAAGGAAGCTAGGTAATCTGTCAGCATATTACTTGAAACATCGGTAATACTTCGAGGTCTAGGTGTACCCCACATGTTAGGGGGGCGGCCGAATACGACCTCATAAGGGGACAGACCTGATCTGGAATGTGCGACCATGTGCATATAAAATAGGGCAACTGGCAGAGCTACTAGCCAGTCCACACCTTTCTCTTGACATACTTTTGCAATGCGAATTTTCAAAGTCTGGTTATGTCTCTCTACGAGACCGGCTGCTTCAGGATGGCGTACACAATGGAACTTCCACTGGTACCCTAACAAAAGGGAAACGTGTTTCATCAACTCAGATGAGAATGGCTGGCCGTTATCAGAATATACGACTCTAGGGAGTCCATAACGGGGGAAGAACTCACGAACCAACTGCTTGGCAGTGGTCGCGGCTGTGTAATCTGGGACTGGATATGCCTCTGTCCACCTGGACAAAGCGCATACAACTACAAGAACATACTTGAAACCTCGACATCGCTCCATCTGAATATAATCCATCTGGAGGACTTCAAAAGGGTGGTCAGGGGGCTGGAATCCACCTTGTTCCACCGGAACACTTTTACCTGGATTAAGCTGACAACATATCATACAAGTACGGACCTTCTGCTTGGCTGCAGCTCGTAAATGCTTGTTGAACCAAATGTTCTGGATACTATCTAACATAGCTTTTTCTCCTAAATGTGCTGGACTATGTGCGGTATTGATAATGACTTGAACCATAGAGTCGGGGAGAAACCATGTGGCTTTACCCTTCGTTACCCATCCCTGATCTGTCTGGACCCCTCCTTGTTCGGACCATTTCTTGATTTCATCGGGAGTAGCATGTAACTGGATATCTATGACATCTTGAGTGGGGTCCTTAACTGTCATACAGGTAGTCGGATCTGGAGTGTATGTCGGTGTCTTATTAACTGGAATGTCTGGTGTCTGTGCTGTAAGCTTGGCTGTGCGATCTGCTAGATCATTACCTTGAGAAACAGTGTCGGTAACTTTCGTATGTGCTTTGCATTTCATGATAGCAATAGATGTCGGTAGGTGTATGGCATCTAACAGAGCTTGAATAAGGAGACCATGCTGAATCTTGAGTCCATGAGAAGTCATGAAACCTCTCTCCTGCCAGAGCACTCCGAAGTCGTGTACGACTCCAAATGCATAACGTGAATCTGTGTAAACATTAACTTTCAGGTTCTTAGCGTGTATGCAGGCTTGAGTCAGAGCAACTAGCTCTGCTGCTTGAGCAGACAGGGTGTCAATACGGTGTGTTTCAATAACTTCAGTGTCAGTAGTCACTGCATACGCGGCTACTAGTTCTCCTGTACTTGTTCTCATACATGAACCATCCACATAAAGTGTCAGGTCGGGATCTGGTAATGGAATATCTGTCAGATCTTGTCTTGGCTTAGTCATAATGTTAACTACTTCCACACAGTCGTGTGTGGCAGGATTCGAATTAACTGACGGTAACAGTGTTGCAGGATTTAGAACGTTGCAGCGTCTGATTTCTATGTGTGGCTGGAACAGTGTCAATTCATAACCTGTTAAACGTGCAATTGTCAAGTGCTGAGTCTGTGTTCGGTTTAAAAGAACTTCCACGGAGTGTGGAACTTGTACTGTCAAGGAATGTCCTAATACTATGGAATCACTTTGTCTGATCGCTAGTGCTGTGGCTGCAAATGACTTGAGGCACGCAGGCAGAGCCTGGGCTACAGGATCTAATGTGCTCGAAAAATAAGCACAGGGCTTGTATTGTCCTGCTTGATCTTGTGTGAGAACAGATAATGCTGTACCTTCGCGTTCAGTGACAAAAAGTGTAAAAGGCTTACTGTAGTTCGGTGTTGCTAGAACTGGAGCTTGGCATAGAGCTTTCTTTAACTCATTAAAACTAAGTGTATGTTCAGATGTCCAAGGGAGGACAGTCGATACGGCTGCCTCCTGTGTCGTTAACTGTATCAGTGGCTTAGCTAGAAATGCATACTGAGGAATCCATTGTCTGCAGTAAGAAGTGAGGCCGATAAAAGCACGTACCTCCTTCTGGGTCTTGGGCTGAGGAAGACTCGCTATTAACTGGATACGGTCGGGTGTCAACTGCCTACCCCTCTTGGACAGTAAGTGGCCTAAATAGATCACTTGCTGGACACAGAATTGAAGCTTCGAAGGGGACACCTTGTGCCCCATCTCGGCAAGGAAATACAAGACTGTAAGGGATGCTCGCTCGCAAGCACGTTCAGAACGGGCTGTGATCAGTAGATCATCGACATACTGGAGCAGGGCAGTGTCAGTTGGCATGTGAATATTGTCTAGTTGTCTCTTAAGTGCTTGACTGTAAATACTAGGACTTTCTGTGAAACCTTGAGGAGCTCGTGTGAACATATAGCTCCTTCCATTTAAACAAAATCCGAAAAGAAACTGACTGTCTGGATGAATGGGGACACTAAAAAATGCGTTCTTGAGGTCTATGACTGAAAAAAATGAGGCTTCAGAATCAATGGCTGTCAATAGGGAAGAGATATCTGGGACAACTGGGTACTGGGGAATAATACATTTGTTGAGTTCCCGAAGGTCAATCACTAATCGATATACTGGGGGTGCATTTGGATCAGTACGTTTCATGACTGGAATGATCGGAGAATTACATACATTGGAGTCAGTTTCTACAACTACTCCTTGAGCGATGAGCTCGTCAATGATTTTGGATAAGGCTGCTACAGCCTCAGGTGGCAGTCTGTACTGTCTGATTCGTGGTAACACTACACCTGGTTTGAGAGTCACACGATGGGGTGTGATTTGCATATAACCAACATCAGTTGGACCTTGTGCCCATAGATGCTGCGGAACATTGGACAATCTCGGATCAAAATCTCGTAATACATAGTGACCCTTGAAGTCACGTAGGAACAATCGTATTCCCTCTGGGGAACAGCATATGACTGCACCTAATTCTTTCAGTGTCCTAATGCCTAACAGATTTTCTGGACATGACTTCGTAAGTAACAGATCAGTAGTGCGGGAAAATGGACCTACTTCTAGAGTAACTGGCTGAGATATCTCGTTTACAATAGGCTTTCCTGAAAATCCAAGGGAAACATTTCTAGAGCCTGAGAGCGGAGCCCCTGGAACTTCGGCGTGACTGATGGTGGTCCTACTTGCCCCTGTATCAATCAGAAATTTTCTGTCTTTCCCTAGTACTTGACTATGAACATAGGGACCCTCTTGATCTACAGGTATCTCGATGAGAGGCAAGCCTACCTCCCTCTCTAGGCTGTTTCATGAATATGGCTGATACTCTGGATACTCGGACTGTGCATACTGGTACATCTGCTGTGTAACATGCTGTGTTGCAGCAATAGGCTGCGGTGCTGGAACTGTCTGTTGTGCATTCTGTGGCTGAGAAGTCTGTGAAACTTGTTCTTGTCTAGGCGGACGTGGTCTTTCTTTAGTTTTACCGGTAGCTATATTGTGTTTCAGAACTGCGCACTCGTTTATAAAATGACCTGGCTGTTTACAATAATTGCATGTCCCTTTAACGGGAACTGCAGGATGACTGGCTTGATTCGTACCCCTCTTCTGACTGTCTTGAGGAACAGATTGTGCAACCAGCACTTTCATTTTCGTGTCCTTCATACGTTTCCTTTCGTGATCTTGTTCTTCTCTGATTCTATTCTGGTGGTATTGAAGCATCTGTAACATCTGGGACGGGGTATTAGCTTGCCAGGTACTTTCGACTTTCAAAACTCGATTCTTAACTTGTGGACTTGAATTCTCGACTAATTTAGTAACAAAAAGATGAGGGTATGACTCGCTACTTGTCTTGAGGCCACTGTTTATACTAAAACATTTCTCGAATCTAGAATAAAAATCACTAGTGTCTTCGTCTTGTTTCTGTTTACAGGCTGAGATTGCATCCCAGTCTTCCTTTTTAGTGGCTAATAATCTGGGCAAAACTTGTATTAACAATTCTGGTAATTCTTTACATTTCTCTCCTAGACCGGTACCTGGTACTCGTATCTTATCTTCAGCTTCGAGAACTGCCCAATCTATCTTTTTCTCTCCCACCTCCCAATCTTTTTCCTTGAGTTTTTCATATACTCCTGCGGGCAACAGGACTTTTAACATTTTAATTATATCTGGATACGTGTATTCTCCCATACGGAGCATGTCCTTTAATTCTCGGTGGAACCCTGCTGGATCTTTATCATGACAGGGAATTAACTTTTTCATCTCTAAGAGTTCCATCTTTGTAATCGGAGTGTAAACAAACACTCGTTGCATTTCACCATCTGTTGTCCTAACTGGGTGTACTTCTCGTAACGGATTCTGTCTGTCTATGTAAAACGGTTTACTTTCTGGAGGTGAGACATGAACAAAATGCGGGTTCAAAAACGTTCTATATTTGTGGCGCTGTTCTAGGATGACACTAATTAAATCGGTACCTAAACCTTTCCATTTGTACTGGAGTAACTCGTTCAGGACATCATGTAACGGACCTGGATCAGAATGTTGACCCTCATACAGAGTAATGAGGTGTTGGATCATATACATACCCACCAGTCGTTGCTCGGCTGGTGGCAGTTTCAGGAACATTTGTGCCACTATTTCGTCTGGAAAAGTGGTAGAATCAGTAATCCATCGGACCGCTGATCGGACTAGTTCTTGTTCATGCATAGTACTTAACTCGCTATAACCGATTCGTGATTTCAGAATGTGATCGGTAGCTTGAAATACTTGTTCTAGAGAACCTTGTTCTGGTGCCGGATGAGGAACAGTTTTCTTGTAGTCTAGACGTGAATGTCGGTCTGGAAATCTAGATTTTCCTACATACGCTATTCTGGCGGGATTCTCGTCCTCTACCTCTTCAGTAGAAGAGTCATTTTCTTTCTCGCTTACTTGTGCTGCCTTACGTTGTTCGTGTAACTTTAGTATTTCCTTACGAATTTTCTTGTACATACTCTCTATACTACTGATAGTCTTGTGTTTACCCTCGGCTATATTATCACTCCACCTTGTCAGGATTTTCATTTCGGCCTGATCTTTAGTCGGGGAATCTTGTTCTCTTATTAGACAATTAATCAGAAACTTTAATATCATGAGCTGGATCTCAGCTTTCCTTTGAGACATGGCTTCGCCAATACTTTCTGGATCATCCCCTGTACGGATGAAACGATATATTCTGTCTAGATCTCCTTTTATATCTGGTAGGGTGTCTAAATACCCGGTCACCCGTCTTACACGGATGGAATATATTACTGTACTATCATCACCTGCAACTGGATCATAGCGGCATTCAGTGAGAGCTCGTCGGATGTCTGCAACGGACTTAAATTTGGGCGTACGCTGTAACGCACATTCATGTAACTCGGCCAACGTTCTACGTTGGTGCGGTGGCGGGGTACCAGGAGGACCTCCTCCTGCGGCCCCTAAACTGGAATCGTCGACTGATACTCTTCGTACCAGCGCGGCGGGAAATTGTAATGTAGGCTGGACCGGGGGTACCGTAGCAGGTACTCCGGTGACTGGAGGAGCAGGATTTACATTATTTACAGGAGCTGGCGGAACAGGATTTGCATATTCTGGGACTGTGTCGTCCAAATAGGACGAGATGAAAATATCAGCTGCGGTCGGTTTGTGACGTAGCTTGGTCGGAACTAATGGTGGCGGAAAATTACTGGATGCCTCCGGGGTTGCTTTTGGCAAGCCCTCGGCAAGAAGAGGATACATACCCTTGATGAGGGCATTCCTCTGTCTGTCTGACTGTTCTGTTTTGACTCGTTCACCTATCTCGATTAGTTCCCTTTCCTGGGCTCGTTCCAAGGATTCTCTACTTAGTTCTGACTTTCTGATTTCTTTTTCGGTTCTTTTATGAGATTCTTTGCGCCATAACTCGATGGCATCTTTCTGTGACTGTCTGGCTTTCTTTTTCCATAATGCTTCTTCTACTCTCATGATGCACTCGGCATCCCATGTGCCTGATACAGGCCATCTATACTTTTCTTCTAACTCTTTGGTATACTCTACCCATAAATCTAGATATAATATGGCACTTATGCCATGCTTTTGATACATAAAATGACCTGGACTGTCCCTAGGCGGGACAGGAACTGCTGCTTCTAGCAGACCTTTTCTGGTTTTTAACTGACGTAATTTCGAGAATAAGGGCATGACTGAACTGTAATCTAGACACAATACAATACACAATGAACACGATAATTACTTCACATTCATACCACGACATTAAAATACATGAAGAATATTTAAAATAACAGTTCGAACAGAATACTACCTGGAATACTGAAAACAGAATACATGAATTTTCTCGAGAACAGAACTGACTAGAACAGAAACTAGATGCACTGCTGAAACAGTACGAAACTTACCGGTCTCATAAAGAGACACGTCAGGACCCGCATCCACCGAAGTGGACACTTCGTTTTGGGTCTGTGTACCACCAACCCACGGACCAGAGTCAATTAGATTGACCCTGTCTAGATACTACCCCAGCAATGGTACTCACCGGGCAGCAAGAACGGAAGGCCTCGGACTGGACTGGACTGCTTCGACGCCGGACGGACGAACTTCGGACTTCTGTTACGGGTGGGCCTCCGGATACCTCGGACCTTGTACTCTCGGCTTGGGCTCTGGTCGGGACTCGCCGCGTTCCTCCACCGCCTCGTCTGGATGCTGGACCGCCACCTCCGTCTCCTCCGTGGGCCTGAGGGATACTTGAAGCAGAAATATCTGCACGTGCACGGTATGGTTCCGTCACGGCTGCAGAGGGTCAGGGGGCCGGCGTGGCTTCACCGGCGCGTGGGGAAAGGGCAAGTCCCTATTCGGGCGCCATTATGTGGTAAATAAATAAATAATACCTCTATTTTTGAATGGATAAATGAATAACAGATAGCTCAATAAATAAGAGTCAAGATTCGAGGTAGTAGGAGTTTTGCAGGTTTAATACAGCATAAGGACAGGAACAGGACAACCTGCACAGGAATAGGATGGCAGGGCCTGACAGGGGGGCCCCGACAGCTGCCGGGCAGGATCTGGGATGAGCGCGCTAACATTTAATAACAATACACGAACATATATACTAAAACAGTTGCATTACAATACATATGATAGGCGGAGCAGTGGGTGTGGTCAATAGCAGTCGCGAAAGATAAGGGTGAAAATGGGTGTAACAGGGGCGTATACATAGACATGTGATGCAAACGTAACAGAATATGTCATAAAATGGGGCGGAAACATGGAGGGGGCTACCTAAGGAGCCGGGACCTCTAACCTAATGGTGCGCGCAAACTGACAATGACGTGTTACTAGGAGAAGCTGGGGGCTATGAACTCTGTGCTAGGAGCAGAGACTGAAGTCTGGAGAGTCAGGGCGACATGTACCTAAACAGTATCTAGTATCTGATGTTTAGAGAACATGTTGATAGAATCCAAAAGTTATCGGGGTAAAGGCTAACGGACTCTAAGACTGGAGCATGCATTATTCTACATGTAGTGCGTGATGAAGAATATTAAATGACTATTAAATGCAGTATTTCTCTTACATGGAGACGTAAAGGCTAGACAATGACGGAAACTATTGATGCGATTCAGTAGCTTAGGAATGCAGAGAAGGAGGGCTGGACTGATAACTAGAATCATAACATACTCTTGGCAGACTCAGAGGCAGAGCCAGGCTGAGCCGGGCACTGTGAGGCAGGAAGTAAGTGAAGGGTCGAGGATACAGGTGGGGGCTGTATCGCTCCTCAGCGAGGCTCAGGAGACAGGAGCTGAATCTGGTGTCCGGGCCCTTTTGAGGCCTAGAAACGGGGACTTTACAATGGAATAACGTGCACACTGAGAAACGTGGCAGCGTGACTTTACATAGGCCTGATACTCGTAGCTTTCACGAGAACTGGAAACTGGCATACTAGTGATGGACACAACTGTAATTGCGTCTTCAATCAAACATGGGGGATACATATGCATATTTAATCATGCACACATAACATAAGATGGTGGACTCGTAGGGACACAGAACATGGCAAAATTTACTTTTCCACAATCCTCCAGACACTATAGCCGGCCCCACACCTCACAAGGATACCAGCCAACCCACCATCTCCAACTGGGGTCCGATCACGACCAAAGACATCGCCTCGACCATGAAAGGCATCCATTCGGGGGCCCCCACTGACACCTGCCCTCCTCACATCTACCACAGAGCCGCAGCCGCCATTACACCCAAACTGCTACGCACTATCAACACCACCTTCAAAACAGGCACCTTTCTAGATGACTGGAAGCACACTGAAGTCAGGCCCCTGCTCAAGAAACCCACTGCGGACCCCACCTGCCTCAAGAACTACCGTCCAATCTCGCTCCTCCCCTTCGCAGCCAAAGTTGCAGAGAAAACAGTCAACATGGAACTGACACGATGCATCAAAGAGAACGCCATACTCGACCTGTCACAATCCGGATTCTGAAGCAACCACAGCATCGAGACCACCCTCCTCGCCGCCACAGACAACATCCGCACTCTCCTGGAACAAGGCCACTCCGCAGCCCTCATCCTGTTCGACCTGTCAGCAGCCTTCGATGCCGTCTCTCACCGCACACTAGTCGCCAGACTGCTCGATGCCGGCTTACGAGGAACAGCCCTGGACTCGATCCGATCGTTCCTCACCGGAAGAAGATAGAGAATCAAACTATCAACCTTCCTCTCCGATCCCCCGGAAATCACATGCGGAGTCCCACAGGGGTCATTACTGAGCCCAACCCTTTTCAACATCTACATGGCCCCCCTCGCAGCCATTGTCTGACAGCAAAGCCTCAACATCGTTTCCTTTGCCAACAACACCCAGCTCATCCTTGCCCTCACCCAAGATTCCACCTCCACCTCCACCAAACTCAGCTTCCAGAAAGAAATGCAAGATGTTGCAGTCTGGATGACCAATAGCTGCCTTAAACTCCATGCTGAGAAGACAGAAGTCCTCGTCCTTGGAACCACCCCTTCAGCATGGGACAACACCTGGTGGCCGACCACCCTCGGAAGTCCACCTACCCCCTCAGACCACACCAAGAACCTCGGCATGATACTTGACTCATCACTCACCATGAACCGACAAGTCAACGCCGCCACATCCAGCTGCTTCAACACCCTCCGCATACTTCGCAAGACCTTCAAATGGATCCCCCCTGAGTCAAGGAAGACAGTCACCCATGAACTCATCACCAGCAGACTGGACTATGGATTCGCACACTACGCCAGCATCAGCAAGTCCCTGCCCCGCAAACTCCAGACTATACAGTACACCGCCGCCAGACTCGTCCTCGACGTCCCCCAGCATGAACACATCTGCCACCATCTACGAAAACTCTACCTGGCTCTCCATGGAGAAAAGAGTCAACTTCAAAATCCTCACTTACGTCTACAAATGCCTACACAACAACAGACCCAAATACCTCAATGACAAAATCAACTTCCACACACCCAAAAGAAACCTTCCTCCTTCCAACCTTGCATTGGCCGAAACCCTACAAATCTGCAAAGCCAGAGCAGGCAGAAGATCCTTCTCTCACATTGCGGCCAAGACCTGGAACGAGCTACTAGCAGACATCAGACGCTACCCCTCCTTGAACACCTTCAGGAAGACTCTCAAGACCTGGCACTTTGGCTAATGGACCTGCTGCCCCTCCCCCAGCACCTTGAGACCCTCACGGTTGAGTAGCATGCTTAGATTGATTGAATACCGATTCTGCATGTTAGGCCTCATTTTCAAGTTAAAAAGTTGCAATAAGAGGTATTTACTACATGAGGTAATGGGAAAATAGTGGGAAATACCTCAACTATTCCACCTAATGTACTGAGAGCCTCAAAATAGTAATCATACTCTCTTGTCCTAAAAGTAACCATAGCTCCTTAACACCATTAGGTGACCGTTCTTTATTACAATTATTACGAATTCAGTAGAAATTCAATAAACGTTCTACTGCTTTTGCTTTTCTTATGACCTCTGACTCCAAATCTAAAATCATTTATAAAATGAGCATGGGTATGAAAGAGCTAATACTTCTGATATATATATGTATATATATCATATCCATATTATAGGATAGGAATGTTACTGTTTTATGGACACAAGGACTTCTATTCATTACCTCAGGAACCTACACAAGCAGGTGCATGCCAGTAACCACCCCCATCTCACGTGTATCATTGTTAAACCATCCACGGTAGAGAGCGTGCGCCTCGGCATTAGATTGTTGCCACGTCACACCAAGACCATGTCTGACCAGATAGACTACAATCATCACCACACCAGTTAGACCTCATCGATGAATTATAGCTTGATTCCTATGTCACAGTGAGCAGTAGTATCACCTCTGGGCATATCTGTCACACTTAAGAAAACAACAAGGTTATGGCTTCACACCATGGACCTTCACTAGTTGGAGTATAAGTTCCATATCTTCCAGCACAGACAGTGAATAACCTCACACCTGCTTGACCTCACAATAAGTCCTGCCAGGGAGAACAAAACTTGTTCAAAGGAAACTATGCATTGTGTATTGTTTGAGGATGTAAATATTTTCAAACAAAGACAAGCGATTTAGGAGAAATCCCTGAAAAGGAGGCTGAGGGGTGTTGATTTTCCCTCTGGGTAGTTAATAAATGACATGTTTCACTAACTGTATGTGCAGAGGAGAAGCCTTCATCAGGATACCTGTGGTTGATCCTTGACTTCCACAAGGAAGTCAACTAGAATTATTGGACACATATTTGTGTAAATATTAAACACAGTACCTTAAAGTATGCCTTCTACATAGGCATCACATTGCCATGAAGTACTTTTAGTCAAGAGTATAGGATTCAGACACCAGCTGCATGAGGGGTGACAAACCCACCAAAACCATCACATTTCATAACTTACCTAGTGAATTATCAAAAGGAGATGACACGTGTATGTAGGAGACCTCCAATGAAATGTCCAACTGAATCAATATGAGAATAAATTTGCATTTTGCTCATAAATTAAAAAAAGAGATGAAGTGACTGGAGGCCAAATTCTCCAAGAGTTTCCACTGAGATGATCAAACAGATATGCACAGGCAGCACAGAGTGGTTAGAAGCAATTAGGCGTCGGGAGCGGATTGCTAATTGAAAATGAAGAGAAACGAAAATCAATTTCACCTCTACCTCTATGACGATAGAACACAATCACTTTCATTTTAATTATCTAATCAAAGCCAGAACTTCAGATGTGGAATCCAGAGACCTCAAACACAATGAACTACTGATGCAACTTTTCACACTTATATAAATGCAGTATATTTAGAGGGGGGTGTGACAAATTCTTAGTCAAGCAACAAAGCCATGCAGTCCTTGGGAGGAGCATAATATCTGCAAATGTAAACAGTCTGCACTTTGTGGTATGTTTAGAAGTAATAGGACTGCAATCGTGCTACTAGAGTACAACAAAATCTTCACCACCACCTCTCCCACCTTTTCTATGGGAAGATCCTCATGTAATGTAAGTTTACTACTTTTTTTTGTGTTTTTTTTTTTAGTTTTCTATAGCGCGAACTAGAACCGAACCGAATCAGTTATCAGAGCGCTTTACATAGCACCAGTTACGTTACATGAGGACGCACTTTCATTTTAGGCACGGGGAGATTAAGTGATTTGCCCAGAATCACAGGGGGTTTTTGGCGTCGTTACCGAGACTCGAACCCAGATTCCCAGGTCCGAGGTCGAGCGCCTTAGCCGTTAGGCCAACCCCTCTCTACTTGGGGGCCAATTTCGATGTCGGATGGAGTCCGTCCAACATCGATCTGGACTGACTGACCTCCTGTCGGGGGTCCCAAACCAGCAAGTAGGATGCAACAGAACACTGTTCGGTCGCACTCCTATTCTTTGCAATGGGAGCATGCACCCCGACCGGAATGCATGCTCTCTTTGCAAAGAGCAGAGGTGCAGTTCATCCCCGCACCCTGTGCCAGGCACCTCAAGGTGCCTGCCACCGGGTGCAGGGATAAACTTGTGGGCACCATAGATGCCCCCTAGGCCGCCATCTGTAGTCCTTGCACCCATGGGGGCCCTGCCGTGTCCCCATATCAGATTCCCACAGCCTTTCTGTGTTGGAAAGACCGGCATTGAAAGGCTGTTGGAATCTGCCTTCGTAATCCCTCGGGCGTCTCTTTCCGCCCAAAGGATTACTGGAGACTTTCCAAATGGCAGACGGACTCTCTAGGCCATCAGCGGCCATTCGGAAATCCAGTTTGGATTCCTTTCTGCCCGACCCCATCAAAATGGGTCCGTGGAAAGGAATCCGAACAGCCAATTACGGATCGGGCACTTAGTAGTAAATGTAGAAGGACCAGGGGGAGTGACTGGAAAAAGAGTCATACATAGCTGCTATTAAATGGGAAGGGCTACGGTAGAGTAAGAAGAGGTGTGTGGAGGTTTAGGCAGAAGTTTAGGAAGCAACATGCACCCACCCACAAAAGAATAAGCAAATTGCTATTCCTAAACAACACTTCTAAAGTTACTGCAGCCAAAAAGGCACCTAAAACTAACCCTGGGCAAAGCACTATGCAACGCTCGCGTAGTTTGCAAAGTTTGTGCTACTTCGCACTACGCGAACTGCACGTAGCACATTGCAAACACGCGTAGCGTAGTGCAGCGGTCATTTTTTGCTTGCTCGCGGTCCTCAAGTCAAGTTGGCGACCGCGAGCAAACAAAATGACATCCCGGCGAGACTGTTTCCTCATTCGCGATCAGCAACATCAAGTTGCTGATCGCAAGCGTGGAAAATAAACCTCCCGGCGAGATTCTCAATGCGGGGAGGTCAGGTTTCTCATTGCGAGTGGTCGCATATGCTCACGACCACTCGCGATGAGAAATTACCAGTCAGCGTTGAGAAAGCTGCTGCTCGAGTAAAAATCTACTCGAGCAGCAGAATACTACAGCTAGCACTGTGCAAGATGTCGTTTTCAATGATTGCACAGTGCCGGATCCTTGTCCGCACTGTGCAATCATTGAAAGCGGCACAGTGCGAACAGGGTACTACGCAGTTCGCGTAGTGCTACGCGTTGCTCGTGTAGTGCGAAGTGCACTTCGCGTAGCTACGCGTAGCGCTACTTCGTGAACTACACCCAGGGTTACCTAAAACACCAGTAAGTTACTTCAACTCAGAAATTAAGTATGATAAACATCACACATGGCCAATGACTGGTACTGCAACACCCTCCCATATAAAGTAATGGAGGTAGGGACTTAAAATAAAATCACATAAGGAATAATATTACAATTAAGTAAGTTATTTAATAAGGTCATAAATATAAATAAATATAATGTTAAAAGATCTAAATATAAAGTATATATACAAGTTAATTATTCAATGTTTTTAACAATCCTTTTTGAATTTATAAATGAAAGCAACTTAAAAAAAATATAATTAAATTACTTTCAATTAATTCTATATATCACTTTTAATAATTACTATAAAATACGTAATTTGTTTTACTTTATGTGTGAATTATTTTCTTTTAATTTAAACTTCAGAAAAATAGTTTTTATGTAATTGGATGCATTTAAATTAATTTAAGATTTAATTCAAAATTAAGTTAATAGTGTTGTAGCATGAATATAAGGCATTACAATGTATGCAATTACAATGCATGCTTTTACAACGCAGTCTTTACATCACAACTACCATTACATTGCATGATTTTACAACGCATGCCATTCCATTTTTAAAAACTATCATTACAACACATACTACAGCGCATAATACTTGTAGGGCAACAGTAGGGTAAGTGTTGACTAGTGTAGGGGTAAAAATTATTATTCCAACTGCAGTGAGTGCAACAGTAGGGTAAGGGTTGGATAGTGTAGGGGTAAAAATTACTATGTGTTGGATAATGTACGGGTAAAAATTACTATTCCCACTCCAGTTAGTGCAACAGTAGGGAAAGTCTTGGATAGTGTAAGGGTAAAAATTACTATTCCCAATTTACCCCAAAACCCATACCCACCCTACTACTAAAAACAATCTCTACTACTTACCTTGTAATGCGTTGAAATAGCATGCGTTGTAATGGTCTGTATAGTAATGGCATGCGTTGTAGTGGCATGCGTTGTAATGGCATGCATTGTAGTGCCATGCAATGTAAAGGCAGTTGCTTTGTAACAGTTGTGTTGTAAAGGTAGATTATTGTAATGACTGTGTTGTAATGGATGTTTCCCTTGTAGCATATTTGTTCATTTGTTCTACAATAAAAATAAATATGTGAAGTTAAATGTAAAAATAAAATCTGAAACATTTACATATATTAAAGCCAATTTACAAATTATTAGCTACTAAAATATATCATTTAATTAAATTGTATGGCAACTGAAGGAAATGGGGTTTGACAAATTGTTGCTCTGCTACCGGCAGCGAGCTGTGTGTATACCCCCTCATGTGCGGCTTTTCCACTTTGGGCAAACTTCTAAGCAAATCAAAAAATCTTTTTCATATGCAAACGTGGTGGGAACTATAACTACCAAGTGGTGACCATCATTTGGTAATAATAGTTCCCACCACGTTTGCATATGAAAAAGATTTTTTGATTTGCTTAGAAGTTTGCCCAAAGTGGAAAAGCCTCACATGAGGGGGTATACACAGAGCTAGCTGCCGGAAGCAGAGCAACAGTCTGTCAAGCCCCATTTCCTTCAGTTGCCATACGCGCTTCGGGCATCATCCCGCCCTTGATCACTGGCTGAGCAACGAAGGACCCGGCATATTCAAACACACCTGTTTTTATTTTGAAATCACGTTCCACCCAAATAGGTTGTAGCAAAGCATTATGGTCTCTGTAGTGAAAGCTACAGGACTTCAGGGTGCCACAAATCCTTGATCGGTACCAAAGTCCTTGTACAGTTCAAATGCCTAACCCAAGTTAGTAAAATGAGGCAAAAACATCACCATCATGCTGCCAATATGTGCCAGCAGCTCAGGCCCCCCTCATTCTGATCGCCGCTCTCTTTGCTTGAGCAGCGCAGATCCGCCAGAAGCAGCAGCAGGGCTTTTCCGCGACCCGGCGAGCTGCTTTAATTTCCAAAAACAAGGTTGCCCAAAGTGGAAACGCCTCACATGAGGGGGTATACACACAGCTCGCTGCCGATAGCTTGACAGACTTTTGCTCTGCTACCGGCAGCGAGCTGTGTGTATACCACCTCATTTGAGGCTTTTCCACTTTGGGCAACCTTGATTTTGGAGAGAGAGAGAGAGAGAGAGAGAGAGAGAGAGAGAGATATTCAATTAAAAAAACAAAGGTTACTAAAGGTGTTATAGTTAGGAAATAGAATTTAAAAAACCTTAGAAATTCACAAAAAATCCTAAGGTTGCAGGAACGTTATAGTTAGATTCAGATTTTACACACGCAAAACCATAGAAATTCAGCAGTTATAGTTCTAATTATCGCAAGTAAATATATCTCGTGCCTTATGGTAACTATAACCCGAGGCCTGCCATGCACAGTTTTCTCATCAATAATTTCACTGCAAATGTTGCTGTGATATTATCAATGATATCATAGAAAATGTCATGAATGATGTACTAAGTGGTGCAAAATAGCAGTGCATAGTGAGAGCATGAGTTATAGTTGCCTTAGACCACAAGCAATAGTTACTTGAGATAACTATAACTATAAATGCTGAATTTCTATGGTTTTGTGTGTGTAAAATCCCTGTAATCTTAGTTTATTTAGTGAATTTCTAAGGTTTTTTAAATTCTATGTCACATTTGTAGTATGCAACTGCTATCCCACCATTTTCTAGGCGTATGGGTAGTGTGTTTTCTCTATATTTGCACATTGAAAAAGGATCTGAAATCCTTGATGGAGGTGACAGCATTATTGATTTATTGGAGTGCAATCTCTTCTGTAGTGGTTGTCCAAGACGATTGGGTTATTTCTTGTTGTGTCCTGTTCTGAGGAGAGAGCCCACAGTTCTCTCTTTTAATTACTGCTGAGTATGCAAATGCACCATATCACCAACAATCTCTGCCTCCTTGGCCTGCCCTTCCGTGTTAGTATTATGCAACAGTGCTGGCTCTGGGTGGGTTGGCCACAGGGCTGGTCGCAGGCTGGGCCCTGGTTCCAACTCACTGTTGTGCAAGGCCAATTGGAGTGGGCAGGATGGGTTGGATGCCAGTAGTGGGTTTGCTGCAGGCAGCGAGTTACCTTAACATATAGTAATAAAATATCACTTTATGATAAAACAAACCTTAGAAATGGACTGAAAAAACAGAGGTTAAAGTAGCGTTATAGTTAGGTAAATATGTCAGTGACAACATTAACGTTTTGAACTGCAAACACAGAAACTAACTATATTCTGCACCCCCACCATCCACTGTTCATGAGCTTACGCATTACATCACTTATGACATGCTATATCTCATCATCTATGACTTCACTGAAAACATCTCAAATGACATCATTGATGACATTACTGATTACATTATCCAATGAGTGTGTTATTTAGTTTTATAATTTCTATAGTGGAAGGTAACTACCATATTACTTTTTTAAATAGTTTTGTGCAGCCTATGACCAGCTAATGGGTGTAAGTGTTTATAAAACACATCTGCTCCTAATGCATCATAGGTGTTTACAGGTACTAAACACCTTATAAATCTTTGCATTGAAGAGTGGCTCTGTGTGCAGGTGACAGTTGGCAACTTGTGTTCAGCATGCTCCGCAGACGTTTACGTACTACAAACTAAGTGCCTGATTTGGATGTCAGGTGGAAAGCTATCTGACAATCTGTTGAAGTCTTTCTGCCCGACATGGAGGGTTTCTCACTGACTGCCATATTATGATGATGACGGTCGGAGGGATGCCCGAGGGGGGATTCCGCTCCTCTTCCAATGAGCTGACAGAGCCTGTCGGAAGAGGAGCGGATGATGGTAGATCCAGCCTCAGCTCTGCCGTCGGGATTACTATGGTGGCCCGATGTGTTGTAAGCAACCATGAGTTATTAGACACAGCATGACAATTTCTACATAACACAGAAGACGGTGTGCACCAGGTACTAACCTATGTACATGTGGTTCTCTTGCTTCAGAAGATGGGCTATGTGTAAAGTTTACACCACAGTATGAAGACTGCAGGAAGTATTTTTTTTAAACTTTCAAACCTTGGTTATTTTCAGCGAAAAGGGACTTTTTGACAAATGGTGCATAGAGAGTATACTGTTCTTAGTAGCTACTATTTAATACTCTGTTATATATTTCTCATGAGAGTTTCGTAGTCCGCAAACAATGTGGTACCGATTAAACTATCCATAGACTAAACCCACTTTTCTACTCATATTTACTTAATTTCCTAATGTAGCTAAAGTGACTGTGAGGTGTTTGATGCAGGTGAAAGTCAGTAGTAGGGCATTCATTTTGGAACAGATGTTAAGTATCTTGAGTAACTTGGTTTCTCTGAACAGTTGTGTACATATTGAACACCATGTGTAATGTGCAACTAGAATATCTGTGGTTGATTGATAATGTCAACTAGGCTATCCATGAAGTGGTAGTTTAGTTCACCCCCCGCCATGCACAGTTTTCTCATCAATAATTTAAGTGCAAATGTTGCAGTGATCTTATCACTGATTTAATAGAAGATGTCATGAGTGATGTAATATGTGGATTACTAGCAGTGCATGGTGAGGGCATGAGTTGTACTTACCTGATGGAATGAGTTATAGTTAACAGAGCTAACTATAACTGGTGAATATCAGTGGTTTAGTTCACTCAAAATGTTACCTTCTCACTGAAATTCTTTCCCAACGATAACAATACGTTAACCTTTGTTTTTTCGGGGGGCGTGGCCACACAAGCGACCAAGATGGCCGTCTGCGCTTGAAGCTCCACCAGCCAGGCACTTCTCTAGCCCGATCTACCACATTCCCGACGCATCATAACTGGCGGATGCCTCTTTATTCAGCCTGAGAGGACCTGCTGTGCGTGGGGCTGCCGTCGCCGCTTGGATCAGTGGGGTGATCTCCCTCGAACTGCAACTGCGTTGGCCCGTATAATGCTGCGGCCCGGAGGCCATTCTGGGGGCAGAGCAGATATGAGTGCTGCGGCCCGTGAATTGCAGGTGAGCGTGGGGCCCCTGACCAGAGTCCTCCCTGGCGGTATCGGCCCCCCCGATCTCCGTTGACAGCGGTCTCCTCCCCCCCACCCCCCTGACTGCACTGTGTGTATCGTTCTTGGTGGGCGTGGTGGCTGCGGGGCTTGTTCTGGGCTTCGTGGCTGCGCCGGGCCTTGCTTAGTGCTGCAGAGGCCAGGAGTGTGGCGGGCTTGTGGAGGGGGCCCGATTGACTCCGCTCTGGGGGTTGTGACGGTGGGGGGCCCGGTGGGGTGTGCTGGCTCCCTCCTTTCCATACTGCTGGATGCTCCTGCAGAGGCGCCTGCTTTGACCCAGGGGACTGGAGTTGCTGCCCCTGTGCCAGCCCTGATCTTTGGTTTATGCTGGAGCCCGTCGATTTGGTCCCCCTAGATGATCAGAGGGCTGATTCTCATGAAGGCTGCTCCTTATCTGCTGCACTGTTGCTGCTAACTGTTTGTGGGGGGGTGCCTAGATCCTCTGCCACTCTGTTCCTCTACTGCAAGACGCGCCTGTGTGACTGTGTCTGGTCCCTCTGCACTTGATTGCAGGTCTGCGATTTTGGGTCCAGCTGTGGTCTCTTTGCCTCCCATATGCCTCTTCTCTCTGGTTGGCTGGCAATTCGGCGTTGGGCTGCCCTTGCGTTCCTTTTGCTTCTCTCCACCGGCTGCCCGCCCCTCGGGATACTGCCTGCGCACCTTTGGGGGCCTGGCCACACGGTGCGCACCCAATGGGACTAGTTCAGTTCCTCTCGCAGTGTGTCTCTGGGTTACACGATTGGGACTGGTAGCCTGCCTCATCCTACAGGTCCGCACCTCTGTACCTCCAATCCTACTCCCCCCTTGCTTGGAGGCCCGCTTTTTGCCCTGCTCTATCCGCCCTGGTGGCCGCAGCCGGTTGGGGTACGCAATGGGATGGAAAGATCCTAAGCAACAGACATTGCCCTTTGAGAAGGTCACTGACCCTACAACTGAAGACCCCACTGACGCGGCCGATGGTGCGCTGGGTGGCGATGATGTTGATGACCCGGCTTCATTCACTGTTGCTGTGCTGAGGGAGATGAGGGCTGGCTTCAAGGCCCTGGATGGCAGGGTTGACGCACTAGACAAGAGGCTGGCTGATATGGGCTCAAAGGTTCAGGTGCGCGATCGTCGGTTTGATGTCATCGAGGCCAGGGTCTCTGAGATAGAAAATGGTGCGACACAGTCGCAGAAGCAGCTGGAAAGGGTGGAGAGAATTTTAAAGGAAAGGGCTATCAATAACGAGGACTTAGAAGCCCGTAGTCGACGGAACAACGTACGCATCATTGGCGTGCTTGAGATGGCCACCTCGGGCCGGATGGATGTATTCGTGGAGCAACTACTATCTGATCTTTTTGGCAGGGAGTCCTTTACACAGGGTTTTGTGGTGGAGTGTGCCCACAGATCCCTGGCGGTACAAAAGGGGGTGGTGATGGACGGAGCATCTGAATCAATCAAACACTCACACCCAGTCAAAAGATCTGGGTTTAATCCATCACCGTTCTTTAGCCCACTCTGCCACCCCAGTTCAGACATGGCTATATGCAAATCAGTCTGACCCTGTGCCTCATGGGAACATTCCAGCCCGAACTGCCAAGCCATGTCTTCCCTGGACCGGAAACAAGCCTCCGAGGACCGGAAACAAGCCTCCGAGGATCGGTTTCTGGCATTCCAGCCGTCTTCAGCCCGGCTTGCTTGAATCCAGTGGCAAAGTGAGCAGGGGACTCACGTCTGAGCATACCCTGCCACACTTATGGCGGCCAAAAGCGGTACAAAAGAGGGTGGTGATGGACGGAGCATCTGAATCAATCAAACACTCACACCCAGTCAAAAGATCTGGGTTTAATCCATCACCGTTCTTTAGCCCACTCTGCCACCCCAGTTAAGACATGGCTATATGCAAATCAGTCTGACCCTGTGCCTCATGGGAACAGTCCAGCCCGAACTGCCAAGCCATGTCTTCCCTGGACTGGAAACAAGCCTCCGAGGACCGGTTTCTGGCATTCCAGCCGTCTTCAGCCCGGCTTGCTTGAATCCAGTGGCAAAGTGAGCAGGGGACTCACGTCTGAGCATACCCTGCCACACTTATGGCGGCCAAAAGTGGTACAAAAGAGGGTGGTGATGGACGGAGCATCTGAATCAATCAAACACTCACACCCAGTCAAAAGATCTGGGTTTAATCCATCACCGTTCTTTAGCCCACTCTGCCACCCCAGTTCAGACATGGCTATATGCAAATCAGTCTGACCCTGTGCCTCATGGGAACAGTCCAGCCCGAACTGCCAAGCCATGTCTTCCCTGGACCGGAAACAAGCTTCCGAGGACCGGTTTCTGGCATTTCAGCCGTCTTCAGCCCGGCTTGCTTGAATCCAGTGGCAAAGTGAGTACCACAGATCCCTGGGGCCTCACCCCAGACCCGGTCAGCCTCCGAGACCTATCATTTCCAGACTCAGGAACTTCAGGGACACGGACACTGCCCTTCGTTCTGCCCGTGAACGGGTGGAGGTCCAGTGGCAGGGGAGCAAGCTCTCCTTTTTTCCGGACTTCACTATCATGGTGCAGGAAGCAAGACGTAAGTTTAACAGTGTGAAGGCTGCTTTGAAGAATCTGGGCCTTAGATATGGGATGCTCTACCCGGCTAGACTAAAAGTGGACGTTGATGGCAGATCCCGCATCTTTCAGAACCCGGCGGAGGCACAGGAGTTTTGCCAGGAATACAAGAAAAACAACAATGGTGCGGCGGCTGCCGCATGAGCGACATCTCCCTCACAAAGTGGTTCTGGGACTGGCTGATTCCTTTTAACGATTGGAGGCTCTATAACGTATATTTTATAGTGGTATTTTCTTCCATTGGTCATTATGATGTTCAGTTTTGCCCGGCCTGCGAGGCGTTGCTGCGCCTCATGGTGTATACCCTGGTATGTTTGCTGTTATTGCTAAATTTACGATGCCTCTGGATGTGTGCTATATCACAATGTTGGTTTGAATTGCATCAATATTTAGTTGTTGGGGTCGGGTTTTGCCTTGCCAGGGTCAGGGTGGGGCTGGGAGGTTGGGGGGGATACTTGCTGTTTTTTCATATTTGTTCAGTTCGCACTACGCAGGTCAATGGTATATGGCGCTGGTCTGATTTTTTAGACACATGTTGCCTGATTCGCTTGTTAGATGGTGCAGTAAGGTTGGCAGCCCGGTCTTTCCAGGCTTTCTTTGATTTCCTGGAATGTCAGAGGTTTGAATAACACTTGGAAACGCAGGCAGGTTCTTAATCATAACGCTTGCCACAACATTGACATAATTTACTTGCAGGAAACACACTTGCCCAGGTCCGAGGCGACATCCATTGCGATGAGCTAGGGACCCCATAGATACTTTTCCAACTATAGCAATTCTGCTAGGGGTGTGGCCATATTTATTCATAAAAGAGTCCCTTTCGCCCTCACCAAGGTTATCATTGACGGGGAAGGTCGCTTTTGGATATTTGTCGACTCTCTTCTGGGTCACAATGTTGCTCTAGTAGGCATATAAGGGCGGAATGTTGACTCCCCGGAATTTTACCATGCGTTGCAGGTGCACCTTCTGGCTCTGGACCCTTGTCTGTTGGTACTGGGGGGTGATTTTAATTTGTTGTTGGATCCTGCTAGAGAAAGCACTTCCTCCTCTCCAGATGTTAAGCACAGCTCGCATCTAGACATGCATGACATCTGTAAACAGTTCTCATTGGTGGATATTGAACGCACACATCACCCGGCCTGCACAGCTCACACACACTACTCTGGGTTCCACAACACTTGGACTAGGATAGACTATTGGTTAACTTCACCAGGAGTCGCTGGCTTGTTCTGTGGGTTAGATACGTTGCCACGTACGTTTTCGGATCACTCTCCGGTCATACTTCGCATTACAATTCCTCGGCCCGGGGGTTATGAAAGGCAATGGTGTTTTCCTGGTAGGGCATTGCAAGACCCTGTGTTTCTTGTGGAAGTAAGGGAATCCATTGAGACCTATTTTGAGATTAACACTGGGTCGGTGGATACCTGGGTGGTCTTTTGGGAAGGTTTCAAGGCCTATTTCAGGGGGGTTTGCATTACTAAGAATGCAGGGGTCCTGAGGGATCTACGATCCATTTTGAACCGTCTTGTAGCCGGCATATCCGCTCTGGATATGGAGTTGCTGGATCGTCGGTCGGAGGCTGGTGAGGCTCGTCGTTTGGCTTTGATGATGGAGTTTAGGGCGGCAGAGGAACGTGAACTCTTATTTCTCAGCAAGCAGCATGTGGCCAGGCAGTATGGTGAAGGTGAACGACCTGCCAAGATACTGGCACGTACGCTTCGCCCCCCGCATAGTAATGCCTATATTACCGAAATCAAAGGTCCAGAAGATCAGTTGTTACACTCTACTCCGGAGATATGTGACACCTTTCTGTCACATTTTAAAGCTCTATACAGAATCTCTGGGGACCTTCGTGAGCAGGGTGAATACATTGCTGAAATCGCATTAGTGTATCTTGAACGGCATATGCAGGACTTTCTTGCCATTCCCATATCCCGGGAGAGTGTTGAGGAGGCGATAGATGCACTTAGGGGCTCCTCGGTGCCTGGCCTTGACGGGTTCTCCGCGGATTTTTACAAAGCGTATAAAGATGTGCTAGTTCCAAGGTTGATTTAGGTGTATTCGGAGGCACTCAAGGTCGGTATCCTTCCCCCAACCTTCAGGGAAGCGGTCATCATCCTTCTCCCCAAGCCCGGCAAAGACCCATCCCTTTGTGGCTCCTATAGGCCATTATCCTTGCTGAACCTCGATTATAAAAGTTTAGCCAAAGTAATTGCCATCCGTCTGTCTTTATTGATGGAGTATATTATATCACCGGTTCAATCTGGCTTCGTCGCCCACAGGTCTACTTCCCTCAACCTATGCACTTTGTTTACAGTTTTACATAGGATAGACCCCGCCACTCCGGCCGCCGCGGTGCTTCTCGATGCCGAGAAGGCATTCGATTCCCTTGGGTGGCCTTTTTTCCTTTCAGTGATGAATTGTATGGGTATGTCTGAATGCTTTGTCTCCACCACTGCTCTGCTATACACGGGGCCAACTCCTAGACTGCGCCTGAATGGAACGATCTCCCTGCCTTTCCGCCCGTCCTGCGGCACCCGGCAGGGTCTCCCCTGTCCCCATTGCTTTTCCTCGTGGCGATGGACCCCCTGGTGCGACACTTTCAAGAGAAACATCTCCACCGTGTCTTGCAGTTTCAAACCAGCCCCCTCTTGTTGTCATTATATGCTGATGACACGGTTTTATATGTGCGGCAACCTCACCTTAACCTTGAGGCCCCTTATCAGGGAAATTATCCGGTTTGGCAGATTCTCCGGTCTTTAAACTGGCACAAGTCAGTGATCTTTCCGTTAACAAGTAGTACAACTATATGGGACTGTGAATTTCCACTGGAATGGTGCCATGACGCAGTTAAATATCTCTGGGTTTATATTCATTTGGATACTGCCTCCATTATTCGGCTAAATTATGGCCGTGCGACTAGTGCGTTGGAATCACAGGTCGATAGGTGGTTGCGGCTTCCTTTGTCCATAGCCGGCAGGGCGGCCATTATTAAAATGGTGGGTTCTCCCGAGATTTTTGTATCTTTTTAATAACATTCCCATTCCTCTCACCCAGTCCTTTTTTTTACAACTGCGCCAACTTCTTTTACGCTTGGTATGGGGTGGCAAGAATCCGCGGGTGAGTTGAAGGGTTTTAACACTGCCACCGGAGCGAGGTGGACTGGGAGTCCCGGACATGTATCTATACTATTTGACTGCCCAGTGCTGTTACTCCTATGCTTGATACCACCCAGACGCCAGGATCCCTTATTTGAAGTCAGAAGCAGATCTGGTACTTTTGCAGAAATTGTCTATAGGGGTCCCTAGGGACCCACTTGATATTCAAATTGTTTCCACCACTAGTTGGGCATGGAACAAGTTGTACAGGCTATTGGGAATCGATCTATTATACTTTCCGGCACTCCCACTCCCGAATCCCACACTGCTTCCCATCACCGGTGAGGTTTTGGTGCAACGCACGCTGGCAAAGTTTCAGATTTCTACAATTGGTGACCTGTTCCTCAACAGTCATGTTTTCTCGGTGACTGAGGAGGCCCGGTTTCAGGACTGCTCCTTTATGAATGTCTTTGTGATGCGCCGTATGCTTTCCATGTAGCGGGCTGCCTTCCCCACATTTCCGTTTGCTCCTGAGCCGTTCACTCCACTGTAGGTAATAATCGAAAGTCCAACGGGTGCACATTTGGTTTCTAAACTGTACAGGCAGTGTATTATGGATCTTCCCTTCTCTGACATTAAGGTCCGTGCGGTGTGGGAGCGCGATCGGGGCCGTCCTATATCTGATGAGCAATGGGAACAGTGTTGCAGGGTCATGAAAGAGGTGTCATTGAACAGTCGACACAAGCTGTTGCACTTCAAATTTCTTCGCAGAATGCACCATATCCCGACTTGGTCACACAAGATGGACCCCTCTAGACCCCACCATTGTCCAACATGTTATTCTCCACACGCTGACTTAGCTCACTTTTCCTGAACCGCCCCAAATTACAACACTACTGGGGTACTGGTACACTACACGTTAGGAGATATACTTGCTTTGACACTTACTCCTACTCCTGAAATTGCACTGTTGGGATATATGATTAACTTCCCCAAAAAAGTTAGAAAGCTCGCTGCACTGGGATTCTTAATGGCCAAATGGGAGGTGGCATTACTCTGGGGTAGTAGGAAAGCCCCTACTCCCCATGCGTGCCTTTGCAATTTGGAGTATTGTAATGTGAACTGCGAGGAGTATGATACTCTCGTGCCCAGCTCCTCCCGCCCAGTGGACATTTGGGGCCCATATAGAGCGTACATTACCCGTAGGCGTAGCGAAGCAGATACAGAAGTTGCCAGTGGCATTGTTCCCGAAGGTGTAGGCTAGGAATGCCGCTATAATATTTGTATCCATTAGCTGTGATCTTGCTTATGTGATATCTAAATGTGTCGCTGTGGATTGAAAATTAAATTGGGTGGGGGCGGCGGGTTTGATCTGGAAGAGGAGAACGTACATGACGGATGGTGGTCACTGTAGCATACCCTGACTATTATCCTCAATTGTTTCTGGGGCTTGGGGCGATGCCGGGTACTGTTTTTCGTGACCTCATATGTATGAATATGTAACACAAATTGGCCGAACCACAAAATCTCCACAAGCTTCTTGAGAGGGAACGATCAATTTATTGTGATCACCCTCGACACTTTACTTAGTGCCAATGTTTTTTTTAATCTTTTTCAAGTTATAACAAGCTACATGACAGAAAATGAACAATACATTAAATATTTACACAGCTATAAATACTTTGTACATACATGAATAAAAATTCTTTACACAATACAAAAAAGAGAAAATTCCTTGCATCAAACATTACAATACTTCGCAAACAACATTAGAACAAACATTACAATCAAAAAATGAGAAAAATATAGAGAAAACCAATCCAAGGGGGAATTATAAGCAAGTGAATGACTCTTAAACAAATCAATACTGGACCAGCCGGTCCTAGTATCGTGAAGATGACATTTTATTCCACCCTATGAAAGTGAGATTTTGTGGTTCGGGCAATTTGTGTTACATATTCTATAAAGGGTCTAGCCCCCACCACTTGTTTATGGGCCTATCCCCTTTTGTTCATAGACTCATATGTATGAAGGCGTCTTACCATTGTACCGATTTGTGCATTGTTTATTGATATATGTATATGTAAAATTGAAAATAAAGCTTTAAGAAAAAAAAAACCTTTGTTTTTTTCAGTGAATTTATAAGGGTTTTTTAATGTAAAGTTAATGCTTTCACTACATGCAAAGCCAACCCTCCTCTGCACACAGCCTTTGGTTGTGTGTGGCAGGCAATTGGCACAAGGCCTGGCCTATTGACTGGCCCTCTGGTCAACCCCCAGACCCGCAGACAGCCAACTCTACACTGCAAACAGCCTTTGATTATGTGTAGAGTGGGAGCTAGGCCCTGTGTCCAAACCCATGTAGGCCGCCAACCTTACGCTGCGCCGAGCCTTTGGTTGTGCACAGCAGGGTTTGACCACAGAGCCATAGGCCAGGCCCTGTGTCCCACCGCTCACAGTCAGCCATCACCATGCTGCCTATGGGCTTCGGCAATGCACAGTGAAGGGGTTGGAAACAGGGCCTGGCGTGTTGTTAGGCCTTCATCCAACCACGGCAGGAGGCCAAACCCATGCTGCACACAGCTATAAGCCATGCACAGCAGGGGGTACAAATCACAGGGCATGTCCTATGGCCAGACCCTTTGGTAAACCATCCGCAGTCAGCCAACATTCCCGAGAACAAAATTGCCCTGGAGACACCATCCCCTGGTTAAAAAAGGGAGGGGCCAATGTGAAAAACCCTCCCCTATACCCTAGGAACCCCGTCCCTCTGACCAAATTCCATAATTAAGGGGAGAGAGCATGCAGCCCCCCTCTCTGATCCTTTTTGGGCCTGGGAGACATATTCCTGGGATACAGGTGAATGCCCTGGTGCCCACTCAGGGCATCAACAAATCTCAAGATAGCCCCAGCCTACTACCCATATTGTGAAGGAGCCAGCGTTGCTCCTGCTCAGAGAGAGCAGCCATTTACGCTGGCTCCCTCCGGATTGGAACAATATCTGTTCTATTTCCCTGCCCGCAGTAGTGTGGGCAGGGAAATAGAAGTCTGCTTTCACCCGGTGGGAGCATGTTTAAATCTCCCACTGGGTGAGAGTTGACATGCCTTCCCTGCCCTGGCTGCTGTAGGCAGGGAAGGCATGTTTGCTCCTGCCTGGTGGGAGATTTAAAAATAATCCTGCCAAGCAGGAGCAAACATCCTGTGGACAGGGAAACTACTGTGTCCTGGGATTTGGCTCTTCAGGACAGGGAAACAGAACCGGGCCAGGGGAGAGGGTCCCCAGGGCCTTTTAAGGCTTGTTGCGGGTGGACCCCTGTCCCTTTAAACTGAAGTTTGGCCCTTAGGATGGGGCCCCAGTGGCCTATAAAATTAAGGGAGGGCCCTGTGGGGCATTTCAGCACCAGGGGATGGGGTCCTGATGGTCTCTTAGAGGGTTAGGGAGGGAGGCACCTGCAACCCCCCTCTTTACAAAGATGTTGGCCCAGTGATGGGATGGCTGGAACCTTTTTAGGTTCAGGAAGGGACTCAAATTCCACGCACCCCAGCTCTCCTATGCTGTGGTCCCCGCACCAGAAAGACCAGATCGGGAGGCTGCTAGGCCTGGGTGGTAAATTCCGTTCCGCTCGCTGAATTTGAGGAATTTGGCGTTCCGTGGAGAACTCGAAATTGCTAAAAATTCTACGTTCCACGACTTTGCGAAAATTTTTGCTTGTTTGCGTTCTCAAATGCGTGTTCGCGAGATACTTCCCCCGCACAAGCAAACAGCAATTGCGAACAGTAAAAAAGCACCACGAACAAGCAATTCTTCGTGTTCGCGGAATTTCTGTGTGTTCGCGGAGATTTTTTACCAGTTTGCAGAGATTTGCAAATTCCACCCACCCCTAGAGGCTGCTCCTTCTCCTTCCGTGTGGCCAGTGCCTGGAACGCCCTTCCGCTCCACCTCAGACAGATAACATCGCTCCCCATCTTCGCAAGAAACATCAAAACCTGGCTCTTCGAGAGACCCCCTTCTTGATGGACTGGAACCTGCGAACCTCCCCCACTCCTACAGCGCCTTGAGACCCTTACTGGTGAGTAGTCACACTTAACGAACACCAGATTTGATTTGATTTGAGGGAGGGGGTCCACACGGCCCCCCTCCCCTTTATTGAAATATCAGCCACACAGATGGGGTTACCATGTCCTCTTAGAGGCTGGGGGAGGTGGCCTCATGTGCCCCCTCACCTAAAATCAACTATGCCTGGTCCACCATGGAGGATCTTTTATATCACTTATTTTTTTTAATTTATGGAGATTAGCACAGAATTATTTTGAATAAAATGTTTTTGGCCCCTGGCATGGTCCCTCCTACAAGCCACCACCAGGCCTACGGGGCAGAGTATCCCTACCCTGCTCCCTAAGTCTATTTTTTGTGCTTTTTTTAGGACTCAGAACTGAGTCCTAAGATAGCTGCCACCACTTCCTGGTTGATATGGTGGTAGCCAATCAGATCTCAATAGGAGATCTCTTAGGTCTGCGGATCTTCCGTGGTGTGAACTAAACAAAGCTTTTGATCATTAATTGTTTGAAAAGTTTTGCATGGGTTTTGATCAAATCACAAAAAGTCCACTTGCTGGACCAAGAGCTAGCTTTCTACTAAATTTAGTGTAAATCAGTTAAGTAATTTGAGCGCTAGCTCTTGCTAAATTTCATAGGTGGAAAATTAACGGGGAAAACACTTTTTAGGACCCCCACATTTTTCTCCGTCCCTGCTTGAGGGATCGCTCCAAAACTTCCCACGAAGGAGATGAGGTAAAAAATATTTTTGGGGGGAAAGTTTTGTGAAGATTTGTTAAATTGCACCAAAGATAAAAGCATACAAGTAAACCCAAAAAAATGCATTTCCTATGAAAAAGCAATCCTAACTATAACTACCCAATGGCACGTGCCACTAGGTGGGTGTATAAAAATGCCTGCTTTCTCCATACAAACAGGCCTCTGCACGCTCGGGTTTTCACCATGAAACTGTTTATTATGGTTCACAAAGTCTATATTCAAATCCATTTATACACATTCCCGGGAGTTTATAATCTACTTAAAGTGACAGTGCAACATTTCAAGTCTAAAGTGACATGTATTAAAAACCAAAGTACCCTATCCAATTGTTTAAAACAATTCAAAAACACGTGAATAAAGTGACAAGTGCCTGAACATATGAATATCTAAAAAAACAATTCAAACAGCATGCCCTTCGCATTAGCTACTGCCAGCAATTATTACAGAGATACACAGTTATAAATATATAATAATGCTATATTGGTGTAACTGTGAGAGCAATTGCTAACTATGTGGCAATGCAATTAATTCGACCCATAATTGCACAGCAAAATAAGCATATTTGAAGTTACTCCCATAATACGCCAGTTGTAAATACTTTGTAATCAAGGGCAAGTGCCCGGATTGACCCTGCAGATCAATAAACTGTAATCACATTTTTCATGCTATAACTTCCTGCAATGAATGGTGAGATCTACTCTAAGAGCAAAAACCAATAAAACTTCAAAAGTGAGAGTGATTTTAAGAAAAAGGAATTATAACAGCGGAAGAGGTGTGGCGCCGTGGCCAGGGCGACTGACTCCGGAAGCTGGGGATCACGGTTCGATCCCTGGCACCGGCGGCAGATTAGCCCAACACCATGTGACTCTGGGCAATAGCTTGCTTAATCTTCCCGACGGCCCCCAGCGCCTAGAGAGCCTAACGGGTGATTGTGCGCTTTACAAATGTGGATTATTATTATTATAACATCAATTTGGAGTGGAACGTCAGAGCTAAAAAAAAAAAAAATGTCATTCATAGTTGATATGCAAATATGTCGCTGGACACCAAACTGATACAATTGTATTTTCTAAAAATTACAAAAGAATATGCAAATCTTCCTTGCTATTCAAGCCATTTGGAATCTTTAAATTAAAACGCAGAATGTATCTCGATTCCAATTGCCACAAAAATCTTTCTATATTGCCAACCCTCAGTCTTTTTGCCACTTGATCCAGCACAACATTCTCTAAACTATTGACATTGCTGTCATTCAACTGTTCAAAGTGCCTTGTCACTGGATAAGTCTGGTACCTGCTTTTAATGGCTCTAATGTGCTGTAGAATGAGCTGTGAAATTATACAGTGGACTTTACGGGGCTAGAGCGGAGCAGAGTCTAGTTGATTGGCATAGAGCATAGTAGAGGTTTGTAGAGTGGAGTTATATAGAGTGGAAGAGAGCACAGTGGATTGGCGTAGAGTGAAGTAATGCAGAGTGGAGTGGCATAAAAGAAACAGCATAGGGTGGAGTACACTGTAGAGTGGCATACAGTGTACTGACATAGAGTGTAATAGCGTATATTGTAGTATCATGCACTGGAGTGGCGTAAAGTGTAATAGCGTATACTGTAGAAGGGTACAATGGAGTGGAGTATAGTGAAGTGGTATCGACTCAAATGGTGCATTGTCGGGTGGGGTAGAGTGTAATAGCATACAGTGGCATGGGGTAGAGTGGAATACCATATAGTAGAGGGGCATAAAAAAATTAAAGTTGCCTACAGTTTAATAGCATAGAGTGGTGTAGCATACAGTGGAAACGCATAGAGTAGATAACAGAGGAGTGTCGGAGAGTAGAATAGCACAGAGTGGAATAGTATGGAGTAGAATAGGGTGGAGTGAAGTAGCGTATAGTGTAATAGCGGAGGGTGGAGTAACATACATTGGAATAGTGCAGAGTGGCATACAATGGAGTGATATAGACTAGAATAGTGTAGATGGAAACAGCATAGAATAGAATAGGGTAGAATGGAGTGGCATACAGTGGAGTGTAATAGCCTACAGTGGAGTGGTTTCAAATTAAGTGGCGTCCAATGGAATAGTGTAGAATGGAATGGGGTAGAGGGGACTTGAATGACCTGGAATAGCATTAAGTGGAGTGGTGTAATGTGGAATATCATATACTGGAGTAGAGTATAGCGAAGTAGCATACAGGGAAGGTGGTGTACACTGAAGAGGCATAGAGTGTAATGGCGTAGAGTAGATTGGCATAGAGTGGAGTTGTGCACAGTGTAATAGCATAGAGGGGAGTGTTATAAAGACGAGTGGTATAGACTGCCATAGTATACAGTGGAGTAGCGTACAGAGGGGTGGCGTATAATCCAGTGGGTCAGAATGGAGCAGCGTACAGTGTTGTGAGGTAGTGAGTAATAGCATACATTGAAGTGTCTTACCTTGGAGTGGTGTCTAATTTAACAGCATATAATGAAGTGACATAGAGTGGAGTGTCATACACTGAATTGGCGTAGAGTGGAGTAGTGTATAGTGAAGTGGCATACAGTGGAATAGCATACAGACGAGGGGCATACAGTGGAGTGACATACAGTGAAAAAGAGTGGAGTGGAGTACAGTAGAATGGCGTAGAGTGGAACATCATATGGTCAGTACCATCAAGTAGAGCAGCATACCCAATGGAGTAACATAGACTGGAGTGTCATAGAGTGGAGGAATGTGCAGTGTAAGAGCACAGAATATAGTGGTGTACAGTGGCATTGCGTACAATGTAATAGCGTAGAGTGGAGTGGCGTAGAGTGGAGTCTCATACAGTTGAGAGTCATTGAGTGGAATAGCGTAGAGGGAATAGCATACAGTGGTGTGGCTGCACTGGTGTGGCATATGGATGTATGTGAAACTTAGCAGCAACGTAGATTATGGTGCTCACAGTCACGCAAATCAGTGAATTGCACTGTTTTGAGTTTCTTAGATTTACCAATCAACGCAAGGTCACACATGGTGGCCTTGAATTGCTTTATAAATCTGACTTAAGTATTGTGTTGCCCATACAACACCATATGTGACACAAGGGTACCGTAACCCAATAATACAGTTAGGGCTTAGTTATGTTTTGGGCCATGGTATACCGTGGTAGCTCTGCAGTATATAGAGCGATACATGGCAATGACAAGCCAGTATATAATTGGATAATTACTGTTTTTATAGAATACTAGCTTACCCGTAGCGCGTTGCTGCGATCTCCGAAGAAAGGAAATTCAAGGAAACTCGTTATGATAACATTCAATTTACAATGTGGCATTTTTATTGAAACTTATTCATTTTAATATGGAAAACATTTCAAAGTGTCGTTTTAATTCTATTTATTTATTTGAGTGCTTATGGATACACGATTTTTTGTTTTTCTGTCTGATGCGTACATCAGTATTCGAAAGATTATGAGGGCCCTGGGCAGCCGATATTTTTAAAAAAATTATGCCAGAAACCTTTGCGGGAGTGTACTCAACAACTTCCCAAAGTTTCCTGGAGATCCGATGAATGCTGTTTTAATTCTATTTATTTATTCGAGTGCTTGTGGATACACGATTTTTAGTTTTTTCGTCTTGTGTGTATGTAACGCCAGGGTAATTTCTAGCCTATTCTTAGACTAATACTGACTATAATCTACTACCATTTCAGTCTTAGTAACATTTTCGTTCATTAATAGGGCTTAACTACGCGCTTTGACAGGGTCTAGTGCCTTTTTCCCGTTAGTTAGACCTGTAGGCCCGAAAACCATAGAGCAGCCATCTTGGATGGCTGTCTCATCCATTTTAGATAGCTGCCTCGTCTGTTCGAGGCGCTTGCAGAGCAAAGGTAATGTTTAGAGTTTAACTTATTATTCGCTAAGAGAAACCGGTCGAGACCGGCCTTTATCGAAGGAATGTATTTTGCTTTTTGGTGGAAGACACAACATGCAGGTGGCCACTGCGGAAGGCATGAAAAGCCGGAGACTGGTACAGGAATTCGGTGGGAGTCGGCCTAAGACTGGAAATTTCCGTAGAGAAAGGGAGAGATATATTATCAGAGAGCACGTAGAAGACAGTGAGAGAGCAACGTGTGGAGCAGATAGATGAAGTTGGTCCAAAAGCTGGTGATCAATTGCTAGCTTATAACTAAGAGGAGGAAGAGATCAAGAATCCTGTAAGGTCTACATGCAGGAGTGGTAGAAACAGAGACTGAGTCCAGAAGAGGGTTCGAGTTTCGGAACCAAGGCAGCGTAGACGAGGCGTAGCGGTGCAGACGTCTATTCGTGAGCCATAGTGGGAGAGCAGAATCCCGATCGAGTGAAGACCCGAGAGGGAGAGAGGGATGAGCTCCGCTGCTGAGATGGAAAGACGCACGTATAAGGTGAGGCGTTCTGAGTTAGCGTAGAATACATATATCTAATCATTTATTTTCCTCCCTTTTTAGGTTGTAGATGTTGACTAATTCCAACTATGTCTAAATTGCTAATGCTATGTTTAATTGTAGAATAAAGATATAAGGTCCAATACATATATTTGAATGTTGTTTCCATGACAGGACTAACCTTTCTTTTTAACCAGGTGCTGGTATGTTAAAAGGTGAGGAGACCCTTTGAGCAGGTAACTGAGAAATGGAGGACTGGGTTGTTTATGACAGGAAGGAACTCCCAAATTAAATAATTAGGCAGCTCTTCTCTAAATTAAGAATATTAAATATCGTCGGTGCACCTTAGGTGTACCGCCGACCCCTATAGGACACCCCACTGGAAGACAACAGGTTTATCAGGGGGAAGTGTAGATAATGTTGATCCTAAGAGTTAGGGCAGGAGTCGCCAGACGTTAATCGAGGAGTCGCCGGACGTTAATCGCGGAGTCGCCGGACATTAATCGAGGAGTCGCCGGACGTTAATCGAGGAGTCGACGGATGTTAATCGAGGAGTTGCCGGACGTTAATCGAGGAGTCACCGGACGTTAATCGAGGAGTCGCCGGACGTTAATCGAGGAATAGTCGGAAGACTATAATAAGCGAAAGGCAAAAGAATGAATTAAATAAGTCGCCAGACTATAAACGAGGAATAGTCGGGAGCCATTAAGATGAGGTAAATATAGGATAAAACGTGAGAGTAGCTTTAATTGTACAGTTTTAATTGTACAGCTAATAATCACCTTCTCAGGCAAGTCCTCCGAATATCTTGTAAATAGTGACCTGAGAAGAGTGTGTTTGCGTGACGACTGGGTTAGCCACGGTTGGTGGCTGCCTGTTATAAAAATCCGGTCGTTACAGTGTACATCAGTATTCGAAAGATTATGAGGGCCCTGGGGGGACGATATTTAAAAAAAAATTCATGGCGATCGGATGAATGGTGTTTTAATTCTATTTATTTATTTGAGTGCTTGTGGATACACGATTTGTTGTTTTTCCGTCTGGTGCGTACATCATTATTCGAAAGATTATGAGGGCCCTGGCGGGGCGATATTTAAAAATCGTATGCCAGAAACCTTCGCGGGAGTGTACTCAACAACTTCCCAAAGTTTCATGGCGATAGGATGAATGGTGTAGTAATGCATAAAGGACAAACAGACAGACAGACATACTTTCGTTTTTATATATATATAGACTAGCTTACCCGTCACGCGTTGCTGCGATCTCCGAAGAAAGGAAATTCAAGGAAACTTGTTATGATAACATTCAATTTACATTGTGTCATTTTTATTGAAACGTATTCATTTTAATATAGAAAACATTTCAAAGTGTCGTTTTAATTCTATTTATTTATTCGAGTGCTTGTGGATACACTAATTTTTGTTTTTCTGTCTGGTGCGTACATCAGTATTCAAAAGATTATAAGGGCCCTGGATGGCCGATATTTAAAACATTTTTATGCAAGTAACCTTTGCGGGAGTGTACTGAACAACTTCCCTAAGTTTCATGGCAATCGGATGAATGGTGTTTTAATTCTATTTATTTTTTGGAGTACTTGTGGATACACAATATTTTTTTTTCCGTCTTGTGCGTACATCAGTATTCGAAAGATTATGAGGGCCCTGGGGGGGCGATATTTAAAAGAATGTATGCCAGAAACCTTTGCGGGAGTGTACTCATCAACTTCCCAAAGTTTCATGGCGATCGGATGAATGGTGTTTTAATTCTATTTATTTATTCGAGTGCTTGTGGATACACAATTTTTTGTTTTTCCGTCTGGTGCGTACATCAGTATTCAAAAGATTATGTGGGCCCTGGGGGGCCGATATTTAAACAAAATTTATGCCAGAAACCTTTGCGGGAGTGTACTCAACAACTTCCCAAAATTTCATGGGCGATCGGATGAATAGTGTTTTAATTCTATTTATTTATTCGAGTGCGTGTGGATACACGATTTGTTGTTTTTCCGTCTGGTGCGTACATCAGTATTTGAAAGATTATGAGGGCATTTGGTGGCCGATATTTCAAAAACATTTATGCCAGAAACCTTCGCCAGAGTGTACTCAACAACTTCCCAAAGTTTCATGGCGATCGGATGAATGGTGTAGTAATGCATAAAGGACAAACAAACAGACAGACATACATTTGTTTTTATATATATAGATAAAAACAGCCATATTGTTTTGACCACACCTTGGCTGTGTTCAGTGTTAGGGCCTTTGATATAGGTAAGTAGTTGTTTTCATTTTTAAAAACATACAAAAAGTACATAACTCACAATACTAAAAACTTTAAGTAATATGATAAATATAATTTATTGTTTCCATTCCTTTCTATAACACATTTTGGATGGGGTTGCACATTAAAGGGGTAGGGTTTTTTACTCCCACCCCAAACTCAGATACATGGGGGAAGTTATTGGACATTGAAGGTGGTAGAATTACTGTCTCCCTTCCAATCTAAGCCATTTTGGGGAAGGCGTTAGACAATAATGGGGTAGGATTTACTATTCCCACACTAAACTAAAATCCACTGTGAAAGGGGTTCAAATTTACAAACATAAAACACTGTAAAAACAAATATGTATTTAAAAAAAATATTAAAAAATAATAGTGTTCTACCATATATTATAGATTTGGGATTTACTTTTAAAAATCACATTATTTAAAAGTGAAATTAACATCAATATTTTGCATTAATACATACATTAAAACTGTAATGTTTTTGTTAATTTAAAGTGAAACAAAACAGTACAAATGTATTTTTAATAACATATATAGTTTTTAATAAATGCAACATGAACATCAAATTTTTTAAGACACGTATGCCCTGTATTCGCCGATTCCATTTTGGATCCATAGATCCCAAAAGTTTATTTTAAAAAGAATAGGAGGGGCTGATCATAAACTTGACCCTGCAAAAACCCGACCTTGCACAGACCATGCCACAAGAGTCTTAGTATCCTGAAGGGGGTTGCGTGTAGGCCTTCAGCCATGAGCAGCAAGAGTTAATAGCCCATGGTGAGTTGTGAACATGGTCTGGCTAGGCCATGCCACCATCCCTCCCTGTGTGCGGCATTTGGTTGTGCACAGCAGGCGTTGGCCACCCATTAAAGTTTGGGCATAGGGCCTGGCTGCATCCGGTTCTTCGGATAGGGCAAGTGAAGCTTACAAGGGTTCCTGGCACCAGGGTAGGAAAACTTGCCATGCATCTGCCCTAGTGCTGATAATCCCATTTTAGATCCAGAGAACAAAAACATTTTTTTAAATAGAGGTCTGGTCTTTGACCAGACCGTGCAGCCAAGCACTATTGCAGAGGCGGTGCTAACCCCTGCTGCACACAGCCAAAAACCTGCACAGCAGAAGGCAGGAGCTAGGCCGGTGGAGAATCAATACTAGGCCCTGCAACCAATCCTAACTGTGCATTGAAAAAGTCTATACACAGTGGAGGTTGGTGGGCATGGGACACTTCATGTGGTATATGATCAAAACCACCAAACATCTAGGGGTCAATTTCGATCCCATTCGGAAGAGCTCCAAATCAGTTTCAGGTTTGCCGAATACGATTCGGAACCCTTGTTGCCGACTGAATCGTACACAGTTCCCAATGACCGATTATGATGCCCATAAACCGGTACGGCTGTCCAAATTGGTTCCAAAAGACATTCGGATGGGACGAGTCTTTCGGAACCAAATCGTACAGCTCTATGGACTCATTTTCTGATCGAGCGATTACCATGACCGATTCGGACAGCCTTTCCAAATCAGTTTCTCCTGAACAAATCGGCTGCAGAATCTGTCTTTGGGTGCCTGTAGCAGGCCTCCCTTTATACTGGGGGCCACCGAATTGGGCCCAGGGTGTTACCCAATGAACCCCCCATTACAACCATGCACAGTGTGGCAGGCATCATGGGGTGCCTGCCACAGGGTGAAACGTTTTCCCCAGCCACCTCTTACTTTAATGGGAGCCTGTGTTCTCCTTCGGAACACAAGTTACAGTTTAAGTCAATGGGAGTCTGACTGAATTGTATCCGGATGCATCTGGATACATCCAAAACGCTCGTTCAGACTCACCCAATCCGAGTCATCCGGAAAGCATTCTTCCGGATGAGATCGTAATTGGCCTCTTAGTGAAGAAAAAAAAAAACCTTAAAGAGTAGTTATGGTTGGCATTCTTATAGCATGTTAAGATGTGTTAAAAAACCTCATAAAGTCATCTAAAAAACACAGTTGAAGGACATTTATGGCTATAAATTAAAATGAATGAAAGTCGCAAGTTATAGTTAGGATCACATTCATAACACACAAACCAAATCTTTGCACAACAAATGGAAACCTGAAAAAAAATATATGTTTAAATTCAAATTAAATCAAATATAACTTTATTCGATTGTTAAAAAGCAATCATAAAAGTGTACACAAAAAACATTTAGATTAAAAAGAGTTATTAAATTCATTTTACATTCTTAATGGCGTACAAAAATAAAATACAAGTTACAGACTTCATAATATCATGAATCTAAAGTGCATCATAAAAGGATACTTTTTGTACTTCGCAACACGTTTTTTTCAAATACAAGATAATTGTTGCAACACATACATGGTTATCTAGGTATTGGAGGTTGAGCATTGCCACACAACATTGTCGATAATCCATTTCTTTTAGCAAGGGCAATAGTACAGTATGTCTAATTAAATCATAACATTTACAAAAAAGAACGACATGTAAAGTGCTCTGAGATGATACATTGTCACAAGGACAAGGAGGTAGTTCATACATCCAATTATTTACCGTTGGGAAACTAACAAGTCTGTGGAAAATTGCATATCTAAAACGGGACAATAAAAATCTATCATAATTATCTGACACATAGATCAAATAGGGTTGAATTTTAAAAGTTGATAAAATCATCTGATGACGCAGGACAGTCAGTTTTAAAACCTCAGAAGTAACTCTTAAAGAATCCAGCAGAGCCAACCCCTCCTTTTTAAGTTCTTTGCGTGAAATGGCTGAGATAGCGGTAGGATTTATAAAATAATCTAGCTTTTCAATATCTGTTAGAAATTTACACACATATCTCAGCTAAAGGATCCTCATAGCTCCTTTAAATTTTAAAATGTCTATCATAATATCTCTATTAAGCTTTGTTTCATCCTCTGTCCATAATCTATGCCATAGTAGCACAGGTTCCAGCTTAATTAGATCAGATATAGGAGTAAGACCCAGTTCTGCACAGCAACTATAATTCGGAGTACTCTTGGGGACTGCAAGGATAAACTTTAAAAATGAGTTTTCCACCACCTGGATTGGGGCAGGATCAGCAAGGCCCCATAGTCCACTACCATAGGATGCCCCAGACACACATTTGGATTTGTAAATTTGTATTAATTCAACTGGGGGTCTAGTACCTAATTTCTTCGAGAAACTCTTTAGGGCAGCAGTCGAGCGTACCAAGGCTCGTTTTTTCGCCATAACTGCCTGCGACCAAGAGTCCCTCTGAGTGAACAAAATACCCAAGTATGAAAATTGTTTGGTGAATTCAAGTTTCTGACCTGCAATAAATATGGCCCTCTTAGGTTTATGGTACCTGCCACAATGCATAACAAAAGTTTTAGATGTATTAACTCTCAAACCCAGCTCCTTCATATGGAGAAAGAAGCTGGCCACCAGACGCTGAAGTCCCACTTGGGTACGGGACATCAGGACAGCATCATCAGCATTTAAAAGTGCCGAATCACACGGCCAGCAACATATGGGGGGTCTAAACTATTGCACAAATCTTTTTCCAATCCATTAATATACAAGTTAAAAAGGAAGGGGGCCAGAACACAGCCCTGTCTGACACCGCTCCTGATTGGAATTTTATCTGTGCGTTCCCCCTTCAGGCCATAGCGTACGCGGGCTGATGCGTCACTATAAAAACGTTTAAGATAATAAATAATATTTTCCTCAACCCCAAGTTGTCCCATTAAAATCTACAGTTTGGAATGGATTACACAATCAAATGCGGCCGAGAGGTCCACAAAGGCCAAAAACAAGTTCCCTTGCTTGGCCCTTGTGTACTTCCCGATCAACATTAGAAGGTTTAATCCTTGTTCCATTGTACCCAACCCTGAGCGGAAACCGTACTGTAGGTCAGATAAAATAGAATTTTCTTTAACCCAGACCAACAGCCAATCCAAAATAATCCGACCCGTTATTTTAGTAAAAGAATCTGAAAGGGAAATGGGCCTGTAACAGCTTGGGTTATGTCTATTCCCCTTTTTGTAAATTGGGACTATTACAAACTTAACCCATGTAGACAAAAAATCGGAGGTGCAGCTGGCATTGAGCACCTCTACTAAAAGGGGGCCCCACAGTCCAGGTGTGGCCTTAAAGATATCTATAGGTATACCATCTGGGCCGGGAGCCTTTCCCCCCTTGCTAGCGCGTAGTGCCTTGTCTACCTCATCCAAAGTGAACAACAAATTTCTTTAGTCAGAGTGTGCAGAGATAGTGGGTTGGGTACTTGCCCCTCCCTCTCCCTCATATACTTTCGAAAAATGCCTGATCCAATCACATTCGGGGATTGCCATTTCCAGCCTGGGACCTGTATCCTCCCTAAGGAAGGGGGTTCTAATAATCTTCCAAAAGCCCACACTATCATTACTGATGGAAGCTAGGTGCAGGGCTTCCCAGGTTTCTATTTTCAATGTGTTTTTTCTATTTCTTAAAGCTATTTTATATTCTTTTCTGAGTCTGCAAACTTCCCTAGCACATCTGGGTTTCTTGTGTAACTCCTTCTTTAGAAGTGCATAAGCTCTAATGCAAGTAGAGTCAAACCAACCTCTTTTGTATTTGCAATTTTTATTCTGTCTCGTAAGTGAGGTCCTAATTTCAGTAGAAATGACCAGGAATGATGCAAGAATCATATCAGGAGTGGAATTTTCCTCTAAGCAAGTTGCTAGCTCAAGTCTACATTTACCAACCACTCGTTTCAATGTTTCGGGCTGGTCCACCATAGCCCATTTCAATGTGTAACCATTGGAACTACCAATAGATAGATTTTTATCCACAGTGTCACTTTCTAAACTATTTTTTGAGGTAGGCATAGTTGGAAACAAAATGGCCACACAGAGCGGGAAGTGGTCACTTAAGGCAACATCTAAAACTTTAAATGAGTAAATTCTATTGTCATTCTTATTTGAGACAATAGCATAGTCTATAGTAGAAGCACAGCCCCTTCCATTGAATGTTGGGTGGGGGGAGGATGGTATGGTACAGACTTCATTGGCAAATCCCAAATCAAATTTAGCAAGTATATGGTTGAATTGATCTCCCTGAAAAGAATTATTAAAATGGGAACGGCTCAAGGGATCTTCCCATAACATTCCACACCTATTGTCCTCTGACATATTACACAGAGTGCAATTAAAATACCCTAAGAAAAGTATCATTATGTTGTGTTCAAAGATTTTATCCTGTAGGGACATGGCTTTAATCAATTTGCTTAGAACACTAGATACCTCGCCGCTGGGGATATTATTATAAAAGTTTATAAGGGCAATCAGGATATCACAAGCCATAACCAATATTAAGAGTTGAAATAAGTATCTGTAACGGGCTCTGTTACTCTTATTAGATTCAGCATATTTGACAGATATATGCTCAAACCACCCTTAGCTCTTCCATGCGAGGAGTCAACAGCAGGGGAATGGAATGTCCTAAAACCGTTTAAGTTGACCAGATCCCGGCTCCACGTTTCTTGTAAACAGAGCACATCTTGGGTCTGAATAAAATCCCCCCAAACTGGGTTAAGGATTTTGGAACTGATGCCAGCGACGTTCCACGAGGAGAGTTTGCATAGCATCATGCCAAGCGGTGGGATAACTGAAGCAGCAGTGAGGGAACCAGCCGGAGGAGAAATGATATTATGCTCTCTTCCAGTCTCCAATCCTACATCTACATCTTCTGAGCTCCCAATATAATCTACAGTCCCTATCATATTACGGGATTCATTAAAAGGTTTACCCTCATCAGCTTTTGCACTTTCCCCGTTATTAAAGATGTGAATGGGATCAGTTTCATTATCTAGAAGATTTGATTTAATAAAGTCTGGCTGCAGTCAATCATTATTGTCCAACCCACTGAGAATATCATAGGGGTTGGAAGTTGGAATACCATATCTTCCATACCGCAATCCGTCCTGATTAAATACTGGATAAAGGGGAACAGAAGAGACAGGACACCTGATTGGCCGAGATGGACGATAGAAGAATCCAAGGGGGAGAATGTTAATGAAATTAGGGTCAATTGACCCAGAAAATCCCCTCTCAATTATTTTATGGACCAATATTGGAGACCGAAATGTAAGAATTACACAGTCCCCTTTCAGTGATTTCTTTGATGTACCCAACCAACTCACTCTTATAACCATCTTAAATTCTGAGAAGAGGAAGTTGTTAGACCCAAGTTTGGTTGATAAAAAATTAAGAGCTTTGTTCCTTAAGGTCGACCAATGTACGTAGACATTGGAAGATAAAGATGGAACATTGGCTAACACCACCGTATATGGCGTTGCTTCAGGGGGCAGGTTCAAAACTGGGAGGCTTAAAGTTGTAATAACCTCTCTAGCGTCCTCAACTCTTCTATCCTGGTTTGAATTTGGATGGTCAGCTACTTGGGCTGTAGTGGGCAAAACAGGTGCATTAGTCGCAAGGTCCCCCCTATTTTTATTTTTATTTGACTCCAATCGCCCATTAACCTCGGAATTTTTCGTTTGGGCTTGATTAACTGAAGTCCGTGGAATATTATTAAATGTTCCAGTTTGGTCAATAAGACCGAAATGGGGTACCATTGGGACTGCAGTATCATGGATAGGCTGCTGGGTCCCAATGAGTTTTTCCTCCAATTGTGTCAACCTCATTTCAATAGAACTGACTTTTAGGCTTATGGGTTCGAGGAGCGTTGTTAAAAGCGTTTCCAATCTTTCCCAGAAACTCCCCTCAGCTACTGGGGATACTTTACTAGATGAGGGAAATACCAGTTTTGGTTGATTATTAGCTTTTTTCCCCGAGGTTCCCTCATGTTTGGCTGAAGCCTTTTTTGCTTTTTTACCACCATCATTCCCTCTAACATTCTTTGTAGTTAAACCTTCCTTATTCAAATGTTTTAATTTACGCCTAGCCTTCTGTCCTCAAGTCCTAACATATGGACTATCACTATTAGTGCTTAACAATGAGACCGAGACAGAGATTGGGCTTGGTAACGTGTCACACTCCCCTGTTTCCACGGGATCCTCAACCATTAATGGAGGGTCTGTAGGTATATCGGTCGAAAAAATTGTAGGGGTCACAGATAATCTTACTTGTGGGAGCAGGGATTCGAGTGACACATTAACCATGTTGGGAACAATATCCTTGACTAATGGAACAGTATTAGCCCCTGGCAATGCAACAAAAGATGGGGCCAATATTGAATACTGAGAGTTGATTGTAAACATTGACGTATTTGTAACGGGCAGGGGAGGAAGAGTACCAGCAGGAAGCGAAAAAAAACACCTTTCTGTGTTTTCGATAGCGGAAGCCACAACCCCTATAGTTTTCTGTAGCATACGGTCGATTGCAGTCAAACTAGGTAACGGTAGATTTGAAACTACTTTATGTTTTTTAATAGGAGCAGGTTGGATAGGAGTATTTTAAAACACAAGTTGTTACAATAAGCTAACTAAAGTGCACTAAAGCACCATACACCAAAAGAGATGAGCTCTTAATAGAGGAGCTATGGATAAAACAAAATTAAATCAGACAGTGATTGCTACAAAGGTAAAATATATAGAGACTGTTTTATGCCTATAAAACATTAACAAATAAAGATTAAAGATTAAAAGGGTGGAAAAGTCCACAGACCGAAGGGAGTGGCCCCATCCCATCCTTTCACGACCTCGAACGGCCTCAAACGGTCCCGCCCTTGTCCCGGGCTTCTACCGGGACACTCCCGCGCGCTCCCTCGACGCGGGAGATGACGCTGATTATATGCGCCTGATGGCGCGTAGAGTTTGTTGGCGGCTACCGGCTGCTAAGGCTCACGGGGGATGTGGTCCTCGCGCTCGCGGTCCTCCCCCAACTGCGGCCGCGCTCCAGGCAAGTGAGCAGCGGCGGCAGGGGAAGAACAGCGATGATGTCCCCAGCGCACAGGGTGTGGCAAATGAGCAGGAGTGGGCACCAGGAAACGAAAACCTCAACAAAATGCCAGTAAGCTGCCACAGTATTCTGTTTTGGTCAAATAAGTCTCCCGCTCCACCGGGAGATGATGCCGATTATATGCGCCTCCAGGCGCGTAGCGTTCGTTGGCGGCTTCCGGCTGCTAAGGCTCACGGGAGATGTGGTTCTTGCGCTCGCGGTCCTCCCCCAACTGCGGCCACGCTCCAGGCAAGAGAGCAGCGGTGGCAAGGGAAGACCAGCGACAATGTCCCCAGCGTACAGGGCGTGGCAAAATTAGCAGGAGTGGGCACCAGGAAACGAAGCCCTCAACAAAATGCCAGTAAGCTGCCACAGTATTCCGTTTTGGTCATAAAGTGTTTAAAGTGTTTAAATTAAATATATATATATCGATGTCTTCTAAATATTTTAACATTGTGTAAGTAAATTACTGACAAGTGGTATCTGTTGTTTCATCCATTCTTGTAAGTACTGGGGATATATGAAAATACAGTTCTGAATACTGGGGTCTAGGAAGGTTGCCTTCACAAAACCTCACCTTCAAGTGCACAAAAATCACTATGGAGAGCCTCAGACTGGGAGACACTTTGTTCTGACACAGACTTGGGTAAAGTTCAGAATCCTTTCTAATTCAAGAACTTCAAGAACATGACCTTCTCCAGCAGCTTCCTTTTCAATGTACAGCAATGCTCCATTCGAACAAGTTGGCGGTGTCACTTACAATTCCTAACCGTGGACTTTAGTCTTTTTTCGTGATTTTATAGTTTCTTCGATAGATTTTCTTGTCTTCGACTACAGCGGGGCAGCTCTCTCATCTGCCTGGTTTTCAAGGTGCTTTCCCATATCCTCAGATTGAGAAGCCTACCTCAGCGGAAAGCCCGCATGCTTCCATCTTGCGAGAGGGTGTTTCACTCCCACTCCCCGGTTCTCTGAGGGGAAATATCTATTTGAAGTTTCAATGGGGTAATGCAGACCACTGCTGGCTCTCTGGAACAAGCAGCTCACAGGGGACAGGCTTCCTCCTTGTGTCAAAGTCTTGGGTGGGTCCCCTAATAGAGCATGATCTCTTTGACTACTCTTCCATTCGCCTCGTAGCCCTATCCGATGACCTCGGTTCTTAAACAGAGTGCTGATAAATCAATGATCACACTTCTATCCAATGCCTCATCAATGTACCTCAGGCAGTAGGGTTACAAATACCATTAGTGTGGTTATGTGGTCTGTGGAGTGTGGAACGAGTGTTCTTTGACATGTGTGGGAATGTAATGTGTAGATTTGAGTGTTTTGTGGGTTTATCTGGCATTGCCTCTTATTGTGGGTGCACCGCTCCCTTTGTGCTCCTATTTGTATCTCTACATTGAGGAATACAGTGCCTTGAAGTTATCTTAAGACCTGCAACTTCTTTTTCCACCCCTCCAATTAAGGCCCACATGTATCTTTAAGACAGTAGTACCAACTTTTGGAAAGACACTGCCCCTCCTAGTGTGGTCTACATTTGTTCATGTATGACCCCAGAACCCAGAAATGTAGCTCCTTGAAGCTCTGAACCCCTATTGTGAAGCCCCTGGCTAACCAAGGATAAGCGGGGGGCATATTAACAAGGCCAGGCGATAATTATCGCTAAGCGCACTTAGCGCCAGGATAATTATCGCCAGTCAACTCTGAATTTTATCGCGGAGATAGCGTGCTATCAGCAACGCTTATCTCCAAAGCGATAAAATTCATAGCGCAAGCTGACAATTGTGAGATTATCGCTGGAAATACAGCGATAATCCCACAAGGTTTGGCGATAGCTTGCTGATAGGGCTAGACATACTTAGCCATAATATCCACCTTACATAGGATATCATGGCTAAGTCAGAAAAATACCAGACGTAATAAAGCAGCGTTAACCGCGGTTAGCGCTGCTTTTTTTTATCGCCAACAGGGTTAGCAATATCCTTGATAATAGGAGAAATGTCGCTTAGCGACATTTCTCCTATTATTTAACTCTGGAAGGCCCCCTTTGCATCTCATTAGAGATGCAAGGGGAAACATAGAGTAGAGGGGTGCTAACAAGCACATTTGCATGTTAGCACCCTGTTGCTGATAGGGCGCTAGTTTTATCTCTTTTTTTTTGGCTTTTAAAGCCAAAAAAGCAGAGATAAAGCCCTTGTTAATATGCCCCCAAACCCTACTGCCCTTAGCTAATCCCTGAAGCTTTGCATCAACTCTCTGCAATGGACAGTTTTTAGCCTGCACAAAAAATAATCTATATTTTATTAAAGACAGGGAGAGGGATGTTATGTGCCAATTTCCCTTTAATTGCACCTCAGCAGCAAAACAGCCACAAAGCATTTGTGAAGCTATTGATATTAAAGGCACTGAAAGTAGAGGCACTGCCTCTTTAAATTGATGGCATGAGTCAAGAGTGTAGACAGTGAGTTCATTAAGAGGGATGACAACAAACTGGGGTCAGCTTACACCGGGGATCACTGAAAGAATATCGACGGACAGAATATCGACCATCAAAAATATCGTTGAGAAAATATCGACAGTCAAAATATCGAGTTTCTATCTACAAACAGGTAAGTACAAAAATATCGAGTTAAAAATATCGTTTACAAAAATATAGTTGTAAAAAAATATCGTATTTACTAAAAACAGTGTTAAATTAAATTAATATTAATAATTAATTACTAAAATATACTTAAAATTACTTAAATTAACTTATAATAATTAAATAATTAATGAAAGTTAAATAAATATTTTTTTATTTCATATTTATTAAACATATATATATATTAATAAAATATAATAAAATATTACCCAAAAACTGAAAACTGACCCTGAACCCTAAAAATACCCCTTTACCCAAAAACTGAAAACTGACCCTGAACCCTAAAAATACCCCTTTACCCAAAAACTGAAAACTGACCCTGAACCCTAAAAATACCCCTTTGCCCAAAAACTGAAAACTGACCCTGAACCCTAAAAATACCCCTTTACCCAAAAACCCAAAACTGACCCTGAACCCTAAAAATACCCCTTTACCCAAAAACCCAAAACTGACCCTGAACCCTAAAAATAAAAACGATATTACTTCACTTACCTTAAAAACGATATTACTTCACTTACCTTAAAAACGATATTTTGGCTGTCGATATTCTGTCCTGTCGATATTTTCTCCAAACGATATTTTGGAGTCGATATTATGTCCAAACGATATTTTGGAGTCGATATTATGTCTGTGTACCCTTACACCGGATGTGGTCAAGATGGAATGCAGGGATGTCTTCAAAAACTTACCTAGGAACCTCAGTGGCAGGAAGGAGTTTCCACACCTTAACCCCTTCGCCACTGGGCTAATTCCCCTGTGGTGCTGGGGGGAGGGATGGCACGCATAGCGTCACAGTGCTTGTGACGAGCTCGGCTCGTCACGCTGCACAGTGGTGCTGTGCTCATGATGAGCTAAGCTCGTCATGACCACGCCCAATTTTCAGAACGCTCAGCACAGCGGGGGAATTAGCCCCGCGTGTGAGTACCGCGCGTGTCCTGACGAGCTCAGCTCGTCAAGAGCACAGTGCAACCGTGCCTCATGACGAACTGAGCTCCTCATGAGCACGGAAGGTGTTCATTTCATCATCATGACTCGAAAGCCGCAAGCAGGATGCGGGCAAGCGACAAGCAGTCACGGAATAGCTGGAGAGCATGGTTCCACTACAGGCAGAGCACCTCGGTGGGAAACAGGAGGTCTCCAAGAAACACGTGTGCAGGGCTGGACTGCATGGATGTGTGACACCCCTACCTATTGGGAAAAGAAAGGTGAAGAGAAGGTAAGTACTCAAAGCTTGCATTATGTATCCTGGTTTATAGGAAAATGGTGGGCACAGTTATTGTAAGGGTAGTTGAGCACACTGGTGGATATATACTCCACCTTCTCCAGGGCTTGACAGTCAGCTGTTGATCCCTGGATTATATTTATTCCACCTGTGGCAGAGCCTACTATGGATATCACGCATATTGCTGGCATATCAAACACATACATTTATTCTATGAGTGGCACCGCCGTCCAGAGAGATTACGGCCAATGGTTTAGGTTGAAACCTAATGTAGAGATATTGCATCAATAGCAGAGCGCTCCAGAGACATCCACCTCATATGTCATATGTCGAAACCTGTTGTAGAGATATTCTTTCAGTGGCAGAGCGCTCCAGAGACATCCCCCTCATTAATCATATGTCGAACCCTAAAGCCTTCAGTAGCAGAGCGCTCCAGAGACATCCAACTCATCATTCATACATCAAACCCTGTTGTAGAGACTTTCCTTATTTATTCATTTATAAAGTTATATATATCGCAAACAAGATCCCGAGGTATAACAGAGCGATTTACAATAGGATGGGAGAGAGGACATGAATGCAATATCGAGCATCGATTGGGAAAAATAAGATAATACAATAAACAGGTGTAAGCGAACAACGAAGGGGGGTAATATGCAGTAATGTAATATCGAACTCCAATTGGGAAATGGAAGATGATACAATAACCAGGTGTAAGTGAACAACAAAGTGGGTTAATAATATGCAGTAAAGGGGCACCGTATCAAATGGAAGTACAGTGGTAATACGAACAAAGTCAAAGATCAAGTGGGCCTTGATCTAGATGCTCTCCCCCCATAGGATAGTTCACGTTTTTGCACCAGGTACCTGGGAGTATTGAAGTGAAGGGCTTTGTGCGCCAGAACTGAAATTTTTAACTGAATTTGTGCTTCATAGGGTAGCCAATTGAGAGATTTTTGTACTGGGGATAGCCGCAGTGTTCAGTGAGGACCTCAGGGGAGCCAAGGCGTATTTGGGAAGGCCACAGAGGGTAGCACTGCCATAGTCTAGTTTTGGCAGGACAAGCGCTTGGAGCACCTGCTTGAAATCATTTTGTGGTAGGAAAGGTTTGATATTTCTCAGAGTCCTCATCAAGTGGTTTGCTCCCTTACATACATTGTTGATATGACTTTTCATATTCAGGGGCTTGTCCACGGTGACTTCCTTATGTGGCAAAGCGATCCAGCGACATCTACCTCATCGGTCAGGATTGGTACCCTGGGGGAGAGATATTCCTTCAGTGGAGGAGCGATCCAGAGACATCTACCTCATCGGTAATGAATAGTACCCTGGGGAAGACATATTCCTTCAGTGGAGAAGCACTCCAGAGATGTCCACCTCATCAGTCATATGCTGAACACTTGGGGAAAGGTATTCCTTCAGTGGCAGAGCGTTCTGGAGACACCCACCACACCTGTCATATATCAAACCCTAGGGGAGACATTATCCTTCAGTAGCAGAGCAACCCTGAGAAATCTATCTCATTGGTCATAAGTAGATTAAGGGTGGGCGTAGTTCGCGAAGTAGCGCTACGCGAAGCTAAGCGAAGTGCACTTCGCACTACGCGAACTTCACGTAGCACTACGCGAGCTGCGTAGTAGCATGTTCGCACTGTGCAAGATGCGTTTTCAATGATTGCACAGTGCGGACAAGCATCCGGCACTGTGCAAGCATTGAAAACGGCATCTTGCACAGTGCGAGCTGTAGTTTTCTGCTGCTCGAGTAGTTTATTACTCGAGCGGCAGCTTTCTCAACGCAAACAGGTAGTTTCTCATTGAGAGCGGTCGCGAGCATGCGCAACCACTCACAATGAGAAACCTGACCTCGCGTTGAGAATCTCGCCGGGATGTCATTTTGCTTGCTAGCGGTCGCGAACATGACATTCAGGACCGTGAACAAGCAAAAAATGACCGCTGCACTACGCTACGCTGCACTACGCATGTTCGCACTGTGCTACGTGCAGCTCGCGTAGTGCGAAGTTGCGAAAACTTCGCAAACTCCGCGAGCGTAGCGTAGTGCTTCGCCCATGGTTAAAGTAGATCCCCAGGAGAGAGATAGGCCATTAATGGCAGAGCCCTCCAGAGATGCCCAGCTCTTTAGCCACCTGTGAACCCCTAAGGAACATCACAAAAAGTTATTCAAAATGGCCGTGACCATCCAGCGGTCTCAAGGTCATTGGTGTGAGACCTGTGATGCGGGACAGGCGCTCTCTCCCCGGCTGCCCCTTCTTCCAGACGCTCCTTTTTCTTTGTACCCTGCACCACGCTCTTTTCTAACTTCTTGCTCTGGCTGAAAGGCTCTCTTGGGCCTCTCCTCTTCTGAAACTGTCTTTTTAGTGTCTATTTCTAGAACCCATAATCCCCTTCGCGCGTCGCGTCCGTGGCATTGTTTCTAGGATGGGAAAATACTTTGAACTTCGCTACAAACACAGAGATATGAAAACAGAAATTACAAAAAACCCTAGAGGGGGGCTTTGGTGCTTGGTGTATAATCCTCGAATCCGGTGACAGGGGACGGGAATTTAGGCTGGGATCTGCAGCCAATCAGAAGGCCTGGCCCCGCCGGTAATTGCCCGGTGTCTGCGCTTACAAACACGTGAAAGCCACACAAAGGCTCCCTGAAAGGAGCCCGGGCAGCACGCGCACCCCCGGGGCATCTCCGGGACCGAGCACGACAAAGTGAAGAAATTGGAGTTCAAAATGTTAAATATATTTCATGGCATTTCGTTTAAAAGGTACGCCTTCCCTTCCGGGATTTTGCATGCTACAGTGCATCCAACTCATTTAAATTCATATGAATAAAAGCAATCTAATGTTTTTTTATCCTTTCCATTTTTCTTGCTGTAATATGTTTTATTCTAATGCCGCGTATAGAATATTGCGCGCCTAATGGAGGCTGTAAAATGTCAAACACCGCTTTTGTGACCCCCTCAAAGCGCAGGTCTGCGCTGCGCTCTCTGCGACTCCAGCGGTGCGAGGCGGCGTTCAGGGGCCTTTATTGTGGTGAAAGGGGCAGGGTCTGGGGGCTGCGTTCCGGATATCTCTTCTAGCGCTTAAACCACACAAAGCGCTGTAAATATTACATGGGTTGCTTTGATCCAATTTAATGACATTCATTTTGTCGACTCTGGTTGCACAACGGCTGGGTTGACTCGTGAGGATTAGATAGATAGTGTGACCAGATTTTGAGAAGCAAAAACCGGGACAGGGCAAACATAAAAGTAGGACTAAAGCCATTACTCTTACTTTTATATCTGGCCTAGCCCGGGTTTTACGTAGACTTGTAAATCTGCCCCATATATTTATGCATCTGTGTGAGTATATATACATATATATGTATATATACCACTTAGAGGCGGTCACCAGTAGGTAGTTACTGTTAGGACCTTCTTCCCATTGGAAAATCGTTTTTTGACTTGCTTATAACTTTTGCGACGTTTGACGAATCTTCACAAAATTTTCCCCAAAAAGCGTCTTTCTGATTCTAATTGTGCATGGGAAGTTTCGGGGTGGTCCGTCAAACGGGGGACAAGAAAAAGGAGGGGGTAAAAATGTTTTTCCTATACCAATTTCCTTAGGGATTTTGAACACAACAATAGCTACACCAAATTTAGCAGAAATCTAGCTATTGGTCCAAAAAGACCCCTTTATGTGATTTAGTTTAAATCCATTCAGTAGTTTCTGAGATATTAAAGGAAACCCAAATGTGTATATCTGGGCGGAGCCTAAGCACAGATCTCATGGTGGGATTTGATTGGCTGCCAGCACTTCAACCAGGAAGTGTTGGCAGCCATCATGTGTTGGCAGCCATCTTGGGACCAATAGGCATGAGAGCACCCCATGGAAATGCATTGTAGTGAATGGCAGGTTTTGAGGGTCACAAAAAGAAGTATATAGGGTGATAACATATTTTAGTTACAATATAAATAATTTGTTGGTGGTACCATACTAATTTTAGGAATTGTGGTGTCTTCTACAGTGATTTTACCATGTGAAAAAGCCTTCTGCTGGGATTTCACAAATCATGTTTGATAAAAAACAGTTTTTGCATGATTTTCTAATAGAGGTTATGGAAGGTGCTCCAGAAGCTAAAATGAGAGCATATTTTCTGTAAAATCACGCACTGTTTCTCAGCTATATGAGAATGAAGTCTGAAATTCTCCATAAATGATGTACTTCCAACAGGAGCAGAAAGTCAGTTAATTCCTGTGGGTTCTGCTGCAGCCTCCCACAGTATTGCCATATTTTGAGTAGGCAAAAGACACACAATTGATAGACGGAATGCTGAACAAATCAAAGCATTCACCCTTAGTCAAGAAATCTGGGTTAAATCCATCATCCTTTTGCTCACCATGCCACCCCAGTTTAGACCTGGCCATATGCAAATCAGCCTTGACCCAGGTCCAGACTGAGAACCAAAACTGGCAATGGCAAAGTGCTCGGCCGGCCCCCTGGGGGTGCGACCAAGCTCTTTGCCGGGGTCGGTTTTTGGCCGATTTTGTTACAGGGCCGATTTTGCAGCTATGCTGCCAAAACGGCCCTGTAACAAAAACAGCCGCCAGGGCCCAAAACCGGCCCCCACCCTTGCGGCGCACCGGGGGATTGCCCGGTGCCCGCAACGGCCAGTCCGGGCCTGCCTTGACCCTGTGCCTCATGGGTATAGTCCAGCCTGAAATGCCAATCCAGGTCCTCTCTGGACCGGAAACAAGCATCCTAGGACAGGTTCAGTGCTCTCCATGCCACTAGAGTCAAGTTATCCTGGCTGAAGAGAGGTGAAACTCCGAAACCGGAAACAGGATGCTTGTTTCCAGTCCAGGGAGGACCTGGCCTGGCAGTTCGGGCTGGACTGTTCCCACTGGGCACAGGGTCAATACTGATTTGCATAAGGCTGGGTTCACACTGAACTGGCATGGTGAGCAAAATATTGATGGATTTAGGCCCAGATCTCTGTACTGGGGTGAATGTATGACAGTGTTCTGCCTTCTGTCCATCAATTGTTCTTTTTGCATTTGTCACCCGAAGTGGGAGGGTTATGCCCAAACGTGGGTCCCATGCTCTCCATGCCACTGGAGTTAAGCTATCCTGGCTGAAGCGGGGTGATACCCCGAAACCGGTCCTAGGATGCTTTTTTCCAGTCCAGGGAGAACCTGGCCTGGCAGTTCGGGCATGGCTGTTCCCAATGGGCACAGGGTCAAGGCTGATTTGCATATGGCCATGTCTGAATTGGGGTGGTGTGTTGAGCAAAAAAACAATGGATTTAGCCCCAGATCGCTGTACTGGGGTGAATGTATGACATTGTTCTGCATTCTGTCCATCAATTGTTCTTTTTGCATTTCTCATCCCAAGTGGGACCGGTATGCCCAGACGTCGGTCCCGTGCTCTCCATGCCACTGGAGTCAAGCTATCCTGGCTGAAGAGGGATGAAACCACGAAACTGGTCATAGGATGCTTGTGTCCAGTCCAGGGAAGAACTGACCTGGCAGGTCAGGCTGGACTGTTCGCATTGGGCACAGGGTCAAGACTGATTTGGATGTGGCTGGGTTCAAACTGGAATGGCATGGTGTGCAAAAAAACTGTAGATTTAGGCCCGGATCTCTGTACTGGGGTGAATGTATGACAGTGTTCTGCATTCTGTCCATCAATTGTTCTTTTTTCATATTTTGAGTAGGGATTGGCAGTAAACTCCGCACTGTGGGAGGAGTTAACTGAGTTTTTCTCACTCCGCACTCCACTTGGAGTTCAGAATTTAGCAAAAAACTCTGCCCAATCGGCGTGACAGAGTTTACCGGTGGTCAGCACTCACCGCTAGACTGGAACTGTGTGTGTAAGCTACGCTTGTAGCTTTGTTATATTATGACACCTTCTTGTCTAGAGGAATCTCAACTTTCCTGCAGTGAGAGGCCTCTCTCCATCTGGCGAGGTGCCAGTCCACCCCCTCCCCCACTGGTACGCAGTCATGCCTGAAGCTGAACCCTCCCACTCTGGAAGCCCAGGCAGCAAGAGGAGGAGAGCAGAACTCGGTGTTCATGGATTGGTTGTTTGGATAGTAAGAAGCTGCGCAGAGAGCAGTGCCCTGATGGGAGGAACACCGAGGTTCAGTGCCATCACCGCTGCACAGGAGAAGGAAGCATCACTCTGCTCGAAAAGTGTGGGTGGCTTTCCGCCTGCCATCCTAATCAGGCCTTTTGTTGGTAAGCGAAATTTGGCATCTTTTTTTTGTTTTTTTTGTTTTATATAGCGCAAACTAGACCCGAGACATTAAGTATTATAGCGCTTTACATAGCACCAGTTTCGCTACAGACGGACACATTCATTTTTGTTAGGTACGGGAAGATTACGTGATTTGCCCAGAATCACAGGATGTTGAGCGTCACTGCCGAGATTCGAACCCTGTTCCCCAGCTTCGAGGTCAACTGCTCTAGCCGTTAGGCTACATCCTCTCCCCAAGAGCGATTTCCAGTCACTCGCAGGACATCCAGTGAGAACTTCCTCATGCGGGCATCACGACCATTCGCGGGCAGAAGGCTGCCACGTGAATAGAAAAATGTATCCAAGCAACTGTAAAATCAACTCTGTTTAAAAAAATAATTGACTAGAAAGAATTATCAAACTGCAAGACAAATATGAGCGGTTTTAATGTGCTCCTACCACGGTCAGCAATAACAAATATAATCTTGGGTTTGTCATCAATATACATTGTGGTGCACTGTCTGAAGAATAACTGGTGTCAGGTTTAAAAGCAAAATGTTTATCAAAGGAAGAAGGTACCATCTCGAGCTAATATTTTCTTTCAATCTTAGGGCCACATTAGGATGGCGGGCGGGCTTTGCCTGCCCGCCACCCTATCGGAAAACGGGACTGCCCGCCTTAAGGGCGGGGGTCCCGGGGGTGCCATTAGGATGTGTCCGCCACAGTGGCGGGCACATCCTGTATTTTCAGCATTGTGGCGGGCGGTGCTCTCTGCACCGCCCGCCACAATGCTGAAAATGCATTGCAGCATTTGCATAATGAAAGCGGCAGGCCTGCGGCTTTCATTATGCAAATGGTACCATAGGTACCCCCCCGTGTGCACCCCCCTACTGTGCTTCATTCTGGGGGCCCGCAGGGGGCCCCCAGAGTGAAGTCCGCCTGCCTTTCTGTGGCGGCATTGAAAAATGCCAATTATAATATGGTTGGCGCCACCATGTTATCCCTTTTCCGCCCGGCCGCAAGGCGACCGGGGCGGAAAACAGGCGGGTGGTGTTTCCCACCGCTGCGGTCCCCTCTGCCATCGAAATATGGCGGGGGGAATGCAGGGAAGGATGTCGGGCGGATTGCCTCCGCCAGGCTGGCGGTAGCCACCGCCAGCCTGGCGGAGGCAATCCACCCGACATCCTAATGACCCCCTTAGTTGCTATAACATATGTATTTCATTTATAAATGTCTATTTGAGCTAAAACCTTTAACTCTGTCAGCTCCAGTTTGCAGAAATACACTCCTTTTAAACTGTGACGGCTAAGGTAGGGGCGGTTCTGCATGAGGGGGTAGGGGGCGGAGCACCATCAGTCTCGGAGGAAGTAGAATGAGATTGAAAGACTGGTCTGAGGCACTTATACTGTCCGCTCTGGAAGTAGCAATGCGGCACAGCCATGCACAAACACACACTGTGCATGTGAGGTGGACAACTTCCACATCGTCCAAATCCCATATGTGTTGTGTGTGTTTTTGGGGAATAGGTGAGGGTAATCAGGCGCTGCCTAATGCAAACGTTTTTCCAGGGCTTTAGTTGAGTACTCAATTCACTGGATCTATGACACAGTTCAGAACATTCTTCCAGGATCCTGTATACTCCTCTGGATTGCTGACCCTTGAGACTGTCATCCTATGAGAATAGGAGGTGGGATTTTCACGTCTCTTCCGAACCGTTGCTGAAGACTTTTGCCTCCTGTTCTTCCTTCAGAGAGTAGTTCATCAGGTTCCAACTCGCCTGCTACCAGAGCTCGGAGCATTCAATGAGGTCAAGCATTGCTTCCTTCAGCCTGTGCTGGGGTAGTATTTCCCTCCTTACTTCTCCAGTCGCAGCCGGGCCCAAGAGACACCTCTGGAAGAAACACCAGTCCAAAAGTACTAAGTACCAGTGTGCTGTGTGAGGCAGTCAGAAATACTTAATTCGACAGCTGTTAGAAATGGGATCCCTGGCTGGCCAGGGCTTGCGCCAAAGTCAGTCAGAGACCACCACTCCTAAGTCAGGGCAAGGGAGTTACACGCCAAGATAACCCCTGCTCACCCTCTAGGTAACGTGGCGCGAGCAGCAAGGCTAAACTTGGAGGCGATGTGAGTTAAGTATTTGCGCACGCACCCCAGCAACAACTCCCAAAGGCCCACCACAAAGGAAACTCCACACAAGGTTATATAAAAATAGCCTTTGTATTACACCAAAACACATTAGATAAAAACACACACTTTACAATGTGCCAGCAGGCACGGGCAGAATTTACAGATTTACAGGGGATATGTACAAGACAGGGCCACCTGGACCACTGTCAGGAATCAGCACTTTTAGAACTTAGAATGTAAAATCACTGTAGCACACATTAAAACATAAAGTACACAACCAGTAACTACAAGTATCACAATACGAGTAGGGGTATAGGCATATCACACATGACGCATCAACACACGTTCAGCGGTGTAAGGAACAGGCACATGATGCATCAACAACACATTCAGAGGTGCAGAACACAGGGTGCGCAAAACATACAACACGCAGTACATTTCCTAACACACAAAAGCAATAGGACATAGATCATAACAGCATCTAAACCACAGTTAGCGCAGGAATTATAATAGCACATGAATCACTTTAAAGTCCAGGTTGCGCCACTGCGCCAACACCTAAACGTAGCAGCTGCCCACTACTTGCTGGGCAGCTGGGGGACAGAACAGGGCCTAAACGCTGCAGCTGTCACTAAGTGCTGCACAGCTGGAAGGCCAGGGTAGGGGTGAAGGAGTGCGCCCACTCCTGATCCAAAGTACATGTCCCTAGGGAAAGAAAGACCTACACGGTGCAGCTGCCCACTACTTGCTGGGCAGCTGAAAAACAAATCTGCGACAGGGGCCCTCACTGGCCCCTCAGGACAAGGACTGCGCCCAACTGAGCCCTCTGGATCTGAAAACAAATATGCCCCTGGTTGGAGCCATCTAGGCTCAGGAAGAAACATGCCCCAAGCAATGCGGGGCCGCCCACGGGGGCTCTAGAAATAAACCAGGTCTCATGGAGCGTACTGGCTCCTCACATGACAAGCATTGGCCCCTCTCGGCCCATGCAAATAGGTATGGCCCGACGCTGGAGCCCGCAGGCTCAACCAACACAGGTCCCCAAGCTCGGGATCGCAGGAGCCTTTCGGGCTCGAAACATAAATGCCCTGAAGAGCCTCGTAGGCTCGACGAAGATGCAGCCGTCGTTGGAGTCCCCCCTGGGGACTCGGACAGATAAAGGCCCCTGGACATGGCAGTCCCGCTCGGGGGACTCAAGATACCACTGTGCCTCTCTTAGGCACTCTCCATCGGCCCAGAGCTCCCCCCAGCCCGTGACACTCACCGGGCTGCTGTCTCTGGGGACGCCGCTTCTCTGCTCCTCTTCCAGGGCGGACGGCTGGGCTCGCTATCTCCGGGGCTCCCTCCTCTACATGGGAGCCCCGCAACACCGGCTCTGGTTGCTGGCGGCCCCGGGGCTCTCCCTCACTCCTGGGAGCCCCGGGCCGCAGGGATTCGGCCGGCTTTGCTTCCTTTTTCCCGGCGGCAGCGGGCAGCCAATCGGGGCGCGGCGGCGGGCGGGACTTCCTCCGGCAAACCGGAAGTCCCGCCCCGCGTCAGGCACCGTAGTGCCTGACTTCCTGTTTTGCGGCGCGAGGGCCGCGTCGGTGAATCTCGGGGGCATTTAAGAAGGGTGGGGACCCTCGAGATTAATTAAAACCACAACAGCGAGGTGGGCACTTGCCAAACAACCAAATGAACTGGGTGGCACCCGCAATTAAGAATAAAGTGCAACGAAGCACTCTGGGGCACAAAAAGGGCAGCAGCGCTTCCCTCAGAGGGAAAACGACAGCGCTCTGCCCAGGCAGGCAAATTAAAGCGCTCACGGGGCGCTAGGGGCAGCCACAGCCCTGGGGCAAGGACAAAGGCACAGCAGAAGGTCCTGGGCATCAGGAGGAGCATGCAGGGCCCAGGGGCCAGCGCACAGGGCAGGAGACAGCCCCCATGGCGGTCCCTCCTGGGCCCCACCAGCAGCAGCCCCCTCCTCTCAGGATCCTGGAAGAGAACAACCTCTGTGGGGACACAGCCCCATTTTTATACTAGTAAATCCTTTGTTCTGGCACAGGGTGAGGGGAGAAACCAGTCGCAGCTGGTTGGTGAGCACTCATGATGTGCTCAATCACCCTTTTCATTCACTGGCAGGGCTAGGGTCATCAGTCGCACCGCAGGGGGCGGAGCCAGCATTGTCTGGGGAAAACCCAGCCTCATTCAGGACACAGGTACACACCTCCCCAGCCATCAGCATGCTAATCTCACACTCACCACTGGGCAGACCCATCCAGCCTTCCTGGAGCCAGGCATCCCAGCCAGCTCCAGCCAATCACACTCCAGCACCCTCACAGCACACGTACATCAATGTCTAGAAGTGGCACTTCCCCACTACACACATTCATGCCGCATACATCATCTCGCAGCATTCAATCACACGAGTCCACACATACCAGACTCGAGCCTGTACACCCCACGCATCAGGAACTACCAGGGACACATACATTCCCCATGCATTCCTATGGGAGGGCAGGCCTATCTCACACACGCACTTTACACTGCGCCACAGTGTTAAAGTGCGCAAAGACCAGAAATCACTATACTTCAAGGGAAAAAGTTCAGGGGTGAACCTGCCAGAAGGCCCAAGTCCAACAACAGCCGAGAGTCTAAAAAGCTTACAATATTATTAAAAGAAAATACACATTCCAACCAAATACATAACAATAAAATAGTCCCACATTTCAATCACAATATTCATATCTAAAAACATCCATAATAAAAGCCAGCGTGCTGTGTCTCATCTGTCAAGTTGCCTTAGAGGCTTGGCATCATCAGCCTTCCATGACTGCCAAATTTACAGTCTGCTGGGAGAAGCACCCTCCACTTTCAAAGTTCACCAGCCGCCACTGGGCTAAGGTGTACAGGAGTTCATAGATATATGATAATAGCAAGAAGGACTCTTTGAAATAATTTTCGGGAGTGAATCTACAATAGGATTTTTGGCACAAACAAAAATACTCTCTTACACTGGGCACTAGAGCTAGACATAAATCAGATGCTAATCACCAAGCCAGAAGAATATGTTTAGCAGTTTCAGAAAGCTAAGATCTGAGCTGTGTTTGTGTCTGTAGGGCCTACTTGGCATCTTGCAGACCTTTAAACCCATAAGAGTGTGCTAATAGAAAGGAAACGTAACTATAATTTTATCTTGGAACAGCAGTTCCTCATAACGGTGCAGATGATGTCCTGAAAACCAAATGCTAGACTGGCATGTTTGAAGGTGCTCTCATGTACCAAAGAGGTGGGCTAGCCAATGAAATCTCCATCCAGAAAGGCTTAGCTTGAGGTCCTTGTGTAACTGCAAGTCTAAAAGGAGCCAAACCTTTATGTGGCTTCCATCCGCCACCCCATGCTCTACCCCGATGGACAAGGAGTTAAAATCATAGTATTAACATTTGAGGTACAGGGGAGAGACAAAAAGATACCCATTTGGTGACTGATTTGTACAAAGTGATAACAGAAAACCAGAGATTAAACCCGGCTTTCCGCTTTACCTTAATTTTGTGAACTTAGGCACATATTTTATTTGCTGGTCTTCCTTTTACTTATAAAATCACCTTCAAATACGTGAGTTCAGAATACGAGCTGTACAAAAACATATTGTGTCTGATGTAAATTGATTGTAATGTTGGTCTATCTATGAGAATGTGAGGCACATCTCTACTGATTTGCCTCTTAGGGCTAGATGTAGGTAACTTGGAAATACCGATTCCTAAATACCCAATTTTACCGATTTGGTATTTAGGAATTGGTATTTCAGATGTAGATAAGAATTCAGTAAAAAAAACAAATTCTTAATATTCTTTATTACCAAATTGGTAATTGAGATTCGGTAATAACGAATACCTACCCATTCATTCCTATGGGCTTGGAGGCCCATAGGAATGAATGTGAAGACATTCTGTATTACCGAATCGGTAATACCGGGAGGTATACCTGGAGGTATTTCAAGGGTGCCAGGGTGTCCAAAGGACACCCTGTTACACCCGTGACATGTGCATGTGTGCACATGTGGCCCACATACATGCCCTAAGAGCATGGATGTGTGCCACATGGCACATGAAAAAAAGCAGGAAAGTGCTTTCTTTAAGGAATTCGATAATTACCACCAACTTGAAGTTGGTGGTAATTACCGACTACTAAAGGCACAAAAGCACTCTTTTATGTGCTACCTACATTGCATTTAAGGAATCGGTATTACTGATTCCTTAAATGCAAGGCCATAAGGAATCGGTATTAAGGAATCATTATTACCGATTCCTTAAATGCAAGGCCATAAGGAATCGGTATTAAGGAATCGGTATTTACCGATTTCTTAATATCAAATCCTCCCTACATCTCAAATGCCTAAATACCAGACGGAACGGTGAAATTTAAAGAATTTCACTGTTACCGACCGGTATTGGGCCACCTACATATGGCCCTTTGTTCACTAATGGCACTGTCACTAGGGTGGGGCGGGGAGAGATATGAGTGTAAGTTGATGTTTAAAAACTATCTGGCAGATGCATCAACGTCGCCTTTTGCTATTCCTAAATAGCGATTTTTAAGGAATCGATATTTAGGAATAGCAAAAGCCTATGCATGTAGGAATCGCTATTAAAATAGCGATTCCTAAACATTCCTTAATTGCTACTCGCAAATTGCTAGTCGCAATTAAGGAATGCTGTCCCATTCATTCTTATGGGCCTACAAGCCCATAGGAATTCATTGGAGATTGCATGAGCAATTTGCGAGTTCCAGTAGGTACTCGAAATTTCAAGGGTGCAAGGGTGTCAAAATGACACCCTGTTGCACCCCTGAAATTGATCTCTGCACATATGTTGCACACACACATGCCCTAAGGGCATGTGTGTGCGCAACATGAAACTTTGAAAAATGCACAAAAGTGCTTTTTTCAAAGTTTTAGCAAATTACCATGAAGTTCAACTTCATGGTAATTTGCTATTCCTATTAGCGAATTCGCTATTTTTTTTACTTTCATGCATTGCATTTAAGGAATCTCAATTTGGGATTCCTTAAATGCAATCGCAATTTAAGGAATCTCAATTTAGAGATTCCTTAAATTGCGATTTTTGCATTTGGGATGATGAATCCCAAATGCAAAAATACCGGGTGCAAAGGGGCAGATTCTGAGAATCTGCCCCTTTGCTCCCGGTATTTACTTTGATGCATATGCCTGAATGTGTAAAATGTACAAGAGGATTGCGCCACCAGAACGTCACTTTTAGCCTATGTTTTGGTGGCCCAATGCCCTACTCCATATTTACAAAGTGGTGATAAGCCACTTTTTTTGACTCAACGCCACTTTGTAAATAAGGCCCCCTTTCACGCAGGTACCTGAGTCAAAAGCCCGTGCAATCAGTGTTGCTGTGGGCGTTCCACTGCAACACCCATTGCTGTTTGACGCTGCCCCGCCTTTACAAGGATCTAAAAATCTGAGGCAGCGTGAAAAACTAATGCCAGGCAAAAGCAGGTGTTAGTTTGGCACAATGAGGAGGAATGCTTTTATTTCTCCTTGTTTTTGCTTTTTCTATGTGTGCTGCATTCTACAGCACACATAGAAAAAGCTAAATACCATTAATGGTTCTTTTTTGTGCATGACGGTGTCCATGCACAAAAACACGTGCATTTCTGTTGTTTATTATAGCTTGTGGCAAGCTGTGCCGTTGGGAGCCCAGACCCAGTGGTGGTATTTCCATGCACAAAAACAATCATTCAATAATGGTAGTTTGCTACTTCTATGTGTGCCTCAGAATGAAGTAGCAAATTGCCATTATGGGTTGTTCATGTGCAGGAGAGGACACCTTCCTGCACATAAACAATCATCCATTCAATTGTGCAAGGGTGTCTGAGTTGGCGGTAGGCAGCTGTTTAGGGAAAACACAGGGGTGTGCCGTATTCTTGTAAATATGGTGCATCCCTGCGTTTTAGAAATGGCGCAGCACTGCAAAATGTGCCGCAGCGCAATGCTGCGGCACATTTTGTGCCTATCACTTGTAATAAGTATCTCTCAGTGCGGTGATGTGGTCATAGCTTCCATATGTTAAGAAATAGACGTTTGAAACTCTTATGTGATGTTTGTCACATACATGGGAAACATTTTCCGGGCTCAGCTCGCGCATAGACCCTTGGCTCTGCTCTCCCTCTTAATTTGTTAGTCGCCACGTCTAATAAAACACAACTTTCAATTCAAATATTTGCTTAGGTTCAGACAATCTGGTCAAGCAGCATGTGGCTTAACATTTCACTACTGCCTCCACCTCTGATTGCGCAGCTGTGTTTGTAAATTCTTCACTCAATTCAAAGGAAGGAAGAACATGAATGTAGCGGGCTGAGCAAGTGCCTCGTAGCACTCTGTGCAGGAGAGGAGTGCCGGTAGAGTGGGAAGCAGGGTGAAGCTAGTTAGAGTGATCGAGAGAGAGAGAGGGTGAGAGAGAAGGAAAGAGTGCCCTAGGAAGACAGACAGACAGAAAACAGGGAAAAATATAAGAATCAAAACGAACATGGCTTGGACAGATAATGATCCACTTGAAAATGCACTAAGCAGGTAATTATAATGGTCAACAAGTAACCAACCTGACGCAGCCACCTTAACCTATCCTCTTTTCTTCATAACTTTGTCGCAGACACGCCCATTCTTGCCGTCCAGGTCAGTCAGTGTCCAGCTAGAAATCTGTTAGTACGTTGTCGGTCCTGTAAAAGTGAGCATTGCAGACCAGGAATAATAATCCCACCCGCCTGTGCTGGAAGGGATGTCCTAGGGTGAGGGGGGGGGGCACTGACTAGTAGTGTCGTAGTATGAAGTCCACAGGAAACAGGTAGAGGTTCCAGAAAGTATCTTTATTCAAGAAGTAGTTACAGAGGTGAAGAAGTAGGTAGCCAGGGTAGTAGGTAGGCCAAGAAGTAGGTTGGTAAGAAGGCCCCACCAGGAGCTGCTTCCTTCAGCTCAGCCAGGAGCCAACTGATTCACATGAGTCACACCACATTCTGTGACATTCAACATTCTAAATGTCCCCAGACTGAACAAGGAGGAAAGACAGGGTGCAAAGGAGGAAGGCAAGAAAAGACCTTACAACATATCCTCTCTCTTTACAAAGAGAAAGAAAAGAAGAAAAAATAAGATCAGAGTATAAGATAAAAACAATGTTAAACGTAATAATAAATATTACGTAGAATGCAGAAATGCAAAGATGCAATAACATTGGAACGCTAGAAACAGCAACAAAAATTGTAGCAAAACTAAGGCATGAACACCATCCCCCTTTTTCACAAGGGAACAGCAAAATCAAAAGAACATGTGCCAAAAACCAGAAATGGCAGAACACATACCAAATTAGTACGCCTGGCTTCAAGGCAAACACAATGTAAAGTGAAATGGAGAAAACAGCGAGCCAGCGCTGCAAACAAAAGGAACCATAACGCAAAACGAGAAAGAATATAAGTTTGTGTAATGTAGAACGTAGGCAATACAAAAAGAACAGCAGGAAAAGCTGAAATGAACGCCTACACATCGCAGAAGAATATAATGTGAATGTAAAGAAGAAATAGAATCAACCATTTCATGAATGTTCACCTTACGTCTCAGGTAAAACAACAAAATACAACCAGAATATCAGAATATCAGAAACTAGGCCTAGAACAGAAGGCTACTGACCCCGTCTCTGTTCAATTCATCTGAAGTCGATTCCTTTATTGAAGGAGATTTCTCGATCATTTTATGGGGAAATGAAGGCCGTAACTGTGAAAACTTTGCAATTGATGGGGCCCGCGAGGCCAGGGTTTTTGTGCTGTTGAAGCCGAAGATTAATTATTTTACTATGGAAACTTCATTGCCTTCCATTAAGAGATGAATCTATCGGTCATTTGTGGAGACACGCTTTAATGAGAGATGGCAGCATATTGTTCAACCTACATGTTAGTGGTACATCTATACACAATGGCAGTGGTCGTAACCAGCATCTCTACAGAACGCTCAAAACCATGGAAGTGCTGGTGATTGTGACTTTGTTGATATCTGTGTGTGTTGTCAGATCCCTTAGCAAGCTATATGTGCAAATTTGTAATCAACTGCATTATATCACAAAATCCATATGGAATGCCTGCATTTCCCTCTAAAGTACTCGTGCCCAAAGGAACTAGTGGAAACCCAAACACCTAGAGACGGGGCATGCTCTGTTCAGACCCCTCTGTTATGGAATCAGCGACCCTTGGAGGTAGTACTACTCCTGCCTATTACTCAGTTTAGGAAGAGTTACAATCTTCTGAGCTAGGGGCCCGATTCACAGAACTAACTTAAGACAAAAACCTAAACTTGCTACCATTTTGGTATTCACAGAAGGTACTTACTCATTTCGGTATTTACAGAAGTTAGGATTCCTAACTTTAGGACTCCTAAACTGAGAAAAATCCTAGTTTTAAGACTTTCGTTATTCACAATAGGCATTTAGGAGTCCTAAAGTTAGGAGTCCTACCTTTACTACTCCTAAACTGAGAAAAATCCTAACTTTAAGACTTTCGGTATTCCCAGAAGTCATTTAGGAGTCCTAAAGTTAGGAGTCCTAACTTCTGTGAATACCAAAGTGAAATTCAAAAAGTCTTCCTTGGTTACGAATAAACAAATGTGTTTTTTTTTCAAAGCGCATCCAGCCCTTCTCACCCATTACCCGCCACTAAGGATGACAGACTTGTAAGTAGATTTCTAGTTTGCCCTGTACCTTACATATGAGCCTATTATACGAGGTGGCTTTATACATTACATTCAACCATTCATTGTGGATGAGTAAATTCGGTGAGCTCCTGTGATACAGAATCCAGATTTTAGCCATAGGCAGGGCAAAGGAGAGGAGTTGTCCATGTGACATTAGTGCAAGGAGGCCAGCTATGTCATGTAATATAGTCAGTTTCCATGGCGGGAAAATGGTATGTCTAAAGTCTCAGTAAGGAAGCCCCCGACCTGCTGCCACAGGTCAGTTAGGGCTGGGCATTTGTGTAACACATCACATCTAGGGGTGGGCAGAACTCGTTCTGCAAAGTTACCCAAAAATGATGTGATATTCCTCAGAGTTCCGTAAGTGGCAGAGTTGTGGTACGTTGTGCTGCTCATGTGGATTTTTAGCTCCGGGAGCTTGTCTCACACTGAAAAATCTGTTCAAACAGCACTACGGTGCGCACCAGAGGTCTACTCGAGTAACAGCTTTCTCACGGCGTGTCATCTTTCTCAATGTGAGTGGTAGCGACCTGCCTCGACCGCCCTCGTTGAGAAAGTTCAATGGGAGGTTATCTAGCACTTGATTTTCTCACTCACACCTGGCAACTTACCATTGGCGAACCGTGTGTGAGCAAAAACTCGGTGGTTGGTTGGGTTTTTCCAAAACTCAGCGTGGAGTGACCAAAGCTATAACAACTCCACTGGGGGAGCGGAGTTTACCACCCTTACCACCCTAATCACGGTATACACCCGTTACAACGGATCTTTTACTCCGCACTACCATTACAACGCGACTTTGACTCCGCATACCATTACAACGCATTGCGCTGGGGGGCGCTCTAGGATAGGGAATAAGTATAATTTACTATCCAACACCTTCCCTAGGGTCCACGGGGACTGGAGTTAGAATAGTAAATTATACTTACCACTATCCAGCGCCCCAAGGCGCTATGCGTTGTAACGGTATGCGGAGTAAAAGTCGCGTTGTAATGGTCTGCGGAGTAATAGTATGCGTTATAACGTCATACATCCCCTAATCACATCCCGCCTGACCACATTGCCAGCAGTTCCAGTGGTGTAGTAGGCCTGCCTTGTGTGGTTTATGTGGTGTCTAATACCAGTTCTGAATTGTCTTGAATAAGCAGAATTTCATTCTGGATTCTCTGGCAACCCATCCAGTTCAGCTATTAACTGGTCTCAGTATATTCAACGAGCAGAACAACCTGCCATTTATCACGCAATTGGGGCATTAAGGGTGCAGCGTGCAGATTAGACCTCAACAGACTATAGAAACCATCCCTAACACCTTTGAAGAGGCACCTGTGGTGTAAGTACCATTTTACAGGGCGTCCCAAATGTCCCAGGATGGCTTCCCTAACCCACTCCTTAAACAGTGCTGTAGTTGGGCATATCTCCGTTTCTGAGCGATAGGCAACCAGAACTCTTCTTGCAATACGTGAAAGGACTTAAAAGTTGTTCCATTGTTACAATTCCAGCTACCCACCACGTCTCCTAGCATATGGATTACCAATCATGGATAAGGCAGAATTATTCCATGTGGGTGCATGACTGTGTAAGTGACAATTTGAGATTATGGGACCAGTAGCTCACCGTAGAATGCACCATCGGGTTCTGGGTTATGGAGGAAGGGGGCTGATGTGTATAGAGAAGCTGCCATCGCAGTCTACTAGATGTGAGATATTGCTCAATCGCAACCCTAGGTGGGTACCTGTAGTATTTGAGTTTATGGAGGCTAGTTCAGACAAATGCAGGGCTGTATATTAATGTTCCACAGATGGGAGACTTAGTCCTTCCTGGCTTCTATGGCCTATCATTTTAGACACTTTCAGCCTAGGCTTCATGTTACCCCAGACAAAACTCTGTATGTCTTAGGTAATAGATCTCAGCTGGTATAGAGAGATTGGTAGCGGTAACATTCCCAGAACATATGTGAAGTGGGGTACCACAACCATCTTCACCGCTTTTACTCTACCCCATAAAGACAGATATATATGTGTCCATTTTCCATAGTCCGCCCTGGCTCTGACTATGAGTCAGGCTGCATTATGCGTACCATGCTTTCCCTCTCCTATTAAGACACACCCATAGGTTTTTAGGCATTTCTGGTTTCTATGGGAAGGGATAATTAACAAGTGATGTCAAGGTTGTAATTCGCAACAGAGGCATAGCCTCACTTTTGTCTCAGTTCACTATATATCCTGATATCCCACAAATTCGGAGATGAGCGACTTGAGGGTCAGGAGCGACCGGTGGTGATCCATGAGCGTGAGAAGGATGTCATCTGCATATAAGAGTACTTTAGAAAAAACATGGGAGGAGGGTCCCCAACAATATTAGGAGACTGGTGAGTGGCAGCCTTCAGGGGTTCCATTGCTAGTTGGAACAGCAGAGGTGACAGAGGGCCTCTCTGTATCAGAAACACATCAGATAGGTATCCTCCACAGTCGACTTGGGTGGTCACTCTCGCACAGCCATTGGGCTTTGGTGATAAAGTAATTTCTGATGATGGTTATCTCAAGAGTATGGGACAAGTATTGAGAGAATGGGCCGGGGCATCACTATGCAAGCCCCTGGTGAGGCACTTCAGGTGTCTCATGGTCTGTAATTACTGGAAGCACACATCCTGGCACAGTGCAACTTGTGTATGATGGACTCAGCTGCCAAACAAACTACAGACCATGCAGAACCCAGCAGCCAGGCTCATCTCGACCTCCCAAGGCGAGCCCGCATCACCCCCCACCTCAGAAGACTCCAGTGGCTCCTCGTACACAAGAGATGTCTGTTCAAAATGCTTTCCTATGCCTAAAAGGCCCTACACAATGAAGGACCAGCCTACCTAAACCACAGACTGAATCGACACCAACCCGTTAGACATCTGTGCCCTGCCGTTCTCTCCCTCGCCCACACTCCTAGCTACCTCTGTAGGCAGGAGTGGCAGCAGCTTCTTCTCCTACCTGGCTGCTAAGACCTGGAACAGTATCCCCCTCCATCTTCCAACCTCCCCCACACTTGAAGAATTCAGAAACGGCCTAAAAATCTGGCTATTCGACTGACAGCGCTCAGCAGCAGCTCCCCCCCCCCCCCCGGCGCCTGGATACTCTCACGGGTGATAAGCAGCACTCTACATATCCTGATTGATTGAATGATTGATTGACTCGCGTGGGGATGAATTTTTATGACGCGCTGCAGTATCCCTCCCAATTTTTATATACCCACATTGAGAAGACCTATAGGGTGGTATCGACCATGGAGTTGATGTCCTTACCCTGTTTTGGAAGGGTGGCAATCACTGCCTGCTTAGAGAGTTGTGCTATGTCACCAGTCCTTTCCGCTTTGTTGTATGAGGCATACAAATGTATTACTTCCTGTTTCATCCACTTATAAGGTTCTACCAGAAAGTCATCTTCACCTGGGGCTTTATTGTACAGAAGATTGGTTGTGGCTTGAGTTATTTCTTCCTTGGAAATTTCCCCATCTAGAAGTTCTGAGCCCTCCTCAGTCAGGTAAGGGAGGTGTAGATTCTGATAGAACTCATCCACAACTTCCTTATCTTCTAAGTGCTCAGAACTGTAAAGGATCCAGTAATATTTAGCAAATTCAGATGCTATTTCTAGTGAGTGTCTAACCAAGTGCCCCGTAGCGGAATGGATGGCAGGCATTGCACTTGCTTCTTCCCTCTGTCAGAGTTGTGCGGCTAAGAATCTACCCTCCTTCTCTCCCTATTCATAGTGGTGGGCTGTGAGAAGACATAAAGTATTCAGCTTTGGACGTGCATAAGTTGTTCAATTCCATTTTTGCAGCTTCCTCGGATCTTGGATCTAATGTTAGCGTCAAGGGTAGGTTAATGGGCCTCTCTGTGTTTGTGAGCCACTGCAGCATCCAAAATAGTTTGCCCTCTGAGGATGACTTCAGACACCCATAATGCTTGTGCTGTGGTCACAGAACCTGTGCAGTCCTTCAGGTAGGTAGGGATGTGATTTCAAGAGTCCTCATGGTGGAAGGAGGTGTTTAAATGCCATGGTTTGTGAACTGGCATAGCCAGGCACCAGTCTATATAAAAATGGATCAGTGCATGATCCGACAGGGATCGTCCCAGAATGTAGCAGTTTGTGATCCATAATGTCAGTTGGTGGGAAATTAGGAAATAAGCAAACAACAAGATGATGGACAGAGTGCTGAAACTTTTCAAGCACTCATCTCCAGTCAGAGATCTCAGTTTAATCCATTGTTCTTTTGCTCACCACTCATTCCAGTTTGGACCCAGCCATACTCAAATCAGCCTTGATCCTGCTTACCTAGGGAACAGTCCAGCCTGAACTGCCAGGCCAGATCCTCCCTGGACCAGAAAACAAGCATCCTGGGACCGGTTTTGGGGTATAACCCCTCATCAGCCAGGCTAGCTTGAAACCGGTGGTGTAGCGAGCACGGGACCCACGTCTTGGCATACCTTTCCTACCTAGGGTGAAAATGCAACACTGCAACGCTGGACTGTTCCGATGAGGAATAGGGTCAAGACTGATTTGCATATGGCTGTAGCCAAACTGGGGTGGCATGGTGAACAAAAGAAAAATGGATTAAACCCAGGTCTGTGGATACAGGGTGTGGGGTTTAAATATGTGTAGTAAGTGGTATCGCCAACAATGAGTATGTGTGGAGTGTAACTGCGATTCGCGTAGGACGGTGCCATAGGTAGGGTTTAACCCTAAACCCCTAAATTGATTGACCAACGGTCATGCAAGATAAGAACGAGCCTATACACACATAAACAATATCAACAGATCAATTCACTGTGTAGAAACTTCATCGCAAAAACTGCCACAAAGTGTTACAAATATACAATGAAATGAAAATGAGTAGTCATGAGAAGTATTTTTATCTCCTTTTTAATCCAGAAAGGTTGTCCAACCAACACATGTTTTGTCTGGGATGGTACCCCAAGACTTCTTCAAGGCTTCTGGCAAAATGACTTGCCTTGAGAATCTCTCTGCCGGTTGTGCTTCTGGACCGCGTTGGTGAATGGTGGTGATAACTTAATTTACGGAATGTTTGGCCAAGAGTAAGGACCTAACAGTCAGCCAAAAATTGAGGTATCACTGTAAATGGTACAGCGTGCTGTAAACGACGTTTCCGACACTGTGGGTCCATTGCTGTTTGCGTACTCGCTGTTCCACATATTCTTTTATCATTTAAATCCGGGCGGGAGTCGAGAAGAGAAAATACTTCTCAAGACTACTCATCTTCATTTCACTGTATATTTGTGCCTGTTTCAGCAGTAAATTGATCTGTTGATACAGTTTACGTGTGCATAGGCTCGTTGTTATACCCAGATCTAGGCCTGGGGATGAATTTTTGACAATGTTCAACATTCCGTACATCATCTTTTTGAGTTGCATTTACATTCTTAGTGGGAAGATATACCCAGATGTGGGTCCCATAGTTGCTACGCAACAGGTCTCAAGCTAGCCTGGCTGATGAGGGTTGATTCCACGAAGCCAGTCCCAGGATGCATGTTTTCCAGTCCAGGGAGGACCTGGCCTGGCAGTTCCGGCTGGACTGTTCCCCTGGGGAACAAGGTCGAGGCTGATTTGCATATGGCTGGGTCTGAACTGGAATGGTGTGGTGTGGGGAGCAAAATAACAATGGATTGAACCCAAAGGTGTGACTGGGGGTGAATGTTTGACAATGTTCAACATTCTGTCCATCATCTTATTGTGTTGCATTTTCACCCTAAGTGGGGAGGGTATGCCCAGAGGTGGGTCCCACACTTGGTATGCCACCGATTTCAAGCTAGCCTGGCTGATGAGGGGTGATACCCCGAAACCGGTCCCAGGATGCTTGTTTTCCGGTCATGGGAGGACCAGGCCTGGCAGTTGGGGCTGGACTGTTCTCATGGGGAACAGGGTCAAGGCTGATTTGCATATGGCTGGGTCCAAACTGGAATGGCATGGGGAGCAAATTAACGAAGGATTAAACCTAGATCTGTGACTGGGTGTGAATGTTTGACAATGGTCAACATTCCGTCCATCATCTTTTTGTGTTGCAATGAGGAAATAATCCAGTCTGGGTTGGGTGCTGTGTACAGGTGATATGTAAGATTACTCTGTATCTGAGGGACGAAGTAAATGCTATATGTCCAGTAGGCCAAGGACTTCCAAGATGTGTCAGGACTGCTCTATCTCCATTTTAGACAGCATCAATTGGTTCCGTGTTATCCAACATTGCAACCCGTGCTACGTTTCAGTTACCACCCGGGGCCATGTGAGTGGAACCCAGCTCTGCTATAAGTCTATTAAGGTGCAGGAGAACATTGTGCGAGTTTTCCTAAACTTCCCACGGCACGCTCAACGTGAGACCCTCACTCCAAGCCCTGGCAGAGGCTTTGAATCACATGCAACATGTAGCAGTAATATTACACACCAGTAAATAGATTTAGGAGCATGGTATCACTTTTTGTGAATACCTTCAAGTCCTAAATCAGGCTATTTGCACGGGTACATTAAACTTAAATTAAATTTACACATGTAAATTACATTTAAATTAAATGTACACATGTAAATTACATTTAAATTAAATGTACCAATGTAAATCATATTTAAATTTAATGTACTCATGTAAATTATATTTAAATTAAATGTACTCATGTAAATTATATTTAAATTGAATGTACACATACAAACGGCTTTGTGAATGGGGCCCAGTGCTCTTAATATTGTTATTATTTTACGCAGCCTGCAGAGTCATCCCAAGGCTTCCTGTCCTTATGCCAAGGAGGGACAGATTGGAAACATTTCTAATTGAATTCATTAATTAGAGAGGTTTGAATCCGCCATATGGTGAGGGGCTTTTCCTGAGAAGGCTCCCTTGAAACTTTGTTTTTAATCTGTTACCCAGGCTATAAAATCTGTAATGAAACAGCATGAACTTACTTTACCCGCTTAATTGTTTTCCCGTTTTTTTCAGCCTTCCTCCTGTTTCCGTCTGTGCAGGCAGCTAAGAAGTGTTCGTTACCTCTCACTGTACATGCTCCCTACTTTGTGTATTCCAGGGTCCAGGGAACATTCTAGAAGCTGAAAGGACAGGGCCTCAGTTAGATCTTGTTGTGCGGGTTACTCCGTCACAGTGGTGATGGATATCCCGTCCGCCGAAATATAAATCCCATTATATCCTATCCTTCCGCCCAAATCTATATCAGGCCCTCAATATTTATCAATAATGCACTTTATATTACAAAAAAATTCTTGGAGTGACCTCGTATTATACCATACAATATATTTTATTTTTTATGGCTATTAAAAATACTTGAACCATCTGGAGGTAACCTGAAATGAAACATTGGGATGTATGACATTACAACGCATGCTTTTACATCGCATGCCTTTACAACGCGATTTTTACATCGCAAACCTTTACAACGCATAGCGCTTTGGGGTGCTGGATAGTGAAAAGTTTCATTTACTATTCCAACTCCATCCTATCCTAGAGCGCCCCCAGCGCAATGCGTTGTAATGGTTTGCGTTGTAAAAGTTGCGTCGTAAAGGCACTGCGTGGTAAAAGTTGCGTTGTAAAGGATGTTTCCCGAAACATTGTGCTAACTGTTGTTGCTTTTGTGCAATTTTCTAAGTTGGTTCTAACGTAATTGTTTCACTGGTCATCAATGAAATACTAAGTGCAAAACTGCCAGGATCTGGTGCACTTTGATTGGCGATGTCCAGGATGGTCTGTTATTTAGGGTTTAAATCTTTTATTGAGATTTTATCAACAAACAACATGTCCGGCATCCCAAGGCATACAAAGTAGCAAGGGCGGTAAGTGCCCTGAGTGACTAATATACAGAAGCAGAGTAGTCGGAACAAATCAACACAATACAAAAACATAGAAATTAAACTTACTCTATCCCATTCCCCCACCCCCCTCCCTTGTCCACTGGGGTAGTAAAATGTATTGGGCTGTTGAGAGTCCAGCAAGTGAGTATGGAATTATGTCGCTGCCGGTTGCTGATCAGAGAGGCATAGGAGTCCCAAATACCTGGGGCAGGTGAGTTCTCGAAACCCTGAAGCAGGAAGGGACAAGAATGACTGCCAGAGCTCTCCGAGAGCGCAGCCTTTCCCAGCCAGCATTAGGGTCATCATCTCCATCCCTAGGACATGCCATAGTTGCTGCAGCCAACCCGCGAATGTGGGGATCTGGGAGGTGCGCCAGTGGATCAGGATGTTCTGAACTGCTGAGCCTAAAGCAATTGCGATTAAGCGGCACCTGTGGGATTTAAGAGGATATGTCAAGGGGTTCGGGAGAACCAGTAAGACGTAAGTAGGATACCTTGGTATTTGTATGTCCAGGTGTTTGTCCACTTCCTCAAGGACCTGAGTTCAGCATGATTGCAGGTGTTCGCAATCCCAGAGGAGTTGCACAAGAGGATACCAAGTTTCCCACAGCCCCGCCAGTAGTTAGCGCTTTGTGGTGGGTCGACTAAGTGGATGTGTGCAGGAGCGTAGTACCAGTAAGTGGCTTTTTCGTCATTGTCTCGTTCAGTCCTGTATGGTAGGCTGAGTGGCGAGCCCTGTAATACACACCCTCCCATTCTTTGTGACTGAGTGACCTATCGAGGTCTCGCTCCCAGCGTGCCTAACTGGCGCTATACATATGTGTGTTTCTAGCCAATAAAATTTTGTACAAGTCTGAGATGAGTTTTATATCCGATGTGGATGTGAGAAGCCATTTTTCGTAGGTGGAGAGGTGTCGGTGAGCGTGCAGTTTTGTTTGTTGGTGTATTGCCCCGTGTCGGATCTGGAGGTATCGTAGCCGTTCCGTTTCAGGGATCCCATACTTTGGTTTAACCTGTTGGAATGATAAGATCCCGTCGACATCGAAGAGGTGGCCAAAAGATCGACATTCTGTGGAGCGCCAGCACACACCCACTGCCTTGTCCATGCCCGGCTGAAAGTCGTTGTTATCGAATATTGGGGTAAGCGGAGAGAGCAAGGTAGTCAATTTATGTTTAATGTTAGTATGATCCCAGGCCTCCAAAGCCACCCAAGTAATGTGGGATGCATAAAGATTAGGCGGTCTGTGTTCTTTCCGAAAGAAGGGGACTTTCTGAAGGGACTTTGCGGCTACAGTGCGATCTTCAAATAGCCAGTGTTTCGCCGATTCCAGTTGATTCCATTCAACCAAATAACGCATTTGTGTCACCTGGAAATAGAGCTGAAGGTTGGGAATTCCTAGGCCACCCTCCTCTGGCGGGAGGGCCGCTATTGTGTGCTTCAGCCGGGGTTTGCGGCTGTGCCATATAATTTGCGCAAGCTTGGATTGGGTCTGTTGGATCCATCATGGAATGGGCAAATGGGCAGAGTTTGGAATACATATAGGATCTGGAGCAGTATAGTCATTTTGGTAGCCGCCACCCTGCCAAGCCAGGAGAGCGGGTAAGGTATCCATTGGCCCAGTTCCTTGCGGATTCTTGATCGCAGTTGAGCATAATTGATAGTGGCTGCAGCCGGGATGGAGGGGGCCAGCTGAATCCCTAAATAGGGGACTATGTCATCTGACCATTGAACCGGGTGCTGTTCCCAGAGACATGCCTGAGTGGAAGGTGACAAGGAGAAGTCGGGCGCCACAGATTTTACCATGTTAACATTAAACCCTGAAGCCTGCGCAAAGCTTTTAAGTTCCAGGAAGCAGGCTCTCAGTGCCAGAACCGGGTTTGACAGGGAGATCAAGACATCATCCGCATATAAACTAATACTATGGACATCACTCCCAAATTTGATCCCTGTTATTAGAGGGTTATGCCTGACATGCTGAGCCAAAGGCTCCATGTAGAGCGCAAAAAGGAGGGGTGAAAGGGAACAATCCTCCTGCCGAGTGCCTTTGCCTATAGGGAAGTGGGACGATGTGTAGCCGTTCACTCGGACAGTGGCTGTGGGGCATCGGTAACATTTTAAGATATGTGTTCTAAGTTTGTCCCCATCCCCACTCGCGTAAGTACCTTTTCCAAGTATGGCCAATCGACCCTATCAAAGGCCTTCTCGGTGTCAATGGTGAGCACCATATACTCCCCCTGTGTTCAGAAGGCCTTCTCAATGAGATGGAGGGCCCGTTTGCTGTTATCGCTCATTAGGCGGTGGATGATAAAACCTGCTTGATCAGGGTCTATAAGCCCCAGTATATAGTGCGCTAGGTAAACCACCAGGATTCCGGTATATAATTTAATGTCAATATTAAGGTGGGATATGGGCCGATAAGTTCCGCAGCCAGTCCTGTCTCGCCCTGGTTTCGGGATAACTGCAAAGGATGCTTCGAGCATGTCTTCAGGGATCGCTCCCGGCTGGGCAAAGGAATTGAAAGGACTGGTCAAGAGTGGAGCCACCAGTGTGCAGAACGTTTTATAAAAGGCAGATGAGTAGCCGTCGGGCCCAGGGGATTTAGCTGGTTTAAGGTGCAAGATAGCTGCAACCACCTCTTCTATTCTGATTTCTCTCTCTAAGTGGTCTGCCTGTGCTTTAGTTAAGGTGGGTAAATCAGCCTCCACGAGGTAAGCTGAACCAGAGGCGTTATCTAGCGACAGGCTGTATGGAGTTGAGCGTTAAAATCCCGGAAGGCTTCAGAGATCTCGGAGTCCTTCGATACCTGCAGATCATCTCCTCAATGAATTTCCTGAACCCCTTGCCTCTGTCGGGCTTCCCAAAGTTTGTGGGCAAGGAGGCGGCCACATCTATCCCCTCTGGTGTAGTAGGAGTGGTGTACTCGAAGGGACGCAAATTCTGCCCTGTCTTGATCCAGCACAGCGAGTTGCTGTCACATAGCCCATAGCCCATAGTTTACGCCATACCCTGGGTGACCCTGTACTCTGATGCATCTGCTCCAGCTCCTTAGTTTTTTGAGTGAGGTCGTCCCTCTTACGCCTACGTTCCACGTCCGCTGTGGAGATGGCAAAAAAATTCCCCACGTATGACCGCCTTGATTGCTGCCCACTGTGTCGAGAGGGAAGTGGTGTGATAAGCATTATGTGAGAGGTAGTCCTTAATAGCGTGCAGTATCTGCTCAACAACACCTGCGCAGCATAGTAGAGCTTTGCGGAGGCACCATTGGCGCATGGGGTGTTGCAGAGTAGGGAGTGTGAAAGTGGCGATTACTGGGGCATGGTCTGACAGGGCGGCAACCCCCATCAGTCATAAGTGTGTATAAAGATGAGGAACCTAGGAGGTAATTGTGCCAATGGTCTGGTATTTAGATGTTTTACGGTATCATGTGTTTGTTGCTGTTTGTATTTTGGAACAGTTGTTTATTGTTGTGTTACACAATCGCATACCAATAAAGATCTATACAAATTTTCAACACTACTATTTGTGTCCTCCTGTGAGGCCCGAAGCAGTGCTTAAATTGTAAATAAATAAGTGCCAGGACCTTTGTCAGGAGTCCGCTGCAGCGTGCACCACCCATTGCCCCTTCCTGCACTGCTAATGACAGCACCAACACAACTACAAATCATCTCTGGAAGCATAATAAGTCAGAATATTCCATAAACCTAAAGCTATAGTAATAGCTTGGACACAGGTATTTTAGTAATTTCTAGTGTATATTGTATTAATAAACAACTGTTGTTGTTCTCATCTGTAAATTAGACAAACATCGCCACCATGTAGCAGACTGTCATAAGTGCCGCTGTTGAAAATTAAGTGCCTGTGATGAGCACCGGAAACCACAGGCTCAAATTAAGTACGGCCCTCAAGGTTCTCATGTACAGGTACGATTATGAGAAGATCTTCGTGTTCAAGGCCTCGTTTAAGTAAATACTTGGAGAGGAGGAAAAGGTCTTGGGAAAGATTGACTCAGAAGTAGACTTCACAGAGAGGAGATGCTAAGAAAACCAGGACCATAATTTGCAGAGCTTTGTCCCAAGAGAGGAATAAATAGTTTTGTTAACAAAGAGAGTGGGCATTTTCAAGAAGGGTTGTTTTTCATTCAGAGAGCTGTAAAGTTTATTAACATCACACAACTTCACCTGTCAGTAAAATGTCGTAAACAAAGATCTTGAGGGAGCAGGCCAGGTGGCCTGGCCAGTCTATTTTTATCTTATTGTGTATTGTCATCAAACCTATTTCATGTGTTCTTAGATGGTTGGAGATGTGCATGGTCTGGAGGCCTTCTTGATTGTTTTGGGAAACTACAATTCTGGGAGAGTAAGAGAGCTGCAGAGGCAAGGGGCACAGGGATGGGCTCTGCCAGGGTTGGATTGGGGCAACAATTAGGCTCGGGCAGCAAAAAAAAGGGGCTGACTTTACTGCTTACATCAATGGTAATTTCCAATAACAGGAATGATGCTAGTGTGTAAATGCAAAATAATAATTATAATAATAATATTAAAGTAGAGTCACTTTCCTCCAAAGACATGCATTTTTACAGAGCAGAATCACAGGTTGTTGAGTTGACGCTGGTACTCAAACCAGGTTTTATGGCAGGCAAAGGAGAACAGCAGAGACTCATTTGCATGCAAAGGCCTGTTCCATGGAGGGGAGGAGACACAAATAACTGAAGATACTCAATGCTGGCCCTCACAAACCCCCCACCACATGCTGTAGTCCTCTCTCCTGCCTGGGTCCCCTGCAAAGCAAGTGCTAATGGATTCCCATCAGCAGCTTCTTGTGGCCACTGTCACACTTGGAGGAAGCCAGAGGGCAGCACACCCCATGCTGTGACAGCCGGAGCAGCCCATTGTCATTCTGCCTCTCACAGTGCAGCAGCCTGCCCATAACATGCATCAGGTCAGGCCCATCATATGTATGCAAAGATCTTTAATGCTGTTCCTTGCGGTAGAGACTGAGGCCATGTCGGCCACCAAAACAACAGCCCAACTGGCCTTAATCAGAGGCCCATCAGCCAGTGGTCGATTGCACGCCTTGCCAATACGAGGCTGCTGTTTGTCCATGCTTTATGGCACTTAGAATTGTTCCTTGAGTCACATGGGGTGGAACTAGAGTCACTTTCCAGTCAGGTCCAGTACACGCACCACCAGACACTGTGGCGCAATAGGGTTTGGGGGGCACCTGACAGGTGAGGTTTGCCCCCCAGGAGATTTATGCCATTGATGTAGTCCAGAAGACTGCTAGTTGGAAGTTGGGCCAATTTTGGTTGGGTGGGCGGGATGGCTATATATTTAGGTGATACTGGGCCACCACCAGCCACCATTTTATGTGTTAGCATAGGAAGTGTTGCAGTGTTGTTTTTAAACCTGCCCGCCCACCAGCCTATATGAAAGGTAGGAAGGTTGCGGAAAGTGTGGGTATAATGGTCGCATCAGGTGCATAGGTGTTTAGGGTGGTTGCGATTGGACAGGTGCAAGGCGGCGGCTTGTTGAAATGTTTTAACGAGTGGAACGGTTTTATTGTTGGCGTGGGTGAACCAGTTTGAAGGGGGTTGGTGGGAGTAAGTTTACACTTCCAGGAGGCAACAAGTATTGGGGTTACAGTTTAAGAGCAAACTTCCTTAGTTTGTTTAGGATGTAGTGTGCAGCTGTGACAGATGGTTGATTTAGGGAATCGTGGGAAGCACAATTAGGGGTGGGCGGGGGAGAGTAGAAACAAATCACTGGTGCCTATTGATGTATAGTGAGGCGGTTAGTTTTGTAGGGGAATTGGCCTAGGTTTATGTTATACTTTGTGATCTCCTCCTGCTTTCCGGAGCGTGGGGGTCACGGTTTGATTGCCTGCACAGTCAGCCCAGCACCAGTGTGACTCTGGGCAATAGATCACTAAATCTCCACAATGGCCCCCAGCACCTGGATACCCTTAGGGGTGATAAGTCACACTTTACAAATCTGGAACTATTATTATTCTTACCCCTGCCAAAACTTTCAATAAAAATGTTGCTTAATGTTATCCAGAATCACATTACTTGCCCTGCACAAATCATTCTTTTCAGAGTTCTTTCTCTAAGCACTTCAGTTGAAGAGAAATATGACTACAACTCCCAGGATCCATCAGATTCTTATTTCAAAATGGAGGGGTTTTAATATGGCATTCTGGATGACAAGCAACAAGTGGTGAAAACTACAGCAATTTCTGGACTGGCATGGAGAACCTTTGCCTCATTGGCATACAGGTGGGACCCTGAAATGTAAATGTTCACTTAACCATACAGGTGCCACCAGGATTCCTGATGCTGGGTGAACATACAGACAACCCGAATGGATGGGAGTCAGGCCCACCACACCAATGAAGGAGCTCAGGTTATATGAACTGGCCTACGGAGGCCCATTGATTTACTAAAGGCTTTAAAAGTCCTCTGGTCCCTGAACTATGCAGAAACGATTCTTTTAATAATGTTTATAGCTGCAGCACGATGAAAGTGTCTCAAGTTTCCTGATTGAATGAATGAGAAAAGGGGAACTTGAACCCGTAGCCTTGATGTCATTGGATTGCTGACATAATATCGATGCAAACAATTTTGAAACACAAAAACATTGGAAATTAAATATTTATAAAAAACTATTGACTGTCTATAATTACCTAGTAAAGCCCCAAACATTGATAACACAAACATTGTTGTTAAAATTTTCAATTTTTACCTACATTGAAAACAGAAATACTGAATCGAACAACATTGACTACAATACTATTGCCAAAATAATGACTGTATCATTAATACATACTAATAAAATCACTTTTAACGTAAAACAATTATTGAAAATAAACCTAAAAATGTTTACACACATTTAAACTAAATAGAAATATATCACATAAACAAAATCTTTCCCATTCACCCCAAAAAATGATATACCTAAAATCATAACTCTACTACCAAAAAACTAATTACCATTAACTCCAAACACTTAAACAAGAGCCTATATAATAATAAACAAATATATATAAATACATTTATATTCAAAACTTTCAAACTATAGCTCATACATTTAAAAATGAATAACTATATTACTGTTTACCATAAAAAGACATAACTGATAAAAAAAAATGAACTAAAACTAAACAACCAATAAAATAAAAGTATAAATAACTTTCTCTAATGAAATCAGACAAACAATTAAATCAAGTACATAAGAGACACAGTAAATATAAACAACAAAATACTGATTCAAACAACATTGACTACAATACTATTGCCAAAATAATGACTGTATCAATAATACATACTAATAAAATCACTTTTAACGTAAAACAATTATTGAAAATAAACCTAAAACATTTTACACACATTTATACTAAATATAAATATATCACATAAACAAAATCTTTCCCATTCACCCCAAAAAATGATATACCTAAAATCATCACACTACTACCAAAAAACGAATCACCATTAACTCCAAACATTTAAACAAGAGCCTATAAAATAATAAATATATATAAATACATTTATATTCAAAACTTTCAAACTATAGCTCATACATTAAAAATTAATAACTATATTACCGTTTACCATGAAAAGACATAACTGTGAGGACTGGAGAGACGCCCTGATGGCACCTAGGATGATTGCGGTATCAGCAAGACTGCTCCTGGGCCAAATATATTTTTTGCACGCCACCTACCTTACAACTCTGCATCACCACAGCGCTGGGCTTCGGCCCGATGCTAACTGCCCCCGCTGCTCCCACCCCTCGCTGACTTTTATCATATGGTGTGGCTGTGCAATGCAATCCAGGGATATTGGGAATTGTTAACACAAGACCTGACAGGGGTCCTGGGCTGGGAGGTGCCCCTTGATCCCATGCATGTTCTGCTGGGCGTCACCGACGGTCTGGACGGTTCCAGGGCTGAGAAGCTCTTCCTCAATACTGCGTTGGTGGTTGCCAAGAGGGACATCGCTGCTCACTGGCTGGACATCGCCCCTCCCACTCTAAGGTGCTGGCGCCGAGGGGTGGACTAGTGTGCTGCGCAGGAGCAGCCTCTATACGTAGCCAGGGGGTGCCCCAAGAAATTCCATCGCATGTAGGGGAAATGGATTGGGGTACTCGACGAATGAGATGATGTGGTCCGCTCTCCAGGTGCATGTGGATATGCTATTCTGGATTTCTTTTCTGTGATCTTGATGTCATTGCGATGTTTGTCTCCTATCCTGCTAATGTACTATGTAGCTCTAAATGGTGCAGTGTGTTGTCGAATTCTGATTCAAACCCAATCAAATTGATTTTTAAAAAAAAGACATAACTGATAAAAAAACTAAAACTAAAACTAAACCAACCAATAAAATAAAAGTTTAAATAACTTTCTCTAATGAAATCAGACAAACAATTAAATTAAGTACATAAGAGACACAATAAATTTAAACAACAAAATACTTCAAAAACAATTTCAAGAAGAGGAAACTCCACCGGATTCTCTTACCAGACCATTGTCTAAAAAATATATACATATCAAAAACTACCTAACCAAGTAAGTAAAAGATATATTTAAACTAAAATGCACTTCGCTGCCACCGATGACATCAGGGCCCTGCAGGACAACGGCAAACCGAGGCCCTCTACCTGGTGGACCTATCCGCCGCCTTCGACACTGTCTGCCACCGCACCCTATACAGACACCTCCACAACGCAGGGATCCGAGACAAGGCACTGGAATAGACCACCTCCTTCCTCTCCGGCAGAACCCAGAGCGTCCGCCTCCCCCTTTCCGTTCCGAAGCCTCCGAGATCCCCTGCGGCGTACCCCAAGGATGATCCCTCAGTACGACATTGTTCAACATCTACATGGCACTGCTCGCCCCAGTCGCCCGACGGCACAACCTCAACATCATCTCCTACGCCGACGACACCCAGCTGATCCTCTCCCTCACCAAGGACTCCCTCATCGCCAAAACCAACCTCCATGAGGGATTAAAAGCCGTCGCAGAGTGGATGATGAACTGCTGTCTGAAGCTGAACTCGGACAAGACAGAGGTCCTCATCCTAAGCTCCACCCCTCAGCCTGGGACGGCTCCTGGTGGCTGTCCACACTGGGAGCAGTGCCGACACCCACTGACCACGCACACAACATGAGGTTTCTCCTCAACTTAACACTCTCCATGACCAAGCAAGTCAAAGCCGTCTCCTCCTGCTTCAACACTCTCTGCATGCTCCACAAGATCTACAGGTGGATCTCCACCTAAAGAAGAAGAACGGTCACCCAGGCCCTATTCAGCAGCAGGCTGTACTACGGAAACGCCCTCTACGCAGGAGCCTTGGCCAAACTCCTGAAACGACTACAACACATACCGAACGCCTCTGCACTCCTGATCCTCGACATCCCGTGCCACAATCATATCACACCACACCTGAGAGAGCTGCACTGGCTCCCCGTAAACAAGAGGATCACTTTCAAGCTCCTCATCCATGCACACAAGGCGCTCCACAACACCGGACCGGCATACCTCAACGGACGACTCACCTTCTACACCCCAAACCGACAGCTCCGCTCCACCGACCTCGCCATCGCTACTGTCCCCCGCATCCGAAGAATGACCACTGGCAGTAGATCATTCTCCCACCTTGCCGTCAAGACCTGGAACTCCCTCCCCATCCTCCTATGGCAAACCCAGGACATGCTGACGTTCAGGAGGCTCCTCGAGACCAGCATATTCGAGCAGTAGCAGCACCCCCCAGCGCCTAGAGACCCTCACGGGTGAGTAATGCGCTTTACAAATGTATTGATTGATTGGTTATTAAAATTAAAAATGTAGAATAAAAAATGGTTAAAAAAGCACTCTCAAATCTATCTCTTAACATAGACTTCCTAGAAGACAAAACTAAGTCACGAAAAAGCGATACATTTCAAGAAAAAAACAACTACCACAAGCCATCAAAAAGATATACAAAAATATGTCTACATAAATTATTTAAAAACCATAAACTCACCCAAATAGCCAGTAAAACTAAACATAACAACCCTAACCTCTACAAACTACCATTTAAAATAAAACTAACATTTTAGTTTTCATGCAACAGAAAAGAAAGCCCATGCTTCACATTAAGACACCCCAATGGAAAAGTTGCAAAACTGTGCGAAACATCGAAACAGAACATACAGGTGAGTATACAAAATAGAAATAATTACTTAATTTTAAATGTAAATAACAAATGAAGAAACTTTGAAATATTGTTTATATTTACACTATTACACTACTTTCATATACAATGGCAGAGGCAGCAAAGTGTGTAACTTCAGAGAAAGGAAAACAGTTACCAAATCACATGGGCTACACGTACAGCCAAGAAAGAGCGTCAGCAGAAAATAGAATTTGGAAATGTACCAAATATTATTCTAATGCATTCAATGGAAGGGCAACTACAACAGATGATGTTTTAATTCATGTAGAAGTGCACAACTACTGACAAAATGTGACAGAAATAGAAGTAATGGAGATATTGCAGGATATAAGAGAGGCAAGCACTAGCGCCCAGGAACCGACAACCAAAATTCTTAAAGATATAGGGGCATATGGATCAAACAACCGTTTGGCAAGTCCTTAATAGCGCTTTTTAGCGAATCGCTGTTAAGGATTCGCAAAATGCAACGGATGTAGGATTCGCAATCATCATTGCAATTCCTACATATTCCTTAATTGCGAATCAAAAATTTCAAATCGCAATTAAGGAATACCTTCCCATTCATTCCTTTGGGCCTATAGGCTAATGGGAATGAATTGGAAAGCATTCGCATTTTGCGAGTACCCATTAGGTACTTGCAAATTGCGAATGCAATTTCAAGGGTGCAAGGGTGTCAAAAGGACACCCTGTTGCATCCCTGAAATATTCATGTGTGCACATGTGGCGCACAAAAATGCCCTAAGGGATGTATGTGCGCTACATGGCACTTTGAAAAATTCACAAAAGTGAATTTTTCAAGGAAATCACAAATTACCACCAACTTGAAGTTTGTGGTAATGTGCGATTTCTTTGGGGCAAATCACAATTTGCGGCTGCTCCCAGAATTGCATTTAAGGAATCGCAATTTGCAATTCCCTAAATGCAATTGCACAATAGGGATTTGCAAATTTTGAGATTCCCTATTTTGCAAAGGCCTTTTGGGATGATACATCCCAAAAGGCTTTTTCATGTTCGCAAACGGAAATAAGGCTTGATACATATGCCCCATATAGCCTAAAATCCCTTAGCACCTCACAGGCCAACCAAGACATGCACATACCAGAACACTTAACAATGACACATAATGAAGAACCTTTCCTTTTACACGAGAACCTAAATAATGAGAAAGAAATCATAATATTTTCTACAGCAAATAACGTATTAAACTTAGCTGATGTCAAACATGGATGGCGGATAGGACCTTCAAAATATGCCTCAAACTATTCATTCAGATTTAAACCACACATGGTGAATATCAAAACACAAATATCCCTTTATATATGTCCTACTAGCAATAAACAAAGCAGTACTGACCTCAACTTCTTAAATCACATTAAGCATAAAAAAAACCACCACTACCTCCCCTAAAATAATTACATACTTTGAGCAAGCCGTTATTTAAATCATTCTAAACATTTACCCCCACACAGCCACATACAAGGTTGTTGCTATCATTTTAATCAAAGCAGATGGAGACACCTTAAACAATCAGTACCAACTGAGGAATATTCTATAAACCACCAATTTGCATTTGAAATAACACAAGTTATAGCACTAGCCTATGTTCCTGTCATAGAGGTAGCCAGGTACTACCATTTACAAATAGAAAGCCCTTTCTACCAACAAGATGAAGACAAACTAAGTCCCATAATAAACTACTTCGAAGACACTTGAGTTGTTAGACTGCATCACTCCGGACACAGACGTCAAACCAAATTCCAAATGCCACACTGAAATGTCTATGATAGCACCTTGGCACAGGAACCCAAAACAAACAACGCAGTTGAAGGATGGCACAAAGCCTTCCAATCCACATTTGGGAAAACCAAACATATACTCTATAAATGTATAGAGGAATTACAAAAAGAGCAAAGCTACCAACAACTACAAATGGGGCAATCTGATTTCCAAAGTGCCCATAAACTTAGCAACCAAACCAAAAGAATGTATGACATGAAACAATATAAAGTCAAACCCTTCAAAAATAACAAAGGAGTGCCAAGGAAGTACATTACTTAGAAATGATAGCTAAAAGCATATTATAAAATAAATATTAGCCTACCAAAGTCTGAAATATTTTAACAAAATCAAACCAAGCGTAACAAATAATTTTTTATTATAAATGATAAATATAATATTTTATTACATCAGTCAAAAAACTTAAATAAAAACCCAAAGTGAATGAATTCTGAGAAATTAAATTATATACAAATTATTTAAGTAAAAAGTTTAACCATCACCAACCAAGAAACAAAAAACAAACTCAGTCATCACGTAAATTAATTACAACATATAAACTTCACAATTCCAAATAGCAATGACATATTTACACCACAATAAATTATTACATTTCCCATCCAAAAAATTGAAGAAAGTAAGACTTACTTTTGTGTCGCTACGTAGTCAAAAGTGGTAATCCACCATAAATGGAAAAATATTATCCAAAAATCACCCAAAAGATGCAAACATAAAACAAATTGAATAAAACTCCATGAAAGCAATCAAATAATGTAGGAACCATAAAAACCCGAAAAAGTGTTTTTAAAAAAGGAACTCTCTAGGAAACTCAAAGAAAGGGAAATCAAAGAAAAAAATATTGGTTTGTTATAAGCCAAATTTGACCTATTTTAAAAAAAGAAAACAGAAATTCTCAATGCCCATAGGATACGTTTGTAGACAAAAACATGTAAAGAAAATTTGAAAGCCCACTAGCAAAATGCAATACATTCGCAAAAAGGCATAAACATCACACATGACCATCCAAAGATAAGTAACAGAACACAATTTAACATGATGTACTGATACATTACTAAAATAGTATTTGAAATTCCCAAACTACAAACTAGTGGAAAACACTACTATTAATACATCTAAATATGCAAAGAATCTACAAAAAACACTACAACTATCTTGTGGAGCTCCCCCATAATCGAATCCACCTTCACTAATGACCCGTAAAAAAAGCCTTAAAACAGGACCTTTCTGTTCCGACGAACAGCAACAGTGCACTGTGACCTGGTTCTGAGATAATAGACTAAAAATAACACAAATAGAAGACAGGTAAATAAAAATAGCTGCTATATGAAACAAAAAAAAACATCTCCCCATGGAAATGAAAGGGAAAAGGTGTAAAAATGTTGAACAAATGTGTTAACAAAATGTAAAAAAAATAATAAACATGTAAAACATGTCGAAAAATGTTGTTACAAAACGTTAAAAATTGTAAAGTATAAAGTATAAATTAAATAATAGCATAAAATATATACAATTATTTATCAAGTATTGGGAGTGCATAGGGAAGGGTTTCTGCACAAGCAAAAATATTTTCCGCATGAAAAAATGTGCCATTTCACACAGCCTGTGGACTTCACCAGAGATATATACAGGCCTGCGACCGCTGCAGCTTTTAGGCAACATTCTGCAAGGTTTTGTAAACGTCTGGAGATTGTAAATCTTCACTCATGCACAGAAATAGTATGCCTGGGCGGAGTTTGTGGAGTTCTGCCAAGTGGATGCGGAACTCACCGAAGTGATAAAAAACTCCACTAAGCTACGCGGAGTTCTGCGAGTGGCGGAGTGGGTTATCTCGTGCCCTTCGCATGGATTTTTTGTGCCGCTGGTCGTCCCGCATTGGTTAAAATCAGCCCGAATGGCACAGGGCAAGAGTGCGCTGCTTCTTCTGCCGCTCGAGTATAAGTTCTACTCGAGCGGCAGCTTCCTCAACGCAAACGGAAGGTTTCTCAATGCAAGTTGTAGTGACCATCCGTGACCGCTCGCATTGAGAGATCTCACAGGGAAGTGGTCTTTCTTTGTATTTTCCTCGCTCGTGCTTGCCAACTTAACCTGCCTTCGTGAGCGAGGAAAAAACTTTGCATAGCGGTACAGAGTATTTTTGGGACTCCATGAGCTCCACAGAGTGTAAAAACTCCACAAACTCCTCAAAGGGACTGGACAAGGCTTAATAAATAGTCCTGTTGGTTCAAATTTAGAGAAGTGTGTCTCAATGGTTAGAGCGGCAGACCCTGATGCAGAGGTCTAGCCCGGGACCAGGGTTCAATTCACCGCTTCGGCGGGTCTAGGGCTCAATTTCCTCGGACCTGATCATTCTCGCCTCGGTGCCTATTCCAATCATGGAGTCCCACTCTGCAACTCTGGGCAACAGCTTGCTTAATCTCCACAACGGCCCCCACAACGCTAAGGATGCCTGGCCTCCACATCGGGGGTGCCCAGGAGTGGACACCTCACAGGGAAAGCCAGGATGGGTTCCACAGCGGTATTCGTACAAGCGCCTAGAGACCCTTGCGGGTGAGTAGTGCGCTATACAAGTATCAATTTACATTTACATTTTCCTGTGAGACAGGTGTGAGATCTGCAATGCAACAGCTGGGCTCCATTTTCAGCACTTGTGCTGCAGACGTACAGGTTCATTCAAGTATTTTGTTTTCCTGAGAACAAGGAAAAGCAATGACAGCTTAAAACAGCGCCAATGAAATATAAAGCCTTGACAAAGAAGAACAAATATGTATTCTGCAAGCTTTATTAATTGCAAAAAGATTTATGTCATTGTTTGGTGCAAAAAAACTGCCTCAGACAGATCTTGCCAGGCGGGCCTAGTGAATTAGGAAATACGACGCCTGTGAAGAAAGTGATTTGTAAAATAGAACATAAAATGAATAAATATGTGAAGTGGGGAGTATAAATTTCAGGAAATGTACAATACTAACTAAGTTATGCTCATCTTTCTGAAAATTGTTCCACTGATTGTGATTAGCACAAAATATGGATGGTCCCCTCTTGGTATTTCATAATGTACCATACATGCTTTATAAGGTTTAATATTTATGCTGGTTGTGCTAATATGATAATATATTTTTGTAGACCAGATGTTATACTTTGAACTGCCTAACTTCTATTTCCAGGCAGCCCCCCCTTAACTCGGGTCCTGTGGCAGAAGACCCTTTCACCGTTCTGGCCTCCTGTGGCTTGGGGCCCCTGAGTGACATCTTTTCTGAAAAGACAAGGACAATGCAGTGCCTTCACCTGCATTTAAGTGTTCTGCAGAACCTCCAGCGACCATACCCCGATGCACCAGAGGGTGTCACTGTTGAGCAGCATCTTTGCATCTTTCTGTGCACTGTGGCCACTGGAGTGATGCCCCTGTGCTCGATGTTAATGCTTACTGTAACATATAGCACTTGTAAGGGCTGCATCTCTGCCTGAGCCCTCTAAAACAGAGGCTGCAGCTATTTCTGAGTGGCCACTGAATACACGGTTGCAACAGTGGCTGCCTGATCTCTGCCGCAGTCCAGCCATTGGCCGGCTCCCATGGGCCATTACGTTTCTTTTTAGCACCAGCGCGTCCTGGGACCCTCTGGAATTCCACTCAAAGCAATTTTCACTATGAGCTCTAGGTGAGACTCCTGCACTGGTGTCTGACTGCTACCCAGGGGCTCGTGCAGTGTCTACACTGGCTGTCCAGTAGGTGTCGCTACTGCTGCACTAATTTGAGTAAATGATTGCTTGTGGGTCACTGGCTGTCCAGTAGGTGTCGCTACTGCTGCACTAATTTGAATAAATGATTGCTTGTGGGTCACTGGCTGTCCAGTAGGTGTCGCTACTGCTGCACTAATTTGAATAAATAATTGCTTGTGGGTCACTGGCTGTCCAGTAGGTGTCGCTACTGCTGCACTAATTTGAATAAATGATTGCTTGTGGGTCACTGGCTGTCCAGTAGGTGTCGCTACTGCTGCACTAATTTGAATAAATGATTGCTTGTGAGTCACTGGCTGTCCAGTAGGTGTCGCCGCTTCACTGATCTGAAATTAAATGAATTACCAGCATTTGTAAAGCGCACAGCTACCTTCGGAGAGGTGTCCCAGCGCTGGGGGCCCTAGGGAAGATCAAGCGAGCTTTTGCCCAGAGTCACATGGTGTTGGGCTACCAGCGCCGGAGATCAAACCATGGACCCCGTGGTCAGGAGTCAGGCACCCTGGACGCTGTGCCACACCTCGTCCACATCTCCACCCTCTAGCTCAGGAATACATTATCTGACTGTCCAGCAGGTGGCACTGCTGTATCCATGTCATCATCTTCAACAGAACCTCATACATTGCTATCCTCTGACTGTCCCATAGGCGTCACTGCTGCACGTGTGTTTGCTGCTATGGGCCCTCTGTCATGGTACCTCATTCAGGAGTTTGATTAGTTGATAGATGCAATAAGTATGACATGACAGACGGAATGGGATCTACTGGGAGCTCCAAAACCTCTGGGTGGGCGTAATTTGCTGTTGCGGAATGACAGCGAAATGATGGGACTACGCGAGGAGCGTAGCCCTGAATTTAGCTCTATTTTTCAGCACAAAATGCACCCATGTGTCCAAAATTGACACAAGGTTGCATTTTGCGCTAAGAAAATAGCGCTAAAATCAAAATACCAGGAACAGCAGCAGCCATTCGAGTTCTGTTCCTGTACTCTTGGGCGGCCATTTTTGCCCGAAATTATGCAAAAGGGCACAAATTAGTGTAATTTTGCACCACAAGAGTAACACGAAATTACAGAAATGTCCCTGATTACTCTGGTGCAAATAATATTTTGCTAATAATATTTTGCCCAGGCCCTCTTCTAATGTCCCAGCAGACATCAGTGATGCACTGACGCGCCTCTCTGCTCATCAAGGCACCCTTACAACGTCATACTCAACACGTGGTGCCACTGCCGCACCGGAGCTGGTATCATATATGCTTTGATGCCAGATGCTATGCACTGGTGTCTGTTTATTGCCCCCGGCAGGACCTTAGCATTGCCACACGCTGCCTTCTCCATCGGACTTTGCTGTGACAGGAAGTCTGCCTCCTTCAGAAAGCGAGGCAATGCTTCTCTGGGCACAGGGACCAGTGGGACAGTTTGTTTGTCTGCAAATCATTGGCAAAGACACAGGCTACAAACCCGGTAGCTCACTGGTCTGACACCCTGAAGCCCATGCTCTGAAGTGGGACCCTTGTGCCACCGCCCACCGTCTCCCCTGTCAGTGAAGTGAAGGATGAAGGGTGAAGCCAACCCCGCAGACCCGCTGTAAGCGCGTCCCTGGGCTCACTCTCTGTGGGTTGGGAGAAGGGGGAATGCGCAGAGGGTTGTGGGAGATGGTGGCCGGATGTCAGGTCTTGTTTTTCCACTGGAGGAAAGGTGAGGGGTGGGTATTGCTGAGGGTGGCAGGATGGCAGTTATATCTTTAGTGTGTTTTGGTGATTGGAGGGACCTCGTGAGAGTGGTCATTAAAGGGTGGAAGGACAAAGGCATTTGTAGACCTGACTTGACAGTGCATCTGTCTGCAAGACACATTGTTACAAATTCTTTCAAATATACATAGACTGGGGTTTCACTCTACCCAATGGAGCGTATCATTCTGGCTTCTCTGAAGTGTTTGTATTGCAATAGAAAGGGACGGTTTTACATCTGTAAAATATACTCCATCATCACACACTGAATTCTTTATCTCCTACATTCATTCTGTAGATAAAGCAATCCTTCTGGCATTTATTGGACTTGAATTATAATGTTGTTTGCCAGTGCTTTTAAAAAAGTTATTTGTTCTTTTTATTGATTTTATTACAGTATTACTCCAAAATGAAATATATAGGCAGAAGGTATCTCAGAGTCTCTTGCCGGTACCACATCTCATTGCATCTTTGCATCCTTACGGTAGCTTAACAAAGGTAAAACCGCGCGAGCCAATAAATAGTCTGGTTGGTTGCCCTGACATCCCCTCCATTCATACATCAGCCCAATCCCCTTTACAAACCCCTGACCGGAAGTGGACTGTCACTTCCCCAGTAGCACCCTGTATCCGTCTTTGGTACTAGGTACACTACCCGTGGCAGTGTTCTCCACACCTCGTGTTTGTCCAGCTCTCCATCACCCCCTCTATTGCTACCTTGGGACCAGAGTCAGGTGACTATGCCAGTGGGTTGTGTGGTCCCTACCATATCCCTGAATGGACGGGCATTCCCAGATCCCTTGGCGAAAGGTGCCTCCAGCCTCTTCGCACCTGACGCAGAGGCTTCCAAGCCTTTTCAAGACTAAAGTAGGGTCGATGGAAGTCACTGAATAGAATTAATCTTAAAGTGGAAGGGATTGTTAGCATTCTGGATGCCAGGTCTGCTTTCAGCTACTCGTCTTCTAAATCACCTCCTAGGCAGCACTTGTCCCCATAAGTAAATCAGGTGTATTAGGTAGCCCGGACCTACAGAGCTGTGACATTCCCACGCTGCCCAAGGGTCCAGCTTGACCTCCAAAGGGTTCATATTGTGCGCCCCCCTCCGGTCCTCCTTGTAAATGCATAGTGCTAGTGCATGTCGGATTTGGAGGTATCTACAAAACTGTGGTTTGTGGAACTCCTGCTCAGCAGCAGGCTGCTCCAATGATGGCTGTGACCCTGCTCCCAGATTTCCCTCACACACAATATCCCATGACCTGAACCCAGGTGACTGTGTCACTGGTGATATCCTAGTGCCAGCCAGAGAGGAGTCTGGTTGATCAACTCATTTCACCATTTAATCTCCTTGCCTCATTTAAAGATGGGAGAACTGACACTTCCTGCTGGTGGCACCCTGGTGGCATGGCTCTCAGGAAACCGTGGCACAGTGAATCGTTCACAAAGGGCTGCCACATCACAGAGGTGGTACCCAACCCTCCTCAGCGTGAGATTACTGCCACTGATATTCACTGCCACGCTGCAATGTGCCAAGCAGGGCAGATTCAGGCAGAGAAAATAAAACCACTGTTGCAATAAAGAAACTGGAATTGAGGTGGGAGCAAACAAGATGTGTTCTTTCCAATACAGAGGTTGGAACTTTTGTGAAGCATCGACGCTCAGTTTAGAATCCTCCAGCCCCAAGCATTAGGAGTGGGTGCGCGGAGGATGCAACCATTAAGTATGAACATGGGGGGGGGGGCAGGGAACAACAAGTAAATAATAATTTATAATGCTTTGCAACAATAAAGTTATGCATGAATATAACACATCTCTTTCTTCATAGAAAAAAACAGAACAATAAAGTGCAAAGTGACTAGCATAAATCATAATATAAAATCTTTATTGGAAGCATTCTAGCTCTAGGTACATTTCTGACATGATGAGCAACAGATTCATTGGCCCCTTGACTACCGTCGTGCCTTTCAACCACTGTCTCATCACTTGAGCTCACAAACATATCCAGATTGGAGCTATGCTTTTGATGCATAGGTATATCACTCATAAATCAATAGTAACACCATTGTTACGGGAAGATCCCTCCCTGTCCTGCTGACCACATTCGATTTGGGGCTACGTGACTTGATAATTAAGCTTCCCTTTAGCAACACGTTTGAAACTTCAGTATTTTCCATTTTGTGTAATGACCGTATTTTTGTTGATTTTCACAATCTTAATGGATTCGGTGAAATGACTTTTCCCTTTTCTACCCACCTACGCAATTTTATCCTAACAAACAGCCTGATTCATCAACGGGCCGTTTTGCGAGCCCCTAATAGCGATTCATAGCGAATCGCTATTAAGGACTTGCAAAACGGTATTCATGTAGGAATTGCTAAATAAATAGCGATTCCTACACATTCCTTATTTGCGAGTAGCAAATTGCTAATCGCAAATAAGGAAAAACTCCCCATTCATTCCTATGGGCCAAAAGGCCCATAGGAATGAATGGGGAGTATTCCTTATTTGCGAGTAGCAATTTGCTACTCGCAAATAAGATAGCGATTTGAAGGGTGCCAGGGGTGTCCAAAGGACACCCTGTAGCACCCCTTAAATGCACATTTGAGCAGGTGTTGCGCACACACATGTCCAAAGGACATGTGTGTGTGTAACATGCAAAAGAAAAAAATGCACTAAAGTGCTTTTTACACTATTTTCGCAATTTACCACCAAGTCAAACTTGGTGGTAAATTGCGACCACATATTGCGATTTCGCAATTTCTAATTGGTTGATGAATTGCATTTAAGGAATCTCTATTAGAGAATCCTTAAATCCAATTACTCGCAAATATGCGATTTCGGTAATAGCGATTTTTGCATTTGGGATGATGAATCCCAAATGCAAAAATCGCACTCGCAAAGGGCCAGATTCTCAGAATCTGGCCCTTTGTGAGCGCAAATCAGCTTGATGAATCAGGCTGTAAGTCACCAATAGAGACATCCAGGCTTGCTACTTTACACAAGAAATGTTACCTCTCTTTTAAAAAAAAATCTTTTTGTTAACATTTTTATGAATACGTCCAGTCAGGCAAATATGTAACACTCACAGCACTTGCCATTCGCCACTCGATGAGACCTGCTGGAGGAGGTATTTAGAGACATACACTATACATTGCAATCATGAGTTAACTTTTCCCAAATCCACATATAGCTTAATGCAGCCATGTGTCCTCATCCCAGTGCACAGAGCTTCAAAACCATTAAAAATAATGCCCAACCAAAAGGAGGGGAGATAGTAGTCAGAACCAGAGGAAAAAAGGGAGAAAAAGGATGGACTGGACATAAAGGGAGGAGGGAGAGAGAGACCAGCCTACGCAAGTGTAACTAGGAGAACATGCGCTCTGAAATAGCTTTCATCAAATACTCTTTTGGGACCACACCTTTGTGGGCAATCATGTGCCCTAGATAATCCACTTGAGACTCAAATATGTGGCATTTGTCTGCACCCAGGACCAAACCACTGTTGCTCAGCCTTCTACAAACTTCTGAGAGGGTTTCTTAATACTCGCTGTGGTCTTTAGAGAATACTAAAATGTCATCTTGGAAACAACACACATACCTTTCCATGTCTTTGAACATGGGAAACATTATTCTCTGAAATACTGAGGATGCCGACGCCAGACCAAACTGCATGCTCTTAAATTGATACACTGAGAAAAGCAGGATGAAGGCTGTTAAATATCTTGAAGCTGGATACAGCTCTATTTGGTGGTAAACACTCCTCAGGTCTAGAGTGGAAAATACTGTTATCCCATCAAGCAAGGATAGTAACTTATTAATCCTGGGTAAGGGTAAGGGTGATGGTCTACTATTATGTTACTGTCAAAAACTCTTGGGTCACAACACAGTCTAAGCTCTCCACTCCTTTTCTTAGTGAGTACAATAGGCGACACCCAATCAGAAGACTCTGTCTCCTCAATAATGCCATCAGCTTGCATGCAATCCAATAATTCTTATCATTCTTAGTACATACTAAAAGGCACACCTCTTAACTTTTACTTCACTGGTTCAGCCAGGAACTTCACTTTTATTTCATAAATATATAATTTTTACTTTCCCATCTTTTAACTAACTACTTGTGGGGAGGAAACTACATTTCATCGTGATGTTAACTTCATTTACAATGATGACAGGTTCTTCCAGATTAGGATTGAGTGTAATCTTCAAACATGTCTATTCTTTCCATCCAAACACATTTGTCCCTTTGTGTGCTACATAAATCTTGATTCTGGCAGATCTTCCTTTAAAACAGTCTGAACAGCAAAATTACCTATAATATTGATTCTTTAACCATCAAAAGTGGATGCTTGAATGTCAGGGTACAGCATATCTGGTACCACCCATTTCAGCTTGGCATCAAAATACGACTTGTATATGATTGTGGATGGAGATATAGAATCAGCAATAACCAACAAGTTCACTTCATGCACATGCACATTTATTGTACACATTGGAGGTCTGGCTGCTTCGTCATTATTCTCATCAGCTACTTCTCTTACCATTAAGACCTCGGGCCAGATGTAGGTAAATGTGAAATACTGATTTCTTAATACCGAATTTTACGGATTCAGTATTAAGAAATTGGTATTTCAGATGTAGGAAAAAAATCAATAATTTTTCCCGATTCGGTAAAATTTGGAAAAATAAATATCAAATCCTTAATACCGTTCGGTATTACTGAATCTGTATTACCGAATCAGTAATTCAAAATCCCTGCAATTGAGGAATCAGCTAATCCTGTGCATCCACACCACCTCCTAACCAGGAAGTGGCCACACCCATGCAGCTGCACTGAATCAGAATCTGCTGGAGAGGCAGGGAGTGCAGAGGAGAACACAGGAGCAACTGAAAGAACTTTTCCTGACACAAACTGCAGAATGGCCAACAAGGAGAGTGAAAATGAAGGTGCAGAAAGGAAAAGAAAAGTCAAATTTAGTGAAAGGAAGCTGGAGGTCCTGATTGAGGAGGTGGCAAGAGAACACACAAAGCTGTTTGGGAAACAGTCATGCCAGAATCCCAGAAAAGAAAAATATGAACTGGAATACAGGAACATGTAAATGCCATTGGAGTGACCCAACGTGAAATAGACGTACTCAAGAAAAGGTGGTACGACGTCAGGAGCCTGGCAAAGAAGAAGATGGCCGAAAGGAAAAAACAAGCCAGCCTGACAGGTGGAGGAAGAAATAGAGCACCTGCACTGACTGCATTGGAACTGCTGGTGGAGTCTACCATTGAGCCTGAGCTGGCAACAACATGGTAAGCCCCCCACTCCCTGATCCCATTCCCCAATGAGGCACTGTGAATCCCACTCCAGTACATGTTTTAGTAAACTCCAGCAATGCATTATGGGAGATGTAGTCAGTGTAACACCTATCATAACAGTCATCCCACTGAACACAAAGGCATGTGACACACATCAGTGATAAGCAAGCAGAGGAAGGTCAGATAGATTGGCAGGCATGAACATTTATTTTTTCAAAATGCTGCCAGACAAATGAGCTAATGTACAATTTGTGTCCACTGGTGAGACAAGGCGCAGGTCTGCACATGTCAAGGCAGGAAAGGCACCCCGGAGGGAGAGAACGGAGGAGGACATTTCAACTGCTGGTCACACCACACCACCATCACCAGCATCACCACCACCTCCGACATTAACACCACCACCTGCAACAACACCACCGCCGGCATCAACACCACCACCTGCAACAACACCACCATCGGCATCAACACCAACACCTGGATCAACAGCAGCATCACCGCCGGCATTATCAAGACCCAGGAGGCATGCAGTTGCCAGACTCCAAGAGATAGAGTTGTCCGTGGAAGACTGCAGGGGTGGAGAACAGTCAATGGTGCCAGTGGATGGCAATAATGCAGGATCACAGTCTCCCACAGAGAGATCACCCACAGGTGCCAGACGCAGCAGGGCTAGGGAACCCAGTCCACCTTTGCAGGGTGAGGAGCATGGTGTGTTTGCAGGTCTGGAGGCGAACATGTTAAAGGTCCAGCGCCTGCAAGGGAAAGCAATCCAATCAGTTCAGCGGCAGATGAGAAACATGACAGCAAACATGCAGAATATAGAGAAGGGCATCTGCTCAATAAACACAACACTGGCTGAGGGCATGAAGGACATGGCTGAGGGCATGAGGGACATGTCCCAGTCAGTGAGGCAAGCTTGATGAGGACAGAATGGCATGATGCAGGGAGAGGCAGAAAATGGAGAATCATACAAAGGCGGTGAACCGCCTCACCACTGCCACTTCTCTGCTCTGCAGGCGTTCTGTGGCCATGCAGGGAGGGATGGCACAATGTGATTTGTCAAGGGGGCTTGTGAAAGTGACCACTGCACTTGAAGTGCTCCTAAATGATCAGGCTGACAATACTGGTGCTAGTGATGTGGGGGGCAGTGAGGAGACAACAGGTCGCAGCAGTGCAACACCCCCTGCAACTGAGTACAGGAGGAGCAGCAGACGTCAAGGTGCTGGCACTGGATCGATTGCCAGTGACGACAGTCTGCAAAGGGAACGCAGCAATATTCTACGTGGCCGCAGGCGATAATGCAAGCCACACTTAGTCTAGCTGACTGGGTGACTTAACCCATGACATCTTTTTAGGGAGTTTACAAATAGGACTGCCGTGTTGAGCCCTTCATGTGGTGGCGTAGTGCCAATATATTAAACTACGTCATTTAAATACAACAACTGGCTGTGTCTCCTTACTTGCTCAAAAATAGTTGCGTGTGATCTCAGCCCGTCTTTGTCTCCCATCTGGTGCTGGCGCCACTCCTGCTGCGTTGGGTTCTGGCTGTGCAAATTCATCATCATCGTCCTCAGTCAGTTAATTCAACTGCTGTACCTTTCCTAGTGGCAAGGTTATGCAGCATAGCACAAGTTGCGATGATCTTGCAGCAGATGATGGGTTTCAATAGTCCAAACGTGCGCTCCACAACATTGCGTGTTGATTTGTGCGCCACATTGTGTCGTCTCTCACTTGGTGTTGATGGGTTTAGGTAAGGAGTGAGGATGGATGACCGCACAGCATAAGCACTATCACCTAGGTGGGGAAGACAGTGCCATTAATAACAGTCACCAACACATTCATCTGCAATATACATAAAGGGTGTGTCACAGTGAATATCCTAGCAGGTATCCTTCTCCAAATTCTCCCGCAGCCAGGGTTGTGTAGATCCCACTGTTCTGGAAATATATGAGTCGTGGGTGCTCCCTGGAAATTTGGCCACAATGTCGGTGATTAAGTTGGCTGCATCGCAGATTACCTGCACATTAATGGAGTGGGTGGATTTTCTGTTACGGTAGATGTACTCAGTGGCTGCAAGTGGGCAGGTTGGAATGTGTGTCCCATCAATGCACCCTATAACATGTGGGAACTGTGCCTTTTGGTAAAAGTCTGTCTTGGTTTTCTGCAGTTCCGCCTGTGTGGTTGGGAAGCTTATGTAGTGATGCATTCTCTGCATCATGGCATCCAGGAACTTGTTAAAGAAACGGGACAGGCAACTCTGTGACACACCAGTGGAGAAGTGTGCCTCAATGGTTAGAGCGGCAGACCCTGATGCAGAGGTCTAGCCCGGGACCAGGGTTCAATTCCCCGCCTCGGCGGGTCTTGGGCTCAAAAATTCCACGGACCTGATAATTCTCGCCTCGGTGCCTATTCCAATCATGGAGTCCCACTCTGCAACTCTGGGCAATAGCTTGCTTAATCTCCACAACGGCCCCCACAACGCTAAGGATGCCTGGCCTCCACCTTGGGGGTGCCCAGGAGTGGACACCTCACAGGGAAAGCCAGGATGGGTTCCACAGCGGTATTCGTACAAGCGCCTTGAGACCCTTGCGGGTGAGTAGTGCGATATACAAGTATCAATTTACATTTACATTTACACCTACTGCAGCTATCACCCCCTTGTAACTGCCAGATGCAAGTAGGTGTAGGCTACAGAGCACCTGCACATGTGGTGGTATAGCCTTCGCCCTTAGTGTTGGATGCCCCAGGAGTGGGTGCAGGTCCCTTATCAGGTCCAGGATGGTTTGGGGTGTAGCCTGTACCTTTCGTGGATCTCTGCCTCAGTCAGTTGGAAGAGTGTGATGTGCTGTCTGTAAACGGGCTCCTCCCGTCTCCAGATCCTCACTCCTGTTGCCTTTAGCCGTAGCCGGCTTGCAATAATATAGAGGGCCGCCATAGTGATCACACTGTTGCATTTTGGGGCTGTTTAAATAAAGTGCACCTGATTACCACCTGCTTTGATTCAGTGGTAATTACCGACTCTTAAATACCGATTTTGTGGAAATTCGGTATTACCAAATTTTTCTACATCTCTTTTCTCATTTTTACCGTTTCTTATTTACCGATTCGGTATTTGAGTATTTGGTAAATCCGAATCGGTAAATTAGGAATCGGTAATAAGGAATCAGTATTTACTGATTCCTTATTACCGATTCTTTTCCTACAATGGGGATTCCTAAATACCAGTCGGTAACGCTAAAATCTACTGATTTTGGGTATTACCGACCGGTATTTGTTATGTTATGTTATGGGGGGGATTTGTATAGCGCTCAGATACTCCAAAGGAGTGTCCTGGCGCTTTCAGACCAACAGGCCAGCAGCTAACACATAACACAACAGATAAAAAAGAATCAGTAAAAGAAGTAGAAACACCAGACTAAAGACCAAACAACCAAGTTTTAAGTCCCTTCCTAAAGGCAAGCAGATTGGCGGTGCTGCGGAGTGACAGGGGGAGAGTGTTCCAGAGCTGGGGGGCAAGACGTTTGAAGGAGCGTCCACCAGTCCGAGCCTTCTTCACCACTGGAACCACCGCAAGAGAGAGAGTTTCTGATCTCAGAACCCTGGTGGGTTTATAGAAGGCTAGCCTTTTCTGAATATAGGTCGCTCCAGTAGAATAGAGCGCCTTGTGGGCCAAAGTGAGGGCCTTGAAAGCAATTCGCTTTCTGACAGGGAGCCAATGCAAGGTGGATAAAAGATCAGAGGCACTGGCCCGACGGGGGAGACCATAAATGGCGCGGGCGGCCGAATTCTGGACTACCTGAAGACGCTGCATCAGGTAGTCAGGCAAACCCAGGTAAAGAACATTGGAATAGTCCAGCCTCGATCCTATGAGGGCATGGACGGTAATCTTACGATGGTCAAGAGAGAGCAGAGGGAGAAACCTCCGCAACATCCTAAGCAAGCCAAAGCAGACGCCCACAAGGCCAAGAACTTGGGCTTTCATGGTCAGGCCATTATCAATTTTGGCTACCTACATCTGGCCACATATTCTTTATTTTGTTTGTTTTTAGGTGCAACACTTTCTATATATTAATCAACTCTACTGCATACAACTAAACCTAGTCGTGACATCATATTGTACTGAATAGTTTTACCTTACACAGACCCCACAAGTGGATGGATGACTTATCAACAGATATATCTGTTGTATACATGCGTTGCCTGAAAGCAAGTTTAATCCCAAATTCTGCAAACCACCCCATTATGAACATCAGCTTCTAGTATTGAAAGATTGCTCTTTATATTTTCTCAAAGTCTGGGCATACAGAACATGACTACTACCACTTCACACCAAATTGGTCATCTATACCTATATTTTGCAATGGGCATAACATTTAATTTAGATTTTTTCAAATTTAAAAAAAATATTTTTTCTTGTATTTTGTATTTCGCCTTCTTCTTGCCTTCTTTTGTAAAAATGGTAGCGTTCTAAAGTGGTGCTAATGGTTGTTTTAAATCTGAACTCTAATCTCATTAAAGCCTCTGAAAACTCATTGTAATCATCAGCTTTTCGGTATTTTCTATTTTGAGACACAATCTAAATACTTCTTCTCCTTCTAATTCAAGTGCAAGCAATAATATGGATCTGTTTTCCTTTCAGATGACATTTTATCTCCTATAATTGCCACCAAGTAGGTCATAAATTCTTCTTTACACCTATTCCAAGGGATTGGTGGTTCCCCTTTAAATTGTAAAACTGTTTGCAGTGGATCCAATTGCACTTTCTGTGATATAACTGAACAATACTAAAAGCAAAGCAATTACTCAACTTGCAGTACTAAATCCACTTTTATATATGTCTGATACTTTAATGTATCTTTTTTTTTCCCTTACCGACAACATCCACCAACATTTGGTTGCTGCTCCCAAGGAAGCCTTACAGATCATAGGATTTTACTTAAAGGCGGTTACATAATTAGTCTATGAGGTGAAACACTGTTCTAATTATATTGCAGCTGTCGGCTAGCGGCCACTTTAATGATTTCCTCCATGCACTTACTGACTGCCCAATGGGGTGTGACTTCCACTCCGGGGCATTGCCTCCACCTGGCAAAACATTAGTCTATATTGATTCATAGCTATGCTATAGACAGTAGACATCTACAGCGCATGCGGTTGAGTTTGGCGGCAGCTTTATCTCCGAAGTGGCAGCCGTTGCATCTTCATGGTAATAAGTAGTCACTTTCTGCTTCTTATTGCCAAATTTATATTGCAATAAAGAAACTGGAAGTGAGGTAGGAGCAAACAAGATTTATTCTTTCCATTACATCGGTTGGCATTCGTGTTAGGCACCGACGCTCCGCTTAGAATCCTCAAGCCCCGAACATTAGGAGCGGGTGCGAGGTGGACGCAACCATTATAAGCACAAACAAAGGGGGAAACAACAGAGAAATAATAATAATTTGCAATGCTTTACAACAATTTTTATTTTTTATTTTATTTTAAAGGTATTATATAGCGCGAACATGACCCTTGCGGGTATCAGAGCGCTTTACAGGGAAGATAGTTGAACGAAAGAACACTGTATGTCAAAGTTCTGTCCTACGATACAAGTAGACGTTATGAGAGTTAGATACATTGATCATGCAAATTTAGTCATGAGAAGAGATGTTACTTCTTTTTGAAAGAGGCAGTGGAGGTATTCAGTCTGGTTTCTGGGGGCAGTGTATTCCAAATATTAGGAACGATTCCAGAGAAGGCATGTTCTCTTTTTGGCAAATCTTGTGGTTTCAGAAGAAGACTACTGGAGCTCCTGAAGGATCTGTTGCCATGCTAGAGCACCGGTTTCTGGGCCAGATACTTCGGAGTGTTGTGATGTAAGGCATTGTGAGTTATGCAGGTGATTTTTTGTTGAATTCTTGCTTCGAAAGGTAGCCAGTTAAGAGCTTTAAGGTCGGGGGAAATGTGGCAGCTTCTTTTGGAACCTGTGATGAGCCTGGCCGCTGAGTTGATTGATGCTCTTAATGGGGCCGTTGTAGATCTGGGAAGTCCACAAAGAGTTGCACTACCATATTCTTATGATTACTAGTGCTTGGACTGCCAGTTTGAAGACTTTTTCCAGAAACGAAGCATTTTAATTTTCTCAAGGTATTCATCTGAAAGTTTGCTCCTTTTGTTGCGGCACTGATGTGTTTCTGCATGTTTAGATTTCTGTCCAGTGTTAATCCCAGGAATTTCGTTGGGTCAATAAAACGAGGTTGGCAGTTGAGCGCTGTTAGTTGTTTAAGCCATTCTTGTATGATGGTTGATTGGCTGGGTGGAGCTATTAGGAGGAATTCAGGTTTGAGGGTGTTTCGTTTTAGGTGGTTTTCGGCCAGCCAAGACTGAATTTTTTGTAGCGATAGAATGAGAGATTTGATGTCCTCCATAGAATTTATCTTTAAGTATAGTTGTGTATCGTCTGCGTACATGTGATAATGTATGTTTGAGGAGCTGAGGATTTCGGTAAGCGGTTCCATGAATAGGTTGAACAGTGTAGGTATGAGAGGTATGAGCCCTGCAGGACTCCTAATGTGACTGGGACGGCCATGGACACGGATTGATTGACCTTGAATCTTTGGGATCTATTTTGGAGGAAAGAGGTGAGCCAATTTATTACAGATCCTGATAAGCCCATTCTATATTTCAGGAGGTCTAGGAGATTATCATGTTTGACAGTGTCAAAAGCCGAAGAGAGGTCAAGCAGGATTAGCAGGCAGACTTCATTCTGGTCTAGGATTTTTAGTGCGTCATCTACTATGTGGGTCATTACCAATTCAGTACTATGCCCTGCACGAAAGCCAAATTGGTATTGGTTGAGCAGGTTGAAATGGGCCATGTGGTTGTCCAGCTGGATGTGTGCACATTTTTCTAAGAGTTTAGCCAGAGTTGGGATGTTGGAGATAGGCGGTAATTATTTAAGTCCGAGGTCAGCCTATGGATTCTTTAGGATGGGGGACACTTGCCCAGATTTCAGAATTTCAGGAATGATTCCTTGAAGTAGAGAAGCACTGACAATCTTTGTCCAATGTGGCAGTAGCAGCGGTATGAAGTCTTTTAGGTAATCTGCGGGAAGAGGGTCTGTGAAGAGTTTGGATGGGGTTCAAGGAAGTGAGCGCTTTTAGTATTTTCTCTTCACTGAAAGTTATGAAGTAGGATCATGCAGCGTTATTTTTTAGGGCGAACTTAGGTGTGCAAACGATTGGGGTTTCTGTAGGGGGGAGATGAAGTATCCTTCTGACTGTCAGTCTGAGTTACTAAGGCATTAAGTAGGTCTGTCTTCAAGTATTCTGTCTTCTTCATGGAGGAGGCAAATTCTTTGCAGCTGGGTAGTGCACATTGTCTAGCTTGGGGGAGGTGAGGTAAGCCAATAGATTGTGTTTTGACTAGTTCAAATAGTTTTTTGGGTCGATTATTGACTTGGCATAACTGATTTTTTTTAAAGTTTGCTTTTGAACATCTGATCTTTCTATAGTAGGAGTTTCTGGTGACTCTTAGCAGTTTAAGGTGCTCAGGGGATGGTGATGAGCTCAATAGACGTTCAATTAGTCTTAGGGATCGTCTGTCTTCATGGAGTCTACCGTCGTACCAGAGTTTTGAATCTTTTTTGGAGAGCCTCTTCAGTTGTAACAGAGCGGTTGTGTTTAATATCATGGTCATAAAGTTAAAGTAGTGGTTTGTCAAAGCTTGAACATCAGATAGGCCTTCTGGGAGGAGTAGGGGGTTGACACTGGTGGATGTGATTAGGTCCGTGTTGGCATTTTTTAGGTTTCTCTTCCATATTTTAGGTCTCGTAGGTTGTGCTGAGTGTAATTTTACTGATTCCTTAATGAAGAATGTGATGGAATGGTGGTCAGACCAATCACAGGGGAGGATCGTTTCAAGCTGAATGGATTCAGCGTTGGAAATAACCAAATCTAGGATTGTGCCTTTGTCGTGTGTGGGGCCGTTGCAGATTTAGATATGGTCAAGGCCCGAGAGGAATGCTTTGAGGCTATTAACCGCAGAGTCGCTAAGGTCATTCCAATGGAGATTGAGATCTCCAAGGAATATTTGGGTATTTTGTTGTCCAACAATGGTATAGGACTGGGTAGTAGAGATAGGGCTAGTTAAGACTCTTACCTGTGTGCATGTGGACTTTAGTACCATGGGATGTTGTCTGTTTCCGCTTGGAAATATCCCATTGTCAATGAGGGCAGTCCAAGATGGCTGCCTGATTTTCCGATGATATCTTAAGCTGTGAGAGGTGGTCCTAGCACTCTTTCTATGTAAGGATCAGCTTTGGGCGTAGTCCTATGTCCCTCCCTATATGTGTTATGTAATGATTGGTCTTTTCTTCCTTTTTGTGTTATGTTGTGAGGTAAAGTCCGATGTCTTTTTCCTTCTTTTCAGTATGGAGAGATTAGCCCTATTTCCATTAGTGTGAATTTGAGTGCCATTTTGCCAGAAAAGGGGATCTGGTGTATGTCGTTGTTAATAATTCTAAATGGGTTTCCTGTAATACCCGCTTGAGGCGGTAGAAATGCCAAATGTATTTTGAATATGCGGGGGCCGACCAACAGGCAAGCAGTGTCATTGGCAAAGATTAACCCTACCACCATTCTTCGAATTATGCAACCATCCTCGCTGAGATCGAGACCGAAGGAGGACCCGTTTATAATGCAAGGTGGTTCCCTAATGAATATTTACTTCTCGCCTTAGTAGATCATCAATACAAGCGAACTGACGTTGTTGGCGCGAGCCTACGCCGCTCAATCGCCGTCCACTGGGTGTTCGCACATAGGGCGGGTCCCTGTCCCAGTCACTGTCCTCGTGGGCTTTCCGTACTCCCTGTCAGCGAGGGAAGGCCAAGTAGACAGTAAATCTGCCCCGTTATAGAATCTAATCCATGAATCTAATTCATACCACCCACACACAGGGAAAAAACGTCTTCACATCAGGGCTACTGCTGTTTGAATTTTCACAAATCTCCACTTTATAGCTTAGTTTGTGCAAACAAAGAAAGAACACCAAGCTAAATGGGCCAAAACAACCTGGTGGCCTGCTTTGCCAAACTTGCACCCATTTCACTGGTGTATGTACTTTTGCCAACGAGATTACCACCTGATGGGGATCTCTAGATATAGTGGAATGAGCTCCATAAAGGAGCGGTGGCCATGGCCTCTGCTCACCTTGTGGATGGGTGTACCACGCTTTTAGTATGCTTTCTGTGACCATGTTCAAACCAGAGTTATCTTTACTCCTTCTCCGGCTCTAGGTCTATAACAGCATAGGGCACGTCCAAGTAAATAACTCTGAGTGTCCTGCAATAACAAATTAAAGGAAGAGGAGCATTTGGACCACTATACCATGAGTTTGTGATGTCATTAGCAAGACGTTACATTTTAACATTTTAATAAAAGATAATTAAATTACTTTTAATTAATTATGTAGCTCTCTTTTAATAATTAGTAATGCATAGTAAAAATAACATATGTTTTAATTTTAGGAAGGAATGTATTTTTAATTTAAACTTTAGCAAAATAATTAATTGAATATAATGCATTTACAATCATTAAATATGTAATTCAAAATAAAGTTATTAATGCAGAAGCATGTTTTTATTTCCTCTTAACTTAAAGTAAATGTTTAAAGTTAACTTTAAAAATGTATTTTCTGACTTTCTCCAAGTTGATTAAACATTTTTACTTTTCCCTTTACTATACCACAGAGGGGTCTCCATGAGATATTAATTTCTTCTATTTTAAATGCATTAATGTAATTTGACATTATTTCCTATGGGGTTTTATTTTAGGTCCCTACCTTCATTATTTTCTATGGGAGGGTGTTGCAGCGCCAGTGGTTGGCTGTGTGTGGTGCTGGCCTTACTACTGTTTCTTTTTGGCAGTAATAACTTACACTCGTAAATTTGGTTCAACAACTTTTTCTGCTGTGGGACGTGTTAGCCTTTACTTTTAAGTAACTTCAAACTTTGATTTTTGAATGGCCCAAAGTAGTAAAATTATTCAAAAGTGTGAGTGTACATTACATGTGTAAATTGCTCACAAGTCTCAGTTACTTTTTGAACGTCCCCCTGTATGTATAAGCAATGGGCCTAAGACAGACAGGCTGGCTGAATGATGATGCTAAGACATGTGCTTGAGCGCCATGTTTATAGTTTAGAAATGCCATTTTTCTGACACCATTCAAACTAACAAGACAGAGAAGGTAAATGTGCACATCTCTGGTGTGCGTGTTGTATTCAGGGCTCCAGAGGAAGATGGCCTTGCAGAGATGTGTCTTCCAAGGAAGAAGGGCAAGTAGCATTTGCTTGTATGGGTTAGGGATGCTTCTGCACAGGGCATTCTTTGAACATCAGCGTAGCAGAGCAGGAGCTGAGCACAAGGGACCCTCCCCTCACTTTCTAAGATATCATTAGCAATAAAGGCATATAAGGAACCAGTGTAAGGGCGGGATTACACACAAGGACCGGATGCTGAGGGGAGATGCTAAATGGCTAAACTCAGACTGTTGACTCAGTGACAGCATAAGGTCTGAGGGGCATCTATACACGGCTTGGTATACTAAAGCATAGAGAATTAATAGAGCCCTTTAGTGTGGATGGCTGAAACCAAAAAAATATACTTTGGGTAGCAATAGGCTAGGGATGTGTTTGAAATGTGATTGGGTCTTTGTTAACCTTTAGCCAAATTTGCCTATTATCTGCTGATTTGTTTATAATAATCATTATCATTCTGTTGCACTCCACGCAGACAAATACTGCATAATAAATAATCACATAACTAGGAACTCCAATCATTGTGTGTGCATATTGAAGTGGGGTGAGGGGACAGGCCTCTACGTCAACATCAGCAGATAATAGGCTTTCTGAGTAGACATTTCACTCCTAACACTCTGGGGCCAATTCTGATCTCGTTGAGAAAGCCCTCCATCTGAGTCGGATCCGGAGTGCTTTCCGACCAACTCGCACTCTGGAGCTCCGAACGCCCGAGTACGATGCGAACACGTGCTTACGGACACGGGTTGCTCGGAGCCCCATTGAAGTCAAAGAGAGACTGTTGTACGACGCGTACATGGGCTCCCATTGACGAAAAAGGTACGTCACACAAAAGGGCACCCCCTGTAGTGGGGACGCGTATGTGCCACCCGCACTGTACATGCACGTGACCGACTCATAAGGCTACGGGTGGAGGGGGGTCCAGCACGGACCATTGAAGTCTGCATCCCGGAGCTTTTACGAATCGGGACCTCCGTCTCTATCCGGCTGTACGAATCGTGCATCGTACTGGCTCGGTCGTAAATCGCCTCTATTGCACGGCACGGATTTGCTTACGGCCAACATGTATGGAGCGATCCGGACCCGGAAACATCTCGGTCAGCGATTTCACGTTTCCCGCATCGTACTTGCTCGCTCGTACAGTTGTACGAGTCGGTCGGAAAACACGCGTCCGGCTTGTACTTTACCCGGCCGGATCGCGTTCGGAGCGAGATTGGAATCGGCCCCTCTACGTCTAAGAGAGCATAGCTCACTAGAGAAAGAGTGAGAGACACCTGCCAGTCCTGGTTTTCTGCTTTTTGGCTAAGGGGATCTACCGGGAGTGACCCAGTGGCAGTTGGCACAGATCGGGGGTGGTTGGGTGGGGTGGGGGTGGGGGTGGCGGATGAGAAAGGGGAATGTAAAGAATAAACTATAAAATACTTACCTTGTCACTGCATCCTGCGTCTCTGCTCTGTTTCTCTTCCGTGGGAATCTGGCCAGCCAGCAACCAGGAAGCACACCCAGGCTCCCATGACCAATCGCAATGCTGCACTGCAGCGTTGTGATTGGTCGGAGCACCGTGGTTCGGCGCTTAACCAGGGAATTGGGGCCTGGGCATGTTCTCCATGCAGGCTGTAATGCAGCCTGTGTGGAGAACATGCAAAGTGCGCATGACTGTTTGACCGGCCTGAGACAGCCGGCCAAGCATTGAAGCGCACTTGGAGTGGCAAACCACTCCTCCCCTGCCCTGCTCTGAGAGCAGAGCAGCCCCGCCCGTCCTCAAAGCGGCTAGAAACAATAAAATCATAATAACAACAAGTTATCATTTTATTTTTCCTTACATCACACAGCTTAAAAACAGTAGGGCGATGCTCCTCCGCCTTAGCGGACGAGCCACCACTTGTGTGACCCCAGTAGTATTGGGGTGAGCACGATAGTATAGTGAAACAAAACATTGCAAAACATATTGAAGCACAGTATAACATAGGATAACCAATCCCAACTCTTTAACCCGAGCCACAAGCAGAAACTGAAACCAAACCTTTGCAGGGATGTAGCAAAGGAATGTGTGAGTCATAGGGGAAAAAATGACTCCTTTTACTAAGGGTGTTTGAGACGAGTACATTGAGGCAACATGAAGTCACTGTGGGATGCGTGGGTTTACACTCCCGCCAATCTCTCAGGTGCAATTCTGTTTTTGGTCCATATTTTCTCATGCAGAAGGCGCCTGATGAATCTAGTCAGCTCGTGTTCGTGTTATGCCAATGTGGGACCATTCCTCATGTTAAAATATGATCATTTGTATATATCTCATGGAGAGAGGGAGCAACCCTGGGCCAGGCTCTCTCTGAACGCTTTTAAACTCTGCCTCCTCTCTCTGCTCCCCCCTCCCAGCAGCCCCCCCCCCCCTCTCACCCTCCCTCCCAGGGGCCTGGCTCTGCCCATGTCTTGCATTTCCACACTTTTGTCATGTAGCAGCCTGCAGGTCCCGCTGCGTGCCACGGGCTGGTGCTGCGCCAGGCAGAGCGCGGGCTGTGATTAAAGGGGCAGCCTGCCAGCTGGTGTAAGTGATAGATAAGTAGAAGCCCTCTCCAGAGAGGCCGCGAGGAGCTGGCAGCAAACAAACACTGGCGCGGAAAAAACACAAACACGACCGCAGGAATGCAGCGGCAGAGGGAAGGCGCTGGGAGAGGAGGGATGGACGGGGCTGGAGGAGGGTGGAACAGGAAGGCACAGAGTGGGAGAGAAGGGGGAGGAGTAAAAGAGGAAGATGATGGAAAGATGAGGGCAAGGGAAGAGGAGAGGGAAGGAGAGAAGCAAGATGGAACAAAAGAGAGAAAGAATGCAGCAAAAGTGGGTGGAAAATGAAGGCACAGAGTGGGATAGAAGGAGGGATGAGGATGAAGTAAAAGAGGAAGATGGTGGAAATATGGGGGGAAAAGAAGGAGAGGGAAGGAGAGAAGCAAGGTGGAACAAAAGAGAGAGGCAAAGGTGGGTGTATAATGAAGGCGCAGAGTGTGATAGAAGGAGGGAGGAAGATTAAGTAAAAGAGGAAACTGAAGGAAAGATGAGGGAAAGGGAAGAGGGGAGGAAAGGGGAGTGGCAAGATGGAACAAAAGAGAGAAAGAAGGCGGCAAAGGTGGGTGATGGGAGAGGGAACAGGGAGAAAAGGTCACAGAATAATAGATCATTTCCTAATGAAGAGGCAAGTATGTGGCTTTTGGAGAGAAGCCAGAAGAAAACGGGCTCTCAGTCATCTTTCATGCAGTATGTGTGTGTATGTGTGTGTGTGTGTGTGCGTATGTATCCATAAAAGTATTTTAGGATAAAGTACCCCCTTCTGTACATACTAAGGATTTTGCAAGTCACTGAGGAGTTCCATGACCATATAGAGAAACAAGGCTGACGGCCCACTTCATTTTTAAGGTTATTGAACTCCTCAGTGACTTGCAATAACCTTATCATGTACAGCAGGGGGTACTTTAATCCTTATAATACATCATCTTAAATCATTGGTCAATGAAAGAGACATTATATTTGAAAACATGAAGAATAAAAATAGAATATGTAGTGCAAAATTAAACATATCAAAAAAGCAGTTGGGTATTTGCTGCAAAAATATGTTAGAATCAGTTTCGCTCAAGACAGTTTTTTTAAAAAGAAAGCACATTGGCTCCTAATGTGTAGAATCATGCAGAAAGATTCAAACCTTTTTATAATCACCTAAGCAGTGGAAAAATAAAGATGTTGCCATAAATATCTTCTTTCTGCTTGTTACTGTACAGCTAGAAAAAAACAACAGTAGAATGAAAAGCAATTTTAATTTTGTTCTTTAAATAACTGCTTCAGTTTTGCTCTGTGAACTGAACTGCTTTCCCCTTGGCTGCTAGCACTGACAGCAGGCATTATGACATCTGAGGTTCCCTGTAATAGGCCTATCTCTAATAGCTTCATAGATAGATAGATAGATAGATAGATAGGTAGATAGATAGATAGATAGATAGATAGATAGATAGATAGATAGATAGATAGATAGATAGATGGATGGATGGATGGATGGATGGATGGATGGATGGATGGATGGATGGATGGATGGATGGATGGATGGATGGTAGGTAGCTAGGTAGGTAGGTAGGTAGGTAGGTAGGTAGGTAGACAGATAGATAGATAGATAGACAGACAGACAGACAGACAGACAGACAGACAGACAGACCGATAGATAGATAGATAGATAGATAGATAGATAGATAGACAGACAGACAGACAGACAGACAGACAGACAGACAGACAGACAGACAGACAGACAGACAGACAGACAGACAGACAGACAGACAGATAGATAGATAGATAGACAGATAGATAGATAGATAGATAGATAGATAGATGAGGATATTACGAAGAGTAAGGAAGACAATAAGACATGTTTAGAAAAAGAGCGAACAGAATTAAACAGAGATTACATACTTCAGGGTCCATGAATTGACATCATACTCAAAAGTGATAGGGGGCAGCCATCTATTCCATTTGAAGTGACACTTGAGACTACACAATCTTTGCTTCAATAGTATCATACTGGGAGTTTTTTAACTACCGAACGATGCCATTTTAGCAAAGCTAACGCCTCCTCCACATATCTCACCCAATACCTACTTCAACATGCACGACTTGTGCATGTTTATGGGGAGAACGTGCCAACAAGTAGGAGTTGACTGCACGAATCTCTCTAGTGTAATATTATTTTTATTGTTTGATTATAGCACATGCTTTTGGTAGAATGTTGGGAGTGTGACAACAAGGGGTTCCTCCATGTGTACCTCCATTGGCTAGAGCTACATTAAAAAAATTGTTTTATGTACCACTAACTCAACTCGAAGGTATCAGAGCACTTTACATGAGCACCAGTTACGCTACAGACGGACACATTCATTTTTTGGTGGGCACGGGGAGGTTAAGTGATTTGTCCAGAATCACAGAATGTTGATCATCCCTGCCGAGACTCGAACCCAGTTATTCAGCTTCAAGGTCTACTGGTCCAGTTATTAGGCCACATCCTCTTCATCATATTAAGAATATTCATTTAGGAATTTAGCATGCAAAAGTCATGCATTGTGTGAGTGTTGTTTTGGTAACCTATTTAATCAGTGGAATTACTTTTGTCTTATTTGTATATTTATGTAGCTCACCTGAGGGTTTCTCAGTCCTGTAATGGAAGGACTGTGGGGGTCTTGAAGTTTCCACACCCCCTCAGGATGACTGTTATGTTTCACTTCAAGGCTTATAGATGTCGGGGGGCATTTATATGTTATCAGAATGTGAGCATGTCATATTAGAATACTGAAAACTTAGTGGAATTTTAGGTTCATTCTTAAACCCTTTGGATGTATCTCCTGAAAGCTTCACAGCGGAGCCTATACCCAATGCTAGAATATAGAACTCTTACTTTTGAGTTCAAGGAGGAAAGCTATTGGTAAACTGTACAGTGCAGAAGAAAAGCCATCTGTGATAGGGTGGATGGACCAGAGGTAGCTCGATATCATTCTAGACCTCAATAGTGTCGAACAAGTTTTGATCATGGGTGAGAGTGAACGTTATGGTGTCAGGTTCAAAAGCGAATTTCCACAGCTATTTTCGTGGAAAATTGGTTCACTTGCTGGATCTTCACCCAAAATAATTTTCAAAGCAAATTGTAAAATTAGTTAAATATAGAATAAAGCAAGGAATCATGTAGTAGAGAGATTAGGTGGGTTTATTAAAACCTCATCCCATGAACAGCCAACAGCAACTGACACAGTAAGAATTTCCAAGCGAATACATTCTCAGAACAAAGAATGTGAGTAAGGAACATGGAGAATTAAAGGGGAAGTATGCAAAACATCACACATCTCCCTCTTATACAAAAAAGTAAATAAAAACACCAGAAAAACAACAGAGAGTAAAAGGCTCAATAGAACCCAAACTTAAATATAGTCCTTCAGATAAGAGGGAGCTTTCCGTGCTCTTAGACTTTTCCTGGAAGGAAACGAGGACCTGTGAGAAGAAAGGGTAGTGCCTAAACGAGTACTAATACATAGATTATCATCATAAGCAGAAACATGAGAAGATAACAGATCAGCATTCACAACTACAATTCGACTCTTATTCCAGATTCTACCATCATCAGTTTTAACAGCATTTTTAAAAATCTTGACAACAGATCTAATGTCAGTGTACTTGGACCAAGGTTTACATCCTACAGGGGTCTTTATTCTCACAAAGTCACCCACCTTGACCTCACATGGAAATGCACGTTTCCTGAGATCAAAGTTTGTCTTCCGAGCATCTTGTTTGAGAACCTCCCTGGTTCTCCAATCACCAACATCATTATCAACAAGACCTTTGTTAAGGCACATCCACCCAGGACACAACAATGTGTTGGGAGCCCTCCCTTTGAACAGCTCAAATGGGGACCTACCAGTAGTAGAATGGGGGGCAAAACGATAAACATTAATCCTGTCCTGCAAAGTGGACTTCCAATCTAAACCAGAAGAGCGAGCAAGCTGTATGGATTCTTTCAGAGTCCTATTAACTCTCTCCACTGCACCATTTGTTTCAGGATGGTAAAGCGAACACCTTTTATGATTTATACCACATTTTTTCAGATAGTCAACAAACAGGGAGGAACAAAATTGGGGACCATTGTCAGATAGGAGACTGTTAGGAAAACTTTCCTTATTAAATATAGACTCTAAAAATTTGATGACGGAATTGGAAGTAATCTCCCTGACAGCAGAAACTTCAATCCATCTTGAGTATAGATCAATTAAGACAATAAGATAAGGGGTATCAGAAACACCAGAGAGAGGACCAAGAATGTTAATTGCAACCTCATCCCATGGATGAGCAGGTAAGGCCCTCTTCACCATAGGCATTTGTCTTGTTTTTAAAATTTTGTCACTAGAGCAACATTCTGGACATTCACGGACCATTCTCTCAATCTCTAAGTCCATGCCAGGCCACCAGAACTGCATGCGAAGAAACTCTTTAGCCTTAACTATGCCCAGATGACCACAATGAGCATGAGACAACAATTTATTCCTTAATGAGTAAGGAGGAACAAGCTTAGTTCCACGAGTTAAAAGACCATCATTCACCGACAGTTCATCAGCAACCAACAACCATGGCTTGTCCAAACGAGAGTTATTCTTCAAGGAAAGAATAACTTTTGAAATATCATCATCTTTCTCCAACTCAGATCTCCATTCAGACTCAATAATGGCACCATCAGTCACTTCACACACATTTACAAACTCCTCAGACTCACCCACTTCATCTTGCTCAGAGTTCTCATTGTCAACCAACCTAGATAAACAATCTGCTGATCTGTTAGCAACCCCAGGAATATACTCAACTTCAAATTCAAATTCCTGTAAGGAAACAATCCATCTTCTTATCCTAGATGAGATTGCGTCTAAACCTTTTTTTGAAAAAAACTCTTTTAAAGGTTTATGATCAGACAAAACACAGATTTTGGTCCCCCAAATCAAATTCTTTAACTTTCTTAGTGCCCAAAAAATTGCTAAAGACTCCTTTTCTATTACAGAGTAATTCAACTCCGATCCTCTGAGACAACGAGAAGAACAACATATCAAAGAATCTTTTCCATCTTTCTTTTGAACTAAAACCGCACTCACAGCCTGATTCATGTACAATCCGTTTTGCGTGTCCCTAATAGCGAATCATAGCGACTCGCTATTGAGGACACGCAAAACGGCATTCATGTAGGAATTGCTAATTAAATAGCGATTCCTACATGTTCTTTATTTGCGAGTAGCAATTTGCTACTCGCAAAAACTCCCCATTCATTCCTATGGGCCAAGAGGCCCATAGGAATGAATGGGGAGTATCCCTTATTTGCGAGTAGCAATTTGCTACTCGCAAATAAGATAGCGATTGAAAGGGTGCCAGGGGTGTCCAAAGGACGCCCTGTAGCACCCCTAAAATGCACATTTGGACAGGTGTTGCGCACACACATGTCCAAAGGACATGTGTGTGTGCAACATGCAACTTAGAAAAATGCTTTTAAAAGCATTTTTCTGAGTTTCTGCTATTTACCGACAGGTCTGACCTCTCGGTAAATAGCGGCCCCAAAAGTGCTAAATCGCAATTTCAGGATGTGTCATGAATAGCATTTGAGGAATCTCTAATAGAGATTCCTTAAATGCTATTCCTCGCATATTTACGACTTCTTAAATAGCGATTTTTGCATTTGGTATCATGAATACCAAATGCAAAAATCGCACTCGCAAAGGGCCAGATTCTCAGAATCTGGCCCTTTTGCGAGCGCTATTGCCTACATGAATCAGGCTGCAAGTCCCTTATCACTTGCGTCAGTAAACAAAATAGTAGGTAGACCAGGGACAAAGGCATGGAGTGAAGGTGCCTTATTCAAATCTTTCTTTAAGTTTAAGAATTCAGATTTGCAATCGGATGACCAGTTGAAGACAGAATTTTTTACTGTTAATTTTCTTAAGTTGTGTGTTTTTTCTGAAAAATTAAAAATGAATTTTCCATAAAATTCTACCATACCCAAAAAAGAGAGAAGTTCATCTTTGCAAGTGGGTTCCTTCACTTTATCAATAATTTCTACTAACTCCTTTTTTGGAAAAACTCCATTACACGTGATGCGATGACCCAGATAATTAACCTCTTGCACCCCAAATTTGCACTTTGCCCTTTTTAAAGTCATGCCTGCACTTTCTAACCGTTTCAAAACCATTGAAACTCGAGTATCAAGCTCATAAGCATTGCCACCATAAATTAACAAATCATCTTGGTAGCACTTTACACCAATTAGCCCTCTCAAAATTCTTGACATAATTCTCTGAAAAACAGAGGCCGCAGAAACTAAGCCAAACGGCATTCTTTTGAACTTAAACGTACCCATCGGTGTAATGAAGGCAGTTAAGTCTTTACATGAATCATCTAATTCCACCTGGTGGTAGGCAGAGGCAAGATCAAGAGTGGTAAAATATCTCGCTCCTTCTAAAGTACAAATCATTTCATCTATGTTAGGAAGTGGGAACCTGTCTACTACCACTTCCTTGTTTAGTGACCTCAAATCAATGCAAAGACGAATTTCACCTGTGGGTTTCTTCGCTATGACAACAGGAGCAAGCCATTCTGTAGCTTCAACTGGAACAATTATGTTGCTCTTGATAAGCTTATCCAACTCATCTTGTACTTTAGCCTGTTCTGAGAGAGGAATTCTCCTAACTTTGGCTACAACAGGGAGAGCATTATCTTTCAATTTGATCAAATGTTTATACCCACGCAAACACCCTAAATCATCTTTAAAGACATTCGGAAACTTTTTAGCTAAAGTCAAAGATAAATTTGCATCACTTGTTGTACTAGGTGTATCAGATATTTCTTGAATTTGGACTTGAGGAGAAGCATTGGGATCAAGAGTGACTCCCAACTGTCGTTGATGCAACCAACCTAACAATGCATCTCCTTTTTTTGAAATATATGCTTTTCCCACAATTATACGAGAGCCCAGTTCAATTTCAGCCAAAAAGTATCCCAACATAGAGATTGGTTTTTCACTATAACCTAAAGGAACAATGTCACATCTAAACATTTTTACATATTTCGCAAACAACTCATTAAACATTTTCTCATTTATGATAGTTATCTTTGAGCATGAATCAAATTTTAAGTTTATCATGTTATTTTCTACCTTGACCAGAAACGAAGGATGATCAGATTCTTCATCATTCACTTCAAAACAAATGGATCTTACATGAGGCTGTTGCCACCTTCTCCTAAGATTATCACTGTTTTGTGGTTTTGACCTGAAAAATTTAGCATAGTGACCCTTTTTATTACATAGATTACAAGTTGTTTTCAGAGCAGGACAAATAGGAGAATTAGCTAGATGGTTAATTTGACCACATCTAAAACAAGAAAATCTAACGTTTGAAGAATTCATTTGTCTAAATGTTCTCTCTTCAAAATTTGCTCCATCAGTTTTTTTAACTTGACAAATCGTCTCATCAACTTTTACTTCTTCTTTTGAATCAGAAACAGAAGGTTTATCCTTCTCCTTTTTAAGTTCACCAACACATTTCGTCATATGTTCAACTTGTTTGGCAATCTCCAGTACTTCTTCGAGAGGTGGTTCATCCTTTAACCAAAGTTCCTTTCTTATGTCATCATGAGCACATCTTAAAACAAACTGATCACGAATTCTCTCATCAAGGGATTGACCAAAATTGCAAGAGGAAGCAAGTTTCCTCAAAGACGACACATAGTCTTCCACGGACTCATCTTTCTTTTGTTCTCTCAGACCAAAATGATATCTCTCCATAATCGTGCTGAGTCTAGGTAAGTAATGTCTGTCTAGTTGTAGGATAGCTATTTCATATTCATTTAGACTTCTTTGTTCTGCAGCTGAAAGGTCCGGTAAATGTTCAAGAACATCCTGACCTTCTCCTCCTAAGCAATGCAACAGAAGTGAATGTTTTCTTTCCGCACTGAGATTTGTTCCACATATCTGGAGGAGAAAGCGAGGTAATTTTCTTTTTGTTGAGTTGTTCTGGTTGAGGTGTCCAATCGTCGCCAGTGTAAAATTAGGTAAATATAGAATAAAGCAAGGAATCATGTAGTAGAGAGATTAGGTGGGTTTATTAAAACCTCATCCCATGAACACCCAACAGCAACTGACACGGTAAGAATTTCCAAGCGAATACATTCTCAGAACAAAGAATGTGAGTAAGGAACATGGAGAATTAAAGGGGAAGTATGCAAAACATCACACAAATGCCATCCCTAAAGTGCAGAAGTCCTAAGATATTCCATGGGTGTTGAGAGTGAAAGTGAAACAAAGAATTGGAGGCTTTACTCAAAGGGGGGATAATTGAAGAGGTGGCTGCTTTAGAATTGATTGCTTCCCCAGTTTTCAAACATAAAGTCAATGGCAAAATCTGCCTGTGTGTGGATTTAAGAGAACTTAATAAGAACATAGTTGTGGAAAAGTATATTCTACCCAAAATAAATTCATTGTTAGCACTAACTAAGGGTATGCATTGACTCTCATCGGTTGATCTGTCATCAGCATACCGTCAGGTGATCCTGCATGATGAAAGCTCAAGAAAGCTCAAGTTTAACTACCTTTATCACTCCACAGGGGTGTTACAGGTACATTTGTATGCCGTTTGGCTGCGTTTCAGCGGCTGCAGTTTTTCAAAGACTGTTGCATAAATTCTTGAAGGAAATGCCAGGTATAATATTCCTTGAGGATGACATTTTATTGATAGGGAACTCGAGAACACAGCATGGAGAATGTGGAAGAATGGTATTCTGTTGTTGAAAAAGGGACTTTGTCAGTGTATGGGGCCTGGAGCACTTTAGGAATGTTTTATGGAGTTTCCAGGTTGAGGTGAGGTATGACCACAAGCCGCTGTTAAATGGTATTGTCCACTGAAGGGTTATTGAGAGCGACACTGAGGCTTGCAAGGATATCATTGATGTTGTTGGATTACAGATATCCTGTTGTGTATTTGCCGGGTGTCAAGAACAAAGCGGCGGACTGGATGAGTAGGTTTCCATTGCCCTGGGAGGAGGATCCCAGGGATTGAGAAGAAATAGTTGTGGCAAGGGCAGATGGGAAAACTACTTGTAAAAGCCATTGGTGACAACACGTGGAAGGATGCTTGTTTACAAGATAAAGTTCTTAAACAGCTTAAAAAAATTCATTGTAGAGGGTTGGCCAGAGTAGACATTTTTTGGAACATGCTATAAGGAATTTCTGGGGTGAAGTCATGGACTTTCGGTCGTAGGGGATAATGTGCTAAAAGGAGAAAGAGTTACACAACAAATAAGTTTAATAAATACACTGGTGAAACTTTGTCATGATGAATATCTTGCCATAGTCAAAAGTAAGAGGAGAATTAAAGAAATCTATTTGTGGCTGTTACAAAATATATATGAATATCCATATAAATTCATTTGCATGTACTTCCAAAGATTTCATGCTTATATAAGATCACATTAACATGAGGCCTGGAGCTCAAAAGGGCTTCCTATCTCACCCTGACTGGACAAGCTTCAACAAGCTATTCTGTACAACCTACTAGGTCACCTTGCTTGTCTTGACTACATGATATGCAAGTGTTACACAGTCCAGAGCCTGCCTTTCTGGTCTGCCCATATCTGGCTGTTTTGCATGGTGCAGACATGGAACATCCGTGTCAGGCATATTTGGTTTGGTGCCTTATTCTAGTTCCGCTGATATGGCATTTCATACTGTATATAACACCTAGAAATCCGTCACTCTGGGTAGAAGCGGTCTGAGAGCCCCTAGGGTGGCAGATCTGACTTCTTCCTTGCTAATTAGCAATGATGCATGCTTTTGGTACCATTTAATACATTTCACTCTGTTTCTGAGCAAACCTGCTATGTCTGGTGAGTTTCATGCATATGCTCCTGGGAGGGTGCCAGTATTTCCCCATCAGAATGGTGTCAGAATGTGGGACATATTGGAGGACTGTGATGTCACCAGTTGGTGAGTGAGATGTAAGCTAAATAACTAACTTGCCTTGCTGCAAGTGACCTTTCAGTCTTTCAAATATGTATTTATCACACAGTATTAATAAAAGGGGCATTGACTGGCATTTAAAATAGACAGGGGACTGTAGAGAATGATTTTAAAAATATTCTCTGTATCAATATACTAATTGATATGTGGCATACACTGCAGGAGAGGCTGGGTTAGAGAATAATTTATGTGTACCTACACATATAAGAAGTAGTGAATCAGGTAACTGATAAGTAACTAAGTTACTTTATGTCAATAAATATTGACAAATGGCTAGACTCTTTGGGAGTTTTATAAAATTCATTTCAGGAGAGATCTGCTATGATTGGGTATTGATTTTACCCAGAAAAAGAAACCCTCCCAGAATATAGTGAGTGGAGCTTCTGATTTGCTGGTTGCACCGGAACACAGGGAATAATTTTGAAATATGCATAGTTATGTCATGGATGAATGACTGCATTTGAATAGGTTATTGATCTTCAGTACTGAACCTCCATGTTTCATGATGTATATAAAAATTAGGCGCATTAGTGCATTAGAGAAGGAAATTGACCTAACAATTTTCCCTTGCAGGAGATTTTTTGAATTTATCTTTCAGGGTGTACACGCACATTGTAAGTACAAAGCAGACATCACAAGACAGGATCTCAGATGAAAATCATGGTAAGCGCACCAGAAAGCTGTTTTAAAAAAACGTCAGGAGAGAAAAATTCAAATGAAGGTAAGAATATGAAGTATAGAAAATATGTTAAGTACTATGGACAGTGAAGCAGTTACAAGGTATAGCATATAAAGGGAGACTGGTTTTGCATACATTGTCCTGTATTCTACTTGCCCCTTTTGTGCCATGCAATGCTGCAATAAATTATGGCAGCAATCTCATTATATAAAAGTTTTGTCTGATTATGCTAGGGCTCATACCATAGTAGGGTTTGAATACTAGCGAGTCCCTTATGTTGCCACGTTTTTGCAGGTCTACATACTGGGGCTAAAGGTAGTGGTAAGCAATAGTTCCAGGGTTGGAATGCCCTTTTGAGTCTGTGCAAACCAACTGACTTGCCTATATATGCAAGGATATATACCATTCATGCTCTTTTGAGTCTCTGTTTAATAAGTGGGCTTCTAATTAGGCCTGGTGTTAGCCATGACTTTTTGTGTATATTAAAATTATACCTGTCACTCTTTCTCTATCAGCTGGCCTCACTGTGAGTGACTGTATTCTGCTCTTTCACAAGGAGCATATTGACCCACACAGTAGTTTTGTACAGTGCGCAGAATTCCTGTGGCAATGTGTATTTTTTGAGACCAAAAACGATATTTGCTTTTGCCAATGCTGGTTAGAATGGTGAAGGCCCAACAGCTCCAACACTGATATGGTTTTACAAAAACCATGCCTAGAAGAAGGCATGCATTGAAAAAAGAAAAATCAAAAGACTGACCTCCAATTTCAGACCTACTGGCTTTGGCAATGCTTGTTTATTTTTGTTTTCTATAAATGTATTTGGGAAATACTAGCATACATCCTCATGTTACTAGGAGCATTATACATAGCCTCACTGGAACCAACTTCAGTAGAATCAGAAACTTTTGGCAGCAGCTGTTAACCCAGGACGTGTCAAAGAGGGCAATGATGTGCTGACACAGCTGGAAAAGAAAGGCCTGTGGGACACAACTATGTGACTTTGCTTTCTGCAGTGATTAGGGGTCAGCAGCAGTGATGGTGGAGAGGACGGCTCATTGTGTTGGACCTATTGTCTAGGTGCCACATTTGGTGCAGTTGTTGCTGTCTAGATCGACACAACATTTTTCTGCTAGCAGGCTCACAGGTTATAATGGCACCATGTAAGATGCCCACCCGTTAATTTGTCAAAAGTATAACCTTCAATAGGTTATTCTGATTAGATCTATTATCTTAGAAACAGATAAGACCCCCAAGAAAGTTGGTGTTGAGATTGTAGAATAAGGCACCACGCCAAGATTGGACACAATTAAAAAGGTAGACTATAGGAGTGGTACACTGATGGTTCCTCCAGCAGACTGATAGACACTGATTGCAGAGCAGGGTATGCTATACCGATAGCTCAAGTACAGCTCTCCCACTTGGAACACCTACCCAATAAGATGAGCTGTATGCTCTGACAAAAGCATGAATACTAGTCCAGGGTAAAACTGTTAACATTTAAACTGACTCACATTATGCTTTGCAGTTCTTATTTGTGGCCAGCGGTGAAAATATCACAGATTCATAACAGAAGCAGGGCGCCTTATTAAAAATGGTCTTTTATTAAGGATCTTGTAAAAGCAATACTATTATACACCAGGATAGCGGTAATAAAATGTGAAGACTACACAGGAGCTAATACTAAGTTAGCCAAAGATGATGCCATTACTGACACAGCATTACATGAAAGAATGTTACAGCCAGTGCAGATGGGACTAATGAATAAAGCATTCAAAAAAAGAAATAGCTCATTCAGAGACAATTGTAGCAAGCTAATGTAAAGGAAGCACAATGTCTGCAACACCAGATGAACATAGAGGGAGGATCGATGATGGATGCGAGCCGAATAAGGAAGAGAGTATGGGCCTACCAGGATGAGATAAATGCCTGTGTCCCCACGCAGTATGTTCCTTTCCCTTACAAGACTGGAAAGGAACCCTCTGATATTGCACAAGGGAGGATGAATGCGCAGATGCATGTTGCTTCCCAGTGAATGGATTTAAATATTTGCTGGTGTGGGTGGATATGTTTTCAAAATGAATGGAGGTGTATCCAACAAGGAAAATAATGCAGCAACTGAGGCACACTACTTCAGTAAAGCCATCTCTCCATGGCTAGGGACCCACCAGGGCATAAATATAGCGATAAAAGGAGATCACTTAGTGACTACATTTATGCTGAAGAGGTTTGTTTTGGGAATGAAGTATAACATGCATACCCCATACCACCCTCCAACTTGAGGCCAGGAGGAGTAAATGAACTCCAAAATAAAAAATAAAAATAAAAAAATAAATTATTAGTAAAAGCAACTGATGGAACATTCCTGAAAGGGCCTGGTGCTCTGAATTTAGGACTGCCTGCAATGTGGCAAAGACTTCTAAAAGAATTATAGATACATGGTCATTACGAGAAAAATAGTTCTAGGTGGACTGGACCACAGACAGTGAACCAACGCCATGAATGGATTGAGGGGAGAAGATGCAAGGCAGCGCCCAACGCCTGAGAGGACGGTACCAGAAAGTGATGACCATCAGTCACCAGAGGACCTGAGAAGCACAGCAGTCAAGAACAGGACAGACCAGACCATTTCTACGATCCATGAGGGCCCATCATATAGTGTCAGAGGGACACGACATCTACATCCACTGATGCTGTTGAGTGAAGTACACATGATGGTCTGCACCTGCAGAAAAATAGACTGAAGAGGACAACGCAGGGCAGGTCCGTGACACTGCCCCTGAACAAGACGACTGCGCACCAGGAGGAGAAGCAGATGACCGCTCACTGCCAGCCTTTAAATTACTGACACTTGCAAAAAGTGCCCAGGATCTGAGTGACTAAAGTGTCACTGCAGCACTATGCATTGCACAGAGACAATATTTATTAGACACTTACTGCTGGTATCACAACAGCCCGCTGATATAATAGTGATCTCATCAAGATGTATCAATGTGGCAATACATGGATTGTATGCAAAAACTGTGTAACCCCATCCAAAGATATGTAACTAATGTTTCCTTTTTGGTTTTACACTAATGTTGGATAGGTCTATCCAAAAGGGGGGATTGTTACAAAATATACATGAATATCCATATAAATTCATTTGCATGTACTTCCAAAGTTTTCATGCTTATAAAAGATCACATTAACATGAGGCCTGGAGCTCAAAAGGTCTTCCTATCTGACCCTGACTGGACAAGCTTCAACAAGCTATTCTGTACACCGTACTAGGTCACCTTGCTTGTCTTGACTACTTGATTTGCAAGTGTTACACAGTCCAGAGCCTGCCTTTCCGGTCTGCCCATATCTGGCTGTTTTGCATGGTGCAGACTTGGAACATCCGTGTCAGCCATATTTGGCTTGGTGCCTTATTCTAGTTCCGCTGATATGGCATTTCATACTCTCTAGAAATCTGTCACTCTGGGTAGAAGCGGTCTGAGAGCCCCTAAGGTGGCAGATCTGACTTCTTCCTTGCTAATTAGCAATGATGCATGCTTTTGGTACCATTTTAATACATTTCACTCTGTTTCTGAGCAAACCTGCTATGTCAGGTGAGTTTTATTCATATGCTCCTGGGAGGGTGCCAGTATTTCCCCATGAGTGGCCAGTTCAAGATGTTGAGGTGGAGAGGATTGCCAGACAGCGGAGGTTGTGCATGAATGCGGACAAAAGTCAAGTGTTGTTCAAACCCCCATTGCATCCTGTTACCTGTCCAGACATGGCGTGAAAGACCATTGGATTGAGTATTATGGGAACTATTGTGGAGGACAGCGAAAGTTGGTGTGTCCTAGGGGCTATTACCTACTTTTCAAAGTGGCATGAAATTGAGTTTGGTGATAATGCCAATACCGAAAGCATTCTTATGTTTATGAATAAATTGTTCCAAAGGGAAGGGTGACCCAAGAGGATGATAACAGACAATGGGGTGAAGGTTAAGAGTTGGGAATTGAAATGAAGTATGGTAGTCATGAGGTAGATCCAAGTAGGGATTTATTAAGTAGTTACAGGATCAATTCAAGATGGTACAAAGTTAATCCAAGCTAGTACATGGCCCCACCAGGAGCTGATCTTCATAGCTCACACCCTCATTCCACGCTGTCATCATGCACTCCAAGGTTCCATACACACAGACACATGCAAGCTAGCTAAGCTGCTGTAAATGTAGTCACAATATAAATGGAACATTTCTTGAAGCAGAATGGCATTGAGCATGAGGTAACATCAGTTTATCATCCCAGTTGCAATGGAGAGGTAGAACAGTTTAACCGAGTGGTGTAGTATTCCTTACAGATAGCCAAGACTAAAATTCTCAAATGGAAGGTAGGAATTAAGAAGATGGTATGGATGTATAGGACTACACCTACGATTACTGGGTACAGTCCCTTCAACCAGTAGCGGCCTGTATAGGGCGTGCTGCCGGGCAGTGATGTGGGGCGGGGGAGGGGCGGGGTTGGGGGTAGTAAACACCGGAATACGGGATAAAGCAGGTAAGCAGACATATAAATCAATAAAACAAATGTCATTCCACGCGCTGCATTGCATTTGGCGATGCAGGGCGTGCAACGAAATTCATTTTATTGATTTAAATGTCTACTTACCTGCTTTAATCTGTATTCCGGTGATTACCACCCCCACCCTGCCCCTCCCCCGCCCCACGTCACCGCCCGCAGCACTCCATATACAGTCCGCTACATTATGGGGCCGATTCCGATCTCGGTTGGAAAGCACCCCGACTGAGCCGAATCCGGGGTGTTTTCCAACCAAGCCGGACTCCTGCAGTACCACCGAGCGAGTACAATGCGGCCGTAAGCTGTCGGACTTGGTTTGGTCGGACTCCCATAGAAGTCAATGGGAGCCCATCGTACGACGCATACATGGGCTCCCATTGACTGAATGGGTACGTTGCGGACAAGTGCGCCCCTTACAGTGGGTACGCATTGGTGCCATCCGCACCATACATGCCTGTGTTGGGGCGACCCACGGGTCTCCCCCTGTGTCTGAGTCATAAGGCTGCGGGTAACAGGGGGTCCGATGCGGACCCCCAAAGCCCAACTCCCGGAGCTATTGCGAGCCGGAAGCTCCGACTCGATCTGGCTGTCCGAATCGAGCATTGTACTGGCTCGGTCGGCATTCGCCTCCATTGTGCGCCACAGTTAGCTTACGGCCGAGACGTACGGAGCGGTTCGGACCCGGAAACGATTCGGACGGAGATTTCGCATTTGTTTGTATCGTACTTCGACGTCCGGACCCGTGTACAAACCGGATGGAAATTCAGCCTCCGAATCCGATCCGCTAATGCCGAACCCGATTTGGGGCCCTTCCGACCAAGATCGGAATCGGCCCCTATGAGGGGAGGGTTCCTTTCACCGAGGATAATCAAGGATGGTGCTTAATTCAAGACTGAAACAGTGGTCTCCTAGGGAGGTTAAAAGAAATATTGTAGAAGTTCAAGAGAAGCATAGGAAGTTTAAAGACATGAAGAGTGTTGCAAAGGACTCCAACCTCCAGAAGGGAGATGTGGTGAGGGTTAGATTACCCTTTAGAGTCAAGGAGGGTGAGAGTAAGTTCTCGGGCCCCTTGGAGCACCTAGAGGTGTTCACTAATTTGGCTAGTTTGAGTGATGGACGAGTCTGGCATTTGAGTCGGTTTGTGATGTGCAAGGGAGGGAAGGAAGTTGGGACTGTGAATGTAAAGAAGAATTACAACTGGCTGGAAACACACAGGAACGAAGATGGAAACGGTTTTCAAGTGGAACATGTTGGAGGGGAAAGTGACGTACACAGTTCTGAGGAAACCCAAACTAGAATTCAGAAGTCTAAGGAAATTCAAATCATACCCATTCAAGTAATTCTTCCAATAGCAGATACGGAAGAGAGATTAAATGCACAACATATTTGAAAGACTATGTGGCATAGTCATGTATATGATTAGCAAGTTTCTTTTCTTTATGATTTACTAGCAGCCCGTCCCGACGTTGTCCGGGTATAAAATAGAATGTGTGTAATGTGTTTATTTGGCAAGGGCAATTTATTTTAAAATCTTGCGGTAGCGTGTAATTGGTGTAGTGATCCGCCGCCTGAGCCCAGCTACAGCCCTGGTTGATGTTAGCAGGCGCGTGTAATGTCGTTGAATGAGAGAGTTATCGGCCGCGGGTAAATCCGTTTAATGAGAGAGTTGAGTGACAGCGAGTAGGAGAGGCTGCAGTAATTGTCCCCGCAGACACGCTCATTTGCGTGTTCCCCTGCTTGAGGCCCAGATGCAGGCCTGTTTGATGTTAGCAGGCGCGTGTTCCCCCGCTGGAAGCCCAGCTGCAGCCCTGGTTGATGTTATCAGGCGTGTGTAATTAGTGTACTGATCCGCCGCCTGAGCCCGGCTAGAGCCCTAGTTGATGGTAGCAGGCGCGTGTAATTTCGTTGAATGAGAGAGTTCAGTAACAGCGCGCAGGAGAGGCTGCAGTAACGTTACTTACCAGGCCTCAAGGTGAACGCGTTTGTCACGCCCCCAGCACACGGCCACAGCAGACGATCTTCTGATTAATGTACAACCCACATGGCATGAAGGGTGGAATGTAGCACACGCCCCCAGCGTTTCTCAGGCCCCCAGCGTGCCCCTTGATGCGGCGCAATTGCGTTCACATGGCATGAAGGCCGGACACACGCCCCAAGCGTTTCTAACGCCCCCAGCGTGTCACGCCCCCAGCACACACCCACAGCCCATGATGTGATGGCCATACCACACGCCCCCAGTGTTAGTCACGCCCCCAGCCCACGCCCACAACACAACGCAGACACGCCCACAAGGGACTACTTTGCTGGCACGGTTCTTTTACCTTTTAAATGTATAGAGGAGTTGGCCTAATGGCTAAGGCGCTCGACCTTGGACCTGGGGATCTGGGTTCGAGTCTTGGTAACGACGCCAAACATCCTGTGATTCTGGGCAAATAATCTCCCCGTGCCTAACAAAAATGAATGTGTGTCCTCATGTAACGTAACTGGTGCTATGTAAAGGGCTCTGAAACCTGATTCAGTTCGGGTCAAGTTCGCACTATATAAAACTCTGCAAAACTAAATAAATAAATAAATATGGTGGGGGTCTGCATAGCCTATGTCCTTCTGCTGCAACTGCCCTTTCCAACGCTGTATTGGGTGTTTTATGATTGGTGCTGTGGTTACTGAGATTACCCGCCTCAAAGGTTTGGGCTCTCTCTTTATAATATTAGTATGGATTATACATATTTATTAGTTATTTATTTTATGGAAATGCATTTATACTTTCTAAAAGGGGAAGATGTTTTATGTTTCACTTGAAGGCTTACAGATGTCAGGGGCAATGTACATGTTATTAGACTGTGAGCTGTCATACTAGAATACTGGAGGGAGCAGTAGCACAGTACAGGGGGCTTGCAGGCGGCTGTGAGCTGTAGCAGACGTGGTGGCCAGCACTGGAAGACTTGCTTCAATAAAGTCATTGTTGGCACCAACATGTGTGGACTCTGATCAACATCTACCCCACCCTTTGGTGCTCAATGCCCAGGCACAGTGGGGTTCTAACTGAGTTGAAAAGAAAGGTGAAGGAAGAATAGGCAAAGCAACTTCGAGAGAATAAAAAAGAGGGAGGGGGTAGCAGAGCGGGAGAAGTAATACAAAAGGTGTAAGAGCAGCAGACAGAAACAAATCCAGTATAGAGTATGATGAAGAAGAGTAAAAGCCAAGATTAAGAGGGGATGTATTTATCGGTGGTAAAACGTGTGGTTGCAAAGTTCTCTGGTGCAAGAGCAAAATGAAATCAGGTACAAACAAGCATGTACAATGCAACGGCTTCGCCTTTGTAAAAGTTAGAGCTATTGGCATTGTAAATGACAAATTTTTTATTTATGTGTTGGTTTTGAAAACAGATAAATAAATGGCATTGCCATTTACAATGCCAATAGCTTAATCTCTCGCAAGCAGTAAAATGTTTAATAATAACTAACCTTCTTATCGAAGGACCAAAAACCCTGCCAAAAGTTGCAGTCATTAAAGAGCTTGCTGACAATTAGGAGCTTCCTGAGTGATGGTGTGTTTTGTAGGTGTGTGTGTGTGTGTGTGTGTGCATGTGTGTATTGCTGACATGCAATGCTCACATTCAATTAGGAGCTCCCTGAGTGATGGTGTGTGTGTTTGTAAGTGTGTGTGCGCGTGTGCACGTGAGTATGCACATGTGCACGGGTGTGTGTGCATGATCATTGTGTGAATGAACGTTCACGAGTGTGTATGAATGTGCGCATGTGAGTGAGTGTGCATATGCATGGATCCACAAGGCATGAAAATGTATGTGCCACTCTAGTTCGTTGGTCTGCAAGGATTTTTTCATCATGCCCTCTGAGGCAATCATGGACCAGAAACAATGTTTACTGCATGTGTGAGTGAAAGCAAGTGAATGTCAGAATGCATATGCCTGTGCCGGACCAGTGACTCTGTCTCACAAGGACTCACACCCACTGTGATTCCCACCGCTTGCCTCAGCGTCCAGGCAACCAGGCATGGGGGCACTCTGGACAAGGGAGACACAAGCCTGCACGATGGTGTCACTCTACATCTTGTCGCAGCACACATGTGCATGACGGGTACATTCCTGTGTTTTTCAGTCGAACCATGCACAACCCTGTGAATGGTATAGTTTCATACCTACACGTTGTATTTTCACAGCAAGTCACTTGAATGTGCATCGCAGGCACACACCTGTAGTCACACACCGGATGTCACACTACTGAAGAAACAGTGAAACACACCATCATGTGCCTGCATTACCAGGTCGAAGAAGAGCACGGCGCAGTCTTACAACTTGAATCTCTCACAGATACACAGTGTAGTCCCACAACTACACAGCCATCACACGCACACCTGTAGTAAAGTTTGGTTACACGCCGGTGCAGTATAGCCACATGTCTTCAAAAAGCTGACAGTGCAATCTCACACGTAATACCCAAACACATCTGCACACCTGTGCAATAATAGCAAGCATGCGCAACAAGTAGTCTTCTCTCGGGGGGCGTTGCCACGACATCTGGTTGCCAGTAGGTTATGCTGTCAAAGTTACAAAGTAAACACAGCCAACGCATTCCTACAAAACCTGGGGGGGCAGTCTATGCGTGACCACCCTCCTGCCCCCATCACCTACCCACACAGCAGAGCTTCTTGTACAGGTGCCCCTTCCTCTCCTGCTCCGACAGCCCATTCAGCCAATCAGATCTCTCCAGGAGCATCTCTCTTTTAAAGGTGTAGTACCAGGACGAGCTGGGAGGGCGATTGATCGGCTGCCCTGCCATGACTCCTGCGCCCCAAACACCGGATCAGGAGGGAATCGGGCCGCAAAAAACAGAATATGCGACCCCCTAAAAAGTTCCCGCTGCTCCCAGAAGGATGCAGGCAGCCGATAATGCTGTGTCCAGGGCTGCCTGTGCGAGAGCTCTCTGTATCTAATTACACAGGCCCTCCCCTCCTGCCTGTGCGCCTCCCGCCTCCGGCCCCTCCCCCTTCCCATAGATGGCAACAACAGAAGCGACAACAAAACTAGGAAGCCACAGCCGGAGTAACCGGGTGGTTAGGTCCGGGGACTAGGAGGGAGGCGTGGCACCGGCCGGAGGAGAAACCGCCGCCCTCGCCACCCTGTGGCACAACATCCGAGCACCCACTCAAAACAAATCAGCCAACAGACAGGGTGGAACTGCCAGAGACCGCGTAACTTGTGGGCAAATAAAAACAGCAACGACCAAGAGTAATAGGCAGGTCGAATGTGATTAAAGCATGTGTCATAAAAATGGCCTCTGAAAAGCGTGGGGAAAACTCTTGAAAAACTTTTTTTTCCAAGTTGAAAAAATGCTTTATCCGATTTCTTCATAAAAATGGCCACGCTCCATGTTTCCACTCCTCCGCCCCCTTCTCTTAACTCTCTTCCATCACGAAGCCTCGCGTTACAGAAAATGAGGCAGCAAGCGGAACAAGCATTTACAAGTTGGGCCGGTACGTAACGTGTAGGAAAATTAAAAAACGTACCTCCGGGAGTCGGCTCGGAGTAGGGAGCAGGTCGGGTCTGCGTCCTCACAGGGAGAGCCGTCCGGCTGGTGTGACGAAGGATGCCGAAGAAAAAAAAAACGCCCACCGCCGCATGACGTGGGCAAAAAGAGAAAAATTCTACGGAACGCCCACGAATCGCCTTGGACAATGACGGACATATCTCTGTTCTAATGGCTAGCCTCCATTTATGGAGCTAGCCAATGGAACAGAGAGGCGGGACAAAGCCCCATACTAGTAAACAAAAGTTTTCGCCTGCGCGAACGCTGCTGCGCAGCGGATCGCCAGGCGAAACCTAAAAAGGAGAAGAAGGAAGATGAGGAGACTGAGGGATTGAAGCGGTTGTAAAACACCAGTCGATACCACTTTCAGCTGACCAGGGTGAGTTAAAGGCTTCTTCAAATAAGAATCCTGCTGTCTCCACTGACACATTCGGAGAAAGACTCACAGCGGCCAATTGGAAGGCTCATCAACATGTTAAGATGCGCTTCGAAGCCCGATTGGCTGTCTGACTCCGAACTCTTGTGTTTACAGGGCACTACATATAGTAAACATTTTCAGAAGCAGAGTGCAGGCCCCAAATGCCAAAATAAAGATTTTTGCCAAAAGTGAAGGTTGTTAAATCGAATGAGACGTTCACCCAGGTAGACTTCCTACATTTAAACGTTAACAAATCCCTCACATGCGAGGCACATAATGCATTTGGCCAGACCTGAGAAAATGCTTGTTACTATCATCAATTGGCTCTCAGCACTTTTCTTCTCAGTTAAAATTGATACAGAATGATGACCTTTTTCTTTTATCATTTTGTATTAATTTTAACTGAGAAGAAAAGTGTTCACAATTGTTAAAGTGAAGGCGTTTGAATCTGTATTGTCACCTTCTTGTCACATTGTTTGTATATTTTTTAGTACCTTTTTTGATTTGAAAATACATAAAGTGAATATTTTTTCTATATACACCCGTTTCTGCTTTCATTTTTTGTAGGCCTTTTGTCCTGCATGACAACAAATGTTGGTCATTGTGACTTTGACTCAATGTATGAAATAATCAAGTTGTGACACTAGTTCTTGAAATCTATTAATGAGAAGAGGCGACATTTCGTTTGGCCTGAAATTTAATTTTTATAAATAATTCAAATAGATTGTAAATCAAATCCCTTGAAGGTACATTTACTCTATTGCTTTGCAGCTGGAGGAGAGGTCTGCACACTTTGCAAGTATGCATGAATGGTTGCCTGGCATTTTTGGGCCCGCCAAACTGTCATGTGCACTTTGCATGTTCCCCACCCAGGCTGCATTACAGCCTGGGTGGAGAACATGCCCAGGCCCCCAGTCCCGGTCTGAGCGCCAAACCACAGTGCTCAGACCAATCACAACGCTGCATTGCAGTCAAGGGAGCCTAAGTGCTTCCTGGGTACTTCCTGTTCCGACCCGAGTCCGATGCGGAGAAGAGATGAGAGACGCAGCAATAAGGTACGTTTTTTTCACTTTCTTTTTTTACATTACCTGCCCCTGCTTCGCTTCCCCAATCCCTGCTTGTTGCCAATGATTATTCAAACTTTCTATGAAGAAAAATGAAATAGAACTATGGTTCCTCCTAAACCGTCATGTTCATCGCCATAGTTTGTAAAATCGTCACATCTTGTCCTATCATGGACACCCTACTTCCTATATGTCACTTCCTGCGTCCTCATTCCCCTATATCCTATTTCACACTATAAATGGAGAAGGAACCCTCAGAGCAATGTGACCTTTTAGTTACAAAATGCAAATAAATATAATTTACAGTTTCTAAAAAAAAAAAAAATATTTATTGTTTAATTATAAAATATTTTAAAAACCTTTTCGAATTTAAAAGTTAATATAAGTTTCAATTTGAATGAAATATAATTCAATCATCATTAATTAATTCTATACATTGTTTTAAAATAGTGGAAAACAAAAAACAGGGCTTCAAAGACATCCTATTATTGTGAATATTCTGATTAGAACTTTAACCATTCATACATCGGTGCCCCCTCAATGAAGAGCTGGCTCTTCATGTAATCACCTGGGGACCATTCACCTACAGACCTTGCCCAAGCGCCTTTATACCCTCTTGGCTAATTAGTTCGCAATACGAATCAACATAACATAACATATCATTAGGAATCCATATTAGACTGGATGCATACCTTAGATGTTGCGCCAGGGGCCCCCAACCATCCAGGCTACCCCCAACTCTTCAAAGACTCAGAGGCCCCTCATCATTCTTCAGGGGGGCGCATCATTTTGGGGGTATACAACCTTTACCACGCATTTTTTACCACGCACTACCATTACAACGCGGTTTTTACCACGCATACCATTACAACGCATTGCGCTGGGGGGCGCTCTAGGATAGGGAATAGGTTAATTTACTATCCAATAACCTTCCCTAGTGTCCACGGGGACTTGAGTTGGAATAGTAAATTAAACTATTCACTATCCAGCACCCGAAAGCGCTATGCGTTGTAATGGTATGCGTGGTAAACACCGCGTTGTAATGGTATGCGTGGTAAAAGTATGCGTTGTAACGTCATACATCCCATTTTGGGTTATGCTACTGATATTAGGGAAATCAATCCGCCACATACCCAGCCCTTCCATGTATTTTTTAGGACAGCCCCTCCATGAATGGCCATATTCTTCTACCTAGGTGCAGCGGTTCATTCCATAGGTCCATTATACCCTGGGTTGTGGATTCGGAGAGCTCCAGCCGATCTCCAGTGACGTGAAATATCCCGCTTTGACATGAGTAAACCCTTTGCCACCAGTAGTCTACTGGTCCACCTGCCCCCCGTTCGTCCATTAGTCTCAGTAAAATCATGTTAGGCTCCAGTTCATTCATTGGCTCCATTCTACTCTGGATTGTGGTTGGCCGGAGCTCCAGCCGAAATGGAGCAAATGTGTATCCAGTATCGTTGTTTATCTTTGTTTAATGAGACACTCCCAAATCCTGTGATAAAAGGTGCCCAGCCCAACTTTGCTCCTGAGACGGTGTCGCCGCCATGTTTAATTTTGCTCAGTCTAATGGGGTATAATATACGCTGCGTTCTATTTGAACTTGAAAAGCCGATGGTTCTGGGTATCACCAAGTCTACTGTGATCGGGTTACGACGTTTGACTTGAGTTGTGGACCTTTCTGCTTAGAGGGAGTTATAGTAGTGGGCAAACTCCTGGGCGATTCGTACAGGGTCAGTGAGACAACATGTGGGCAACAATGCCAGGTCCCAGTCTGAGCTCTAAGGGCCAGAAGTACGTCTTTGAAGGTTTGCGAATAGCTAATGGTGAATTTTAGCAATTTGCTGTTAGGTAATCACAAACAGTGATGTACCAATGTGTGTTTCGCATGTTTTGCGATTCCTAGGGGGTCACAAAAAGATCTGCCTCTTAAATATTCATGAGGTAGGTCTTGGTTTGCAACCCATTGGGAATCGCACAAATCACAGGCATGGTAGCCTGCTGGGCCACCATATCTGTGATTGCTTTTTAATAAAGCAATTGTTTTTTTTAATGCAGTCCAATTTCCTTAACGGAAAACAAGTTGCGTTTCAAAAGGAAAAATGAAAAGCTTTTTTTCACTTTTTAAGAGCAGGCAGTAGTCCAGACCACTCCCTGCTCTTAAAACACGTTTTTACAAAGATTCACAAAGGCGAGGGGCTCCCTTAGCGACTCCCTATCATTTATGAATGGGTTACCACCTACTTGAAGTAGGCGGTGAAATGCAATTATTTTGCAACCGCATTTCAGTCACAAAACATTCACACATACCACTATGAGTTGATACTAGGAAGGGACGCCCTGAACACATCCCTTCCTAATACCGAATGGCAAACCCATTTTGTGATTCGGCAATATGTTACTGATTTGCCAATAGGATTTGGTACATAGAAAAAAGCATTTTTTCCACTTACAAATAACCGGATTCTGAAATTGGGCCGTTTGTAACCTAAGAAAGCATTGTAAATCTGCCCCTGTGTCCCTTTTGCCAAACAATATAAATGTTTTCCTGCCTTGTCTCCTAATTCACATTTTGAGTATTGCGCCACTGCATGTGCTGGACAGTGATGTAGCAAAGGCCCCCACAGCCCATGCAGTGCAGGGGGAACCAAAGCTGAAGCCTGGTACCCTGGCATGAGAGCTCCTGAATGAGCCCGAAGGGGGGGCCCTCTATGTAGTTTGCAGGAGGGCCACTCAAGTTTTGTTATGCCATTGGTGCCAGATTACCTCAGTTCATCACTTTTGTCAGTGCAGAAGCCTTAGTAACTCCTGATGATGGTGCATACGATCATCAGACGATCATCAGAGGAGTTTGACGGGTTCCTTTCGGCCTCCAGAACATTGGCTTATAAACCCCGAATATATCTGTCCCTTTGCCTTTTGATCTTTGTTTGGTTTACAGCCGCAGCACAAGCTCCCATTGAGAATTGGGAGTATGCAACCGCACCATTTGCAGTCGCATTGTGATTGCGGACGGCGGTCGATCCCGAGACGGTGTCGGTTGGAGGTAACTCCAACCGACATCGTACTTGAGCCCCATGGTAGTAAACTTACATGTGTGAGGATCTCCCTATAGTAAAGATAGGCAAGGTGAAGGTGGAGATTTACATTTATAGATTTGTGAATAACTTTTTGTAGTACTTAACAGTATTACAGTAGTACTGCTACAAAATGCTGTCATTAAACTAAGTAGGTTAAAACTATCTAGAGTCTAGAAATATGTAGATATTACAAAGTAAACACATAAATATCTCGAAACACATGCTCAATATTCATGCAACCACTAAATATATTTTAAATAATCATTTTGTAATATTTATTCACTTTTCTGTGTTGTATGATAAACTACTTAAACATGAAAAACTAAAGTAACAACGAACAACAATAAAAACAATCTGAAATCAAATTAAAAATCTAAAATAACATGAATAAATTACAACAAAAAAAATGTCATTTGATGTGGGGATACTATTTGCTACTATAATTCTGAAACAACACGCATTGCGGAAAAGGCCGAATATGAAGAGAGGGAAGGAGATTGGCCAGATTTTCTATTCTAACTCCAAGCTCAGCATCATTGTAATATTGAATATATTTGAGGGGAATTTGTACAGATTTACCACTCTAATTTCAACCCCAATAACATTGGGAAATTTGCAAATATTTTTTGAGGAAGGCAGATTGACAATTGTAACTACAGATGCACACAAACTGGGGGAAATGTATTTATTTGAGGGTAGAGGTCAAATTGACTATTCTAAGTCCAGTCCAAGGAACATTGGGGAAGGCGCATATAATTGAAGGTGGGCTTTGGAGGCTCAGATTTACTATTCTGACTCCATCCCCAGAAGTACATATATTTGGGTACCCTTTGCAAATTAACAAAGATAATGGAGTTATATTTTTTAATGTTACTGTAAATGGATTTTTACCTACTGGATATTTAAGTAATTAATATAGAAGGGTCTAGGTGGGCCTACACACTCTCCTGTAAGTCGAGGCCAGCCTGGGCGGTCGGGTCATGCCAGTGGTGCCCTAACTGCAGCCTTGCTCCCAGCTGCTGCCTCCACTGTGCAGACGCTGCCTATGCTGGGCATGAGTCGGCGGCGGCCTGCCCATCTGCAGGCGGGTCATTGCGCCGGTAGACTCTTGGGCGTACCGCCTCCCCCTCTGAATTGTGGCTCGTTGCTTTTGGCGCAGGCCATATATTTTATTGATTGCCACGCCCCCCATTTGGTGCTGGAACGTCTACAGGAGGAACTGTGCGGACAGCCATATAGCACTGGGGAGGTTGCGGGGCAGTTTGTGGTAAAATTGGCTGCGGTGAGTGGAGCTTCATCTAATAATTGATTTGTTCTGCTCATTTCCCTGGGGCTGTACCATAAACTGTAAACTTCAAATGAAATGAAATGATATGAATTTGTACTTGTAAAGCGCACTAATATCCCAACTGGGGTGTCCCGGCGCTGTACGCATACCGCTGTGGAACCCTTCCAGGCTGTTCCCTGTGAAATGTCCACTCCTGGGCACCCCCAAGGTGGAGGCCAGGCATCCCCAGCGCTGCTGGGGCCGTTGTGGAGATTAAGCAAGCTATTGCCCAGAGTCACAGAGTGGGACCCATGATTGGAATCGGCACCGAGGCGGGAATTATCAGGTCCGGGGAGATTGGCCCCAAGAGCCGCCGAGGCGGGAATTGAACCCTGGTCCCAGGCCAGACCTCTGCATCAGGGTCTGCCGCTCTATCCATAGGGCCTGTATATGAGTTCGGGGTGTGGCAGCGGGCCGCCACGTCAGCCCCTTCTGCCACACTGCCAAACTCGTTAGCACACCGCCCGCCAGATTAGGAGTGTGGTCTGGCAGGCGTCGCTTTGGAGGTGCCTTTCAAAGGTTCATATCAGAGCCTTAAAGAGGCAATGGGAGCACTGAAGCACGTTCCTGCGCAGCGTGGACTGTGCAGTTTATGCTGTGCAGGAACAGGAGGTGCATACTGACAGGGGGCACAGCATAGGCCCCCTGCATGCACCCCCAGATGCAACAGAGGGCCTTGTAGGGCCCCCTTAGTTTCCTCACCACAACACTTTTCATGGCGGGCTCACATATATATATAAATAAAACGAATTTCGTTGCGTTCACTGCATCCCCAAATGCGATGCAGTGCACGCAACGAACTTCGTTTTATTTATTTATATGTTTACTTACCTGTAAACCTCCTTAATCCATAGTTTACTACCCCACACCCTGCCCCTCCCCCTCCCCACGTCACCGCCCGGCAGGTACTCCCACTACCAACCGCGGCTGAGCAGCGGTTTCATGGCGGTCCGACCGCTAAAGTCGTAATATGGCAGCCGGACCACCACCGCGGGTTTGGTGCTCGTAATTAGCCCATAAATATCTTAGAATGGAAAATCCAGTGCAGTAACCGGGTGAGTGGACTAGGAACATAAAAATATACCATGAAGAGGCCTGCAGAGCTGCTCAAAGCTGCCAGCCTATTGAAACCCATAAACTGATCGCCTATCCCCCACACGTCTTCATGCCTCCCACTGCTGCGCACTGCATCTCATACCATGACAACTGCACCTCGCAGGACACTTCCCACACAGGGTCAAACCAAAAACAACATCCTTCCAACCACACATCCTGCAAGGCGCAGCATTCTACTCATGTAGAAAAGCGCTTCAGGGCCCCACATAAGCGCTATGTAAATATTCCCATACAACGCATGCAAGAATAACACCTTGGTTTTTTTCTACCACACTTCTGGGCACCCGAGTGCTCTACACAGCAGGTGTTAATGTTTGACAATTTACTCTAATTAATTTACCGAGCTCAGAAGGATGAAAGTCCGTGCTGCTAATTTGCCCCGGTAGATTCGTTTTTAAGGAGGTGCAAATGGCGCTCAATATGCACAGTTCTGTTGCAGAGATGGTATTGCTTCCACTTTGAACGGGCTGGAGAACGGTGCTTCTTTTTTACAGCGCTGTTATGATCACTTCTAAACTTGGCGCTAACTGTGAAGCTGTTTGCACTGTACACCTGACCTTGTGTGCCAAAAGTGGAAGACCGGTTTACATAGAAGTGTTTAAGACTTATAATGACTTACACCAAGTAGATGGGAGGGAGTAACTTATCTTATTATATTTACAAAAATGCAACCACTGGTCTCTGTCAGTCAAAAATCACCAATAATTTGTTCCCGGGTGTGTCATTTAAATGCTGTCAGCTATCTGAAGTGTAATAGCCGGGTGTTCCCAGGGGTGTTTCGGGTCACCCGGCAGTGATCAGGAAATTCACGTGCACGCGTCTTATTGTTATCCTCGTTTATACATACATCTGCAACACATAGTTTGCGCACTTGGGGGCATATTATCAAGAAACGGAGTTAAAATTATCGCCGTTTTAGCGGCAGAAAACTGCCGCTAAAGCTGCGATAATGGGCTTGATACTATGCCCTTAAGAGTTCCAATAGAAGCCCATGTTTTGGTGTCAACGTGGGCTTCTATTCGAATTCTCAAAGGCATAATATTAAGCCCGTTATCGCCCCTATAGCAGCAGTTCTCTGCCGCTAAAGCGGCGATAATTTTAACTCTGTGATGCTAATATGCCCCTTAATTAATTTGCAGGCATGCTTTACTGATGTAATGCTCAGGTGTAACTGACGGGATGGAGAAAGAAGGGGCGTAAAGGAAAAATGCCTTTTAATAGGAGAACAGAATGTCTGTGAAGGTAGCTAAAGATGTGCCCGTGTTCTTACATGTTCCTATTTTTTCACTTTATCAACAAACAAAACAAAGGTCCAGGGAAATATACAAGTGTTTATTTAGTAAACCATGGTCTCTTAGGGCCGTTCCCTATTACGGTGATATATTACGTCAGTATGGGAAGGACTTATAGTAAATAACCTGGTAAGAAAAGCGTAAATGACGCGCGTCACAGGTGACACCCGGTTAGTGAACGTGGCCACCGTGTCCTGCTGGCTCCAAGCCCGGGGCAGTTTTGGCACTGGCGGGACAGGGTCACTCACAGGTTCCTGCCCTTGATCCAGTCTCTGCCCGAAGCCGCGGGTGGTTCTAAATGTAGCGCCTCCTGACGGGCTTCAGGGCGCCGCCGCCTGCGCGCGAGGCGCCCTGGGCGGTAGATCATGATGCCGCATCGACGCACGCGGCTAAACATAACACGCGTGTCATGTACAGATCGATGGCCAGATTGAGGATGTTAGCCAAGGCTGCCAGAGAGGCTGCGGGAGGGGGGGGCGCTGGGAAGGGGGGGCAGAGACAGGTGATGGTGACAGCTGGAAGCCTCGGCAGCCAGGGAAGGTCACCCTGACCTGTTCACAGAAACCAGGTGACAGGACTCTGGGAAGAGGATGGATTGGATTCTTCTCAGATCTAGGCTGGGCCTGGGGGGAGGGGCGGGGGGGGGCAGCCTCTAGGAACTGCAGGTGGATTTTATCCGAGCAGAAGTCGGCTTGGCCTACAGGGAAATCAGCACATTTCAAAGCATTTGCGGTTGGTGCAAGGATTTTTGCTGCCCTAGGCAAAGTGACATTTTTCTGGATTGCGCTCCCCCTTCACAAATCCGGCCGGGCACCTAACTTGCTTGCAAGGCAATCTTTAACTCTATATGACTGTACCCCGGAACCCAACCGAACCCTAGAAATGGACAGTACAACCCCGTGGTGCCAGAGTCCAACAGCATTATATTACAACCAGTGTCAAAGCCAAAAGATTTTGCCTTATACAAGAGCGATTGGCTTTGCAATGTGTTTTAGCCATGTTATTCACCAGCGTGACTTCTATTCAGCATGGCTAAACGTTAGTGGTGTAGAGAAGAGTGGACTGGAGCAGAGTGCCATAGAGTTAAACAGAGTGTCGTAGAGTGGAGTGGAGTGTCGTCGAGTGAATTGGAGTAGAGTGGAGTAGAGTGTCGTAGAGTGGAGTGGAGGGTCATAGAGTGGAGTGTCGTAGAGTGGAGTGATGTACAGTTCAGTAGAGTTTCATAGAGTAGAGTGATGTAGAGTGGAGTAGAGTGACATAGAGTCGAGTGGAGTGTCTTAGAGTGGAGTAGAGTGTCGTAGATTTGAGTAATGTAGAATGGAGTAGAGTGGCATAGAGTGGAGTCGAGTGGAGTGTTGTAGAGTGGAGTAGAGTGGAGTGGAGGGTCATAGAGTGGACTGTCGTAGAGTGGAGTGCAGTGTCGTAGAGTGGAGTGTCGTAGAGAGGAGTGGAGTGTCGTAGAGTGGAGTGGAGGGTCATAGAGTGGAGTGTCGTAGAGTGGAGTGTCGTAGAGTGGAGTGGAGAAGAGTGGAGTGGTGTAAAGTGAAGTAAGAGTGTCGTAGAGATGAGTGGAGAGGAGTGGAGGGTCATAGAGTGGAGTTTCGAGGAGTGGAGTAGAGTGGAGTGGGGGGTCATAGAGTGGAGTGTCGCAGAGTGGAGTCGACTGGCATATAGTGGAGTGGAGTGTAGTAGAGTGGAGTAGAGTGGAGTGGAGGGCCATAAAGTGGAGTGTCGTCGAGTGGAGTAGAGTGCAGTAAGAGTGTCTTAGAGTGGAGTAGAGTTTCATAGAGTGGAGTGATGTAAAGTGGAATAGAGTTTCATAGAGTAGAGTGATGTAGAGTGGAGTAGAGTGGCTAGAGTGGAGTGGAGTGTCATAGAGTGGAGTGGAGGGTCATAGCGTGGAGTGTCGTTGAGTGGAGTAGAGTGTCGTAGAGTGGAGTGATGTAGAATGGAGTAGAGTGGAGTGGAGGGTCATAGAGTGGACTGTCGTAGAGTGGAGTGGAGTGTCGTAGAGTGGAGTGTCGTAGAGAGGAGTGGAGTGTCGTAGAGTGGAGTGGAGGGTCATAGAGTGGAGTGTCGTAGAGTGGAGTGGAGTAGAGTGGAGTGGTGTAAAGTGAAGTAAGAGTATCGTAGAGTTGAGTGGAGAGGAGTGGAGGGTCATATAGAGTGGAGTGTCGAGGAGTGGAGTAGAGTAGAGTGGAGTATCGTCGAGTGCAGTGGAGTGGTGTAAAGTGAAGTAAGAGTGTTGTTGAGTGGAGTAGAGTTTTGTAGAGTGGAGTGACGTTAAGTGGAATAGAGTGGCATAGAGTGGAGTGGAGTGTCATAGAGTGGAGTAGAGTGGAGTGGAGGGTCATAGCGTAGAGCGTCGTAGAGTGGAGTAGAGTGTTGTAGAGTGGAGTGTCAGTCAGTCAGAATAACTTTATTCGGCTTACTCAAAAGCCATACAAAGCAGGAAAAATAAAATACATTTCATATAAAATTATCATAATCACACAAAAAACATTAAATGAATAGCAATTTAACATACAATTAAAAAGTATATCATTTACACATGGGTATAAAGAAGAAAAAAACATTTGACTCTAAAACTAATCTTGGCAAACAGCTTTCGCCCTTGAGGCGGCTACCAGAAAACTAGCAATGCAGAAAGTAACATGGGGGTTGGGTAATAATTGTAAATAAAACAAAGCCGGTCTTACTTGGGTGAAGCCGGCCTTTTTGAGAATGGGCAGCAAATATTTTTTCCGGGGTTCTGAAAACAGCCCGCAAAACATAACAAAATGCATCGTGTCCTGCACTGAGAACTGGTCACAGCTACAGGGCGGAGCTAATTCTGGTTTCTGCCAGTTTTTAAAAGAACCTAGATAAAAATGTAACAAATTAAATCTAAATTTGGTTAAAAGAAACCTATGGAAGGGGATTGTTACAAAACCAAGGTAGGGTGCAAGTGATAACGAGTTGACCAGTAAACAGTGGTCCCTCACTGCCGGTTTTACCAATTCGCGTTCTTCACGGCATGCTTCCTTCCTTTCCAGAAATGACTTTTTTACAAATTCAATATCTTGGATCTTAATATCCTCGGGGGAGGAAAAAAGATCCGACGACCAAGATCTGAAAATGCCCTACTCAAGTAAGCCACCCAAGGGATCTTTCTGGATCTGTCCAAGGACAGTACGTCAGACATAATCTTGTGGTTCAGTGGGAGTTCTTCATTCATCCACATTTTCAGCCAAAGTATCAGGGGGGCCATGCTCAGTTTATCAGAGAGAAACTGTAGGCCCACTTCCTTATGGATCGAATACGTTGGGGTCGACTGGGGAACAGAGAGTAGGGTTCTGATAAATCTATTTTCCGCTTTTTGAATTGGTTCCACATTTACATAACCCCACAATGCGGACCCATATAAGGCAATGGCTACGGGTTTACTGTTGTAGATTTTTAATAAAGCTTCCATGGGCCTAGCCCCTAGCCTGCCGGCGAAGCCCAGAAGCGCTGATGATGATCTGATAACAGCCAACCTCTTAGCTCTTACCTGCGGACCCCAGGACCCTTTCTGGTCGAACAGTACACCTAAATAGGGGAATGTAGATACCCTAGAAACTGTGTCCCCCCTGCATGTGAATGTTTTATTTCTCTTCTTACGACATTCTCGGCCCACCACCATTGTGTGTGACTTGGTTACGTTTATCTTAAGATCTAATTGCTCCATAAACGAACCAAAGGCGTTCAAAAGGCACTGGAGGCCAACACCCGTGCGGGCAATCAGCACGGCGTCATCCGCGTATAGGAGCGCCAGGATCTTAATTGCTCCCACACGCGGGACGTCGGCTTCCTGTCCCCCCAGGTGTGCGCCCAGGCCATTAATATAGATGGTGAAGAGCAGGGGGGCTAAGATACAGCCTTGTCGCACCCCCCTTAATGATCTAAAGGGAGTGGTACACCTGCCCTCATTTGTCACGCGTACACTGGAAGAGAGTTCTTGATGCAGGGTAGCTATAAAAGTGACCAAGGCCTCGTCAATCCCCATCTTCAGTAAGATGGCCCACAACTTCGACCTGTTGACTAGGTCAAAAGCCGAGGAGAGGTCCATAAATGCAAGATATACAGACCCCTCCTTGGCCACAGTATATTTGGAGATGAGCAGATGTAAATTAACGCACTGTTCAATGGTGCCCTTTCTTTCCCTAACGCCATATTGAATTTCAGCCAACCCTCCACAGTACTCAACATTCTCCCTCAACCTGGTTAGAAGAACTCTACCTAAAATTTTTACTGACGAATCCAGGAGGGATATAGGCCTATAACAGGCTGGATCATCCCGCAAACCCTTTTTAAAAATTGGAACAATAGTAGAGGTGTCCCAAGAAGCGGGTGCAGAATTACCATTAACGGCATTAAACACGTTTGCCAGAACTTCAGCCCATAGTTTAGGTGAGTACAAGAAAAAGTCAGCGGGCACACCGTCAGGGCCAGGTGCCTTATGCTTTTTAGTAGCCAAAATAGCTTTTTCCACCTCATTTCGATTAAAAAAGATGGGGTGGATGACTGAGGTATTCAACGGAACATCATTAGTCGCATCAACAGTGTCCCCATAGACATTTTAAAGTGTGACAGCCATTTATCATCGGAGACGACACAGTCCATAGATTCATTGCTGTCGTCCGAAAAAAAGGGCTGTTTAATGGTCTCCCAAAATTTTTTACTATCTTTCAGGACTGCCACCGAAAGGAGACTGTCCCATGCTTCTTGTTTAATAGTGTCCTTTCGTTTTTTGACAGCTAGCTTGTAGAGCTTCCTCACTCTGGTGATCTCACTTTTTACCCTAGGGGTATTTTTTAGGGCTACCAGCAGTGATCTATGTGCTTTAGAGCAAGCTGAATCAAACCAACGCTTAATTCCTGGGGTACCTTTTTTTGTCTTTGCTATAAGATCCTGTGATACCTGTCCGCATATTCCTTCAAATGCCTTGACAATTTCTTGACCCTGGGCACATGGATTTTTACAGATCTCAACCTGGTCCTTAATTTTAACATAATTTTCTGCGTAAAATTTCTCCGGTACCACCTTGGCCCATTTCAAGCGTCTACCTTGATCTGAAATCTTCAGAGGATGGGCAGGCCTGATTATCAACGGGGATGAACCCATGTGGCCTCCCCACGCTACTTCTAATTCTACCGGGTTATGATCGCTAAAGTGTGATTGTACTGTGCGATAAGAAATCGCCCGGTTTAAGATTCCCAAGGATATAAATATGTAATCTATGATTGTACCTTGGGGAATGCCAGTAAAGGTTGGCAATCTAGTGCCCCCATCTGGTTCGTACAGATCAAAGTTAGCGAGAAGATCTTCCAATTCCTCTCCCTCTGCAGTGTGTTCGAAATGGGGTCCCTCTAAACCATCATCCCGTTCCATACTGCTTTTCGTACAAATTAGGTTACACGGATGAATATTAAAATCACCTAATAAAATGTATTCAGTATCAAATTTAGTATTCTGACTGACCAAATTTAAAATATTGTCTAAATCAGTGATGTTTTGACCTCTGTGGTCGCAGTTCCCTGAGTTATAAAAATTTATAAAAATAGTCCTGCTAATGTTATTAGTCACTCTTTCAACCATCAACATGTTTGGCGAGTTGGTGCTAATCTGCCTACAGCTACCCTTTAAGTCTAATGAGAACAAAATCAGCAGGCCTCCCTTTGCCCTCCCCATACGACTAGGGACAGCTGGTTTAGTAAAGCTAATAAACCCGTCCCACCAAAGGTTGGCAGAGATGTCCCAGGTTTCCTGGAGGGCAATAATATGGTGACCTAAAACAAAGTTTAACCATAACTTATCCTGTCGCTTACTGCTTAACCCTGCTATATTCCAACTTATCAACTTGCACGAGTCTCTGGATAACTTAGGTTCAGAATACCCCACCAATACCCCTGCATTGCTATGTGGTGGTTGAGTTAAATCATTTGAACCTGCTTTCGCTAGGCTCTGTGGCTTGTCTCCGGCAATGCGCTGATTCACGCGGTGCTCGGGCTGATGTGACATAGGAGGGTGGACATGTCTAGGTCTGATTTGGTCTCCCTGCCCCGTCTGAGGGATGAACTCGTCAGGATATAATCCCTTAATATGTGGACTATTCCTATCTAATTGTTGGTTTAAATCATTATTTCCCAGATTAGTGAGCTCTATATGTCAGTCGCAGTCGTTTAAGTTGGACAGGACTCCGTACCTGTTCCCTGTTCCAAAGCCCCAATCAAATGGGGTAGCTGGCTGACCCCAACCATTCACTACTGTGTTCCACATAGGCTGTGGAGTGTTGGGGCGCATCAAAAACTGTTCGTTTCCCGGCCTAACCATAAAGCCATGTCCATATCCTCTGTTATCAAATCCCAGGGTGCTTACTCCCCACCTATTTGTGTTTGTGTTGGGCCAATTTGGCCCCGGGGTTCTGGTCATTTGCCCAGTCGGGAAGTTATAGTGCCCTGTCCCATGGCTAATCATCGGGTGTGAACGGTCGTTGTTGAATCTAGATTTGTTTTCCCCACCCCAATAAGTGGCTCTTACGTGCCTTCTAGGCCTGGGAATATTAGGGGAAATGACATTATGATTTCTATTAAGAAAGAATTTCAGGGTAAGCGGAATTATTGAGCCGCTTCTACGTTGAGGTGGGAAGATGTTAGCAAGGATATTTGGGAGTACTTCTGCGCTGGCAAAATTTAAAACTACGCAGTCCCCTTTAAATTTCTTTTGTTTATTCCCAATCCATGGTACCCTCCTTGACGTGACAATTTCCCCTGCTAGCTGGTCAACTCCCTGGGATGCCATATACATATTATTGGAAAGCCAATGTAGGGCTTTGTCTTTTAATCCTTGAGGGGTTTCTTTTTGCTCGGGGGATAGGACAGGAACGTTCGCTAATACTAGGACTAAGGGTGAGGCTGCCATAATAAATTGTGTTGAATCCTCCCCTAAGTTCAATAGTGCTGGCACAGCAGGTACTAAAGTTGGCGACTCTCTCATTACAACCTGGCTGGGCTCAGATGATGTTAACTGCCCTGCTAAAGTGGGCTGTACTTGGCCTTCCATGAGGCATGTATCAGGACCCGTACCCACCTCTGCTGTGACTACTGGTTTAATAACATGGGTGGCTAAATTTTCCAAATCGTTGACCACCTTAGTTTGCGACCCACCCATCTTTTTCACTTCAGCTGTTAGTTTATCTATTTTCCCAATGAGTGGCTTAATGATGGTCCTAATTTTAATGTCTATCATTTCCGAGATCCTATTAAATAGGTCGTCGTCAATGATTTGCCTAAACTCTTCAGGGTCTTCATGCTCCACATTTTTCCCTTTATGTCTTGGTGGTGGGGTAGGCTTTTTCTTTCCTGTCTGCTTGGCCCCACGTTTAGCTTGTGACTTTCTACAGTTTCTCACTGGCCGGGCAACAGGCGACGGAGGTAAAAGGACTTCCGCTGCAGTATTGTGCTGTTGCTCGGCGTCAGACACTACATGTAGTGAGAGGTCAATTAACAAGTCAGAATTTTCCATGACGTTACTAATGTTTTGGGAATTGGTATCGAGAATCAAGGTCGTGGGATCAGAAGGACGAGTCCCAGACAATTGTTCATCAGGGACAGGGCTCAGTGAACGCAAAATTGGGGATTGACTCAGGCCTAGAGATTCCCTTCTCTCGTTATTTTTTTTCTTCACCAGTTGAACTAGGAACGAATCTAAAGTATTAAGTGGTTCTGACGTCACAGGGGCCGGTTTTCTAGGCATGTTTATAAAATTCAGGAATACTAACAAGGATCTAGTATGGCACTCAATGGTTTAGAAGATATGGTAGAGCTAGGTCACAGTTTTAACAGAGCTATTATATAAAGTACATCATGACAAAACTATACAACAGGAAACAGTTTCAGATAGTCAGCAAGACCCTGCTTTAGTTAAAATAGGCAAGGTCTAACCCTTTTCTGTGTCAGGGAAATCAATAACAGTCAGTGTCAATAAGCGAAAGTGATTTCCTCATTTAACACAGTACCTTGGCTTGTCCACAATGAGATGTTAGTGAGGTGGCCCGGCCCGGCCTCCTTCGGCCCCTGACGGCCACAGACCGTCCCGCCCTTGTCCCGGGCTTCTCCCGGGACGCTCCCGCGCGTTCCCGCGCAGCGGGCTGTTCTCAACAATATATAATACTATAGGTAAAGGGGAGGGGCAGGCGGGGAGAGCAGCCCAGGTGCAGCTTGTCCGGCCGGCGGTGCTTCTGGGACAGGTAGTCCCTCGCCGGCAATAGCACTCCGCTCGCAGCCCTGCCTTTCCCTCGTTTACTCCAGACAACAGGCAAACAGGAATCCTGGTGTAATTAGTTCCACGCAGCGGGACCCGCGCAGCGGGTACCGCAAGAAGTAGGTAGGAAGAAACGCGGTGAGCTTGAAAATGCCTCACAGCACCACGACCTCACAAAACAGCAGGGTGACCCTGAGTGGAGTGATGTAGAGTGGAGTACCGTGGCATAGAGTGGAGTGTCGTAGAGTGGAGTGTCATAGCGTGGAGTGTTGTAGAGTGTCGTAGAGTAGAGTGATGTAGAGTGGAGAAGGGTGGCATAGAGTGGAGTGGAGTGTCGTAGAGTGGAGTGGAGGGTCATAGAGTGGAGTGTCGTAGAGTGGAGTAGACTGGCAAAGAGTGGAGTGGAGTGTTGTAGAGCGGAGTAGAGTGGAGTGGAGTGGAGGGCCATTAGGTGGAGTGTCGTCGAGTGGAGTAGAGTGCTGTAAGAGTGTCTTAGAGTGGAGTAGATTTTCATAGAGTGGAGTGATGTAAAGTGGAGTAGAGTGGCCTAGAGTGGAGTGTCAGAGTGGAGTGTCTTAGAGTGGAGTAGAGTTTCATAGAGTGGAGTGATGTAAAGTGGAGTAGAGTTTCATAGAGTAGAGTGATGTAGAGTGGAGTAGAGTGACATAGAGTGGAGTGGAATGTCTTAGTGTGGAGTAGATTGTCGTAGAGTGGAGTGATGTAGAATGGAGTAGAGTGGCATAGAGTGGAGTGGAGTGTCGTAGAGTGGGGTGGAGTGTTGTAGAGTGGAGTAGAGTGGAGTGGAGGGTCATAGAGTGGACTGTCGTAGAGTGGAGTGTTGTAGAGTGGAGTGGAGTGTCGTAGAGTGGAGTGGAGGGTCATAGAGTGGAGTGTTGTAGAGTGGAGTGGAGTGTCGTAGAGTGGAGTAGAGTAGAGTGGAGTGGTGTAAAGTGAAGTAAGAGTGTCGTAAAGTGAAGTAAGAGTGTCGTAGAGTTGAGTGGAGAGAAGTGGAGGGTCATAGAGTGGAGTGTCGAGGAGTGGAGTAGAGTAGAGTGGAGTTGGGGGTCATAGAGTGGAGTGTCGCAGAGTGGAGTAGACTGGCATAGAGTAGAGTGGAGTGTCGTAGAGTGGAGTAGAGTGGAGTGGAGGGCCATAAAGTGGACTGTCGTCGAGTGAAGTAGAGTGCAGTAAGAGTGTCTTAGAGTGGAGTAGAGTTTCATAGAGTGAAATGATGTAAAGCGGAGTAGATTGGCATAGAGTGGAGTGTCGTAGAGTGGAGTGTCTTAGAGTGGAGTAGAGTTTCATAGGGTAGAGTGATGTAGAGTGGAGTAGAGTGACATAGAGTCGAGTGGAGTGTCGGAGAGTGGAGTAGAGTGTCATAGAGTGGAGTGATGTAGAATGGAGTAGAGTGGCATAGAGTGGAGTGGAGTGTCGTAGCGTGGAGTGGAGTGTTGTAGAGTGGAGTAGAGTGGAGTGGAGGGTCATAGAGTGGACTGTCGTAGAGTGGAGTGGAGTGTCGTAGAGTGGAGTGTCGTAGAGTGAAGTGTTGTAGAGTGGAGTGGAGGGTCACAGAGTGGAGTGTCGTGGAGTGGAGTAGAGTGGAGTGGTGTAAAGTGAAGTAAGAGTGTTTTAGAGTTGAGTGGAGAGGAGTGGAGGGTCATAGAGTGGAGTGTCGAGGAGTGGAGTAGAGTAGAGTGGAGTATCGTAGAGTGCAGTGGAGTGGTGTAAAGTGAAGTAAGAGTGTTGTTGAGTGGAGTAGAGTTTTGTAGAGTGGAGTGACGTTAAGTGGAATAGAGTGGTATAGAGTGGAGTGTCATAGAGTGGAGTAGAGTGGAGTGGAGGGTCATAGCGTGGAGTGTCGTAGAGTGGAGTAGAGTGTTGTAGAGTGAAGTGATGAAGAGTGGAGTAGCGTGGCATAGAGTGGAGTGGATTGTCGTAGAGTGGAGTAGAGTGGAGTATCATAGCGTGGAGTGTCGTAGAGTGGAGTGATGAAGAGTGGAGTAGCATGGCATAGAGTGGAGTTGAGTGTCGTAGAGTGGAGTAGAGTGGAGTGTCATAGCGTGGAGTGTCGTAGAGTGTCGTAGAGTGGAGTGATGTAGAGTGGAGAAGAGTGGCATAGAGTGGAGTGGAGTGTCGTAGAGTGGAGTGGAGGGTCATAGAGTGGAGTGTCGTAGAGTGGCGTAGACTGGCATAGAGTGGATTGTAGTGTTGTAGAGCGGAGTAGAGTGGAGTGGAGGGCCATAAAGTGGAGTGTCGTCGAGTGGAGTGTCGTCGAGTGGAGTAGAGTGCAGTAAGAGTGTCTTAGAGTGGAGTAGAGTTTCATAGAGTGGAGTGATGTAAAGTGGAGTAGAGTGGCTTAGAGTGGAGTGTCAGAGTGGAGTGTATTAGAGTGGAGTAGAGTTTCATAGAGTGGAGTGATGTAAAATGGAGTAGAGTTTCATAGAGTAGAGTGATGTAGAGTGAAGTGGAGTGACATAGAGTGGAGTGGAGAGTCGTAGAGTGAAATAGACTGTCCTAGAGTTGAGTGATATACAGTGGAGTAGAGTGGCATAGAGTGGAGTGGAGTGTCGTAGAGTGGAGTGGAGGGTCATAGAGTGGAGTGTCGTAGAGTAGAGTAGAGTGCAGTAAGAGTGTCTTAGAGTGGTGTAGAGTTTCATAGAGTGGAGTGATGTAAAGTGGAGTAGGGTGGCATAGAGTGGAGTGTCATAGAGTGGAGTGTTATACAGTGGAGTAGAGTGGAGTGGAGGGTCATAGAGTGGAGTGTCATAGAGTGTAGTGGAGTGGAGTAGAGTGGAGTGGAGGGTCATAGAGTGGAGTGTCGTAGAGTGTAGTAGAGTGGAGTGTAGCGGCATAGAGTGGAGTGTCGTAGAGTGGAGTGGAGGGTCATAGAGTGGAGTGTCGTAGAGTGTACTAGAGTCGAGTGGAGTAGAGTGGAGTGGTTTAGAGTGCAGTAAGAGTGTTGTAGAGTGGAGTAGAGTTTCATAGAGTAGAGTGATGTAGAGTGGAGTGATGTAGAGTGGAGTGATGTAGAGTGGAGTGATGTAGAGTGGAGTGATGTAGAGTGGAGTGATGTAGAGTGGAGTGGTGTAGAGTGAAGTATGTGGAATAGAGTGTCATAGAGTGGCATGTTGTAGAGTGGAGTGGCGTGGAGTAGAGTGTCACAGAGTGGAGTGGTGTAGAGTAGAGTATAGTGTTGTGGAGTGGATTAGAGTGGAGTGGCATAGAGTGGAGTGGTGTAGAGTGGAGCACAGTGTTGCAGATTGGAGTGTCTTAGAGTGGTATGCATAGAGTAGAGTGCAGTGGTGGAGAGTGGCGTAGAGTTGAGTGCCATTGAGTGAAGTGCTGTAAAGTGGAATGGCATAGAGTAGATTAGTGTAGAGTGGAGTGGAGTGTTGAAGAGTGGAATAGAGTAGAGTATTGTAGAGTAGAGTATCAAATAGTGTCATAATATGTTGTAGAGTGGAGTGGGGCAGTGTGAAGTGGTGTAGAGTAGAGTGTCATAGAGTGATATAATGTTGAGTGGCATGGAGTGGAGTGTCATAGAATCAAGTGACATAGAGTGGAGTGGTGTAGAGTAGAGTATAGTGTTGTGGAGTGGATTAGAGTGGAGTGGCATAGAGTGGAGTGGTGTAGAGTGGAGCACAGTGTTGCAGATTGGAGTGTCTTAGAGTGGTATGCATAGAGTAGAGTGCAGTGGTGGAGAGTGGCATAGAGTTGAGTGCCATTGAGTGAAGTGCTGTAAAGTGGAATGGCATAGAGTAGATTAGTGTAGAGTGGAGTGGAGTGTTGAAGAGTGGAATAGAGTAGAGTATTGTAGAGTAGAGTATCAAATAGTGTCATAATATGTTGTAGAGTGGAGTGGCGCAGTGTGAAGTGGTGTAGAGTAGAGTGTCATAGGGTGGAATGTTGTAGAGGGGAGTGGCAGAGAATAGAGTAGCATAGAGTGTTGCAGAGTTGAGTGGCATAAAGTGTTATGGAGTAGAGTGACTTAGAGTGGTGTAGTGTGCATAGAGTGGAGTGGCATAGAGTAGAGTATAGTGTTGTGGAGTGGATTAGAGTGGAGTGGCATAGAGTGGAGTGGTGTAGAGTGGAGCACAGTGTTGCAGATTGGAGTGTCTTAGAGTGGTATGCATAGAGTAGAGTGCAGTGGTGGAGAGTGGCATAGAGTTGAGTGCCATTGAGTGAAGTGCTGTAAAGTGGAATGGCATAGAGTAGATTAGTGTAGAGTGGAGTGGAGTGTTGAAGAGTGGAATAGAGTAGAGTATTGTAGAGTAGAGTATCAAATAGTGTCATAATATGTTGTAGAGTGGAGTGGCGCAGTGTGAAGTGGTGTAGAGTAGAGTGTCATAGGGTGGAATGTTGTAGAGGGGAGTGGCAGAGAATAGAGTAGCATAGAGTGTTGCAGAGTTGAGTGGCATAAAGTGTTATGGAGTAGAGTGACTTAGAGTGGTGTAGTGTGCATAGAGTGGAGTGGCATAGAGTAGAGTATAGTGTTGTGGAGTGGATTAGAGTGGAGTGGCATAGAGTGGAGTGGTGTAGAGTGGAGCACAGTGTTGCAGATTGGAGTGTCTTAGAGTGGTATGCATAGAGTAGAGTGCAGTGGTGGAGAGTGGCATAGAGTTGAGTGCCATTGAGTGAAGTGCTGTAAAGTGGAATGGCATAGAGTAGATTAGTGTAGAGTGGAGTGTTGAAGAGTGGAATAGAGTAGAGTATTGTAGAGTAGAGTATCAAATAGTGTCATAATATGTTGTAGAGTGGAGTGGCGCAGTGTGAAGTGGTGTAGAGTAGATTGTCATAGGGTGGAATGTTGTAGAGGGGAGTGGCAGAGAATAGAGTAGCATAGAGTGTTGCAGAGTTGAGTGGCATAAAGTGTTATGGAGTAGAGTGACTTAGAGTGGTGTAGTGTGCATAGAGTGGAGTGGCGTAGTGTGGAGTGGAATAGCATAGAGTGGAGTAGGCTGGAGTACGATAGAGTGGAGTGAGGTAAAGTGGCATAGACTGGAGTTACTCAGAGTGGAGTAAAGTGGCGTTTGCAGAAAGCGAGCACTCCTGGAAGAATACAAGGAGACAGTCAGAGAGGTGGTAAACAGGGTAAGCTCCACAGGAGCGTCAAATACATCTTGGACAGCTTAAAACAAAGAAAGCCAGCAAATACAAAGCAAGGAAATGGGTTACAAAACGCAAAGCCAATTGTAAGCAATGACCAGAATGCATTCCCAGGAACCTCTCAGCATGTCCCCAATATGCCTTTGCAACCAGACAGCTGTGATGTCTGCTAGGCTTCATCCTAAAAGGGAACCCACAAAAATCAAGAGACCCCTCTCAAGAAACACAATAAACTAATTACGCCTTTGAAAGAAATCGCACTATGATTTATCTGCTCAGTGCCGGGATACCCTCGCGAGAGAAAGCTCACTTTACAAATGCAAAAACATAACACCTTACAGAAAAATCACAACCCTTGTCAGGGTGAATCCTTAAGGTTGGTAAATTAACCTAAGCCGAGTCCTTTAGGTAGCCATTCCACACAGCAGACAGGCTCAACTTAGAGCAATGCGTAGAGTAAATATGCAGTAACAAAACAGTAATAAAGTTAAAATGCAAAGCAACAAAAATCTCAAACCAAACTACAAAAATAAATCCTAGAAAACAAAATTATATAAAAATGACAAAAGTCCAACTAGAGGAACCGGAGACAGGAATTTTTTAAGTTTTACGTAGAAATAGCACCAAAAACAACAAAGCGCAAATGATAGGCAATGGTCGCGATAGACTGGGACCCAGGCACAATTTGAGTCTGATCGTGATGGAGCGCGGGTCGGATACACTGATCAGGTTCTTCCTGGTCAAAGATTGTACTTTCAGTCTTATGGCCTGATGTAGATCACAAAGATGACGGATACTCCATCTGCAGAAATATAAATCTCATATGATATAATGGTATATTTTGGCGGATGGGATATTAGTCACCATTGTCACAGAGTAATCCATCCTCCAAGACCTAAATTAGGTTCTTTAAGTCCCAATCCATCATAGGAATACACCTCTAACCACCTTAGGACAAGGGGTGAGCTTAATTCACATATTTTGGTGTTGCATAATTAATTAAAATCAACGATAAATTATGCGAAATCACACCTAATTTTTTAACATCTCGCATTCAGAAAATTACCCAAACTGTCTATTTGGGTAAAAATAAACAGTTCACTTGGGTAAAGAGAAGTGCCTGAAATGTTTGCTGAGCACCCATATTGAAGGGACCGATGCTCGCCTTCAAAACACTGCTGATCACGTTTTGATGTGTAGTTTTGCACTCCAAAAGGACCTGACTGGTCTGCTCGGGTAAAAGAAATCCACCTGACATCCTACTTGTATTGAAAAATTACCCAAATGGTAATTCTTGAGTTAAAAATGTTCCCCTAAACTACAGAATTTGGCGTAAAGATGTAATCTTGGTAATTTGTTTTACATACATTTAATTATTTGAAATTAGCACCATTATGCCAATTACTCCAGCATAATTAAAATGTCATCCAGGCGCTGGCAGGAAGGGGCGGGTCAGAACCGCAAAGGTGATGACTCGGATGAGAAGTTCCTGATTTGGTTCATTACCAGCTGTAATGAGAATTTTTCATTTTAGTTAATTTTTGTGGGACTGACTGTCACAATATACTCAGCAGACCTATGTCTTAGAAAGGGCAAAACATGGCTAGGATGAGTCAGTCATATAGCGGTGTGCAGGTGCAATTGAAGTACCACTGACTGATCTTTGAGAAAAATAATCTTGAGTGGGATATGCAAAGTCATGAAGGTTTTTTCTCTGCAACTTCCTGAATCGTATTTTGCAAGCTACAATATTGTAAATGTTCACACATTTTAGAAAGCCAAAAAAAGGGGAACATCTTTTGCTAATAGCAGGCTTGATAGAAAAAAATGTGGCAAAAAAGGTTTAGCAGGAAAATACTTATGTAAAAAGGTTTATATAAGAAAATTCTATTGCACAATTTTTTGAAGAATCAATTTTCTCGCAAGCAAAGATAGGAACCTTTTACAATGCATAAATACTCAATATCAAGGGTGAATCTGTGAGTTTTTGCCTTGATAAAGATCCCCTTCAGTTACCACACAAGGACAGACTCTATTTGTTCCATAGGCGAAATACCAGTATATGTGCTTGCCCTTCCCTGCGTCTGCTGACAGTTTTGAAATGTACACCTACAGTTGCTCCAAATTCACCAGGTGAACTGCAATCAACACAGGCTTGTGTCAAACAAGTAGCATTACTAACATCTCCAACGTTTCCAAAGTCCAATAAAACATATACTGGCCGCTTTTCAGCTCTGTCAGCTCGTTAGTGGTTCAACACACAGAGGCGGCCATCTTCTAGACCCTATCTTTTCTAATATGACCGATGTCACCGTAGAGGCCCCCATCCCCATGACCTGGACAGACCATCTATTGGTGATTATGACAGTGCCCATTGGGGGCGCTCCTAATATAAGACCCGCCCAGCAAGCGCTGAAACGGCCGTGGAGGAAGCTCCGTCTCGAAGACTTTCACGCACTCCTCATAGCTGACCCCCCTAAAACCAGTGAGGGTATGAGGGTTTCTGTAACTGGATAAATCAGGCCCTCGATGCACTGATACCGGCTAAATGGATTAGGGCGCGTTCACAGGAATCCAGTCCCTGGTATAATGAAGAGCTCATCTCCCTTAAGAAAGAGTGTAAAATAGCCGAGCGTAAATGGAGAAGAGATTATTATCCTACACTCAAAACTCTCTACATCCAGGCACAAAAAAGTTATCATCGTAACATCTGGAGGACCCGAGCTACTTACTACGCGACAGAAATGAGCAAAAGCCAGAAAGCCTATAAAACCATCTTCAAAATATTAAAAGAGCTTAGTGTTAAAAAAAACGGTAGAAAAATCTAACACCTCACCCACACTGTGCGAGAACCTGGCATCTTTTTTCATGGATAAAATTCACAAAATATACAATGCCTTCCCAATCGCACCACACCTCAACCCCTCAGTCACTATGACCACGCCCAAACTTACCAACATACCTGCGCTCAGTCAAGATGAATTTCTTAAACTCTGCAATAAAATCAAGTCAGGCTCACCTGCAGACCCTCTAAAGCCAGCACAATTTAGAGAAGCAGACTGGACAGTACTTGGCCCGCTCCGAGACATTATAAACTCATCCTTCTCCACTGCCAATATTCCATCCAGATGGAAGCAGGCCTGGGTCTCCCCTATCATAAAAAAACCTACTTTAGACCCAAATTTACCCGAAAATTTCAGGCCTATTTCTCTACTCCCTTGGCCAACCAAAGTGGCGGAGTCCCATGTCAACACCATCCTGCCCAATTACCTGGTGTCTAATTCCACTCTAGACAGGTCCCAACATGGCTTCCGTGCTGGACACAGCACCGAAACGGCCCTACTGAGTGTGACGGAACATCTCCGGACCATATTGGACTCCGGCGAGATGGCAGCACTGATTCTTTTAGATCTCAGTGCTGCCTTTGATACGGTCTCACACGAGGTGCTGTTGTTCAGGCTTGAGGAGGCAGGAATATCGGGACAGGCCCTCAATTGGCTTAAGGCATTCCTATCAGGGAGATCTTTCAGGGTCTCCACCCCGACGTTTCTCTCTAAAGAGTGCCCCATTAGACAAGGAGTGCCCCAGGGTTCTGCACTCAGCCCCACGTTGTTTAATATTTATGTCCAACCGCTGGCGGAGGTAGCCAGAAAACGTGGGCTGTCTCTAGTATCCTATGCTGACGACACCCAGCTAGTGGTAACTGTTAGACGGGGACCCTGAGGGTCGGCCGGATACTGAGGGAGAGATCCCCGAGGGGGACCGTCTCCGGTGATCGTACAGACAAGTTACCTCCCTCCCCACAAACAGGCACCACACCAAGTCGAGTTCAATGCTTTATATAAGGTTCTTAAGGCAAGGATATCAGCGATACAGGATATCTCGGACCCGGGGGTCCTCTCACTTCTAGTCTCTGTAGGGAAAGGGGGTAGCGGGACAGTCTTGGTACCGGATCGGTACAGGTAGTGGAAAGGGGCGAGCTCACAATCCTCGAGCTGGAGGGTCTGTGGATCGGGCCGCGGCAGCGCCAGCAGGCCAAGATGGTAGTCTCACAAGGCAGAGGGCCGCGGCAGCGCCAGCAGGCCAAGTCGATGGTTTCACGAGGCAGAGGGCCGCGGCAGCGCCAGCAGGCCAAGATGGTTTCACTAGGCAGAGGGCCGCGGCAGCGCCAGCAGGCCAAGACGATGGTTTCACGAGGCAGAGGGCCGCGGCAGCGCCAGCAGGCCAAGACGATGGTTTCACGAGGCAGAGGGCCGCGGCAGCGCCAGCAGGCCAAGATGGGTTCACGAGGCAGAGGGCCGCGGCAGCGCCAGCAGGCCAGTTACGGATGAGTTCTTCTCGGGTCTCTCGACTCCAGGATACAACTGCCTTCCTGGTCTGGCACTGCCCCAGTTATAGGTCTGGTCCCCTTTGATGTCCGGACCCTCGCGCCTGGGGGCCGGGAGGTCCGGGATGAGGGAGTCCAGACACCCAGCAGGGGGGTGGAGCCAGCGCCCAGGGCGGCCGGGGGTGATCGACACCTGGCGGAGGGGAGCCGTTGACGATTCCTTCTCCCATTGATTTGCCAAGTGGTCGCTCTGCCTCCTGGGGGGAGGTTGGTGCCCCGATGTCGGGGCCGGCCGGGCCCAGGGTTAGGGTCGAGTTGAGGCCACGCGGCCTCATGCTGCAGTGCCCCAAGATGGCGGCCGGTTCGATGTCGGGGTGTGGATGGTGACCTGGGCCAGCTGGGTCCGGGGCTGGTGTCTTGTAGTGGAGGGATTGCAGGGTACTTCGGGTGGTCGTTTAGGGACTCTGGCTGGGGATGCAGGGAGAGCCAGGGTCCAGGTCCTACTGCGGGGAGGGGGGGCAGCCCGACCATGCGGCCTGTCCAACATGCGTCCCCCCCAGCTGAAGGCGGGGAGAGTCAGCCATCTTCCTGGGGACTCTCCTCGCTGAGGCGGAAAAAGCGTGACAGGCCGTCGGCGTTGGCGTGGTCCTGGCCTGGACGATGTTCCACCGTGAAGTCCATCCCCTGCAGGGAGATGGACCAGCGCAACAGCTTCGGGTTTTCCCCCCGCATTTGCATCAGCCATTGCAGGGGTCGGTGGTCTGTTTGCACCCGGAAGTGGGTGCCGAAGAGGTATGGCCGGAGCTTCTTGAGTGCCCAGACTACGGCGAAGGCCTCTCTCTCAATGGTGCTCCAGCGCTGTTCTCGGGGCAAGAGGCGTCTGCTGATGAAGACCACCGGATGGTCGACCCCTTCGGCGTTGAGTTGGGAGAGGACGGCCCCCACACCATGATCGGAGGCGTCCGTCTGCACAATGAATTCCCGGCTGTAGTCGGGAGCCTGGAGCACGGGGGCCGTGCACATGGCGGTCTTTAGTTTCTCGAAGGCCGATTGGCAGTCCAGGGTCCAGTTGACGGTTTTGGGGCCCTTTTTGGAGGTGAGCTCTGTGAGGGGCCCGACGATGCTGCCATAGTCCTTCACGAACCGCCGGTAGTATCCGGTGAGCCCCAGGAAGGCCCGGACCTCCGTTTGGGTCGTAGGGGGTTGCCAGGCCTGGATGGCAGCAATCTTGAGTTGGAGAGGAGCCACTAGCCCGCTTCCCACTTGGTGTCCCAGGTAGGTCACGGACCCTTGGCCAACCTGGCACTTGCTGGCCTTGATGGTGAGCCCGGCTTGCTGGAGGGCGTGTAGAACCTCCCGCAGGTGGCGGAGGTGGTCGGTCCACTGGTGGCTGTACACAGCAATGTCGTCCAGGTAGGCGGCGCTGAAGTCTTCCAGGCCCGCCAGTACCTGGTTTACCAGCCGTTGGAACGTGGCCGGGGCGTTTTTCATGCCGAAGGGCATGACTTTAAAGTGGTAGTGCCCGTCCGGGGTAGAGAAGGCGGATCGTTCTTGGGCCCGAGGGGTGAGGCCGATCTGCCAGTAGCCCGCTGTTAGGTCGAAGATGCTCAGGTAGCGGGCGGCCCCCATCCGGTCAATTAGCTCGTCGGCCCGGGGGATGGGATGAGCGTCGGTCCTGGTAACTGCATTCAGCCCCCGATAGTCCACGCAGAACCGGAGCTCAGGGGCAACGCCCGGGGCGGCCGCCTTGGGAACCAGGACGACTGGGCTTGCCCAGGGGCTGTCTGAGGGTTCGATCACTCCCAGGGTCAGCATTTTGGACACCTCGGTCTGGATGCAGGCTCGTACCCGGTCTGGTACGCGGTAGGCCCGGTGTCGGATAGGAGGGCTGTCCCCGGTGTCCACATCGTGGAGGCACCGGGGGGTGACTCCGGGGGTGAGGGAGAACAGGGAGGCGAACCGCCTCAGGAGCGTTTGGCAGTCTTGGCGTTGCTCCGGGGACAGGGCCTCGGAGAGCTGGACCCCTTCCACTGAGCCATCCTGCTCGAAGGCCCTCAGTAAGTCCGGAAGGGGTTCGGAGTCTTCTTCTGTCCCATTATCGGTAGCCATCAGGAGGCTGAGCTCGGATCGCACAAAATGGGGTTTTAGCCTGTTGGCATGGAGGACCCGTAGGGGGTTCCGGGCAGTCTCCATGTCGATTAAATAGGTGACGGGCCCTTTGCGTTCGATTACCTTGAAGGGCCCGGACCATCGGTCTTGGAGTGCACAGGGTTCAACCGGGGACATCACCCAGACCTGTTGTCCCGGTTCGAACTCAATGGAGGACGCGTGCTGATCGTACCACCTCTTCATGTCCTCCTGACTGGCCTCGAGATTGGCTTTGGCGGTGTCTCGGAACTGCCGGGTCTGGTTGCGGAGAGCTAGGAGGTACCTGTAGATGTCCGGGGGAGTTTTCTGGGGAGGCTGCTCCCAACCTTCCTTGACTAGGCTGAGGGGGCCCCGGACGGGGTGCCCGTACAGGAGTTCAAATGGGCTGAAGCCGAGGGACTTCTGCGGGACCTCCCGATAGGCAAACAGGAGGCAGGGAAGTAGCACGTCCCACTGGCGTCGAAGGGGTTCTTCTAGGCCCATAATCATCCCCTTGAGGGTGCGGTTGAACCTCTCGACCAGTCCGTTTCCTTGCGGGTGATAGGGGGTCGTGAATTTGTAGGTGACCCCGCATTGTTGCCAAAGAGACTTCATATATCTGGAGATAAAGTTCGTGCCCCTGTCACTGACGACCTCCCGGGGGAACCCCACCCGGGAGAAGATCCCCATCAGGGCCCGGCCCACCACGGGGGCCGTCACCGTCCGAAGAGGGATGGCCTCGGGATAGCGAGTGGCGTGGTCTACGAGGACCAGGATGAACCGGTGTCCTTGGGCTGTTCGAGGGTCGAGGGGCCCCACAATGTCTATTCCCACTCGTTCAAACGGGGTGGTGACGACAGGAAAGGGTTGCAATGGTGCTTTGATTTTTCGGCCACTTTTTCCGCTGGCCTGGCAGGTGGGGCAGGCCTTGCAGTGGTTGGTGACATCCTTTCGCATGTGGGGCCAGAAAAAATGGGTCACCAGGCGGTCGTAGGTTTTATCCTGCCCCAGGTGTCCGGCAAGGGGGACATCGTGGGCTAAGTTCAGGAGGAAGTCTCGGAAGCGAAGGGGCACCACCAGCACCCGACTGGCCCCTAGTTCCGCCACTTTCTGCTCGCTGTAGAGCAGGTCTTGGTCCCAGTAGATCCAGTGGGCCCCCGAGGTATCCCCGGTGCTCTGGGCCAGGGCTTGCTGCCGGAGTCCTTCGAGAGAGGGACAGGTTTTCTGTTCGGCCCGGAATTGTTCCTGCGTGGGGCCTCCCTCCTGCCGCCATTGTGCCAGGTCAGGGATGTCCCGAAGCTGGTCGGATCCTTCTTCGGTTTGGGTCAATGGACTGGCTCCTGGGGCGGCCTCCTCTGGGATGAGCGCGGGAGGAGGTTCTGGCCACTCGGGCTCTTCTGGGCTGGGGACCGCGCGGGCGGTCATGGACCGGGTCGTGACGCAGACCCATTCGGGGAGGCCAAGCATCCCCAGGTGCTCCCTCCGTTCGACAGCTGCCCATGGAGAGCTTTCAAGGTCGTTTCCTAGGAGGCAGTCCACGGGGGCATCATCGCGGACAGTTACTTTTAACATCCCTGTTACTCCTCCCCACTCGAAGGGGACGCAGGCCATGTGGCATAGGCTTTCGGAGTTGTCGGCTGATCGGACAGGGCAAAGAATGTTCGGCAAGATTTGGTCGGGAGTGACGAGGTGGCGTCGGACCGCCGTTACACTGGCCCCGGTGTCGCGGAGGGCTTCCGCCCGGCGGCCATTAATGTTGACCCATTGACCGTACTTCTGGGTGTTGGCGGGAAGGGGGGCCCGCGGAATCATGTCTCTCTCCCCTAAGCAGACCAGTGCCATGGCGGCGGGCGCCCATTCAGAGGGATCGGTCTCGTACTCTTCTTGGTCTTCCGGGATTAGTTCTTCCCCTAGGGCCGCCGCTGCAACTTGGCGGGGGGTAGTGTTCGGATTCTTTGGGCAGTTGGGATCACTGGCGTAGTGGCCGGGTCACTGGCACCTGTGGCACGTAATGTTGGCCCGGAAACCGGCCCGGACGGTAGGGCTTCCTCGGCCAACCGGGGTCGAGGGGTTTCTGGGGGGTGACGAGGGGCCGGGGTCTCTCCCCCGACCCTGACTCCCTCCTCCCCCTCGGGGGCGATACGGTCTGGATAATTCGCTGGGTGCGTTCCGGCCAACTCGGGTGCTTTCCCACCGGTCGGCTTCGACGGCGAGTTGTCGAGGGTCGGTTAGCTTACTGTCCAGGAGGTGTTGCCGGAGCTCCACGAAGCAGTTGTTCGACAGGTGTTCCCATACGATAAGGTCAAAGAGTTGTTCGTAGGTGGTTACTTTGTTGCCCTTGATCCACCCCTCGAAGGCTCGGCTAAAAAAGTTCACGTACTCCACCCAAGTTGTACCCGGAATCCGTTTGCAGTCGCGGAACCGTTGGCGGTACATCTCAGGTGTGAGCCCGTATCGAGTGAGGAGGGCGGCCTTCATGTGGTCGTAGGAGATCATCAGCTGGTCCGGGAGTTGCAGCAGGGCGTCCCGCCCTTCGTTGACAAACCTCCCCCATAATCCGGCTCCCCAATCGCTTCGGGGAATCCGGTGGGAGGTCATTGCCACCTCATAGGCTTTAAACCACTGCTGTATATCATCGTTCTTGTGGTATTCCCGGATGACATCTTTGGGGATGTGAACCTTGGGTTCGGTCGAGGCAGACGGGGTCGGTCGTTCGGGGAGCCCGAGGTCTTTATTCTGTTTCTGGATCTCCAGTGCTTTGAGATCGCGCTCATGTTCGTACTCTAGTTTCTTTTCCTCTAGCTCTCTCTGTCTTTGCTTGTCTTCTTGCTCTTCCTTGAGCCGTAAGTGTTCCAGGGTTATTTTTTGTTCGGCCAGCTTGAGTTCTCCATCCAAGCGAAGTCGGGCTAGTTCTAATTCGTGGAGTCTGGTTTTTTCTCTTTCTCGGATCTCTTCCAGGGAGAGACCCGCTCTTTCTTTAGTTGGTGCGGGGCTCGTTTCGGTCGTTTGTGTTCGGGGTACGGCCGTACCCGTTTCCGCCCAGGCTTCTAGGGCTCGTTTGAAGTCTTCCTTCGTACTCAGACCCGTGGTTGGGAGACCAAGTTCCATGCAATATTGCTTCAGTTCTCGGTGGTTGTAGTCTTCCAATTTTTCCATCTGGAATTTCTCCGTTGTTCCGCTCTCTGTTGTCATGGTGGTCGTGTGTCGTGGGTCGGGTGACTTTCTGTACGATTATGCGTAGGTTCGGATCCCGTCGCTGGCCACCAATGTTAGACGGGGACCCTGAGGGTCGGCCGGATACTGAGGGAGAGATCCCCGAGGGGGACCGTCTCCGGTGATCGTACAGACAAGTTACCTCCCTCCCCACAAACAGGCACCACACCAAGTCAAGTTCAATGCTTTATATAAGGTTCTTAAGGCAAGGATATCAGCGATACAGGATATCTCGGACCCGGGGGTCCTCTCACTTCTAGTCTCTGTAGGGAAAGGGGGTAGCGGGACAGTCTTGGTACCGGATCGGTACAGGTAGTGGAAAGGGGCGAGCTCACAATCCTCGAGCTGGAGGGTCTGTGGATCGGGCCGCGGCAGCGCCAGCAGGCCAAGATGGTAGTCTCACAAGGCAGAGGGCCGCGGCAGCGCCAGCAGGCCAAGTCGATGGTTTCACGAGGCAGAGGGCCGCGGCAGCGCCAGCAGGCCAAGATGGTTTCACTAGGCAGAGGGCCGCGGCAGCGCCAGCAGGCCAAGACGATGGTTTCACGAGGCAGAGGGCCGCGGCAGCGCCAGCAGGCCAAGACGATGGTTTCACGAGGCAGAGGGCCGCGGCAGCGCCAGCAGGCCAAGATGGGTTCACGAGGCAGAGGGCCGCGGCAGCGCCAGCAGGCCAGTTACGGATGAGTTCTTCTCGGGTCTCTCGACTCCAGGATACAACTGCCTTCCTGGTCTGGCACTGCCCCAGTTATAGGTCTGGTCCCCTTTGATGTCCGGACCCTCGCGCCTGGGGGCCGGGAGGTCCGGGATGAGGGAGTCCAGACACCCAGCAGGGGGGTGGAGCCAGCGCCCAGGGCGGCCGGGGGTGATCGACACCTGGCGGAGGGGAGCCGTTGACGATTCCTTCTCCCATTGATTTGCCAAGTGGTCGCTCTGCCTCCTGGGGGGAGGTTGGTGCCCCGATGTCGGGGCCGGCCGGGCCCAGGGTTAGGGTCGAGTTGAGGCCACGCGGCCTCGTGCTGCAGTGCCCCAAGATGGCGGCCGGTTCGATGTCGGGGTGTGGATGGTGACCCGGGCCAGCTGGGTCCGGGGCTGGTGTCTTGTAGTGGAGGGATTGCAGGGTACTTCGGGTGGTCGTTTAGGGACTCTGGCTGGGGATGCAGGGAGAGCCAGGGTCCAGGTCCTACTGCGGGGAGGGGGGGCAGCCCGACCATGCGGCCTGTCCAACAGTAACATTGAAGGATGAGGGCGGATTAAGCGCGCAGAATTTCAAACAGAGCCTCATCAACATTACTAGCTGGATGATGTCAAACTTAACGCCGGCAAGACGGAGGTCTTGCTGGTGGGTAAAGAGACAGCGGCCTGGGGAAACAAATGGTGGCCTGAGTCACTTGGCCAACTGCCCAACCCTAAAAGCCATGTGAAAAACCTTGGAGTGTGGGTGGATTCCGCCCTCAACTTCACCCATCAGATGAAAAAAGTTGCTGCCACATGCTTTGGGATCCTGCGGAACCTTAAGCCGATCTTAAAGTTTTTTGACCCCCAGACACGTCAGCTCGTGATACAGTCAGCTATCCTTTCGCGGCTGGACTACGCAAGCTCCCTACTGTTAGGGGTAAACGTAGCGGAGAAAGTAAGACTGCAACGAGTCCAGAATGCCGCAGTAAGAGCATTAACAGGTCTCCCCGACATCAGTCAGTTGCAAATACTTTAAGAACCCTGCTAACTCCTGAGGCGGATGCCGGGAGAAACAGCCGACTTTTAAAAAATTGTATTTTTGTGTCACTATTTCTGCCTAAAGCTTTTAATCTCACTCACCCGTCTGCCACCACTGGAGCGGGCGCTAGAAACGCCGAAACAGCGATCCCTTCGCTGCAACATAGGAAAGCAAAATAAACAATTCTGCCGCCATTGACAGCGAGGTAGAGAGGCCACGCCTACTCCTAGGCCACGCCCACCCGCCCCTTTTCCACCCATAAAAGATGTGCAACCACCGGACGCGCAGCGGACGGGCGCAGCGGGCGCGCCGTCAGCGCGCCGAAGGCGCGCCAAAGGCAAGCCCGTCTGGGCCCGTCCGGGCCCAGACGGCCTCAGGCCTAGTCACTATGCCCAATTCGCAGAGACGCATCTCCTACACTCAAGAAACACTGCTTGCCTGGAACCCTAAAAAACATCCCCAGTGCAAATACATCCTCAAGGAAGACGCCACCTATGTGGGATGTATCCTCTGCAACAAACCCGAGGATACGGAACGCCATCAAGAACTTCGGCTTGGCCTTCTGAATTGCAGATCCTTAGTAAAACACGCCCATGAAATCAACATCCTCATCCAGGATCTGATGTTAGACTTATTGTTTCTGACTGAAACATGGCTGTCCTCGCACCGTGACTTCGACATGGTCAATGCAACACCCCCCGGCTACCAAATTTGTTGCCTGAATAGACCAGTCGGTAGAGGTGGCGGCCTAGCCATACTCTACAAAGACCATCTTAAATGTAGAATCGAATGTGGAACCGTTAAAGACTGCGAAAACTGTGATTTTACCATCCAGGTCTCACCATCCATCTCCCTTTCGGGACTGTTAGTATACCGGCCGCCAGGCTCTCTAGGCGAATTCACTAGTACCCTAATAGACCACATTTCACTTAAGACTATCCTAGCCTCTAACTTTCTCCTCCTAGGGGACCTTAATATGCACTTTCTGGACCCCACGGACAAGGCTGCAGCCAACTTGCTCGCTGATCTTACTACAGCCGATCTCCATCTTCGAAATTCCAAAGCCACCCATGAGAAAGGACAACTCTTGGATCCTATCTTCACCAACATCAGGAACCTAAACGCCCAGGATCCCACTCCCCTACCTTGGACAGACCATATGCTGATCCCTATGTGCTGGTCACTCAAAACGACACCAGCACTTAAACAGAAAACAAGGATACAGACCAGACGATGGCACAAGCTAGTACCAGAGGAATGGGAAGCCAAATTACGTGAAACCACTGGCCCTCTGTCCACGGACTCGAACACCGCAGACAGAGAATTCACAGAGTGGCTAGTCCATCCCCTAGACAGTTTCATCCCACTTACCAGTACTTTAAAACACGTTAAAAGAATCAACCCCGCTCCCTGGTACACACCAGCACTCAATGTCCTTAAGAAAGACTGCAAAAAGTCAGAACGTACCTGGAGGAAAAATAAGTCAACAGAAGAGAAAAGTGCTTACCTATCCTCCATGAAAACATATAAACGAGCCCTACATGACGCCAAAAGGGCCTATTACGAGGAAAAAATAAAGGGCTCCTTTTGCTCTGCTAAGGAGACCTTCTCCATCCTTAAAGAGCTCCTCCATGTCCCTGACCCCCCGCAAAAACCCATGGACCCCAAAGCAGCGGAGGAAAAATGCGTCAAGTTGGCCACCTTCTTTGACGAAAAAATCAAAAAAATCCTCACTTCCCTCCCTGCCGCCAACGCAGACTCCATAGAGAGAGCTAAGGAGCCGATGCCCCCAACCAACAAACCTCTTCTAGTTTCGTTTGGTCCAGTCACAGAAGAAGAAGTAAGGGTTACACTTACTTCAATCAAGAGTGGAGCCCCTAGCGACCCAGTCCCCATACGGGCCGTCAAAAACATCTCTCAGACCATAGTTCCCCAATTGACAGCCCTCATTAACATCTCGATGGAACAGGGAGAGGTCCCTTCAAATTGGAAGGAGGCTGTCGTAAAAGGGCTTCTTAAAAAACCCTCCCTAGACCCGGCAGACCTTTCCAATTATAGACCTATCTCACTCCTCCCCTGGATAGGCAAGGTCGCCGAAAAACTTACAAACAAAAAACTGTCACACTTCCTGGAGTCTAACCAACTCCTTAACGACTCACAGACAGGCTTTAGACCAGGTCAGGGCACGGACACTGCTCTTCTCGCAGCAGTAGAAAAAACCAGGGAAATTATCGATACAGGAGGATCAGTGGCAGTGGTCCTCCTAGACCTGAGTGCGGCCTTTGATACGGTCAGTCACCAGGTCTTAATACAACGTCTCGATAACATTGGGGTAAAAGACAGAGCGTTAAAATGGCTTTTGTCCTTTCTCTCCCGACGCTCCTTCCAGGTATGGGAAGGTGAAAGCCGCTCCCCCTCCATCCCCCTCCAGTGCGGTGTGCCACAGGGCTCATCCCTGAGCCCTACGCTGTTTAACGTGTACATGGCCCCACTGGAGGAACTGGTCTCCCCCTTTGGAGTCACTATCGTCAGCTATGCTGACGACACACAACTGGTGGTGACACTTTCCCACCCCAAGCTAGAGCCCTCTAATCTCCACGATTGCCTCTCCAACGTACATCAGTGGATGAGTAACTCCGCCTTGAAATTAAACGGCTCCAAAACGGAGATCCTGCTATTAGGACGTAACACCACTAACCTCCCCTCCAACATCTGGCCCATCTGCATGGGTGATCCCCCCACCCCTAAGACGGAGGTCAAGAGTCTCGGAGTGTGGCTGGAGACTGATCTCACCTTCAGGACACAGGCAAGAAAGACGGCCGGCATATGCTACGGACTACTTAGATCTTGTAGGAAGGTAATCCCTCTACTGCCTTTCCAGTCGCGTCTCTTGCTGATCCAAGGCCTTATTTTATCTAGGCTGGACTACAGCAATGCTATATACCTGGGTTCTCCAGAATCCACTCTCCAGACTTTGCAAAAAGCACAAAATGCCGCCGCCCGACTTCTAACGAACACCCCGGCCAGAACATCTGCTAAGCCTGCACTAAGGAAGCTGCATTGGCTCCCTATCAGGGAAAGGGTCACTTTCAAGGCCCTATGTCTGGCCCACAAGGTACTCCATAACACCGGCCCCCCAATATTAAACAACTGGATCACCCCCTATAAACCCACAAGAGCGCTTCGCTCGGAGCATGGAAACTTCATCACGATCCCCAAGGTGAAGAAGGCACGTATAGGTGGCCGCCGCTTCTCGGTCAACACAGGAAAAAAATGGAACGCACTCCCCTTGAGCCTCAGAGCAGAACCAAATCTCCTGCGGTTCAGGAAAGCTCTAAAAACCCTACTTTTCCCCTGAGCCGTCATCTTTCCCGACTATTCCCCCCTGCGAGTTAGAGGTTCAGCGCTGGGATACCCTCGGGGTGACTACGCGCTCTATAAAAATTATATAAAAAACTAAACTCCACTGGCTCCCGGTGGAGAAGAGGATCCACTTCAAGACCCTATGTCTCGCATTCAAAATCTTGAAAATGGCCTCCCCACCTGTGCTAAGTCCACTTCTTACAGCATACGTGCCCCGACGTACTTTGCGCTGGGAAGGTCAGAACTTGGCAGTCGTCCCCTGTATTAAGCTAGCCCGGATGGGTGGACACTCCTTCCGGTATCTTGCAGCTAAGCTCTGGAATGCTCTGCCTTCCCAGATTCGGGGATTGAACGATCTACTGTCTTTTAGAAAGGCCATAAAAACCCACCTCTTCTGCTAAACGATGTTATGTAAAATGCAAATTTCTTCTGCAGCTGCCTCCCTCCTTCTCTGGTAGAAAGCGCCGGGACGCCTCTTTGCTGGGGCAGCTGAGCGCTATATAAAACCATATTACATAACATAACATAACGAAGCAAAGCATTTTAATATCAACCTCGACCCCAACATATCCAGGAATCAGACCACGATCTACACCCAGGAAACTCCTCTATTAGGAAAATGAAAACTGCACTCCTTGGTCCCCGGGACCCCTCAGCAGCAAGCAAAATGCTGAGCAACCGACACACATCTTGAAGACACCCTTAATATAATCACCAACTCTGTGCCAAATCTCTTGAATGTCATGGTCAGGCTTCTCTTCATACCCTGGAGCTGAACCGGGCACATGGCAGTCTCACAGATGGGATGGAATGTATCAAGGATGGAATGGAATGTATCAAGGATGGGTTGGAAAGTATAAAGGAAGGGATAGAATGTATTAAAGATGGTGTGGAATGTATCAAGGATGGGATGTATTGTATCATGGATGGGATGCAGTGTATTAAAGATGGGATGGAATGTATCAAGGATATGATGAAATGTATCAAGGATGGGATGGAATGTATAAAGGATGGGGTGGAATGTATCAAGGATGAGAGGGAATGTATCAAGGATGAGATGGTATGTATTAAAGATGGGGTGGAATGTTTTAAAGATGGGATGGAATGTATTAAAAATAGGTTGGACTGTATCAAGGGTGGGATGGAATGTATCAAGGATATGATGACATCTATCAAGGATGGGATCAAATGTATAAAGGATGGGGTGGAATGTATCAAGGATGCGATGGAATGTATTAAAGATGAGATGGAATGTATTAAAGATGGGATGGAATGTATCAAGGATGGGATGGAATGTATTAAAGATGGGATGATATGTATCAAGGATGAGATGATGTGTATCAAGGGAGGGATGAACTATATCAACGATGGGATGTAATTTATTAAAGAGAGGATGGGATGTATTAAGGATGGGATGGAATGTATCAAGGATGGGTTGGAATATATCAAGGATGGGATAGAATGTATCAAAGATGGGATGGAATATATCAAGGATGGGATGGAATGTATCAAGGATAGGAAGGAATGTATCAAGGATGGGATGGAATGTATCAAGGATAGGAAGGAATGTATCAAGGATGGGATGGAATGCATCAAGGATGGGATGGAATGTATCAAGAATAGGATGGAATGTATCAAAGATGGGATGGAATATATCAAGGATGGGATGGAATGCATCAAGGATGAGATGGAATGTATCAAAGATGGGAGTTAATGTATCAACGATGGAATGGAATGTATCACAGATGGGATTTAATGCATCCCAGATGGGATAAAATGTATCAAGGATGGGATGGAATGTATGAAATATGGGATTGAATGTATCAAGGATGGGATGGAATGTATCAAAGATGGGATTTCATGTATCAAGGATGGGATGGAATGTATGAAAATGATATGGAATATGTTATGGATGAGAAGGAATATATCAAGGATGGCATTGAATGTTCAAGGGTGGGATTTATTGTGTCAAAGATGAGATTGAATGTGGCAAGGATGGATTGAATGTATCAAGGATGGATTGAATGTATCAAGGATGGATTGAATGTATCAAGGATGGACTGAATGTATCAAGGATGGATTGAATGTATCAAGGATGGACTGAATGTATCAAGGATGGATTGAATGTATCAAGGATGGACTGAATGTATCAAGGATGGACTGAATGTATCAAGGATGGACTGAATGTATCAAGGATGGATTGAATGTATCAAGGATGGACTGAATGTATCAAGGATGGACTGAATGTATCAAGGATGGACTGAATGTATCAAGGATGGACTGAATGTATCAAGGATGGATTGAATGTATCAAGGATGGATTGAATGTATCAAGGATGGACTGAATGTATCAAGGATGGACTGAATGTATCAAGGATGGACTGAATGTATCAAGGATGGACTGAATGTATCAAGGATGGATTGAATGTATCAAGGATGGATTGAATGTATCAAGGATGGACTGAATGTATCAAGGATGGACTGAATGTATCAAGGATGGATTGAATGTATCAAGGATGGACTGAATGTATCAAGGATGGACTGAATGTATCAAGGATGGACTGAATGTATCAAGGATGGATTGAATGTATCAAGGATGGACTGAATGTATCAAGGATGGACTGAATGTATCAAGGATGGACTGAATGTATCAAGGATGGACTGAATGTATCAAGGATGGATTGAATGTATCAAGGATGGATTGAATGTATCCAGGATGGAATCAATGTATCAAGGGATGGGGTTGAATGTTTCAGAGATAAGAGTGGCTGTATCAACGATGAGACTAAATATATCAAGGATGGAATAAATCTATCAAATATGGGATTGAATGTATCAAGGATGAGGTTGAATGTAAGAGACGAGAGTGGCTCTATCAAGGGTGAGATTACCAGGACGTTGGGTACCTTGTTTGTGACGTAGGATTGAACCCTAGAGTCATCTTGACTCCTCTTGGTAAGCAGTGGATATCGAGGTCATGGCTGAGGGTGTCACGGTTGGGTCATGCCAAAAAGAATCCAATAAATATCAACAGAAGCATAACAGATCAATCAAAAACCAGCATTCAACAACTTCTCACCTGTCCTGAGGCAGAGCCTCAACCAGCACTGGTGGATATTACCAGATGCCAATTAAAATGCTCAACCTGAATTAAACCCTCACTAAAGTAGAAAGTTAACTGAGTCTCAGCAGTTGAGTCTTCTGGTAAGTCTTCCATCGCCATGGGGGTAACTGCCCCTTCAGTAAACGTGTTACACGTAATAATGCTATTTACATATCAGACAAGGCCCACTTTGGAAATGTGAGTTTGGCCAAGCATTGGCTTAAAGACTTGTTCATCTCTGACCACCTAGCTGGCAGGACCACCCCAGCTGGATTTTTCATGATCTTCAAATTACTCTGAATTAAGGCCACATGCATGAGCAAATGGAACTGGATTTCACGAAACTGGAACACATAACACTCTGTTACACCCAAGAACTCATGGACAGCAACCACTCCAGCCGCCAACAAGAAGAGAACAGGCACCAAACATCGTCATACGAGGAAGATCTGCTCAGCCTGAACCTTCTCAACTCAAGAGACAGAAAGTGAAACCTCCTAACTGCAGTCAAAAACAGCTGCAAATTTACCATTTCACCACTCTTCAAGAGAAGCAAACCCTACAGCAGTCCAATAACAGGCAAACTCAAAGTAAGAGACAAATGCAATGTTATGGAACACTTATAATAGGAAGTAGGGATGACATCGTGGGCACTCACCATACCCCAAAGTGTCCCCAGAGATCCCCTGACTGCAGTCTGAAGGGTCCCAGAGGATCAGGGGGCAGCAAACAGGTGACAACAGCCAGTTCGAAGGGTAACCTTACAGGGACAAAGGACAATGGTGTGATGGGTAGGGCACAGCCACACGGCCTGCTGGGAACTTTAGTCCATCCAGATACACAAACCAACACACTGGAGAGTGAGGAGCACACAACACTGCTACTCCTCTCAGGAGGCGAAACACTAACATCGAAACAAGGTGTATTCCTCTACCTAATGAGGAAAGATATGGTGGAGTGTATGTGGTGTCACAACTATACACCCCGACATTGAAAATTGGGACAAAGGAAAAATAATCCTTTTTTTATTTACAACCCTCACCCAATTTAGTAGTGGCATACTTCATAATATGGTTCACTCTCACTCCTAAAGGTCAGGGTGGGCTTAACCGTATTCCAGAGGGCTCTTTGTAAATTATTTGTTGGGGGAGCTACAATTAAAAATTGCCACGGTACAGTAAAGAAACATTTGTTCTAATCCTAAAGAAATATTTGTTCTGTTTTCTTCATCGGCAGGTACCTTTGATGGGGCATGTACTGCTGCCTTTTTGCACACCTGACTGTGTTCGACCAGTAGAGTAGGCAGATACACGTTAATGAAGTCTTGGGAGTGGAAGAGGAATTTTTAATTGTATCTCTCCCATCTAATAATATACAAAGAACTCTCTGGGATATGGTTGAGCCCACGCTGACCTTTAGATCCGATGAAGCATGACACTACTAGAGTGGGTGAGGGTTGTAAATAGAAAAGGATTCATTTTCCCACTTTTCATTGAAGTGGTGTATAGTTGTGACACACACATTCCACCATATCTTTCCTCATTAGGCAAAGGGATACCCTAAGGCACTTATTTATGAGCCCTTGCATAACGTCTATGCCACTGGTGCATCTGTCTTAAGTCTGTCTTAAGTTTGTCTTAAGTCTGTCTTAAGTCTGACTTAAGTCTGTCCCAAGTTTGTCTTAAGTCTGTCTTAAGTCTGTCTTAAGTCTGACCTACTAATTTTGGTATTCACAGAAGGCATTTAGTAATAGTAAAGTTAGGATTTTGTCTTAAGTTTGACTTAAGTTTGACTTAAGACAGACTTAGGACAGACTTTTTGTGATGCACCAGCGGTGTAAAAAATTTGCCATGTTGCATCATATTTACAAAGTGACACATCTAGGTAGATGCGTCACTTTGTAAACCACTGTGCCACATTATACCTGCGGCAGGCATAATGTATGCAGGGGGGCATTCTAACGCAATTAAGCCTCGTAGAAGTGACGCAGTGAAATCCATTTCACATGGGGCTTGCCTCATGTGTAAAGACCCATTGATTGAGTTGCGTCACTTTCGTGACACACTCCAGCGATGCGTCATTTTTGCGCCTACATATACATCAGAAATACTGATGTATCTGTAACTCCTTGCGACATGATGCGTCATACAGTAAATATGACGCATCCATCATGTCCCAAGGAGGGAGCAATGAAAAGTGACGCATTGCTGTTTTCACGCAGTGATGCGTCACTTTTCATGAATGAGGCCCTCTATGTTTTAATGTATATTACCCTGGGATAACGTATCCCCTGCATCCCTTCATACACATAAAGTTCTCCTAGCAGACAGGTCTTTTGACCTTTAACACCTTTGTCTAAGACACAACACTAGGGTGACCAGATTTTCAAAATTAAAAACCGGGACGGGCACAAACATAGAAAAAGGACTAAATGTTCTGTTAGGTTTCAAGGATATATATATATATATATCCAACACGATAGTTTCAAAATATTGATGGCACTCCACTCAGAGATTATTTTTCAAGTTATTTTAATGATAACAATTGAGATCGCCTACGCGTTTCGAACATCAGCGTTCTTGATCACGGCATAATTTTAGACAGTCAGTCCTTCTTTCCTTTCACATTTTATACACATGTATGCTGCTGTGCATTTTGGGACTTGTAGTGCAGTTTTTTCATGTGTGCGTTTGAACAATTTAATTCATTGATCAGTTCGCGCATTATCAGTTGTTTGATTAATGTACACTTGTGTCTTAAAGAAATAAATTCTTGGGCTTAGTGCCCTTTGTAAGCTTTTCGTTTTTACAAGTGTATCTTTGCAATCAAGCATTTCTGAATGCTGCTCCCTTTACCTGTGTGGCCTTGCGGTGAAATGCTTCCTGCGCGCTGATATTATTCCCTCGCGCAGTATTATGTATTTATGCCTATATATATTTATTCGGGGTTTGTCTTGGCTCTGAGCATCTGGATGTGTGTGTGCATGCAGATGTAGTTGGAAGCATTTGAAGGTTCACGGGCTGAGTGCGACGAGGCAAAGTGCGAGGGAATATATATATATATATATATATATATATATACACACATACACATGTATATATAAATACATTTTTTTGAGAACACAAACATATATATTTGTGCTCCTTTAAAGAAATGTATTTTCACATTACCTCCCGTTCTGTGAAGAGCTCCAGGGTCCGGCTACTGCTGGGCCTGGCCTTGCCCTGTGGCCACTGCAGCCCTGATTCACACCTCATTAAATCCTGCTGTGCTGCTCAAGTGAGGCGGAGCTGCACAGCAGGAGAGGTAAAGAACTGAACTTCTGCCGCCGTTTCCTGGAGGGCGGGTCGCAATGTGAGCCTGCATAACACTAATTAACTTGCAGGTTCACCCGACCCTTGCTGAAAAACCGGGACATTTCTGTAAATAACCCAGGCACTACCCAAAAACCCGGACATTTCTCCAAGTTGGAGAAAAGTGTCGGGACACCGGGACATGTGGAAAAATACAAACTGGGGGGGCACTACCAACCAGAATATAAGATCCTTAATTATTGCCCGGCGATGTCGCCTCTTGAACCCACAAAGAAGTTAAACCATTGAAGAGGCAGGCGCTGGAGACTGGAAGGCAGGAAACAAGGTTTTTTTATTCTCTCCGGAGGAGAACACAACGAAACGGACAGAAGGTATCGTTCAGAGGTGCTCTAACTGCATCCCGGAGGCCTGGCCTCTTATACATGAGTTTATCTCTTTATTACATGTAACACATTCTCGTCGATACTTTGATGTACGGAAAGACATCCTCAGAATCCCCCCTTCCCAGCCCGTTCCCATGCAAGGCTACAGTGGAAGTCCCCGCCCCGTTCACAACAGGTGATGATCATTGCGCAGCTGGGTATTCCGCCGATTCACGGAGTGTGCGGGTTTCGATCGGATCTCGTGGGATGGGGGGGGGGCTTTGATCATCTCGGGGGTCCTTTGAGGAGGGAAGCTTCCTATTGTATGGGGAGGGGCAAGAGAATGGTATCGGCAGAGCTAGGTGTCGGCCTGGGAACGGGGAAGACAGACGGGCACACGGGAAAAAGGGGTTTGCATCAAAAGGGCCGGAGGTCATGACGGGGGAGCAGGGAGATGTCGCGCTGGGAACAGGATGAGAGCCTGGGGCAGAGCAGTGCCGAGGAGGGGTTTATGACTCAAGGCAGGTGCAAGCAGGGGGGGGGGTTGCCAGCGAAGTTAGGAGAGAGAGAGAGAGACGCGCTGGCTCTCGGCGAGAGCGGGGAAGCCATGGTGTCCAAAATGGCGGCTGTTTTACGCGCACAAAAGGTTTAAGGAGAGCAAGAGGGCGCCGATAATGTTGACGGTTTTCAGCCTAACTTTTAACAGTCCTCCCTTTTCAACATATCTAGCCAACTTGCTTACTCAATGTCAATTTTCATCAAATTCCTAACTTCGGCATCATATAATGCCCTCATGTGTTCGCTTCCAATGTCCACAGTTTTGGGAAAAATACAACTCGCACATAAAGAACACATAGGTGGCAAACATTGAATCCCTAAGCATAGGCCACATATTACAACTACGGGAATCAGGATAATGGTGAGCAGTCTCCAGCCCCAACTTTTGATGGTGTCCCAGAACCAACCACCAAGCGACCATTCTTCTTGCTCTTGGTGAACTTCCGAGGAGAGTCTGTGAAGATGTTCGATGGCTTTGTACACTGAGGGTGAGTTGTCCGGTATGTATGTACAACAGCTGGCCCCAATAATGCGGCATGCTCCTCCACGGTCCGCCAGAACCACATCTAGGACGAGGCGGTTCTGAAGAGCCACCAAACGGACCGCTTGGAGCTCGGCAGTGTTGTTGGCAAAGATGCCCGCTGTGATGTTCATGGTTGTCTCGACTGCCTGAGTCAAATGTCGGATGGCACGGCTGTTTGCCATCGGGCCCCAGAGGGGGACGAGTCCTTTCATAGCATCGAGGAACTGTGCTCCTGTTGAGTCGGCTTGCTCAACGTCTTTTGCTCGTTTTTGCCTGTGGTGATTCGCTGGGGCCACATAAGTTGGAGGAAGGACGAAGGAGATGTAGCAAGTGCCCCCCCAGCCTTTGGGGAGCCAGGTGTAGGCCTTCGTGCCACAGATGAAATACATGTTTGGGGAGGACACAAAGGAAGGTGGATCCGTGGAGTCCAAAGTTCTGGTAAAGCGGCAAGCGCTGTGACCCACCAGCTGTGTCCCAAGTCCTTCTACACACATGTGGCCTGTGACGTTGATGACCGTCAGGGCTACAGTCAGAGTGGCAGCCGTTCGTTTCCGCAGATAGGAGAAGGTGGGTCTGGTTGGATTGTTGAATACCTGCATTTCAATTCGTTCTTTGGCCGGAATGTCCATTTGGATTGAGTCGCTGGGGTTCAGCGGGCAGAAGTGTGTCTTTGTCTTGTTTCGCCCGGCCCCATGAGAAGAATGTGCTGCAGCTCTGCTGGAGGTGGCATTTTCCGTATAGCTCTCTTGCAGGAGGATCAGCCAGGCAAGGCAGGAGCCGTGGACGGAGAAGGGTGAAGGGATGAATGGTATTGAATGTCCAGTGGCATGGGGTAGCAACCCACAGATCCAGCAGTTGGTGGCGTTGGTGGCAAGATTGTGCTGGTGAAGTAGCTGCACGAAAGAGTTGTTCCAAAACTCCTTTCGCCTCTCTCTTAGTTGAGGAGAGAGTGAAATTAGATAATGTTCCTTCGTGGTGGTAGGCTGAGCAGTGGTTAGGAATGTTTCGTGAGCAGGTGCGTGTTCTTCCATAATCCAGAGCGTAGTCATGAGGAGAAAACAGAGGAGGATTACGATGAAGAGTGCAATTGTCTTTGAGCTATGGAGCCTGTCTGTTCTCGGATTTCTGTAGTGGGTATTTCCTGTTGTCTCAGTCGGCTTCTTGTTTGGCGCTTCCATCACCTTCTTATCTGGCGCTTCCATCATCTTCGTCTTCAAGGTGCTCGGTAGTGGGCAGGACCACAGACTCAGTCTTAGCTTCTCTCCAGGTAACCCTTGGTAGTTTGGGTCACCGTTCTGAGATTCTTAAGCTTAGTCCGTGGCCTACTTAGCCGAAGCTCCCTCCTTTCGACGCAGGAAATACCCTTCTCGAGATGGCACAGTGGGGTCAGGATGTTTTGAAAGTTCAAGTGTCTCTGTATCAGGGTAGCAGCTCAACGATGGTCGGTCCCGGTTCAGGAGCTCTTCTTGGGTGTTGACGGTGTCTGTCGTGGCCAGGGCTGGAGAGACCTTTTTGCAGTGATGAGCGTGCAGCCAGTGTTTCTTCCCCTCCACTCGAAGTGCGGTCCGAGTGGTGATCAGCACTTGCCAGGGGCCCGTCCACCGGGGTTCCAAACTCTTTGATCGCTGAAAGTTTCGGATCAGCACGAAGTCCCCCGGCTGGATGGCGTGACCCGGACCCCTGGAAGCATCGGGGATGGCCTGCCGCACCTGCTGATGAAGGACAGACAAAGTTTCAGTCAATTTGTACAGATAATCAGACATTAGGACATCCGGAACGTCATGAATGGACGTTGGTTTCGGGGCAGACCAGACGCTCATGGGTCGGCCGAAGACAACTTCATAAGGGGTTAAGTGATGTCGGGTGGGGGTAGAGCGCATCGATAGCAATGCCAATGGGAGGGCGTCTGGCCATTTCAGGCCCGTCGTAGCCACTATTTTGGCCAGTTTAAGCTTTAGCGTGGCGTTGTGTCGTTCGACCAGCCCAGCAGATTGAGGGTGGAAGACTGCGTGGAATTTCTGTTTGATACCCAGCCCATTTAGGATGAGCTGGATAACGTTGGCTACAAAGTGGGGGCCATTATCACTCCATAAAACACGACAGAGGCCATAACGGGGGAAAAACTCTTTTAACAGGACCTTTGCAGTGGCCATAGCGGTGTTGTCACGGGTCGGATATGCTTCCACCCATTTGCTAAATGCGCACACCACGACAAGTACATATTTCAGGCCTTGGCATCTGTCTAGCTGGATGTAGTCCATCTGCAGGACTTCAAATGGGTGGTTTGGGACCCCAAATCCCCCCCGGGGTACTACAGTTCCCTTCCCGGGGTTGTGTTGCAGGCATATTAAGCATTGTTGGACCAGGCGTTTGGCGGAATCTGGGATCTTGTCATTGTGCCAAACCCTGGAGACAAGTTCGATCATGGGGGCTGATCCTATGTGGGCTGGGGAGTGTGCCATGGATAATATGGGAATCAAGTATGAATCAGGTAGCAACCATCTGTTCGTGTCTTTTGTCCGCCAGCAGCCTTCATCGTCTTTCAATCCCACCCGTGCCCATTCAGTCAATTCATGTTGTGTGCTAGCCATTTGTATGTCTCTAATTGTGTCCTTGGTGTCAGTCCAGTTTTCTGCTTGTGACCTGGTCACGTACATACGTGTTGTCGTTCTATTTTCTGCTGTCGTTCGGGCGGTGATGTCGGCTAGTGCGTTTCCCTGTCCAATAATGTCTGTCACCTTCTTGTGTGCCTGGCATTTGATAACGGCAAGTTTGTTGGGGAGGAGGACAGCTTCGATTAAGGCGGAGACTAAATCCCCGTGCAGGATGGGTGTGCCGTGTGAGGTCAAGTATCCTCTCTCCCTCCAGAGGAGCCCAAAATGGTGAACCACCCCGAAGGCATACTGGCTGTCGGTGTAAATGTTCGCCGTGGTTCCTGTTGCCAGGATGCAGGCTCTCGTCAAAGCAATCAGTTCCGCTGCCTGAGCAGATCGCTGGGTGATGCGGGCTGTTTCTACTACAGTTCGAGCTGTGGTGACTGCATAGGCAGCGGAAGTGGTACCATCGGAGAGTTTGATGCAAGAACCGTCCACCCACAACTCCCCGTCGGGGTCAGGGAAAGCTGTGTCTCTGAGATCGACCCTACTCCTGGTCTGTTCGTCCGTAAGAGTCACGCAGTCATGTACGGGGTGCACATTGGGGTCGTTCTCTGGCAGGGGTAACAGAGTTGCTGGGTTCAGTGTGGTGCATCTTTTCAGGGTGATATGGGGGGCAAGCAAGGTTAGTTCGTATCCAGTCAGTCGTGCACTCGTCAGATGTTGCGTCTTGGTTTGGTTCAGGAGGGTGTCGACTGCATGGGGTACCAGTACCGTGAGGGAATTTGAGAGTACAATCCCCTCACTCTGTCGGATAGAGACTGCAGCAGCAGCTACAGCTCGAAGGCAGGCAGGCAAGGCTCTGGCGACAGGGTCAAGAGTGGCAGAGAAGTAAGCGCACGGTCGTTGCTTAGGACCGATGGCCTGGGTCAGGACAGATAAAGCGCACCCCTCCCTTTCGTGAGTGTAAAGGGAGAAGGGCTTCCGGTAATCAGGGGTACCCAGGACAGGGGCTGAGCAAAGGGCATCTCGTAGTTCTGTGAAGGAGGTTTGACACTCAGGAGTCCAAGGGAGTGGGAAAGGGACGTCTTTGTTTAGGAGAGAGAGCAGTGGTTTTACAACGAGGCTGAAGTTTGGCAACCATTGTCGGCAGAAGGAGGTGAGGCCTAATGGGGAGCGAACCTGCTTCTGGGTTTTAGGGACAGGGGTGTCTAGAATGGTCTGGATTCGATCAGGGGTGAGTTTCCTTCCATCTTTGGACAGAAGGTGGCCTAGGTAAGTGACCTGGGGTAGGCAGAATTGCAACTTCTTCTTGGAGACCTTGTGGCCATTTTCCGCAAGGAAGTGCAAGAGTTGAATGGTGGCGGTAACCGCTAGAGGGGTGGTGTCGGCTGCCAAGAGGATGTCATCGACATATTGTACCAACACCACCCCGTCGGGTAACCGGACTTGGTCTAGTTGCCTTTTGAGGGCCTGGCTGTAGATGCTAGGGCTCTCCGTGTAGCCTTGAGGGGCTCGGCAAAACCTATATGAGCGGGATTTTAGGGTAAAGCCGAAGAGATATCGGCTGTCTGGGTGGATGGGGATGGAGAAGAATGCGTTCTTGAGGTCGATGACGGAAAAGGTGGTTGCAGTGGATGGAATCAAGGTCAGGATGGTGGTGATGTCTGAGACCACAGGGTACTGGGGTACTACCACTTTGTTGATCTCTCGGAGGTCGATGATGAAACGGTATGCTTTCTCATCTCCCTCTCCCTGCTTCTTGATAATGGGCAAGATAGGGCTGTTGCAAACGTTGCTAACCACTTCCTCTACCACTCCTGCGTCTATCAATGACTGGATAATCATTACCAATGCCTTCTCGCCCTCTGGCGATATCCGATATTGTGGGAGTTTTGGGAGTGTTGCGTCTGGTCGGACAGTAATGTGCACTGGGTCAATTAACATACGCCCTACGTCCGAATCCGCTTTGGCCCACAGATACGGAGGCAGGGTGTCAAGCAGGGACGCGTCGACGTCGGTGATGGAAAACATGTGTCGGGGGGAACAATGTTTAAGCAGAACGGGGTTGTCGTAAAGAAACACTCGAACTCCATCTTGAGAACACCTAATCGTCGCTCGGAAGTGTTTCAGTAAGTCAAGTCCCATAATGGCGTCAGGGCTATTGGAGGAGAGCAAGAACGTGGTGTCGGTGGTGTTGTTTTCTACGTCAAAGAGAATCGGGGCAGACAAAGGGTTGGTGGAGGGCGTTCCATCGAAACCTGTCGATGTTATGAGTGAGCCAGACAAGGGTGCCCTTGGAATCAGTCGTTTAGATAACGCACTACGTGTTGCGCCAGTGTCTACCAGAAATGGAGACTTGGTACCCAGGACCTTAGCAGTGACATAAGGGCCCTGCTGGTCAACATAGAGCTCGACTGGATCCCTCCCTCGCCCTTGGCTGTCCTATGCAAAGGTGTGAGTGTCGTCATAGTCAGATTGTTGATATTGGTTCTGTCTGGGTCGATCGAACGTATTCGGTCTGCTTGATCTGTCATTAGTCGCGTCATTTGGGGGCCCTCGTTGTGCTCCCTTAGGTCTCGGTCCGTTTGCTACCTCCCTGGGGTCTCTGTTCCTGATCATTTCCAGGAGAACTGGGCACTGGGATTTCCAATGGCCAGTCCCTTTGCAGAAAGCGCACTGGTCATCTCTAAGGTCTGTGCGTCCACTGTAGGGAGTCAGAGTGCGGTCCTGGGGAAATGCAGTCTTAGGGGCGTTTGTCTGGTAGTTTCCCCGGTATTGGTCTCGTCCTATAGTCACCCCTTGCAGTTTGGCAATCATCACCCTCTCCTTTAAGTCTTTCTTCTTTTTCTCTGTCGCCCTATCGTTTTCATTTTTCTGATGCTCATAATATTGGGCCATTTGAAGAATCGCTGTAGGTTTGGAGGCTGCCCAACTACTCTCGCTGGCCTGTAGTTTCTGGGAGATGTCCAATGATAGGCCCTTAACATAATTCTGGACAAACAGATGGTGTCCGGTTGCAGTGGTCATGTCCTGGCCGCTGTAATCGGAGAACACCGTTTCAAACCGGGAGAAGTATTCCGACACATCCTCCTGGGGTTTTTGGCGACAGGCTGTTACTATCGACCAGTCCACTTTCTTTTCTGGGATCAGGGTTTTTAATTTCTCTACAATTTTATCTGGGAGGTCTAGAATGGATTTCAATGGCTTTTGTCCTGGTCCCCGTTGTTTATCCAAGTCATCGAGTTGTGGCCAGGTATGTCCGAACAGCTCAAGGTGGTCGACTTTCCGGATTTGCTTCCACACATCAGCTGGTAGACATAACCCGAAGAACAAGTCGATGTCAGCCAGGGTCATGATAGTCGAACCCAGGGCTGTACCTAATTCAGTATAGAAGGCAGTGGGGTTTTTGCGTAGGTCGGGTAGAGATTTTCGGAATGTCAGTATCTCTTGCCGGTCCCATGGCTGGTAGACCCAGTTGTATACTACCCTTCCCTTCGCATCTTGGTTGTTGGCATCATCGTGAGTCCCTGTACCTCGAGGGGGAACCCAGTAAGGGGCAGCCTCACGTATCGGCATCATGGTGTTAGATTGCTCGGTTGGCGGTTCGGTCACTACGGGGGCCTCGGATTTAGCTCCCGGCTTTCGTTCAGTGAGGTGGCGGAAAACCTCAAGCGTACGCGTAAGGAGGTCCGACACATCACACTCGCCCTCATCCCCGATATCGACCTTCCGGTACAGAGTCCTTAGGCTCTCGGGACCTTTGTCTCGATATCGGTCCTCGTATGCATTCAAGACATGATAACACAGTCGTACGGTAAAATGTCGTCTGTGACTCCCTGTATACGAGCTGAACATATCTGTGATGTACTCTTCATCATCCTTCCTTTCTACCAGTGTCCTTGCTATTTTGTCGATCCCCGCTCGCTCATCTTTGTCTAGCCTGTTTATTCTTGCAAGGCCAGCCCCTCGAGTCTCATGCTCGTCTAACGTTGTCGTTGATGTGGGTTTTAATACAAGGGGTTCGGCTGGCACAGAGGCCATTGGGGCCGACGCTGCGGCGGTACCTTCGTTTGTACCTGGGGGTGGCGCGTGCTGCGCCAGGGGCCGAGAAGGGGCATATGGAGGGGGCATGTAGATGATAGGGGGACCTAACAGCAGGTCCTCATTGGCTTGTCGTTTTGAGGGTAAATCAGGGTAGAGCATGGAGGGGGTTCTAACCGGACACTGGCTTGGCGTTTCCCTTTCTAGTTTCTGTTTAGCTTTCTCTCTTTCCTCTATCTCCTTTTTTAGCTTCTGAGCAGCTAGGTGGGCTGCTTTTTGCAGCTCTTTTTCCAACCTACTCTCAGTTTTCTTTTTACGCTGTTCAGTTTCTTTTCGCCACATGCCGAAGCTATCAAGCATAGTGGGTGTTGTCTTGTTTTTACCTAGGGCAGTTTCTAGCATTTTTATTTTATCATCATCGAAGGATCCTGTCAGGGGCCATTGACTTTCTTGACCCTGTTTTGTATATTTATGCCATAGTTTACTATAGGCAATAGCGGTCAATCCATGCTTCATGAACATGTCCTTATTAGGGGTGCCTTCCAGTGGGGCTGGATGGTCCATCTCTAATAAGCGGTCCGGGCTAAACAGGCTACCAATCAGTGGGGAGAAGACAGACATGACGGCTCGTAACGAGGGACTAAAAAGTCAGCACTGCCTATCTTATCACTAGGTGCAAAGACTGGACAGAATATTTCTATTCTACGTTGTTTGCAGGCAGTGAATACCTCATGGATCACAATAACCAAAGACCAACAAATAACAATGGGGAGAATGAGTAGGTCCGCAAAGATCTGCGTTACCTACCTTTTTCGCTATCCGCAAAAAGGGTGGTCTCTTCCCTGTTTGCAGACAGGGAATCTCCAGGAAACAATAATTTTGCGAACAACAGTTCAGTTTCAAGCAATTATAGGGTGAGGGAGAAAAAAATAAGCACGGCTGCTACCCTACCTATCCTCCACTGCTTGCAAAGAGAGAGACCTTTGTTTCTCCGTTTGCAGACAGTGAATCCCTCGTGGATCAAGATAACAAAAGACCGACAAATAACAATGGGGAGAGTGAGTAGGTCCGCAAAGATTTGCGTTACCTACCTTTTTCACTATCTGCAAAAAGGGTGGTCTCTTCCCTGTTTGCAGACAGGGAATCTCCAGGAAACAATAGTTTGTGAACAACAGCTCAGTTTCAGGTGACTATTGAGTGGGGGAGAAAAATAAGCACGGTTGTCTGCCCTACCTATCCTCCACTGCTTGCAAAGGGAGAGCCTGTTGTCTCTCCGTTTGCAGACAGTGAATCTCCAATTAAACAAAAAAAAAAAGGAGCAATACTAGTATTTAACAATCAAGCAAATTTTTCGCAATTTGTCGTGGTAACACGACCTTACCCGGACCGCATGGACAGTTTCCTGACTTCCGAATCCAGCGCCCGATCGTCCTCTCTTCTTCGTTATCCTCGCGGCACTCCTGATGGTTCCCAGTCAGGACCGTAGATCACTCGAGAGAGGTCTGTTCGGAACCAGTGAAGTTCGGATGATCGGCTGTCAGACGAGGGTCTATCGGACAGACGCGTTCCCGATCGTTGCAGTCGTTCACTTTGTCGTCAGGACCTCTCCCACTGGATCCATGGGTCGCTGATGGGCCCCACGCTTGGGACGCCAATTGTGGAAAAATACAAACTGGGGGGGCACTACCAACCAGAATATAAGATCCTTAATTATTGCCCGGCGATGTCGCCTCTTGAACCCACAAAGAAGTTAAACCATTGAAGAGGCAGGCGCTGGAGACTGGAAGGCAGGAAACAAGGTTTTTTTATTCTCTCCGGAGGAGAACACAACGAAACGGACAGAAGGTATCGTTCAGAGGTGCTCTAACTGCATCCCGGAGGCCTGGCCTCTTATACATGAGTTTATCTCTTTATTACATGTAACACATTCTCGTCGATACTTTGATGTACGGAAAGACATCCTCAGAATCCCCCCTTCCCAGCCCGTTCCCATGCAAGGCTACAGTGGAAGTCCCCGCCCCGTTCACAACAGGTGATGATCATTGCGCAGCTGGGTATTCCGCCGATTCACGGAGTGTGCGGGTTTCGATCGGATCTCGTGGGATGGGGGGGGGGCTTTGATCATCTCGGGGGTCCTTTGAGGAGGGAAGCTTCCTATTGTATGGGGAGGGGCAAGAGAATGGTATCGGCAGAGCTAGGTGTCGGCCTGGGAACGGGGAAGACAGACGGGCACACGGGAAAAAGGGGTTTGCATCAAAAGGGCCGGAGGTCATGACGGGGGAGCAGGGAGATGTCGCGCTGGGAACAGGATGAGAGCCTGGGGCAGAGCAGTGCCGAGGAGGGGTTTATGACTCAAGGCAGGTGCAAGCAGGGGGGGGGGTTGCCAGCGAAGTTAGGAGAGAGAGAGAGAGACGCGCTGGCTCTCGGCGAGAGCGGGGAAGCCATGGTGTCCAAAATGGCGGCTGTTTTACGCGCACAAAAGGTTTAAGGAGAGCAAGAGGGCGCCGATAATGTTGACGGTTTTCAGCCTAACTTTTAACAGACACTTGTCCAAAACCCCGGACCGTCCGGGGAAAACCGGGACGTCTGGTCACCCTACACAACACTAAAACCACAACATGAACCAAAGAGTGCCCACATCTCCTTTCACTCTAGACTGCAGTTGTGCTGTGTCAGTTGTCTGCACTTTTACCTGCGAAAATAAAGGAAAATGGGTAAAATACAGACACCTCCGCGCGCTCCCGCCACACGCGTCGCGTTCATTGGATCTGCGCTCTGAGAGCCCGCGCGAAGCGTTAACGCTCTCACCAGTGTCTCCACTTCATGGAAATGACAATTAGGGGAGCCTGCTTGTTGCTCCTGGGGGACCGCAAACAATCTCCATTCCTCAACCTTAGGGTCACCTTTTCTAAGTGCTTTACATCTCTGTTCCCTGTGCGTGATGCGGAGGCATCTTATCCAAATATTCTCAGCGCGAACGAGTGCCTGGAGCAGTTAGAAGCAATCAGTGTGCGCGGAATATTCATCTGCAACGTGACGTGCAGACTGCTACCTGAGTGTATGGAGGTATGCTACCCGAATAACTGAAGGAAAAATATTGTCTGACAGAAATATTGTGTCCTAGAGTTTACAAAAACATCACCACCCCCTGTGTATACGTGCACAACCCCTGCAGCCTAGACCGAACTACAGAGGGGTATGGTACCGCAATAACCGAAACAAAATATTGTCTGACAGAAATATTGTGTCTTAGAGTTTACAAAAATCACACCTGCATTGGGGATCGAGCCTATCCCATAATTCAGAGGTGTATGGTACCGTAATAACCTAGTCAAAATAGTGTCTGACAGAAACATTGTGCCCTAAAGTTTACAAAAATATGAGGAAGTATTTATATTTTTGTAACCAATATTTGAGGCCAGATGTCTGATCCTAGCTCAGCCGCCAGTTGTTTTCGATCATCGAGCCCATAACAAGCCGAGCCCTCGTGTGGATTCTGCCTGACACCCAGCTCTAACCTCAGGCACCAAGAATCAAACATCAACATCAACTTGCGTCACTTTTACGCTGCCGGTGCGTCACTTTTTGTGACGCACCAGTGGCGTACAAAATGCGCCTTGTTGCGCCATATTTACAAAGTGACGCATCTAGGTAGATGCGTCACTTTGTAAACCCCTGCGCCACATTATACCCGCGCCAGGTTTAATGTATGCAAGGGGGGCGTATTGACGCAAGGAAGGGTCGTAGAAGTGACGCAGTGAAATCTATGAGATTTCACTGCGTCACTTTTAGGACGCCGTTGCGTCAAAATCTTGCTCCTGCCTCACAGCAGGCGTAAGACTGACGCAGGCCCTTTCACACCCATGTGAAGGACACATTGCTGGAGTTGCGTCACTTTTGTGACACACTCCAGCAATGCGTCACTTTTGCGCTTACAGATACGTCAGAAATACTGACGTATCTGTAACTCCTTGAGACATGATGCATCATACATTAAATATGACGCATCAGGAATGTCGCAAGAAGTGCGCACTGAGAAGTGACGCATGGCTGCTTTCACGCAGCCATGCGTCATTTCTCATAAATGAGGCCCCAAATTCTCGCTTATAGACTGAACTGCACAAGGTGGAACCAGAAAACCTGGGATGAATCTCGGCTTCACCAAATTGTGTGATCCTTGAGAAATATTTTATGTCACCAAGCCTCCTTTTCCTTCTTTGGGCCAGATGTAGGTAGCCCAATACCGGTCGGTTACGGCCGAAATTACCGAATTTCGGCTGTTACCGACCGGTATTGGGCATTTGAGATGTAGGAGGCAGGTTTAAGGATTCAGTAATTTACAGAACGGTAATTTAAGGAATCGGTAAATTGCCGAATTATTAAATACCGATTCGATAAATTACCGAATCCTTAATGTAGGGAGCACTCAAGTGAGTGCATTTTTCATTTAAGGATTCCGTATTTACCACCAACTACAAGTTGGTGGTAAATATCGAAAACCTTTCAAAAAGCAAATTTGTGCATTTCCAAAAGTGCCATGTGGCAGACATACATGCCCTTAGGGCATGTATGTCTGCCACATGTGCACCCAAGCACTATTCAGGGGTGAAACAGGGTGTCAATGTGACACCCTGCCACCCTTGTAAGTCTTCCCCCTATTACCGATTCGGTATTTACTGAATCAGTAATTCTCATTCATTCCTATGGACCTTCAGGTCCATAGGAATGAATGGGAATTACCGAATAGATAAATACAGAAACGGTAATTACCGAATTTTACCGATTCGGTTAAATTTACCGAATATTTTCCTACATAGCATTTACGGATTCTAAAATGCCGAATCAGAAAAATTCGGTATTTTAGAATTGGTAAATGTAGATTACCTACATCTGGCCCTTTGTCACTTATAAGAGCTCCTTCATGTGTATGAGTTCGGAATGTGCTGTCTACAAAACCCTCCTGCGTTTGATCTAATACACCATAGTGTTTACTCCAGAATAATTAGAATATGTGCTGTGTATATGGTGCAAATGACAAGTGACTTCCCTCTTAGTGCAGCACAGTTGTCCTCAGGGTAGGGGACATGAATGTATCTACATAGGTGTTTAAAAACTATTTGTTTCAATAAATGTCACTCAATGCAGGGATATAATATGGTGTATTGAGTTGAAAAGCTGCAGCTTATTAAAGAAATATAGGGGCATATTAGCAAGGGCCATATCGCCGCTTTAGCTGCACTTTTTGCCGCTAAAGCGGCGATATTTTTATCACCCTATTAGCAAGCTGTCGCTAACAGCAGTTAGCAACAGCTTTTAGGCGATAGCAACTGATTTGCGGCCCACTTTGCATGTCAGTGATATTTGTCGCTAATGACATGCAAAGTGGGTGGACCCAAAATAACACAGCTATCGCCTAGTAGCAAGGCAGGCTGTGCGATTTAAAAAGTCGCGCTAAGCGCGATTATCGCCAGACCATTACGTAACCTGTTTATCCAATGGGAGGTGGATATTCAGGTTAAGTCCCCATTAGCATTAATGCCTGAATATCGCTGGATTTCCAGCGATATTCACGCATTGAGCCCCTATCTCCGGATATTTTATTGCTTTAGAGATAAACGTTGCTAATAGCACATTATCTCTCTGCGATAATATCCAGCGATAGGCGGCGGTAAATACCGCATGTCCTTGCTAATATGCCCCGTAGTCGTTTTAGTTTTGAGGTAAGTTTTTAATATTTGGTCTCGGCACGACCCCTGGCTCGTCTCTGGCTCGGCTCTCCCACTTCATTTCTTGGCTCACCTACCTCTAATCTAATCTGCACTGTATCACAGCCAGGGGGCATCTCAGCATTGTGGACTCTTGACACCCAGATGCACTCGTCTGCCTCTCTAATATTAAGGAGGGGTTTGTTTCTGTGCTTAATTGTGAAACATTCCAGACAGAAGGATGAAGGCTACATCGCCATCCCTGAACCCTAAAAGGAAAGGGATCTCTGACCTGCCTTTGGTCAGGAGCTCGCTCCCCCACGACCGCATCACCACCTTTGCTTTGTCCTGCCCTTGACCCCCGCCCACGCTGCTTCTCGCGTGCTCGAGGCCCTCCTCCACCCGCAGGCATCCGCCTGTGCCTCATCCCTGGTGACTAGTGGGCTTCTGTTAAGCGTCGCTAGACTCGTGCATTGTGCCTCTACTGTGACTTTATCGTGACTTTTTTGCTGTGATCTGACTCATTGTGCCGTTTTTCGCCTTTCGTGCCTTTCTGCCTACTTTTGCCTCTCGTGCGCTCCCCTTGCCGGCTCTCTCCGAGCCGCGTCCCTGCCACTGCCTCCCATCAGCCCCGCCCCTTTGTGCCCCCATTCGTCGCTCCCTCCCGCCTCCCAGCTGCTCCTCCCTCCCTCCTCCCTTCTTAATGGCGGTTGCTGCACATCGAGGGTGAGTGACCGCTGACCTGCCTTTGGTCAGGAGCTCGCTCCCCCATGACTGCAGCACCACCTTTGCTGTGTCCTGCCCTTGACCCCCGCCCACGCTGCTTCTCGCTTGCTCGAGGCCCTCCTCCACCCGCAGGCATCCGCCTGTGCCTCATCCCTGGTGACTAGTGGGCTTCTGTTAAGCATCGCTAGACTCGTGCATTGTGCCTCTACTGTGACTTTATCGTGACTTTTTTTGCTGTGATCTGACTCATTGTGCCATTTTTCTCCTTTCGTCTCCTTTTGTGCCTTTCTGACTACTTTTGCCCCTCGTGCACTCCCCTTGCCATCTCTCTCCAAGCCACGTCCCTGCCGCTGCCTCCCTGCAGCCCCGCCCCCTCGCAACCCCATTCGTCGCTCCCTCCCGCCTCTCAGCTGCTCCTCCCTCCCTCCTCCCTTCTTAATGGTGGTCGTTGCGTGACCGCGCAGCGGACGCACGCAGCGGGCGCACCGCTGGCGCACCGGAGGCGTGCCAGAGGCAAGCCCGTCTGCACCCGTCCGTGACTGGACCGCGCCCAGTGCCACCCACCCTGGTCCTCGGGACCCCCGCATCGCCAGATGCCGCTACACGGCCAATGAACTCAACGCTCTCAATCGTGGCCACAACACAGCTTGCTTCCAAGCTTCACCTAGGAACACCAACGGACCCTTCTCCTGCGGCGCCTGCAACTTCACCTGCGACAGAACGACAAAACCCGCACAGACCGGAACCAACCAGCTCCACTGCATACTCCTCAACACCCGCTCCGCACGCAAACACGCCATCGAGCTCTGGGACCTGCTCGACACCACCGCCCCAGACGTAGCCTTCCTGACCGAAACCTGGTGGAACGACTCCTCTGCGCCTGACATCGCTATAGCCATCCCTGACGGCTACAAAATAACCAGAAGAGATCGCACCAACGGAATCGGAGGAGGAATAGCCATCGCCCACAAATCCACCCTCAAAGTCCACACTCACACGGACGACACCCTCAAGACTGCCGAACACCTGCATTTCCGAATCCACACCGACCCCAGCACCACTCTCAGAGGAACGCTCATCTACAGACCCCCCGGTCCAGGAGCACCATTCAGCGACTCCATCGCCGACCTCACCAGCACCCACGCACTCTCCTCAACGGACTACATCCTCCTCAGAGACCTAAACTTCCACCTGGAGAACAACAACAACGCCAACACTGCTACCCTGATCGACAACGTCTCCAACCTCGGCCTCAGACAACTCGTCACCACACCCACCCACACCGCCGGCCACACGCTTGACCCTATCTTCTCCGCAAGCGCCCACGTCACCTTCAACCACACCACCGAACTCCACTGGACCGACCACCACTGCATCCACTTCACATTCAAGAAACACACTGAGCACCACCGCACCCAACTACCACCCCGCCAACGCTGGAGTAAAGTCACCGAAGACCAGATGACCAGCACCCTCGCCCAGAACCTACCCACCGACCCCACCGACCCAGACACCGCCGCACTCAACCTCAAACGATGGATAAACGACTGCGCCAACACCCTTGCACCCCACAAGAGACCCACCGACAACCAAGACAGAAAAAAAGCCACCTGGTTCACAGATGAACTCCTTATCTCCAAACGCAACTGCCAGAAACTAAAAAAGAAATGGCTCCTGGAACACACAACCGACAGCCTTACAGCCCACAAGGTCGCCACCCGCAAGCACCACCAACTAATCAGACTAGCCAAACGAGCCCTCTTCACAGAACACCTGGACAACAACGCACACGACAGCAAAGAGCTCTTCTGCATCGTGAAAGAACTCTCAGACCCCAGCGCCAACGTCAACGACATCCCACCATCCCAAGAACTCTGCAACGCCTTGTCCACCTTTTTCTACCAGAAGATCGCCAACATCCACGACAGCTTCAGCACCACACCCACGACAGACCCCACGCCCGAAAATTCCACCTGTGCTAACTGCTTAACCGCCTGGACCAGCGTAAACGACACAGAGACATGCAGGATCATGAACTCCATCCACTCAGGATCTCCGTCAGACCCATGCCCCCACCACGTCTACAACAAAGCCGACTCTATCATCGCCCCCCAACTACGAAAGATCATAAAAATCTCCTTCGAAACAGCGACATTCCTGGAGAGCTGGAAGCACGCCGAAATCCACGCCCTCCTTAAGAAGCCCAAAGCAGACCCCAACGACCTCAAAAACTTCCGACCGATCTCCCTCCTCCCCTTCCCGGCGAAGGTCATCGAGAAGATCATCAACACTCAGCTAACCCGCCACCTCGAGAACAACTCCATCCTGGACCGCTGCCAGTCTGGCTTCAGACGCAACCACAGTACCGAGACCGCCCTTCTCGCCGCCACCGACGACATCAGACGCCAAATGGACAACGGCGAAACTTCAGCCCTCATCCTCCTGGACCTATCCGCCGCCTTCGGCACGGTCTGTCACCGCACCCTGAAAACATGCCTCTACGAAGCCGGAATACAAGGAAAAGCCCTCGACTGGATCATCTCATTTTTCTCCGGCAGGACCCAGAGAGTCCGCCTCCCACCCTTCCACTCCAAAGTCACCGACATCATCTGCAGCGTCCCCCAAGGCTCCTCCCTCAGTCCGATGCTGTTCAACATATACATGGCCCCCCTCGCACAAGTGGCCCGCCAACACAACCTCAACATTCTCTCCTACGCCGATGACACCCAGATCATCCTCTCCCTCACAAAAGACCCTCGCACCACCAAAACCAACCTCCACGAGGGATTAAAATCCATCGCCGAATGGATGAGAATCAGCCGTCTGAAATTGAACTCCGACAAGACGGAGGTCCTCATCCTCGGGCCCACCCCCTCTGTCTGGGACGACTCCTGGTGGCCCACCCCACTAGGAACCCTGCCAACACCAACCGACCACGCACGCAACCTAGGTTTCGTCCTCAACTCCTCCCTCTCCATGTCCAAACAGGTCAACGCAGTCTCCTCCTCCTGCTACTACACACTCCGCATGCTCCGTAGAATCTACAAATGGATCCCGACAGAAACAAGAAGAACGGTGACCCAGGCCCTCGTCAGCAGCAGACTAGACTACGGCAACGCACTCTACACAGGCATCCCAGCAAAAGACCTATGACGCCTCCAACGAATCCAAAACGCCTCCGCCCGTCTGATCCTCGACGTACCCCGCCACAGCCACATCTCCCACCACCTGAGAGACCTCCACTGGCTCCCCGTGGACAAGAGGATCACCTTCAAGCTCCTCACCCACGCACACAAGGCACTCCACAATGCCAGACCAGCCTACCTGAACAACAGACTCAGCTTCTACACCCCCACCCGCCAGCTCCGCTCTGCCAGCCTCGCCTTCGCCGTCATCCCCCGCATCCAGCGAAAGACCTCCGGTGGCAGATCCTTCTCCTACCTCGCCGCCAAGACCTGGAACACCCTCCCAACCAACCTACGACAGACCCAAGACCTTCTCACCTTCAGGAGACTCCTTAAGACCTGGCTCTTCGACCAGTAGCAGCAACCCCTCCCGACCCCCCCACCCCCACCCTTCAGCGCCTTGAAACCCTCGCGGGTACATAGTGCGCTTTACAAATTCTGTGATTGATTGATTGATTGATTGATCGCAGGCCCTAAATAGTGACATACTGAATGGTCATTACTAAAATACCGGAAATGACTCAATCAGTGTCAGCTCCAAGAGTGCAGGCCACAGGTTCGATATCAACAGGACGATCACACCTGTTCAATCTTAAGGTCTCGATCGAATGTATGTGATTGAGTAATAATAAAAAACTTTCAGTGATTTGCCCAGGATCACACAATTTAGTCTCATGATAAAGCCGGGGCCCCCGGAGCCCAGACCATATCTCCTCTGAGGTATCTAGAAAAGCAGATTCATTATGAGGCAGCGGGGTGTAAAGTAGTTAACCCAGGGCCGCATAGTACAAGTAAAATGTGGCACTGTGCTCTAAAGACCCTTGTTCCACAGTAAGGAGTGCGGGCGAGAGAAAGAAAATGCTGCAGGGGCATATCGCTGTGTTTTTTCATTTGCAAATAGGTCTTAACACCTTCACTGCTAAGGCAATTCCCCCCTGTGCTGAAATTTACATGATCCCATTGTTCATGACGAGCTCAGCTCGTCATCAGCACAGGAGCTGTACTGCATGACAAGCTGAGCTCGTCATGAGCATCGAAGGGGTTAAAGACTGCTCTGGTCCCTAAAGCTAAGACCAAAGAGAGCCTTCCCTCTGCCTTACTCTCTTTCCTCTGCCTTACTGCCTCCCCTTTGCCTGACCACCTTCCCTCTGCCTTACTGTCTTACATGTGCCTTACTGTCGTACCTCTACCTTACTGTCTTACCTCAACCTTACTGTTGGTCTTGGCCCTTCTGGCAGGTTCACCCCTGAACTTTTTGCTTTTTATATGTGACCTGGGGATGGTGATTCTTGGTTTCTGCGCACTTTCACTGTGTCCCAGTGGAAAGTTTGTGCGCACTCTGAGTGTGTGTGGTGAGATAGGCCTGCCCTTCCATAGGAATGCATGGGGAATGTATGTGTCCCTGGTAGTTCCTGATGCGTGGGGTGTGCAGGCTTGAGTCTGGTATGTGCGGACTCGTGTGACTGAATGCTGCGCAATGATGCGTGCAGCGTGTTTGTGTCTAATATGGAAGTGCCACTTCTAGAAGTGTGCCTGTCTGTGCAGTGAATGTGCTGGCTTGTGATTGGCTGGAGCTGGCTGGGGTGCCAGGCTCCCTGAGTCATGATGGGTCTGCCCCGGTGGTGAGTGAAGAGATTAGCATGTGTGATGTGAGGGAGTGGTGCACCTGGGACCTGAATAGGGCTGGGCTTTCGCCCACACAATGCTGGCTCCGACCCCTGTTGTGCGTCTAATGTCCCTAGCCTGGCCAGTGAAAGGAAAGGGTGGTTGAGCACATCACAGTGCTCCAAAACCAGCTGCGACTGGTTTTTCCCCACCCTGCACCCCGAGACAAAGGAATTCACTGTATAAAAAGGGGCTGTGTCCCCTTACAAAATGTTCTTGTTTCCAACTCGAATCTACCAGGGGGCGTGCTGCTGCTGGGGCCCAAGGGAAGGCTTGCCTCCCTGGGCCCTGCCCAGCCCCTGGACTGCTGATGTCCTGGACTCCTGAAGGACTTTGTTGCTGACTTTTGGGCCACTAGCGCCTTGGAGCGCTTTCTTTTGGCCCCTAGCGCTGGAGAGCGCTTTATTTTACACTAGCGCCTGGGAGCGCTTGATTTTGCCCCTAAGCGTTTGGTAGCGCTTTTGTTCCACTTTCGCGGCTGCCCACACCGCATGTTGCCGGGTACCTTCTGTTGACTTGCGCCCCAGCGAGTGCCCACCTCGCTTTATTATAGATTTTGAGGGTGCCTACCCCTCGTTGTATCACCGAGTTCACCGCCGCTGGCCCGGGACCCCTCGGGACGTCCTCCCCGGGCCGCGCTGGGACCAGTAGTTAATGGTTGTGTGCTCTATTTTCTATTTTGGTGCTAAAGTGATTATTTTATGTTCTACAAGTGCATATTCCTGACAGTGGTCCCTGTGGCCCTGTCCTGTACATAATCCCTTGTAAATTCTGCCCGTGCCTGTTGGCACAATGTAAAGTGTGTGTTTCTATCTAATGCGTTTGGTAATACAAAGGCTATTTTTACATATAGCTTCTGTGGAGTTCTTTTTGTGGGGGGCCTTGGATGTTGCTGCTGGTGGGTGCGTGCGCAAATGCTTTACACATCGCCTCTTAGATAAGCCTGACTGCTCATGCCAAGCTACCAAGAGGGTGAGCAGGGGTTGTCTTGGCGGGTGACTTCCTTGCCCTGACGTAGGAATGGTGGTTCCTGCCTGGCTTTGGTGCACGCCTTAGCCAAACAGAAATCTCATTTCTAACACTTACTGTCTTACCTCAACCTTACTGCCATCCCTCTGCCTGACTGTCTTACCTCAACCTTACTGTTTTACCTCAACCTTACTGTCTTACCTCAACCTTACTTCTGTCCCTCTGCCTTACTGTCTTACCTCTGCCTTACTGCCTTACCTCAACCTTACTGTCGTCCCTCTGCCTTACTGTCTTACCTCAACCATACTGTATTACCTCAACCTTACTGCTGTCCCTCTGTCTTACTGTCTTACCTCTTCCTTACTGCCTTACCTCCAGCACGTCACAGAACGGCAAGCCGAGATTGGAGGGGTGAGGTTGCGCAGGTTTGCGAGGGGGGCCGGGACCGGTGTAGCAGGGTTTCCGTTCTCCCACAGAACTGTGCATAGAGATTTGGAACCTCGGCGAATTAGGGTGACCCAAAACTCACCTCAGTACCCAAAACCCCTTACCAGGCTAGCTACAGTGTCTCATTGGTCATCACAGACTTCCAATGATTTAGACAAACCAGAACATGAACTTATGATACCTCAGGTCACGTGGAACACATGAACACTCTTTCGTTATACAATCATTTCAAACCCGAACGTGGAGTAAATGAGGACACGTGGACATTTGAAATATTTATTTACTAATGCCGTTTCCTCAGGCGCAGTATCTTAGATAATACAAGGAAACATATTATCAAAAGCAAAGTTATCAGCATAGTTACTAGTCCATAGAATGCAAAAGGTGACAGCATGCTATTATGCTGAAATGAATAAGCGTTAACAACACCTAGTTCTCACTCTCCTTAACTAGCATATTATATTAATATCTAAGAAGGTCTCATTGGGTTTTAGCAGGGCGGGCCCATACCTCAAGATCCTAGTATGAAGAGATCACATCTGCTTCCACCAGCTCTCTACATGCAAACCGCATCAAGTGTGTCTGTGTGCTCTAAGCCAAGCAACATAAAACGTGCCTAAAGCCAGAAATTGGCAGGAGCTGCACTTATGTTATGTCTATGAAGGTGCGGAGATCAATTCTCACAACAATCTGTGTCGTGTTATCCTTCTAGCTTCAGCACTCACTGTACAGACATAGTTTATTAAGCAAAGTTGATTTGAGAGCAATAACATATTATTCTCATGTAAACTACTAGGTTGAAAGCTAAATCAACAATTATGTATCATGTGCAGAAGCAGCAAAAGGAAAAAATGGCATTTAAACATTTAATGAGCCAAAGCTAACTTAACACAGTATTCAGATTATCAGTAGCTATATGACACCCCCCATGATCCGAGCACGGATAAGATAAGATAAGGGCCTCATCATGATAGCAGAGTTCAAGAACGATGAGCAATATTAATAACTTTAGAAATTGATGGGAAAAAATGCTTCAGGAATCAATTTAAAAATCCATAAAGTCAATATAAAATTAACTTCTGCTCATGCCAATAGTTCTGGGAGATGAAAAATGTAAGCAACTTTGAAAAGTTACGTCAGCCGAAACCAGATGGCGGGATTTGAAACATGGGAACGTTGTTAGGACATGACCGTATATGCAAAATATGCAGCAACAGCCTCCAAAATGAAATCGCCGTCTTCATCTGAAAACAGTTCAGCCATCCAATTTAAAAGCAGAAAATAACATACGTGTTCTTCTAGCACCGGAGCCCCTATCACCATCAGAGGACAACTCGGTGGGTTCTCAAGAAAGCTCAGTGCCAAGAAATACTGCGCTGCTGCGAGTATGTTCCAAGGACCCATTAGTCCATGCATCGCTGCTAAGGCCATAATCCTTTCGCCAGTAGAAACCAACTCGTGAGTAACGACGGGACCCATCAGCTGATTAAAATCGACGTCAGGAGAAACTGGTCGGCAGAGACACAAATTAATGGCCCAATCAAAATCACAGCTTAGGCAATGAAACACAGGCTGCACACAGGTGAAGTAGGAAAATCGAAATGATAATCCATATGCCGTGCTTAAAGTCGCAAGCGGCAATGTGCCATAGTATTCAAGCATCCGGTTGCGAAACAATTCCAGAAGGGGCGGGGCGGCTTCTTGCACACGAAGGGCATCCATATTGAATGAAACAAAAAATCACCAGAACGCCTGCCGCTAGTGCCAGTAAAACCGGGAATCCACCAAACAGACTCGGAAAAATAGAATGGAAGAAAGCAGGAATGACTCCAATTATTTTCTCAAATGAAGTCACAAGGCCACTGCTAACTATGTTAAAAAAATGCGCCAGCCCAGTTATGGAGGACGCGTTAAAGATAGAATGAACCATTTCGCTGAAATGCAACGGTAAATCAGTATTTAAAAGGGCCTGAACCTCTGTACGGGTGTTAGCTATGTGAAGCACGAATGTTTCTCGAGCCGAACTCAAGGCCACTTCTTTTTGGGACAATAGAGCTCTTATTCTGCTCATGCCGTTGAACTCCGCTGTCAAGGTTGGGATGCGCGGCCAGATGGAAACATCCACGTTTCCCTGCGTGGGTGGGTACAGTACATTTCTGCAGCAAATTACACGCTCAGTTACTGTTACCACATAAGGAACACCTTTAATTAACCCACAACAATCCTCATTATTCAAAAGTAAATGACTACCGTTTCCCAATAAGGTAAAAGTTGGGATGATTGCTGGAACTGGTGTCCCTTTTAAAACACAGGCTAAATTTGGTCGGTCCTGGTTACAAGAACCGTGTAATTGTATGTGCCTACACATTAATGAATGATCAGGTGTCTCTGTACACTACTCCCCATTCAGATATACCTCCTGCCCATCTTTCAAACATCTGTAAGTGTATGGAAGGGACCACATTTCATGAAGGAAACCGCTACCTAAGGGTTCATATCGACCTATGGCCACATATCGCATGCAATTAGTAAATTTATACAAAGCAAAAGGCAATGTTATCACACCGTGGATAAGCCACGTCGCACCAGTGGACTCAGCCACAGAATAAGGCAAGGACTCCAATCTCTCAATATGTAACATTTGAAAAATTGCATCTCGCATTGAAAGCAAGCGCTGCTTGTCAGTCAAATTGAAAGGGGGCAAAGAGAGAGGAGACATTCATGTAGGTCCATGGCACTTTGCCAGATTTTAAAGTCTGTAGGGTCCAAGCAAATTGCATGATAGAACGCAACTGATTTTGACCATGATATAACACAGATACTTCATCCTGTACAATACTCATCCTCGACATCCCCCGACGCAGCCACATCTCCGGACACCTGAGAGATCTGCACTGGCTCCCGGTCAACAAGAGAATCACCTTCCGTCTCCTCACCCACGCGCACAAAGCCCTACACGACCAAGGCCCGAGCTACCTCAACAACCGGATCAACTTCTACACTCCCACGCGCCTCCTCAGATCAACCAGCCACGCCCTCGCCGCCGTCCCCCGCATCCGAAGAGCGACTACAGGAGGAAGATCCTTCTCCTACCTGGCCGCCAAGACCTGGAACTCACTCCCGACCGACCTGCGCCTGACCCAAGATCACCTCTCCTTCAGGAAGAAGCTCAAGACCTGGCTGTTCGAGCAGTAACGGCACCCCCCCCACACCAGCGCCTTGAGACCCTACGGGTGAGTAGTGCGCTCTATAAATGACTTGATTGATTGATTGATTGAATATCTACAACAGACGACACAATATTATCTAACGTGTAAATGCGGGAAGAAAGCATGTTAATGCTATTATCAACTACTGCAAGCACTTTCTCAAGATTAGCCTGATCAATTGCCTTAAGGCGTGTCGCCGCCTCAACTTGTGAAGTTTTCCAGATTTCATTGTAAATAGCATATATCCATGTTTTTGACCTACCACTAGCCGGGCCTTTTATAAAATCATTTAAATCTACATCTTCAGTCAGCTTGGAAAGATGAAGTTTAACCGCAGTTAAGGTAGAATGTTTCAGCCAATTCTGACATAACTTTCCAACTGAATAAGTCGTGACAGAATGGTCAGGGTCAAAACGGGGATCAGGTCTGACCTGTTTAAAGCCATCAGATAAACCCAGAAAACGATGCTGGCATGAATCAGCACTATGGTGCCACATCAACCAACCTTTGGGATCCATACTGGATATGTTAAAGGAAGAATTAAGTAAAGGGTCTGTAATTCTCTAATGGAAAACTGAGTAAAATTACTCCAGCGATATATTCCTCCAAATCAGGAATGGTTGGGGTATTTAATTTTTTAGAAGTAGCCAATCCAAAGCATGTTGTTTGCGAAATGGATGCATTCAAAAACAACGTATGATTCGGGATGAGACATGCACGGTGCAAAGCCTCAGTGCCCTGCACCTGCCAGTGTTTGGAACCCCAAACTGATTTAAGATCAATAGATTCCTTCCACAATTCGTAGCCGCCAATTGCTAACTGATCTAGAAAGGACTTCGAATACAATAATTTAGTATCGGTAAGTCTAACCTTGGACATTGGCTTCTGTGTCATTTTAAAATAAAAGGACTCGGGATGAGACTGATTGAAGTCGGTGAAATAGGTGTACTTTTGCAAAAAAGTACTGGAACTGCCCTGTCTCGGGGCTGGGCAATGCTCCCACTGTGTAAAATTAACAGCATTCCTTCGGGAAGAAGTTTTATGTAAGAAGTGATTGCCAAAATGTTGGAAGCAAAACAAATCACCATAATTAGCGGATTCTTAATATAAATCCTCAGCATCAAAGGCAGCATAGTATTTCAAATCAGAAAACAAACTTTCTACTGCATGAATATCCCAATCATCAGAACGTATGTCTTGTTTCACTACATCCCCCATGTTAACTCTAAGGACATTAGGGACATTAACCACTGCAGTAGGGCCATGAATTTGAAATCTAACCGCATCCCACACAATACCATCAAGGACTGGCCAGGCATTGATGTTAATAATAATAATAATAATAAAAGGGATCTTATCGTGCGCGGACTTAGCCCAGTGGGCATCAAGGCGCCTAATTACAGAATCAGCTCATAACAAAGACCTTACCATTCAGCCAGTGTAGGCCCTTGAACAGCACCACGTTTTTAATGCCTTTTTGAACAAAACTAAAGAGGGTAGAGTCTTAATCTCCATAGGCAAAATGTTCCAGAGCTGGGGAGCGGCAACAGAAAAGGCCCTGGCTCCCCATCTGGTGAGCTTGAAACGAGGGACAACAAGCTGGAATAGTCCCGAAGAGCGAAGACACCTTGTAGGGTGGTAACGAGTAAGCAGGGAGCTAATAGCGCCTTTAGGTCCATCCTCGAGAGCTCTATAGGTCAGACACAGAATCTTAAAATGGATTCTGTGCTGAATAGGCAGCCAATGAAGGTCTCTCCTCGCAGTAGTAGCAGAAGAAGCTCTAGAGAGATCTAGGACAAAACGTGCAGCAGCATTCTGCACGATTTGCAGCCGATGTATAAGGCCCTTGTTGGCCTCCATGTAGAGAGAGTTGCAATAATCCAACCTGGAACCAACAAGGGCGACTGCAATCTGCTTGCGTGCTTGGAGAGACAAATAGCTGCGAATTCTATTGAGCGTCCTGATCACACCCCAACAGGTTGCAACAGTCCGATTCACCTGAAGAGACATCGAGAGTGAGGTATCAAACACCACACCCAGATTTCTGGCAGATTGAGAGGGAGTGGGGCAGGTGCCAAGAGAGGAAGGCCACCACTCCTTCGACCAGACATCTTGGTCCTTCCCAAAGACCAAGACCTCAGTCTTGTCGCCATTTAGTTTCAGGGAGTTGATAACCATCCAGTCTGCAACATGTTGCATACAGGACCTGAAGCTAGAGGCAGATGTTATGACAGAGGACTGGGTGAATGACACCATAATCTGGGTGTCATCGGCGTATGATACCACCTCCATCCCCTGCGATCTAACAAGCCTAGCAAGGGGGGCCACATAGATGTTGAACAGGGTCGGACTTAATGCCGACCCCTGAGGCACCCCACATTGCAAAGACTTCGCAGGGGAGAGGTGGTTACCAAGCATCACTCTCTGTTCCCTATCAAGGAGAAAGGATTGGAGGAGGCTCAGGGCTGAACCAGTGACACCTGCCTCCCTAAACCGAGATGTCAAAATGGCAGGAGACAAGGTGTCAAATGCGGCCGTGAGGTCCAATAGTACTAGAACGGTAGTTTGTCCAGCATCAACCTTGCGTCGGATGTTATCGACTACAAAGGTGAGGGCAGATTCTGTGCTATGCTGTTTTCGAAAACCATGTTGGGTAGTGTCTAGATACTCAGAGGCCTCAAGAAAAGAAGATAGGTGGCGATTCAAATGTGCTTCCAGAATTTTCGCAGGTGCGGGAAGCAGGGAAATGGGTCAAAAAAATTTCCGGAGGCCAGGATCGAGTGAAGGCTTCTTGAGAAGCGGTTTCACGATAGCCATCTTCCATACCAGTGGAAAAGAGCCTTGGGCAATCGCCTTATTCATCACCTCAAGCCGGGAGGGAAGGAGACTGCTCCTACACTCTTTTAGCTTTTTAAGAGGCAATGGGTCCAATGGAGAAGAGGATTTCGTCCTGTCAAGAAGAAGATTTAATTCCTCCAAAGACAGAGATGGAAAGTCCGAAAGAAGGCTAGAGGGGGCTATATCCAGTGACTCAAGAGAGCTTATGCCTGAAAGAATATTTTCGCCCAAGGAGAGACATTGCACTTCTAAGGAAGTATGAATATCAGAATTTTTTTTGTGGAAAAAGTCTGCAATGTCGTCACAAAGACGTTGAGAACTGACTACGGGATCTGGAAGTTGAAGGGAGCATAGGGAATCTGCAATTTTAAAAAGCTCCCTAGAGGAAGTGAGTGAGCTAGTAAGATTGGAGAAGTATTCCTGCTTCTCCATTATCACTTTCTGCTTATACTCCCGTAGAGCAGACTTATGAGCCTCCCGGTCCGTAGGGTCCCAGGATTTCCTCCACCTCCTCTCACTACTTCTGCAGCCCTGTCTTAATAGTCTAAGATGGTCCGAAAACCACGGTGCTGATGGTTTACGTCGGGCTACATATCGCAGGGATACAGGAGCAAGTTTTTCTACTGCATTGGTGATGGACTCCTTCAAATCTTGGGCTGCTTCATCCGCGTCTTTTGGGAATAGAGCCTCAGGTGAAGGAACAAAAGGGGCAAGAGCCTCGTCCGTGATGTTTCTAAAATTTCTTCTAGAAACAAACGGGGTAATCCCCTTCTTAGTGGAATAAGAGGTGGAGAAGGCTAGGTGAAGAGAGACTGCAAAATTATCTGTCCAGGCCAACGGCAAAGGTGAGCCGCAGGAAAGTCTAAGATCATTAGAAAATACCCCGTCGAGGGTGTGACCTGCCATATGAGTGGGACTGGTAACAAGCTGAACAAGATCACATGTTCCGAGGGATTCGACTAATGATAGAGTGTCCCTAGAATTGACCTCATCAAGATGGAAATTGAGGTCGCCCAAAATGGTGAAGCATGGCTTTCCAAAGTAGGGTTCGAGAATGCTCAGTATTTCCGAGGCAAAATTAGCTCTATAGCCCGGCGGCCTATACATCAAGATCCCCGTGAAAGAGACCGATGGAGCACATGTAATACAGAAGTATAAGGCTTCAAAACGATCTTGAGGCGAGGAAAGGGGGTTAACCGTGCATTGAAAGGAGGATTTAAAAAGAATAGCAATACCTCCACCTCTACGTTTAGGTCTATCAAGCCTATGTAGAGAATAGCCCTCTGGGATAGCTAAAAGAAGGTCATGACCGGAGGAGTCAGAAGCCCAGGTCTCAGTAATGAAGACCCAGTCCGGCTGTCTCTCGTCAAGAAAGTCGTGGAAGGCTAGGTTGTGTTTAATTAGCGAACGCACATTTAATAGAAACCCATTTCTGTACGAGATGGTGGACATTGAAGAGGACGGACAGAGACTAATAGGACAAGAGCCGAAGGGATGGAAGGAGGAAGAACAAGCCATACAGCAGCGAGACTGTAGTAGCCCTAACGGTATAAAACAATGTAGAGCAGGGCATGCGGGAGGTCTAAGAGCCAGTAGCGCAGATGGAGCATAGCGCCTAAATGACTTACCGGATAGCAAAGATGAAGAAACCAGGTCCAGCCCAGCCCGCAGCCCGTCCTCAGCGCGGACGGGCGCAGACGGGCTGAACTCTGGCGTAACTCCGGCGTCAATCTGGCGTCCCCGCAGCGCGTCACCGCTGCGCGTAAGCATGACCGTAATTTATGCACTGCTCGCCTCCTAGAGAGAGGACTAGAGCGTGCAAGCTACCCCCAAACTAAGATGGCCGCCAAAGAGACGTGGAAGCAGGACCCGCAAAATGCGGTGAAATAACCGATTATAGTGCGGGAGAGGGGCCAGGAATGCAAGTATGCGAGGCAGGCAGTATTAAAAACAGGGTAGAAGCTAAAATAATAATTAAACAAAATGACCAAAAAACGGGAGTTTTAAAATCCCAGATAGCTGCTGGCAAGGTCGCGCTGCTAGAAGAGCGCTGCTGGTCGTATGCTCGTCTGTAAGGAGCAAACTGAAGTAATTAGCCCCAATTTATGCACTGCTCGCCTCCTAGAGAGAGGACTAGAGCGTGCAAGCTACCCCCCAAACTAAGATGGCCGCCAAAGAGACGTGGAAGCAGGACCCGCAAAATGCGGTGAAATAACCGATTATAGTGCGGGAGAGGGGCCAGGAATGCAAGTATGCGAGGCAGGCAGTATTAAAAACAGGGTAGAAGCTAAAATAATAATTAAACAAAATGACCAAAAAACTGGAGTTTTAAAATCCCAGATAGCTGCTGGCAAGGTCGCGCTGCTAGAAGAGCGCTGCTGGTCGTATGCTCGTCTGTAAGGAGCAAACTGAAGTAATTAGCCCCAATTTATGCACTGCTCGCCTCCTAGAGAGAGGACTAGAGCGTGCAAGCTACCCCCCAAACTAAGATGGCCGCCAAAGAGACGTGGAAGCAGGACCCGCAAAATGCAGTGAAATAACCGATTATAGTGCGGGAGAGGGGCCAGGAATGCAAGTATGCGAGGCAGGCAGTATTAAAAACAGGGTAGAAGCTAAAATAATAATTAAACAAAATGACCAAAAAACGGGAGTTTTAAAATCCCAGATAGCTGCTGGCAAGGTCGCGCTGCTAGAAGAGCGCTGCTGGTCGTATGCTCGTCTGTAAGGAGCAAACTGAAGTAATTAGCCCCAATTTATGCACTGCTCGCCTCCTAGAGAGAGGACTAGAGCGTGCAAGCTACCCCCCAAACTAAGATGGCCGCCAAAGAGACGTGGAAGCAGGACCCGCAAAATGCGGTGAAATAACCGATTATAGTACGGGAGAGGGGCCAGGAATGCAAGTATGCGAGGCAGGCAGTATTAAAAACAGGGTAGAAGCTAAAATAATAATTAAACAAAATGACCAAAAAACTGGAGTTTTAAAATCCCAGATGTTAACAAATGTCAAGTCTCTTTTCAATCTGTGTGCAGAATGTGACGAGGAAAGTGGGGCCAAAGTTCCATTGAGATATCGAATGCATGTTCTTTCCTCGACATAGTGTCCATTGATGAGTCGAAAAAAATAAAACACAAAACCAATTGACATAAAAAGGTAAATCGATAAAAGTACCAGCCAAATATATGTCCAAGGGGGAATCAAAAAATGTTTTTTAAATAAAGTGGCATAAACTGTAAACTGTGAAGGCTTCTCTGAGGCAATGGAAACAGTGTCAAATGAAAACCTTGATTCAGTGGCCAAACGGGTTTGTAGGCCAGGCATGGATAAGTCAGTGGGGTAAGTGTAATCGATGTCATTATGGTCAGCACCAGGCAAAGTACTTAATAAAGGACTGGAAAGTGCAGGTAACTCGATGACTACTTTAGGTTCAGTATTAGATGTAGTGGCCATAACCGAATTTCTCACAATGGACGGACAGGATACCGCTGGTGTCATACTAAGAAGAATCGGCCACTCTGTGTACCTTGACATTGTCAATAGAGATAAACCTGTTTTCCTTACGACCTGGAAGAGGGGGTAAAATGACTGTTATTGTGCCCTTCACTCCAAGGACTGGGACCGGAGCTCGATAGGAAGGTCCAAATTCTTTCTTGTTATCGATCTTCTCTCAAACCAGTTCACCAACTTGGGGCAGCCAGCCGACTACCGGGATCTGCAATGCAACATCCGATGTGGTGGGCAAATGTTCCTTTGCAAGACTGTCTCTGGTCTTTTGTAGATCCTGTAAAACATTGCAATGTTCATCTACGTCAAAGTTCGTGGCGCGAACCACACAGTCTAGCCCATCAAGGTCAGGGACGTACATCTTGATGCCAAAGAGCATTTCGTATGGGGTCCGCCCACCCAGAGACTTTCTAGGGAGATTATTAAGAGCACGCTGCACGCCATTGAGGTGGGCCAGCCAGTTTCTGCCGGTGCCTATAACTCGAGCTGTCAAAGATTGCTTTAAGTCACGGTTCATTCGCTCCACTACACTATTACCCTCAGGTCTGTAGGGAGACAAAAACTTGACTTGGACCCCCATCGAAGTCATGGCATCCTTGTACGCCTTAGAGGCGAAAGCCGGACCCTGATCCGAATGGAAGGTACCACAGGCAAAAATCCCTACAAAGACACGCAAATCTCTAATGACAGTCCGTGAATCAGCGCTGCGATGGGGCCATACCCACACAAAGCGTGTGCATGAATCAACTGCTACTAAGATGTACTTATACGCAGTATCAGAGGAAAGAGGACAGCAGTGATCCAAATAAACACAACCTAGTGGTTTATTAGATATGTACAACTGTGTCTGTGGCGGACGCGCATCAGTCGAAGGTTTAATCTGCTGGCAAATGTCACATTGAAGGACATAATCCTGCGTCTGTTTGTACAGTCCCCGCCACCAGAAACGCTGTTGTAATTGAGTTACAGTGGCAGAGACGCCCGCATGCGCAGACGCCAAACCTTCATGCGCCGCTGTAATCAAGTCAGCCCTGCGATCCGAGTTGGGAATTAAACGTTCACCAACATCAGGAATTTTCACAAAAGGAACCTTTTCGGGACTTAAGTGGTATGTGTACTTCGAAGGGAACCCCGTAGGATGTTTACCTCCCTTCTCAGTGGCAGCAACAGCCGCCAAGATGTTATCATCAATCTTACTTTTGGACCGTGTAACTGCTGCAACTAAATACTTAGACACCGCTGACTTCGCCGCTTCATCAGCAAGCGAGTTACCGACAGCGTGAACTCCTACGCGCTGATGGCCGCGAGTATGAATCACATAAACAAGTGGCAGATTAGCTTTAAGCTCAGCCACTCGAACCCAGATCATCTTGTGTTTTATAGTGCTACCCTTGGAATCACGAAATTCATTCTGAACCCAAAAGAACAAGTTTTCATTGTAAGACTGGACACAGTAGTAAGAATCGCTCACAATAAGAGTCGTCACACTAGGATCAGCGTACTCCAACGCGAGGAAAAGAGCACGAAGCTCTGCCAATTGTGCGGTGCAGTCCCCTAGAGTCTGCGTGTGTACGACTCTGGACTTGAACTCATCGTTCACCATGGCACCGACCACAATGGCGCCTGCGGAAACATAGGCGTGTTTGGAGCCATGCGCAACCTGCGCCGAGCCATCAGTGTAAATGATGCAATGGAAGTCCTCCAAAGGTCGCATTGCCAGAGGTGCAGGATGAACGAATTCATACTGCAAGTACTCTTGCGACCGTAATGAGGCGTCAAAAATAAACGTGACATCCGTGGACGTCAAGGAAGCAGCCCATTGTATCCACCGAGGGTGCAAAGCTTTAGAATTCGGTACACTGGCTTTCGTAACTGCCTCCAAATGAGGACAGGGGGTAACTACCAACATGCGTTTTCCCTGTGACAGAGCACGTATCTTAAGAATCGCCATCTGCACAGCCGTTAAAACTTTCTCCACAGTGGAAAACCGCATCTTAGCCGAAGTGTACAAGTGTGATTTGTAAGCAATAGGTACCGTGTCACCTTCATTAAAAGTGAGGTACGTGAAACCTACTGTCCCAGGAATGATCCTTATCACCAGGTTAGTGTGGTTATCACGAGTCAGTAAAAATTTAGAAGCGAGCAGATCAGCCTGCAAGGATTGCAAGACAGCTGAGTGCTCAGGCAGCCAGCATGATTTGGAAAAAGTTGGTTGTATCAAAGCATACAAGGGCTTGATACGCTGGGCATATTCCGGAATGTATGTTCTCCCGAAATTTTAAAAGCCCAGTAAAGACTGTAATTTTTTCAGTGTTGTTGGAGCGCACAGTTGTGCGCATTTCTCCAGGAAGTGAGGAGCCAAACCTCTACTTTCATTGTTGTGCTCATAGCCCAGGAACAACACTGTGTACTCTGCAATGTGCGAATTCGCAAAGTTAAACTTGTAACCCATGTCTGCAAAGTTACAAATTATGCAGTTTACGCGACACAAATGCTCCCAAATATCGTCGTCTGTGAGATAAATGTCATCCACATACGAACAAGCATCCGGGTCGATTCTCTCCAACAGAGAGACTATGCGGGCAGTGAAAATCCCAGGACTATTCTTATAGCCCATTGGGAGACGCCGAAAGTGTTTTTGGACCCCGGCTGAAGTAAAGCTGGTCCATTGGGAACTAAGACCATCCAAGTTATGGGCATAAAAACCGTTGGAAATGTCAAGCGTGGTTTTAAAACGCTTACGCACAAGACTATCCACTAGGGCAGAGCCGTGAGTATTCTGTACTGCACAGTTACGGCAATGCAAGTTCAAATGCCTGTAATCCAATACCAAACGATATGATCGGTCCGGCTTGTTCACAGTGAAAAGGGGGTTATTCATCGGAGACACACACGTTTCAATCACACCCTGATATTCCAATTGTTCAAGGATAGCCGCGCCGGAAGCTTTGGCTTCTCGCCGGATGGGATATTGAAGTTGAGGCTGTGGCTGAGACCGCAAAGGAATCTCGTGGCTTGGGGACAATTTATCCCAACCACACTGGTTGCGGTACAGAGCCGGCGCTAGAGCCTTAGCCCACTCTTCTGCAAAATGCTGCGCATGCTCTTTCGAGACAGTGTTCGCGAAACTGGGGAGGATCACCTCCTCCCCTCCCGGCGCTGCGAGCACAAAAGGTGGGGGCCAGTCAGCCTCCGAAAGCAAAATGTCATACTTAGACGAAAGATTTTCCCAAAATACCCCTTTTACAGTACGTTGTATGTCTCCCTCGATTAACAGGACAATTTCAAAAAGTCTTTCAGGGGGAGCAACTCTCGTATCTGCTGTTTCTATTACAACATAAATATCAGTCGCTGTCACCTTCAGTAGTGGACGCAGGGCCTCTCTCACTATGGTAATCTCCGCCGCGCTGTCCAGCAAGGTCAGAGCCCACGTCAGATTCCGAAGCCGCGTTCTCACTATCTGTGGCATATCGATGCGCTGTTAAAGCCGTGACTTTCTTTTTCGCAAACTGCGGTCTTTTCGGCGTTGAGTCTTCCTGCTTCCCTGCGCCGTCTGTCTGGCGGGGCTGGCCGCGTCCTTGCTGACCACCTCGTCCCCTTCCGCCTCCTCCTCCACCGGTCTTCGGGGCCGATGAGTCCTGAAAGGAACGAGGAGAGCGTTGATCAGAAACCTGAAATCGATCAGGTGATTTAATCGTCGCGCGATCGCGCAAGTCATAAACTCTCTCCGTCGGCGCAGGAACCTGTGTCGCAGGATAAGAATCCTGAGTCTGCTGTTGTTGCATCCCCTGTTTCTGTTTTTTAGGCCAATTTTGTTTTTTGGACTTGGGCTGGACATCTGCCTCAGCAGACTGCCCTTGTGGTTGTTTCTTCTCCTTGACCGAAAAATACTTTAGACCCTTACTTGTGCGACCAATCTTCGCTAACTGGCGGGGTTTTTCGGCATCGGGTATAGCTGCCAAAGCATTAGACACCTGAAAGTTCACTGCATCCCCCTTTACATTAGAAAGTATGAGATCGCAAACTATCTCAAAAGAACCACACAGGCGCATACCCAATTCAACCGCTGCTTCCGGTCCGTGATCATCCTGAACACGTTTAACAATCGTAGGCAGTACAGCCATAGATGGGGTGCCAAAACACCTCGCATAAACAGCCGCAAAAGTTTTCCCCCAACTTTCACAGTCAACGAGTTCAGGAGCTAAATCCTTCGGTAAACTAATCGTCAAGATTCTATGTTTATCAGCAGGAGTAGAATTAGGAAATACAGCCTCCAGTTGGTCAAATTTCTCGGCAAGCCAGAAAGGAAAGTCATCTTTGTCATCGGGGCGCTTACCGAACACTGCATTGACCATAACTGGATTGAGTTTTAAACCGCCATGTTCCGTTTGAACAGCCGGACCCCCCCGGGGGGCACCCGGGAGATGACGACCTATGTATTGCACTAATGCACGAATCACGGCAATAGAAACTACATGTAGTCTACGAACCTCCGCTAGGGTACAAGCGCCGTGATTCGGGTGAGGGGTAAATTCAGCCAAAGCAGGCCAATTAGCGCCTGGAATGGACAATGGACCTAACCTCGGAGCGGTCAAAGGATGGGGTAGGGCGCCGTCAAACCAAACGCGATGCTGCCAATGATCAATAGGTATTTCCAGTGCCCTGTATGGAGCATATTCATTCGGTACAGGTGAGGGGGTGTAGTGGTGGAACACACCAGAATTAGCATCCACTGCAGGAAACGTCACCCACGAATAAAACAGTTCGAAAGGGTACGCAGCATCCGCACTCACCACCATAATCACAGCCAAGCCTTCCAATGGGACTTGGAAAGTCTGTTAATGGTTGCGCACCGCAATGCGACTATGCTGCGGAATGTCCACAGGCTGGGCCATGATAACACAGGAATTTAGAAAAACAAAGCAAACTTTGTAGCACAACTGGGTAGAAATTCAAGGAAACCGTTTTTAGAAAGATTCAAGCTTGAAAAAGACCTATTTCAAAAATAGGTAGGTTTTTTCCGACACTCCGTTTTCCGGAAACGAAAGTGAAGGGGTTAAGGATTGAATGATATACTACTCAAGTGTCATGATATAAGACCACCAACGTATGGGCGCCATGTAGCAGGGTTTCCGTTCTCCCACAGAACTGTGCATAGAGATTTGGAACCTCGGCGAATTAGGGTGACCCAAAACTCACCTCAGTACCCAAAACCCCTTACCAGGCTAGCTACAGTGTCTCATTGGTTATCACAGACTTCCAATGATTTAGACAAACCAGAACATGAACTTACGATACCTCAGGTCACGTGGAACACATGAACACTCTTTCGTTATACAATCATTTCAAACCCGAACGTGGAGTAAATGAGGACACGTGGACATTTGAAATATCTATTTACTAATGCCGTTTCCTCAGGCGCAGTATCTTAGATAATACAAGGAAACATATTATCAAAAGCAAAGTTATCAGCATAGTTACTAGTCCATAGAATGCAAAAGGTGACAGCATGCTATTATGCTGAAATGAATAAGCGTTAACAACACCTAGTTCTCACTCTCCTTAACTAGCATATTATATTAATATCTAAGAAGGTCTCATTGGGTTTTAGCAGGGCGGGCCCATACCTCAAGATCCTAGTATGAAGAGATCACATCTGCTTCCACCAGCTCTCTGAATGCGAACCGCATCAAGTGTGTCTGGGTGCTCTAAGCCAAGCAATATAAAACGCGCCTAAAGCCAGAATTTGGCAGGAGCTGCACTTATGTTATGTCTATGAAGGTGCGGAGATCAGTTCTCACAACAATCTGTGTCGTGTTATCCTTCTAGCTTCAGCACTCACTGTACAGACATAGTTTATTAAGCAAAGTTGATTTGAGAGCAATAACATATTATTCTCATGTAAACTACTAGGTTGAAAGCTAAATCAACAATTATGTATTGTGTGCAGAAGCAGCAAAAGAAAAAAATGGCGTTTAAACATTTAATGAGCCTAAGCTAACTTAACACAGTATTCAGATTATCAGTAGCTATATGACACCGGTTTAATTAAAAAAAAGTAAACTTACCTTACTGAGTCCCGCGCCGCCTCAGCTCCTGGCCGGGTCACACGTTTTCCTGCTGCTCTCCTGAACAGGAGGCAGCCACAAGCAGCCTCCCTCCCCTCCCCTAAGCCAATCAAAACGCTGCAATGCCAGCATTGTGATTGTTGGGGATGGCACCCAGCCAGTCGCTTATGGGGTCCCAGAGGGCCAACCAAACAGTCAGGTCCCATAGCATTGGGCAAGCCACTCCTCCCCGACCTGCCCTCCCCCAACCAGGCAAACCCTTCTTCTTTCTCTCAGTGTGAGAAGTAGAAACATAAAATGGTGTTTAAAATACCATTTTATGTTTCTGCTTCTCGCAATGCGAGAAAGCAGTGGGGCGACGCTCCGCCCTAATGGAAGACCCACCCCTGCCGAGAGACCTCCTTCTAGACAAGGTTTTTATTCTCTTGAGACAGATTTGATTACGTCCCTTCCTTATAAACTAACCTTTGGGGCACAAAATGTAAATTCCTCTGTGAAATGTGCAGAATTACAGCCCCCATGTATGTGTCGAGTACTGGGTAAGATCAGCGGGCCATACTTATGAAATTTGTGGCGCCTTGCAGCTCAGCTAGTCTCCATGCTGCGCTGCCCTACGTCAAAGTGAAGGGGCAGGAAGGCACCGAATGGATTCAAAATGGGGATTCCTGTCCTTTTACACAGCTCAGGATCTGTTGCTGCTGCCTAGCACTAACCCAGGTACCATTGCGGCGTGGTGCACCGCTGTGCAAGGGTGTCTTGTTGCATGCAGGATTGTTTTTGTGCAGAAAGGGGCACCTTCCTGCACAAAAGCAACCCAGAGAGGCGTTTTTCTCTTCCTATGTGTGCTGCAGTATGGCTCACGTGCGCAGAGCAAGGCAGTGATTTGAACTCCATTGCCTCACTCCAGATTTACGAAGCCACTCAAAGTGGCTTTGTGTGGCTTAGAGGCTGACATCACATATGTAACACTTCCGTGTCGTGTGTCCCTAGGAGTGCAGGGGCAGCAGAGGGGGGTCTCTGTCGTGTGCCCCTAGGAGTGCAGAGGCAGCAGGGAGAGGGGGTCTCTGTCGTGTGCCCCTAGGAGTGCAGGGGCAGCGGGGGGGGTCTCTGTCGTGTGTCCCTAGGAGTGCAGAGGCAGCTGGGGGGGGTCTCTGTCATGTGTCCCTAGGAGTGCAGGGGCAGCAGGGGGGAGGGGGTCTCTGTCGTGTGTCCCTAGGAGTGCAGAGGCAGCAGGGGGAGGGGTCTCTGTCGTGTGTCCCTAGGAGTGCAGGGGCAGCAGGAGGAGGGGGTCTCTGTCGTGTGCCCCTAGGAGTGCAGGGGCAGCTGGGGGGGGGGGGGGTCTCTGTCGTGTGCCCCTAGGAGTGCAGAGGCTGCAGGGGGAGGGGGTCTTTGTTGTGTACCCCTAGGAGTGCAGGGGCAGCTGGGGGGGGGGGGGGTCTCTGTCGTGTGTCCCTAGGAGTGCAGAGGCTGCAGGGGAGGGGGGGTCTCTGTCGTGGGCCCCTAGGAGTGCAGAGGCTGCAGGGGAGGGGGGGTCTCTGTCGTGTGCCCCTAGGAGTGCAGAGGCAGTAGGGGGAGGGGGTCTCTGTCGTGTGCCCCTAGGAGTGCAGAGGCAGCAGGGGAGGGGGGTCTCTGTCGTGTGCCCCTAGGAGTGCAGAGGCAGCAGGGGAGGGGGGGTCTCTGTCGTGGGCCCCTAGGAGTGCAGAGGCTGCAGGGGAGGGGGGTCTCTGTCGTGTGCCCCTAGGAGTGCAGGGGCTGCAGGTGGAGGGGGTCTCTGTCGTGTGTCCCTAGGAGTGCAGAGGCTGCAGGGGGAGGGGGTCTCTGTCGTGTGCCCCTAGGAGTGCAGGGGCAGCTGGTAAATAAATAATTAATTACCGGTACTATTTTTGACTACAATAAATAAACGGTTTAGCTCAATAAATAAGAGTCAAGATACGAGGTAGCCAGAGTATACAGGCTTTAATCAAGCATAACGGGACAGGAACAGGACAGCCTGCATGGGAATGGGATGGCAGCTGCCGGGGGCAGGATCTGGGCAAGAGTGGCTAGCAAACTTTAATAACAGTGCACAATATTTATAGTTAAACAAAACACATGGTATTCAATACAGTAGGCGTAGCAGTAGGCGGAGCTTTTAGCAGTCGCGAAAGATAAGGACTGAATGAGGTAACAAGAAGGCGTGAACAGGGCGTATACATAGACATGTGATGCAGACGTAACAGAATATGTCATAAACGGGGCGGAAACATAGAGGGGGCTACCTGAGGAGCTGGGACCTCTGACCTAGTGGTGCGCGCAAACTGGCAATGACGTGTTACTAGGGAGAACTGGGGGGGCTATGACTTCTGCGCTAGAAGAGGAGACGAAAGTCTGGAGAGTCAGAGCGACATGTACCTAAGCATATCTAGTATCTAGTGTTTAGAGAACATGTTGATAGAATCCAAAAGTTATCAGGGTAAAGGCTAACAGACACTAAGACTGGTGCATACATAATCCTATATGTAGTGCGTGTGCGGGGAATATTCTATGAATATTAATACAGTATTTCTCTTACATGGAGACATAAAGGCTAGACCATGACGGAAACTATTGATGCGATTCAGTAGCTTAGGAATGCAGAGAAGTAGGGCTGGACTGATAACTAGAAACATAACATACTCTTGGCAGACTGGGAGGCAGAGCCAGGCCGAGCCGGGCACTGCGAGGCAGGAAGTAAGTGAAGGGTCAGGGATGCAGGTGGGGGCTGTATCGCTCCTCGGAGAGGGTTCAGAAGACAGGAGCTGAATCTGAGTCCGGGCCCTTTTGAGGCCTAGAAACGGGCACTTTTCAATGAATTAACGTGCACACTGTGAAACGTGGCAACGTAGCTTTACATAGGCCGGATATTCGTTGTATTCACGAAAACTGGAGACTGGCATACTAGAGATGGACACAACTGTAATTGCGTCTTTAATCGATCAGAAGGGAATACATGCATATCGATCATACACGTATAACATAACATGGGGAACACGTAGGGACACAGAACATGGCAAAATTTACTTTTCCACATTCCCTCCTTGTCACTACGTTTCCATCAGGAAACATCTATATTCATGATACCATCTATCATCTCATACAGTATCATTTGCTCGTCTCGAATTGTCTTGGAACGGGATTTAGAACGGGACTTAGGACTAGGAATACATGAGGTAGCACAAATGCCGCAAATCGCAGGGCCACATTGTATACAGAGGCAGCAACTGAATATGATCGCTACTGCAATACCTAGGAATGACAATACTTTCCATCCCCAGGCAGATATGATACTCCAGAGCCAACCGGACCATGTCCAGGTGCCTGGATTCTGGTGTAACTGATGGGCAATTTTATGAAGTCTGGTTATAGCTGAATAAACAGACGGCGCGTTATTAGGAATGAAAATGCAGCAACTAGATCCGATGACTCGACATGCTCCTCCTCTATCGGCCAGTATGATGTCAAGAACGAGACGATTTTGGAGCATGACAAATCTCATAGCAGATTGCTCTTCGGTTAAGTTACCTAGAGCAGAAGTAGTCTCATTCACTACTGCTTCAAGGGTTCTGGTTAACCTACGGATTAGCTTACTATTCTGGATAGGGCCTATAAAGAAGAAGAAACCTTTATTGAAATCTGTATACTGTTCTAGAGCAGTTTCAGTTTGATCGACAATTGGGGACTCAATCTCTCGTCTATGTCTAACGTGTACTAGATGTGTGTCTCTGTGATAATCTGATGGGGCTAGAAAAACTGGTGGCAGTAGGAAGGCAATGTAACATGTTCCATCCCAATCGAGGGGCAGACGAACATATGCGGTCTGACCACACACAAAATAAGAATGACGTGAAGCTTTGAAAATAGATTTCCCACTGTCACTATACTCGACAGTAGTAGTACAATCACTATGTCCTACATGTATGGAACCATTATTTCTGACACATAATTCGCCTTTGACTGGTAGTACTGAAATAGCAGGTAAGTCTGGAGTAGTATCAGACTGAACATTCAGGACCATGAAATTCGAAGAATAGTTACCTAAATTATAAACTTCATTTTCTAGATCCAACCCTGTTCTATGGGGGAGACCTTGCTTGTCTGGAAAACATGTTCTATTCAGAAGGGACATATCATTTGAGGATGACGTTAACGTGGACCATGCTCCACACGAACCATTATGTGAAAACGGATAAGGAAAGAGTGGCAGAACTCCCTTCAGTGTCTGGAAAGGGGGGAGTCGACCACACACCCAACAATTGGTAGCATTGCTGGTCTGGTGTGAATAATGTAACATTCTGATGAATGTGTTATTACGCATAGCAAGACGATAGGATAACTCGTGAGGAGGCAGATCACTAAACGTGTGCTCTACTGTAGTATTAGAAAACTTATTTACATGTGAACTTGGAAAACATAAATGCAATGCATAACTTGTGCAGGTAATCATCAAACTTAGAAACAATAGAAAACTTAGAAAAACGATACATCGGATAGAGTTTTGACTAACTCTCTCACTATGGGGGTCTATCTCATACATGTCAGATACCTGTCTAACCGTTTCACCCGAGGGGGACTTAGACAATTAAACTGGCTGACTTATTTTACTAGACCGGAGTTTCAATCGATATTCCTGCTGCGGAGTTTTCTCCAACAGAGGAACTTTCAGTTCTGGAATTGAATGAATGTTTGATTTAGAGTCTGGTTTCAGGCAGTCTTTAGAATTGGAAATGTCTGTAGAAATGTCATTAAAAGTCTTGTTTCTAAGTCCGTGAAATTTCTTGACGTGGGACAGGTGGACCCAGCCCTTACGGCCCTCCAACTTCACGGCCGTACGGGTGGTCAGAAGGACGAGTTTCGGTTCCTTCCAGCGAGGCTCCAGCGGACTTGAACGATCAAAATTCCTGATTAAGACCAGATCTCCGGGAAGGACCTCGTGTGGTTTGACTTCAGTATTGTCGGGAAATGCAGCGGCAACCTGTGAACGACAAGAGTGTAGGGCAGACATCAAGGAAGCTAGGTAATCTGTCAGCATATTACTTGAAACATCTGTAATACTGCGGGGTCTAGGTGTACCCCACATATTTGGGGGGCGGCCGAATACGACCTCATAAGGGGACAGACCTGATCTGGAGTGTGCAACCATCCGCATGAAGAATAGAGCAACTGGCAGGGCAACTAGCCAGTCTACACCTTTCTCTTTACATGTCTTAGCAATACGGATTTTCAGGGTTTGATTATGTCTCTCTACGAGACCGGCTGCATCTGGATGGCGTACACAATGGAACTTCCACTGGTACCCTAACAAGAGGGAAACATGTTTCATGAGCTCAGATGAGAATACACGACCCTAGGGAGTCCATAACGGGGGAAGAATTCACGAACCAACTGCTTGGCAGTGGTCGCTGCTGTGTAATCTGGAACTGGATATGCTTCTGTCCACCTGGACAAAGCGCATACAACTACAAGGACATACTTGAAACCTCGACATCGCTCCATCTGAATATAATCCATCTGGAGGACTTCAAAAGGGTGGTCAGGGGGCTGGAATCCACCTTGTTCCACCGGGACACTTTTACCTGGATTGAACTGACAACATATCATACAGGTACGGACTTTCTGCTTGGCTGCAGCTCGTAAATGCTTGTTGAACCAAAGGTTCTGTATACTGTCTAACATAGCTTTTTCTCCTAGATGTGCTGGACTATGTGCGGTATTAATAATGACTTGAACCATAGAGTCGGGGAGAAACCATGTGGCTTTTCCCTTCGTCACCCATCCCTGATCTGTCTGGACCCCTCCTTGTTCGGACCATTTCTTGATTTCTTCAGGAGTAGCATGTAACTGTATGTCTATGACATCTTGTGTAGGGTCCTTAACTGTCATACAAGTAGTCTGTTCTGGAGTGGATGTCTGTGTCTTGTTAACTGGAATGTCTGGAGTCTGAGCTGTAAGCTTGGCTGTTCGATCTGCTAGATCGTTACCCTGGGAAATGATGTCAGTAACTTTAGTATGTGCCTTGCACTTCATGATAGCAATAGCTGTCGGTAAATGTATTGCATCTAACAAAGCTTGAATGAGGAGACCATGCTGAATCTTGGTTCCATGAGAAGTCATGAAACCTCTCTCCTGCCAGAGCACTCCAAAGTCGTGTACAACTCCGAATGCGTAACGTGAATCTGTATATATGTTTACTTTCAGGTTCTTGGCACGTATGCAGGCTTGGGTCAGAGCGATAAGCTCTGCTGCTTGAGCAGACAGGGTGTCAATACGATGTGTTTCTATAACTTCAGTTGCAGTAGTCACTGCATACGCGGCTACTAGTTCTCCTGTACTTGTTCTCATACATGAACCATCCACATAAAGTGTCAGGTCGGGATCAGGTAATGCAATGTCTGTCAGATCTTGTCTTGGCTTAGTCATAGTGTTAACAACTTCCACACAGTCATGTGTGGCCGGATTTGAAGTAACTGACGGTAACAGTGTGGCAGAGCCTGGGCTACTGGATCTAATGTGCTCGAAAAATAAGCACAGGGCTTGTATTGTCCTGCTTGATCTTGCGTGAGAACAGATAATGCTGTACCATCACATTCTGTGACAAAAAGTGTAAAAGGCTTACTGTAGTTCGGTGTAGCTAGAACAGGTGCTTGGCATAAGGCTTTCTTTAACTCATTAAAAGCAAGTCTATGTTCGGATGTCCAAGGGAGAACAGTCGATACGGCTGCCTCCTGTGTCGTTAACTGTATCAGTGGCTTGGCTAGAAATGCATACTGAGGAATCCATTGTCTGCAATAAGAAGTGAGGCCGATAAAAGCACGTACCTCCTTCTGTGTCTTGGGCTGAGGGAGACTTGCTATTAACTGGATACGGTCAGGTGTCAACTGCCTACCCCACTTGGACAGTAAGTGGCCTAAGTAGATCACTTGCTGGACACAGAATTGAAGCTTCGAAGGGGACACCTTGTGCCCCATCTCGGCTAGGAAATACAGAACTGTAAGTGACGCTCGCTCGCAAGCACGCTCAGAACGGGCTGTGATCAGTAGATCATCTACATACTGGAGCAGGGCAGTGTCAGTTGGCATGTGAATATTGTCTAGTTGTCTTTTGAGTGCTTGACTGTAAATGCTAGGACTTTCTGTGAAACCTTGAGGAGCTCGTGTGAATTTATAGCTCCTTCCATTTAAACAAAAACCGAAAAGGTACTGGCTATCTGGATGAATCGGGACACTGAAAAATGCATTCTTGAGGTCTATTACTGTAAAAAATACAGCTTCAGAATCAATAGCTGTCAATAGGGATGAAATATCTGGGACTACTGGATACTGGGGTATGATACATTTATTGAGTTCTCGAAGGTCAATCACTAATCGATATACTGGAGGTGCATTTGGATCAGTACGTTTCATGACTGGAATGATAGGAGAATTACATACATTGGAGTCAGTTTCTATAACCACTCCTTGAGCAATAAGCTCGTCAATAATTTTGGATAAGGCTGCTACAGCCTCAGGTGGCAATCTGTACTGTCTGATTCGTGGCAAGACTACACCTTGCTTGAGGGTCACACGATGGGGTGTGATTTGCATGAAACCTACATCAGTTGGACCTTGCGCCCATAAATGCTGCGGTACATTAGACAATCTGGGATCAAAATCACGTAATACATAGTGACCTTTGAAGTCACGCAAAAACAAACGAACTCCCTCTGGGGAGCAACATATTACTGCACCTAACTCTTTCAATGTTTTAATACCTAACAAATTTTCCGGACATGACTTCGTAAGTAATAAATCAGTAGTTCGGGACAATGGACCAACTTCTAGAGTAACTGGCTTTGATATCTCGTTTACAATAGGCTTTCCTGAAAATCCAAGGGAAACATTTCTAGAGCCTGAGAGCGGATCCCCTGGAACCTCGTCATGACTGATAGTAGTCCTACTTGCCCCTGTATCAATCAAAAACTTTCTGTCTTTCCCTAATACTTGACTGTGCACATAGGGACCCTCTTGATCTACAGGAATCTCGATGAGAGGCAAGCCTACCTCCCTCTCTAGGCTGTTTCATGAATATGGCTGATACTCTGGATACTCGGACTGGGCATACTGGTACATTTGCTGTGTAACATGCTGTGTTGCAGCGATAGGCTGCGGTGCTGGAACTGATTGTTGTGCATTCTGTGGCTGAGAAGTCTGTGAAACTTGTTCTTGTCTAGGCGGACGTGGTCTTTCTTTAGTTTTACCAGTGGCTATGTTGTGTTTCAGAACTGCACACTCGTTTATAAAATGACCTGGCTGTTTACAATAATTGCATGTCCCTTTAACGGGAGCCGCAGGATGACTGGCCTGATTCGGACCCCTCTTCTGACTGTCTTGTGGAACAGATTGTGCAACTAGTACTTTCATTTTCGTGTCTTTCATACGTCTTCCCTCGTGTTCTTGTTCTTCTCTGATTCTATTCTGATGGTACTGGAGCATCTGGAGCATCTGGGACTGGGTACTAGCTTGCCATGTACTTTCGACTTTCAAAACTCGATTCTTCACTTGTGGGCTTGAATTCTCGACTAGTTTAGTAACAAAAAGATGAGGGTATGATTCGCTACCTGTCTTCAAACCACTGTTGATCATAAAACATTTCTCGAATCTAGAATAAAAATCACTAGTATCTTCATCCTGTTTCTGTTTGCATGCTGAGATTGCATCCCAGTCTTCCTTTTTCGTGGCTAATAACCTAGGCAAAACCTGAATCAATAACTCTGGTAATTCTTTACATTTATCTCCAAGACCGGTACCTGGTACTCGTATCTTATCTTCAGCTTCTAGAACTGCCCAATCGATCTTTTTCTCTCCCACCTCCCATTCTTTTTCCTTGAGTTTCTCATATACCCCTGCGGGCAACAGGACCTTTAACATTTTAATAATATCTGGATACGTGTATTCTCCCATACGGAGCATGTCTTTTAATTCTCGATGGAACCCTGCTGGATCTTTGTCGTGACAGGGAATTAATTTCTTCATCTCTAAGAGTTCCATCTTTGTGATAGGGGTGTAAACAAATACTCGTTGCATTTCACCACCCGCTGTCCTAACTGGATGTACTTCTCGTAACGGATGCTGTCTATCTATGTAAAATGGTTTACTTTCTGGAGGTGAGACGTGAACAAAATGCGGGTTCAGAAACGTTCTATATTTGTGGCGCTGTTCTAGAATGACACTAATTAAATCGGTACCTAAACCTTTCCATTTATACTGGAGTAACTCGTTCAGGATATCATGTAACGGGCCTGGATCAGAATGTTGACCCTCATATAATGTAATGAGGTGCTGAATCATATACATACCCACCAATCGCTGCTCGGCTGGGGGCAGTTTCAGAAACATTTGTGCCACTATTTCGTCTGGAAAAGTGGTAGAATCAGTAATCCATCGGACTGCTGATCGGGCTAGTTCTTGTTCATGCATGGTACTTAATTCACTATAACCGATTCGTGATTTCAGAATGTGATCGGTAGCTTGAAATACTTGTTCTAGAGAACCTTGTTCTGGTGCTGGATGATGAAAGACTTTCTTGTGTTCTAGACATAAATGTCGGTCTGGATATCTAGATTTTCCTACATACGCTATTCTGGCGGTATTCTCGTCTTCTACTTCTTCAGTATCTGAATTACTTTCTTTCTCGTTTACTTGTGCTTCTTTACGTTGTTCGTGTAACCTTATTATTTCTTTGCGTATTTTCTTGTACATACTTTCTATACTACTGATTGTCCTGTGTTTACCCTCGGCTATATTATCACTCCACCTTGTTAGAATTTTCATTTCGTTCGGATCTTTAGTCGGGGAATCTTGTTCCCTTATTAAACAATTGATTAGAAACTTCAATAACATAAGCTGGGTCTCAGCTTTCCTGAGAGACATGATTTCACCAATACTTTCTGGATCTTCTCCTGTACGGATGAAACGATACATTCTGTCTAGATCTTCTTTCATATTCGGTAGGGTGTCCAAATACCCGGTCACCCGTCTTACACGCAAAGAATATATAACCATATTATCCTCACCTGGGACTGGATCATAACAGCATTCAGTAAGAGCTCGTCTGATATCTGCAACGGACTGGTATTTGGGCGTACGCTGTAACGCACGTTCATGTAACTCGACTAACGCTACACGTTTGATTGGCGGCGGGGTACCTGGAGGACCTCCTCCCGCGGCCCCTAAACTGGAATCGTCGACTGATACTCTTCGTGCTGGCAGAGTGACCGAAGTAGCGGGAACTTGTACTGTGGGCTGGACCGGGGGTACCGTAACAGGTACTGCAACAGGTGCCCCGGTGGCTGGAAGAGCAGGAATTACATTATGTACAGGAGCTGGCGGAGCAGGATTCACATACTCTGGGACTGTGTCGTCCAAATAGGACGAGAGAAAAATATCAGCTGCGGTCGGTTTGTGACGTAGCTTAATCGGAACTAATGGCGGCGGGAAATTACATGGTGCTTCCGGGGTTGCCTTTGACAAGCCCTCGGCAAGAAGAGGATACATACCCTTAATGAGGGCATTTCTCTGTCGGTCTGACTGTTCGGCTTTAACTCGTTCACCTACTTCGATTAATTCCCTTTCCTGGGCTCTTTCTAAGGATTCTCTACTTAATTCTGACTTTCTGATTTCTTTTTCTGTTCTCCTGTGAGATTCTTTGCGCCATAACTCGATGGCGTCTTTCTGAGACTGTCTGGCTTTCTTTTTCCATAATGCTTCTTCTACTCGCATGATGCACTCGGCATCCCACGTACCTGATACGGGCCATCTATACTTTTCCTCTAACTGTTTGGTGTACTCCACCCATAAATCTAAATACAATATGGCACTTATGCCATGCTTTTGATACATAAAATGACCTGGACTGTCCCTAGGCGGGACAGGAACTGCTTCTTCTAACAGACCTTTTCTAGTTTTTAACTGACGTAACTTGGAGAACAGAGGCATGGCTGAACTGGAGTCTAGACACAATACAATACACAATGAACACGATGATTACTGAAAAACAACACATTCATACCACGACATTGAAAACACATTGAAGAACATTTAAAATAACAGTTCGGACAAAATACTACCTGGAGTACTGAAAACAGAATACATGAATTTCTCGAGAACAGAACTGACTAGAACAGAAACTAGAAGGACTAGATGCACTGCTAAAACAGTACGAAACTTACCGGTCCCATAAAGAGACACGTCAGGACCCGCATCCACCTAAGTGGACACTTCGTGTTGGATCTGCGTACCCAAACTCACGGACCAGAGACAAATTAATTGACCCTGTCTAGATACTACCCCAGCAACGGTACTCACCGGGCAGCAAGAACGGAAGGCCTCGGACTGGACTGGACTGCTACGACGACGGACGGACGAACTTCGGACTTCTGTTACGGGTGGGCCTCCGGATACCTCGGACCTTGGACTCTCGGCTTGGGCTCTGGTCGGGACTCGCCGCGTTCCTCCACCGCCTCGTCTGGACGCTGAACCGCAACCTCCGTCTCCTCCGTGGGCCTGAGGGATACTTGAAGCAGAAATATCTGCACGTGCACGGTATGGTTCCGTCACGGCTGCAGAGGATCAGGGGGCCTGCGTGGCTTCTCCGGCGCGTGGGGAAAGGGCAAGTCCCTATTCGGGCGCCATTATGTGGTAAATAAATAATTAATTACCGGTACTATTTTTGACTACAATAAATAAACGGTTTAGCTCAATAAATAAGAGTCAAGATACGAGGTAGCCAGAGTATACAGGCTTTAATCAAGCATAACGGGACAGGAACAGGACAGCCTGCATGGGAATGGGATGGCAGCTGCCGGGGGCAGGATCTGGGCAAGAGTGGCTAGCAAACTTTAATAACAGTGCACAATATTTATAGTTAAACAAAACACATGGTAATCAATACAGTAGGCGTAGCACTAGGCGGAGCTTTTAGCAGTCGCGAAAGATAAGGACTGAATGAGGTAACAAGAAGGCGTGAACAGGGCGTATACATAGACATGTGATGCAGACGTAACAGAATATGTCATAAACGGGGCGGAAACATAGAGGGGGCTACCTGAGGAGCTGGGACCTCTGACCTAGTGGTGCGCGCAAACTGGCAATGACGTGTTACTAGGGAGAACTGGGGGGGCTATGACTTCTGCGCTAGAAGAGGAGACGAAAGTCTGGAGAGTCAGAGCGACATGTACCTAAGCATATCTAGTATCTAGTGTTTAGAGAACATGTTGATAGAATCCAAAAGTTATCAGGGTAAAGGCTAACAGACACTAAGACTGGTGCATACATAATCCTATATGTAGTGCGTGTGCGGGGAATATTCTATGAATATTAATACAGTATTTCTCTTACATGGAGACATAAAGGCTAGACCATGACGGAAACTATTGATGCGATTCAGTAGCTTAGGAATGCAGAGAAGTAGGGCTGGACTGATAACTAGAAACATAACATACTCTTGGCAGACTGGGAGGCAGAGCCAGGCCGAGCCGGGCACTGCGAGGCAGGAAGTAAGTGAAGGGTCAGGGATGCAGGTGGGGGCTGTATCGCTCCTCGGAGAGGGTTCAGAAGACAGGAGCTGAATCTGAGTCCGGGCCCTTTTGAGGCCTAGAAACGGGCACTTTTCAATGAATTAACGTGCACACTGTGAAACGTGGCAACGTAGCTTTACATAGGCCGGATATTCGTTGTATTCACGAAAACTGGAGACTGGCATACTAGAGATGGACACAACTGTAATTGCGTCTTTAATCGATCAGAAGGGAATACATGCATATTGATCATACACGTATAACATAACATGGGGAACACGTAGGGACACAGAACATGGCAAAATTTACTTTTCCACAGAGGGGGTCTCTGTCGTGTGCCCCTAGGAGTGCAGGGGCTGCAGGGGGAGGGGGTCTCTGTCGTGTGCCCCTAGAAGTGAAGAGGCTGCAGGGGAGGGGGTCTCTGCCGTGTGCCCCTAGGAGTGCAGAGGCAGGAGGGGGAGGGGGTCTCTGTCGTGTGCCCCTAGGAGTGAAGAGGCTGCAGGGGAGGGGGTCTCTGTCGTGTACCCCTAGGAGTGAAGAGGCTGCAGGGGAGGGGGTCTCTGTCGTGTGCCCCTAGGAGTGAAGAGGCTGCAGGGGAGGGGGTCTCTGTCGTGTGCCCCTAGGAGTGCAGAGGCTGGAGGGGGAGGGGGTCTCTGTCGTGTGCCCCTAGGAGTGAAGAGGCTGCAGGGGAGGGGGTCTCTGTCGTGTACCCCTAGGAGTGAAGAGGCTGCAGGGGAGGGGGTCTCTGTCGTGTGCCCCTAGGAGTGAAGAGGCTGCAGGGGAGGGGGTCTCTGTCGTGTGCCCCTAGGAGTGCAGGGGCAGCAGGGGGGTCTCTGTAGTGTGCCCCTAGGAGTGCAGGGGCAGCAGGGGAGGGGGGTCTCTGTCGTGTGCCCCTAGGAGTGCAGGGGCAGCTGGGGGGGGGGGTCTCTGTCGTGTGCCCCTAGGAGTGCAGGGGCTGCAGGGGGAGGGGGTCTCTGTCGTGTGTCCCTAGGAGTGCAGAGGCTGGAGGGGGAGGGGGTCTCTGTCGTGTGTCCCTAGGAGTGCAGGGGCAGCTGGGGGGGGGTCTCTGTCGTGTGCCCCTAGGAGTGCAGGGGCAGCTGGGGGGGGTCTCTGTTGTGTGTCCCTAGGAGTGCAGGGGCTGCAGGGGGGGGTCTCTGTCGTGTGCCCCTAGGAATGCAGAGGCTGCAGGGGGAGGGGGTCTCTGTCGTGTGCCCCTAGGAGTGCAGGGGCAGCGGGGGGAGGGGGTCTCTGTAGTGTGCCCCTAGGAGTGCAGGGGCAGCGGGGGGAGGGGGTCTCTGTAGTGTGCCCCTAGGAGTGCAGAGGCAGCAGGGGAGGGGGTCTCTGTCGTGTGCCCCTAGGAGTGCAGGGGCTGCAGGGGGGGGTCTCTGTCGTATGCCCCTAGGAGTGCAGGGGTAGCGGGGGGGTCTCTGTCGTGTGCCCCTAGGAGTGCAGAGGCTGCAGGGGAGGTGGTCTCTGTCGTGTGCCCCTAGGAGTGCAGGGGCAGCGGGGGGGTCTCTGTCGTGTGCCCCTAGGAGTGCAGGGGCTGCAGGGGAGGGGGTCTCTGTCGTGTGCCCCTAGGAGTGCAGAGGCAGCAGGTGGAGGGGGTCTCTGTCGTGTGCCCCTAGGAGTGCAGGGGCTGCAGGGGAGGGGGTCTCTGTCGTGTGCCCCTAGGAGTGCAGAGGCTGCAGGGGAGGGGGTCTCTGTCGTGTGCCCCTAGGAGTGCAGGGGCAGCTGGGGGGGGTCTCTGTCGTGTGCCCCTAGGAGTGCAGAGGCTGCAGGGGGAGGGGGTCTCTGTCGTGTGCCCCTAGGAGTGCAGGGGCAACTGGGAGGGGGGTCTCTGTCGTGTGCCCCTAGGAGTGCAGGGGCTGCAGGGGGGGGGTCTCTGTCGTGTGTCCCTAGGAGTGCAGGGGCAGCAGGTGGAGGGGGTCTCTGTCGTGTGTCCCTAGGAGTGCAGAGGCTGGAGGAGGAGGGGGTCTCTGTCGTGTGCCCCTAGGAGTGAAGAGGCTGCAGGGGAGGGGGTCTCTGTCGTGTACCCCTAGGAGTGAAGAGGCTGCAGGGGGAGGGGGTCTATGTCATGTGCCCCTAGGAGTGCAGGGGCTGCGGGGGGGTCTCTGTCGTGTGTCCCTAGGAGTGTAGGGGCTGCAGGTGGAGGGGGTCTCTGTCGTGTGTCCCTAGGAGTGCAGGGGCTGCAGGGGGGGGTCTCTGTAGTGTGCCCCTAGGAGTGCAGGGGCAGCAGGGGGAGGGGGTCTCTGTAGTGTGCCCCTAGGAGTGCAGGGGCTGCAGGGGAGGGGGGGTCTCTGTTGTGTGCCCCTAGGAGTGCAGGGGCAGCGGGGGGAGGGGGTCTCTGTAGTGTGCCCCTAGGAGTGCAGGGGCTGCAGGTGGAGGGGTCTCTGTCGTGTGCCCCTAGGAGTGCAGGGGCAGCGGGGGGAGGGGGTCTCTGTCGTGTGCCCCTAGGAGTGCAGGGGCAGCTGGGGGGGGTCTCTGTCGTGTGCCCCTAGAAGTGCAGAGGCTGCAGGGGGAGGGGGTCTATGTCATGTGCCCCTAGGAGTGCAGAGGCAGCGGGGGGGGTCTCTGTCGTGTGTCCCTAGGAGTGCAGGGGCTGCAAGTGGAGGGGGTCTCTGTAGTGCGCCCCTAGGAGTGCAGGGGCAGCGGGGGGGGGTCTCTGTCGTGTGTCCCTAGGAGTGCAGGGGCTGCAGGTGGAGGGGGTCTCTGTCGTGCGCCCCTAGGAGTGCAGGGGCAGCGGGGGGGTCTCTGTCGTGTGTCCCTAGGAGTGCAGAGGCTGCAGGGGAGGGGGTCTCTGTCATCTGCACCTAGGAGTGCAGAGGCTGCAGGGGGAGGGGGTCTCTGTCGTGTACCCCTAGGAGTGCAGGGGCAGCAGGGGGAGGGGGTCTCTGTCGTGTACCCCTAGGAGTGCAGGGGCAGCAGGGGGAGGGGTCTCTGTCGTGTGCCCCTAGGAGTGCAGAGGCTGCAGGGGAGGGGGTCTCTGTCGTGTGCCCCTAGGAGTGCAGGGGCAGCAGGGGGAGGGGTCTCTGTCGTGTGCCCCTAGGAGTGCAGAGGCAGCAGGGGGAGGGGGTCTCTGTCGTGTGCCCCTAGGAGTGCAGGGGCTGCAGGGGGGGTCTCCGTCGTGTGCCCCTAGGAGTGAAGAGGCTGCAGGGGGAGGGGGTCTCTGTCGTGTGCCCCTAGGAGTGCAGGGGCAGCAGGGGGGGGTTCTGTTGTGTGCCCCTAGGAGTGCAGGGGCAGCAGGGGAGGGGGTCTCTGTCGTGTGCCCCTAGGAGTGCAGGGGCAGCGGGGGGAGGGGGTCTCTGTAGTGTGCCCCTAGGATTGCAGAGGCAGCAGGGGGAGGGGTCTCTGTCGTGTGCCCCTAGGAGTGCGGGGGCAGCGGGGGGGTCTCTGTCGTGTGCCCCTAGGAGTGCAGGGGCTGCAGGGGGGGGGTCTCTATCGTGTGCCCCTAGGAGTGCAGAGGCTGCAGGGGAGGGGGTCTCTGTCGTGTGCCCCTTGGAGTGCAGGGGCAGCGGGGGGAGGGGGTCTCTGTAGTGTGCCCCTAGGAGTGCAGGGGCAGCAGGGGGAGGGGTCTCTGTCGTGTGCCCCTAGGAGTGCAGAGGCAGCAGGGGGAGGGGTCTCTGTCGTGTGCCCCTAGGAGTGCAGAGGCAGCAGGGGGGGTCTCTGTCGTGTGTCCCTATGAATGCAGAGGCAGCAGGGGAGGGGGTCTCTGTCGTGTGTCCCTAGGAGTGCAGGGGCAGCTGGGGGGGGGGGTCTCTGTCGTGTGTCCCTAGGAGTGCAGGGGCTGCAGGGGGGGGTTCTCTGTCGTGTGCCCCTAGGAGTGCAGAGGCAGCTGGGGGGGGGGGGGGTCTCTGTTGTGTGTCCCTAGGAGTGCAGGGGCTGCAGGGGGGGTCTCTGTCGTGTGCCCCTAGGAGTGCAGAGGCAGCAGGGGGGGTCTCTGTCGTGTGCTCCTAGGAGTGCAGGGGCTGCAGGTGGAGGGGGTCTCTGTCGTGTGCCCCTAGGAGTGCAGGGGCAGCAGGGGGAGGGGGTCTGTAGTGTGCCCCTAGGAGTGCAGGGGCAGCGGGGGGGAGGGGGTCTGTGTCGTGCGCCCCTAGGAGTGCAGAGGCAGCTGGGGAGGGGGTCTCTGTCGTGTGCTCCTAGGAGTGCAGGGGCAGCTGGGGGGGGTCTCTGTCGTGTGTCCCTAGGAGTGCAGGGGCAGCAGGGGGAGGGGGTCTCTGTCGTGTGCCCCTAGGAGTGCAGGGGCAGCTGGGGGGGGGTCTCTGTCGGGTGTCCCTAGGAGTGCAGGGGCAGCAGGGGGAGGGGGTCTCTGTCGTGTGCCCCTAGGAGTGCAGAGGCAGCAGGGGAGGGGGTCTCTGTCATGTGCCCCTAGGAGTGCAGAGGCAGTAGGGAGGGGGTCTCTGTAGTGTGCCCCTAGGAGTGCAGGGGCAGCGGGGGGGTCTCTGTAGTGTGCCCCTAGCAGTGCAGGGGCTGCAGGGGGGGGGGGTGTCTGTCGTGTACCCCTAGGAGTGCAGAGGCTGCAGGGGGGGTCTCTGTCGTGTGTCCCTAGGAGTGCAGGGGCTGCAGGGGGGGGTCTCTGTCGTGTGTCCCTAGGAGTGCAGGGGCTGCAGGGGGGGGGTCTCTGTCGTGTGCCCCTAGGAGTGCAGGGGCAGCTGGGGGGGGGGTCTCTGTAGTGTGCTCCTAGGAGTGCAGAGGCAGTAGGGGGAGGGGTCTCTGTCGTGTGCCCCTAGGAGTGCAAAGGCAGCAGGGGGAGGGGGTCTCTGTAGTGTGCTCCTAGGAGTGCAGAGGCAGCAGGGGGAGGGGGTCTCTGTAGTGTGCCCCTAGGAGTGCAGGGGCGGCAGGGGTTGGGGGTCTCTGTAGTGTGCCCCTAGGAGTGCAGGGGCAGCAGGGGGGTCTCTGTAGTGTGCCCCTAGCAGTGCAGGGGCTGCAGGGGGGGGGTCTCTGTCGTGTACCCCTAGGAGTGCAGAGGCTGCAGGGGGGGTCTCTGTCGTGTGTCCCTAGGAGTGCAGGGGCTGCAGGGGGGGGTCTCTGTCGTGTGTCCCTAGGAGTGCAGGGGCTGCAGGGGGGGGGTCTCTGTCGTGTGCCCCTAGGAGTGCAGGGGCAGCAGGGGGAGGGGGTCTCTGTAGTGTGCCCCTAGGAGTGCAGAGGCTGCAGGGGGGGTCTCTGTCGTGTGTCCCTAGGAGTGCAGAGGCTGCAGGGGGGGGTCTCTGTCGTGTGTCCCTGTTGGACCCGGCCTCATGGCGTGGTCCTACCCCTCCCGCATGGCGGGCCCAGGACAACATCAGCCCTCCTCCGGACCTCGGGCGGCCCCTTCGGCCCGACCCTGCACGCCCCAACACCACAGATCCGGCTACCATCCCGGATCCCCATCATCGGCCTGACCCCAGCGTAGGCCCATCACGACCGAAGCACGAGGCCGTGCCCGACTCCATCTTGGGCCCACCACGTCACGACCACGTGGCCTCGGCCCAAGCCTCGGCCCCAGCGAAGCCCAGACATCGAGGCACCAAGATCCACCCAGATGGTCGAGTGGCCACTCGACAGATCCCGGAGGGAGAGGAGTTTCGATGGCCCTCCAGCCGTCCCCGGACGCCTGGTATCGATCGCCCTCCGGCCTCCCTGGGCGCTGGCTCCACCCCCCTGCTGGGTGTCTGGACACCATCATCCCGGCCCCTCTGGCCCCCAGGCGCGAGAGTCCGGACATCAAAGGACCTCCGTCCTATATCTGGGCCAGACCCGGAGTAGGACGCCAGTTGTATCCTGGACTGGAAGCCCTGCTGACGCTGTCACGGCCGACACCAGACGAACTCATCCTTCCTGTAACCTGAACCATCTGAGAGCCTGCTGGCGCTGCCGCGGCCTACCTTACTGAACCACCTGAGAGCCTGCTGGCGCTGCCGCGGCCTACCTTGCTGAACGACCTGAGAGCCTGCTGGCGCTGCCGCGGCCTACCTTGTTGAACCATCTGAGAGCCTGCTGGCGCTGCCGCGGCTCGAACCTCTCGGAACCCCCCAGCTCGAGGATTGAGAGCTGTGCGTAGGGTATCCCTTCCTCCACCCAGAGTAAGACTGTCCCGCTACCTTACCCTCCTTGTCCGAGACTTTACGGATCCCTCGATCCAGCTGTATATACTGCCAAGAACCCTCAACCGTTATTACTTATAAAAGCTTGAGAACTTGACCTCCTGTGTGGTGTCCGTTTGTAGTGTTGTGATTACTCTGCTGTACGATCCTAGGAGGGGCCCTCATTCAGGAGGCCTCTCGGCAACGCTCGGCTGCTTCTCGACAGAGGGGTTGACCTAGGGGTGGTCAGTCAGACATCTTCTGCCTCCCCCGGGCCGCCTTTCTAACATTGGTGGCAAGCGCCGGGATCCGAGCCCACGCAGATCGTACAGAGAGTGATTCACTCGCTACCCAGAAAAACCCACTGCGACCATGAGCACAGAATTCCAGAAGGAGAAAATGGAAGACTACAGTCACAAGGAGCTGAAGCAATTCTGCAAAGATCTAGGCATCGCTACCACTGGCTTAAGCACCAAAGAGGATTTCAAATCGGCCCTGCAGGCCTGGGTGGACGCCGGTGAGGCGCCACCTCCGAGTGAAGATAACCCGGGCCCGGACGGAGGCCTGAGGTTCCGTGACGATTTTATTCGTGTTTGTAACATTGTCGTAAATACATAATTTTGGTATCAGTGAACCGCAAATGATCCATTTAGTATATCCTGGTGTTTTCGCTATTCTACGAGCAAGAGCACTCCAGTTACAAACACATTTCTGTTCTACCCATGGCATCCATCTTAGACACGGAAGCCATTTTGTATTCCTTGCCCTCACATAGTCAATGGACACGCAATTACCTCTTTTTTTCATCTAAGGACACGTAGGCTTTACCCGGCGATTCACCGTGCAAGGGACACGTGCACCTTAGGCCAGCAACGCTGTGGCAGCATGACTCGGCAAGAACTGCCTCCCCAGCCTGAGGCCAGTCCTGCTATACTGGTTCTTGTGTTCGTTGGCCTGATCATGATTAGGCGGCCGAAGCTGGTAACCGTGCCCATTTACGACCCACAAACATCTCTTATCCTGTCTTTCTATCTTCTACACCTGGCTCTGCTCCTTTCCTTCTGGGCCTTTATTAGGGGGAGGTAACGAAATTTACGATGAGGCGGTCCGGGTCTTGAATGAGAAATTGACATGGGATTATGATGGAATAGTGGGAACCCCTCATTCGTAATGTTTTGACATCAGATACTGTTGACGATTCCTGTGCAACGCCAAATATTTATTGTTTAAGACACGAATGCTTTGAACTGTGGTAACATGTAAAGAATTTGCCCCGAGCAGAATATTCAGTATATAAGGAACAACCCTCTTTGTACAAATTGAACAGGCTCCTAGACACTGCCCGTGTGCAGTTTCTGTGACTTCTGTGTCCCTGCAGTAATAAACCTTTGGTCTTTGACGCCACCATCGAGAAGCCCGTGTTTCTGTTTGTTTGTGCACCGAGACAGGTTGAACTCCGGGGTCTTCGGGTGTTTTCCCTGACACCTCTGGACGGAACCAAAAAGTCCAGAACTCCAATTGGCGCCCAACGTGGGGCGACGTCATTCGGTACCGGTCCAAAAGCCTGAAGAGTTCGAGGAGCTTCGTGTGAAGATTTCAGAGGGAGGCGCCCCACTTCATCGATCCCGGCATATCGCAAAAGTGGCCCCGACGTTCTCTTCCACGAGGGTTCCCGTTCAGACGGCTGCAGTGGTCCGTTGCCTTGACCGTCGCCCTGTCTTGGACCTGAGGTGCAGTCCTTAGTACGGCGAGACGTGACGGGTTTCTCCTTGGTGACGTCTTCAGTGCCTCAGTTAAGTATTCAGTGGTTGCTAGTTGGTTATTTTGTAAGGGTTGCTCCTGTTTGGATAATCCTTTTAGTTCTCAGTTCAGTTCAGTTCGGTAAGATTATCACTGGTTATTCTGGTTACGATAATCATTCTGTTCAGTTCAGGTATCGATACATTTGTCAGTTCTGGTAGGCCTAAGTTCTTGGTTCGAGTGCGCATCTTTTCTGTTTGTGTTTTGTTTGTTTTGTGTTCCGGATTATAAAATGGTAAGTCGGAAAAATTGTATGTTGTCTTGTTTTAGTTGCAACAGTGATTCCCAGTTAGAGGACTCGTGTTTGGTTCCTCCGATTGGAACTCCCCTTTATGATCTATATTGCAAATTTGGTGTGGGCCCTATCTCTTATAACGAGGTATGGATCCGCTTCACAGAGAAAGATGGTGTCCTTAGTTGGCCACTACATGGTAGTTTTGAACCTGAAGTTCTCGATAATCTAGAAAGAAGGTTGTTTAAGAAGAAAGCCCGGCCGGCAATGTTTGATTCTTTCCGTTATTGGCGAAAAGAATCTAAACAGAGAGAAATTAAAAAGTTGAAATAGAGAACAGAAAGAGCAAGAGTTGACTTTAGAACAGTCTGCTAGGCAGCTGCAACTCAACGAGTCTGAAAAAGCGATGGAGGTGGCCAATAGAGAGCGTAATTTAGCGATAGACAAGTGCTATCCTGCTTTGCCATCGAGTACGGCTAAGATAGTAGAGGACCCTGAAAAGGATCCCCTGTTGTCTTACTTGTTACGATCACCCCCACCGTATGCACAGGGTGCTACGGCTCCACCTATACCGAATGTTCAATTACCGGTTGCTGGACAACCTGGTGTCCCTGTTCCCGCTCCCCTGAATCAAGTTCCTGTACCTCCTGTGGTCAATATTAATGTTCCTTCGACAACCCCTCTTCCAGGGTTGCCGGCTTCTTTACCTATGCCTGTGTCGCTCACACCTGCTAGTTCACAAGCTATTTTGCCTGCTACTCCTACTGTTCCTGATCTATCTGTTCCAACTGTTACTCTATTTACTGCCTCTGCTAATATTATGACTCCACTTTCTGTTCGTCGGAGAATCACTGATTCTGTCTCTAATATTCTATCTCCCTTCTATAAAACTCTGATTAAGACTCCTACCTCTGACTCTGTGCAGAGACGTAGTCAGCTTCCCAGTACTGAAGAAAGAGGAATATTAGATTCCACTGCTCTTAGATGGGTTTCAAAAGTTGGAAGATATAATGTACAAGATGTATTAGATACATTCATGCAATGGAAAGAACCGACACAACGATATGTGTTCGATGAAATGTGTTTCCTTCTACGTGAGGAATTGGAAGAGGATGACCCTGAATCAAATCTAGGAGAATTAATTAATGTACAGAAAGAGTTTGCTGCAGGTATGATAGTTGGTCAAAATATAAAAGAAGCGATGGAACTGGTTCTAAGTTATAGGACCGACTCATCCCTTCGTTCACCGAGAGAGTTAGAGAAACGTAGTACGAAACAAAATCGTCAATACCCAATGAGAGAGGTTCCACCAATTTGGCGTGAAGCTGTGCAAGCTAACGCAAACCTTGGTATTGCAGCCGCTCCGGCCCAATTCCAGAGAGTATGGATACATATTCCATGGAAGCGAGCTGAAGTATTAGCAGTGAAACAGGCCTTGCCAGATCCGCGTAAAAATCCTGCAGGGTACTACAAAGAGTTGGCTCAAACAGTTGACGCTTGTGTATTGAATCTTGCTGACATAGATCTGCTATTTGGTAATGTAGTACCACAACCAATTTGGGCTAAAATTCGTAAAGAGAATCATCCAGTTGCCCTAGGTGGTGACTGGGCAGCTATAATTGCAGCGGATGGTCAACAAATAGGTGGTTCAAAACCTGAACCCTTAATTGCTAATTTGCCTGGTAGAATAATCGATTTAATGAAAACCTTGATGCCAGCATTGCGCGTTAACTGGGACAAATTGTCCGCGTGCAAACAAAAGAAAGACGAAAGCGTCTCCGACTTTTTCACAAGATTCGAGGAGACTTTCGTGGATCATAGTGGTCAGGATATGAGCACAGAAGGAGGCCAGAGATTATTTGTTGATAAATTTGTGCACAATCTGTTGCCAGAACTTAGTGGTAAATTAAAGAATTCTGAAAGTGCGTGGGCTGTCTCTACGACTGCGCAAATACTTGCGACTGCCCAGTACTATGAAAATAGGGATAAAGAAGAGAAGGAAAAATCAGATAAAAAGACGAAAGATTTAAAAACTAAAGTACTTTTACAGCAAGCTTATCCGCCTCGCACGAATCAGACTAATATGCAGCAAGGGTCATATCAAAGAACGGATTATAATTTTCAAAGGCCACAATACCAATGGAATCAATGTGCTTATTGCAAAGTGGAAGGTCATTACAAAAATGAGTGTCCAGTTCGGGCACAAAATAATGCTGCGGCAGCTCAGAGAGGTCGTGGTAGTTCTATGCAAAACTCTAGAGGTCGAGGACGAGGTGCTATGCCTCCGCAGACGAGTGATCGCCCTTCTAATTATTTCGACCAGCGAAATGGACAATCTGCCCAACAGAATAGGTCTCCACAGTATCATGTTGAAGACTATTATGAAGCTAGTGAGGAAGTTCAGCAAAGTGAGTACTAGGACAGCCATGGACAAAGAGAGGGAGTAGTATCAGTTCCAGTAGATCAGAGTGGGCCTTATGTCGCAGTAGCAACATCAGGTATAGTCGAACCGTTTCTGTTGGATACTGGTGCAGCAAAAAGTTCTATCATACATGCGAAACTCCCTGGCGCACCTTTGTCTGGCTCAACAAACGTTTCAGTAGGTTTTTCTGGCGCCCCTGTTCACAATCCGGTTTCTGGTCCTTTGTCTATTTCTGTTGGACCCCGTCAATTGAAAGCACCCCTGATTTTGACGACAGGTTGTAACGAAAATCTGCTCGGTTTAGACTTGTTAAAACGCCTGTACGCGACATTGTACTGTTCTCCAGCAGGAGTACAGCTTACGTTGGGTAAAAGAATAATCTCTCCGATGTACTTGTCGATGGATGCGCTCCCACCAGAGCTGCGTTCACTCCCTGATACTCTTTGGGCGACTGGTCCTAATGATGTAGGTCTATTGGAAATTCCACCCTATGTAGTAACTTTGAAAGCAAATGTCAAACTTCCACGAATTCCACAATACAGAATCTCTAGTGAAGGTGAGCGTGCGCTCCTACTGATAGTGCATGATCTGATTGAGAAAGACGTTATAGAAGAAACTAGAGGTAATGTCTGTAATAGTCCTGTACTGCCTATTTTGAAACGAACTGACCCAACAAAACCTCCAGTATATAGGTTTGTAATTGATCTCAGAGAGGTTAATAAAATTGTGATTCCACAGTTTCCTGTGGTTCCAGATATTACTGCGTTGTTCACGTTGATTCCTGCTACAGCAGCATGGTTTTCGGTTGTCGACTTGAAAAATGCCTTTTTCAGCATTCCGATAGCCGAAGAAAGCAGAGATATCTTCGGTTTCTCTCTAGGAGGACGAAGTTTCAGGTTTAAACGCGCTCCACAAGGCTATTGTGAAAGCCCATCCATTTACAGTCAAGCATTAAAAAGCCAGTTAGATTCCTTCGTACTTCCTCTTGGTTCTGCTTTAGTACAATATGTCGATGATCTTCTAGTGGCTGCTGATGACAAGGAAACTTGCAAAACAGCTACGATTTCTTTATTGCATCATTTGTCAGATTTGAATCACAAGGTGTCACCTTCAAAAATGCAATACTGCTGCCAAGAAGTGACCTACCTAGGTCATCTCTTGTCAAAGGAGGGAAGGAAGTTGACCCCAGAAAGAATAAAGGCAATTACACAGATGAATGTTCCTAGCACGCAGAGAGAAGTACGGGCCTTTTTAGGTATTACCTCATATTGTAGGCAATGGATCCCAAATTTTTCTCTTTTGGCAAAACCATTGGTAGCCTTGACTGGGAAAGGTGTTCCGAGTCCGGTACCATGGTCTGCTGAATGTCAGCAGAGTTTTTCTGAGTTACGAAATGCACTGTGTTCAGCACCTGTATTGGGTACACCCGACTACAGTAAGCCATTCACGCTCTATGTCCACGAGAGTGAAGGTTGTGCATTGAGTGTTTTGACGCAGAAATTTGGTGATAAACAACGCCCTTGTGCGTATTTTTCATCAACATTAGATCCAGTAGCTAGAGCGTTGCCTAGTTGCTTGAGAGCTACAGCCGCAGCTGCAGCTTCCATTCGACAATCTGCTGGTTTAGTAATGAACAACATGCTAGTGGTTATGGTTCCTCATGCGGTGGATACACTCATGAACCGAACCAAGACGCAACACCTTACCAGTGCTAGATTATCAGGTTATGAACTGACACTGTTAGCTAGTCATATTCAGATCAAAAGATGCAATGTATTGAATCCAGCAACATTGTTGCCGACTAGCCAGGAGTCGAGTGATTCCGAACCACACGACTGTTATTTCAAAACTGAGGAAGAAACAAAAGGACGAATTGATCTAAAAGACACTCCGTTATCAGATCCAGATGGCACGCTGTATGTTGATGGGTCTTGCTTCAAATTGGAGAATGGTGATGTGACTGCTGCCTATGCAGTAACGACTTTGAGTACGATTGTGGAGACTGCGAGAGTGAGTCAGAATTCTGCCCAGGCTGCAGAATTGATCGCGCTAACAAGAGCGTGCGTTTTAGCTAAGGGAAAGAGAGTGAATGTGTTCACAGATAGTCAGTACGCGTTCGGCGTGGCCCATAGTTTTGGCCGTTTGTGGAAAGAGAGAGGTTTCATTACGTCCCATGGGACTAAGATTCAACATGGTCAGCTAGTTAATGACTTGTTGGAATCTCTAACCTTGCCGACTGAAGTTGCGATTGTGAAATGCAGTGCTCATAAAGCAATCACGGATGATGTTGGTCGTGGGAATGCTTTTGCTGATGAGACTGCAAAACAGACAGCTAGAAACATGATGAGTAGAATGTATGTTTCAACGTCTGCAAGATGGATTTCTGAGTCTGGAATGTGTGAAGACACAGTGGAAAGCGTGAAAGAAATTCAGAAAGAGGCGACTGAGGAGGAAAAACTTGCATGGAGAGAGAGCACGGGTAAATTGGACTCGAGTGGGTGTTGGATTGACTTGTCGGAACAACAGCGTTGGATGTTGCCTGATGCGTATGTGCTTGCAGTAGTGACGATGGCACATGGAACAGCGCACATCAGTTCAAAAGGGATTTGTAAGATGTTGGCTACGGTCTGGAAGAATGATGGGATTAGTAAGTGTGCAGAGAGAGTGGTGAGAAATTGTATGGTATGCTTGATGCATAATCCTGGCAAGGGAATCCCCACACCTGCAGGTCATTTCGCTCCTCCCTCCTGCCCCTTCGAAGTGATCCAGCTAGACTTCATTCACATGGATCGTTGTAATAATCTGAAATACGTCCTAGTGGTAGTTTGTGCTTTCTCCAGATAGATCGAAGCATACCCGCTAAAGGACAATACTGCCTTATCCACTGCCAAAATTCTTCTTAAAGAATACTTCCCCAGATACGGAATGCCACGGATTGTATGGTCAGATAACGGAAGTGAGTTCGTAGGGAAAGTTATGCAGAGTGTGTGTGCCGGTCTAGGGATTAGACAGAAGTTTCATAGTGCGAATCATCCCCAGTCCGCGGGTTTAGTCGAGGGTTACAATGGCACCCTTAAACTGAAACTTGCTAAGATACAAGCATCCACGGGTTTGCCCTGGCCAGACGCATTGCCTTTGGCTTTGCTATCAACAAGAGCAACTGTACATTCTAGAGTAGGGCTTAGTCCATATGAAATAGTTTTTGGTCGTCCTGCAAATGTTTGGGGGGTACCTAGACCAAAAGAATTCAAGCAGCTGGAATACCCAATGTTAATTGATTACCTTTTCGACTTGACTGCTAAATTGAGTCTTATTCACCAACAGGTTTTCGATGCATTGCCAAAGCCACCGGAGAGTCCAGGCCATCAGCTGAAACCGGGTGATCAGGTGGTCATTAGAAATTTTGCAAGAACGAAAAATCTTCAGCCCAGATTCATTGGCCCTTTCCAAGTCCTACTAGCAACGAGAACTGCTATTCGTGTGGCCGGAAGGAAGAACTGGATCCATACGACACATGTCAAACGTGTGCCTCTGCCACTTCCTTACGACAACTGGGTAAAGAAAGGAATCGGTACCTCTGAAACAGAACAAGTCCCCAGGTTCATACCTTTCAGCGATGCAGAACTGATCACGGATTCACCAAATTCTGACTCTCCTCCTGAAACTGCTCTTTTGAACCCTGAACATTTGTCATCCACACCCAACGAACATTTGCCATCTGCACCAAAAGAACATTTGTCATCTGAAAACGTGAACATTGCAACGTCGGCTGAAAATACATTGTTTCCAGACCAGACAGCTCCTGCAAAACTGAGATACAACTTGCGACCTCGCAATATGGACAAATAAAGCAGGAAACTGCCTATTTTCAGATTTGAATTTTCTATACATTGCCTCCAGCCAGGAAGTTTGCTAATACTTTGTATTGTTTCTTTTTGTTTTAAAATTGCCTTGCCGTCTGGGTAGCCGTAGGGTCGTGGCTGTGTGCCTAGTTGAATCTGCGGGGGTCAGACACAAGGTCGATCTTTCTGTTAGTTCTGGGACCTCCCAGGGCTGATAGAGGCATTTTTCATCTACGTACACATCATCAGTGGTCGCGAACGGTCGTAGAAGATGGAGCTTCCTGAGCTGCAAAGAAAGAATGTAATTTATGTTCGCAGAAATAGACTGTACCGAATACTTCACAGCAAATGCTTTCTAATGCAATGTGCAGTTACGTTTTTAATTGTTTTGATAACGTTGGTGGGTGGAATCGTCTTTGGTGTACATTTGATTTTTATGCCAGTAACTACAGTACCTCCCCTTGATCCTACTACTTCTATGGTTTCTTCTATGCATTCTTTTCACTCATTTCCTGAACACGAACAAGCTCGACGCTCAGAATTTATTAACAATACATTTGTACAGCTCTTGCATCAACACCAACTGGTAGTTAATACTACAGACTGCTGGGTGTGTGGCTTGATACCTCACACTATGGATAAAGGCATTCCCTATCTAGTCTTGCCTTTTAGCTACAATGGATCATTTCAGGCCTTTCAGACCATTTTTTCATATGCCCTTGAGACCTATCCTCCGCGTCCACCACGGTCCACTAAATACAACTCAGCCAACAAAGCTTTAGTCCAGGGAATTATTGACATGATTAAAGACGTCAATAATACTCCATCTTACCCTAGAGATGAATTACGGGTGTATTTGAGTTGGAACTCTACAGAGTATCGCCTTAGTTTGGGAGAAAGCAAGCGTAAAAGCTCCACTTCAGTTTGGGTCGTGCCTCACCGAGGTCAGGTCTGTTTGCAAGGAAATGGGAGAAATCTGAGAGCTCAGCTAGGGAGGAGTGAGTGCGTTGAGACTTACGTATTTCCGTCTAACTCCTCCCCTGCCTTCCTTACTGCTAGGGGTACTTACTTCATCTGTCAAGACAGAGCGTATACATGGCTGCCTGCTGACTTCTCAGGTTCATGTTATATTGCTCGATTGTTACCTCCGACATACACTGCTTCTTCAGATTATCACAAGACCAGGGTAGCAAGAGGTGTCTTCAGCAAGGAAGATACCGCTGGTCAGGAAGCTGGAGACTTCTTCAAAGGTTTCCTTCCGTTTTGGGGGCCTATGGCCAATAGTAGAAATCTACGTCAACTAACACGGGTAGTTGAATCTACTATTACAGAAACTGCTGGTGCCCTTAGTAACTTAACAGCTGAGCTTCAGGCGGATCGTCTCATGACGTTGCAGAACCGAATGGTTCTAGACGTAATACTTGCAGATCGAGGTGGGGTATGCAGAATGATCCAATCGAGCTGCTGTGTCTTTATTCCAAATAATGCTCCAACAGTCTATGAAGCGATCTCTGAGCTACACAAGATTTCCGACTCCATACACGTAGACAAGGGAAACTGGTCCTTCATGGAGTGGTTTTGGACTCTTGTATCAGCGTGGGGATGGAAGGTTCTGATGGTCATTGGTGTCATCCTAGTATTTCTGTTCTCGTGCTGCCTTGTTATCCAATGTGGTCCCGCTCTGTGTAGTCTCTGTGCTGCAACCTGTTTCAGAAAACCACCTGCATTAGGAGAAAAGACACGAGACAGGATGATGATGCAACAACATGTCACTGACCTAATGAGCATAGAGTTAGATTCTGACATAGACTGAGTAATTGCCTATGTAAGGGCAAAAGGAGGGTCTGAGGTTCCGTGACGATTTTATTCGTGTTTGTAACATTGTCGTAAATACATAATTTTGGTATCAGTGAACCGCAAATGATCCATTTAGTATATCCTGGTGTTTTCGCTATGCTACGAGCAAGAGCACTCCAGTTACAAACACATTTCTGTTCTACCCATGGCATCCATCTTAGACACGGAAGCCATTTTGTATTCCTTGCCCTCACATAGTCAATGGACACGCAATGACCTCTTTTTTTCATCTAAGGACACGTAGGCTTTACCCGGCGATTCACCGTGCAAGGGACACGTGCACCTTAGGCCAGCAACGCTGTGGCAGCATGACTCGGCAAGAACTGCCTCCCCAGCCTGAGGCCAGTCCTGCTATACTGGTTCTTGTGTTCGTTGGCCTGATCATGATTAGGCGGCCGAAGCTGGTAACCGTGCCCATTTACGACCCACAAACATCTCTTATCCTGTCTTTCTATCTTCTACACCTGGCTCTGCTCCTTTCCTTCTGGGCCTTTATTAGGGGGAGGTAACGAAATTTACGATGAGGCGGTCCGGGTCTTGAATGAGAAATTGACATGGGATTATGATGGAATAGTGGGAACCCCTCATTCGTAATGTTTTGACATCAGATACTGTTGACGATTCCTGTGCAACGCCAAATATTTATTGTTTAAGACACGAATGCTTTGAACTGTGGTAACATGTAAAGAATTTGCCCCGAGCAGAATATTCAGTATATAAGGAACAACCCTCTTTGTACAAATTGAACAGGCTCCTAGACACTGCCCGTGTGCAGTTTCTGTGACTTCTGTGTCCCTGCAGTAATAAACCTTTGGTCTTTGACGCCACCATCGAGAAGCCCGTGTTTCTGTTTGTTTGTGCACCGAGACAGGTTGAACTCCGGGGTCTTCGGGTGTTTTCCCTGACACCTCTGGACGGAACCAAAAAGTCCAGAACTCCAGGCCCGGAGGCTCAGCTGAACCCAGCGGGAGAGAGACCCGCAAACCCAAACACGGGCCTCTCCCACGAAGACGCCCGAGAACGAGAGAGGAACCGGATCCACGAGCTGGAGCTTGCGCGACTCAGACAAGAAGGAGAGATCCAACTGGCAGAAAGGAAGCTAGCCCTCGAGCAGCTACGGCTAGAAGGAGACCTAGAAGAAAAGCGAAGACAAAGAGACCTCGAGGAGAAGAAACTCCTGCTCGAGCACGAGCGCGTCCTCAAAGAACTAGAATTTAAAGCCAAGGCAAACGAGACTGCCACCTCCGGGGGTAAGACCTCACCTCCCCCGGTAGACACAAAGGTGCACATACCCAAGGATGTCGTCAAAGAGTACTATAAGAACGACGACATCCAGCAGTGGTTCAAAGCTTACGAGGTCGCCATGGCCGCCCATCGAGTACCCCTCAGGGACTGGGGTGCCGGCCTGTGGGGGAAGTTTATCAACGAAGGGAGAGACGCCCTGCTGGAGCTCCCTGATACCGAGAGGACCTCGTACGAGCACATGAAGACCGCCCTCCTCACTCGCTACGGACTCACCCCCGAGATGTACCGGCAGCGATTCCGAGACTGCAAAAAAATCCCCGGTACCACATGGGTGGAATACGTGAACTATTACAGTCGAGCCTTCGAGGGGTGGACTCGGGGCTGCCAGGTCACCACCTACCAGCAGTTAGTCGACCTCATTCTATGGGAACACCTGTCCAATAACTGTTTCGTCGAACTCCGGCAGCACCTCCTCGACAGCAAATTGACTGAGCCCCGAAAACTCGCTGTCGAGGCAGACCGATGGGCGAGCACCCGAGTTCCCCGGAACACGATGGGAGATTACGGCCGGGGGTCCCCGGGGAACCACCGACCACGAGGTGGCGGAGTAGGCCAGAGCCGGGGTCGAGACGCCCCCCAGGGGTCATCCCCTACCTCCACGTCGCCAACTCTGGGCCGGAGAGGGGGCCCCCCAGCCAGGCCGGGGCCCCGCCCGAACGTTACGTGCCACAGATGCCAGCGACAGGGTCATTATGCGAATGACCCCCTCTGCCCGATAAACCAGCGACCCGGCACCACCGGGCCCCCAGCCCGCCAGATCGCGGCAGCTGCCCTAGGTGAAGAAAGAAGTGAGGAAGAGGACAACGACCACGAGCAGGCCGAGTGGGAGCCCGCCGCCATGACCTTAGCCTGCCTGGGTACTCACGACATGATCCCCCGAGGGCCGATCCCCGGCAACACCCAAAAGTACCGCCAGTGGGTCACCATCAATGGTCGCCGGACCGAAGCCCTCCGTGACACTGGGGCCAGCGTGACAGCGGTCCGCTGCCATCTGGTGACCCCGGAACAGATCCTTCCTAACGTCCTGTGCCCAGTCCGATCCGCAGATAACTCCGAAACTATGTGTCAGATGGCCCGCATCCCCTTCGAGTGGGGGGGAGTGTCGGGCGTGCTGAAAGTAACTGTCCGCGACGATGCCCCCGTGGACTGCCTCCTTGGGAACGACCTGGAAAGTTCCCCATGGGCTGGCGTCGAACGAAGAGAGCACCTGGGGATGCTAGGCCTTCCCGAGTGGGTCTGTGCGACCACCCGCTCCATGTCCGCCCGAGCCTCCGCCCCGGCGGTGGAGGCTCCAACAGAGGAGCCAGAATGGCCCGCACCTCCACCACCCGTCGTCCCCGAGGACGCCGACACCGAGCCCGGCCCCCAAGGGCCCGACCAAGAAGGTCTCGCCGAGCTCAACCACCTCCCGGAACTCGCTCAATGGCGCCAAGAAGGTGGCCCTACCCGCGAACAGTTCCGGCAGGAACAGAAAACCTGCCCCTCCCTCGAGGGGATGCGACAGCAAGCTGCTACGCAAGCCGCTGGAGACCCCGCGGGGTCCCACTGGGTCTACTGGGACAACAGCCTCCTTTACAGTGAGCAGAAGATTGCCGAGCTAGGGGCCGGCCGGGTGCTGGTTGTACCCCTCCGGTTCAGAGACTTCCTCCTGAACTTAGCACATGATGTGCCCCTCGCCGGGCACCTGGGGCAGGACAAAACTTACAGCCGCCTGGTGACCCATTTCTACTGGCCAAAAATGCGCACTGATGTACAGAACCACTGCAGGACCTGCCCGACCTGTCAAGCCAGCGGGAAGAGCGGGGGGAAAGTCAAAGCCCCGCTCCAGCCGTTCCCTGTGGTCACCACCCCCTTCGAGCGAGTGGGAATAGACATCGTAGGGCCCCTGGACCCTCGCACCTCGCAGGGGCACCGCTTCATCCTCGTCCTGGTGGACCATGCCACCCGCTATCCTGAGGCCATCCCCCTCCGAACCATCACGGCCCCCGTGGTGGGCCGAGCCCTCATGAGCATCTTCTCCCGAGTCGGCTTCCCCCGAGAAGTCGTGAGTGATCGGGGGTCCAACTTCATCTCGAAGCATATGCGGTCCCTATGGCAACAGTGCGGGGTCGCATATAAGTTCACCACCCCGTATCATCCCCAGGGAAATGGACTAGTGGAACGCTTTAACAGGACACTGAAGGGAATGATCAAGGGCCTAGAAGAGCCCCTCCGGCGCAAATGGGATGTCCTGCTGCCCTGCCTCCTGTTCGCCTACCGAGAGGTACCCCAGAAATCCCTGGGGTTCAGCCCGTTCGAACTCTTGTACGGACACCCGGTTCGAGGCCCCCTTAGCCTGGTCAAGGAAGGCTGGGAGACAGCAGTTCGAGATGCCCCACCGGATGTCTACCGGTACCTCCTGACACTCCGCAACCAGACTCGGAAGTTCAGGGAACTTGCCGAGGCCAACCTGGAGGCCAGTCAGGAGGAAATGAAACGCTGGTATGACCAGAACGCCTCGTCCATCGAGTTCGAGCCGGGCCAGCAAGTCTGGGTCATGTCCCCGGTTGAACCGTGTGCCCTCCAGGACAAATGGACGGGGCCCTTTAAGGTGGTGGAGCGCAAGAGCCCCGTCACCTACCTGGTAGACATGGAGTCCCCCAGGAACCCCCTCCGGGTTCTACACGCTAACCGGCTCAAGCCGCACTTTGCACGCACTGAACTGAGTCTGCTGCTGGCGACCGATGACGGAGCTGAAGACGACTCCGAGCCACTACCAGATCTCCTCAGCACCACCGAGAAAGACGGCTCCTTCGAAGGGGTCCGGCTCTCCTCTACCCTGACCCCAGAGCAGCAACAAGACTGCCGGAAGCTGCTGGGGCAGTTTGCGGATCTGTTTTCCCTCACGCCGGGGGTCACCCGGTGGTGTGTCCACGATGTGGACACCGGAGACAGCCCCCCTGTGAAACAACAAGCTTTTCGAGTGCCCGACCGGGTTCGGGCCTGCATCCAATACGAGGTGGCCAAGATGTTGGCCCTGGGGGTAGTCGAACCCTCCAACAGTCCCTGGGCCAGTCCCGTTGTTCTGGTCCCGAAAGCCGCTTCCCCCGGAACAGCGCCCGAGCTCCGGTTCTGTGTTGACTACCGAGGACTGAATGCAGTCACCAGGACCGACGCACATCCCATCCCCAGGGCGGATGAACTGATCGATCGCCTAGGGGCCGCCAGATACCTCAGCACCTTCGATCTCACGGCGGGGTATTGGCAGATCGGCCTTACCCCTGGCGCACAAGAGCGATCGGCCTTCTCGACGTCAGATGGCCACTATCACTTCAAGGTGATGCCCTTCGGCATGAAAAATGCGCCGGCCACCTTCCAGAGACTAGTGAACCAGGTGCTGGCCGGACTAGAGGAATACAGCGCCGCCTACCTAGATGACATTGCGGTGTACAGCCTTCACTGGGATGAGCACCTGTCCCACCTCTGGGAAGTCCTGACGGCCCTCCGGCGGGCCGGACTGACAATCAAAGCCAGCAAATGCCAGATAGGCCAAGGGTCCGTGACCTATCTAGGACACCAAGTGGGGAGCGGTCAAGTAGCTCCCCTCCAACCAAAGGTAGACGCCATCCGGGCCTGGGAGCCCCCGGTCACCCAGACCGCCGTCCGAGCCTTCCTGGGGCTCACCGGATACTATCGGCGATTTATAAAAGACTACGGGAGCATTGTGGGGCCGAACTGACCTCAAAGAGATTACCCCAGAAGGTGCACTGGACCCCTGCGTGCCAGACAGCATTTGAGACTTTAAAGACTGCCATGTGCACCGCCCCTGTGCTCCAGGCCCCCGACTACAGCAGAGAGTTCGTAGTCCAAACCGACGCCTCGGAGCACGGCATCGGGGCGGTCCTGTCACAAGTTAACCCCGAAGGAATCGACCGGCCTGTGGCCTTCATCAGCCGACGCCTCCTGGCAAGAGAACAGAGGTGGAGCACCATCGAGAGGGAAGCCTTTGCCGTGGTGTGGGCACTCAAGAAGCTCCGGCCTTACCTCTTCGGCACCCACTTCCGAGTCCAGACCGACCACCAGCCCCTGCGTTGGTTGATGCAGATGCGGGGAGAAAACCCGAAACTGCTGCGCTGGTCCATTTCTCTGCAGGGGATGGATTTCACTGTGGAGCATCGCCCCGGCAACGACCACGCCAATGCCGACGGCCTTGTCCAGATTCTTCCGCCTCGGCGAGGAGAATCCCCAAGAAAATGGGTGACTCTCCCCTGCCTTCAGCTGGGGGGGACGCGTGTTGGACCCGGCCTCATGGCGTGGTCCTACCCCTCCCGCATGGCGGGCCCAGGACAACATCAGCCCTCCTCCGGACCTCGGGCGGCCCCTTCGGCCCGACCCTGCACGCCCCAACACCACAGATCCGGCTACCATCCCGGATCCCCATCATCGGCCTGACCCCAGCGTAGGCCCATCACGACCGAAGCACGAGGCCGTGCCCGACTCCATCTTGGGCCCACCACGTCACGACCACGTGGCCTCGGCCCCAGCGAAGCCCAGACATCGAGGCACCAAGATCCACCCAGATGGTCGAGTGGCCACTCGACAGATCCCGGAGGGAGAGGAGTTTCGATGGCCCTCCAGCCGTCCCCGGACGCCTGGTATCGATCGCCCTCCGGCCTCCCTGGGCGCTGGCTCCACCCCCCTGCTGGGTGTCTGGACACCATCATCCGGCCCCTCTGGCCCCCAGGCGCGAGGGTCCGGACATCAAAGGACCTCCGTCCTATATCTGGGCCAGCCCCGGAGTAGGACGCCAGTTGTATCCTGGACTGGAAGCCCTGCTGACGCTGTCACGGCCGACACCAGACGAACTCATCCTTCCTGTAACCTGAACCATCTGAGAGCCTGCTGGCGCTGCCGCGGCCTACCTTACTGAACCACCTGAGAGCCTGCTGGCGCTGCCGCGGCCTACCTTGCTGAACCACCTGAGAGCCTGCTGGCGCTGCCGCGGCCTACCTTGTTGAACCATCTGAGAGCCTGCTGGCGCTGCCGCGGCTCGAACCTCTCGGAACCCCCCAGCTCGAGGATTGAGAGCTGTGCGTAGGGTATCCCTTCCTCCACCCAGAGTAAGACTGTCCCGCTACCTTACCCTCCTTGTCCGAGACTTTACGGATCCCTCGATCCAGCTGTATATACTGCCAAGAACCCTCAACCGTTATTACTTATAAAAGCTTGAGAACTTGACCTCCTGTGTGGTGTCCGTTTGTAGTGTTGTGATTACTCTGCTGTACGATCCTAGGAGGGGCCCTCATTCAGGAGGCCTCTCGGCAACGCTCGGCTGCTTCTCGACAGAGGGGTTGACCTAGGGGTGGTCAGTCAGACATCTTCTGCCTCCCCCGGGCCGCCTTTCTAACAGTCCCTAGGAGTGCAGGGGCTGCAGGGGGGGGTCTCTGTCGTGTGTCCCTAGGAGTGCAGAGGCTGCAGGGGGGTCTCTGTCGTGTGTCCCTAGGAGTGCAGGGGCTGCAGCGGGGGGGTCTCTGTAGTGTGCCCCTAGGAGTGCAGAGGCAGCAGAGGAGGGGGTCTTTGTCGTGTGCCCCTAGGAGTGCAGGGGCTGCAGGGGGGGGGGGTCTCTGTCCTGTGCCCCTAGGAGTGCAGGGGCAGCTGGGGGGGGGTCTTTGTTGTGTGCCCCTAGGAGTGCAGGGGCAGCGGGGGGGTCTCTGTCGTGTGCCCCTAGGAGTGCAGGGGCAGCTGGGGGGGGGTCTCTGTCGTGTGCCCCTAGGAGTGCAGAGGGAGCAGGGGGGGTCTCTGTCGTGTGCCCCTAGGAGTGCAGAGGCAGCAGGGGGAGGGGGTCTCTGTCGTGTGCCCCTAGGAGTGCAGGGGCAGCTGGGGGGGGTCTCTGTCGGGTGTCCCTAGGAGTGCAGGGGCAGCAGGGGGAGGGGGTCTCTGTCGTGTGCCCCTAGGAGTGCAGAGGCAGCAGGGGAGGGGGTCTCTGTCGTGTGCCCCTAGGAGTGCAGAGGCAGTAGGGAGGGGGTCTCTGCCGTGTGCCCCTAGGAGTGCAGGGGCAGCTGGGGTTGGGGGTCTCTGTCGTGTGCCCCTAGGAGTGCAGAGGCTGCAGGGGAGGGGGTCTCTGTCGTGTGCCCCTAGGAGTGCAGGGGCAGCGGGGGGGGGTCTCTGTCGTGTGCCCCTAGGAGTGCAGGGGCAGCAGGGGGAGGGGGTCTCTGTTGTGTGCCCCTAGGAGTGCAGAGGCAGCAGGGGGGTCTCTGTCATGTGCCCCTAGGAGTGCAGAGGCAGCAGGGGGAGGGGTCTCTGTAGAGTGCCCCTAGGAGTGCAGAGGCAGCAGGGGAGGGGGTCTCTGTCGTGTGCCCCTAGGAGTGCAGGGGCAGAAGGGGGAGGGGTCTCTGTCGTGTGCCCCTAGGAGTGCAGAGGCAGCAGGGGAGGGGGGGTCTCTGTCGTGTGCCCCTAGGAGAGCAGGGGCAGCGGGGGGGTCTCTGTTGTGTGCCCCTAGGAGTGCAGGGGCAGCGGGGGGGGTCTCTGTCGTGTGCCCCTAGGAGTGCAGAGTCAGCAGGGGAGGTAGTCTCTGTCGTGTGTCCCTAGGAGTGCAGAGGCAGCAGGGGAGGGGGTCTCTGTCGTGTGTCCCTAGGAGTGCAGGGGCTGCAGGGGGGGGGGTCTCTGTCGTGTGTCCCTAGGAGTGCAGGGCAGCAGGGGGAGGGGGTCTGTAGTGTGCCCCTAGGAGAGCAGGGGCAGCGGGGGGGAGGGGGTCTCTGTCGTGCGCCCCTAGGAGTGCAGGGGCAGCTGGGGAGGGGGGGTCTCTGTCGTGTGCCCCTAGGAGTGCAGGGGCAGCGGGGGGGGGTCTCTGTCGTGTGCCCCTAGGAGTGCAGGGGCAGGGGTCTCTGTCGTGTGCTCCTAGGAGTGCAGGGGCAGCAGGGGGGGGTCTCTGTAGTGTGCCCCTAGCAGTGCAGAGGCAGTAGGGGGAGGGGTCTCTGTCGTGTGCCCCTAGGAGTGCAGGGGCAGCTGGGGGGGGGGGCTCTGAGGTGTGCCCTTAGGAGTGCAGGGGCAGCAGCGGGGGGGTCTCTGTCGTGTGCCCCTAGGAGTGCAGGGGCAGCTGGGGGGGGGGTCTCTGTCGTGTGCCCCTAGGAGTGCAGGGACAGCAGGGGGAGGGGGTCTCTGTCGTGTGCCCCTAGGAGTGCAGGGGCAGCAGGGGGAGGGGTCTCTGTAGTGTGCCCCTAGGAGTGCAGGGGCAGTAGGGGGAGGGGTCTCTGTCGTGTGCCCCTAGTAGTGCAGGGGCAGCAGGGGGAGGGGTCTCTGTCGTGTGCCCCTAGGAGTGCAGGGGCAGCAGGGGGAGGGGGTCTCTGTAGTGTGCCCCTAGGAGTGCAGGGGCTGTGGGGGGAGGGGGTCTCTGTAGTGTGCCCCTAGGAGTGCAGGGGCAGCAGGGGGGGTCTCTGTCGTGTGCCCCTAGGAGTGCAGGGGCAGCGGGGGTGGGGGTCTCTGTCGTGTGCCCCTAGGAGTGCAGGGGCAGCGGGGGGGGGTCTCTGTCATGTGCCCCTAGGAGTGCAGGGGCAGCGGGGGGTGGGGGTCTCTGTCGTGTGCCCCTAGGAGTGCAGGGGCAGCAGGGGGAGGGGGTCTCTGTCGTGTGCCCCTAGGAGTGCAGGGCAACAGGGGTTGGGGGTCTCTGTAGTGTGCCCCTAGGAGTGCAGGGGCAGCGGGGGGGGTCTCTGTAGTGTGCCCCTAGGAGTGCAGGGGCAGCAGGGGGAGGAGTCTCTGTCGTGTGCCCCTAGGAGTGCAGAGGCAGCAGGGGGAGGGGTCTCTGTAGTGTGCCCCTAGGAGTGCAGGGGCAGCAGGGAGAGGGGTCTCTGTCGTGTGCCCCTAGGAGTGCAGGGGCTGCAGGGGGAGGGGGTCTCTGTCGTGTGTCCCTAGGAGTGCAGAGGCAGCAGGGGGAGTGGTCTCTGTAGTGTGCCCCTAGGAGTGCAGAGGCAGCAGGGGGAGGGGTCTCTGTCGTGTGCCCCTAGGAGTGCAGGGGATGCAGGGGAGGGGGTCTCTGTCGTGTGCCCCTAGGAGTGCAGGGGCTGCAGGGGGAGGGGGTCTCTGTCGTGTGCCCCTAGGAGTGCAGGGGCAGCAGGGGGAGGGGGTCTCTGTCGTGTGCCCCTAGGAGTGCAGGGGCAGCAGGGGGAGGGGGTCTCTGTCGTGTGCCCCTAGGAGTGCAGGGGCAGCGGGGAGAGGGGGTCTCTGTCGTGTGCCCCTAGGAGTGCAGGGGCAGCAGGGGGAGGGGTCTCTGTCGTGTGTCCCTAGGAGAGCAGAGGCAGCAGGGAGAGGGGGTCTCTGTCGTGTGCCCCTAGGAGTGCAGGGGCAGCAGGGGGAGGGGTCTCTGTCATGTGCCCCTAGGAGTGCAGAGGCAGTAGGGGGAGGGGGTCTCTGTCGTGTGCCCCTAGGAGTGCAGAGGCAGCGGGGGGAGGGGGTCTCTGTCGTTTGCCCCTAGGAGTGCAGGGGCAGCAGGGGGAGGGGGTCTCTGTCGTGTGCCCCTAGGAGTGCAGAGGCAGCAGGGGAGGGGGTCTCTGTCGTGTGCCCCTAGGAGTGCAGGGGCAGCAGGGGGAGGGGTCTCTATCATGTGCCCCTAGGAGTGCAGGGGCAGCAGGGGGAGGGGGTCTCTGTCGTGTGCCCCTAGGAGTGCAGGGGCAGCGGGGGGAGGGGGTCTCTGTCGTGTGCCCCTAGGAGTGCAGGGGCAGCAGGGAGAGGGGGTCTCTGTCGTGTGCCCGAAGGAGTGCAGGGGCAGCAGGGGAGGGGGTCTCTGTCGTGTGCCCCTAGGAGTGCAGGGTCAGCGGGGGGAGGGGGTCTCTGTCGTGTGCCCCTAGGAGTGCAGGGTCAGCAGGGGGTGGGGGTCTATGTCGTGTGTCCCTAGGAGTGCAGAGGCTGCAGGTGGAGGGGGTCTCTGTCGTGTGTCCCTAGGAGTGCAGGGGCAGCGGGGGAGGGGGTCTCTGTCGTGTGTCCCTAGGAGTGCAGAGGCTGCAGGTGGAGGGGGTCTCTGTCGTGTGTCCCTAGGAGTGCAGGGGCAGCGGGTGGAGGGGGGGTCTCTGTAGTGTGCCCCTAGGAGTGCAGGGGCAGCAGGGGGAGGGGTCTCTGTCATGTGCCCCTAGGAGTGCAGGGGCAGCAGGGGGAGGGGGTCTCTGTCGTGTGTCCCTAGGAGTGCAGAGGCTGCAGGTGGAGGGGGTCTCTGTCGTGTGCCCCTAGGAGTGCACGGGCAGCGGGGGAGGGGGTCTCTGTCGTGTGTCCCTAGGAGTGCAGAGGCTGCAGGTGGAGGGGGTCTCTGTCGTGTGTCCCTAGGAGTGCAGGGGCAGCGGGGGAGGGGGGTCTCTGTCGTGTGCCCCTAGGAGAGCAGGGGCAGCTGGGGGGGGGGTCTCTGTCGTGTGCCCCTAGGAGTGCGGGGGCAGCGGGGGGGGTCTCTGTCGTGTGCCCCTAGGAGTGCAGGGGCAGCAGGGAGAGGGGGTCTCTGTCGTGTGCCCCTAGGAGTGCAGGGGCTGCAGGTGGAGGGGTCTCTGTCGTGTGCCCCTAGGAGTGCAGGGGCAGCGGGGGGGGTCTCTGTTGTGTGCCCCTAGGAGTGCAGGGGCAGCGGGGGGGGTCTCTGTCGTGTGCCCCTAGGAGTGCAGGGGCAGCAGGGGGAGGGGGTCTCTGTCGTGTGTCCGTAGGAGTGCAGGGGCAGCAGGGAGAGGGGGTCTCTGTCGTGTGCCCCTAGGAGTGCAGGGGCAGCAGGGGGAGGGGGTCTCTGTAGTGTGCCCCTAGGAGTGCAGGGGGAGGGGGGAGGGGGTCTCTGTCGTGTGCCCCTAGGAGTGCAGGGGGAGAGGGGGAGGGGGTCTCTGTAGTGTGCCCCTAGGAGTGCAGGGGGAGGGGGGGAGGGGGTCTCTGTCGTGTGTCCCTAGGAGTGCAGGGGCAGCAGGGAGAGGGGGTCTCTGTCGTGTCGCCCTAGGAGTGCAGGGGCAGCAGGGGGAGGGGGTCTCTGTCGTGTGCCCCTAGGAGTGCAGGGGAGGGGGGAGGGGGTCTCTGTCGTGTGCCCCTAGGAGTGCAGAGGCTGCAGGGGAGGGGGTCTCTGTCGTGTGCCCCTAGGAGTGCAGGGGCTGCAGGTGGAGGGGGTCTCTGTCGTGTGTCCCTAGGAGAGCAGGGGCAGCTGGGGGGGGGGTCTCTGTCGTGTGCCCCTAGGAGTGCGGGGGCAGCGGGGGGGGGTCTCTGTCATGTGCCCCTAGGAGTGCAGGGGCAGCAGGGGGAGGGGGTCTCTGTCGTGTGCCCCTAGGAGTGCAGAGGCAGCAGGGTGGGGGTCTCTGTCGTGTGCCCCTAGGAGTGCAGAGGCAGTAGGGAGGGGGTCTCTGCCATGTGCCCCTAGGAGTGCAGGGGCAGCTGGGGTTGGGGGTCTCTGTCGTGTGCCCCTAGGAGTGCAGAGGCTGCAGGGGAGGGGGTCTCTGTCGTGTGCCCCTAGGAGTGCAGGGGCAGCGGGGGGGGGTCTCTGTCGTGTGCCCCTCGGAGTGCAGGGGCAGCAGGGGGAGGGGGTCTCTGTTGTGTGCCCCTAGGAGTGCAGAGGCAGCAGGGGGGTCTCTGTCGTGTGCCCCTTGGAGTGCAAAAGCAGCAGGGGGAGGGGTCTCTGTAGTGTGCCCCTAGGAGTGCAGAGGCAGCAGGGGAGGGGGTCTCTGTCGTGTGCCCCTAGGAGTGCAGGGGCAGCAGGGGGAGGGGTCTCTGTCGTGTGCCCCTGGGAGTGCAGAGGCAGCAGGGGAGGGGGGGTCTCTGTCGTGTGCCCCTAGGAGTGCAGGGGCAGCGGGGGGGTCTCTGTTGTGTGCCCCTACGAGTGCAGGGGCAGCGGGGGGGGGTCTCTGTCGTGTGCCCCTAGGAGTGCAGAGTCAGCAGGGGAGGGAGTCTCTGTCGTGTGTCCCTAGGAGTGCAGAGGCAGCAGGGGAGGGGGTCTCTGTCGTGTGTCCCTAGGAGTGCAGGGGCTGCAGGGGGGGGTCTCTGTCGTGTGTCCCTAGGAGTGCAGGGCAGCAGGGGGAGGGGGTCTGTAGTGTGCCCCTAGGAGTGCAGGGGCAGCGGGGGGGAGGGGGTCTCTGTCGTGCGCCCCTAGGAGTGCAGGGGCAGCTGGGGAGAGGGGGTCTCTGTCGTGTGCCCCTAGGAGTGCAGGGGCAGCGGGGGGGGGGTCTCTGTCGTGTGCCCCTAGGAGTGCAGGGGCAGCAGGGGGAGGAGTCTCTGTCGTGTGCTCCTAGGAGTGCAGGGGCAGCAGGGGGGGGGTCTCTGTAGTGTGCCCCTAGCAGTGCAGAGGCAGTAGGGGGAGGGGTCTCTGTCGTGTGCCCCTAGGAGTGCAGGGGCAGCTGGGGGGGGGTCTCTGAGGTGTGCCCCAAGGAGTGCAGGGGCAGCAGCGGGGGGGTCTCTGTCGTGTGCCCCTAGGAGTGCAGGGGCAGCTGGGGGGGTCTCTGTCGTGTGCCCCTAGGAGTGCAGGGACAGCAGGGGGAGGGGGTCTCTGTCGTGTGCCCCTAGGAGTGCAGGGGCAGCAGGGGGAGGGGGTCTGTAGTGTGCCCCTAGGAGTGCAGGGGCAGCAGGGGGAGGGGGTCTCTGTCGTGTGCCCCTAGGAGTGCAGGGGCAGCAGGGGGAGGGGGTCTCTGTTGTGTGCCCCTAGGAGTGCAGGGGCAGCAGGGGGAGGGGGTCTGTAGTGTGCCCCTAGGAGTGCAGGGGCAGCGGGGGGAGGGGGTCTGTGTCGTGCGCCCCTAGGAGTGCAGAGGCAGCTGGGGAGGGGGTCTCTGTCGTGTGTCCCTAGGAGTGCAGAGGCAGCAGGGGGGGTCTCTGTCGTGTGTCCCTATGAATGCAGAGGCAGCAGGGGAGGGGGTCTATGTCGTGTGTCCCTAGGAGTGCAGGGGCAGCTGGGGGGGGGGTCTCTGTCGTGTGTCCCTAGGAGTGCAGGGGCTGCAGGGGGGGGTCTCTGTCGTGTGTCCCTAGGAGTGCAGAGGCAGCTGGGGGGGGGGGTCTCTGTTGTGTGTCCCTAGGAGTGCAGGGGCTGCAGGGGGGGGTCTCTGTCGTGTGCCCCTAGGAGTGCAGAGGCAGCGGGGGGGGGGTCTCTGTCGTGTGCTCCTAGGAGTGCAGGGGCTGCAGGTGGAGGGGGTCTCTGTCGTGTGCCCCTAGGAGTGCAGGGGCAGCAGGGGGAGGGGGTCTGTAGTGTGCCCCTAGGAGTGCAGGGGCAGCGGGGGGGAGGGGGTCTGTGTCGTGCGCCCCTAGGAGTGCAGAGGCAGCTGGGGAGGGGGTCTCTGTCGTGTGCCCCTAGCAGTGCAGGGGCAGCTGGGGGGGGGTCTCTGTCGTGTGTCCCTAGGAGTGCAGGGGCAGCAGGGGGAGGGGTCTCTGTCGTGTGCCCCTAGGAGTGCAGAGGCAGCGGGGGGTCTCTGTCGTGTGCCCCTAGGAGTGCAGGGGCAGCAGGGGGAGGGGTCTCTGTCGTGTACCCCTAGGAGTGCAGGGGCAGCAGGGGGAGGGGTCTCTGTAGTGTGCCCCTAGGAGTGCAGGGGCAGTAGGGGGAGGGGTCTCTGTCGTGTGCCCCTAGGAGTGCAGGGGCTGCAGGGGGAGGGGTCTCTGTCGTGTGCCCCTAGGAGTGCAGGGGTAGCAGGGGGAGGGGGTCTCTGTCGTGTGTCCCTAGGAGTGCAGGGGCAGCTGGGGGGGGGGGCTCTGTCGTGTGTCCCTAGGAGTGCAGGGGCAGCTGGGGGGGGTCTCTGTAGTGTGCTCCTAGGAGTGCAGAGGCAGTAGGGGGAGGGGTCTCTGTCGTGTGCCCCTAGGAGTGCAGAGGCAGCAGGGGGAGGGGGTCTCTGTAGTGTGCTCCTAGGAGTGCAGAGGCAGCAGGGGGAGGGGGTCTCTGTCGTGTGCCCCTAGGAGTGCAGGGGCAGCAGGGGAGGGGGTCTCTGTCGTGTGCCCCTAGGAGTGCAGAGGCTGCAGGGGGGGTCTCTGTCGTGTGCCCCTAGGAGTGCAGAGGCTGCAGGGGGAGGGGGTCTCTGTCGTGTGCCCCTAGGAGTGCAGAGGCAGCAGGGGGAGGGGGTCTCTGTCGTGTGCCCCTAGGAGTGCAGAGGCAGCAGGGGTTGGGGGTCTCTGTAGTGTGCCCCTAGGAGTGCAGGGGCAGCAGGGGTTGGGGGTCTCTGTAGTGTGCCCCTAGGAGTGCAGGGGCAGCGGGGGTGTCTCTGTAGTGTGCCCCTAGCAGTGCAGGGGCTGCAGGGGGGGGTCTCTGTCGTGTACCCCTAGGAGTGCAGAGGCTGCAGGGGGGTCTCTGTCGTGTGTCCCTAGGAGTGCAGGGGCTGCAGGGGGGGGTCTCTGTCGTGTGTCCCTAGGAGTGCAGGGGCTGCAGGGGGGCGGGTCTCTGTCGTGTGCCCCTAGGAGTGCAGGGGCAGCAGGGGGAGGGGGTCTCTGTAGTGTGCCCCTAGGAGTGCAGAGGCTGCAGGGGGGGTCTCTGTCGTGTGTCCCTAGGAGTGCAGGGGCTGCAGGGGGGGGGGTCTCTGTCGTGTGTCCCTAGGAGTGCAGGGGCTGCAGGGGGGGGGTCTCTGTCGTGTGTCCCTAGGAGTGCAGAGGCTGCAGGGGGGGTCTCTGTCGTGTGTCCCTAGGAGTGCAGGGGCTGCAGCGGGGGGGTCTCTGTAGTGTGCCCCTAGGAGTGCAGAGGCAGCAGAGGAGGGGGTCTCTGTCGTGTGCCCCTAGGAGTGCAGGGGCTGCAGGGGGGGGGGTCTCTGTCGTGTGCCCCTAGGAGTGCAGGGGCAGCTGGGGGGGGGTCTCTGTCGTGTGCCCCTAGGAGTGCAGGGGCAGCGGGGGGGGTCTCTGTCGTGTGCCCCTAGGAGTGCAGGGGCATCTGGGGCGGGGTCTCTGTCGTGTGCCCCTAGGAGTGCAGAGGGAGCAGGGGGGGTCTCTGTTGTGTGCCCCTAGGAGTGCAGAGGCAGCAGGGGGAGGGGGTCTCTGTCGTGTGCCCCTAGGAGTGCAGGGGCAACTGGGGGGGGGTCTCTGTCGGGTGTCCTTAGGAGTGCAGGGGCAGCAGGGGGAGGGGGTCTCTGTCGTGTGCCCCTAGGAGTACAGAGGCAGCAGGGGAGGGGGTCTCTGTCGTGTGCCCCTAGGAGTGCAGAGGCAGTAGGGAGGGGGTCTCTGCCGTGTGCCCCTAGGAGTGCAGGGGCAGCTGGGGTTGGGGGTCTCTGTCGTGTGCCCCTAGGAGTGCAGAGGCTGCAGGGGAGGGGGTCTCTGTCGTGTGCCCCTAGGTGTGCAGGGGCAGCGGGGGGGGGTCTCTGTCGTGTGCCCCTAGGAGTGCAGGGGCAGCAGGGGGAGGGGGTCTCTGTTGTGTGCCCCTAGGAGTGCAGAGGCAGCAGGGGGGGTCTCTGTCATGTGCCCCTAGGAGTGCAGAGGCAGCAGGGGGAGGGGTCTCTGTAGTGTGCCCCTAGGAGTGCAGAGGCAGCAGGGGAGGGGGTCTCTGTCGTGTGCCCCTAGGAGTGCAGGGGCAGCAGGGGGAGGGGTCTCTGTCGTGTGCCCCTAGGAGTGCAGAGGCAGCAGGGGAGGGGGGGTCTCTGTCGTGTGCCCCTAGGAGTGCAGGGGCAGCGGGGGGGGTCTCTGTTGTGTGCCCCTAGGAGTGCAGGGGCAGTGGGGGGGGTCTCTGTCGTGTGCCCCTAGGAGTGCAGAGTCAGCAGGGGAGGGAGTCTCTGTCGTGTGTCCCTAGGAGTGCAGAGGCAGCAGGGGAGGGGTCTCTGTCGTGTGTCCCTAGGAGTGCAGGGGCTGCAGGGGGGGGTCTATGTCGTGTGTCCCTAGGAGTGCAGGGCAGCAGGGGGAGGGGGTCTGTAGTGTGCCCCTAGGAGTGCAGGGGCAGCGGGGGGGAGGGGGTCTCTGTCGTGCGCCCCTAGGAGTGCAGGGGCAGCTGGGGAGGGGGGGTCTCTGTCGTGTGCCCCTAGGAGTGCAGGGGCAGCGGGGGGGGGGTCTCTGTCGTGTGCCCTAGGAGTGCAGGGGCAGCAGGGGGAGGGGTCTCTGTCGTGTGCTCCTAGGAGTGCAGGGGCAGCAGGGGGGGGTCTCTGTAGTGTGCCCCTAGCAGTGCAGAGGCAGTAGGGGGAGGGGTCTCTGTCGTGTGCCCCTAGGAGTGCAGGGGCAGCTGGGGGGGGTCTCTGAGGTGTGCCCCTAGGAGTGCAGGGGCAGCAGCGGGGGGGTCTCTGTCGTGTGCCCCTAGGAGTGCAGAGGCTGCAGGGGGGGGTCTCTGTCGTGTACCCCTAGGAGTGCAGGGGCAGCAGGGGGAGGGGTCTCTGTCGTGTGCCCCTAGGAGTGCAGAGGCAGCAGGGGGAGGGGTCTCTGTAGTGTGCCCCTAGGAGTGCAGGGGCAGCAGGGAGAGGGGTCTCTGTCGTGTGCCCCTAGGAGTGCAGGGGCTGCAGGGGGAGGGGGTCTCTGTCGTGTGTCCCTAGGAGTGCAGAGGCAGCAGGGGGAGGGGTCTCTGTAGTGTGCCCCTAGGAGTGCAGAGGCAGCAGGGGGAGGGGTCTCTGCCGTGTGCCCCTAGGAGTGCAGGGGCAGCTGGGGTTGGGGGTCTCTGTCGTGTGCCCCTAGGAGTGCAGAGGCTGCAGGGGAGGGGGTCTCTGTCGTGTGCCCCTAGGTGTGCAGGGGCAGCGGGGGGGGGGTCTCTATCGTGTGCCCCTAGGAGTGCAGGGGCAGCAGGGGGAGGGGGTCTCTGTTGTGTGCCCCTAGGAGTGCAGAGGCAGCAGGGGGGGTCTCTGTCATGTGCCCCTAGGAGTGCAGAGGCAGCAGGGGGAGGGGTCTCTGTAGTGTGCCCCTAGGAGTGCAGAGGCAGCAGGGGAGGGGGTCTCTGTCGTGTGCCCCTAGGAGTGCAGGGGCAGCAGGGGGAGGGGTCTCTGTCGTGTGCCCCTAGGAGTGCAGAGGCAGCAGGGGAGGGGGGGTCTCTGTCGTGTGCCCCTAGGAGTGCAGGGGCAGCGGGGGGGGTCTCTGTTGTGTGCCCCTAGGAGTGCAGGGGCAGCGGGGGGGTCTCTGTCGTGTGCCCCTAGGAGTGCAGAGTCAGCAGGGGAGGGAGTCTCTGTCGTGTGTCCCTAGGAGTGCAGAGGCAGCAGGGGAGGGGGTCTCTGTCGTGTGTCCCTAGGAGTGCAGGGGCTGCAGGGGGGGGTCTCTGTCGTGTGTCCCTAGGAGTGCAGGGCAGCAGGGGGAGGGGGTCTGTAGTGTGCCCCTAGGAGTGCAGGGGCAGCGGGGGGGAGGGGGTCTCTGTCGTGCGCCCCTAGGAGTGCAGGGGCAGCTGGGGAGGGGGGGTCTCTGTCGTGTTCCCCTAGGAGTGCAGGGGCAGCGGGGGGGGTCTCTGTCGTGTGCCCTAGGAGTGCAGGGGCAGCAGGGGGAGGGGTCTCTGTCGTGTGCTCCTAGGAGTGCAGGGGCAGCAGGGGGGGGTCTCTGTAGTGTGCCCCTAGCAGTGCAGAGGCAGTAGGGGGAGGGGTCTCTGTCGTGTGCCCCTAGGAGTGCAGGGGCAGCTGGGGGGGGTCTCTGAGGTGTGCCCCTAGGAGTGCAGGGGCAGCAGCGGGGGGGTCTCTGTCGTGTGCCCCTAGGAGTGCAGAGGCTGCAGGGGGGGGTCTCTGTCGTGTACCCCTAGGAGTGCAGGGGCAGCAGGGGGAGGGGTCTCTGTCGTGTGCCCCTAGGAGTGCAGAGGCAGCAGGGGGAGGGGTCTCTGTAGTATGCCCCTAGGAGTGCAGGGGCAGCAGGGAGAGGGGTCTCTGTCGTGTGCCCCTAGGGGTGCAGGGGCTGCAGGGGGAGGGGGTCTCTGTCGTGTGTCCCTAGGAGTGCAGAGGCAGCAGGGGGAGGGGTCTCTGTAGTGTGCCCCTAGGAGTGCAGAGGCAGCAGGGGGAGGGGTCTCTGTCGTGTGCCCCTAGGAGTGCAGGGGCTGCAGGGGAGGGGGTCTCTGTCGTGTGCCCCTAGGAGTGCAGGGGCTGCAGGGGGAGGGGGTCTCTGTCGTGTGCCCCTAGGAGTGCAGAGGCAGCAGGGGGAGGGGGTCTCTGTCGTGTGCCCCTGGGAGTGCAGAGGCAGCGGGGGGAGGGGGTCTCTGTTGTGTGCCCCTAGGAGTGCAGAGGCAGCAGGGAGAGGGGGTCTCTGTCGTGTGCCCCTAGGAGTGCAGGGGCAGCAGGGGGAGGGGTCTCTGTCGTGTGTCCCTAGGAGAGCAGAGGCAGCAGGGAGAGGGGGTCTCTGTTGTGTGCCCCTAGGAGTGCAGGGGCAGCAGGGGGAGGGGTCTCTGTCATGTGCCCCTAGGAGTGCAGAGGCAGTAGGGGGAGGGGGTCTCTGTCGTGTGCCCCTAGGAGTGCAGAGGCAGCGGGGGGAGGGGGTCTCTGTCGTGTGCCCCTAGGAGTGCAGGGGCAGCAGGGGGAGGGGGTCTCTGTCGTGTGCCCCTAGGAGTGCAGGGGCAGCAGGGGGAGGGGGTCTCTGTTGTGTGCCCCTAGGAGTGCAGGGGCAGCGGGGGGAGTGGGTCTCTGTCGTGTGCCCTTAGGAGTGCAGGGGCAGCAGGGAGAGGGGGTCTCTGTTGTGTGCCCCTAGGAGTGCAGGGGCAGCAGGGGAGGGGGTCTCTGTCGTGTGCCCCTAGGAGTGCAGGGTCAGCGGGGGGAGGGGGTCTCTGTCGTGTGCCCCTAGGAGTGCAGGGTCAGCGGGGGGTGGGGGTCTATGTCGTGTGTCCCTAGGAGTGCAGAGGCTGCAGGTGGAGGGGGTCTCTGTCGTGTGTCCCTAGGAGTGCAAGGGCAGCGGGGGAGGGGGTCTCTGTCGTGTGTCCCTAGGAGTGCAGAGGCTGCAGGTGGAGGGGGTCTCTGTCGTGTGTCCCTAGGAGTGCAGGGGCAGCGGGTGGAGGGGGGGGGTCTCTGTAGTGTGCCCCTAGGAGTGCAGGGGCAGCAGGGGGAGGGGTCTCTGTCATGTGCCCCTAGGAGTGCAGGGGCAGCAGGGGGAGGGGGTCTCTGTCGTGTGTCCCTAGGAGTGCAGAGGCTGCAGGTGGAGGGGGTCTCTGTCGTGTGCCCCTAGGAGTGCAGGGGCAGCGGGGGAGGGGGTCTCTGTCGTGTGTCCCTAGGAGTGCAGAGGCTGCAGGTGGAGGGGGTCTCTGTCGTGTGTCCCTAGGAGTGCAGGGGCAGCGGGGGAGGGGGGGTCTCTGTCGTGTGCCCCTAGGAGAGCAGGGGCAGCTGGGGGGGGTCTCTGTCGTGTGCCCCTAGGAGTGCGGGGCAGCGGGGGGGTCTCTGTCGTGTGCCCCTAGGAGTGCAGGGGCAGCAGGGAGAGGGGGTCTCTGTCGTGTGCCCCTAGGAGTGCAGGGGCTGCAGGTGGAGGGGTCTCTGTCGTGTGCCCCTAGGAGTGCAGGGGCAGCAGGGGGAGGGGGTCTCTGTCGTGTGTCCCTAGGAGTGCAGGGGCAGCAGGGAGAGGGGGTCTCTGTCGTGTGCCCCTAGGAGTGCAGGGGCAGCAGGGGGAGGGGGTCTCTGTAGTGTGCCCCTAGGAGTGCAGGGGGAGGGGGTCTCTTTTGTGTGCCCCTAGGAGTGCAGGGGGAGAGGGGGAGGGGGTCTCTGTAGTGTGCCCCTAGGAGTGCAGGGGGAGGGGGGAGGGGGTCTCTGTCGTGTGTCCCTAGGAGTGCAGGGGCAGCAGGGAGAGGGGGTCTCTGTCGTGTGCCCCTAGGAGTGCAGGGGCAGCAGGGGGAGGGGGTCTCTGTAGTGTGCCCCTAGGAGTGCAGGGGAGGGGGGGAGGGGGTCTCTGTCGTGTGCCCCTAGGAGTGCAGAGGCTGCAGGGGAGGGGGTCTCTGTCGTGTGCCCCTAGGAGTGCAGGGGCTGCAGGTGGAGGGGGTCTCTGTCGTGTGTCCCTAGGAGAGCAGGGGCAGCTGGGGGGGGTCTCTGTCGTGTGCCCCTAGGAGTGCGGGGGCAGCGGGGGGGGTCTCTGTCGTGTGCCCCTAGGAGTGCAGGGGCAGCAGGGAGAGGGGGTCTCTGTCGTGTGCCCCTAGGAGTGCAGGGGCAGCTGGGGTTGGGGGTCTCTGTCGTGTGCCCCTAGGAGTGCAGAGGCTGCAGGGGAGGGGGTCTCTGTCATGTGCCCCTAGGAGTGCAGAGGCAGCAGGGGGAGGGGTCTCTGTAGTGTGCCCCTAGGAGTGCAGGGGCAGCTGGGGGGGGCGTCTCTGTCGTGTGCCCCTAGGAGTGCAGGGGCAGCAGGGGGAGGGGTGCTCTGTCGTGTGTCCCTAGGAGTGCAGAGGCTGCAGGTGGAGGGGGTCTCTGTCGTGTGTCCCTAGGAGTGCAGGGGCAGCGGGGGAGGGGGTCTCTGTCGTGTGTCCCTAGGAGTGCAGAGGCTGCAGGTGGAGGGGGTCTCTGTCGTGTGTCCCTAGGAGTGCAGGGGCAGCGGGAGAGGGGGGGTCTCTGTCGTGTGCCCCTAGGAGAGCAGGGGCAGCTGGGGGGGGGGGTCTCTGTCGTGTGCCCCTAGGAGTGCGGGGGCAGCGGGGGGGTCTCTGTCGTGTGCCCCTAGGAGTGCAGGGGCAGCAGGGAGAGGGGGTCTCTGTCGTGTGCCCCTAGGAGTGCAGAGGCAGCGGGGGGGTTTCTGTCGTGTGTCCCTAGGAGTGCAGGGGCTGCAGGTGGAGGGGTCTCTGTCGTGTGCCCCTAGGAGTGCAGGGGCAGCAGGTGGAGGGGGTCTCTGTCGTGTGTCCCTAGGAGTGCAGGGGGAGGGGGGGAGGGGGTCTCTGTCGTGTGCCCCTAGGAGTGCAGGGGCAGCGGGGGGGGTCTCTGTCGTGTGCCCCTAGGAGTGCTGGGGCAGCAGGGGGAGGGGGTCTCTGTCGTGTACCCCTAGGAGTGCAGGGGCAGCTGGGGGGGGGTCTCTGTCGTGTGCCCCTAGGAGTGCAGGGGCAGCAGGGGGAGGGGGTCTCTGTCGTGTGTCCCTAGGAGTGCAGAGGCTGCAGGTGGAGGGGGTCTCTGTCGTGTGTCCCTAGGAGTGCAGGGGCAGCTGGGGAGGGGGTCTCTGTCGTGTGTCCCTAGGAGTGCAGAGGCTGCAGGTGGAGGGGGTCTCTGTCGTGTGTCCCTAGGAGTGCAGGGGCAGCGAGGGAGGGGGGGTCTCTGTCGTGTGCCCCTAGGAGAGCAGGGGCAGCTGGGGGGGGGGGTCTCTGTCGTGTGCCCCTAGGAGTGCGGGGGCAGCGGGGGGGGTCTCTGTCGTGTGCCCCTAGGAGTGCAGGGGCAGCAGGGAGAGGGGGTCTCTGTCGTGTGCCCCTAGGAGTGCAGAGGCAGCGGGGGGGTCTCTGTCGTGTGTCCCTAGGAGTGCAGGGGCTGCAGGTGGAGGGGTCTCTGTCGTGTGTCCCTAGGAGTGCAGGGGCAGCAGGGAGAGGGGGTCTCTGTCGTGTGCCCCTAGGAGTGCAGGGGCAGCAGGGGGAGGGGGTCTCTGTAGTGTGCCCCTAGGAGTGCAGGGGGAGGGGGGGAGGGGGTCTCTGTCGTGTGCCCCTAGGAGTGCAGGGGCAGCGGGGGGGTCTCTGTCGTGTGCCCCTAGGAGTGCAGGGGCTGCAGGGGGAGGGGTCTCTGTCGTGTGCCCCTAGGAGTGCAGAGGCAGCAGGGGGAGGGGTCTCTGTAGTGTGCCCCTAGGAGTGCAGAGGCTGCAGGTGGAGGGGGTCTCTGTCGTGTGTCCCTAGGAGTGCAGGGGCAGCAGGGAGAGGGGGTCTCTGTCGTGTGCCCCTAGGAGTGCAGGGGCAGCAGGAGGAGGGGGTCTCTGTAGTGTGCCCCTAGGAGTGCAGGGGGAGGGGGGGAGGGGGTCTCTGTCGTGTGCCCCTAGGAGTGCAGGGGTAGCGGGGGGGGTCTCTGTCGTGTGCCCCTAGGAGTGCAGAGGCAGCAGGGGGAGGGGTCTCTGTCGTGTGCCCCTAGGAGTGCAGAGGCAGCAGGGGGAGGGGTCTCTGTCGTGTGCCCCTAGGAGTGCAGAGGCAGCAGGGGGAGGGGTCTCTGTCGTGTGCCCCTAGGAGTGCAGAGGCAGCAGGGGGAGGGGTCTCTGTCGTATGCCCCTAGGAGTGCAGAGGCAGCAGGGGGAGGGGTCTCTGTCGTGTGTCCCTAGGAGTGCAGAGGCTGCAGGGGTGGTCTCTGTCGTGTGTCCCTAGGAGTGCAGAGGCAGCAGGGGAGGGGTCTCTGTCGTGTGCCCCTAGGAGTGCAGGGGCAGCAGGGAGAGGGGGTCTCTGTCGTGTGCCCCTAGGAGTGCAGGGGCAGCTGGGGTTGGGGGTCTCTGTCGTGTGCCCCTAGGAGTGCAGAGGCTGCAGGGGAGGGGGTCTCTGTCGTGTGCCCCTAGGAGTGCAGAGGCAGCAGGGGGAGGGGTCTCTGTCGTGTGCCCCTAGGAGTGCAGAGGCAGCAGGGGGAGGGGTCTCTGTCGTGTGTCCCTAGGAGTGCAGAGGCTGCAGGGGGGGTCTCTGTCGTGTGTCCCTAGGAGTGCAGAGGCAGCAGGGGGAGGGGTCTCTGTCGTGTGCCCCTAGGAGTGCAGGGGCAGCAGGGAGAGGGGGTCTCTGTCGTGTGCCCCTAGGAGTGCAGGGGCAGCTGGGGTTGGGGGTCTCTGTCGTGTGCCCCTAGGAGTGCAGAGGCTGCAGGGGAGGGGGTCTCTGTCGTGTGCCCCTAGGAGTGCAGAGGCAGCAGGGGGAGGGGTCTCTGTAGTGTGCCCCTAGGAGTGCGGGGGCAGCGGGGGGGTCTCTGTCGTGCGCCCCTAGGAGTGCAGGGGCAGCAGGGAGAGGGGGTCTCTGTCGTGTGCCCCTAGGAGTGCAGGGGCAGCTGGGGTTGGGGGTCTCTGTCGTGTGCCCCTAGGAGTGCAGAGGCTGCAGGGGAGGGGGTCTCTGTCATGTGCCCCTAGGAGTGCAGAGGCAGCAGGGGGAGGGGTCTCTGTCGTGTGCCCCTAGGAGTGCAGGGGCAGCTGGGGGGGGTCTCTGTCGTGTGTCCCTAGGAGTGCAGAGGCAGCAGGGGGAGGGGTCTCTGTCGTGTGCCCCTAGGAGTGCAGAGGCAGCAGCGGGGGGGTCTCTGTCGTGTGCCCCTAGGAGTGCAGAGGCTGCAGGGGAGGGGGGCTCTGTCGTGTGCCCCTAGGAGTGCAGGGGCAGAGGGGGGGTCTCTGCCGTGTGCACCTAGGAGTGCAGGGGCAGCTGGGGTTGGGGGTCTCTGTAGTGTGCCCCTAGGAGTGCAGGGGCAGCTGGGGGGGGGGTCTCTGAGGTGTGCAGAGGGGTGCAGAGGCTGCGGGGGGGGGTGAGGTGGGGGGGTCTCTGTAGCGAGCAGGGGGTGCTCGTGTTTTTTTCTTCTTTACTCAACACGAAGTTCAATTGTTTTCCCTCCATATAGATTTCTCCGCACTAAAGAAATGAAATTGAAATATGAACTGGAAAGTGCTGACAATCTCGCAGAGTAATCGAGTTGTGTGTGGTGGAGGGTCACAGCTCTCTCCGCACACCTCAGTTCCCAGACTGAAGTCTGTCTTCATACACATACATGTATTTCCAGTTTTCATGTAGCAGGTAACATTGAAAGCTGTCTCATTTCCAATTCAATATTTGTTGATAGTTTGTAGACCTGAATAACCAGAAAATGGGTCATAGTTTTTCCTAACATGAAACATGAAACATGGGGCCCCAAAATATGTCGTGCCCGGGCCCCAAACACCCTCAACATGCCACCTGCAGCCTCCCCATCATGAGAGTGTTGGAAGCAGAACCACCGCCCGCTTTCATCACACACTGAAGTACCAGAGGCCTCCATTACTGTGCAGTGAGAACACATCAAGATAAACCGAGAGTGAGGCTTCTCCTGGTTGTAACAAAGATGTCCGCACATGCAATGAGTGAGCATCACCCTGGGAGGGGTCTTGGAGTAACGGCCAGAGCTGCCGACTTTAGAACGGAGGGGCCAGGTTTGAGTCTCGGCGTCAGCTCAAAACACTGTGATTCTGGGCAAATCACTTAGGGCCATATGTATGAAGCTAATTTTCAGTCGCAAACGCTGCGAATCGGTAATAATAGCGTTTGCGACTGAAAATTAGCAATTTCCAATGTATGAAGGCAAAATTGATCGCAAATCAAGGAATCGCTAATATAGCGATTCCCAAAAATTGCGAGAGGCTGAAATTTGCGAAATCCATAGCGATTCCCAAATTTGCGATTATACCAGTTTGCGATAATCGCAAATCCGGAAATCGCAAATAAGGATTCGCTATGATATGTATCAAAAAATCGCAAATTCTGAATTCACGAAATTCGCATTTCTAGAAATCGCAATTACCACCAAGTGGGAGCAGGTGGTAACCAGGTGCAAAGTATTTAAGGAAGCCCACAATGCAACACACTCTTTTCCACAATGTCTGGGCTCTACGTGATAGCGAGGAGGCGAAGAGTGAGAGCTGTGGCGCAGAGGAGGAGACGGCAGGAGAGGATATTCCGTGCGCGCACCACCATCTACCAGCGCACTGAGGAGGACATCTACACCCACTACAGACTGGAGGAAGAGAGCATACTTGATTTAATAGAGGAACTCAGACCCTACCTAGAACACCCCACCCGCAGGACACAAGCCATACCCACACACATCCAGGTCCTGTGTTCACTACACCTGCTGGCCTCAGGTAGTTTTCAGGGGGTGATAGCCACAGCAGGAGGGGTGTCACAAAGTGCCCTGTCGCACTTCTTCCATGCGTTCCTCGATGCCATGACATATAGGATGCAACACCACATACACTTCCCCAGCACCCCACAGGAACTAGCACAGACCAAGCAGGACTTTTACAACATCGCCCAATTCCCCCACGTCATAGGATGCATCGATGGGACACATGTTGCAATATCCCCCCTCAAACGATGAGTACGTATACAGGAACCGGAAATGCTACCACTCACTTAATATACAGGTGGTGTGTGATGCCAAAAACATCATCACTGACATATCGGCAAAGTATCCGGGAAGCACACATGACGCGTTTATCTTCCGTCACAGTGGGCTATACCGTAGACTCTCAAGAGGTGATTTTGGCGAGTGATACCTATTAGGTAAATGCACACAAACATAGGCCTCATTTCTAATGACTAGCATGTGCATTCCAGTGACTAACCGTTTACATTTCCAACCACAGGTGACAGTGCTTATGCAGACCGGGATTTCATCATGACACCCTACCTCAATCCTGCTACTGCTGGGGAGCGGCGCTACAACCGGGCACACATTTCAACAAGAGGCACCATCGAGAGAACCTTTGGCATATTGAAGAGCAGATTCCGGTGCGTCCACAAAAGTGAAGGAGCTCTCCAATACAGCCACGAAACGTGCTGCAAAATTGTTGTAGCATGTGCCATGCTGCACAACATCGCTACCAGGAAAGGCACACCAGTGGAGTTGAGCGAATCAGAATCCTCTGACGTGGAAGGGCCTGGACCTGGACGCATGGCAGCTGGTGTAGCTGGTGCTGCAGCTGGGCGACAGAGGCGTGATGAGATTACGCGCAACTACTTCTAGGTGAGTAATAATGACACAATGACAACTTCAATCTGTGCAACTGTGTTTTAATAGCTACAGCAACAATGCCACACATCCTCATAGGCAAGTACATACACTCCCAATGTAGTGCAACTATGTAACTGGAGTGACTGCAAAGTCAACACTGTAGTTGTCCATATTTTGCCCCTGCTAATTATTGGTATTTGGCTGCACATTCTAATGGTATGTAGCAGGCCTATTGCTCCTGCCACTACAGCGCCTCTCTAGGGGGGTGGGGGAGTGGAGCATCGCACTGACTGGGAGTCCTCCTCACTTGGAGTCAGTACTCCAGGGCCTGTGGAACGTAGGGCACACAGTTCATCCAGGGCAGACGTGGACTGCACAACGACAGTGGTGATGTCCTGTATGCCGTGTGAGAACTCACGCTGGGTTTCAATGGTGCGCCTGGACAGAATATTGGTTGCTGAGGCCAGGCGGTTGATTAAGCGCGAGTACCGGTCCATGCGGCCCAGCTCTTTGCGCCTAGCAGCGCATTCGGCACGCAACTCCTCAGAAAGCACTTGCACAGCACCCCTCATTTCTTCCCGTATGCCCCTGAGCCCTGCCCTCATCTCACGCTGTATCGCCTTCATGTGTTTGGCTTGTAGGCGCTGCACCTGGAGCATGTGTAATTCCAGCCCTCTGAAAACCGAGTCTTCCTGCTGATCAACGGACTTGCTGGCCGTGTGGTGTCTACGCATGCCTGTTACCTGTGGACCCTGGCTGTGTTGTGGCCTTGACTCCTGCTGCGAACCTATGGCATCAGACTGCACATTGTTATTGGTGTCCTCATCATCGTCCTCCATGACTGCCAATGGCCTCACAATCTTCCTCCTGTGTCCCTTTGGTGGAATGACAGGGCTGTCCTCTCCAACTGTTTCCTGCACCTGCCCAGCGTCTCCAGAGGCTGGGGGCCCTGTGTCTCTTCCACTGCCTGTGGGCTTATTAGTTGCAGGTGCTGTGGATAGAACAGCACACATTAATTTAATTTACTAATTTCCAATGTGAAAATAAAATATTTCACAGTTTACCCTTACTTTACTTTTGTTACTCCCCTTTCCTGACCTGCACATGTGAAAATTGCCTAGCGTGGCTGTTTCTCGCAACATTTATTTTTCACGTGACTACATCTCCCACAATGCATTGCTGTGACTGCCTGTGTACTTGCTCTAGCGTGACATGTGGTTCCCCTAATCCCTAGGTTGCTGCAGGGGGGTGGGGGGGTTTGGGGTGTGATGGCGTGCTTCTTACCTGGTCCTGCAGCTGGTTGGGCTGAGCTGTCTAGCACAGACACGCCCGCCACACTCTCTGGAGCCAGTGTTCCCTCTACAAGTTCCTCAAGCGGTGTAGATTCTGGTACATTGGAGGTCCCTCCACCGGTGAGCTGTGACTGCTCCAGCCTGGCTGCCAACTTTTCTTTTGAGCGCTGGCGCAGGTCATACCAGCGATTGCGCAGTACCTCCACACTCCTGTGTGTAACTCCCAGGGCATTGACTTTCGCCTGTATGCCTGCCCAGATGCGTCTTTTCCTTGCCTCAGGCACCTTGTGTGAGCTCTTTCCAAACAACAAATCGTGGTTTGGCACCATCTCAGTAATGAGTATCTCCAGTTCAGCTTCTGAGAACTTCATCTTTCTCTTTCTAGAAGTTTCTCCTTCTTGCTGCAACTGCTGGGTTGCAGGCAATTCCTTGTTCCCACTCTCAGCCATTGCTCCTCAGTAGCAATCCTCACTCTCCCACTCTCTGACAAACAGTACTGTTGCAGCATGCGTAGTCAGTCACTTCCTGGATGGTGATGTCATCAAACTGCATCAAGATTGCGATTGGCTGATTTCGGAAAAATTTGCGATTTTTCCCGTTAAGAATCGCATTTTGCGATTTTTCCCATTTAAGGAATCGCAATTGTATTTCTCGCAATATTTAGCGATTTTATCCGAATCGCTAAATATTTGCAATTATGTTGATACATTCCGATTTGCGATTCTGAATCTGCGATTCGGTAAAAATCGCAGATTCGGAATCGCAAATCGGAAACTTCATACATATGGCCCTTAATCTCTACAATAAACTAATGTGTCCTTGTGGAATGTCAATGGTGCTTGTGTAAAGCGCCCTGATACCTTCGGGTCGTGTTTGTGCTATATAAAACTACCAAAAAATACACTTCTTTAGCAAATACAGGACTGGACATTATTGATAGGGTTATTGTTGTACTGGCACGATACTGAACGACCCCTTCCAGATGTTTCCTTTCACGTTTAACGCATCTTCGCTCTGCCAATGAGGCACTGATGTAACCTTAAAAACCCCCGTGATGGCAGAAAGATGCCCCCAGACTGCTGCTTCATCTCTTCTGCCCCCTCTGAGGGCACAGCTGGCAGAGGGAGAATCAAAACGACATTCTCTGGGACAAGGACAATAAACTGTGATACTGATGACCTCAACAACCAAGGTATTTGCAGCAAACGTGTCCTTCCTGTGTGGCCTCCCATAATGTCCCCCTTTTATGGTCCCTATTTGTTCTGCCAGTATAACTTCGAAAGTGGCACGTGGTTCTGTGAGGCCACTGAAAATCGGTGCAGAATTTGCAATTTTTTCTGTTTGTATATCTTCCTTGTGTGACTTTACAACTTGTACATTTGCAATGTTTTCTGCTTGTATCTTATATGTAACTCATGTAATGCTAAGTCCTTATGTATCGCAACTGGTTCTTTTGTAAAGCGCTCTGACACCTCCAGGTTATGTTCACGCTATATAAAATCGCATTAAATTTTAAAAAAATGCACCAGTGACGTTGAAGTTAAATGTCATATGAAGGCTGCAGTCCCTATTCACATATATGACGATAGTATATCCCGCCACAGAATATTGTGCTCTATATGGACTGCCGTTTAAAAAGACTGCTGTGGCCTACGGCTAAGAAAAGTGTGTTCCCACTGATAAAAGTATGCAAAAGCATGGACGTTTGTATATTAGTTAAGTACCGCATAAAGTCGCAGTGGCGGCCGGTAAGTTCTGATGAGAGGAGGTCGACGGGACCCACACGCACACATACACATAACACTCACAGCCATGCATTCACACGTGCACACACACGCACATGCAAACACATCCATTCACAATACTCTTTACCAAATATTCATACATACACGCATGCATGCAGGGGCGGCTGGTGACATTTTACAGTGGTGGGTGCAAACTGATTTTCAAGTGCGGGCCCCAGGCCACTCAGGCCGGCGGCGACCCCCCCACCCACATACACAACACTCAAAGAAATATATTCACACACGCATACACACAAACACATCCATTCACAACACTCTCCACCAAACATTCATGCATACACGCACGCTCGCACCAAACACTTTAAAATAAAAGAAAAACACACACTCTTACCTTGCTCCCGGTCCGCGCCACCTCTGGGCTCTGCTCCCCACACGTCACAGGCTCACAGCGCCCCTGGCCAATCCTGGCGCCAGGGGCACAGGTACCTTCTCGCCCACAGCACGCCCATTAGGGCTCCTGATGGGCATGCGCAACACCGCAAAAACACCAGTGCGCATGCGTGGGCACGGGTAAAATAATTCACCCTCCGTCCCCACGCATGCGTACTTGTGTTGCCGCCTGTACAATGTCAATCAATCAACATTACGCCCGCCCGGCGGTCTGACGTCATGTTGATTCATTAACATGATTGTCATGAGGGAGCTGCGGGCGGCGTCGGGCAGGGGGGCTATGCCCCCACGCCCCAATGGACGAACCGCGCCTGCATGCAGCACCAAACATTCATTTAAAAGAAAACGCACACTTACCTGCAGACAGCTCTGCCTCAGAGGTTTCAGGAGGCTTGGTTCTGCGGCGTTCCCTCATTGGCTGATCTGGTCATCCAATGAGGGAAGGCAGCATTCCCAACATCATCACAGAGTGGAATGGGGTCAGTGAGACTGCTGACCCCACCCACTCTTGATGAAGTGTCACTGATTGACACTCGACCCTGGGCGCTTCAGGGCTTGAAACTGAAGCACCCAGGTGCAAGGCAATCAGTGATGCTACCCCTCATCACTGAGGGGAGGGGCCCAGGGACCTTTGCTGAGCTGAGGACTTCATGCCCACTGGAGCTGAGACTTCCTCGCTCAGCAAAGTTCAGCTCAGGCAGCCAGGAGCCAGCCCTAAATGCACATGTCTGACTCCTGGATGCCTGACCTGGATAAGAACAGTGTCTGTCAGTCTGACCTTTCTTCAGCCCGACAGACACTTCTTGAGGGGCAAAAGGTGGAGGGGCGAGGCCCCTCAGCCCCAGTGGACAGGCCGCATGTCCTGCAAACCCACAGGTTTGATGCTTAATATATGAAATTAGGGCATGCTAGACTTTAGGGGAAAGGATGTCCCACAATGAATTGTTACAAACTGTTGTTTGTCATTAAGTGAGGTAAACCTACATTTTCTGTGAAGAGGCTTGGTTTTGAATAAACATCACTTTATTATATGCTAACTGGAGAAAATAAGAACAGTCAAAGTTATTTCCCACTTGATATTAAATCTCTAATTCAATCTTGAAATTTTATTTTTGATGACTTGGTGGAAAAATAACTTTATACAAGTCTGCTGTGTGTTACCTGAAAGCAGACTGGTGTAGATTTATTTCCCTCACAGCTTTATTCCAGAGGTTGAATACCGAATACGCATACCTTCGGACCTTTTACACATAGGGCGCGCTGGCACGGCGCTCCTTAAAACGGATGCACAGGTGTAAATAGGGAAACACACCCTATTACATTGAATGCCCTCCCCCCAGTGTTTGATTGATTCAGATGCTCCGTCCATCACCACCCCCTTTTGTACCGCTTTGGCCGCCATAAGTGTGGCAGGGTATGCTCAGACGTGAGTCCCTTGCTCACTTTGCCACTGGATTCAAGCAAGCCTGGCTGAAGACCGCTGGAATGCCAGAAACCGGTCCTCGGAAGCTTGTTTCCGGTCCAGGGAAGGCATGGCTTGGCAGTTCGGGCTGGACTGTTCCCATGAGGCACAGGGTCAGACTGATTTGCATATAGCCATGTCTGAACTGGGGTGGCAGAGTGGGCTAAAGAACGGTGATGGATTAAACCCAGATCTTTTGACTGGGTGTGAGTGTTTGATTGATTCAGATGCTCCGTCCATCACATCCCCTTTTGTACCTCCCCCAGGGCAGTCACAAACTCATGCTGCCATGGGGGCAGCTGCAAACTCATGCCGCCCGGGGGGTTGCGCATTCATGTGAAAACCCGAGCAGCCTCTCCGTGTTTCACTGTGGAGGCGGCAACACGCCGGCACTTTTAAGAGGGGAGGGAGCTCTCTTTGCAGGTGGGTGCAGTGAGTGACTGCTCCTGCCTGCAACGGGATGTCTGGGGGTTTCATAGGATCCACTTGCCTCCTCGAGAGGGCTGTCAACAGGGAGAGTACTGATAGTGCACAACCATTTAGATAACGTACTGTCGCTGTGCCTCCTGACAGCTTGTTTACCTTTGAGCCTGCATCTATAATACAGCGCGGGTGCAGAGGCAAAGAGATTCTGTCATCTGCATGGAGCCTCACCACCATGCAGATGAGGCAACGCCCTCTGGTGGTAGCGCTGGTGCTATGTGTGCGCCAGCACTATCTGTACTGCAGAAAAGGCTGCAAAGGGTCTGAGGCCCTTTCTGTAATACCAAAGTGCACCAGGGGTCCACAAAGCGGGCATACATGCCCGTTGCGCCCTCAGGGCACTTTCCATAATAGTTTCTTACCCTCCTTCCGATAGACAATGGCGCAGCATCTGGCTGTAGTACGGTTGCAGTAGTGTCAACAGTGACCGGGTGGCAGATAGTAGCATCTGGCATCAGGTCTGGATCAGTTGACAACACAAAGCATAGATTTCCTAGTATTCCTTTGATGAGGACATCCCAAATGGACATGTAAGGAACTGAAACCATTCTAGCCCAGAGCCCTCTTAGATTTCTGTGTGCTCACAGTAGGAAGGACAGCCAGTTGGAGCACCGGAAAAGGGAAATAAGGCTCCTCTCCGTAGTGAGGTGGCTTCAAGAAGGAATCAGGGGGCATATTATCAAGGGGGTTTGTTAGACGGACCGGGAGGGTCGGCCGAGGATAAGGGGAGAGGTCTCCGGGGAGAGCCGTCTCCAGTGAATCGTACAGACAAGTAACTTCCCCCCCACAGACGGACACCACACAAGGATAAAGTTCAACGATACTTTATAGGCAATTCTTCAAGTACGGTAGGATGGTACAAGGAGGTCTGGACTCAGGGGTCCCCTCTATTCTGGTCTCTGTTTGGGAAAAGGGTAGCGGGACAGTCTTGGTACCAAAAAGATGGAAATAGCTCTCAATCCTCGAGCTCGGTGGTGTAGATGAACGGGCCGCGGCGGAGCCAGCAGGTCCCGAGATGGATGAAGGAAGACGACGGTCCGCGGCAGAGCCAGCAAGTCCCGATGAAGGTGGTGGTTACAAACGGTCCGCGGCCACGCCAGCAGGTCCCGACGACGATGAAGGATAGGGTGGTTCCCCAAAGCCGCGGCAGCGCCAGCAGGCAAGACGAGGGTGCACAAGACAGAGCTACGGCAGCGCCAGTAGTCCGTCAAGGATGAGTTCTTCTTTGCGTCTCTCGACTCCAAGATACAACTCCCGTCCTGCTCTGGAGCTGCCCCAGTTATAGGGCTGGTGTGCTTTGATGTCCGGACCCTCGCACTTGGAGGTCGGGAGGTCCGGGATGAGGGAGCCCAGACACCCAGCAGGGGGGTGGAGCCAGCGCCCGGGGAGGCGATGGGCGAGCGGCACTTGGCGGGGGAGAGCCATCGACACCTCTTGCTCCCATTGACTGACCAAGTAGCCCGCTCACCTCCTGGGTGGATGTTGGTGCCGGAATGTCTGAGGCCTGGCCAGGACCAGGGTTGAGGTCGATCGGGGGCCAGGCGGCCTCGTGGTGGAGTGTCCAAGATGGCGCCCAGGATGGGCGCGCAGGCCGGTAGTGGGTCGGCCTACGCGGTCAACAGGTTCGAGTGTAGGGGTCCCTGCGGGGACGGGGGACGTGCAATGGTGGTGTGTGGTACTGGTGTGGCTGGGCTCGGGCCTGGTTGGACCGGGGGAGAGCGGCCCTTCATGTGGCCTGTCCAACATGCGTCCCCCCCAGCTGAAGGCGGGGAGAGTTACCCATCCTCTTGGGGACTCTTCTCGTCGAGGCGGAAGAACCGGGACAGGCCATCTGCGTTGGCGTGATCTGGCCCAGGCCGGTGTTCAACTGTGAAGTCCATCCCTTGTAGGGAGATGGACCAGCGTAGTAACTTCGGGTTTTCCCCCCGCATCTGCATCAGCCACTGCAGGGGTCGGTGGTCGGTCTGTACCCGAAAGTGTGTGCCAAAAAGGTAGGGCCAGAGCTTCTTGAGGGCCCATACCACCGCGAAGGCCTCCCTCTCTATGGTGCTCCAGCGTTGTTCCCGTGGTAGGAGCCGCCGGCTGATGAAGGCCACCGGTTGATCACGGCCTTCGGTGTTCACTTGAGACAGGACTGCCCCAATGCCATGGTCGGAGGCATCCGTCTGGACGATGAACTCCCGGCTGTAGTCGGGGGCCTGGAGCACAGGGGCGGAGCACATGGCGGCTTTCAATTGTTCAAATGCAGCTTGACACTCTGGGGTCCAGTTGACTTTCTGGGGCTGATTTTTTGACGTGAGTTCTGTGAGGGGCCTCACGATAGTACCATAGTCTTTCACGAACCTTCGGTAATAGCCCGTGAGGCCCAGGAAGGCTCGTACCTCGGTCTGGGTGATGGGGGGCTGCCAGGACTGGATGGCGGCGATTTTTAGCTGCAGAGGGGCCACCAGGCCGCTTCCCACCTGGTGCCCGAGGTAGGTTACAGACCCTTGCCCAATTTGACACTTGCTGGCCTTGATCGTGAGGCCAGCTCGCTGAAGGGCTTGCAGCACTGCTCGGAGGTGGTGGAGGTGCTCGGACCAATGGTTGCTGTATACAGCGATGTCGTCTAGGTAGGCGGCGCTGAATCCTTCGAGCCCCGCCAGGACCTGATTGACGAGCCGTTGGAATGTTGCTGGGGCATTCTTCATGCCGAAGGGCATGACTGTGAAATGGTAATGGCCATCGGGAGTGGAAAAGGCAGAACGTTCTTGTGCCCGGGGTGTGAGGCCGATTTGCCAGTAGCCCGCCGTCAGGTCGAAGATACTGAGGTAGCGGGCAGCTCCCATGCGGTCGATTAGTTCATCTGCCCGGGGGATGGGATGTGCGTCTGTCCTGGTGACCGCATTCAAGCCCCGGTAGTCGACGCAGAACCGGAGTTCTGGTGTGGTGCCGGGGGCAGCGGCTTTGGGGACCAGTACTACAGGGCTGGCCCAGGGGCTGTCTGAGGGCTCGATGACCCCGAGCGTGAGCATTTTGGCTACTTCTTCCTGGATGCAGGCCCGTACCCGATCTGGCACGCGGTAGGCCCGGTGGCGGATAGGGGGGCTGTCCCCCGTGTCCACATCGTGCGTACACCAGGAAGTGACACCTGGGGTGAGGGAGAACAGGCTGGCGAATTGTGACAGGAGAACTCGGCACTCCTGGCGTTGCTCTCGGGTGAGGGCCTCTGAGAGTCGGACCCCATCTACGGAGCCGTCTTTCTCCCGAGTCCGTAGGAGGTCAGGGAGGGGCTCGGAGTCCTCTTCAGCCCCATTGTCTGTGGCCATCAGGAGGCTGAGTTCTGTCCGTACAAAGTGCGGTTTCAGTCTGTTAGCGTGGAGGACCCGGAGGGGGTTCCGGGAAGATTCCAAGTCGATGAGATAGGTAGCCGGACCCTTGCGCTCGACCACTTTGAAGGGCCCTGTCCACTTGTCTTGTAGGGCGCAGGGTTCGGTGGGGGACATCACCCATACCTGTTGCCCAGGTTCAAATTCGATGGAGGAGGCATTCCGGTCATACCACCTTTTCATGTCCTCTTGACTGGCCTCTAGGTTGGCTTTTGCTAGTTCTCGGAATCGCCGGGTCTGGTTGCGGAGGGTTAGGAGGTAGCGGAAAACATCTGGTGGGTTCTTTAGAGGGGGCATCTCCCAGCCTTCCTTGACTAGGCTGAGCGGCCCCCGCACGGGGTGTCCATATAGCAGTTCAAATGGGCTGAAGCCCAGGGACTTCTGGGGAACCTCTCGATAGGCGAAGAGGAGGCACGGCAGCAGCACATCCCACTGGCGACGGAGGGGCTCTTCCAACCCCCCGATCATCCCTTTGAGCGTGCGGTTGAACCGCTCAACGAGTCCGTTTCCTTGAGGGTGATAGGGGGTCGTGAACCGGTAGGTAACCCCGCACTGTTGCCAGAGAGACTTCATATATTTCGAAATAAAGTTCGTGCCTCTGTCACTGACGACCTCCCGGGGGAAGCCCACCCGGGAGAAGATCCCCATCAGAGCCCGGCCGACTACCGGGGCTGTCACAGTCCGCAGGGGAACAGCCTCCGGGTAGCGGGTGGCGTGGTCCACTAGCACCAGGATGAATCGATGGCCTTGTTTTGTGCGCGGGTCCAGGGGCCCTACGATATCGATTCCGACCCTCTCGAACGGGGTGGTGACCACGGGAAAAGGTTGCAGGGGGGCTTTCAGTTTGCGGCCGCTCTTTCCACTGGCTTGGCACGTGGGGCAAGATCGGCAATGCTGGTGTACATTGTCCCTCATTTTGGGCCAGAAGAAGTGGGTCACCAGGCGGCTATAGGTTTTGTCTTGACCCAGGTGTCCTGCTAGGGGGACATCGTGGGCCAGGTTTAGCAGAAAGTCTCTAAAACGGAGGGGTACCACTAGTACTCGGCTGGCCCCCAACTCCGCGATTCTTTGCTCACTGTACAGCAGATCATTGTCCCAGTAGACCCAGTGAGTTCCGGAGGTATCCCCTGCGCTTTGGGCTAGCGCTTGCTGGCGGAGTCCCTCGAGGGAGGGACAGGTCTTTTGTTCTTGGCGAAATTGTTCTTGCGTGGGCCCCCCCTCTTGAGGCCACTGGTCGGGGTTAGCGAGGTCTGGAGGTTGAGCTGGTTCGGGGGGGACGTCACGGTCGGTGGTTTCGGCGGGGGCGACCGGAGGCGGTGGCGCCGGCCATTCGGGTTCCTCTGGGCGGGGGTTGGCACGGGCGGTCATGGACCGGGTGGTGACGCACGCCCAGTCCGGGACGCCCAACATCCCCAGGTGCTCTTTTCGTTCGACTGCTGCCCATGGAGAGCTTTCCAGGTCATTACCCAGGAGGCAGTCTACGGGGGCATCATCTCGGACCGTCACCTTCAACATGCCGGAGACCCCTCCCCATTCGAAGGGGACGCAGGCCATCCGACACAGACTTTCTGAGTTATCGGCTGAACGTACAGGGCAGAGAATGTTTGGTAAGTATTGTTCGGGGGTCACCAGGTGACAGCGGACGGCTGTTACACTGGCCCCAGTGTCACGAAGGGCTTCAGCCCGGCGTCCATTGATGCCCACCCATTGGCTGTACTTCTGGGTATTAGCGGGTAGGGGGACCCGCGGGACCATGTCTCTCCCCCCTAGGCAGGCGAGAGCCATGGCGGCTGGCTCCCATTCTTGGTGTTCCTGTTCATATTCTTCTTGTTCCTCTGAGATCTGTTCCTCCCCCAGAGCAGCAGCGGCTACTTGGCGGGGTCTTGGGCTCTGGTACTGGGGGCAGTTTGGGTCGTTTGCATAGTGTCCGACTCGTTGGCATCGATGGCAGGTAACATTGGTTCGATATCCCGGTCGCGCTGGGGTGCTGCCCCGGTTGGCCGGGGGGGTGGTGCTGGTAGTGGGGGTGACCGGAGCGTTGCTTCTTCCGCGTCCTTGGCCTCCTCCTCCTCGGGGACGGTGCTGACCATTGTTGTTCCGGTTCTGTTCGTAGGACCCATTTCGACCCACTCTGGTGATCTCCCACCGGTCAGCTTCGGCTGCGAGCTGCCGGGGATCCGTTAACTTGCTGTCGAGGAGGTGCTGGCGAAGTTCAATGAAGCAATTGTTCGACAGATGCTCCCATACCATAAGATTGAACAGTTGTTCGTAGGTTGTGACCTTGCTTCCTTTGATCCAGCCCTCGAAGGCTCGGCTAAAGTAATTGACATAGTCCACCCAAGTTGTACCCGGGATGCGGGTGCAGTCTCGGAACCTCTGACGGTACATCTCGGGTGTGAGGCCATAGCGGGTGAGGAGTGCAGCTTTCATATGGTCATAGGAGGTCATCTGGTGGTCCGGGAGTTGCAGCAGGGCGTCGCGGCCCTCATTGAGGAATCTCCCCCACAGACCGGCCCCCCAATCGCTTCTATCGATCCGGTGTGCAGTCATAGCGATTTCATAGGCCTTAAACCATTGCTGGATGTCGTCCTCTCGGAAGTATTCTCGAACGACATCCTTGGGGATGTGTACCTTCTTCTCTGTTGCCCCTGGAGTGTGGGGTTGCTCGGACACCCCTGCTTCTTTATTCTGTTTGCGTAGGTCGATTTCAGCTAGTTTCCGCTCATGTTCATATGCCAGTTTCTTTTCCTCGAGCTCCCTTTGTCTCTGTTTCTCCTCTCTTTCTTCTCGGAGACGCAGGTGCTCTAAGTTGATTTTCTGTTCGGCCAACTTCAGTTCAACGTCCATTTTGAGCCGGGCCATTTCTAGCTCGTGTAGTCGGGTTCTTTCTCGTTCCTGGATCTCGTCTGGCGAGAGACCCGTTCTTTGCTCTTCAGGGGCCATGGGGGTTTGTGCTGCGATGTTTTGATCGGGGGTTCCGGCAGCCCCGGTTTCTGCCCAAGATTCTAGGGCCTGCTTAAAGTCATCTTTGGTATTTAGTCCGGTGGTAGCGATACCTAATTCGATACAGAACTGTTTAAGTTCACGATGGCTGTACTCGTCCAATTTCTCCATCTGGAATTTCTCCGTTGATCCGCTGTCCTTAGTTGACATCGTGATTCGATGTGGGGTGAGCTACTCTCTGTACGGTTTACGCGGTGATTCGGATCGCGCCGCTGGCCACCAATGTTAGACGGACCGGGAGGGTCGGCCGAGGATAAGGGGAGAGGTCTCCGGGGAGAGCCGTCTCCAGTGAATCGTACAGACAAGTAACTTCCCCCCCACAGACGGACACCACACAAGGATAAAGTTCAACGATACTTTATAGGCAATTCTTCAAGTACGGTAGGATGGTACAAGGAGGTCTGGACTCAGGGGTCCCCTCTATTCTGGTCTCTGTTTGGGAAAAGGGTAGCGGGACAGTCTTGGTACCAAAAAGATGGAAATAGCTCTCAATCCTCGAGCTCGGTGGTGTAGATGAACGGGCCGCGGCGGAGCCAGCAGGTCCCGAGATGGATGAAGGAAGACGACGGTCCGCGGCAGAGCCAGCAAGTCCCGATGAAGGTGGTGGTTACAAACGGTCCGCGGCCACGCCAGCAGGTCCCGACGACGATGAAGGATAGGGTGGTTCCCCAAAGCCGCGGCAGCGCCAGCAGGCAAGACGAGGGTGCACAAGACAGAGCTACGGCAGCGCCAGTAGTCCGTCAAGGATGAGTTCTTCTTTGCGTCTCTCGACTCCAAGATACAACTCCCGTCCTGCTCTGGAGCTGCCCCAGTTATAGGGCTGGTGTGCTTTGATGTCCGGACCCTCGCACTTGGAGGTCGGGAGGTCCGGGATGAGGGAGCCCAGACACCCAGCAGGGGGGTGGAGCCAGCGCCCGGGGAGGCGATGGGCGAGCGGCACTTGGCGGGGGAGAGCCATCGACACCTCTTGCTCCCATTGACTGACCAAGTAGCCCGCTCACCTCTTGGGTGGATGTTGGTGCCGGAATGTCTGAGGCCTGGCCAGGACCAGGGTTGAGGTCGATCGGGGGCCAGGCGGCCTCGTGGTGGAGTGTCCAAGATGGCGCCCAGGATGGGCGCGCAGGCCGGTAGTGGGTCGGCCTACGCGGTCAACAGGTTCGAGTGTAGGGGTCCCTGCGGGGACGGGGGACGTGCAATGGTGGTGTGTGGTACTGGTGTGGCTGGGCTCGGGCCTGGTTGGACCGGGGGAGAGCGGCCCTTCATGTGGCCTGTCCAACAGGGTTTATCTCCGCTTTTTTGGCTGTAAAAGCCAAGAAAGCGGAGATAAAATTATCTCCCTATTACCTAGCTGTCGCTAACACCAGTTAGCGACAGCTAGTAGGAGATAGCGACCATCTTGGGCTGCGCTTTGCATGTCAGAGAAATTTATCACTAATGACATGTAAAGTGGGCGTGCCAAGATGTTAGCAACGGGAAACAGTCGCTAACATCGCTATCTCCTATTACCAACTTTTGGAGATATTCGCGCTAAGCGCGAATATCTCCAAAAGCTAACACCTGCCCCTGAGCAGTTCTTAGCCATGTTATCCAATGGGCGGTGGATAACATGGCTAAGAGCATTAGCTCGGTAATGAATGAATATCGCTGACTTTTCAGCGATATTCATGCATTTCGGCCAATTTTTATCACTTAGGAGATGAACCTTGATAATATCAAGGCTCTTAAGCGATAAAAATCGCCGCAGCTCGGCGATAAAAATATCGCCGCTAAACCAACATAGCGATAATTATCGCTAGTTGTTGGTAATATGCCCCCAGATTCCTGTGTGATGAGGAAGGCCAGAGCCATTTTGGTTGAAACACTTTGGGAACATTTGCAGTAAACCTAGAAAGGAAGTGCTGAAAAAGGGTTGGATTTTCCAAGAAAGTTGCCAGGATTGAATGGAGGCAACTTCCCTTTCACTGGCCAGTGCGCGGGTCAAGGTTGGCAATTTGCCACCACGTCCTCAGATTATTCCTGGACCTGCAACTTAACATTTAAAGAAACCAAAGATTTGCCTGACTGCTGGAAGTAGAAGATCCAATAGCTGCTGATTGCTGCTGGTACCCGGGGACTGGAGCCGCTCTCCAAGCATCACGTTGTCGGCCTCCAGTTGGAACTACAACACAAAAAGGCAGAAAGTCTCCTAACTCTAAGAGGGTCGAGCTGAGTACTGCGGGCTGGACCTTGCGGGAGTCCTAGCTTTGGAAAAACAAGCTGGAAGTCTGCCTGAGGACCCAGGGGTGGGCAGGGATAATCAATAGGAACTTTTACAACAATAGGAAGAAATTGGCACTTAAGGGCATATGCACGAGCCCCTTGCGCTGCAGTTGCATCACTTTTTGTGACACACCAGCGGCGCAGTTTGGTGCTCCATATTTACAAGTGCACGTAAAGCCACTCTGCGTGGATTTTTGTGGCCTTCTAAATACGGCCCCTTTTCACGTAGCACTTTGTGTGAAAGTGGCGTGCTATGGGTGTTGCTGTCGGTGTTCCAGCGCAACACCCATAGATTCTGCCGCATTCCCAGATTTACAACGTTTCATAAACCTGGAAATGCGCCACAATCCTACGCCCCCCCGGGGGAGGCGTTAGACGGCACAATGAGGAGAAATGGTTTTATTTCTCCTTGTTTTTTCCTCTTTCTTTGTGAACTTCATTCTGCAGCACACATAGAAAGAGGAAAACACTTCTTGTGATTGGTTTTATGCAAGAAGGTCTCCTGACCTGCACAAAAACAATCATCCTTGAAACGCAGGCCCCCTTGCACCGTGGAGCTAGAGTGCCTGGGTGGGTGAATGGCAGCGAATTGTGCACCAGCGCAGGGGAGAGCTCAGGGAGAAGTGACATTGTTGAAAAAAGGACACACCCCTGTGCTATGAAAGTGGCACAGCACTGCGCAGCCAAAAGGCTTGCGGCACCGCGCTGTGTTACTTTCTTGTAAATAAGGCCCTAAGTATTTTCTTTACCAGGGCCAGGTGCAGAGGCTTAGTCAGGGAGAATGAATCCCTGGTGGGTAAGATATGCAGGTTTACCTGGTCTGTGCTTTTTGCATTGAGGTTCATGACTATAGCAGAGCTCGCAATGACGGTATCTGGCCTTGTGGATTACCTGCTCAGGTACACCGTCCATTCTTTCCTACTAGAGGACTTGAGAACCAAAAAATGACTACTTCCAGAGGTAAAACTTTGGACTGGGACTAATCTGTCGGCATACCAGCATCGGGGCTACAAAAAAGCTTTGCATGCTTGGAAGTTTTGTGGCCTAAACAGGTGGCTTCAGCAGAGACTCGATGATGCTGTGTCCGACGTTGAGGGGGTGTAGCTGTTTTTAGTATTCTGCCTCACCTGCAGGAGGACTCTGAGCTCTGAAAAACTCTTTGAAGTCACAAGGTAAAAACTTTGACCCCATCTCTGATGCATCGCAATTGGCCTAAAATTCGAACTTAGGGCCTGATTACGAGTTTTGCAGATGGGATACTGCGTCACAAACGTGATGATTATCACCGTATTACAATTCCATCATGTCCTATGGAGCTTGTAATATGGCAGACAGGATAACAGTCTCAGGAAACCTTGAATTGCGACTTTCAATAGTAAATTTGCTGCCTTAAAAATGTTTTCGTCATTTTATCCAATTGCCCTGATCAAATTTTGGCCTTATATTGGTCTTTTTGCAGATTTTTTGTTTCTGAAATGGTTTGGGAACGTTATTGTACATTGGGGCATATGTAGGTAGGCGTTTGCGAATCGCAAACGGCCTTTTGGTATGTAGGTGCCACTTAGCAAAATAAGGAAGCACAAAAATTGCAATTCCTTATTTTGCTCAAGCATTTAAGGAATCACAATTTTGCGATTCCTTAATTGCTATTTAGGGGTGCCTTTAAAATTGTGATTTTGGCTTAAGGAATCGCAAAATACCACCTACTTCAAGTAGATGGTATTTTGCTATTTCCTGTCAAAATGCATTTTTTAAAAAAATTCAAAGTCCAATGTGGCGCACAGACGTGCCCTTAGGGCATGTATGTGCGCCATATGTACTTACAGGCACATTCCAGGGGTGCAACAGGTGTCCTTTGGACACCCTGGCACCCTTGGAATTGCGATTCTCAAATTGCGATTTTCTCATAGAAAACCGCAATTTGAGAATGTATCCCCATTCATTCCTATGGGCCTCTTGGCACATAGGAATGAATGGGACACTCATTCCTTAATTGCGATTCGCAATTTGCGAATCGTAATTAAGGAATTTTAGAGATTCGCAAAAATATTGCAAATTTCTACCTACATTCCATTTTGCAATTCTCAAATAGCGATTCCTTAAAAATCGCTATTTGAGAATCGCAAAATGCGAATTACTTACATATGCCCCTATGTTCTTAACTTTAGTGCTGTTTGTGACTGCTTGAGTTTACCACACATTTCTTTGGGGAATTTCCTGCTGCTTGTGGTACTGTGATCATACGAGGAGCAGAGACTCTACTACCTCTTTATTGTAACGTAAGTAACCACATTGGATTTATTATATCGGTAGGGACACCCGTCCGGAATTATGAGCACAATTTCTCACAGCATTCCTGGTTTAAAATAACTCACTAAAAAACATCTGAACACAGGGGTAACTCGCACTCATGAGGTTCCACTACTGCAAAAACCACCAGCTGAGCTACGAAATAGCTACTTAGCATCAGACTTACAGAAAAGAATCACTCACTCTTTAAGTCTGATATTCAATAAAAACATTTAAGTCACAAAATTCGACCATGCACGTTACTAACCTGGTGTAAACTCCACAAAACCTCCTCAAATGCGATTTTCAATTTTAAAGCAGGAACATTAATTTGAAGGATGAAGAGCTGAAACGTCCTTCCCTGTGCTGTTTTTGAAGGCAAAGAAATACTAGTTCCTAGGATTGTGCACAAGCTGGAGTCAAGTCAACACGTGATTTATCTAATTTCACCCCAAGGTAAACTCTCTTGGCAGCTGTTCTGATGGAGATGCGGCCGGCATGGCCCGGGGAAGGGTGCTCCCCTGCTCTGATGGAGATGCGCTGCATGGCCCGGGGAAGGGTGCTCTCCTGTTCTGATGGAGATGCGCCCTGCATGGCCCGGGGAAGGGTGCTTCCCTGCTCTATGCTTCACTGAAGGCTTGGCCAATGCTTGTTTTAACCTAAGAGCATCCCAGGGACCATTCCTGAACCTTTCTCCCTCTGCCTGCTGCCTCACCTGAACACAGACAGAGGCTGGAACAGGCTTCATGAACTATGCACAAACTCAGGAACTGTTACAAACAAGTCCCAGGGATTCTTTTGGAAATAACATCAGGACGCTGTGAATTCTGATTGGAGGATCTCACCAAAGGTGAACTCAGCACAAACACTGATCCGCCTGGGAAGATGCAATGGGAAAGGCTCTGCTCGGGCTGCAGCAGCTCAGATCAGGGGTAGGAGGGACACACCAGTGGGCCTGAGGGACTCTTCCAGAGATGGGGTCTTTGATTGACAGCTTCATCTGAATGAAGAACCTGAAGGAGAGCTGTAAACTACCTGGAGACAGGAGGAAAGCCTGAGGAAGAAAGGGAATCAACAAACGCATGAACTTCCACCAACCTACCAGACACCTGTGATCCACCCCCTTATCCTTGCAGACACCACCCCCCACCCCCCGGAACCGCTCCTTCTCACACCTGGCAGCCAAAGCTTGAAACGACCTCCCCCGGCACCTCGGGACCGCATCCTCGCCCTAAGAAATCAGGAAATACTCAAGACTAGGGGTGGGTGGAATTTGCGTAGTCGTGCTACACAAAGCTCCGGCAAATGGTGAAAAATCTCTGTGAGCACGCAAAAGTTCCACGAGCACGCGGAATTGCTTGTTCCGCCCGTTCGCAATGCTTTTTTCCTGTTCGCAAACGCTGTTTGCGTGCTTGGGGGAAATATCTCATGAACACGCATTTTGAGAGCTCGAACAAGCAATAAATTCCTTGAAGCCTTGGATCGCAGAATTTTTGGCGATTCCGCGTTCCCCGCGGAACGCAAAATTACCCAAATTTCGCAAATTCCGCGGAAGGAACGGAATTTACCACCCAGGCCTACTCAAGACCTGGTTCTTCGACTGAACAGAGCACCACGAGCAGCCAGCAACCCTAGTGCCTTGAAACCCCCATGGGTGATTTGTTGCGCTTTAGAAATCTGAGTGATTGATTGAATGGGTGGACTGCTTCGGCCAGAGGAAAGACAGTTTCAGGTGCATAGTGACCAGGGAGCCGTGCAAGGCAGTCAGGAGTCCTGTCTAGCAATTACATTTCAATGTTAACCCCCAGAATTAATCTTCATACATTTAAGGAGAAGAGCCGTGCAACCCATATTGACACCCCAACATGTCTTGGGAAGAGGCAGTGTACCAATCTCAAGGCATTTACGCCAAAAATAGGCCAAGCTGTTTTTTAGCATCTTCCAGACAACCTGTATTAAATTGCGCCTTCTTTGCCTTCTTTACATTGTTGATGACTTACAAATACACTTCTATGGTGCCTTAAAGTCATGTAAGCCCCAGGCTTCACAGGTTAAAAAGCCTGCTAAGCTCACTTTGTGGGGAAAAAGCAACAATATGTGGTAAACTAAAAGGTTTGCAGGAATATTCCCCAGAATGCAATGTATTTCAAAGTTAACAAACTGTGCAACTTCCTGACGTTGTCAAGTTTGTCACCTCCACAAAACATTGGCACTAAAAGGGTATATTTTCTCTTGGTTTATATGGATATTTTTTCTTTATGTATAATTTTAGTTGAACAAACATGTTTTTCAGACCATTTTACAGATTTAATTAATAAGCCAGGTGGGAGTGAAAGAATAAGACTCCAAACGTTTTTTACAGGGGTTTATTTGAGGACAGTTTTTACATTTTTTTGGTGCCACACTTGTCTTTGGAAATTACAAAGATAATTAAGCTAGACCGTTCTCTAACACAGAGCGAATGCAAGCGGTACCCTGGGACTCTACTGGGCAGACGATATACTTAATGACTAATGGTGAAAAATGTAAGCCTTGGCAAAACTTAACACGTTTAATTTAATTCACACATATTGCAAAGTTGGATCAAATACACATGTTTGGGCGAATCAAGTGAGGTAGGAAACAGGAGGAACAAAACACAATGGTAGATGCAGAGTTATTAGCATGCAATGAATTATTCACTGAACTGTGGGCCTCTTGGCAAACAGAGGCGGGAGCGGTCAAATGTTCACACTGATAACACAAAAAACAGAGGGGCATATTATCAAGCACGGGCGATAAAATTATCGCCGATTTAGTGGCAGAAAACGCCCGCTAAAGTGGCGATAATAGGCTTATCGCCGCTTTAGCGCTAAAGCTAAAATAATTGTATCGCCCGTGCTTGATAATATGCCCCCGAGGGTACACAAAAGATGTCTTAAATAGAACAAAGCGCACGTGGGCTCGTGAATTCTATCAGCTTAAAATGACTGGTCGATGGCGTTATTCGTCCCCTGCTGAAGCTAAATCGAAAGGAGTTCGTCTGATTTTACTACATTTTTCAATAAAGGCAAAGTATAATATTGGTGGAATACTGTTTACAAAGGCACTCGTCTACAGACAAATACTCAGTGGGGCATATGTACAAGCCCCTATTGCCACCACAACGTCACTTTTACCAATGCTGTGGTGGCGATAGGGGCCTTGACTTATGTACAAGGCAGCGTTAAGCCACTTACCGTGGCTTGACGCTGCCTTTTAAATAAGGCTCCATTTCACGCTATGGTTAACATGAAAGGGGGGGTGGGCAGTGGGTGTTGCAGTGGGCGTTCCACCACAACACCCATTAATTTTGATGCAGCCCCCTATGTACAAGGGTAGCGTACATAGGAGGCAGCGTCAAAATTAAGACCAGGTAAATCTTGGACATAAGTTGGCGAAACAAGAAGTAATGCATTATTTTTCCTCGTTTTTGCTTTTTACAGGTGCGCTGCCTTCTGCAGCACACATGGAAAAAGCAAAATACCATGGGTGGTTTAGATACAGGAAGGTGTCCCTTCCTGTACATAAACAATCTTTTTAAAAAATGCCATTTTGTCACTTTTGTGTGCGCTGCATGAAGTAGCACACATGAAAGTGACAAAATGGCATTTTAGGATTGTTTATGTGCAGGAAGGGACACCTTCCTACAAATAAACAGTCCTCCCCTGCACGCAGACACCCTAGCACTATAGTGCAAGGGTGTCTGCATTGGCGCTAAGTTGCTAAACAGCGCCATCGCAGGGGGAAACGCAAGGCTGTACCACATTCTTGTAAATATGGTGCAGCCTTGCGTTTCAGAAGTGGTGGAGCGCGGCGTTAAGCCAAGGAGGCTAACACTGCGGTCTGCCATTTCCATGTACATATTATGCCTGGGCAAAGCACTACGCTACGCTCACGTAGTGTGCGAAGTTTGCGCAACTTCACACTACGCGAACTGCACATAGCACAATGCGAACACGCGTAGCGTAGCATAGTGCAGCAGTCATTTTTTGCTTGCTCGCGGTCCTCAACGTCAAGCTGGCGACCGCGAGCAAGCGAAATGACATCCTGGTGAGACTTTTTCCTCATTCACGATCAGCAACATCAAGTTGCCGATCGCGAGCGTGGAAAATAAACCTCCCTGTGAGATTCTCAACGCGGGGAGGCCGGGTTTCTCATTGCGAGTGGTCGCGTATGCTCGCGACCGCTCGCGATGAGAAACTACCAGTCTGCGTTGAGAAAGCTGCCACACGAGGAAAAATCTCCTCGAGCGGCAGAAAACTACAGCTCACACTGTGCAAGTTGCCGTTTTCAATGATTGCACAGTGCCGGATGCTTGTCCGCACTGTGCAATAATTAAAAACGGCATCTTGCACAGTGCGAACATGCTACTACGCAGTTCGCTTAGTGCTACGCGTAGCTCTCATAGTGCGAAGTGCACTTTGCGTAGCTTCGCGAAGTGCTACATCGCAAACTACGCCCAGCCCTAGTACATATCCCCCATTATTCTGAATTAATTTTACCCTATTAAAACCCAGGCTGGATCTGGGAAGAAGATGCTTCAAGAGTGTACTTGGTCCAACCTCCCACCATCACTATCCCCATAGGTGGTGAGTTCAATGGAAACAATGGACCTCTGGTTTGGAAAATGAATGTGTTTTCCTGGTAGAGCCCACCAAGCTTGTTCCACAGGCTTTTAGGGCAATATTATGTTATTTACCATTTGTTGAAGCATCAGCAGGTTGCTATGGAAAGCAATATAAAAATTGATTGCTATTATTAATATAGCTATTATTACTAGGTGTAATGTTATTGTTGTTATTAATTTTGTTATTATTCATCTCGTCCACTCCCTGGACCACAGTCACTCTATGCTCCTGCACTTGACAAGCTGCTCCCCAGTCACTGAGTGCACACTACCAGTCGCACCCTGCACTCTATCTGCCACCCTCTGCCACAACACGCACATCACCTGCAAACTCACACTTCCAACCACATACTGCAAGACCCTATCAATCAATCAATCATAACATTTGTATAGCGCGCTACTCACCCGGAAGGGTCTCAAGGCGCTTGGGGGAGGGGTCCGCTACCGCTCGAATAGCCAGGTTTTGAGTTGTCTCCTGAAGGCGAGATGGTCTTGTGTCAGCCGGAGGTGGATGGGGAGGGAGTTCCATGTCTTGGCAGCCAGGTAGGAGAAGGATCTTCCTCCGGCGGTGGCTCTTCGGATGCGTGGTACGGCGGCGAGGGCGAGGCATGTGGAACGTAGCTGGCGGGTGGGCGTGTAGAAGGTCAGGCGGTCGTTGAGGTACTTGGGGCCCAGGTCGTGGAGAGACTTGTGTGCGTGGGTAAGGAGCCTGAACGTGATCCTCTTGCTGACGGGGAGCCAGTGCAGGTCCCTCAGGTGGCCGGAGATGTGGCTGCATCGAGGGATGTCCAGGATGCGTCGGGCGGAGGCGTTCTGGATGCGTTGGAGTATTTTCTGTAGCTTGGCTGTGGTTCCGGCGTAGATATATATATATTGTCTCCTTCCTCATCAAGGAAAAAATCAGACTTAACTCAGTTCAACCCCCTAAGCACAAAGTGTGGAAAAGAGACTTGAAGAAACTCAATCCAAACTCCCTACCGCCTAACAGCTGCAATCGCCTACTTCCCCCTCCCGGCGTTACAGACGTTCAACTTCTGACTGACTACTATCTCAATACTATGTCCACAATAATCAATGAGGCGGCGCCCATGCAACTGAAAAGAATCTCGTCCAAGAAGACTTCCAACCCATGGTATGACGGTAGCCTCAATGAGGATAGACGGGCCATGCGAATGGCAGAGCGCACCTGGAGGTCAGCCCCTTCTGCAGTGCACCTAAAAAGTCTAAAGAAACAGAGAAACGCCTACTTCAGGAAAATAAAACGCTCAAAAAGAGACTTCTTCAGCCTCCAACTCGCCCAAGCTAAAAACCGTCCAAGAAAACTGTTTGAGTTAGTCAGAACACAATCCAAAGAGCAACCCCAGACACTCAGCTCCATGGACGTTACTCCTTCCTGCGAAGACTTCTCTGCCTTCTTTATCCAAAAAACTGAGAGAATAAGAAGCAATCTCCTCAATGACGCTATCCTGTACTCCAACCCCCGACACACAGCAGTGCCTCAACCAAAGAACAATGCTACTTGGTCAGCCTTTGACACCTACTCCGAAGAAGAAATTGGCAGACTGCTCAACACCTTGAAACCTTCTAATCACCTCTCTGACCCCCTTCCTGCTAACGCTGTAAAAGACTTTTTCCCTTGGCTTCTCCCACTCTGGTCTAAGATTATCAATAGCTCTCTTCAACAAGGATCCATCCCCAACGCCCTCAAAGTAGGGCAAGTCACACCGCTACTGAAAAAACCAACAGCAGACCCCACTGATCTAAACAACTACCGCCCTATTACAAACATTCCCACTCTCGCTAAACTGTTGGAAAAATGCGTACAACTACAACTGACTAAACACATAGATAAGTTTGATCTCCTAAACGCTCATCAGTCAGGCTTCCGAGCAGGGCACAGTACCGAAACTGCCATGACTCACATAGTGGACGATGCCCTCCAAATCCTAGACCAAAACGATACCTGCCTCCTCATCCTTCTGGATCTCTCCTCAGCATTTGATACAGTTAAACATGAGAACTTACTCGAACTGTTAAACACAAGAATGGGCATATCTGGGACTGTTCTAAAGTGGTTCACCTCATTTCTACACAACCGGACACAAAGAATCAAAAGCAACAACCTGCTGTCCTCTCCGGTACCTGTATCGCTAGGCGTCCCTCAAGGATCCTCCCTCTCCCCAACACTGTTCAACCTAGTTATGGAACCTCTCACCACGTTGCTACAGGCATCTAATGTGCACTTTCACATGTATGCCGACGACACCCAACTTTATCTCAAAATACAATCTCCCAAGGACATCATGCTGCTGAACACCACGATCAGAAACACCCAATCCTGGCTTGCTGAGAATCACCTCAAACGCAATGCTCTGAAGACCGAGTTCCTCCTGATCTCACCTCCCGCTAAAATATCCACGGCTCAAACATGGCTTAAGCACCTAACGGCGCTAAATGTACAGCCCATCGTAGTAGACTCAGCAAAATCTTTAGGCATAACACTTGACACCAATCTCAACATGCAGCAGCACATCAGCAAGGCAACCAAAGGAGCGAACTTCCAAATCAATACCCTGAGAAAACTTAAACCCTTCCTTCCTGCCAAAGACTTCCAAACTGCAGTACAATCTATAGTCATCCCGCACATAGAATACGGTAGCACCGCCCTCTGCGGGCTCCCCCTAACTACAACGGCACCCCTAAGAGCGTCCCTTAACGCCGCAGCGAGACTCGTCACAGGCTCAAAAAAACACTCGCATATCTCCCCGGACCTTAAATCACTGAACTGGCTACCTTTTGAAGCCAGAATACAACTGAAAATCGCATGCATGACACACAAGGCTGTGCACCTGAATTCACCCACCTACCTCACTCAAAAGCTGACAATTTCGGGTGGCTCCCGAACTACTAGAAGCACAAACAATCTTTTGCTGAAACCTAGAAGATTTCGGAAGGAAAGAACTTATAAACGCTCCTTTTCAGGAATGGCACCCAGGATCTGGAACTCACTCCCTCCGGAAACAAGGCTCATCTCCTCCAACACAATCTTTAAGAAGGAAGTTAAAGCGATCCTCATGGCAAAATACACATGATCTATTATTCCGTATCACTCATGAATCTGCTCTGTAAGTCCTGCCCGACCCTGGTCTATTGTGCCACCCGTATTATCGAATTACTTAACTGTATACGCTCACTCTTTGTATTTTGTTATAATGTTTGATGCACCTGGTTGATTATGTATATTGTTTATTGTTGACGCACCTGGTTGACTGTGCACACTTTACCCTCTCCACCTCAACGTTCCTTACTTCCCTACTACTGTCGCACCTGTGGGACTATACACCCTGCTCACACCCACCTCAACTGTGCCCACCTTTAAACTCTAAATATTCTAAACACGCTTAAGCAAGTATATGCTCCTTATTATTGCACTTTATACTATTGACGCAATTTTTTGTCTATACACTGTGTACCGACACTACCTCACCTGTGACCTACCTCATGTCCTTTGACCCACCTATGTAACTAGCACCTTGTACCTAACTACCTCATATATTACTTTGTATATACGCTTTATTACTTTGTATTTTTATCCCCATGCCCTTGTAAAGCGCTCTGATATCTGCAAAGATCTTGTTCGCGCTATATAAAACTTTCAAAAAATAAAAAAGGGTGTTTCCGTAGTCCAGTCTGCTGGTGACGAGTGCCTGGGTGACCGTCTTCCTGGTTTCGGTCCACACTCTGTACACCCCGGAGAACCTCATCCACGCACATACACAATAGTCACACTTTAAATATACCCAGCCATGCCGTACATATCAGTCATGCTATACACAACCTCTGTCACACCCACAGCATCATCACCTCTGACCACCACAGTCTCAGTCACAACATACACAACCACAATTACACCCTTAACATATTCAGCCCTGAACACCACAATCTCAGTCACACCACACACAATCTCAGTCACATCCTCAACACCATCAGCTCTGATCACAACAGTTTCAGTCACACACCAACCAATCTCAGTTGCACCCTCAACGTCATCAGCTTTGACCACCACAATCTCAGTCACAACATACACAACCACAATTACACCCTTAACATCTTTAGCCCTGAACACCACAATCTCAGTCACACCACACACAACCTCAGCTACACCCTCCACGGCATCATATCTGACCACCACAATGTCATTCAGACCATGAACATCCTAAGCTATGCCCTACACAACCACAGTCAAGCCCTGAACATCTTCAGCTATGCCCTACTCAACCTGTAATGCCACAATCGTACTCTGAAAGTAATGCCCTACTCAACCTCAGTCACATCCTGAAAGCCATCAGCCATGCTCCACTCAACCCTGAGTGTCCTCAGTCATGCGTTACTCAAATGTATTCACAGCCTCCATGATGATGATGATGACAGCATTGTATAGCACGCACAGCTACTCCAAGAAGTGTCCAGCACAAAAACCACTACATCAAAGATGAAAAAAGATAAAAAGAGGCTTAAGCTTGTCCAAAAAGCCATATTTTCATTTTTTTCTAAAAAAAAAAGTGTGACATCACTGGTAGCCCTTAGTTTCAAATGGAGCTAATTCCAGGTTATGGGCTCCAGGTATACTAGAGTCCTTCCACTTATTTTTGCCCGTTGAAACCTGTGGATCTCTGCCGAAAATTTGTTGGCCGATCTCAGCTGTTTTATGGGATTATAGCAGCCAAACCTGGCCCGATTGATATATGGCACCATGAGCAAGTAGTAGAGCCGTAAATTTGACTCCTTCCCTGATGGGCAGCCAGTGAAGTGCGCACAGATGTGGCGAGATTCGGGCTCTCAAAGGAACATTTAGCAAGAGCCACGCCACCGCATTCTGAATCACCTAAAGTTTGTCCATCAGGTACTCAGGTAGACCAAAATATAATACATTGCCATAGTCTATTCTAGATGTTATCAAAGATGCATAACCATTTTCTCTGCTGGAAAGGATAGAAGAGGCAGAAATGTATTTAGAGACCTCATAATCCCAAAACACTTGCCCATAAACACCGTCACTTGTGATTTATAAGAAAATTGTCATATTTAATTCCCAGATTTTTTCAGTGAGTTTTTTTGAGGTCCTGGCGGAGGGGCCCCATCTGGTCAGAAAGTTTGCAAAATAATCTGATGAAATCTTCCCAAAGAAGAGAATCCCTGTTTTCTCTTCATTGCATATGGGTTGGGCAGTAGCTAACCAATAAAAGATAGCAGTCCGGCAAGATGTAATCGTTCCACCCTTCAACTCCTCAACTCCCCTTGTCCCAGGAGAAAAGCAGTTGTGTATGATCTGTATAAGAGATTACTTTAGCTCCCAGGCTCCATGCAAGTTGAGCGAGAGGGGTAAGATAGAGGTTAAAAAGGGTAACACTCAGGGCAGATCTCTGCGGAAGTCCCATTAGAACCTCACAAGGATAGGCAGAGCAAGGCCCGATCCAAACCAAAATTATGCTCTCCAATCCAACAACGTGGTCACTACACCGTAATGCTGTTAAATCGCGGTCATTACAACGACCGCGATGTAACCACGATATGCCATTACAACGCAAGTCTTTACATCGACTTGTGCTAGATGGCGTGCTAACATTACACATAGTGTAGTTTACTATCCCAACACCTTCCCTACTGTTAAGTGGACTGGAGTTGGAATAGTAAATTACACTTTTCTAATGTTTGCACGCCATCTAGCGCACGTCGATGTAAAGACTTGCGTTGTAATGGCATAGCGTGCTAACATCGCAGTCGTTGTAATGACTGCGATGTAACGGCACACGTTGTAATAACTAGCGTTGTTCCATCATACATCCCTCAACCACAGACATGACACTGGTGCCCTCATACATACTCTACTCCACCTCACTCCAACCCTCAAAGTCCAGAGCCATGCTTTACTCAACCGCAGACACGACACAAGTGTCCTCATACGTGCTCTATTCCACCGCATCCACACCCTCAATGTCCCAAGCCATACATTACTCAACCTCAGACACGCCTTGAAACTCTTCAGTAATACCATACTCAAACTTAGTCATACCCTCAAAGTCCTCGTCCATGCTCTACTCAATCGTAGTCACAAACTCAAAGTTACTTTGCCATGATCTACTCAGCATAAGCCATGAAAGTACTCAGCCATGCCCACTCAAACCCATTCACACCCTCAAAGTCCTTCTCCATGCTCTCCTAAATCTCACTCAGACCCTCCAGGTACTCCTCAATGCTCTACCCAACCTAAGTCACACCCCAAAAATCCTCAGGCATCCCCTCCACAATCTCAGTCAAGCCACGAACCCAGAGCCATGCCCAAGCCATCCTGAGGGAGCGTGGGTCTTCAGGCTAGAATCTGGTCAGCTCACCAAAGGCCCGTTCAGTTTATCACTACCTCTGAGACAGCTGTTTTCCAGAAAACCATCTGGGTTTTCCAGGCTAGTGAATGGGTGAGGTCCTGTGTTCTTCTCAAACGTGGTGATAAAACAGTGATAGTCCAAGGGGACACACCACCCTGAAGGAGACAAAGACTCTGGACCTTATAATGAAAATCTCCAGGTTGCCAGGCCACGAGTCATGGCTATCACTATGATGTAGCCATCCATCCGCTTGGCTGAGGGATGTGGAAGGCCAGTAAATAATGTGTCTCTGTGGCTATGATGCTTGATGAATATTCAGGTACCTAAATGACAAGGAACCAATCACAGTATAGCACGGGTCTTCAAACTGATGGGTGCCACCCCACCCCCCGGGGATCTCAAGTGATCTCAGGGGGGCACCAGTGTTATGTCCTTTCCGCTAGTCCTGTCATGTATGCCCCCTTTTATATACATTGTCCCATCCACGCGACAATAACGATTCTGAACAGGTGACCTTTTACCTAGTACCTTGGTCCTGTCTCTTCGACACCAGGCTCTTAGTGTTTCATCATAATCCCTGTACCTGATGTACATAAACATGTCCTCAGGTACTGGATAATTATTCTGTATAAGGGTCACCACTTTTTTCATCCTTGGCTTACAGTCCCGCTGTGCATGATCGCATTGTTTAGAAAAACATTTATGATTGTTTAAAAAAAATTATGATTGTTTTCAAAACATATTGATTCTAGAAGAAACGCTGGTAAGTGACTCTTCTAGTATACAACACACTTATTCCCCGCTGCAAATTAGAGGAGAATTCCTTCCACGCTGACATGGGGTCCTACAAGCTGAATCTTCGACATGCGCGGTCTGACATCCCTTGCGGGGTGTCATCCTCGGAGCAGAGATGAGGTCCTTCATTCTCTACCATCAGGTAAGGGGGTTGGTTCTTCCCTAGGGGATTCTTGGCTACATACACATATCCATGCTACACCTACATTTCTAGGCTAGGTACATTTAGGAAAATTACGTAGGGTGCACATTATAGGATTTTGCAAGTACTACTGTATTATCTGAACTGTATATGTTTATCTTCTTAGCACTATGGTAGAAATGTATCCACTGTTTACTATTTTAGTACTTGCGATTTCTTTCGTATGCTTCTGTCTCTTGATTGTCACAGCAAATATGTTTTACAAAAGACTGACGCTGCACCAATAAATACTTATTGAAACATCCTAACCACCATCCTGTGTATTTCCTGAGAATAAGTAAGCACAAGTGACAGAGTAAACAGTACTGTACTGTTTTCCATGATCCCTTAGGAACTGGGGTTGTCATGTTCAGTGGTTTGCCAGAAACTACCTACACCACTGTAAGATACAGAGGGGTGGTAGTTGCACTGTAGATTTAGCTAGTCTAACGGCTGATGTATCCTGTGGATATGTCGTGAATCAGTCTGGACACCACACCCTCAGTTTAGGTCATCCAAAAAGCGCAGGTCCTGGGGATTCCTAGGAACTAAAGGACATGGCTCTGACAACATTAGTTTGGTTCTTATATTAACAGTTAAAATCTGAGTAGTTCAATTGTGCTTTTTTAGAAAGCCCTAATCACACTTTTCAGAGAAGTCTAAAGAGGGAATGAATATCCTGCTCAGCTGAGCAGATATACCCTGTGTATTGGCTGAAGCTTTAAACAAGCTTGTAAGGATAAAAGGTTCCGACATTGTGCAAAACCCTAGCTCGTAACCTTTTTCTTTTTTCTTCTCTTCTGCTTTAAAAATGACTTACCCAGTGAGTAGCAGTGGAGGTTCATGGGAAGATGAATTTGCAAATGCTCTCAAAATTATAGAAAACTGCAGACATGCAGTAACTATAAAATCGTTAGAACACGGCGTACCCGCAACAGGTGGCTGTGTTTCCTTTATGATTGAGGTACGCGAGGTGTTCAGATCAGAGGTATTCTGTTCTTGGGTTCAGTTCCCACTTACAGATCCACAAACTAAATTGTGTCACACATACATTGTAGTTGAAACACAGGAAAACTTCATTCCATATAAAAGCATTGAAGTCCGGTTACCTTACCAGGAACACAGAAACTGGTTTAAAGTCGCCCTCTCACACACTACATCTGTTGTAAGACTCAGTCCACTCAGCATAGAAGGAGTGACCTGGCCGTTCTTAGCGACATACACTCCACATTCTGAAATAGATATACTAACAGTGCATGAAGTCCGTACACTATACAAAGACATAGTCCGGCTATACAGACACATTGTTCAGTCTGTCATGCGAACATTAACAGTCCAACTTGCAAGAAGTGCTCCAGTCGGTTCACATGAGACCACACCTACAATAAGCCCACAGACACTGAAATCAGTAATGGGGACAATCCCGTCCAAACTGAAGCAAGTTCCATTATGGATAGCACAAAAAGTTGCACAGCTCGAAGCAGTATTTCCCCATACAGGTCCGCAGGAAAAGCATAGAATGCTAACCATTTGCTTGCCAATGGGTATGGTTCCCTTGATTGAAGATTGTACCACATGGGAAACAGTCTTTGCTGCCATTTACATCAGAATACATGTTACCCCTTCCATAGCAGTCATTCCAGAGGTATTGAAACAGATACAGAATGAGTACGGGGCAGGACCTGCCCTGGACTTGGGGATGAAACTGATGGGTAATTTTGCCCAAGTCTCTGAAATCATGCTGAGCAACATAAAAGGGGAGACAGCAGCAGTGGCCATACACCCCCACCTAAGGGAAATAGATCCTATTAATAAGGAGCGAGAGTTACCAAAAATTATCGAACAAACTATTTTGCATTAGGTAGAGATAGTTAGGGAGCCAAACCAGAGAAACCACAACCGGCGGGTAGTCCCGACAATGACAACTCGAAGCAAGCCCCCTCTTCTTCCAAAAACGGAAATGGGATAGCAAACAATCCAAAAATAACAATACAGAAAAGAATTCACGATCAAGGGGTAGATCTCCCCAACGGGAGTCCTCTGAAAAGAGGTATAACCTTAGTAATTGTTGATAGCATTAGGAAACCTGACAGGCATCAGGACACTGATACGCATTCCTTATGTTCCTTTCAGGGCTCATCAAAAAACTTGGAGAGGGACGGGCGATCAGAACAAAAGACTGAAGATCGACCAAAGACAAAAAGGGAAACACATCGTAATTCAGATTACATTATCAAGCAGGAAGAACAACCTAAACCAAAGCCTATATTCAAAAAGAAGAAAGTAGCTGGCTTAAAAATTAGAGCTGCCCAAGTTACTGAGGACTCTGAATGGGGAATGGGCTCTGACGAATCAGATGTAACAATAGCTCTCCAGAACCTGAAATATTTTCTGGTGACAGCAGTATTGAATGAACATATCACTGTGGAAACACCTGATACACGAGTTAGTATCCCACATAGACTGTATGAAATTACACTCCAAATAGAGGGGAATATCTTAAGAAAAGTTAACGGTCTCTTTTGGGAGAATGTAACATTTAGATACGACATCCTGTTAGCAGAAAAAGATTGGCCACCAGAATTTGTGATGGATTGCCCAAAAGAGGTAAGCTTCATTTTTCCTGTTTTCTCTAAACTCGTTCCAGGAACTTTAAAACATTCATACGCGCAGGAGTGGGCACTAGCACTAGCTCTGGCATTATATTACAACCACGTAGGGTGGGATGTGGAGTCTACTCACCACAAAATCCCATTAAAATCGACTCAAAATACACAGAAACAGCACCCTATTAAGACTTGCAACTCCCCAATGAACAATCCTTTGTTTCCCGTAAAGAAACCTGACAACTCAAATCGTCTTGCTTTGGATTACAGACACATGCACACAAACATTTGCTCTTCAAAACGCAAATAGTGCTGCATTAATGAATAACATTGTGCAGAAGAAATACAAAACAACATTAGATGTCTCAAATGGATTCTTCTACCAAAATATACCTCCAGAAAGCAGATATTTGACACCATTTTCTGCCCTTGGCACTCAGTGTTACCTCTGTCATTTGCCCCAGGGGTATAAGATCAGCCTGGGGCTATTCTCTGCAAGAGTGTCAGAATTATTACAAACATGCGACGAGGAGTCAGTGTCCTATGTACTAGACAAATACCTGACGGATGATGAATTACTTGAACACTTGTGCAGGGTGAACATCATACTTGTGGGATTCACCAACTTGGGCTACAAATTTAATTTCAAGAAATCAAACTGCCCATATCAATGTCCTATTATTAGGGTATGAGCTATCGAGTGAAAGCACGAGCCTGGCAGCCAATGTTTTAGAAAAGTACGCACTGCTCCAATCTCCGAAGACTCTTAAGGGTTTGCAATCCATTTTAGGATTTCTAAATTTTGGCAGAGCATACATTCTGGATTATGCAAAAGAGTAAAACCTTTCCACGACTTAGTCAGACCTGATTTCACAGCACATCAGTGGACAGAGGAACACACAAATATTCTCCGTTCCATTTAGGCTGCATGATAGCATCAAAACATTTGCACACATGTGTGAATACAACCAACTTGGTGATTCTGTTGGTCCCGGGTTTATCAGGATATACAACAATCACTTTCAATGAAGGTGAGACAGTCCCAATTGCATACAAATCACATTTATACACAAATGCTGAAATGCGATTTGCCGCTACAGAAAAAATACTGACAGCAGTACAGACTGCTGTAGCGAGAGAAAGAGCACAAGCAGAGGGGAAACGCATAATCGTTGCTATCCCGGTACCAACTTCAGAAGCTGTTACCAAACAAACATTCCAAATGCAAAAACACTGCATCCGCGATGGAAAAATTGGCTCATTCTCTCACTGCAACAGATATTGATTACAAATATGATCCTACACTGAAAACACAAGCGTTCCTGCAGTACGAACAAGAAAACCCTCTCCCGAGTGAAATCTTGCCCCTAGAAAAATATGAATACATAATTTACACTGATGGTTCTGCTCAGCCTGCCATTGGAAGTAAACAACAGTTTAGTGCAGCATGTGCTATAGTGAAGGGACATATGCAGGACGGTAAATTCCATCCCAGCAATACAACTACACAATCCCTAGGAGATTGTACAGCGCAGCTGGCAGAACTGAAAGCCCTGACACTAGCACTACAATATACGGATCGGGAATTCCGCACACTGATAGTGTGCAATTCGTTCTACTGTGTACAGTCTTTTAATAAACATCTTCATTACTGGGGCCAGAATAGGTTTAGAGATTCAATATATTGGTAGACAGAGCACAACAGAACTGACTCTAACATGTCAGAATTTAGTTTAGCAACAATAGCACAACTCCAATGATATGAACAATAATAGGTTTATTCGCAGATCTTCACCAATGTTGACACGTAGAAACAACAAAAGAACAGCCGACATGTGTTTCGTCTTGAAATGATTTTTTCAAGGCTCAAAAAACTTTGTTGTATCACAATTGTGATTTGGTGAAGCTTCTTTAGCTTCTCAGAATAGCGCACAGAATATGGATATAGTTGTCCAAGCTCCTGTGTTTCCAGTAGATGAGCAAACTGGACATCAATTCATAAAGAGTTAATAGGCCCACAGTCTGGGGAAAATGTCCCAAGGTCAGTGCCTCTCTTGACAATGTATCGCGGTGCGAATAAAAAAAACAGCAGTCGAAAGGTAAGAGCCAGTAAGCTCACAACTACAAAGAAAAATCACCAAGTATAAGCCTCACATAATAATGGTTCCCAGATTGGTCCCGAACATGGCAACCTACTCGGGATGCCTCCAGTTCACTCTGCAGACAGCAACCAACAATTTGTTAGAGTCAGTTGTGTAACTTTGTTGTGTTGTGCTCTGTTAACTAATATATTGTTGTGTATATATTGAGGTATATATTGAGGTCATCCTGCATATAGAGTAGCATTGTGGATGGCACAGTGTTAGACATTGAGCACGCTGTGTGAATATCCTGTTCATCATTTTATAACTTTGTGGCAAACAAATACAGAGGTGCTGGTTGTTGCGAACCACTGCCATCAATTGTTTCTTTTTAGGTTTAGAGATTCCAAGGGTTGCTCACTTAAGTATAAATTGTTATGGGAACAAGTGGCAAAGCTGAAGAAATGCCTGCCAAGGGCTCAAGTTATTTACACCTTGAGTCATCAGCGTGTTGGTGTACACGTTGAAGGGAATTCACTGGCTGATGAAGCTGTCAAGGCGACAGTGCGAACTGCTGCCATTGCTGCAATCACGCGTTCTAGCACGACGCTAGACGGAGACAAACTGACAGCTGTCACTGCCTCGAAAAATGGCTCTGCCGTGCCAGAGGGTTTTCCACTCAAGTACTTCTATAAATTAGATGCGCAAAATACACTGTATGCTTAAATTCCAGGAGTGGGGGATAGAGATATACCAAACATGGATCGCAGATTAGGTTTAATTCTAGCAGCACATGAGGGTCTGGGCTCAGTACTCGCAGGAGTCACTGAAACAATCTCATTACTGAAGCAGCGACACTGGTGGCCAGGTTTGTCTAAACAAACCAAGGATTATGTCCTAAAGTGCGACATCTGCCAGCAGATGATAGGTTCCACCATAGCACGGCCACCGCAAACACCATTACTCATTTCAGACAGACATCTTGCATGTGTCTATTTGGACCACTGCAGCCTCTTAAATTCAGATGGGGCATACAAGTACATGTTGGTGGCAGTGGATTCATGCTCTAGATTCCTCTGGGATTGGCCTTGGTGCTCGGCTGCTGCCCGAACTATTATAAAGGATTTGTGAATCTTCATCAGGACAAATGCAATTGGCATGTTACACTACGACAGTGGCCCTGCGTTTAGCTCTCAGGCTTACAAGGAAGTCTTGAGAAGTATGGGCGTGGCCTTGTGGTACTCCTCCCCTATCATCCTGAGGGAAACTCGGTGGTGGAGAGGAAAAAACGGGACCTAAAGCAATTCTTAACAGCAAGGTTATTAGATGCGGGCGGAAGTTGCGTCAAACACCTGTATTGGGTCCAGAGGACACTTAACAACATGCCAAGAAAATCATTGGGAGGACAAACCCCCTATGAGAACCTGTTTGGGACAAGAATGTGGGTATCTGACCTCAATTGTGCCAGTACAGTGCTAGATGTGAATTGAATGATCGTTTGGCTGTTTTACAGGTACTCAATGAATTCCGGGCATTACAAAGCAACGTCCAAATAAAACGCACTGCCACTGGGAAAGTAAAACAAGTTCCGGCAAGACATACTTGGGTCCCGTAGATTGGGGATCTGGTCAAAGAAAAGATCATGGACAAGAAGGAGTTTGGGCCATCTTACAGAGCACCCATACCTGTCCTGGCAGTCGAAGGAACATGAACAGTACTTCTTCCACCTCTTGCTGGCAAAAAATACAGAAGATTCCTCTCCATTAATCTGATCAAACCACACTCAACAGTACGCCACATGGAATACTGAGTAGCACCTGATCTCCTCTTGCTACTATACAGGAAGTTCTGATGGAAAGATTAATAACGTTTCAAGACTCCCTTGCACAAAATGCCAGAGTATCAAATAACGGAGTACGAATTACACCAGTTGAAACTGAACCACATCCAAATACAACTGAAACACAAATTGCAATTCGGCCCAATAATGACATCTACATCAATGTGCCTTCACAAGAGACACCTGTCAGTTCTACAAACCCTGCAGAGCTACCAAAGATAGATCACACTGCATCTGGCTACTTCATCAACTTCAATGACTTTTCTTCAGATTCAAGTGAAGCTGAGCAAATGCCACCCATTTCCAAAAGAGAGAAATTTCGACAATACTATCTATGGTTGAAAAAGACTTGCTTTATATCTCCTTGGTTGTACCTTTGGTTTGCGCTAGGGATCCTGTTCCTGTTAATTTGGATTGTTATAGTAACTGTCTTTATCCGACTACTGAATGGACATTACCGCCCACAACGCTCTGCAGTACAATCTGTGAACTTGGGCCTGAAACCACATACATCATCACAACGTGAACAGAGAGACCTGTCCCTAGTGAACATTACAGCAGTTCCAGGACCCGATAGTGAACAACATCCTGGACACCTCGCAGTCAGGCTTCTGGCCGGGCTTTAGTACCAAGACCTCCTTATTGGCGGTCACGGACTCAATAGGACAAACCCTTGATGAGGGTGCATCCGCAATACTCATCCTCTTGGACCTCTCTGCAGCTTTTGATACTGTCTCCCAGCGATTACTGTTGGAGAGGTTACGGGAATGCGGTGTTGAGGACATCACCCTGAAATGGCTAAAAAGCTTTCTGACCGACAGAGGGCAAACGGTCATGTTGGGCCCTTTCAGGTCTCAAAAATTCCGCTATATAAGGGAGTACCACAGGGTTCCTGCTTGAACCCTACTCTCTTTAATGTATATATGGCTCCACTGGCCAAAATTGTTCGACCTTTTGGGTTCGAGATAATATCGTATGCAGACGACACTCAGCTGATCTTCCCTGTGGGATCAAATCCTAATGAGGAGAGACAGCGTTTTTTGTCTGGAATGATGGCCATTTTAAACTGGATGACAGAATGCTGTCTCCAGCTCAATCCAGGGAAAACAGAGCTTATGCTTCTGGGAAGAACAAATTATCTCAATATGGCCGACTGGTGGACTGCCCAGTTGAGGAGGGCTCCCAACCCCACACCCTCAGTGAAGAGTTTGGGAATACAATTGGATGACAAATTGACTATGAAGGATAATGTCAAAAACATCACAGGCTCCTGCTCCTATAGTGTTCGTCTTCTTCTAAAATTATCCCATATTTACCAGTGAAACATCGCAGAACGGTGGTCCAGGCGATGGTAGTGAGTCACTTGGACTACGGGAATTCTCCATTGGCCGAAGTGGGTGAAACTCTGGTAACGAAACTTCAAGTCATCCAAAATACTGCGGCAAGGATGGTCTTAAACCACCCCCCAGGATCTCCATCACTCCGACTGCTCAGAGAGCTTCACTGGCTCTCAGTGAAAAAGAGATAATTTTTTAAGGTCTGCTGTCTCATCTTTAAAGCCATCAATGGTACAGGTCCTGGTTACTTGCAAAAGAAACTCTGTAAGCAGATTTCCTGCCGTAACCTGAGATCAAATGCTATGGCATTGTTCAAGATCCCTCGCATCCGACGCGGGGGGCAAAGCCTTTTCATATATTGCCCCTAAATACTGGAATTCTCTACCTGAGGCTCTATGTAAATGTTCCTCCTATTTGGTCTTCAGGAAACAACTCAAGGCCTTCTTATTCTAACTCTCTTTGGCTTTGACACTCTGAGATGCCCCTGGGTGAGTCATGCGCTATATAAGAGGCCAATAACATAACATAACATAGTGTTGTTTGGGATAGGGTTTCATATGATGTATTTGGTCCTACTGAACATTTGAAAATTCCACATGTATTTAAAATGTAATTGAATGATTTAATTACCTTGAGTACACTCCCTGATGATTGGGATGTTGAAACTGTAAATACTATGCTCTCAGATTTAGAACAATCTGCTGCATTTTCTTACAGGGAATTGTCTGAAGATAGACTTGATTTTAATATCATGTATTGTTACTAACATTATAGTCATCACTTTTTGCACAAAGCTAGTGTCCGTCACACTGTTAACACTAACCATCAATGAGAACATTGCACAACCCCACCGAATGGTAGTTCTGCCACATATGCACAGCAATTTGGATACTTTTCAGGGTTCAATACATCGGACCCAACATCATACTACTGTAAGCTTGTGCAAACTAATGCAACTGCGAAGAAAATTATGCAGACAAAAACCAAGCCTATATATTCAGCACCTATTATCTCCCGACTGTCTATACAAGGTTTTGACTATTGGAAGGACACAATTGACACAAAATACATCTGGGGACAAAAGAATGGCAGGTTCAGTGATCTGAGGCTTTATCTAGAGCTTGCATCATGCCAATACAGATAATCTTCCTGAAAAGAACAGTGAAACAGACAACCTGCTATGGTTTTGCAAAAATAAAAGACCTAAAAACTCCAAACATCCCCTCACCCACATCTATTGAAGGTATTTCGAATGATACACTGATAAGTGAGTAGATACTGGGTACAACGATACAGAATGGTACATGCAATTCTTCAGCTCCCAATTGGAAGGGATGGTTGGTTTTGCCTATCAACACAAATAGTTATCAATCATGATTCAAGGGTACCACCGGAGGGTTTAGTATCGACAGGCCCGACCCACACTATGTACACACAGACAACCCAGGGGTAGTGACTTCTTATAGTGTTAGGAAGTTATGCCTAGAATGGCTAAAAACCTCAACACTATTACAGCTGAAACAACACTTGTCCCTTCTGTCTAATAACATGGATCTTAGGGATTTCTTGATAGGTCCCTAAAAACTGTGTAGAAAACTCTTCTTATATGCCTTCTACAACAACCAGTGGAAAGTCTCCCAACAGGTAGCTGCTGAGAGATTACGTGAGATTGATAGAATTAACCTAGAAAAGGCCTTAGCTGTGGTATAGAATGGAATGACCACACTTTTTCTTGTGTTTATTCACTGGGCAACATAGTGTCCTCAGCAATTGACATAATGGAACAAGATTTGTCTATTCTATACAAGGGCAATCTCAATTGCGCTCCATTATGCTTTTAAGCTGGACGCTACAATCATTGCATTATGGCCACATGCCATGGCGGTACATTAACGGCACTAATCTGTTTTTGGCTTATAATCTGACTGACAAACAAATGACCATGGCACGCAGAGATGCAAAGTACACCAATGCTTCTCATTGAAAAATTAGAGAAGTTAACTTTTGCAGTAGCAGAGTCACCATCTACGGAATGGTTAATTTATGGCAATATCATGCTGCCAATCACGACATTCCAGTTCTAATGCTGACTTAGATACCACCAGGTAAGTTGGCATGAAGCGTTGAATGGGAGTTATTTATTGCTGAATGATCAAGGCTGTTGCGGGATGGTGCCAGGCATTGCGTATCTAGTCACAGGGTTGTTATTATTTTAAGCAAGCATTGTTTCCCACAGCTCGCATAATTAGGGAGGCATCACTGTGGCCTTTGTTGAATGTTTCCAGTATAAGATTTGATTCTATGAGCAGACTGAAAGTCATGTTGTTTCAACAAAATGTGGCCTTAACTTTAGCCTGAGAGACTTTTGTTCTCCAGGTTGCAAGTTCTTCAGCAGAGATACAGGCCCTGGTCCGAACGAACTTCCCACTCCATTTCGGAGAAATGGTTCATCATATATTTAACATGTCTGGTACGAGGGGGATCGTACACAATTATTTAAGTGAATTGATCAGGTCTATTAACTACATTTCATACCATCTTTGAAGTAATTCCAGCCTTCATACACTCCGTACTTGGGAGCGTTTCTGGACTGCTCCCTCTGGTCTTGCTGCTCGCAATGGGCGTCGCATTCCCTCACAAAATGAAGAGAACACTGCTTGAATGACCTTGCCGTGAGTGCATGGTGTTCTACCTTGGTACGCCTCAGCTTCGAGAGCTGAGTGAGCATTGGTTCCTGTCTTTTAGATCGGTCTGGCTAGACTGTGTCCTGCCTGTGTTCCGCTGCTTCTTCTGCAGATTTGGATGTGTGTTGGACCTGTGTCTGACACTTCAATTGGTTGCATCGCCGGACATAGACGTGCTCATGGAGCCCTTGCAGGCCCACGTTTACAGTTGTCTACATTGTATTTCGATGTTGATGAGTGCATTTTTAGAGCCTCCAAGGGAAGCTTCCACTCCTATTGGAAGGATAAATCGACTATGCTCCAGAGGTACAGGCATCAGTCCCAGGCGTGCAGGCATCTTATTCTTCCCCGGAGGCTCGTGGGAAACAGAGTTGACCATCTTAGCTCAATCGACATGATATTGGAAGTGCTGGATGGAGTGCCACCTGTGGATGCAATGTTTAGTGATGTTGAGTCTTCAGCACAGGATTCATAAACTATCTGGCCTTCCCTGTGCTGGGAACTATTCAGCCATTTTTTAACATTTACCAAAGTGAAGGTTGAAACTGACTTTGTTTTATTTTTCTCCTTCTCTGCTATAACTGAGAATAATGGCTTTCAAGGTGCTCAGTGAAATGATAACTGCATATACAAGTTGAGGGGATCTTTTGAATGCTTTTATGGAAAATGGCTTTTTTTATGAACATTTTTTACAGACTTTTAAAGTGCTTTTAGTATTTAAATTATACATGTTGTTTATGCTTTTTATGGCCGTAGCTTTATTATTACCTAGCTGAATCTGTTGACCTTTTGATGAGGAGTGGGTGTCATGTCCTTTAGGCTAGTCCTTTCATGTATGCCCCTTTTTACATGCATTGTCCCATCCACACGACAATAACTGAATTGGTAACCTTTTACCTAGTAGTTTGCTCTTGTCTCTTCGACACTAGGGCCCAGATGTAGGTACAATAGATTTACCGATTTTTAATTACCGAATTTTACCGATTCGGTAATTAAAAATTGGTAAATCTAAGGGGTGGATATGTAGGTATTCCAGATGTGCTGGAATACCGATTCTGAATAATTCGGTATTTACCGATTCTGTAAATACCGAATCGGTAATGCCCATTCATTCCTATGGGCTTTGAAGCCCATAGGAATGAATGGGCATTAACGATTCGGTATTTACCGAATCGGTAAATACCGATTTGCACAAGGGTGCAGGGGGTGTCACCTTGACACCCTCTGGCACCCCCAAAACAGGCTCGGTGCCATGTGGCAGGCATACATGCCCTAAGGGCAGGTCTGCCTGTCACATGGCATAGGTGTGCATGCACACATGTGCATGCACACCGGAATCGGTATTTTACCATCAAATTGGATTTGATGGTAAAATACTGATTCTGTAAGGCCTCTGGGACTCTGAAGAGTCCCACCTACATCTCGGTGCCTCAGAATCGGTAAATTTACCGATTTTTTATTTTACCGAATCGGTAAAATTACCGAATCGGTAATTTTACCGATTCGTTAAAATAATGCCCCCTACATACCTGTCACCCATATACCGGTCGGTAACGGCCGAAAATACCGATTTTCGGCCGTTACCGACCGACCTACATCTGGCCCTTGGCTCTTAGTATTTTATCATAATCCCTGTACCTGATGTACATAAACATGCCCTCAGGCACTGCATAATTATTCTGTATAAGGGTCACCACTTTTTTCATCCTTGGCCAACCGGCCCGCTGTGCATGATCGAATTGTTTATAAAAACATTTATGATAGTTTTCAAAACACTTATGAATGTTTTCAAAATCTATTGATTCTAGACTCTTATTCCCCCTGCAAATTAGAGGAGTATTCCTTCCACGCTGACACGGGTTCCCGCAAGCTGAATCTTCGACACGCAACGGTCTGACTTCCCTTGCTGGGTGTCATCCTCAGTGCAGATACGGGGTCCTTCATTCTCTACCATCTGCTGAGGCGATTGACTCCTCCCTAGGGGATTCTTGGCTATATACATATAAATCTATACACATATAGATGCGACACCTACATATCTAGGCTAGGTACATTGAGGCAAATTACGTAGGGTGCTCATTTTAGGAGTATGCAAGTACTACTCTCTTATCTGAAATGTATATGTTCATCTTCTTAGCGCTATGGTAGAAATGTATCTACTGTTTACTATATTAGTACTTGCAATCTCTTTATTTTGCTTCTGTCTCCTGATTTTCGCAGCAAATATGTTTTACACAAGACTGTTGCTGGACCAATAAATACTTATTGAAACGTCCTAACCGCCATCCTGTGTATTTTCTGAGAATAAATAAGCACGAGTACCTGAGCAAAAAAAATGTACTGTTTTCCACGATCCCTGAGTAATGGAGGTTGTCATGTTCAGTGGTTGCCATACATTTCCTACACCACTGTAAGTTACAGGGGGGTGGTAGTGGCACTGTAGAGCTAGCGGGTCTAATGGCTGACGTATCCTGTGGGGGTGTTGTGAATTGGTCTGGTAGGGTAAGTGTGCCTTCAAGGGATTTATTTAAAGGTTTTACTGATTTATGTTAAGATTTCAAGGCCAGAAAAATGATGACCTTGTTGGTTAATTTCTTTCAGCAACTGATTTAGTGCGCAGTCATATTGTCTTGTGAATCAAAATCACAAAAAGTCATACAGAACATGAATCATAAGTGCAAAAGCGTGCAAAGAACTAGAACAAAAGCGGGTGTATATAGAAAAATGTTCACTTTTTATCTTTAGATTAGGGTACTTAAAAATACAGACTATGTAACAAGAAGGAAACAATATAAAATTCAGAGCCTTCACAGTAACAATTGGCAACACTTTTCTTCCTCGCAAAAATTAAACAGATTACAGAAGAAAAAGCGTAGGTCGACGTTTCGGTCTCTATTTTTTCATTAGCGAGACCATCTTCAGGATTGACATGTATTTTAGTTGATGACCCCTATTGTAATGTAGAACAGAAGCAATTACCATTTGTTCTTACCACAAATTATATACATAAAAAATTTATGCAATATACCACCCACATTCTTTTGCTCAAGAACACACGTATTTGACTTTGAAGAAAACTTCTATTAATAATTCACAAATTGCTATATTTTGTACTTTCATCTTATGATATATTATCTCTGCAGAAAATCAATACATTATCTGTGTCTCATCAAATGTTAGACAATCTAGGCAGACAATTCTGACAATTCAGTTTGCTCATACCTATGTTAGCTCCCTGACATTGTTATTACTGTATTTGCAACTTTTTTTCAAAATACAAAGAGGCAAGTTGTAACTCATTTCTTACATTTGCCATATGATGAAACTCATAATTAAACTAGGGAAAATGAATTTAGGCCGAGTGTACCTGACCCGCTTGATCAGAAATGCCATTAACTTTATTATGGTTGTGGTTAAGCCATCTATAATTGGCATTATATGGTCCTTTCAAATTGAGTCATATGAACATACCTGATTTCAAAAAGTTGTGAGATTCGGCTAAATGTCCTCCCAAGTTGCTGACCTCACGTCTATTAATCTGGGTACAATTTTACAAAGAGGTAAACAATCTCTATTTATTACATTCTCGATGTTGCAGTCATATTATGCATTAAAACTATGTAAAGCGTTGTTACCTTAGTATAAGCAAAGGACACAAGTGATATGTGTCTATTATTTTCTTGTGCGGTTGACCAGGGGTTGAAGAACCTCAAAAAAGGTCGAGCCAATTTCCGAAAAACTTTTTAGGCAGCACCGCGAGTCTGTAATAATCGGAGATCACAAGTTGTTTTAGTATGCACGTATATTTCGGTGTAGATGTCATATTTCGTTTTATTTAAAGAAAGAAAAGCGCAGTCAATATCAATAAAGTTGTATTCACTTTTTTGTGACAGGTTTTTATTTAAGCAAAAATGCTTAAACAGATATAGGCCATGTTTACTTATTTTTACTTATTTTTCTGGACCGCATTGGTTATACTGTCGAAATTGTGGAATGTCCAGATAGATATATTTCAAATTGGCCCATGGGTTCAATTAATACGTATTTAACAAGAGAGACATTCGGGTAGCCTTACTAATTATGAGGTGAACATCGTAACTTGTAATTATTGTTCATTACAAACATATCGAGCCTGATTTTTGTCTTAACAGATTATCGTATTAAACAATCAGTTCAGCCCACCAAGTGGAAAATAACCTTCGGCACTAGTGAAGGTAAATTTACCTACTTTTATTATTTACTTCAGCTCGTAATTAGTAAGGCTACCCGAATGTCTCTCTTGCTAAATACGTATTTATTGAACCCATGGGCCAATTTGATATATATATCTATCTGGACATTCCACAATTTCGACAGTAAAATCAATGCGTTCCAGAAAAATAAGTAAACATGGCCTATATCTGTTTAACCATTTTTGCTTGAATAAAGACCTGTCACAAAAAAGTGAATACAACTCTATTGATATTCACTGCGCTTTTCTTTTTTTAAATAAAACGAGAGGGATGTCAACATGACATCTACACCGAAATATACGTGCGTACTAAAACAACTTGTGATCTCCGATTATTACAGACTCGCGGTGCTGCTTAAAAAGTTTTTCGGAAATTGGCTCGACCTTTTTTTGAGGTTCTTAAACCCCTGGTCAACCGCACAAGAAAATAATAGACACATATCACTTGTGTCCTTTGCTTATACTAAGGTAACAACGCTTTACATAGTATTAAAGCATAATATGACTGCAACACCGAGAACGTAATAAAAAGACTTCATTTGCCTATTTCCTCTTAGTATAATTGTTTCCAGAATAATAGCCGTGAGGTCACCAACTTGAGAGGACGTTTAGACGCATCTCACGACTTTTTTAGAATCAGGTATGGTGATATGACTCACTTTGACAGAACCATAAAATGCCAATTATAGATGGCTTAACCACAACCATAATACTGTTAACAGCATTTCTGATCAAGCGGGTCAGGTACACTCGGCCTAAATTCATTTTCCTTAGTTTAACTATGAGTTTCACCATATGGCAAAAGTAAGAAATGAGTTACAACTTGCCTCTTTGTATTTTAAAAAGAAGTTGCAAATACAGTAATAACAATGTCAGGGAGATAACATAGGTATGAGCAAACTGAATTGTCAGAATTGTCTGCCTAGATTGTCTAACATTTGATGAGACACAGATCATGTATTGATTTTTTGCAAAGAGATAATACATAATCAGATGAAAGTACAAAATATAACAATTATAACAGAAGTTTTTGTGTGTATAGTTTGTGGTAAGAACAAATGGTAATTGCTTCTGTTCTACATTACAATAGGGGTCATCAACTATAATACATGTCAGTCCTGACAATGGTCTCGCTAATGAAAAACATAGAGACCAAAACGTCGTACTACGCTTTTTCTTCTGTAATCTGTTTAATTTATGTGAGGAAGAAAAGTGTTGCCAATTGTTACAGTGAAGGCTCTGAATTTTATATTGTTTCCTTCTTGTTACATTGTCTGTATTTTTAAGTACCCTAATCTAAAGATAAAAAGTGAACATTTTTCTATATACACCCGCTTTTGTTCTAGTTCTTTGCACGCTTTTGGACTTATGATTCATGTTCTGTATGACTATTTGTGATTTTGATTCACAAGACAATATATCTGAGCACTGAAATCAGTTGCTGAAAGAAATTAACCAACAAGGTAATCATTTTTCTGGCCTTGAAATCTTAACATAAATCAGTAAAACCTTTAAATAAATCCCTTATTTACGCTACCATTTTACTTTGCCCGAGTCCTCAAGGGTAGTTTGGGTTGCTCATTTCACTCTTCAGTGAATTGGTCTGGACATCAAGCCCTCAGTTTAGGTCATCCAAAGCGCGCAGGTCCTGGGGATTTCTAGGAACTACACAACACCAGGCTCTGGCCAAAATAAGCATTATGCTGTTGACAGTACTTTGTTTTATGCTGAAAAAAAGGAGCAGCGGTACGCGCTCGGTAATGGACCATCACTAACATATTTTGTCATTTATATTCTGACTGGAGAAGGTGTCAAAAGGGAAGAGACTCCAAATATTCTTCAAATCCCTCACCCCCATTTCTAATAATCGCACTGTGGATATGTATACTTGTTAGTAAGGCCTGCCTGGCCAGAATAGTATGTTTCCGGTCCAGGGAAGGCATGGCTTGGCAGTTCGGGATGGACTGTTCCCATGAGGCACAGGGTCAGACTGATTTGCATATAGCCATGTCTGAACTGGGGTGGCAGAGTGGGCTAAAGAACGGTGATGGATCAAACCCAGATCTTTTGACTGGGTGTGAGTGTTTGATTGGTTCAGATGCTCCGTCCATCACCACCCCCTTTTGTACCGCTTTGGCCGCCATAAGTGTGGCAGGGTATGCTCAGACGTGAGTCCCTTGCTCACTTTGCCACTGGATTCAAGCAAGCCGGGCTGAAGACAGCTGTAATGCCAGAAACCGGTCCTCGGAAGCTTGTTTCCGGTCCAGGGAAGGCATGGCTTGGCAGTTCGGGCTGGACTGTTCCCATGAGGCACAGGGTCAGACTGATTTGCATATAGCCAAGTCTGAACTGGGGTGGCAGAGTGGGCTAAAGAACGGTGATGGATCAAACCCAGATCTTTTAACTGGGTGTGAGTGTTTGATTGGTTCAGATGCTCCGTCCATCACCACCCCCTTTTGTACAGAATAGTATGTTTGTATTTGATTGAGTTTTTAAAACAGTAACAGAACTTACCTGCAATGTTTAAATAAGTCTAATAATAATTAGATTTGGCTAATTTAATAGAATAATTGTGAAAATTCTGACGGGGGCCCAGGTTATTTTTCCAATGGGGAGAAGCTGCATTAAAAAGTTTGAAGACCACTGCTGTATAGTAACCTTGTGTGACCAAAGCAATCTTCAAGCACTCCTGTGGCAGGACAAGCATCCAAGGAAGAACTCTTCACAGATGAACCTCCTAATGGACGCTACACCCCTTCTTGACCAACTTGACAAGCCATGCGTCCAGCATCCTTCCAGAGGTGTGCTCTTGAAGGACTGGTCAGGGGCGGCTGGTGGAATTTATACTGGTGAGGCGTAAGCAGAATGAATCAACGCGAGGGAGCACAGTGAGCGAGCCCAACGGCAATAAGATGGGTTCGGGGGCGGTTCTCCTCCCGTGAAGATGTTTTTTTTTAATTGTCATCTTTTTGGTGCGATTATCAGCACTATTTCTGTGATAAATTGACTAAAAAATCAGTTTTTACATTATTTCCTAGAATTTCTGGGTTGCCAAGCAAGTCTGACTTCGGAAGAGGGCTAGGGTACTAAGCAAGACTGCTTTGGCTCTACCCTTTCCAATAGAAAACACTATTTAGCGATGTGAACAAGTTCAATGGACAAATCTGGGGTCCAGGGAGAATCCTTCTCCTGAGAAAGAAATTTAAAAAAGATTGGCAAACTCTGCGACGGCTCGTCTCCTTCACCCCGCGGTGCACGGCCTCACGGTTCTGAAGAGCATGTTACGCCACATCTTGAACATGGCATGCGCCAGTAGATCAGCTTCACCTGCTGTCATGGCTGCAGCTGTGCATTCAGGCTTGCATACTCCAAGGAGATCTGCTACAATCGTGAGCCTGAAAGAACAAGATGCAAGGCGCACAGGGAGGACTCTGTGAGGGGTATGGTAGCAGGATGTGAGAGGTTATATACATCATGGGTGGGTTTGGGGATGTGAGAGTTAACTGAGGGGAAGTGAGGGATGAGACTCTGCCACCATATGGCTTTGCTTGCATGATATTTAGCTATGACATAGGATACTCGAAGTGTTTGCAATAGGTGGGAACCAAGCAAGGGTGAAAGCTGCTGTTTTCAAAACCCCCCACAAGAAAGCAGGGACCCTGCAATACACCTGTGCAACAAAAGACACAGACTGCAAGCTCCCATCACAAGGTGCTTGAGAGACAATAATAATATGACAGAAAAAAATCTATTACAAATGGATGGATCCACCCTTCCCACAAAATGGTCAATAAAATCGATATAAAATTATAAGATGTATGTTGGTGGTTAATTTTCACCAGTTTAAAATTCCACCAGCCGCCCCTGGATTATAACATCTTGATTTTCGATTCTGACATGCCAAGTACGAGCAAATGAAAGGCAGCCGATCCAGCGCAATGTACGCAAAATATTGAAAGGGCTCCACAAACCCGATAACTGCCCTTTACAGGAATTTAACCTTTTAATTAAGGAGGTCAAGTCTGTAATCAGCACTGACACACCTCCTCAAGTGGAACCAAAGGAGGACACAAATTACACTCACACTATTGCCCAGCATGCTGAAACAGGAGCAATACCTAAACGGAAACACTACCAGGATCCAAAAAGGTATAAATGTTCAGCCCCTAAGAACAAACATGATAGCATGATAACAATAATAACATGATAACAATATAGCGAGCTATTTCAATGGTCCCACAAAATAAACCCATTCGAAAGAAACTCATATTTCCCAAGACACACTAGATTCCAAGCTTATCAATGGGTCTGGCATTCGCAAATTGGCTATGCACTACAGGTACAGAGGACCCCGTCACAATTGATACACGCAGGGCCCCAGGCAGGAAAATCTTTCCCCTCGATCCCCACAGATGATTCCGCCTCCTTAGTACAGCAAATCATTGAACTCACGAAAGAGGTAGGGGTCCTTACGATAATGCTAACACGAATAGCTTCCGACCTTAAAGTGTATACACTTGTCGTTGATACTGACATTTTATATTTTCGCCAGACAAAACTTAAAAAGTCACATTACATGATCACTGTGGGAGTTTATCAAGCTCAAAAGACTGTTAGGGTTAGGAAATCGAAAAGTGCAAAGAATTGTGAAAGAACCCCACGGCCGGCCGTACAAGTAATTGACGTAAAACTTTAGTTCACACGGATCAAAATGCTGATTTTTTAAAGTATTAATGGGAAATATGACAAACAACTTTCTTGATGTCAAAATGCCATTTGATTTAGTAAACCTGCAGTGTATGAACATGAATTTGGGCCACATGCATTTCCAAAATATTTCATTAGCTTGAAGTCTGAAAATTATATACAAACAATACTTCCTCTGCAGCAAAAGTCAATATGATTGGTTTAATACTGTCTACGTCTAGATAATGATGTACCTTTTGTTATTTTGCAAGATAAAACATATAGTCAATCCCACAGGCCCAGCGCTCATGCTGCACGTATCATTCACATATTGTGCAGTAAATGCTCAAGCTTTAGCATTTGGTCCGCCCACCCCAAATGCAATCAGTGGGCGTAGCAATAGTATATTTCTTGACTCTGCAGGCATGTAACACATTCCTTTTAACTTCCATCAAATTCCAAAATTCCTAACTAACGCAACTTGGACAGGTTGAGCCAGTATGAGTATCAGCAAGTAAAGGTGACGTCAAAATGTTATCTGAAGGCACAACAACCGGTATAGCTTCAAGGGAGTAGGTAAATGACTTGTAGCTGCCTACGTCTGTGAAGCGTGCAACAAGCATTTTATGAACAATTTTCTTTTGCGTCTCAGGAAGGGTCTGGCGGGCTTCAGTTCATGTTACCCATCGTGAACAAAGGGAAAAATATTTTTCCCTGACAAGAAGCAGTCACAATCTCTAATATAATTCCTAGGAATCATCAATGGCTTTATCTTTACATGGCTGTAGCTGTCCTCCAGTGCAGGAGGTTCAGTGACACCGAGGTTCGAGGATGTGAGGACCCTACTGCACGCCAATTGACCACCACATCTTGAATAATTAAAAAAGTTGAGTGATAAATGACGTATACCCGAAAAACATTTTACCACTAAACGCAGTCACGACTCGCATGAGAGGGTGGTGTCGTGTGGGGGTGGGGGCTGGTGGGGTTTAAAATACCTGGTCCGCGCCACCTCGGGTCTGTTGGCGCCTTCAAAAGCCACATCACTGCTTCAGTGCTGGCAAGTGGCAACCCCTCTCAGCCAATCCTGGTGCTGGAGCAGCGCCAGGATTGGCTTAGGGCATGGTTACTCTCTGCCCGCCAGCCCATTAGGAGACCGAGGTTTGAGTCTTTGCTTAACCCTCGCTCTCCTAATGGGCATGCGTCAGCCTGAGCAGACACCAGTGCGCATGACTGGGCATGCCGGAAAAATGTGCTGACCTTCCCCACTCATGCGCACTTGTGCTGCTGCCTGCCCCTGACAATGCCTGTCAGTCAACATGATGCCGGACCGTCCACCCCCTTCAGACTCTGAAGGGGGTTGGCGGTCCCAAGTCATGTTGACTGACATGATTGTCAGTTCTCCCAGTCCCTCAGTGTCACTGAACTTAAGTAAACTGAGAGTTTACTTAAGTTCAGAGACGCCGAGGGAGCTGCGGGCGTTTTGTGGGGCAACGCCCCAGTGCCCTAATGGACGCACCACCACTGGAGACTGCCGCTCTTTTCATCTGTCCTCTTCCCTCTACCCAAGCACTTCCCCGGCCTGACCCTACCTGGGTGAAGCTCCTTCACACATCGGACTCCTAACAGCTAGACCGTTCCCATAGTTTACTGTATGTCGACTGAATGTGTCTTGATGTGAAACTGTAGTCTGTGATATGTATGTTGGAATGCGAGAGGCATCTATGGTCACATGATGTGCTCTATAAACATGAAACTCTGAACAGCCCCGCACAGGCAGGGGTTTGGAGACCCTAGTCTGTGATGCAAGACACCAGACCTGGCGTAGTCTATTCCCAGAGTGTGCCCAGGCCCCAGCCCCCATGACAGCTTGACTGGTGTGATGACCCCCAGAAGGTCACCCGCTTCCCCCCCCCCTCTTCCTTTGCCTTATTTTAAAGCTGTTGTCATTTTTCAAGTAAAACAAATGCGATCATCTGACACTTGCCACGAAACATAAAGGGGAGAAAACACCGAAAATACAGATTGCATTTCATTGGAGAACGTATAACCCCCGCGACACCGCGGCGCTGAAAGAACAAGGAGATTTGTACCAAGAACTGAGTCAAACATTAATGGAATAAATAGTTCCAGGACCATCGAAGTGGAAAGGTGATGAGAAATCAGTTTTAAAACTAGATTTGAGATTTAAAAAAATCCTGCATGAGAAAGCAAAGCGCCTCGATGCTCGGACCTTCGGGTGCTACAGAACGCCCGACATTGAGGTACATTCCAGCCGGTAGCGCTGCGGCACACATGTTCACTGTTTGGCGCTATTCCAATCCTCCTAGTCCTGTAATAACCAGCAGTAGTCCCAGTACACCCACCCTTGTAGCCCAGTGTAGTTCCCTCCCTGCTTGCAGAGAGGTGGGGGGGGGGAGGAGGCTCGCCATCTCCTCCGGCCCCCACCCTTCCGATCAATAAGTGCTCTTACACTGCTGTTTCCTTCCTCGGAGCTGTTTGTTACATCTATAGATCAATCGATCTCCCCTGCTTCCCCTTCTCACGCACTGTCTCTTCTGGCTGTAATTAGTTCATCATTGTGACACCCCCCACCTGCCCCTGACCGATGGCCCCTCCCAGGCGGGTCACTCCACGCTTCACTTGAACTTCTGCTCAGACTCAGGGTACCTCAGGTTCAAACCTCGAACAACTTTATTGACTTGGCATCTTGCCTTCACCCTGACACGCAGAGGCGTAGCTAGAGCTTGTGGCGTCCGGGGCTATCCTTCAGATTGTTGCCCCCCTGGGGGGTGCTGGGGAAAAAGGACGGCGAGCACCTGAAAGAGGTCCGAGAGACACGTAGTATTGCCGCTAATAGTTACCTCGATCATGCAAGTTACATGCACATACATGACACGGTCCAGGGCTAGACAGCCCCGTCCCCAAAATAGTGCCGCCTGGGGCAGACAGCCCACACCTAGCTACGCCGCTGAAGGAAAAGCAGAAGGAAACCCAAAACTTACCTCAGTTCTACCTACCCGGTTTGTGACATCTCACTCATAACATCACAGCTTGTACGGGACCCTTGTCCCCTGTCCCCCTGTCCCCTGTCCCCTATCTGCCCCGTCTATGACCTCAGCAATATCTGCAGACCTGTGCACCACACTGGGTTTGACCACGATTACCCTAGGAGCACCTTCAGGATACTACAGGTGAGTCCAATGCACCTGACCACTAGACTAACTTGAGTTCTGCAGTTGGGGCAGTACCAGGCCGGATGAGGGGGAAGAGGGTTGGGAGGGGCCGTAAGTTAAAAACAAAGCTAGAAGGACAAAATATGTATATTCTGTCCCAAGTTTCGATTGTCTTCACCTTCAGTTAATGGCATATAAAATAAAGGCACACTGTATGTTTAAAGATAAATTCAAGTTAAAGTAATCGGTAGGAAAAGCATTTGTTTGCATTATGATATTTTATTGATTAGTTCAGTCCCTACAGATGAGTGTAACCAGACTCTAAAGGAATAGGTTCCTGGTGGTGGTGGGTAAGGAGTGGTGGTTAACGACTTCTTTATTTAAAATGCGAAGATATCCCAGCCTATGACTTAAAGCACAATGAATATGCAACTCATTATTTTAACACAGTATAAAATGTTTTTGAAGTGTCACATTTTGCTGTGGAATGTTTTTCAAAAGTCACTGCATCAGTGGAAATGTCACATTAGCAATGAGAATACTTGGCAGCTATGATATTAACCACCTGCGCTACCTCAAACAAATGAAACCTGCCACTAGATGAAACGCCCATCTCTCTCCAGCAGATAAATTAATCACCAGAGTTTACTTGGCACTGTGTGTTGCCAGAAAACTGCTCAATATACTACAAAACTGTAGTACTTTTAACACCTCTGCACTGCTACAAAACTGCAAAACAAAAGTTCCATTACTGAGGACAAGAGAATTTTGAAGTGCAGGCCCATTTAAAACACTGCCCCTGTTACTGTGCCGGTTTGTCCCTGTGTCCAAGACCAAGGCCAGAGCCTGCAACCCACTCCCTCTACACATAACAAAGAAAGCACCATAGCTGCCAAGGTTTCAAAATGCTATGTGTGACCTTTCATAATTTCAGTGAAATTATGAGTGACATTTCAATGACAATGAGTGACACCTTCACCAGAGTAACATTAGGCAAGGACAACGAGGGAAACACGCTGGGGTTTAATAAAAAAATGCAACAGAAATGAGTAGAAATTATTTTTTCCAAAAGCTAACTTGACTCCAACTGTAATAAAAATCATTAACCCTGAGAGGTCTGCGCCCACCCCTCCCCCAGTTGGGGAACCTCTATCTGTCCAAGGCACAGATCACACCATGACCCCCACATGCTGTCAGAGCTACACTAGGCTCTATTGACTTAAGTGACACAGTGTAGCTCAGAAACCCCGAGCGGCCTAACACGATTTTAGTGCGGCAGTATATGGAGTGGCGCGTCTCGTGAAAACGAGTGATTCAACAGACCTCATCCGCAAGCTACAGAACATCCAGAACGCCGCCGCAAGACTGGTCCTCAACCTGCCAAAACACTGCCACATCTCCCAGCACCTGCGCACACTCCACTGGCTCCCTGTCGAGGCGAGAATCACCTTTAAAATGCTCACCCATGCACACAAGGCCCTCCACGGCACCGGACCAGCATACCTGAACAGCCGGCTCAAATTCCACGCACCCCAAAGGACCCTACGATCAGCCCAGCTCTCCTACGCCATGGTCCCCCGCACCAGAAAGACCAGATCGGGAGGCCGCTCCTTCTCCTTCCTCGCTGCCAAAGCATGGAACGCCCTTCCGCTCCACCTCAGACAGACAACATCGCTCCCCATCTTTGCAAGAAACCTCAAAACCTGGCTCTTCGACAGACCCCCTCCTTGATGGAATGGAACCTGCACCCACCCCCCCCCCCCTAGCGCCTTGAGACCCTTACGGGTGAGTAGTTGCGCTTTAACAAACTCCTGATTGATTGATTGATTGAGGCTGTGAGTGACTGCAAAACGACATCTTGTAACAGAGCAGGCAGCTGAAGGTAATGATGACTGTGCACTAGGCGCTGCTGGTTTCAAAGGCAGCAAGCACACCTTTAATTTTATGAGAAACTAGCAGAGGGAGAGCTACCGTTACTTCACTCTATTTCTTTTTTTTGGTTTTAAAGGGTGAGGTTTTCTGTGAGTTCAACAAATGACAGAAGAGAAGACTTGAACCGCAAGAGCTCTCTGTTTTAAAGATGAATAATTGGCATATGCTTCTTCTGAAATAGTATAAATACAATATATTTGAAATGCAATCGATGTGCTGAACAAATAAATAACAATTTCAAGCATGCATAGACCGTACAATTGGACACAACAATCGAAAATAATATAATGCTGTATAAGGTTAGTAGAAGAGCAGAGCAAGGTTACGCGAAGAGCAAGATGCGTGTACATGTGAGATCCAGCAATGGACCATATAAACCCAAACTAATGGTGCAAAGTGAATTAATTGTAACATATATAACTAATAAATAATTTAATGGGTCCAATTATAAAGTGCAGTGGAGTGGTGTGGCTCACTGGTTAGAGGCGGCAGACCCGGAAGCAGAGGACGGCCCGGGACCAGGGTTCAATTCCCGACGTGGCAGGGTCGTGGACCAGGGTCAGCGGACTCGATAATTCTCGCCTCGGTGCCTACTCTAACCAGGGATCACACTCGGCAACTCTGGGCATTAGCTTGCCTCATCTCCACAACGGCCCCCCACATACGCCGGGGATGCCTGGTTTCACCTTGGAGATACCCAGTAGGGACCATCTCACAGGGAAAGCCAGGACGGGTTCCCCAGCGGTCTACAGCGCGGAGATACCCCATGTGGGGTGATTCATGCGGTTTACAAGACATCATTACATTACATTTACATTTACAACATTTCGACCAGTGTTTATTTAAGACATAATCATCATCAGGGTATTAGGTTATTTAGCTTAAACAGAGCTCTGTGAACAACTTAAGAGTAAAAATGTATTTCATTTTTTTTTTCTAAACCCAATTAGTAGGCTGGAACATATGGCAGTGTAAAAAGTTTATTTACTTACTATAAGGGACAGAAAGGCTCTGTCACTTGGAAAAATCCAAAAGTATAAACTATGAAAGGATTTGGCAAAGAAAGGAAAGAGTGTGTCAAGGGTTGAAAAAAATAAACTCAGTAGGGTCATAAAGTCACGGTATAATGAACTTGCAGAATCCAGCTCCTCGCTTTGAATCTAGAGTATGAGTAATAGGTCAGTGTGAACACCAAGGCTGTGTAGTCCTGAGTCCACTCATGACTCTTTAATCTACTGCCGAACACTCCCTGCTCTCTTATTTAACTCCTTCAGGTTCCCGCTTTCTCCCTTGGTGAGTGTTTTGCCCATGTTTCTCTCCCTCATTTCCCGAGTGTCTTTCTCCCTCTCAGGAAATGTCTGATGAGGACAACTGTTGGCCCCCAAGAATGAGTGTGGTGGCCCCCCACTTCCAAGCTCAAATGAATCTCTCTGGCTGACTACTCACAACTTTTACGTGACAAAACTAAGGAGGGTAATACCGAAGACTTACTGAAATATTACTCATCGTTCCCGTCTGGTAATGTGACGGCTTTCAATGAGAACATAATTGTTGCTGTTCAGGGTCCGGACTGGGAAACAAAACCGGCCCTGGCAAAGTGCTCGGCCGGCCCCCCCTCCCCAACGGGGGGCGGGGGGGTTGGAGGTGCCGCCGAGCTCTTTGCCGGGCCGGTTTTCGTCCGACTTTTGTACAGGTGCCGATTTTTCAGCTATCCTGCAAAAACGGCACCTGTACCAAAAACAGCCCCCAGGGCCCAAAATCGGCCCCCACCCGTGCGACGCACTGGGGGATTGCCCGGTACCCGCCATGGCCAGTCCGGGCCTGTTGCTGTTGCAACTCTAATGAGCTGTGGGGCGTCATCCTGGGCTGCGCCATTTTGAAAATAATTTGTGTGTGTGAGGCGCGCTCATTGCCCCTGGAGCCTCCGACAACTTCCTTCTGAGGCCCATCGAGCAAGAAGCAGGAAGGAAGTCACGTGCGGTGCTGCTGCGCAGCGCTTCAAACGGACTTTCTAATTTATTTGCGTACACTGACTGCCAGTAGTGTCAGTGAGTGTACCCAAATAAATTATAAAGGCCACTGCAACGGGTCAGTGCCGCACGGCTGCCCGCCGCCGCCCTCAAAATAGTGCCGCTTGAGGTGGACCGCACCCCCCCCCCTAGCTACGCCGCGGCTGACATGAGACATTAATGGAGAAACTTTTCATGGAATAACTTTTCCGTGTTTTACGTCCCGTGTTGTATTTGTATACAGACATATGGGGGCGCACTTATGAGCCCTTTGCGTCACCGTAGAGTCACTTTTTGTGACGCGCCGGCAGAGCAAACCACCAAGTCGTATGGTCTCATAGCTATGAAGTAAATCAAGGCAGCGCAAAATCATATGGCCTCATAGGTATGGAGAAACGCAAGGCCGCGCACATCGCTGCGTTGCCTTACTCTGCTTCAGAGAGGCGTTCTACGGGCGCTGCACTGGGTGTTCCCACGCAACACCCATGAATTTTGACGCTTCCCACTCTTACCAGACCAGGTATACCTGGGGATGCACCAATACCTTACACCTCCCCGGAAGAGGCGCAATGTGGAGATATCTTTATTTCTCCTCGTTTGAACCTCTTTCCATGTGTGCTGCATTCTGCATTCTACGTACAACGCACATACAAAGAGGAAAAAGCCTCCCAGGATTGTTTTCATGCAGGAAGCTGCTCCTTCTTGCACAGAAACAATCCTGCCGGCAACACAGGCACCCGTGAACGATGGTGCGAGGGTGCCTGCTTTGGCGCTAGGCTAGGGTGGCCAACTGGCATGGGTGCAAATTCAGGATGGTAAGGTTAAAAATTCAGGACAGAGGGTCAAAATTCAGGACAAAACTTCAGGGCAGAAGGTCAAAATTCAGGACAGAATGTGAATAAATGTACTTTTTCCACACACATCATAGGAAGTTGTGCAATAGTATAAAAGTAAGTAAATAGACAACCACTTAAGTACAAGTCAAAATAAGTTTATATTAGGTTAAGACAATCGTGCACTTCATGTTTATTTGGTATGCGTGCAGCTTTGAGCAACTGTGCAGGTCTTTTTGGGGTATTTCGTATGATAATTTACATTCTGTCATCCATTACTTCTTTCATCCATCATTCAATCTTTCACCATTCATTCTGTCCTTCCATCTGTGTGCTCATCCATATCCAAACCTTGTCAATCATTTACAAACCTATCCATCATCTATCCTTTCATCCATCATTTCACTCATCCATCCCTTCAGCCACACTTTCACTCATCCATCCATCATCCATCCATCCACCCTTTCACCCAATCCATCCTTTCACTCATCCATCCACTCTTCTACCCATTCATCCATACACTCATCCAGCCAACCGTTTATGCTTTCACCCACGCCTTCCTTTCACTCATCCATCCACGCTTCCATCCATCCATCCATTCACTCATCCATCTAACAATTTACCCCTTCACCGAAGCCATCCTTTCACTCATCCATCCACTTTTCCACCCATCTATCCATTCACTCATCTACCTAACCATTTACCCTTTCACCCATTCAGCCATTTTTCACATACTCATCCATCCACCCAGTCACTCCTTCGTCCACCCTTTCACTCATCCACCCATATTCTTTTCCAGCTCTCCACCCTCCCTTTCACTCATTATGCTTTCTTTCACTCATCCATCTTTACATTCTTCTTTTCACTCATCCATACACCAATTCGCCCATCCATTCTGCCAATCATTCATCCATGCTTTCACTCATCCATCCATCCTCCCTTTCTCTCTCCATTCCCATTTCTCTTAGCCACTCATCCTTCCAGCCACACTTTACCCATCTACCCATACACCCACCCATCCAGTTGCAAACAGAAGAGGCCCATCAAGAATTTCACCCTCGCTGTAGTTCCTAAAGCAAAGAGTGGGGTGGGGAGGGTTCACTATGCCCCTGCACATAGGCAATCTGAAAACTTGGAAGTCATGAGTCATGCATGATGCACAGTGCCAAGACGTGAGGTGACTGTGACATGGTGTTGTTTCAAGGGCTTTGCGTGGGATGAAAAAACTGTGGGTCTCTCCAAGGGGTGTGTCTGAGGTAATTAAGGGCTTGGCTTAAAACACCTAAGCTAAAAATATGTACTGAGCATAGTGTGCCACCAGGCTGGTATTTTGCTGTTTCTATCATCGCATCCAGTAACATTAAACCAACTACAAGCCATGGGCCTCATTTATGAGGCCGTGCGTCACTTTTACGCCGCCAGTGTATCACTTTTTGTGACGCACCAGTGGCGTAAAAAATGCGCCTCGTTACGCCATATTTACAAAGTGATGCATCTAGGTAGATGCGTCACTTTGTAAACCCCTGCGCCACATTATACCTGCGCCAGGTATAATGTATGCAAGGGGGGCGTATTGACGCAAGAAAGGGTCATAGAAGTGACGCAGTGAAATCTATGAGATTTCACTGCGTCACTTTTAGGACGCCGTTGCGTCAAAATCTTGCACCTGCCTCACAGCAGGCGTAAGACTGACGCAGGCCCTTTCACATGAGGCTTTCCCCATGTGAAAGGACGCATTGCTGGAGTTGCGTCACTTTTGTGACACACTCCAGCAATGCGTCACTTTTTCGCTTACAGATACGTCAGAAATACTGGCGTATCTGTAACTCCTTGCGACATGATGTGTCATACATTAAATATGACGCATCAGGAATGTCGCAAGGAGTGCGCACTGAGAAGTGACGCATCGCCGCTTTCACGCAGCGATGCGTCATTTCTCATAAATGAGGCCCCATGACTATTGGCTTTGTCAATGGATGTTAGTTGCATAAAATAAATTTAAAAAACTGAAACTATAGCTTTGTTGTATATAATATTAACAATGCTTCAGCTCTGAAATGATGAGACTGTGAAAGAACTATAAAGGTCTTTTTAACTTTTTTACACTGTAATTGTGCTACTTCTCTTCTACATATTCTTTTTGTTTGCCTGCTTGGTTTATCTTTTCATTCTGTGGCAATAGTGTTTTGGAAGAATACCTGGTACAGAAAAGGGTCTGGGTCACGGTAAGTAATGGGAATCCTACAGTTTGTGTGCTGTGGTCTCCTTAAGTGCACCAGGGACCCATTTGAAACAAGCAGATTTGGGAATTTGAGTAAGGACTGGATTGTGCACCCCACAGGTATTTATTTGCCTGCCTGGTTTTCGCCAGGCAAATCCTGGCTCAAATCACACAGAGAAAAGTGCGTAAGAAATCTGAGTTACTGCAACTTGGAGTCGGAAAAAAACATGCACAAGTAAACCGTTATTCCTCATTCTGGGGGTCCAAACGAAAACACTGAAAGAAGTACAACATGTCACCCGAAAAATGCTGTACCCTGTGTCCATGGTGTTTACTAAATGCTCAGCTCACACCTAGATTTGTGTGAGAATCAAAATGGGATTCAAAGTGATGAAATTTCAAGTCAGATTTATATTACAGTAGGCTATCTAGACTAGTGTTCAGTGTCACGCTCCACACCACCGCCTATAGAGGAGTCTTAAATTTAAATGTCAACCATCTAACCCCTACAGAATGCCCTGCCCAAGAATGTTGGAGGCCACCAGATGTTTTCACACCCTAGACTGTCCCATTGTCATTCTGTATGTGGCAATCAGCCCCACACAGAATGATAATGGGTGGGAGGGGCTGCTCTTGTGATTCGCAGATGAGTGCGAGGGGCCCCATCAGTAGGGTGACCAGATTCTCAAAACAAAAAACGGGGACAGGTCATAGACATAGAAGTAGGACTACGGTTTGCAGTAACCATCGACATAAAGTAGGATTATTTGACAGCAGTCATAGACCTAGAAAAAGGACTGCAATGACAGCTCCCTCCACAGACCGAGGTGAAGCATTACAGACAACAAATCCGAGGTCTTTTATTGGCACCCCTTTCCTTTACACAGCAGGATTAGTACTTCTTATTACATATACTGTTTTGTGGATTAGAGCATATATTTGCCAAAAATCAATAAAACATCACAGGCTAGCAAACGCCAGTGAAAAGAGAGCATGCGCGCGCATGCTCATCCGGAACAATGAAAAACAGGGACATTTCTGTGTTTAACCAGGACACTGTTTGAAAACGGGGACATTTGAGTCACTTGGAGAAAAGTGTCGGGACACGGGGACACTTCTCCAAAAACGGGGACCGTCCTTGGAAAACGGGGACGTCTGATCACCCTACTCCTCAGGAAGCCGAGGCCTCTCACAGGGAACGGGTCTCTGTTCCCTGCAAGGCCCGAAATTACGGAAAAAAGGCGTCCGTGAAAGAAGTCTTCACGGACAACGGACCTGAGGTCCAATTTACGGACGGTCCGTGAAATTTACGGACGGCTGGTCACCCTTGCTAGGCTGCCGAAATAGCACCAGCGCAGCGAGTAAGGACAGAAATGCACCATATTAGATAAATATGGTGCATTACTGCACTTTCACTTTGTCTTAGGGCCCTGCATCATGGTGAGTTGCTATGCTGCACTACACCAAATCCCCATAACTCTGTCCCATAGATCGTGCTATGGGCACATGTGTTTTGCTCTTTGCTGATTTACATTCCGATGCACCATTGGTCGCTTTGAAGCGTATGTAAATTACCGTCAATAAAACTGAAGAATCACCTAATGCTTGGACTTATAGCAAACTGAGTTATTGTTGTCTTAAGTGTGTGTTCATGATTTTTATTTGAAAATAAACATATAGGAAACAAATACAAAGTGAATCTATACTAACAACAATATGTGACCAGAAAACAAATATGTTTTAAAAATGTATTATTTTATTTTGTTTGTTGATTTTTAATATAAAAATAGTTTTTAGAATAATTCTACTAAAATATGAGAATTGATACATCATCATACTTGCAAAGTGCAAATTCTAAGTGGTGCCTAAATCAGCTAGTACAGTTTGATACAATTAGAGGTATATACCTAGTTGCAACCGTCATTCATATCTATTTTTCTCATTGTACATGAATGCTGGCTAATATTTGTGTTATATTGGATTGGGATCAAGCACAAGGTATGTTAAAAAACTGAACATAAACAGGTACATTGAAGTAAATCAGTACACAATAAGTATCAGAACATCCTACAATGTCATTATGGCTAACATGGTTACAATCTATGGCTTACATGGTTACCATCTACACGCGTTTCGGCGGGACGCCTTCATCAGGTGGCCATATGTGTCTAAAAAATAAAAAAGAACATGTTGGAACAGCACACAGGTATTATATGCCCATATATGTTATGTTATGTTAATGTGAGTTTTATAGAGCGCTCAGCTACTCCAAAGAGTGTCCCGGCGATATAGACCAAAAAAAGACACAGAGCAAGAGAGAGTGACAAGCTTACTGTCCGAACAGCCATGTCTTAAGATCTTTCCTAAAGGCTAAAAGATTCTCGTTCTTCCTCAAAGACAAGGGAAGAGCATTCCACAGTTGGGGTGCTAGACGTTTGAAGGAGCGACCTCCAATGCGGGCTCGCCTAATTGCCGGTACAGTAGCCAAGGCCAACGATGAGGACTGAAGTGACCATGATGGCAATTAAAAGTCCAATCTTTTCCTGATGTACGGGGCGCCCATGCCATGGAATATATATACATCTGTGTAACATCTGGGCACATATTGTAAATCCTACTAATCAGTTCTATCTTACTATAGATCAGATCTTTTCAATCAGCAGATATCATCAGTGGCGTCACTAGGGGAGTGCGGGGGGTGCGGACCGCACCGGGTGACACCCTCACATGGGGTGACACCCACTGTGTATGTAACACAGCTCTGCAGCTTCGCCTCTGCTGTGTGTATGTTTAAGCTTATCCTCAGCGGCGTGCTCACGATCTCAAAACACATTTCATGTGTTTATTTGACTCTCTCATACACGCATATTCACAACACAATATAGTCTTGTTTTTGTTTGTGAACTCTAATTATATAAACCGACAAAAAGGAAGAGTGTGCGGCAGCGGCCGTTTCCGATGATATGGATGGAAGAAGTCACTTTTTCAAGTGAAGGCCACTAAGAGTCAGCCTTTTGTTTTTCTCAGGACGGTAAGTTATGCAACCTGTCATTAAGAATTACAGCACTTGGAAACGGTAGAAAAAGTTTATTTTTGTTGCGAAAAAAGAGATGGTATTTGCCATATACTGTAAAGAAAGCATCATATAACAATAGTCTCTAACCGTACTGTTATGCTCACTAAGAAAGTTGAACATTGCAGGGAAGTTTTGCTTTTCTTCGTTTTTAATTTTATTATCAGGAAGAACCGAAGTACATTAAAGCGACTTTATTTCAGTCACAAGAAAAGCCGAGAACTGTGAGGGAGAAACCATGGGGGGGGGGTGAAGGCGACGAGGAAAGGGGTAAAAGAACAGCAGGCGGGGGAGGGAGTGCAGGCGGAGGGGGAGGGATGGTGCAAGCAGAGATGGAGAGGGTGCAGGTGGAGGGGAGATGGTACAGGCAGAGGGGAGATGGTGCAGGCAGAGGGGAGATGCTGCAGGCAGAGGGGAGATGGTGCAGGCAGAGGGGAGATGGTGCAGGCGGAGGGGAGATGGTGCAGGCAGAGATGCTGATGGTGCAGGCAGAGGGGAGATGGTGCAGGCAGAGATGGAGATGGTGCAGGCAGAGAGGAGATGGTGCAGGCAGAGGGGAGATGGTGCAGGCAGAGGGGAGATGGTGCAGGCAGAGGGGAGATGGTGCAGGCAGAGGGGAGATGGTGCAGGCGGAGGGGAGATGGTGCAGGCAGAGATGGAGATGGTGCAGGCAGAGATGGAGATGGTGCAGGCAGAGGGGAGATGGTGCAGGCGGAGAGGAGATGGTGCAGGCAGAGGGGAGATGGTGCAGGCAGAGGGGAGATGGTGCAGGCAGAGGGGAGATGGTGCAGGCAGAGGGGAGATGGTGCAGGCGGAGGGGAGATGGTGCAGGCAGAGATGGAGATGGTGCAGGCAGAGGGGAGATGGTGCAGGCAGAGATGGAGATGGTGCAGGCAGAGAGGAGATGGTGCAGGCAGAGGGGAGATGGTGCAGGCTGAGGGGGGATGGTGCAGGCGGAGGGGAGATGGTGCAGGCAGAGGGGAGATGGTGCAGGCAGAGGGGAGATGGTGCAGGCAGAGATGGAGATGGTGCAGGCAGAGGGGAGATGGTGCAGGCAGAAGGGAGATGGTGCAGGTGGAGGGGAGATGGTGCAGGCAGAGAGGAGATGGTGCAGGCGGAGGGGAGATGGTGCAGGCGGAGGGGAGATGGTGCAGGCAGAGATGGAGATGGTGCAGGCAGAGGGGAGATGGTGCAGGCAGAGGGGAGATGGTGCAGGCAGAGGGGAGATGGTGCAGGCAGAGATGGAGATGGTGCAGGCAGAGAGGAGATGGTGCAGGCAGAGGGTGAGATGGTGTAGGCTGAAGGAAAGATGGTGCAGGCAGGGGGTGAAATGGTGCAGGCAGAGGGGACATGGTGCAGGAAGAGGGTGAGTTGGTCCATCCGGTAAATTGTGAGGGGGTGACACCATGAGTTACCCGCACCGGGTGACACCATCCCTAGTGACGCCACTGGATATCATTGTTTTTATGCCCCTCCTCCCCCCGGCCCCAACACACCCCCATTAATGGCTTCGCATTCTGTCTACATTTGACTATGTTTCTTGCACAGACTGTAGGAGTTTGAAAGTCCCTCCTCTGCTGCAGTGACCTCATAACACCTGCTACAGATGCCAGCCAATGGGATGCCTTTTGTAGATTGATTGACAGTTTTACCCGCAAGCCTCCAACATGAATGGCTTCCATGGATAAGCAACGCATGTGGTCTGGGGGTGTCCAAAGAGGCGAAGCTTGTCGCTTGAAAATCGTTTGGCTACAGTTAAACATGTATTTATTTTTTACAGAAGAAATAACAGCCTCTCTGTCCTGCGTTAGGCAACTTAGAAAAGAAAAGCTCCGCAAATGAGAAATGTGCCGACAGTCCCAGCCTGGCCAAAAGAGAGTCGACTTATTCCGCAATGTGAAGAAAAACTTCATATTTTCGAAGAGGAACCTAAGCTGAGAGGTTTTAAAAGCTATACAAGGGATCAAAAATGGGAACTTCGAAGAAAATTCCAGAAAATGTGAATAATTCAGTTTGTAGGGATTAGAGGGTCAACACTGTGATGCCGCCGGCGGGGCCGATACCTGGCCCGGGGGAGGGGCACACCAACGGCGCTCGGAGTTTAATTTAAAAAAGTGCCCATAAATGGACGGATCAGTCCTGCAACCAATAAGTCACACTTTGGTCTGATAGCGTGTCCAATCACTGCCAGCGTGCAAAATATACGCGAGTCCGTGGTTTACTCGGTCAGTGCTTAATTGTTTACAGGTTGTTTAAATAATCACATTTAGTTCAGAGCTCAGCATGTGCCTGGTATCTTAACCCCTTGGCTGCGGGGTAATTCCCCCGCTGTGCTGGAGGGTGGGGGGCGCGCACAGCGCCCTCGTGCTCATGACGTGCTCAGCTTGTCATGAGCCACGGTGCTCGTGTGCTCATCAGCCACACCCGTTTGTGTGGAACACTCAGCACAGCGGGGGAATTAGTCCCACGTGCGAGCGTTGGAACCGTTATGACGAGCACAGCGCGTCATGAGCACACGAGCACTGTGGCTCATGACGAGCTGAGGTCATCAGGAGCATGGGAGGGGTTAAAGAACGCACTCGATGCAGTTTCTCATCTCAAGCCAGGACGTCGGCTGTTCCACCCGGAGCCAGCGGAGGGCGCCACTCGTATTCCACCATCCCTACCCCAGCCAATCCCTGCCAGTCTCACTCCCGGAATAAGGAGCGCCATGGAGAGGGATTCAGGGCCTATCTTGCACTCACCTCGGGGCACCCCTAAGGGCAGTGCTTTTTGTCCTTGGGCACCTGATTGGGCTCTATTAAACATCTGCAGGTCGGAGGAAAGACCCAGAGCCGGCCCGGGTACCCGGGCCCATCTCCAAAATGGTGTTAAAGGGGGGGGAGGGAGGGGAGCTCTTTAGGCTGCTCTGGCATCGATGTTTAGGGGCTCAGCTGATTTGCTGGCCTTGGCTCCTCTACTTGTGATGGAGCAGGGGAGTTTGCCTTGTCAAAGTTATATCTGGGGACCCGTGCCTAAGACCTGGACTCCCAAGTCAATTCACCAGTGTCCCAAGGGCCAGTGGGGCGCCCAGACATGACTTCATCGATGGGTGAGGTGATTCCAATGTAGAGAATTCCCCAACTCTTTCCCATTTAAAATGTAAATGTATGTACATTGTGTGATGATAAACGTTTGTTTTTATCCTATCCTGTCGTGTAATAAATACGGCGTGCGCTCGTTTTTTTCAAATGCAACATCTGATTGCGGCTGCCCTCGGCCCCCGCAGGGGGCCACCTCAGAGGGTGGCCAACCCTTAGTTGCATTTGGGCGCCTGCCCTGAAAGGGGCGTGAGTTATAAGGGACCAATGTGTCACGTGATCCAGTAAGGGGATAACCCCTATAAGGGTAGCGCTGATTGGGTTTCCACAGTGCTTGGCTCATCAGGCGGGCAGGGCAGCGTAGGTTAGTACGGCTACCTGCCCTTGGATCACCCGTAAGATAACCCACCATAATTTGCATACTTTTGTATGGAATAAACCTGCAGCAATATTTTCTCCAAACAAAAAAGTTATGTTGTGTATTTATTCCTGGTCCAGGCTTACATAAGGAGTGCATAGAAACTCACATCAAGCTAGGCTGAGTGAGCCTGGAGAGGCGAGGGCAGAGCTTCCATCAGAGGGCGGCGGGCAGGAACCGTGAAATGAGCCGTAAAGTTCAGCGCAGTAAAGAAAGAAAACATTACTGTCCTGGCAGCGGCATCCGTCAGATCAATGCGCGCAAGTCCAGGCAGCAATCCGGATTTTCAATGGCAGACAAGAGCTCGCTCCTTCCCTTTCCGGAATAAACTACAATGAGGTCTGGATCCCAAGGAACCACCTTGAGAACTCCACTGAATACAGATTCAGAAACCTGACCCCAATACACACCTACAGCGAGCAGATCTTAACACCAGGCCATCCACAGGTCACCTAACAGGTTCCTCCCTGTGCCAACCAATAGGAAGAAAGGTCACAGAGGGAGGACCTGAACTGCATAGGCGCTGTGCATTGGACCCCTCTCTTGGGAGTTAAAGAAAGAAAGAAGGCTCTTCTCTTAAAAGATTAAAGGGGGATATTCAGAGCTGTGACCTACTCTCTACCACCCGGATGGATTACTGCCCAAATTTAAACAATCCTGCCAGCCTGGCTAAGATGTCTGTGCCTCCAGAGGAGCTTCTGCCAAAACATTGTAAGTTTACTGAGCGGCTGCCATGTTTCATTGCGGCACTAAACAAACTTCTTTGCATCCTGTTCAGCACCTCCAGGCTTTCACAGTGTACACCAGAACTTCCACCCTAAATTGGGAGAATGGTTTTAGCAGTGCTTAATTTATAAAAAAAGAAAAAGAAAAAATTAAGTGCCAGGGCTCTCTCCACAGAGTGCACCTACCATGCTGCCAATGGTAGTAACAACATAACGACTAACCACCACAATCCTACAAGTGTGGCAATTCAGACTATTCCAGGCCCCCAAAGATATAAGAATGGCTTGGGTGGCCGGTAATAGTAGTTTTTGACTATATATTAAATTAATACTTAACTACTGATGTGGTCATCTCTAAATTAGCCAGACAGCACCACCTTGTGGCAGACTGTAACAAGTGCATGTGCTAGCAATTAAGTGCCGGTGCCGAGCACTGGAAATCACTGGCTCAAATTAAGCACCAGGTCTGAGGTTCTTCAACCAATGGTCAGATGTCTGTCAGGCAGTCAGTCTAAGGCTTCCACCATGCGAGTCATTAGGCGCTCTGGTGGTGTAAACCTGATAGTTTTCCTGACTCTAGAGTGGGCGGACAGTCTCCTCCACCATGTTTGTCAGGAAATAAAATACAAAAGTAATAAATAATGTTCAGATATGATTAGAACTAATGTTGATTTATTTTCTTTCTTTCTTTATTAACTTTATTGCGGATCATATAACCATAAAAGCACATTAAAACCAGAGGTTTTTAAAACACAAATGATCATAGAACTATAAAAGCACATTAAAACCAGAGGTTTTTAAAACATAAATGATTTTAAAAACATTATTCATTTCAATAACATGATACATTTAATTATTCATTTCAATAACATGATAAATTTAAATCATGGCTACATTTTTAAAACATACTTCATTCCAACAACATAGTTAAAATATGTAACTATTTCCATCCAACATTTAAAAAAAACTTTCCATGCCATCGTTAAAAGAATAACATTTTTAAATAGTAAAACATGGGCAGGGAAGTACAGACTAATCAATTTTCAATTTGCTCGGCAGTACTAATTATTAAGCCGGTTACACAATGAAAAGACCATCACAGAAACCTTTTCTGTGAGCACCAAATCGAAAATAGATCTCTAGAAACATAAAAAACTGTAGGTTGATGGGTGTCTGTTTTCAAAATTCTAAGTGCTTCAAAACAATGCGATGTTCCTGGGTTCCAGCAAAGTCAGACTAACCATTTGGGTCTGAGATTCTTGTAACTGGACAGAAAAATAGAGCATTGGCCTCTGTTTCCTCAGCTTTACCACAGAATGAACATTTCTCCTTCAGGGTGTGGCCCTCGACTCTCCAGCGGTTAGTGAATGCTCATAATAATAATAATATTAATCCACATTTGTAAAGCGCACAATCACCCGTAAGGGTCTCTAGGCGCTGGGGGCTGTCGGGACGAATAAGCAAGCTATTGCCCAGAGTCACATGGTGCTGGGCTTATCTGGCAGTAGCGCCGGGGATCGAACCGTGATCCCCCGATTCCGGAGTCAGTCGCCCTAGCCGCGGCTCCACACCTCTTCTCTATGTAGAGGAAGAGAACCCTGCCTAAACTGGGTATTAATCTTCCTTGGTAATGCGGTTGACTTTCATACGGGAAATCTTCCAATCTATAGGTTCCTTTTGACAAGGGCCGGACTGGGAACCAAAACCGGCCCTGGCAAAGTGCTCGCCGGCCTCCGGGGGACTGGGGCTGCTGCCGAGCTCTTTGCCGGGGCTGGTTTTCGGTCGATTTTGATACAGGGCCGATTTTGCGACTATGCTGCAAAAACGGCCTTGTAACAAAAACGGCCCCCAAGGCCCCAAAACCGGCCCCCACCCTTGCGGCGCACCGGGGGATTGCCTGGTGCCAGCAACGACCAGTCCGGGCCTGCTTTTGACCTAAGAATCTTACGATCAAAGATCCCAAGGAGGAGTTCATTAGAAGGGATGACAATTTTTTTATCCCTTATAGTATTTAGCAAGTTCCGTTTAGGCACGATAAAGCATGCCTCTCCAGGATCACCCCACAGGCTCGCATTACTCATGCTTTTTAGGGTTTTCCTGATATGACAAAACCACAGCAATCGCCCGCCCCAGTATCCCTAAAAATCTCCTCTAAAGCCAATCTATAAGAGATCAAATCAGGAGTAGCCCAAGTTCTTCTCCACAAAGAGCCCTGAGACCAGTTCCCTCTGAGATATGACTAACACAAAGGTCTATTCTGAGGGGACTATGGAGTACTGATGGAGAGATTCAAGAGCTGCTTATCCGCTTCCGTGCAGCGCCGATTCCGCCCCTGTGCTGGACATTCCAGAACAGGGTGCGGTCATGACGGAACCGTTCCGTCATCAGCACAGCTCAGCCGTGACTGATGACGGAACGGTTCCGTCACAAGCATCGAAGGGGTTAAGATAACTGTTCTCTGTCTGTGTAATGTCACTTATAAGCGTGTGTCCCAGAGTTCAGCCTCATAAATGGTTGCACCCAAGCTTTGCAATGTATAAATCTCAATAGTGGAACTAATTGGTTTTAAGAAGAACCCCCTGTACACCCTGGAGAGCCCTCCCATATGTTGCACCAGTTTAAGCCTTTGCTTGGCAATATGGAATGACCAGTCCATGCGTTCGATTAGTGTTACCCCTAAATAATCAAAGGTTGAAACCCTCTCGAACGGAATATCATTCAAACTTGGGTTTGAACGCGTAGAGTCGGATGGATTGAAAACCACAAATTTAGTTTTGCCGATGTTGATTTCTAGACCACTTGACTTGCATAAAATTTAGAAATTATCAAGTACCCTTTTGAGACCCACTGGGGTCTTTGAAAGGAGTGGGGTCTCGTCAGCAAACATCAATATGGACACCTTGACGGAGCCCAGCCTAGGGGCAACGTTGATTATGGTGTTCACTGTCTTGATAAGGCCATTAATATACAAATTAAATAGTGTTGGTGCCAACACACAACCTTGTCTAACTCCCTTGTTTACAATAAAGGGTTCAGAAAGTTCCCCTAGTTTGCCACAGTCAACCTGCTGCATAAAGTTCTTCTCATGAAGCCTCAGAATAATATGGCCCAGGGAGAATGGAAGCCCCAAATCTGCCAAAATACACCAAAGTAAATCCATAGGGACCAAGTCAAAAGCAGACTTTAAATCTACAAAGACCAAATAAAGGCTGCCATCCTCGAAAACAACTGTTTTCCAGTAGAAGAGTTGGAGTCTAAATACTTGGTATATCGTAGAGGTTTGTTGCTGAATATCTGCTTGAAAGGGGCTAAGAACCTTATTACCCTCCATCCAATACTGGAGTCTTTAAAGTATCACTCAAGAGAATATTTTTTTGCATCATGTCTATCAAGCCGATAGGTCTGTAATTGACAGGTAGTAATGGGGGCCCTTTTTGTAGATGGGGGTGAATTCTGCCTGCCCACAAATAAGGAATGGGTACCCCATTATTAATTGCAAAGACAGAGATCCAATGCGCAGGTACCCCCTGTAAAGCTCTGATGTGCAGCTGCCTCTTGTAAAGATCCAATGAAAGGTATACTCTGTAAATATCCAATGTTCAGGTGCCTCCTGTAAAGATCCAATGTTCAGGTGCCTCCTGTAAAGATCCAATGTGAAGGTGCCTCCTGTAAAGATCCAATGTGAAGGTGCCTCCTGTAAAGATCCAATGTGCACTCTGTAAAGATCTGATGTGCAAGTATCTCCTAAAAAAATCCAATGTGCAGGTGCCCCCCATAAAGATCAAATGTTAGGTGCACTCTGTAAAGATCCAATGTAAGGTGCACTCTGTAAAGATCCAATGTGCAAGTATCTCCTGTAAAGATCCAATGTGCAGTTGCCCTCTAAAAGGATCCAATGAGCTGGTGCCACCTGTAAAGATCCAATGTGCAAGTGGCCCCTGTAAAGATCCAATGTACAGGTGCCCTCTGTAAAGATCATATGTGCAGGTGCCTCCAGTGAAGATCAAATGTGCAGGTGCCCCTGTAAAGATCCAATGAAAGGTGCACTCTGTAAAGATACAATGTGCAGGTGCCTCTGTAAAGATACAATGTGCAGGTGCCTCTGTAAAGAGCCAATGTGCAGGTGCCTCCTGCAAAGATCTGATGTGCAGGTGCCTCTGTAAAGTTATTATGTGCAAGTGCCTCTGTAAAGATACAATGTACAGGTGCCTCTGTAAAGATCTACTGTGCAGGTGCCTCTGTAAAGATCCAATGTGCTGAGGGCCTCTGTAAAGATTCAATGAAAGGTGCACTCTGTAAAGATTCAATAAAAGGTGCACTCTGTAAAGATTCAATAAAAGGTGCACTCTGTAAAGATCTACTGTGCAGGTGCCTCTGTAAAGATCCAATGTGCTGAGGGCCTCTGTAAAGATTCAATGAAAGGTGCACTCTGTAAAGATTCAATGAAAGGTGCACTCTGTAAAGATTCAATAAAAGGTGCACTCTGTAAAGATTCAATGTGCAGGTGCCACGGTAAACATCCAATGAAAGGTGCACTCTGTAAAGATCCAATGATCTTTTGAGGAGCTGCGTCAAAGAGAGTGTAGCTGTATTTGAGGCAGCTGGTGACGAGGACCCGCATGCCGTTTTTTCAGGTGTTGATGGGGATCCATTTGAAGAGTCTGCGGAGCATGCAAAGGGTGTGGAAACAGGAGGAGGCGACTGCGATGACTTGTCATTTCATGGAGAGTTGGCTGGCGAGCAGCCGCCGGCCCGTGCAAGTAAGAGCAGTGGGGCGGTGGGGCCGGCTTAGAGGGTATTTCGTCAAAAGACGACAAGGGAAAATGTATTATTTATTTATTTTATTTTCCCTCAAGGTGACCACCTGATAAATCCCCCCCAACCCAGCCCCAACGCCCAACTGCTCTTACCTGCATGGGCCGCAGCTGCTATTGAGGATGATGGTGAGGTTGCATGCATGATCTGTTGGTGTGGGTGCAGGTATGAGTTCTGCCGGCCACCAGCTGTGGTCCCACACAGAGGTGTTGTTCCCGAAGATCATATCTTCTGTTTTGTCAGAGTTGTGTATAAGGCGGGTGTCTTACAATTTTAACAAAGGAAGGAGAGAGAGAGAGAGTATGGATTCGTTCTCCCTAAGTAACGTTTATAAAAACAAGGAGAATCCATAAAATTATGGGTTGACGGTGTCCCTACTATGGTTGGGAGCACGTCTGATGTTTTTAGGTACCCCTCACACACCAACAGGCCCCTTGGTGTCATGCTTCATCATCGGGGTCATCGTATCCCTCTACGGGATACGGCGTGCTGCGACCTGCGTTTGCGCGGGAGCACTCTTATGGCTATGTGTGGTGTATAGTGAGGGGTGTTTATATTATCATATAGTGAGTGAGTGTAGTGGTGGGGTTGGGGTAGTGAGTGGAGATTTAAAAAGGACCTGACTCGTGGGGTGACTCAAAAACTTTAATGGTTCCCCGAGTTGGTACTGTTAAAAAAGGATACAAGAGGAAAAGTGGCGTAGTATTATGTGCGCCGCCTCTTTGTGTGTGTCAACATGTTTCGATGTAAGAACATCTTTCAAAAAGACCATGGGTTTAATACATGGTGCTGGTCATGCAGAAAAAGTGCGGTTTCAAAATGTTGAAAATCAATATTCATGGCACGAACGTGTCACTCTACACATAATTAACGTGCCTATTGTGAAAAATCATTCTGAAGAAATCGAAAAATGTTCGAAAAAAGGACACATACAAGACAAACACACATACAACATAAAGCACATGCTCTAGATTTGGTCCATGTCCGGTGCCCCGTGATTTTATCAATGGTGGTGAGGTCACTGTGATGTAAACAGTAGAAAGGAAAAACATACTGTAAAAATAAGGAGTTCATTGCTCCATGAGACCGTGTCTAACGTAGGGGTTACCCGGGCTTCCTTACTGCCTGTGAAAGAAATGGTGGACAAAAGATACATATCTTGCTGTTTCTATTTCTTGGTACTCACATAATGGTCTGGAAACGTCCGTTTCAGATTGTTACTCACGGGTCTATGAGGAGAATCCCTCTTCGCTGCCCCATACGCCGGCTCTGCTGTATCTAGAAGTGTGTTTTTCACGAGGTCTTTTATGTGCTAGTTACCACGCCCACGCCCGGGTGTCTCTCATCCATTTTGCGACATTGTCCATGGCGCTAGAGAAGGGGGTTTTGGCATTGGAGGGGTCCTTGGTGAGTGAGAGGATTAGTTGAATGTCGTCAGCGTAGGAGATTATGTTGAGCCCGTGGGATCTGATGACCACGGCGAGGGGGCCAAGTAGATGTTGTACAGGGTGAGGCTGTGAGATGATCCATGGGGTACGATGCAAAGCATGCTCCTGGGTGTGCAGGTGAAGGGAGGCTGAACCATGCACTGTGTGTGTCCTGAGAGGAAGGAAGTGATCCATTTGAGGGCATTGTGCTGTATGCCGAGGTTGAGGAGACTGTCGATGAGGGTTTAGCGGGAGACTGTGTCAAACAGCCCAGAGAGGTCAAGGAGGATCAATGCCACTGTTTCTCCGTGATCGAGGAGAGTTCTGATGTCGTCTGTGGGGGGTCACAGTGCTGTCGATGGTGTTGAACCCTGATTGTGAGGCGTTGAATAGGTGGGTTTTTTCCAGGTTTTCTGTAAGTCATTGGTTGATGGCTTTTACAAGTGCTTTGGCTGGATAGCGGAGCAGGGAGATCGGTCGGAAGCTTTTAAGTCTCTGGGGTTGTCAGGGGGCTTCTTTAGGAGGATTCTGACCTCCACGTCTTCCCACACATCTGGAAAGGGTGCTGTGGAGATGGAGGCTTTGAGGATGCTGGTGAGTACCGTGCTGATCAGGATGTCTCCGAGGTGGAAGAGAGCGGTGGCAGGTGTCATTGGGCGTCCTCGGATGAATGGGCGATATGATGGCTGTGGTGCTTTGGGTGGTTAGCCAAGCCCAGGTGGTTATCGTTCTGCTGGTGTTCGCTGGCTGGTTGAGGTTCTTGAGGCTGGTAGTCGTGGCATTTGTTTAAGCATCATTCCATACGTGTTTATGACACTGCAACATCACCAGGGGCCAATGATAAGACGATGCTGAAAAGCAAGAGAACACAGTGAGTCAGAGGAAGAGGGAAGACCTTATCACCCTCAGAAACATCCTTGCCGAGAATGCGAGAAGTTGCCAAGATATAAATCCTTTTAGGAAGCAACTAAAACACATGCAAGGTATTGACTTGCACCGTCACAACTTAAAGCGCTTAGAGGGCCTTGGGTAGATCAGCACTATACAAATGTCATTTTGCTTGACATACTGGCAGCCAGTCTCTTTCTAGCAGATGTATCCTTCGTGGACAATGGAAATGAAGCATTTAGAGGAAAACTTATTAACCCAGGATCACAGGGTTTGGACAAATGGGGAGTCTGAGATTTATAGTCATGCCAGCTGATGCTGTAGCAGAAACCATCATCACGGGACCCTTCCCTCCCTTGGGCACACTAGCAAATTCAGCGGCCTCAGATGAAATGAAAAGAAAAAACATTTGCGTGAAAAACGAAAGTGCTTTGAAGGGACTGCTGCCCCCAGGTCTCTGACGACCTCTCCTCTTCCCACCCCTCCCAGCCGGCACTGCAGGGACCCCTGGGAGGCTCAGTGCCTGTGAGCCTGGGCAGCTGCCCGAGCGCCGGTGCGGCCTGCACTGCCAGGCTGCAGCAGGCACGAGCACCCCATCCATCTCGGGATGCAGCGTGCACGCTTAGTGCCAACATCGGCCCATACCCCAGCCCGCTCAGACCAATTTCTCATAATAACAGACACAACACATTGTTTTGTTGGAGAAAGTTGTTGCAGCTTTATTTGCATAAACAATATGCCAACATGTTGGGTTATCTTACGGGCGATCCAGGGTCAGGCAGCCCCTCGCCACCTGCACACCTGATGAGCCATAAACCCCCAGTGGTGTTAGCCGCGGGGGTGTTGTCAATTTGGGGGAAGGGCTTGCCTCTCCCCCCGGTGGACCTCCAGTCCACCCCTTACTCACGCCCCTCCCCACTACGGGCGGTGAAGGCCTGTGAGCCTGGGCAGCTGCCCGAGCACCGGTGCGGCCTGCACTGCCAGGCTGCAGCAGGCACGAGCCCCCCATCCATCCTGGGGATGCAGCGTGCACGAACACCCCATCCATCATGGGATGCAGCGTGCACACTGTGTGCAGAGAGGTGGATGGAAATTAACGTGTGCGTCCACCTGGGTAATAGAGCACACATCAAGTGCAAATGAAAGGGATTCATCATCGTGCAAAATATAGAAACAAGCCTGTGGTCCTCTCTAGCAGGAGGATGCTCTGCAGAGACCGCCAGACCTGCGGGGATGTAGTGAAATGTCTGTGGGATGGGAGTCAGTGGGGCTGGGGCAGAGGTCAGCCACCATGTATTTCTGTTCTCTGCAGGAATCCACTATTACAATGGAAGGGTTTCCCTACAATGGTACGGGATGCAGCGTGCTGCGACCTACGATTGCGCGTGAGCACTTTATTAGATGACTATGTGTGGTGTATGTTAGGGTTTTCATTTTATGTGCGTGAGTGGTGAGGTTATCAGCGAGTGATGTTTAAAAAAGGGCCTGGCTCGTAGGGCAGACTAAAAAATAATGTTAATGGCCCCCGGGCTGGCGCTATTAAAAGGTGAAAGAAGCGGAGGTGTGGTATGCAGGGCAATGTGCATCACCTCCTGTGTGTGTGTGTCAACATGTTTCGGAGTCGGAACTCCTTCTTCAGGACGGGGTACACAAATCCCCACCTTACTCACGTTTCTCTACTTAAAAATTTGGTTTATTTACAAAAGTGAGATATAGTGCAGGTTATGCAATGTACCTACAAATTTTGTTTTCTTTGTCGCTATTCAGCCGACCTGCAGAAGAAGGGGACAGATATTTTTTTCTGGTGGTCCACTCCTTAGCATATATTAGGCTCAGAGACCTGTGGGAAAAGTAAATTGGTGCAGGCTCCGATCTCTAGACTTGGGATGTCATTCAATGCGTGAAATCGTGCCTGGCGTGAAAAAGAGACAAGGACAAGACATACATACAGTCAACATAAAGCACACACTCTCACAATCGTAGGTCGCAGCACGCCACATCCCGTAGAGGGGTGCGAAGACCCCAATGATGAAGCATGACACCAAGGGTCCTTTTGGTGTGTGAGGGGTATTTTACCAACACTGGGTGCTCCCAACCATTGTAGGGAAACCCTTCCATTGTAATAGTGGATTCCTATTGTTTATGCATAATTTATTAGGGAGAACGAATCCACCTAAATACTCTCTCTCCCCTCCTTGTTATTTACGTTTTTCTGTTCTCTGCTCCAGAGATACTTCTCTTCTAAAGATACTCAGAGTGCTTTTAGTGCAGTTCTTCTGCCTGTCTCTGGTGATGTCAGTAACTTGTGAGCACAGCGTTCACAAGAGGGCAGCAGAGAGCTTGTTTCCGGCCCCTGGCTCTCCTCTCCCATTGGCTGGGCTTTGCTTAAAATAGTCCCTGTTTCCTGATGCTGGCCGAGGCTCCACAGCTGCAGCTCAGAAATAACCAATCCCAAAATAGGGTTTAATTCTGGAAGTTCTGCTGTTACCGAAGTAAGACTGGAGTGAGGCAGGACAAGCAGCGCCCAGGGCCGAGGGCTAGGCTGCAGGGGGGGGGGGCACCTTGCCTTGCCCACTTTTAAAATAGAGAACATTTATGGCCTTTCTGTTCCTTTGGATTCTTGTGAAGAGTTTTTTTTTAGCCTAGATGTCATGAAAATGTAAAGCATAATTGTCTTAATTAAAAGCAGAAGCCTTTGTACATCGAAATCCTCGTTTTTTATTATAATTTGGTTCTGTGTGTGCTGCTAAAAGCAAGATTAGGGTACAAAAAAATTCATGTTTTGATTAAGAAGTAAACAGTGGGGGTTGGTTCTTTTTATTACAGAATTTATAACTTAATTTTTTAGATAATATATTTTGACATTCTAAAAGAGGATTTAAGTGGGATGCAGTGTTGTGTTTGCATTCTTCAGGGATACACAAATCTTTGCAACACAACATAAGTATGGTAAGTGGTCTCATAATATAAGGGTTCTGCCCTTTGTTTATGTTCAGCATTTTGCATGTTCCATGTTCTTGAGCCTTGGGGGCTCGAGGTTCTCTGAGCAGCTGGGAGACATGAGGTTGTGCATGGGGCTGGTCGTGGGCAGGTGTTACCTAATAAAGACTTCTGAAATGATGTAGGAGGCAGTAGGTAGATTGAACGTCAGGTTACTCTATGAAGTTGGAAGTACAGCACTCCATCCTCAGCAGTGCAGCGCCACCATCGCAAGTCAGGCTCTCAATACCTGCCTGACTTTAAGGATCAACATTCCATCACTCAGGGCAACTAGGAGGCGGTGCCAACATTCCAGTTAGGCTAACACTGATTAACAATGCACATCAGTGTTAGCTATAGGATACTACACCATGCCTCGTTTCCCAACAACAAAACAAGAGAATGGCAAGGGAGGAAATAAGGGTGAATGAAAAGGAGAGAAATGAAATAAAGGAAAAAGAAAAAAAAAGCAAAGTTATAGAATATTAAACATACTCCTTCAAGTAAGAAGGTCTCCTAGAAACCCTGAAGGATTTCCTTACTTCAGTATTGTCACAACCCAAATCCTCTTCACAAGGAACATTTTCAATATTCTTAGCATTATCATCTCTCTTAACAACTTTAACTACTCGACCCAGATTCCAGATGAGGTAATCTTCTGTTTTCACAGCATTTTCAAAACGTTTGATGACTTTCATTGGAGATGAACATTTGGAACCTGAACTAAAGGCACCACCACGAGGGTTCTTAATTCTGATCAAATCACCAACCTGAATAAAAGTTTTCCTGGTAACTTTACATGAGTCAAACAAGTCTTTCCTCCTAGAGGCTAACATGTGTTCTTTCACCTTCTTCAACTCTTCTTTTTGATCAACAGATAAGTAATTCTTAGATAAATCATTAACCCAGGAGGGACACACAATAGTATTGGCCTATCTTCTCTTGAATAATTCAAACAAGGAGAAACCTGTGCTTGAACTTATAATTCTTCACTTTACCAAGTAATTCACTTTTCCAACATACATTTTTTGAAATGGAAACCTGGAGGGTTTCCATCAACACCTTGTTGAATCTTTCAACCATGCCATTGGTCTCAGGATGATATAAGGCTGATTTCTTATGTCTAACACCTCTTTTTTTCAAAAATTCTTCCATCTCATGAGAGACCAACTGCACCCCATTGTCTGTCAACAAAGAATTTGGAAAACCCTCTCTCTCAAAAACTCATTTCAGAAACATAATAAAATCACAAGACTCAGTTGAGTTGGTAATGGCAACTTCTGGCCATCTAGAAAACATGTCCAGAAGTACGAAAAAACATACTTGTCAGTACTTGCATAACGAATGGGACCTAAAATATCAAAGGAAATCTCTTGCCAGGGTTCCTTCAGAATGTCTCTTATGATCATTGGTTGCACTCAACATTTGAAAGTCTTGTCAGCATTGCAACATTCTACACATTCACCCAAATTGTCACCAATGAAATGATGTAGGAGGCAGTAGGTAGATTGAACGTCAGGTTACTTTATTAAGTTGGAAGTACAACACTCCGGCCTCAGCAGTGCAGCCACCACCATCGCAAGTCAGGCTCTCAATAACTGCCTGACTTCAAGCATTGGTACAAAAATGGGGGGTGATGGACGGAGCATCTGAACCAATCAAACACTGACACCCAGTCAATAGATCTGGGTTAAATCCATCACCGTTCTTTAGCCCACTCTGCCACCCCAGTTCAGACATGGCCATATACAAATCTGTCTGACCCTGTGCCTCATAGGAACAGTCCAGCCCGAACTGCCAAGCCAGGCCTTCCCTGGACCAGAATCAAGCTTCCTCGGACCGGTTTCTGGCATTAGAGCCGTATTCAGCGAGGCTTGCGTGAATCCAGTGGCAAAGTGAGGCACAGGGTCAGACTGATTTGCATATGGCCATGTCTGAACTGGGGTGGCAGAGTGGGCTAAAGAACGGTGATGAATTAAACCCAGATCTGTTGACTGTGTGTGAGAGTTTGATTTGTTCAGATGCTCCGTCCATCACCACCCTCTTTTGTATGACTTCAAGTATCAACATTCCATCATTCAGGACAACAAGGATGCAGTCCCAACATTCTAGTTAGGCTAACACTGATTAACAATGCACATCAGTGTTAGCTACAGGATACTACAACTTCCTAAGTTACCATTAACTGGCTAGTGTCAAGGATAAATGGCGGGGCAGTCGGCGACAATAACAACACACACAAATAAAAAGAACTTACCTTCTGAGTGCCGCATCGCCGCTCTTCTGACTCCACTGCAGCACAGGCTGATACTCCCAGACAACCCCTATGGTCAATCCAGACATTCGTCTCATGCTGCTGTCAGCATAAGAGAAGCAGCGGGATTGGCCTGAGCATCTTGCATTTGTGCTCCCAGAGATACTGGGAGCCTGAGCCTGCTGTCTCCAACCCGGCAACGGGTTGGAGACATCTCAGTGCGCATGTCAGTTTAGCCAACCTAAGATGGCCGGACAAACCCACATGTGCACTTAGCAGCAGTGCCCAACATTCCTTCTTTGCATGTCATTATGATGCCCCGCCCCCTAGACTCGGCCCTATGAAGAAAAAAAAAATGATAATAAACCTGTGCTATTATCATTCTATTTTACAAGTTTTGCATCTGCTGGCCGGGGGTTGACGCTCCTCCGCCATAACAGAGGAGTTGCCACTGTTTGTAACTTATCTGGCTGGTGTCCTGTGTTATAGTCTACATATTGACGATGAGGAGGTAGTGGCTTTCAGGGATTGATCACCCACCGATCCAGCGCTTTGCCGTATTGTGAAGCTTCTGGGGTCCTTGGTACTACCTCCGAATGGACATCGCTCTTCCGTGACGTTCCTGGGACCCGAAGAGGACACAACATTAATACCGTAACTCAAGAGTTAGCTCCCTTCTTCCAGCATAGAGGTGGATGAAGGACCCCCTGTAAGCCCTGGTATTCCGGTCCCTTGAAATTGGAAATACAACACTAGGAAGTTAGAACACAAATGGAGAAAGAATTTTAGTTTAGAGGACAAAGAGATCTTTAAAAAACTCAAAAGAACTATAATGTGGCCATCCTAAGGGCTAAATGCCTCCACTATGAGGAGCGCATTGTTTGCTCTGGTAACAACCCTAAATAGATTTTCTTGATAATCAAGAGTTTTCTGACTCCAGCTGCCTGTACTCACTCCAAGGAGGCTTCCAATGTGTGATGCAAAAAATTGGTGGGCTTCTTCTCCCCAAAAGTCCAAACTATTCAGGCAAATCTAGGTGGCGATAGAAAGCAGCACCCATAGGATAACTCTCTTATCATTAGGAATTCGGCTATTCTCCCCAAATTAGAGGCCTTTGAAGCCATCTCACAGGAGGACTCTCTCCCCGCCCTTAAGTCTCTAAAATCATGCTCCCCTATTGATCCTTGTCCCCCCAAACTGTTGGCATCAGGAGATGATGTTATTAATCCTGTGGCTAATAGACTGCTTAATGTATCCTTAGCAGTGGCCAAGGTGCATAGAGGTTGAAGGCGATGATTATTCCCCTGCTAAAAATACCTTCAGCAGATCCCTCCTCACCTGCTAATTATAGACCCATTTCTTTACTCCCAGCCTTCTCTAGAAGCAGGTGAACAGACAGCTATCGAGGTTTGTGGAGCATAATAGGCTCTTGCATCCAGCTCAATCAGGCTTCAGGGCTTTACACAGCATTGAAACAGCACTGGTTGAGACAGCAGAAACTATCAGGGCATCTTGGATACTGGATACTGGGGAAGGGTGGTACTGGTATTACTCGATCTGTTGGCGGCGTTCGATACAGTGCTACACGCCCTGCTATTAAACCGATTGCTTGAGATAGGAGTGACCAGTTCAGCATGGAACTGCCTTAAATCTTTCCTGGAGGACCGAAGCCAGCAAATCTGGAACCCCCTTCTCAGCAGCTCCTAAAAAATTGGACATGGGGGTTCCCCAGGGTTTGGCACTAAGCCCCTTGCTGTTCATTATTTATATGACCCTGTTAATTCAGTTAGCAGATACATTTGGGGCAAAAGTTATCTGCTATGCAGAAGATTGACAGCTGCTCTTTTACTGGAATAAGGGGAGTGAGGCAAATTGCTCTCATGTAAAAACTTGTCTCACCCCCGTCTTCCATTGGCCAACTAAGGTGCAACTGAAATGCAATGAGGACAAAACAAAGATACTCCTCTTTGGGTACTTCCCTCTGCAGTTTTGGCTTTCATTCAGGCCGAATTTCACACCCCGCAGGTTCCCCAGGGAAAAATTTATGAACATGGTCTGATGACTAGTTGTCGTTTGGGCCTTAAATCAAAAGGCTGGCAGGAACCTGCTTCGGGATTCTGAACGCGCTAAAGAAAATGTTACCGCTCTTACCTTTGCATGCTAAGAAAACGCTCATCCAAGCACTGATTACATCCCTCATTGACTACCCCAATGCGTTGTACGCAGGCCTGCCTGGATATCTTCTTGAAAAACTCCAGGTGATCCAGAACGAAGCGGCTCGGCTTCCGCTTCATCTCCCTAGGAGGACGAGGGTCAGGCCTCATGTGCAGGATCTCCACTGGCTGCCTATTAGGGAAAGAGTGAAGTTCAAGACCCTGTGTTGGTACCTTATGCCTTGTGGGCAAAGGATCCTCTTATTTGAGATCCCGAATCAACTTCTATAATCCATCGAGGCAGTTGAAATCCTCGAATAAGCTGCTGTTCTGTATGCCCGGGATCCACGGGCAGAGGGCTGGTGGCCGATCGCTTGCCCAGCTGGATTTGTGATTTGTAAGTGAGCTGGGTCTATTTAAAAAGAAGCTGAAAACTTGTTTTTTTAACTGTGCATGTTCTTGCCTAACCATACTGTAGGTATTGTCCCGGGACACTTCTTGGAGTAGCTGTGCACACTATAAGTGTTGTTAAATTAAAATTAAATTAAACACGATTTGAGGAAGTAACAATACGATGGAGATTGTTCAGTAGTTTTGGATAGACTTGCCTTCAGGTGTAGAGAGCATGCGTATTAGACGCATGCGTGCATCTTGCCGATGCGGCCCCCAGGGGAAGTGAAGGTCGCAGACCAGTCTTCCCCTGGGGAATTTGCGCAAAGACCGGAAGGACAAGGTGGGGGTGGGATTAGAGGGGCAAAGGGAAGGGGCTTGATCTGGGAGAACATATAAGGTGTTGGGAGAAGAGAAAAAGCTTCTTAACACCTGAGCACCACCGGGGGGGACATAGAAAAATGTTGTTCACCCACCCACCCTACAGGTCTTAAGCAATGGGCTTGGGGTGGTTTTTGGGTCCAAAGGTGCCAGTTTAGGGCAGGTTGCAGGGCAGAGGCGTTGCAGTACTTTGGAGGGGTGGTGAGTCACATACGGGCGGATCCACCCCTCTTGGGGGGAGAACGGTACACGGGTGACTGATAGCGGGGAGCGGGAGGCAATGAAGGAAATTCAACAGAGGATGCTCGGAGGGCAATTGAAGGTGAGAATGGGGAGAGGAAGGAGGTACCGAGTGATTGGGGAAGAGTCAAACAGGTGAGATGGTTTTGAGAAGGAGGAATGGAGAATGAGTCGGTATGGGGTGGGGAGAGTATATTTATTGCATTTATGTACTATGTAATAAAGTCTAAAAGATTGCAACCTTGTCCTAATAAATTGGCCTTTTACGCTTCAAGTAACAGCGTGGAGTGTGGTTCTTGCACGATGCTCGCGCTCTCGTAGCAGCTGCTGCGCGAGAATTCATCACATGACTTGCTTGGCATTGGGCAATGCGCGTGTCTTGCGCATTCAGTGGAGCCTGTGTTTTCAATGCTGTGTCAGAGCGTACTTGACTTCATACTGAAGACGTATTCCTCTTTGCAAGTGCCTTTGAACTGTTGTGTTCACATGCAAGGGGTAATGGCGCGTGGTTACTTGTTCTTGTCTTCAGGAAATTACAAAGTGCATGTTTTTTGTGGTGAGTGACAATTTATTTTGTACCACTGTTAATTTGCCATCTTCTGGAGTTCACGCACAGGTACTTGTAATGTTACTTTATGAACGTTTTTAAAAGCATGTTGAGGCAATTTGTCTGGTTCTTCTCTTATACTGTAAAACAATAGTAATCTGTGCCGTTTTGACATACAGTTTTGATTAAAACAAAAGCACTTTGTATAATCTGACCTTACAGCAACTTCTCAACATTTAGTCCAGCCACCACCTTTTCTTCAGGACCGGGGTAAGCCCAACATCAGATGGAGGCACTGGATAAGAATCTGGGAGATTTATTTAGTGGCTATTGAAGGGACCAAGTATGAATCTGAGAGGAAGGAAGCAATATTAATCAGCAGCTCAGGCCATGCTGCTCAACAGGGTTTTGATAATCTTCACTTGGTTGACCTTCCAACTGGACAATAGTGTGATGATGGGATTCTTTCAAAGAAGTCATCACATGACTTGAAAAACAATATTCAGTGGAACCAAGTATTATGCTCAAAAGACATCATTTTTTTCAAGAGCAAACAGAGTGCTGATGAGAGCAGGAGGTTTACATTTCAGCATTTAGAGTGTTGACTTCTAAGTGCATGTAGGAAAGTGCCTCTGTAACATGGTTAGCCCCCAGCTTTTGCCTGATGTCATTTTGAACTGTAAGTCCACTGGGTCCCTGTTAACCAAGTCCTGAGTGCCAGATCTCTTTCCCAAAACACTGTATAATGATTGGTACAAATTCAGCTACCCAGTAAGTGGCTAGTTAATGTTACCCCTGGTACATAGGTCAAGGATGCTGAACAGGGTCCTTTGGGGCTGCAGCACTGTTTGTGCCACCCCAGGACTCTTCGCCAAGGCTATGCGCTCTGCCATTGCAGGCTGCGTGTCCTGGTGCAGGAAATTCGGAAGAGTCGACAAGGCACACAGCCCTGTGTGACATGACACCCATCCCCTGCATAAGATATAGGTAAGTCACCCCTACAGCAGGCCTTTAGCCCTAACGCTGGGTGCACTATATCCTAGGTGAGGGCATAGCAATGTGAGCAGATAGCCCCTACAGTGTGCAGCCCATCTTGTGATGATGTAAGTGGACAGGGAAGCCATGAAGGGAGCGTGGGATGGAAACTTGCCAACATGAGTTTCCTAGCTTCATGATGGCTTCACTGATTTCTATGATATTAGGTACCAAACATCTTGTATTAACTCCTTGCGTGCTCATGACGGCTCCCCGCCGTCATGAACCACGGGCAGCGTGTGCTCATGACGGTGTGGAGCTGTCATGCTGCTGCCGCTTCTCCCATGTGGCACTAATTTCCCGCCTGTGCGGGGGAATTAATGAGCAAGCGTGGTCATGACAGAACCACGCCGTCATGAGCGCACGCCGCCCGTGACTCATGACAGCGTGGAGCCGTCATGAGCACCGAAGTGCCACGCTCACCCCCTAGCCCCACCACGCCGCCGCGGCGCAGGGAAGGTGTTAAAAAGTCCTCACTGATGCCAGTGATGGATTGCTTTATAATCTCACACAGGAGACCCTTTTAGAGGGTCCCCAGAAAATCTACCAAGCACTGGTTTGGTTCCTGACTTGTTTACACCAGCCAGCCACTACAAGCCATGTTTCTTCCCTCAAGGCATGAAAGCCAGTGCTCTCAGGCGACAGAGACAAAGCCTGTTCTTCACACCTCCTCCAAGACAGGATGGCCTTCCTGGTAGGAAAGCTTTAAAGGGAATGCTGCCTTTGAAATCCAACCCAGGAACCTCCAGATAGTGGGGGAGGCCAAGCCCCCTTTACTGCTCCACTTTTGATATGATGGAAGGTGGGAAAAAAAGTTAGATTAGGGAGAGGGTCCCAACCTAGACTGCACCATCTTTTGGGTGGGGCATTCGATATGAATCCCTCTCCTGAAATTTCAACATCATGAGATGGTGAGAAAACATCCTATCAGCGCTAAGATAGTGCCTCTTCCCACAGGAAATGGTCACTAGAGGGTGTAGACACCCTAAAGGTAAGTATCCCATTGGCAACTACCTGTCTACCCTTGTAACACACCCTTAAATTTACTAGTTAGGTGGTATCCCAAGAACATCAGATCCAATGGATAAGAGAACACAAGGACGAAGAAAACTCGCTGCAAAAGAACTGAAGGTCTGCTGCCGAAGAAAAAGGCGCCAAACTCAGCCAATTCTCCAAGGACTCGACAATCGCTACTGATGTGTCGTCCTAAACCATGAGAGAACTCCAAGAACCCTGAACACCATCAGACTTTGAGAAATCACTGTGAAGCTCCCTTGAAATGATGTTATCACTTCCCTGCACACCCCGGGCACCGATCCAGTGAAGTCCGGTTTATTGACTTGCTACTTGATGCAGCACAAAGGCAAGAAAAAGTAGAACAGCTTTCAAAGGTCAGATCTCCACCAAGTTTGGAGGCACCAGGACCAACCAGAAAACGATGTACCAATTCCTGGGGTACCGGAACCCCAATGGCAAACACCGAGAAGAAGAGTCCACGCTGGACGTCCGAAGCACCTGAAGCAAGCACCCATCAAGGGACATTGAGATACCCAAGACCCACTTCCTGAGTGGCCCATCTGTCACGAGATTGCCTAACAAAGTTGCCTACTGCTGACCGCGAGGTGCCTCAAGACACAAGACGCACAGCTAATCTATTCACTCTGCACCCAACCCACCAACCCCAGCACCAACATACCTGTAAGTCTCTCTGTGCAATGCTTTTTCGGTGGTTCCTTTTGTTTTTGCACACCAGCTTCTAAGACCTCATCACTCGCTCCGCCTGATCCGGCATGCTACCGAACTTCTCCTGCTGGAACTTTGAACCTGGTCCTGATATCTACCTAAAACAAGAAGGTGATCTTCATGAAAGAATTGCCTACATTTCTATGCATTTTTCGGCTTTTTTGTCTATAGTGCATGATTGCACATATAAGTGATATATTCATCAAACTTTGAAAATTCATAACATCAAAAGTATTTATCCAAAAACTGTGCATACGGTCTTAAAAATTACATAAAAAGGGATGTTATTTTTGCAAATAGGTCTCAGATATATTCTTGAGTGCATGTCACATTTATTGCCTCTGTGAGTACAACAAATGCTTAACACAACCCTCTGATAAGCCTAACTGCTCACCCGCACTACTTCAAAAAGAGAGTTAGTATTATCTACTTCAACCTTTGCATGCTCTTTGGGGATTTCTCGCACTCCTACATGGTGTGTTTCATTTTAGTACAGCGAGGCAGTTTTCTACAGCGTGAACTTTGAACAAGCTGGATATTTAAACAAGAGACCAGTTTGTTTTTAATTGCTATGCAAAGAAAATTCCTGAGAGATTTTTAGATTGTGGAAATCCTTCTTAGCTTGAAACAATTGATTTAGTTAAAAGAATAGAAAGCTCTATGATTTCTTCCAAAATGCTAAATGAAGAATAGTTCATAACCTCTCCATCTGCATTACATTGGCTTTGCATTGGATTTGGAGGACACTGCAACTCTTGAAAAAGCCCACGTTGAAGTGTTTTAGATGTGGTCCGAAGTCTGACATAGGGAACAACCCTAATCACCCCGCTGTGGGGAGACGTTGTCTGTCATTTAAAAAACCAATAGGCCATCTCCAGGTTGTCAGCAGGCTTAATAAGGGTCCAGTCAAAATTAGCAATGTGGAAGTATTTGACTATATGTGTACATGTACTGAGCTATTCAGTGATCTAGTTTTGGCTGTTGAATGTAATATGGTGTCTTCTAGTAACATGATCAAGCGTCCGCTTTTTGTAGCTGTCATTGGTACTGTGAAGCAACAGGTCATGGTAGACTAATGTTCTCCGATCACCATCATAAGTGATGTTACATTTTATGACTATTCGGAACATAAATTGATGCTCACTGCATTGGATTAACATAAAGAGTTTTCAGAGTAAGATATAGATATGCTGGGTTACTTTTTGTCTACAGTGGAGTGTTTAGGTAAATGCATTAAGGCCAGGGTTTATGTAGCAATCAAGTAGAGGAATATCATAGGCTGGCAAATTCTGAAAGAGTTTGGTTTATATTTCATACCTGGTGCGGATAATCCTGTGGTTTTGGGGAATATGCTCATTGCAGTTTTTGAGGATTCTACGTGTGTGAGTGATATTGAATACATTTTGTCTCAGTTCATTTATGTGTTTTCAGAACAAGTGGATGTAGTCAAAGAGTTTCTACATAAAATTCCACTCAAGCCTTATGCTCAACCAATGGTGCATAAAGTACGTCCTGTCCCGTTAAGTGTCAAAGATGAGCTACAGCAAGTGTTAAAACGTTTGTGTTTTGAAGGTATAATTGCTCTGTGTGAGTCTTCTCAGTGAGTTGCCCCTATTGTGGTGGCTCGCAAAAAGTGAGTGGAGGTTAGAGTTTGCACTGACCTATTTTTATTGAATAAGAACATTCCAATTGATTGTCATCCTTTACCCAGAATACATTATTTGTTAGCTCATGTAGGTGGTGCAAAAGTATTTTGCATTTTAGACCTACGCTCAGTCTATCGCTAAATTCCTCTTACCTTGGAGCTGCAGGAGTTAACCACGTTTGAAATACCCTTTGGGGAATACGTGTTTCTTGGACTTCCATTTGGGCTGGCGTTAGTGACCAGTGTTTTCTAGAAGATAATAGACAATCTTTTTGATGATATGCTGGGTGTTCAGGCCTATCAGGATGACATTCCGATTTTTGCTGGCATTATGGAGAAACATAATGAAGTACTGAATATACTTTTTTCAGTTTTAGCTCAAAAAGGTATGACAAAAATATGCAGTAAAGGTATGTTTGCAATGCAAGAGCTGGAATATCGGTAGCACACTGTTTCTGCTACAGCTATTAAACCAAAACTTTGTTAAGTAATGGCATCAAGGATGATATTTCTCCCAAAGATTAGGATGCTCTTTGCTCTTTTTGGGCTTGGCTAAACACTATGACCATTTTGTTTGAGGTTATTCTCAATTTGCTGAGCCTTTATGGGCTCTACTTAGAAAAGAGGCAAAGTTTCTGTGGTCCAGTGATTCGGATGAAGTTGTTGTCTGAGTCAAGGAAATGTTTGTGAACGCACCAGCATTGAGCACCTTTTAGGTTGTGTGTAAATGTGTGACTACAGTTAATGCCTGTCTTTCAGGTTAAAGAGCAACTTGGGTCAATAGGTGGCTGGTAAAGAGAAAACAATTGCTTTTTTGTCTAGAACATTGAAAGAGGCCAAAATGAATTACTGTACTATTAAAAGAGAGATTTTAGCCTGGAGTTGGGCTGTTATTTTTTTTCCAAGTAGCATTTCATTTTTATTTTTTTGGTTGAGTACAGGCATGAACATCATAGTCAGCACAAGAATGCAACTTGCTCATATACGCAATTCAAAGTGCACGGTCGTTGCTTGGCAAGCATCCATTGCTAGATGTATAATCCATTTCAATGCTAGTATGCTGGCAATGAATGGGAAAAGAAAATGGCATTCAGCAGGACATCTTTCACAACCATTTAAAAGTATTGACAGTCATCAGCACCATTAAGGGCAACTTTATTAGGGGAGATAAATAACTGTATGGTCCCTATGAGAGACATTCAGCGACCTCAGGAAAAAGCCAATATGGAGCATGGGCAACCAAAATAAAAAGACAATAGCAAATGTCTGTGAAGGCAAGAGCGCCCCAAGAGGCAACAGGCGTAGGTGTAGCAGGATGCCTGGTGTCAGGCAATGAGGAAGCAGAAGATAACAGTCCAGTATTCAGTTTTCTGGGAGGGGGTACAGGAGATGATGATACCCCTTTGCCAGTGCCATCGGATGTGTGCACGCGAGGCAGTGGGATTGAAAGACCTTACCGGGACCTAAAGGCTGGGGATGGTGGAAACAAACTGAGGCAGCCACCATACCTACGTCTACAGGCTAGTTGTAGCTCTGGGATAAATCCCTGCTCATCAGGGAGGTCTCTCGTCTGTTTTGACCGACAATTCATCTATGTATGCATCCCAGGCTTCCAGAGATGGCACCACCCCACGTGTCAAGGATAATGATCCATGTTGTTGCCTCAGAGATGCAAAACACACAAGATCATGGACAGAATGTTGCACATTGGCAAAACATTCACCCCCAGTCACAGATCTGGGTTTAATCTATCGTTATTTTGCTCACCAATCCACTCCAGTTCAGACATGGCCATATGCAAAACAGTCTTGACCCTGTGCCTCATGGGAACAGTCCAGCCCGAACTGCCAAGCCATGTCTTTCCTGGACCGGAAACAAGCATCCTAGGACCGGTTTCTGGCTATCAGCCGTCATCAGCCAGGATAGCTTGACTCCAGCTGTATCAGAGATGCCCATCATAGAAGTTCTTTTAACCAGAGTGACAGTGCCAGCGCTACAGCAGATTTCCAAGTCTTGGCTAGATGGCACTTCAGGAGAACAAATGCCAAGTCGATATACCTAACAATGTACTAATTCTTGTGTGTCCGGGGGATCAGTCCCAGCAGGTGGTGAGGCACATCACACCGCAGTGGGAGGCCCATAACTTTACACAGGGCCTGAATGGTCTTTCCCCAGAAGCGGGTAATCTCCGGGCAGTCCCAGGCCTTATGATAGAAGTCGGCTTCTTTGCAGGGGCAGAGGGGCATCTCATTGATACAGCAGGACAAATATGATGAGGATGTACCGGGGTCAGGTATCTCTGGTAGACATAGTTGAATTGAGTGTATTTCAGGTGGGAGTTCCTAGTGACACCCCACACCTGTTCTAGTGCTTGGGTCCACTGCCCGTCCATTAAATCCTGACCAATAGTTTGAGCCCATTTGTCTCATAAAGGTTGGAACCATGAGGTTCCAACAATCTACCATAAAGCAGTGTAATCCCATGGCTACCAAAGCCATGCCCTCATAACGTCCGTAGGGCCGTGGACATGGGTGTCTCAGCACGATTGGGCCCCCAAGCACCCCAATATCTGCTACCAAGGCATTGTAGGTGGAACATTGACCCTCATGAATCTCGCATCTCTTCTTGAGGTCTTGGAAGAGCCTCAGGGGTGTGTGCTTGTACGGATGCCCCAAGGTGACAACACCCACTTCCATGCCCTTACCATGACTGTCAGCAATTCTGTGAAATGCTGGGGGTACCCACAATGGCAAGGCGGGGGCATAGAGGACAGGGCTATGGTGCCGGGTCATATAACAATCCTGGCAGTACTTAGCCACCCTGAGTAAGCGACCAGCCCTCCTGGTATATCACTCTGAGGTCCAATAATCCAGTCCAGGATATCCTGTCCACCCAAATTTTGATGCAAGCCCACTCAGGAGTGGGGTCCATCCCACGCCACCACATAGGCCACTGCAATTGATGGGCTGCGTACTACACTTCATAGTGTGGCATGCCTAAACCCCCTCTCTCCAGGGGGGCAAACAACTTCTGCAATGCCACTCTTTTCTTATTGGGACCCCAGATTAAGGTGTAAGAAACAAATTCAAGTCCCTGAAGAAGCACTGGGGTAAGGAAACAGATAGGGATGAGAAGTGGTAATGCAACCAAGGTAATTCTAGCATCTTCGCAATGGACACCCTGCCTACTGGGGAGAGAGGTAGAGAATTCCAGAATGTCAGCTAGGGCACTACCGAGATTGTCACCCACCAAGTCCCATTCCATCTGGTCAACATTAACACCGAGGTAACAAAAGGTGTCCTCTGTGCCACAACAGACCTCAGAAGAGAGACCCCACGTTCCTCCACGGTGATGCTGCAGAGGGGGAAAACATAACTTGGGAGGGAAGGAGAGGAGAGGAGAGGAGAGGAGAGGAAAGGAGAGGAGAGGAGAGGAGACGAGATGAGATGAGACCCCTGGCAGGTACCCCGTGGACCTTAAATGGCACCCAGATGTCCCTGCCAGTACACACTCTAGCTACTGGTTCCGTATATATGATATCTATCCACTTAAATGTGGAAAAGTAAATTTTGCCATGTTCTGTGTCCCTACGCCTCATCCATCATATGTTATGTGTGCATGACCAATATGCATATGTTATTCCCCATGTCTGATTAATGACGCAATTACAGTTGTGTCCACCTCTAGCATGTCATTTTCCAGTTCTCGTGAATACTACGAATATCAGGCCTATGTAAAGTTATGTTGCCACGTTTCCCAGTGTGCACGTTATTCCATTATAAAGTCCCCGTTTCCAGGCCTCAAAAGGGCCCGGACATCAGACTCAGCTCCTGTCTCCTGAAAGCCACGCTAAGGAGCGATACAGCCCCCACCTGTATCCTCGACCCTTCACTTACTTCCTGCCTCGCAGTGCCCGGTGTAGCTTGGCTCTGCCTCTGAGTCTGCCAAAAGTATGTTATAGTTCCAGTTATCAGTTCAGTCCTCCTTCTGCATTCCTGAGCTACTGAACTGCATCAATAGTTTCCGTCATTGTCTAGCCTACTCGGCTCCACGTTAGAGAAATACTGTATTTAATGGTCATTTAGTATTCTTCATCACGCACTACATGTAGAATAATGCATGGTCCAGTCTTAGAATCAAGTTAGCTTTTCCCCTCATGACTTCTAGTTTATATCAACATGTTCCCTAAACATCAGATACCAGATAGGGTTTAGGTACATGTCGCTCCGACCCTCCAGACTTTAGTCTCTGCTCCTAGCACAGAGTTCGTAGCCCCCAGCTTCTCCTAGTAACACGTCATTGCCAGTTTTCGCGCACCATTAGGTTAGAGGTCCCGGCTTCTTAGGTAGCCCCCTCCAATGTTTCCGCCCATTCATGACATATTCTGTTACGTTTGCATCACATGTCTAAGTATACTCCCAGTTACACCTCCTTTTTACTGTTATCTTTCGCGACTGCTACGCGTCACGCCTTCTGCTCCACCCACTGCTACGCCTACTGCAATGTAATGCTATGTGTTTGCGCTATGTATATAAGTCAATGTATTATTATTAAAAGTTGGCGCGCTCATCCCAGACCTAGCCCCAGCAGCTGCTGGGCCTCTTTTCCCCTGCTGGGCCCCAGTTGTCCTGCTGGGCCCTGTCATTCTGTTCCTATGCAGGTTGTCCTGATCCTGTCCTTATGCTGTAATAAACCTGCAGAAACTCCTACTACCTCGAATCTTGACTCTTATTTATTGAGCTATCTGTTATGCTATAAGTCTAGTCAAAAATAGGGTATTATTTATTTATTTACCACATAATGGCGCCCGAATAGGGACTTGCCCTTTCCCCACGCGTCGGTGAAGCCACGCCGACCCCCTGACCCTCTGCAGTCGTGACGGAACTCTTCTGCGCAGCGGCAGATATTTCTGCTCAAGTATCCCTCAGGCCCACGGAGGAGACGGAGGAGGCGGTCCAGCATCCGAACGAGACGGTGGAGGAACGCGGCGAGTCCCGACCAGAGCCCAAGCTGAGAGTCCAAGGTCCGAGGTATCCGGAGGCCCACCCGTAACTGAAGTCCGAAGTTCGTCGTCCGTCGTCCAGTCCAGTCCGAGGCCTTCCGTTCCGTGCTGCCCGGTGAGTACCATTGCTGGGGTAGTATCTAGACAGGACCAATCTAAATTGACTCCTGGTCCGTGGGTTGGTGGTGCCCAGACTCACAAACGAAGTGTTTGCCTAGGTGGATACGGGTCTTGATGCGTTCCTTTATGGGACCGGTATGTTCCGTACTGTTACAGCAGTGCATCCAGTAACTCTAGTCTGTTCCGTTCTCGAGAAAATTCTTGTATTTCTGCTCTCAGTATTCCAGGTAATATTCTGTTCGAACTGTTATTTATAAATGTTCTTCATGTATCTTACTGTTGTGGTATGAGTGCGATGTGATTTCGTGTTTTTATTGTGTATTGTATTGTGTCCAGATTACAGTTCAGTCATGCCTATATTTTCCAAATTACGTCAGTTAAAAACTAGAAAAGGTCTATTAGAGGAAGCGGTTCCTGTCCCGCCTAGGGACAGTCCAGGTCATTTTATGTATCAGAAACATGGCATAAGCGCCATAATGTATCTAGATTTATGGGTAGAGTATACCAAACAGTTAGAAGAAAAGTATAGATGGCCCGTATCGGGTACATGGGATGCCGAATGTATCATGCGAGTAGAAGAAGCATTATGGAAAAAGAAAGCCAGACAGTCACAGAAAGATGCCATCGAGTTATGGCGTAAGGAAGCGCATAGAAGAACGGAAAAGGAAGTCAGAAAGCTAGAGTTAAGTAGAGAATCCCAAGAACGAGCCCAAGAAAGAGAATTAATCGAGATAGGTGAACAAGTCAAAGTCGAACAGTCAGACAGACAGAGGCATGCCCTCATTAGGGGTATGTATCCTCTCCTTGCCGAAGGTTTGCCAAAAGCGACCCCAGAGGCATCCAGTAATTTCCCGCCACCATTAGTTCCGACCAAGCTACGTCATAAACAGACCGCAGCTGATATTTTTATTTCGTCCTATTTGGACGACACAGTCCCCGAATATGCAAATCCTGTCCGCGCTCCGCCAGTCCCTGTAAACCAGGTAATTCATGCTCTTCCAGACACCGGGTTGCCCTTAACAGCTCCCCCGGCCCAGTCCGCCATACAAGTACAATTACCGACCCTGCCAGGACGAAGAATGTCAGTCGACGATTCTAGTATAGGGGCCGCGGGAGGAGGTCTCCCTCAAACCCCGCCGCCACACAAACGTTTATCAGCACTCGAATTACATGCTCAAGCATCACAGCGTACTCCTAAAAGTAATAAGTCTGTCACAGAAATCAGACAAGCCCTTAACGAATGTGTCTATGACGCAGTCCCAGGCGAGTATAATATGGTTTTATATTCCGTACGTGTAAGGAGAGTGACCGAGTATCTAGTCACCTTACCGAATATGAAAGAAGATCTAGACAGAATATATCGTTTCATCCGTACAGGGGATGATCCAGAAAGTATTGGCGAGATTATGTCTCAAAGGAAAGCCGAGATTCAGCTCATGATATTAAAGTTCCTGATCAATTGTCTAATAAGAGAGCAAGATTACCCGTCTAAAGATCCCGCCGAAATGAGAATCCTGACAAGGTGGAGTGATAATATAGCCGAGGGTAAGCACAAGACCGTCAGTGCCATGGAGAGTATGTACAAGAAAATCCGTAAAGAAATAATAAGGTTACACGAACAGCGTAAAGCAGCACAAGTAAGCGAGAAAGAAAGTATCTCTGATCCTGAAGAGGAAGAGAACGAGAATCCCGCCAGAATAGCGTATGTAGGAAAATCCAGATTTCCAGATCGCCATTTACGCCTAGAACACAAGTCTATTTGTCATCGTTCAGCGCCAGAACAAGGTTCCCTAGAACAAGTATTTCAAGCTACCGATCACATTCTGAAATCACGAATCGGTTACAGTGAATTAAGTACCATGCATGAACAAGAACTAGCCCGATCAGCAGTCCGATGGATTACTGATTCTACCACTTTTCCAGACGAAATAGTGGCACAAATGTTTCTGAAACTGCCCCCAGCCGAGCAACGACTGGTGGGTATGTATATGATTCAGCACCTCATTACTCTGTATGAGGGTCAACATTCTGATCCAGGCCCGTTGCACGATGTCCTGAACGAGTTACTCCAGTATAGATGGAGAGGTTTAGGTACCGATTTAATAAGTGTCATTCTAGAACAGCGTCACAAATATAGAACGTTCCTGAACCCACACTTTGTTCATGTCTCACCCCCAGAAAGTAAATCGTTTTACATAGACAGACAGAATCCGTTACGAGAAGTCCACCCAGTCCAAGGGGCGGGTGGCGTAATGCAACGAGTGTTTGTATACACTCCAATATCAAAGATGGAACTTCTTGAAATGAAGAAATTAATTCCCTGTCATGACAAAGATCCAGCAGGGTTCCATAGAGAATTAAAAGACATGCTCCGTATGGGAGAATACACTTACCCAGATATCATTAAAATGTTAAAGGTCCTGTTACCCGCAGGGGTATATGAAAAGTTAAAAGAAAAAGAATGGGAGGTGGGAGAGAAAAAGATCGATTGGGCAGCTCTAGAAGCTGAAGACAAGGCACGAGTACCAGGTACCGGTCTTGGAGATAAATGTAAAGAATTACCAGAATTATTGATTCAAGTTTTACCCAGATTATTGACAACGAGAAAAGAAGACTGGGATGCAATCTCAGCCTGTAAACAGAAACAAGATGAAGACATTAGTGATTTTTATTCTAGATTTGAGAAATGTTTCAGTATTAATAGTGGTCTCAAGACAAGTAGTGAGTCATACCCTCATCTTTTCGTTACCAAATTAGTCGAGAATTCAAGTCCACAAATTAAAAATCGAGTTTTGAAAGTCGAAAGCACCTGGCAAGCAAATACTCCGTCCCAGATGCTCCAGATGCTCCAGTACCACCAGAATAGAATCAGAGAAGAGCAAGAACACGAAAGAAAACGTATGAAAGACACGAAAATGAAGGTGCTAGTTGCACAATCTGTTCCTCAAGACAGTCAGAAGAGGGGTCCGAATCAAGCCAGTCATTCTGCAGCTCCCGTTAAAGGGAACTGCAATTATTGTAAACAGCCAGGTCATTTTATAAACGAGTGTGCAGTTCTGAAACATAACATAGCTACTGGTAAGACTAAAGAAAGACCACGTCCGCCTAGACAAGAACAAGTTTCACAGATTCCTCAGTCACCGAATGCACAACAGACAGTTACAGCACCGCAGCCTATTGCTGCAACACAGCACGTTACATCGCAGATGTATCAGTATGCGCAGTCTGAGTATCCAGAGTACCAGCCATATTCATGAAACAGCCTAGAGAGGGAGGTAGGCTTGCCTCTCATCGAGATACCTGTAGATCAAGAAGGTCCCTATGTTCACAGTCAAGTATTAGGGAAAGACAGAAAGTTTTTGATCGATACAGGGGCAAGTAGGACCACAATTAGTCATGCCGAAGTTCCAGGGGCTCCGCTCTCAGGCTCAAGAAATGTTTCCCTTGGATTTTCAGGAAAACCAATAGTTAATGAGATATCTAAGCCAGTCACTCTAGAAGTAGGTCCATTGTCCCGCACTACTGATCTGTTACTTACTAAGTCATGTCCAGAAAATCTATTAGGTATTAAGACACTGAAAGAATTAGGTGCAGTTATTTGCTGTTCCCCAGAGGGAATACGTCTGTTCCTACGTGACTTTAAGGGTCACTATGTATTACGAGATTTTGATTCAAGATTGTCTAATGTTCCACAGCATTTATGGGCGCAAGGTCCAACTGATGTAGGTTACATGCAAATCACACCCCATCGTGTGACTCTCAAGCCAGGTGTAGTGTTACCCCGAATCAGACAGTACAGATTGCCACCTGAGGCTGTAGCAGCCTTATCCAAAATTATTGACGAGCTCATGGCTCAAGGAGTAGTTGTAGAAACTGACTCCAATATATGTAATTCTCCGATCATTCCAGTCATGAAACGTACTGATCCGAATGCACCCCCAGTATATCGATTAGTGATTGATTTACGAGAGCTTAATAAATGTATTATTCCTCAGTACCCAGTTGTCCCAGACATCTCATCCCTGTTAACTGCTATTGATTCCGAAGCCATGTTTTTCACTGTCATTGACCTCAAGAATGCATTTTTTAGTGTTCCAATTCATCCAGACAGCCAGTTTCTTTTCGGATTTTGTTTAAATGGAAGGAGCTATATGTTTACACGCGCTCCTCAAGGTTTCACAGAAAGTCCTAGTATTTATAGTCAAGCACTTAAGAGACAACTAGACAACATTCACATGCCAACTGACACTGCCCTGCTCCAGTATGTCGATGATCTACTGATCACAGCCCGTTCTGAACGTGACTGCGAGCGAGCATCCCTTACAGTTCTGTATTTCCTTGCCGAGATGGGGCACAAAGTGTCACCTTCGAAGCTTCAATTCTGTGTCCAGCAAGTGGTATACTTAGGACACTTGCTGTCCAAGAGGGGTAGGCAGTTGACACCAGACCGTATCCAGTTAATAGCGAGTCTTCCCCAGCCCAGAACCCAGAAGGAGGTACGTGCCTTTATCGGCCTTACTTCTTATTGTAGACAATGGATTCCCCAGTATGCATTTCTAGCCAAGCCACTGATACAGTTAACGACACAGGAGGCAGCCGTATCGACTGTCCTCCCTTGGACATCTGACCATACACTTAGTTTCAACGAGTTAAAGAAAGCCCTATGTCAAGCTCCAGTTCTAGCTACACCGCACTACAGTAAGCCTTTTACACTTTTCGTTACTGAACGCGAAGGTACAGCATTATCTGTTCTCACACAAGATCAAGCAGGACAATACAAGCCCTGTGCTTATTTTTCGAGCACGTTAGATCCAGTCGCCCAGGCGTTGCCTGCGTGCCTCAAGTCAGTTGCAGCCACAGCACTAGCTATCAGACAAAGTGATTCCATAGTTTTAGGACATTCCCTGACAGTACAAGTCCCACATTCAGTAGAAGTTCTTTTAAACCGAACACAAACTCAGCACTTGACAATTGCACGTTTGACAGGTTATGAATTAACACTGTTCCAGCCACACATAGATATTAGACGCTGCAACGTTCTGAATCCTGCTACACTGTTACCATCAGTTAATTCAAATCTAGACCCACATGACTGTGTGGAAGTAATTAACATTACGACAAAGCCAAGACAAGACCTGACAGACATTCCGTTATCAGATCCCGACCTGACACTTTATGTAGATGGTTCATGTATGAGAACTAGCACAGGAGAACTAGTCGCCGCGTATGCAGTGACTACTGACACTGAAGTTATCAAGACACACCGTATTGACACCCTGTCCGCTCAAGCAGCAGAGCTAGTCGCTCTGACACAAGCCTGTATACATGCCAAGAACCTGAAAGTTAATGTTTACACAGATTCACGTTACGCATTCGGAGTTGTACACGACTTCGGAGTGCTCTGGCAGGAGAGAGGTTTCATGACTTCTCATGGAACCAAGATTCAGCATGGTCTCCTTATTCAAGCCCTGTTAGATGCCATACATTTACCGACATCTATTGCTATCATGAAATGCAAAGCACATACGAAAGTTACTGACATTATTTCCCAAGGTAATGATCTAGCAGACCGCACAGCCAAGCTTACAGCACAGACTCCAGACATTCCAGTTAATCAGACACATACTCCAGATCTGACTACCTGCATGACGGTTAAGGACCCTACACAAGATGTCATAGATATCCAGTTACATGCTACTCCCTCTGAAATCAAGAAATGGTCTGAACAAGGAGGGGTTCAGACAGATCAAGGATGGTTAACGAAGGGTAGAGCCACATGGTTTCTCCCCGACTCTATGGTTCAAGTCATTATCAATACCGCACATAGTCCAGCACATTTAGGAGAAAAAGCTATGTTAGACAGTATCCAGAATATTTGGTTCAACAAGCATTTACGAGCTGCAGCCAAGCAGAAAGTCCGTACCTGTATGATATGTTGTCAGTTTAATCCAGGTAAAAGTGTCCCGGTGGAACAAGGTGGTTTCCAGCCCCCTGACCACCCTTTTGAGGTCCTCCAGATGGATTATATTCAAATGGAGCGATGTCGAGGTTTCAAGTATGTCCTTGTAGTTGTATGCGCTTTGTCCAGGTGGACAGAAGCATATCCAGTCCCGGATTACACAGCCGCGACCACTGCTAAGCAGTTGGTTCGTGAATTCTTCCCTAGATATGGACTCCCTAGAGTCGTATATTCTGATAACGGTCAGCCATTCTCATCCGAACTCATGAAACACGTTTCCCTTCTGTTAGGGTACCAGTGGAAGTTCCATTGTGTACGCCATCCTGAAGCAGCCGGTCTGGTCGAGAGACATAATCAGACCCTGAAAATCCGCATTGCAAAAGTCTGTAAAGACAAAGGTGTGGACTGGTTAATAGCTCTGCCAGTCGCTTTATTTTATATGCGCATGGTCGCACATTCCAGATCAGGTCTGTCCCCGTATGAGGTCGTATTCGGCCGCCCCCCTAACATGTGGGGTACTCCTAGACCCCGAAGTATTACTGATGTTTCATGTAATATGCTGACAGATTACCTAGCTTCCTTGATGTCTGCCCTCAACTCATGTCGTTCACAGGTTGCTGCCGCATTTCCAGACAATACCGAGGTGGCACCGCACGAGATCGTTCCAGGCTCCTTAGTGATGATCAGAAATTTCGACAGATCAAGTCCGCTGGAACCACGTTGGAAGGAGCCACGTCAGGTCCTCTTGACCACCCGTACTGCCGTCAAGTTGGAAGGCAGGAAGGGGTGGGTCCACCTTTCTCATGTAAAACTTTTCAAAGGATTGAAATCAGCCTCCAAAAACATATCTAAAAACATTTCCCAGGATTCGAAGGATTGCCAGAACATTGTTTTAAAGGACTGTCCCGCACAAGACATTATTACAACCCCTCCCTTGTTAGAGAAAACTCCGCAACAGGAGTATAAGCTCAAATTAAGGTCTAGTAAAATAAGTCAGTCAGTTTGATTGTATAAGTCCTCCCCTAGGTGAAACGGTTAGACTGTTTCTGACATGTATAAAATAGACCCCCATAGTGAGAGAGTCAGTCGAAGTTCACTTCAATGTATCGTTTTTCTGAGTTTCATATTATTCATCAGCATTATGATTTCCTGCACCAGCTATGCGTTCTATCTGTATTGTCCAGTTCCTCATGTAAATATGTCTGCTAATGCTACAGTAGAGCACACGTTTAGTGATCTGCCTCCTCACGAATATTCATACCGCCTCGCTATGCGCAACAACACATTTATCCGTATGTTACATTATTCACACCAGACCAGCAATGCCACTAATTGTTGGGTGTGTGGTCGACTCCCCCCTTTCCAGACACCGAAGGGAGTTCTGCCACTCTTTCCTTATCCATTCTCACATAATGGTTCGTGTGGAGCATGGTCCACGTTAACGTCATCCTCAACAGATATGTTTTTTCTTAACAGTACATGTTTTCCAGACAAGCAAGGTCTCCCCCACAGAACAGGTTTAGATCTAGAAAATGAAGTATATAATTTAGGTAATTATTCGTCGAATTTCATGGTCCTGAATGTTCAGTCTGATACTACTCCAGACTTACCTGCTATTTCAGTACTACCAGTCAAAGGCGAATTATGTGTCCGTAGTTATGGTTCTGTACATGTAGGTCATAGTGAATGTACTACTGTTATCAAGTATAGTGACAGTGGGAAATCTGTTTTCAAAGCTTCACGTCATTCTTATTTTATTTGTGGTCAAACTGCATATGTCCGTCTGCCCCTCGATTGGGAGGGAACCTGTTACATTGCCTTCCTACTGCCACCTGTTTTCCTAGTCCCATCTGATTATCACAGAAACACACATCTAGTACACATTAGACATAGAAGGGAGTCCCCAATTGTCGATTATACTGAAACTACTCTAGAACAGTATACAGATTTCAATAAAGGTTTCTTCTTCTTTATAGGACCTGTCCAGAATAGTAAACTGATCCGTAGGTTAACAAGGACCCTTGAAGCTGTAGTAAATGAGACTGCCTCTGCTCTAGGTAATCTAACCGAAGAACAATCTGCTATGAGATTTGTCGTTTTGCAAAATCGTCTCGTCCTTGACGTCATACTGGCCGATAGGGGCGGGGCCTGTAGAGTCATCGGATCTAGTTGCTGCATTTTCATTCCAAATAACGCGCCGTCTGTTTATTCAGCTATAACCAGACTCCATAAAATTGCCCATCTGTTACATCAAGATCCAGGCACCTGGACATGGTCCGGTTGGTTCTGGAATATAATTTCCGCATGGGGATGGAAAGTCCTGTCTTTTCTAGGTATTGCAGTAGCGATCATATTTAGCTGCTGCCTCTGTATACAATGTGGCCCTGCGATTTGCAGTATGTGTGTTACCTCTTGTACTCCTAGTCCCAAGCCCCGTTCTAAATCCCGTTCCAAGACAATTCGAGACGAGCAAATGATACTGTATGAAATGATAGATGGTATCATGACAATTGATGTTTCCTGATGGAAACGTAGTGACAAGGAGGGAATGTGGAAAAGTAAATTTTGCCATGTTCTGTGTCCCTACGCCTCATCCATCATATGTTATGTGTGCATGACCAATATGCATATGTTATTCCCCATGTCTGATTAATGACGCAATTACAGTTGTGTCCACCTCTAGCATGTCATTTTCCAGTTCTCGTGAATACTACGAATATCAGGCCTATGTAAAGTTATGTTGCCACGTTTCCCAGTGTGCACGTTATTCCATTATAAAGTCCCCGTTTCCAGGCCTCAAAAGGGCCCGGACATCAGACTCAGCTCCTGTCTCCTGAAAGCCACGCTAAGGAGCGATACAGCCCCCACCTGTATCCTCGACCCTTCACTTACTTCCTGCCTCGCAGTGCCCGGTGTAGCTTGGCTCTGCCTCTGAGTCTGCCAAAAGTATGTTATAGTTCCAGTTATCAGTTCAGTCCTCCTTCTGCATTCCTGAGCTACTGAACTGCATCAATAGTTTCCGTCATTGTCTAGCCTACTCGGCTCCACGTTAGAGAAATACTGTATTTAATGGTCATTTAGTATTCTTCATCACGCACTACATGTAGAATAATGCATGGTCCAGTCTTAGAATCAAGTTAGCTTTTCCCCTCATGACTTCTAGTTTATATCAACATGTTCCCTAAACATCAGATACCAGATAGGGTTTAGGTACATGTCGCTCCGACCCTCCAGACTTTAGTCTCTGCTCCTAGCACAGAGTTCGTAGCCCCCAGCTTCTCCTAGTAACACGTCATTGCCAGTTTTCGCGCACCATTAGGTTAGAGGTCCCGGCTTCTTAGGTAGCCCCCTCCAATGTTTCCGCCCATTCATGACATATTCTGTTACGTTTGCATCACATGTCTAAGTATACTCCCAGTTACACCTCCTTTTTACTGTTATCTTTCGCGACTGCTACGCGTCACGCCTTCTGCTCCACCCACTGCTACGCCTACTGCAATGTAATGCTATGTGTTTGCGCTATGTATATAAGTCAATGTATTATTATTAAAAGTTGGCGCGCTCATCCCAGACCTAGCCCCAGCAGCTGCTGGGCCTCTTTTCCCCTGCTGGGCCCCAGTTGTCCTGCTGGGCCCTGTCATTCTGTTCCTATGCAGGTTGTCCTGATCCTGTCCTTATGCTGTAATAAACCTGCAGAAACTCCTACTACCTCGAATCTTGACTCTTATTTATTGAGCTATCTGTTATGCTATAAGTCTAGTCAAAAATAGGGTATTATTTATTTATTTACCACATAAGTATCTCCAGACCCAGTCCTATGCACTGAAACAACCCTTGTGGCCAACCCAGGAATTCAAAGGCCTTCTCAGTATCCAATGAATGACCATGCCACGGGGCATCTTTAGCAGTTGCTCATCTACGAGGTGAAGCAACCAGCGGAGATTAAGGAACTTATTCCTCCCTGGAAGTAAGCCGTTTTGGTCCGGGTGCACCAAATTAATGATGAGAGGTAGTACACAATTCACAATAATCTTCCCCAGGATCTTACAGTCCGTGTTGTGTAGTGAGAGTGGCCAATAGGAGTGCACCTCCATTGGGTCCTTATCTGGGTTGGGAAATCCCACAATCAGTGCCTCTCGCAGTGACGGGGGAAGGGCGTCTGCTGACTTAGCTGATTGGAATAGTCGTAAATGCTGCAAGACAAGCGTAACCCGGTATGTCGAGTAGAACTCCATTGGAAGCCCATCAGTCCCTCTCATTGTGCGCTATCTGGTCCTGTGTCAGGCAGACCTCGGCAAGAGTCAATGGGACATCGAGGGGTCGGCGGTGGTTAGGGTCAAGGCGGGGAATCCGTAGACTGTCCAATTAAGTTGATAGCATAGGCTCTCCAACCCCCGGGTCTTCTTGATAAAGGGCTCTGTAATAATCAGAGAAGGCTTTGTTAATGGCCAACTGTGATGCAACTAGGTCATCTGTTGGGAGACTAATTCCTGTTAACTGGGGTTGCTCATTCTCAGCAACCACGCCAAGACACACCCCAATTTATCGCCCTACCGCATGCTGTTTAACAGTATATTCCGCATAGTCCAGTCACCCCAGTCTGTCCAGCAGGGCCTTGTGGTATTCCCTTAGGGAGGTAAGTACATCTCTATGATCCTCCACAGTCCCCAAACAAATCTCAGCGATATGACTTGTCGCTGTGAACTCACGCTGCAAGGCCACTTTCACGCCATATTATTTCTTAATGCAAGGACCATCCATTACTTCCTTGAGGGCATCCCACTCAACCCCTCTATCCGAAACACTGTCTTCATTGAGTTCAAATTACTGGAGAGCATGCATGCCCAAAGACTCTCGAAACACAGAGTCCTGGAGCATGTGCATTTGTAGCCTCCATGTAGGAATTGGGGTCCAACGACTATCCTAACTCAACGCAACCAGAATGGGGCTGCAGTCTGATAATGTGCAGACCAGATATTTAGCCGATGGAGCAAGCATGAGTAATGGGGGGTATCCCAAACAGGGATCAATTCTCATATGGAGCTGATGGAAAAATGAAAGTATTCTTGTGCCAGGGGATTCAGAGAGTCCAGAAATCTTAGAGTACACCATGCATCAGCCAGTCCACTCTGGCATTTGTTGTCTTGGGGGGTGATTGCATGCCATAGAGTGGAGGAGTTGACCTAATCATATGAGTGTCGTTTATATAATTAAAATCTCACCCATCAAAGGCTCGAAGCTTGTAAATCATAGAGTAATGGTGGGAGGGTCTCTTGGAAATTAGATTGGCCTGTGTTGTGTCAATTGAGCGCCACAAGAGCAATTGGTGTGCCGTCCAACTGTCCCTCAACTACCACATTCCGGCCCCCCCGGTCCACCCTCTGGTGCACAATCTGAAAGGGTATCATGGGCGCCACCCACATCAGCACCCCTCTAGCATTCGAGTAAAATAAAATAAAACAAGTACAATTACAAGAACAGTAGCTGATAAGCGTGGCTCAAAACCACCTGAGCAAACTTACCTCACTCAGATATCATTCCCATAAAATAAGCCAGCCAGACAGTGGAGAAGAATTAGAAAATATTTATTAGGCCATTAGTTTCTCTATAGAGAGGCCCCATCAGGACTTCACTCCAAGGAATGTGCCGAGAGCACTGACGATTCTCAAAATGACAATAAATTATAACACGTTACAGCTACATTAGTCATGCCCCTAATGGAAAAGTACAGGACTGGAGAAATGATGCACAATGAACACACACATGAAGCCGCTGCACCTGCGGGAAGATGGCTCTGTTATCACCCCTAAGGCCACGGAACCGAGACTTCACTCCTCCCAGGCATGGGAACATTACTGATAGCAAAGAAACACATTTTCGTTGTTAGTTTTCTGCAAATGCTAACTCAAGACGAGAAATGCTGAGACCAGTGATTTTCCGCTCATAAGGGAGGGGGCATTGCAGTCGGGTCGCGGAAGCCTGTTCCCAAGATGGCGGCACAGCAGCTAAGCTAAGAAATTGCCAACTGGAACACGAGAATACCCAATTAGTCCTGAATACACGTGCAACACATCTTTCGGTTAGACACACTATGCTAATATATACATGAATTGAATTTGAATTTAAAAACATTTATTAAGCGCACATATACCTAGCGGTTTCTTGGCGCTGAGGATGCGGTTGAACCTAGAGAAAGAGGGGGCTGGAGATTAAGATGGAAAGGCTTGCAGGAAAAGATGGGTCTTGAGTGCCTTGCGAAAGTCAGAGTACAGGGTGGGGGGAAGGGAGTTCCAAAAAGTGGGGCCAAGTACAGCGAATCTCACTCCCCCCATCCTTTTTTTCCTGAAGCGTGGTACGAAGAGAAGAGACTGGGTAGAGGAGAGGAGTTATCTGGCCGGATTGTAGTTTTTGATTTCGGAATTTATGAATGCTGGGTCAGTTCCAACCTGGGGCACACTGTGTGGTGCCATTCTTGCTAATTTAACAGAACGGTACAAGCTCCCGGTGCTAAAAATCAGAGCGAGCCGCGTGCTGTGGCACTCTCCACTGCTCGTGGATCTTCACTGAATCGTGCAGAGTTTTTAGGTAACTTTGCAGAATTCCATGACGTGAAACTCACAAGTTCCATTTCCTGCCCCCCCATTCAGAAGGCATTGTTTTCTGGTCATAGGGTACAGGATTTTCTTGATGCTAAGGTGTGGAGTTGCAACATTTTTCCACATGCTATAACTGGGAAAGCACCATTTTATCGTCTCTGAGGCAGAGAAGTTCATCTCGTTCCATGTCCTGAATGGTTGAGATTTAAAAGTGACCTGAGTCCACAACAATTCAAGAGTAATTTGCAAACTGAGGTTTTGCACCAACAGTTGGTAATGAAACTTGATTTTGATGGAAGGAAATATTGTCAAGAGCTGTGTGTGACTGATTGGGTCCTAATTGGATAACCTAGGAAGGCGAAGAAAGGTGAGTCGAAATTGTCATTGCCTGTTAGAGTTGTTAGAATGAGCAAAGGTTCGGTTTTGCTGGACCCGAAGGGATGGTGGGATAAAAGAAGTCTCATAAACGTTGCACAGCAGCAGGTTCTGAGGATCAACAACAAAATAGGGGTTGATAGTGGCGGCCCCTCCATTAGGGCGGAGGAGCACTGCCCCCCTGCCACCACCTTCAAATAAAACGCTACTAAAACAGGTTTTAAACCCGTTTTAGGATTGTTTTATTTTAATCCCCATGTACCCACCCACTAGACTCTGAGAAGTCTTGGGGGCTGGTCCAGGGGGTGACACTGCTGGTGGGGGAGTGGCAGTGCACTCCTTTCACTGCACATGAGGCTTTGGCCGGCCGTATCAAGCCGCCCAAACACCGCATGCGCACTGAAGCTCTCTGAAGCCCCAGCTGCGTTGCTGGGGCTGGAGAGAGCCAGCACAGGCTCCCGGGGCCTCATTTATGAAAAGTGACGCATCGCTGCTGTGAAAACAGCGATGCGTCACTTTTCACTGCGCACTCCTTGCGACACCAATGATGCGTCATATTTACAGTATGACGCATCATGGCGCAAGGAGTTACAGATACGTCAGTATTTCTGACGTATCTGTATGGTGCAAAAGTGAAGCATTGCTGGAGTGTGTCACAAAAGTGACGCAACTCCAGCAATGTATCCTTTCACATGGGGCAAGCCCCATGTGAAAGGGCTTGTGTCAGTCTTACGCCTGCTGTGAGGCAGGCGTAAGAAATTGATGCATTTGTGTCCTAGAAGTGGTGCAGTGAAATCTCATAGATTTCACTGCGTCACTTCTATGACCCTTTCTTGCGTCAGAACGACCCCCCCTGCATACATTATACCTGGCGCAGGTATAATGTGGCGCAGGGGTTTACAAAGTGACGCATCCACCTAGATGCGTCACTTTTTAAATATGGTGCAACAAGGCATAAAAAGTGATGCACGGCCTCAGGCCCCCAGTCTGTCTGGGAGCGTAAGTTGCTGGCGCTCAGGCCAATCGTGACGCTGCTTTCATGCACCGTCAGGATTGGCCGTAGTGCAGTCTGGGTGCCTGTGCCCTGAAGAAGAAAGAGCGTGATGCAGTGGGCGGCGGCGGCAGCATTCAGATACGTTTAAAAAAAAAATGTATTCTTGTATTTTTTGTCGCCCAAACCTCCACCTCCCTCCTCGGGCCCGCGGCACCACTTAGGCAGGGGACGAGCCGCTACTGGGGGGTGATGAGGGTGTTGAGAGGTCGGATGGGTCGGTATGGGATGTTGGCTTGCCCTCAGCTGGTAACATGTGTTCATCTACTGCAGTTCTTGATGGCAGCGTGGATGGGAACCTGTGCGGTACCGCTGACCCCTCTGTGTCAAGGGATGTCAGTGAGATGTGCAGAACAAAAGACCTTTTCCAGCTCCTGTTGATGTGGCAGTGGGATCTTCTTCTTTCTTTTCTTCTACTTCTGATTCCGTGGTTAATCAGGAAGAGGTTTCAAGCAAGAGGAGACACCTTCTAACTTTAACGACTGTGCCATTTATTGAATTGTAAGTTATTTTACTTTGCATTATTGTTTTGCCTGTTGTTTGTAAAAGGGGAAGGTGATGTGGTGAGGGGTTTTATGTTGTACGGGTTTTACCCTTTCTTTTATGTTCAGTATTGTTTATGTTCCATGTTCTGGAGCCTGTGGGGCTTGGGGTTCTCTGAACGGCAGTTAGCAGCAGCTGGGAGACCACAGGCTGTACATGCAGAGCGCATGCGCAGCTGTTATGTTATTAAGACTTCATAACCTACCGGGCCGGTGTCCTGAGTTTTATCCACAATAACTCTGGAGATCATGGGTCACTTCCCTTTAGCTGTATCACTTGGAGCCCTGTGTCTCTGGGGTCCTGGGACCCCCTTACAATAGGACAATTTAACTCTGCACTGTGAACACAGCAAGGCAGAATAGTGCAAGGCAGAAGGGTGCAAGGCAGAAAGGTTCAAGGCAGAATGGTGCAAAGCAGAAGGGTGCAAGGCTCACTCACGGAGGTGGCGAGGGCTCGACGCGCAGACTCAGTAGCACGACCAATCCAGTGAGGAGTTTTAGCTAAAAAGGAAAAATCTTTATTCAATTCAGACACATTGTTAGACGGACCGGGAGGGTCGGCCGAGGATAAGGGGAGAGGTCTCCGGGGAGAGCCGTCTCCAGCGAATCGTACAGACAAGTAACTTCCCCCCCACAGACGGACACCACACAAGGATAAAGTTCAACGATACTTTATAGGGAATTCTTCAAGTACGGTAGAATGGTACAAGGAGGTCTGGACTCAGGGGTCCCCTCTATTCTGGTCTCTGTTTGGGAAGAGGGTAGCGGGACAGTCTTGTTACCAAAAAGATGGCAATAGCTCTCAATCCTCGAGCTCGGGGGTGTAGATGAACGGGCCGCGGCGGAGCCAGCAGGTCCCGAGATGGATGAAGGAAGACGACGGTCCGCGGCAGAGCCAGCAGGTCCCGATGAAGATGGTGGTTACAAACGGTCCGCGGCCACACCAGCAGGTCCCGACGACGATGAAGGATAGGGTAGTTCCAAAAGCCGCGGCAGCGCCAGCAGGCAAGACGAAGGTGCACAAGACAGAGCTACGGCAGCGCCAGTAGTCCGTCAAGGATGAGTTCTTCTTTGCGTCTCTCGACTCCAAGATACAACTGCCGTCCTGCTCTGGAGCTGCCCCAGTTATAGGGCTGGTGTGCTTTGATGTCCGGACCCTCGCACTTGGAGGTCGGGAGGTCCGGGATGAGGGGGCTCAGACACCCAGCAGGGGGGTGGAGCCAGCGCCCGGGGAGGCGATGGGCGAGCGGTACTTGGCGGGGGAGAGCCATCGACACCTCTTGCTCCCATTGACTGACCAAGTAGCCCGCTCACCTCCTGGGTGGATGTTGGTGCCGGAATGTCTGAGGCCTGGCCAGGCCCAGGGTTGAGGTCGATCGGGGGCCAGGCGGCCTCGTGGTGGAGTGTCCAAGATGGCGCCCAGGATGGGCGCGCAGGCCGGTAGTGGGTCGGCCTACGCGGTCAACAGGTTCGAGTGTAGGGGTCCCTGCGGGGACGGTGGACGTGCAATGGTGGTGTGTGGTACTTGCGTGGCTGGTTCGGGCCTGGTTGGGCCGGGGGAGAGCGGCCCTTCATGTGGCCTGTCCAACATGCGTCCCCCCCAGCTGAAGGCGGGGAGAGTTACCCATTCTCTTGGGGACTCTTCTCGTCGAGGCGGAAGAACCGGGACAGGCCATCTGCGTTGGCGTGATCTGGCCCAGGCCGATGTTCAACTGTGAAGTCCATCCCTTGTAGGGAGATGGACCAGCGTAGTAACTTCGGGTTTTCCCCCCGCATCTGCATCAGCCACTGCAGGGGTCGGTGGTCGGTCTGTACCCGAAAGGGTGTGCCAAAAAGGTAGGGCCGGAGCTTCTTGAGGGCCCATACCACCGCGAAGGCCTCCCTCTCTATGGTGCTCCAGCGTTGTTCCCGTGGTAGGAGTCGCCGGCTGATGAAGGCCACCGGCTGATCACGGCCTTCGGTGTTCACTTGAGACAGGACTGCCCCAATGCCATGGTCGGAGGCATCCGTCTGGACGATGAACTCCCGGCTGTAGTCGGGGGCCTGGAGCACAGGGGCGGAGCACATGGCGGCTTTCAATTGTTCAAATGCAGCTTGACACTCTGGGGTCCAGTTGACTTTCTGGGGCTGATTTTTTGACGTGAGCTCTGTGAGGGGCCTCACGATAGTACCATAGTCTTTCACGAACCTTCGGTAATAGCCCGTGAGGCCCAGGAAGGCTCGTACCTCGGTCTGGGTAATGGGGGGCTGCCAGGACTGGATGGCGGCAACTTTTAGCTGCAGAGGGGCCACCAGGCCGCTTCCCACCTGGTGCCCGAGGTAGGTTACAGACCCTTGCCCAATTTGACATTTGCTGGCCTTGATCGTGAGGCCAGCTTGCTGAAGGGCGTGCAGCACTGCTCGGAGGTGGTGGAGGTGCTCGGACCACTGGTTGCTGTATACAGCGATGTCGTCTAGGTAGGCGGCGCTGAATCCTTCGAGCCCCGCCAGGACCTGATTGACGAGCCGTTGGAATGTTGCTGGGGCATTCTTCATGCCGAAGGGCATGACTGTGAAATGGTAATGGCCATCGGGAGTGGAAAAGGCAGAACGTTCTTGTGCCCGGGGTGTGAGGCCGATTTGCCAGTAGCCCGCCGTCAGGTCGAAGATACTGAGGTAGCGGGCAGCTCCCATGCGGTCGATTAGTTCATCTGCCCGGGGGATGGGATGTGCGTCTGTCCTGGTGACCGCATTCAAGCCCCGGTAGTCGACGCAGAACCGGAGTTCTGGTGTGGTGCCGGGGGCAGCTGCTTTGGGGACCAGTACTACAGGGCTGGCCCAGGGGCTGTCTGAGGGCTCGATGACCCCGAGCGTGAGCATTTTGGCTACTTCCTCCTGGATGCAGGCCCGTACCCGATCTGGCACGCGGTAGGCCCGGTGGCGGATAGGGGGGCTGTCCCCCGTGTCCACATCGTGCGTACACCAGGAAGTGACACCTGGGGTGAGGGAGAACAGGCTGGCGAATTGTGACAGGAGAACTTGGCACTCCTGGTGTTGCTCTCGGGTGAGGGCCTCTGAGAGTCGGACCCCATCTACGGAACCGTCTTTCTCCCGCGTTCGTAGGAGGTCCGGGAGGGGCTCGGAGTCCTCTTCAGCCCCATGGTCTGTGGCCATCAGGAGGCTGAGTTCTGTCCGTACAAAGTGCGGTTTCAGTCTGTTAGCGTGGTAGGTAACCCCGCACTGTTGCCAGAGAGATTTCATATATTTCGAAATAAAGTTCGTGCCTCTGTCACTGACGACCTCCCGGGGGAAGCCCACCCGGGAGAAGATCCCCATCAGAGCCCGGCCGACTACCGGGGCTGTCACAGTCCGCAGGGGAACAGCCTCCGGGTAGCGGGTGGCGTGGTCCACTAGCACCAGGATGAATCGATGGCCTTGTTTTGTGCGCGGGTCCAGGGGCCCTACGATGTCGATTCCGACCCTCTCGAACGGGGTGGTGACCACGGGAAAAGGTTGCAGGGGGGCTTTCAGTTTGCGGCCGCTCTTCCCACTGGCTTGGCACGTGGGGCAAGATCGGCAATGCTGGTGTACATTGTCCCTCATTTTGGGCCAGAAGAAGTGGGTCACTAGGCGGCTATAGGTTTTGTCTTGACCCAAGTGTCCTGCCAGGGGGACATCGTGGGCCAGGTTTAGCAGAAAGTCTCTAAAACGGAGGGGTACCACTAGGACTCGGCTGGCCCCCAGCTCCGCGATTCTTTGCTCACTGTACAGCAGATCATTGTCCCAGTAGACCCAGTGAGTTCCGGAGGTATCCCCTGCGCTTTGGGCTAGCGCTTGCTGGCGGAGTCCCTCGAGGGAGGGACAGGTCTTTTGTTCTTGGCGAAATTGTTCTTGCGTGGGCCCCCCCTCTTGAGGCCACTGGTCGAGGTTAGCGAGGTCTGGAGGTTGAGCTGGTTCGGGGGGGACGTCACGGTCGGTGGTTTCGGCGGGGGCGACCGGAGGCGGTGGCGCCGGCCATTCGAGTTCCTCTGGGCGGGTGTTGGCACGGGCGGTCATGGACCGGGTGGTGACGCACGCCCAGTCCGGGACGCCCAGCATCCCCAGGTGCTCTTTTCGTTCGACTGCTGCCCATGGAGAGCTTTCCAGGTCATTACCCAGGAGGCAGTCTACGGGGGCATCATCTCGGACCGTCACCTTCAACATGCCGGAGACCCCTCCCCATTCGAAGGGGACGCAGGCCATCCGACACAGACTTTCTGAGTTATCGGCTGAACGTACAGGGCAGAGAATGTTTGGTAAGTATTGTTCGGGGGTCACCAGGTGACAGCGGACGGCTGTTACACTGGCCCCAGTGTCACGAAGGGCTTCAGCCCGGCGTCCATTGATGCCCACCCATTGGCTGTACTTCTGGGTATTAGCGGGTAGGGGGACCCGCGGGACCATGTCTCTCCCCCCTAGGCAGGCGAGAGCCATGGCGGCTGGCTCCCATTCTTGGTGTTCCTGTTCATATTCTTCTTGTTCCTCTGAGATCTGTTCCTCCCCCAGAGCAGCAGCGGCTACTTGGCGGGGTCTTGGGCTCTGGTACTGGGGGCAGTTTGGGTCGTTTGCATAGTGTCCGACTCGTTGGCATCGATGGCAGGTAACATTGGCTCGATGTCCCGGTCGCGCTGGGGTGCTGCCCCGGTTGGCCGGGGGGGTGGGGCTGGTAGTGGGGGTGACCGGAGCGTTGCTTCTTCCGCGTCCTTGGCCTCCACCCCCTCGGGGACGGTGCTGACCATTGTTGTTCCGGTTCTGTTCGGAGGACCCATTTCGACTCACTCTGGTGATCTCCCACCGGTCTGCTTCGGCTGCGAGCTGCCGGGGATCCGTTAACTTGCTGTCGAGGAGGTGCTGGCGAAGTTCAATGAAGCAATTGTTCGACAGATGCTCCCATACCATAAGATTGAACAGTTGTTCGTAGGTTGTGACCTTGCTTCCTTTGATCCAGCCCTCGAAGGCTCGGCTAAAGTAATTGACATAGTCCACCCAAGTTGTACCTGGGATGCGGGTGCAGTCTCGGAACCTCTGACGGTACATCTCGGGTGTGAGGCCATAGCGGGTGAGGAGTGCAGCTTTCATATGGTCATAGGAGGTCATCTGGTGGTCCGGGAGTTGCAGCAGGGCGTCGCGGCCCTCATTGAGGAATCTCCCCCACAGACCGGCCCCCCAATCGCTTCTATCGATCCGGTGTGCAGTCATAGCGATTTCATAGGCCTTAAACCATTGCTGGATGTCGTCCTCTCGGAAGTATTCTCGAACGACATCCTTGGGGATGTGTACCTTCTTCTCTGTTGCCCCTGGAGTGTGGGGTTGCTCGGGCACCCCTGCTTCTTTATTCTGTTTGCGTAGGTCGATTTCAGCTAATTTCCGCTCATGTTCATATGCCAGTTTCTTTTCCTCGAGCTCCCTTTGTCTCTGTTTCTCCTCTCTTTCTTCTCGGAGACGCAGGTGCTCTAAGTTGATTTTCTGTTCGGCCAACTTTAGTTCAACGTCCATTTTGAGCCGGGCCATTTCCAGCTCGTGTAGTCGGGTTCTTTCTCGTTCCTGGATCTCGTCTGGCGAGAGACCCGTTCTTCGTTCTTCAGGGGCCATGGGGGTTTGTGCTGCGATGTCTTGATCGGGGGTTCCGGCAGCCCCGGTTTCTGCCCAAGATTCCAGGGCCTGCTTAAAGTCATCTTTGGTATTTAGTCCGGTGGTAGCGATACCTAATTCGATACAGAACTGTTTAAGTTCACGATGGCTGTACTCGTCCAATTTCTCCATCTGGAATTTCTCCGTTGATCCGCTGTCTTTAGTTGACATCGTGATTCGCCGTGGGGTGAGCTACTTTCTGTACGGTTTATGCGGTGATTCGGATCCCGTCGCTGGCCACCAATGTTAGACGGACCGGGAGGGTCGGCCGAGGATAAGGGGAGAGGTCTCCGGGGAGAGCCGTCTCCAGCGAATCGTACAGACAAGTAACTTCCCCCCCACAGACGGACACCACACAAGGATAAAGTTCAACGATACTTTATAGGGAATTCTTCAAGTACGGTAGAATGGTACAAGGAGGTCTGGACTCAGGGGTCCCCTCTATTCTGGTCTCTGTTTGGGAAGAGGGTAGCGGGACAGTCTTGTTACCAAAAAGATGGCAATAGCTCTCAATCCTCGAGCTCGGGGGTGTAGATGAACGGGCCGCGGCGGAGCCAGCAGGTCCCGAGATGGATGAAGGAAGACGACGGTCCGCGGCAGAGCCAGCAGGTCCCGATGAAGATGGTGGTTACAAACGGTCCGCGGCCACACCAGCAGGTCCCGACGACGATGAAGGATAGGGTAGTTCCAAAAGCCGCGGCAGCGCCAGCAGGCAAGACAAAGGTGCACAAGACAGAGCTACGGCAGCGCCAGTAGTCCGTCAAGGATGAGTTCTTCTTTGCGTCTCTCGACTCCAAGATACAACTGCCGTCCTGCTCTGGAGCTGCCCCAGTTATAGGGCTGGTGTGCTTTGATGTCCGGACCCTCGCACTTGGAGGTCGGGAGGTCCGGGATGAGGGGGCTCAGACACCCAGCAGGGGGGTGGAGCCAGCGCCCGGGGAGGCGATGGGCGAGCGGTACTTGGCGGGGGAGAGCCATCGACACCTCTTGCTCCCATTGACTGACCAAGTAGCCCGCTCACCTCCTGGGTGGATGTTGGTGCCGGAATGTCTGAGGCCTGGCCAGGCCCAGGGTTGAGGTCGATCGGGGGCCAGGCGGCCTCGTGGTGGAGTGTCCAAGATGGCGCCCAGGATGGGCGCGCAGGCCGGTAGTGGGTCGGCCTACGCGGTCAACAGGTTCGAGTGTAGGGGTCCCTGCGGGGACGGTGGACGTGCAATGGTGGTGTGTGGTACTTGCGTGGCTGGTTCGGGCCTGGTTGGGCCGGGGGAGAGCGGCCCTTCATGTGGCCTGTCCAACACACATCAATACTACACAAGGCAGCTCTGTGCTAACGAGAACTTTCTCAAGGTACCCTGCCTCCATCATGCACAGGTCTGGACCTGCACCCTCCAGTCACAGAAATCTCATTCAATGCACTTCTATGTGTGGGGAGGCGTCCCGACCGGCCATCTTGTGCCCTGCTGCAATAGGAGGCTCAGAAATGGACCCATTCATTCTAGCATTCAGACTCATACAACACACAGAGTCCAACTACTATACATGTGCCGCACACGCACTGGACATACACACACAATCAACAAACACACCGACAGGGTTCTGGGTTTAACATTAGAACTCTACATGAAAGGGGTTTGCAGGCTGCACTCTCACTGACACAGAGAAAACGGTCTGGTCACTGTATAGAGTCACAAAACATGGTAAGCTGCCGCCACCGCTGTATGTGACGTGCTCAGGGGAAAGACAGTAGGACATTATCTTCTATGAGGGTTCACTTTGGGGGTGATTACGATGGCGGACGGACTTGAGTCCATCCGCCATCGTCACAGGAATCGGGACCGCCACGTCATATGGCGGCGGTCCCGCACATGCAATTATAATGCGACGCCACTGTTGAGGTGGCACTGTGCATGTTTATCATTGCGGCGGGTGCTGCTGGCTTCAGCACCCGCCGCAATTGCAAAAATGCATGTTGTGCATTTCCCTGCACTACGTGGCAGTCACCACGCGGTGCCTGCCACCTGGTGCAGGGAACTGTAGGGGGGCACCACAGGTGCCCCCCGAGTGCACAATTGCATTGCCCCTGCACAAGGGGGGCCTGCAACGGGCCGCCAAAGTCAATCTCGCCAACCTTTGAATGGCAGAGGAACTGCAATAAAAAGGCTGGCAGAATGCAGCATCCTAATGTGGCGGACGGTGCCTGCTAGGAACCGCCACCATACTAGGTATGCTTCCCGGGTCTGACAGGCAATCCTATCAATTACCTGTGTAGGACCCGAGGCGGACGGGCTTTCCGTCCACCAGCACTCCGCCCGCCATCTTTATCTGGGGGGCGGAGAATGGCCGCACGATGACAGTGAACCCGCCACCAGCAGGCTGCCAGTGGCAGGTTCACCGCTTTCATAATCACCCTCTTAGTGCGCCCTTTCAGTTCACAGGACAGGTTCTGGACAATGCAGTGTCACGGACAGACTTAGACCTCTGCGCAGACCCCAGATCAGGGTGACAGCAGGGCCAATATGAAAGGCAGAACACCGGTTTCACATGCGGTCGGGCACTCACTTCAGGAGCTGGCATAACGCATAAGATGGGGCCCCCTGCAACATGTGCTCGATGGGGCCCCTGAATGGTTGTCGCTCGTCCTACACTGCAGAGTGCCTTTCCCGAGCGTTTAACTATTTCTTATTCAGCGTCATTGCACTCATGCTGCAAGGCAAGCGATGGCATGGCTTAGAGGGTGAGGAGCCCCTGCAAAACAGGGAACCCTGTCCCCTCACTCTGTAGGGACTGTGGGGGTCTCTGTAGTGCCCCAACCTCAGGAGTGCACTCCGGTTTTCCATGCAGGGGACACTGGTGCCCCAAGAAGATAGCTTGACTTGTAAGCCAAGGCCCGGAGAGAACAACGTTGAGGAAATACTCTCGCCAGTTTCCATGCTATTATAACACTCCTGCTGCCTTCAAGGGGATTCTAAGCACTGAGGTGACCCCTCAGGGGAGGCGTGAAAAGGCGGCAACAAGGGAGAGAGAAGGGTTTGCCATCACACCCCATGAACTCTCATATGCAATGAGGGCTGAAGCAGTTCCTCTGGGGGCTGGGCTTTAGGATGCTGTGAGCTTGCTATGGTTTGAGATGTCCGGGGTTTCAAAATAGACTCCGCCCAAAGTTTAGGGCACATTAGGGCTTGGAGGAGATCTCAGTCCGTATTAAATCAGTTGTATGTTTGTTGCCGTCCTTTCTGGCCTGGTGCCTGCCAGTCCCTGCCGTCTTGTGGCTGCGAGGGTCACTCTCTGTGTCCAGTTTAGGGACTGGCCTGATGGGTCCCGTGGATGAAAATGTGACAAGTGGGGCCTTTGATCATTACCATCCTGGTGCTGTCTTACAACTAGACCGACACTGTATCACTTGTAGCCCTGTGTCTCTGGGGTCCTGGGACCCCCTTACAATAGGACAATGTATCTCGGCACTGTGAACACAGCAAGGCAGAATAGTGCAAAGAAGAATAGTACAAGGTAGAAGGGTGCAAGGCATTGCCCCTGCACAAGGGGGGCGGGCCTGCAACGGGCCAAAGTCAATCTCCGCCAACCTTTAAAAGGCAGAGGAACCGCAATTAAAAGGCTGGCAGAATGCATCATCCTAATGTGGCGGACGGTGGCACCGCCACCATAATAGGTATGCTTCCCGGGTCCAACAGGCAATCCTAACGTTTGCCTGTCTATGCTCCTCCACAGTGATGTGGAGGAGTGTGGCTCAATGGTTAGAGCGGCAGACCCTGATGCAGAGGTCTGGCCTGGGACCAAGGTTCAATTCCCCGCCTCGGCGGGTCTTGAGCTCAAAAATTCCACGGTCCTGATAATTCTCGCCTCGGTGCCTACTCGAATCATGGGTCCCACTCTGCAACTCTGGGCAATAGCTTGCTTAATCTCTACAACGGCCCCCACAGCGCTAGGATGCCTGGCTTCACCCTGGGGGGGGCCCAGGAGTGGACATTTCACAGGGAAGCCAGGAAGGGTTCCACAGCGGTATGAGTAATAGCGGCAGGAAACCGCTTTTGTGGCAGTGCGCTCTACAAATACCTTGATATTTACATTTACACTGAACTCCTGGTACATCCGTCGAGCACTTCACCCTCAGGGTAGCAAAGGAGAGGAACACAGGTCCAACTCAGAGATGTGTGCACATGACACGACCAATAGGACTGGTGCAGGGAGTGTGGGCAAGACACGTCCAATAGGACTGGAGCAGGGATGTGTGGACTGGAGCAGGGATGTGTGCACATGACACGACCAATAGGACTGGAGCAGGGAGTGTGGACATGACACGACCAATGGGACTGGAGCAGGGAGTGTGGACAAGACTCGTCCAATAGGACTGCAGGGATGTGTGGAGAAGACACGTCCAATAGGACTGGAGGAGGGAGTGTGGACAAGACACGTCCAATAGGACTGGAGGAGGGAGTGTGGACAAGACACATCCAATAGGACTGGAGCAGGGATGTGTGGACTGGAGCAGGGATATGTGCACATGACACGACCAATAGGACTGGAGCAGGGAGTGTGGACATGACACGACCAATGGGACTGGAGCAGGGAGTGGGGACAAGACTCGTCCAATAGGACTGGAGCAGGGATGTGTGGACTGGAGCAGGGATGTGTGCACATGACACGACCAATAGGACTGGAGCAGGGAGTGTGGACATTACACGACCAATGGGACTGGAGCAGGTAGTGTGGACAAGACTCGTCCAATAGGACTGCAGGGATGTGTGGAGAAGACACGTCCAATAGGACTGGAGCAGGGAGTGTGGACCAGACACATCCAATAGGACTGGAGCAGGGAGTGTGGACAAGACACGTCCAATAGGAATGGAGCAGGGAGTGTGGACAAGACACGTCCAATAGGACTGGAGCAGGGAGTGTGGACAAGACATGTCCAATAGGACTGGAGCAGGGAGTGTGGACAAGACACGTCCAATAGGACTGGAGCAGGGAGTGTGGACAAGACACGTCCAATAGGACTAGAGCAGGGAGTGTCGACAAGACACGTTCAATAGGACTGCAGGGATGTGTGGACAAGGCACATACAATAAGACTGGAGCAGGGAGTGTGGACAAGACACGTCCAATAGGACTACAGGGATGTGTGGACAAGACACGTCCAATAGGCTTAGAGCAGGGAGTGTGGACAAGACACATCCAATAGGACTGCAGCAGGGAGTGTGGACGAGACATGACCAATAGGACTGCAGCAGGGAGTGTGGACAAGACACGACCAATAGGACTGCAGCAGGGAGTGTGGACAAGACACGTCCAATAGGACTGGAGCAGGGAGTGTGGACAAGACACGTCCAATAGGACTGGAGCAGGGAGTGTGGACAATACACATCCAATAGGACTGGAGCAGGGAGTGTGGACAAGACACTTCCCATAGGACTGGTGCAGGAAGTGTGGACTGGAGCAGGGAGTGTGGACTGGAGCAGAGAGTGTGGACAAGACATGTCCAATAGGACGGGAGCAGGGAGTGTGGGCAGGGCACGTCCAATAGGACTGGATCAAAGATTGTGGACAAGACATGTCCAATAGGATTGGATCAGGGAGGTGTGGACAAGACACGTCCAATAGGATTGGATCAGGGAGGTGTGGACAAGACACGTACAATAGGGTATACAGACGTAATATCGATGACAAAAATATCAAGGTAGCATAATATCGAGTTAAAAATATCGATTAGACAGAATATAGATAAGATAGAATATAGACTACAGAAATATCGAATATAATAGCAATAATATCGACTCAAAAATATAGAATGGACAGAAAATCGAATGGACAGAAAATAGACAACAAAAATATCGAGGGACAGAATATAGACAACAAAAATACAGATGGATAGAATATAGACAGCAAAATATCGAATTTTAGGTAAGTAAGTTAATATTTATGTTTTAATAATATGCAAGTGTTTTTTATGTTAGTATATATGTTAAAGTGCATTTTTTCATTTTATAATTTTTTAAATTAATTAATTTATGGTATTTAATTTTTGCGTAATATAATTCTGGAGCTGGTTGTGGGTTTATAGGGGAATAGGGTGGGAAGTAATTTAATTATAATTAATTAAATATTTTAATTAATTGGTATTTATTTAGAATGAATTGTTAGTTAATTTTTAATTTGCAATTAATTAAAATATAATTGGTAATTCATTTTTATTAATTGATTAATTGATAATTATGCTGATTGTATGTATTGATTTTCTGTAGTGGGTTGTGGGTTTATAGGGGAATAGGGTGGGAAGTAATTTAATTATAATTAATTACATATTTTAATTTATTGCTATTTATTTACAATTAATTGTTATTTAATTTTGTAATTGGTAATTAATTAATATATATGTTGTAATTAATTTTTATTAATTGATTAATTGATAATTATGCTAATTTTATGTATTTGATTTTTGTAGTGGGTTGTGGGTTTATAGGGGAATTGGGTGGGAAGTCATTTAATTGTAATTAATTAAATTTTTTATTATATAAATTGGTATTTAGTTTGAATTAATTGTTAATTTTAAAAAAAAAAGAATTCTAATTTATTGTTATTGGTAAATAATTTGTATTAATAGGTAATTATTTTTTAGTAATTAAAATTATTTTATTATTTTTAATTGTATAATTATTATAATATCTTAAATTGGGAATTTATTTTAATTAATTTGTAATTGGTATTAATATTGAATTAATTTTTATTCATATATGAAGTATTTACTTTCCCTACTGTTGCTCTATTTGGAGTGGGAATAGTAAGTTTTACCTTCCCCCTATCCAACGCTTTCCCTACTGTTGCACTCACTGGAGTGGGAATAGTAAATTTTTACCTTCCCACTATCCATCGCTTTCCCTACTGTTGCACTCATTGGAGTGGGAATAGTAATTTTTACCCCCATGCTATCCAATGCTTTCCCTATTGTTGCACTCTCTGGAGTGGGAATAGTAATTTTTACCTCTACCCTATCCAATGCTTTAACTACTGTTGCACTCTCTGGAGTGGGAATAGTAATTTTTACACCTACACTATCCAACGTTTACCCTACTGTTGCTCTCTCTGGAGTAGGAATAGTAATTTTTACCCCTACGCTATCCAATGCTTTCCCTACTGTTGCACTCTCTGGAGAGGGAATAGTAAATTTTACCTCTACGCTATCCAATGATTTAACTACTGTTGCACTCTCTGGAGTGGGAATAATAATTTTTTCACCTACGCTATCCAACGTTTACCCTACTGTTGCACTCTCTGGAGTAGGAATAGTAATTTTTACCCCTACGCTATCCAATGCTTTCCCTACTGTTGCACTCTCTGGAGTAGGAATAGTAATTTTTACCCCTACGCTATCCAAAGCTTTCCCTACTGTTGCACTCTCTGGAGAGGGAATAGTAATTTTTACCTCTACGCTATCCAATGCTTTAACTACTGTTGCACTCTCTGGAGCGGGAATAGTAATTTTTACCCCTACGCTATTTAATGCTTTCATGGAGCAGGGAGTGTTGAGAAGACACGTCCAATAGGACTGTCAGCGATGTGTGGACAAGACACGTCCAATGGGACTGGAGCAGGGAGTGTGGAGAAGACACGTCCAATAGGACTGGAGCAGGGATGTGTGGACAAGACACGTCCAATAGGACTGGAGCAAGGAGTGTGAACAAGACACGTCCAACAGGACTGGAGCAGGGAGTGTGGACAAGACACGTCCAATAGGACTGGAGCAGGGAGTGTGGACAAGACACGTCCAATAGGACTGGAGCAGGGAGTGTGGACAAGACACGTCCAATAGGACCTGAGCAGGGAAAGGCACAGTTACTGCGGTCTGTGTCTTTTGCCCCCACTTGTCTGGAGAGTGAGCTTCGTGGACTCCCCCCTGACCCCTCTGGGCATGACACAGATGCACAGCACAGTGAGCGGTCTGTGAGAGAAGGATTGCACACTCGCCAAAACCCCCCTCAATCGTCACTGCCCCTCACACTCATTAAAGTCCCTCACACTCATTAAAGCCCCCCACACTCGCAACAGTCCCCCACACTCACCACAGCCCCTCACAGTCGCCTCAGCCCCTCACACTCATTAAAGCCCCACAACTTGCCAAAGCCAGCCACACTCACCAGAGACCCTCACACTCCCCACAGCCCCCACACACTCATTAAAGCCCCTCACAATCATTAAAGCCCACCTCACTCGCCACAGCCTCCCACACTCGCCACAGCCCCTCACACTCACCACAGCCCCACACATTAACTACAGCCCCTCACACACATTAAAGCCCCTCAAAATCATTAAAGCCCCCCAACCCGCCACAGCCCCACGCACTCGCCACAGCCCCTCACTCTCGCCACAGCCGCACACACTCGCCACAGCCCCTCACACTCATTAAAGCCCCTCACACTCATTAAAGCCCCCCACACTCGCCACATCCCCTCACACTCGCCACAGCCCCTCACACTCATTAAAGTCCCTCACACTCATTAAAACCCCCCACACTCACCACATCCCCTCACACTCGCCATAACCCCTCACACTCATTAAAGCCCCCCACAACCACAACAGCCCCACACACGCCACAGCCCCATACACTCGCCACAGCCCCCACACTCACCACAGCCCCCCACGCCACAGCCCCTCACTCTTGCCACAGCCCCACACACTAACCACAGCCCCCCAAACACACGCCACAGCCCCCCACACATGTGCCACACCCCCCCACACTCACCACAGCCCCCCACACTTGCCACAGCCCCACACACTAACCACAGCCCCCCAAACATGCGTCACAGCCCCCCACACTCGCCAGAGCCCCCCACACTCGCCACAGTCCCACACACTCGCCACGGCCCCTCACACTCATTAAAGCCCCACACACTCGCCACAGCCCCTCACACTCATTAAAGCCCCCCACAACCGCCACAGCCCCACACACTTGCCACAGCCCCCCACACACTCGCCACAGCCCTGCACACACTTGCCCCAGCCCCATACACTCGCCAAAGCCCCCCACAATCAATCAATCAATCAAAGCATTTATATAGCGCACTACTCACCAGGAGGGTCTCAAGGCGCTATATAACTCACCATAGCCCCCCACACATTTGCCACAGCCCCCACCCTCGCCACAACCCCTCACACTCGCCACAGCCCCACACACTCGCCACAGCCCCTCACACTCAATAAAGCCCCTCACACTCATTAAAGCCCCCCACAACCACCACAGCCCCACACACTCGCCACGGCCCCCCACACATGCCACAGCCCCTCAAACTCATTAAAGCCTCCCACAACCACCACAGCCCGACACGCTCGCCACAGCCCCACACACTTGCCACAGCCCCCCACACACTCGCAACAGCGCCACACACTCGCCACTGCCCCCCACCCATGTGCCACAGCCCCCCACACTCACCACAGCCCCCTACACTCACCTCAGCCCTCACACTTGCCACAGCCCCTCACACTCGCCACAGCCCCACACACTTGCCACAACCCCTCACACTCATTAAAGCCCCTCACAACCGCCACATCCCCACACACTCGCCACAGCCCCACACACTTGCCACAGCCCCTACACACGCTCCACAGCCCCCCACACTCGCTACAGCCCCACACACTTGCCACAGCCCCCCACACACGCGCCACAGCCCCCCACACTCGCCACAGCCCCAAACACTCACCACAGCCCCACACACTTGCCACAGCCCCACACACTCGCCACAGACCCACACACTTGCCACAGCCCCACACACTCGCCACAGCCCCACAGCCCCTCACACTCGCCACAGCCCCAAACACTCACCACAGCCCCACACACTTGCCACAGCCCCAAACACTCACCACAGCCCCACACACTTGCCACAGCCCCACACACTCGCCACAGACCCACACACTTGCCACAGCCCCACACACTCGCCACAGCCCCACAGCCCCTCACACTCGCCACAGCCAACACTCTCCACAGCCCCACACACTCGCCACTGCCCCTCACACACGCCACAGCCACCCACACACTCGCCACAGCCCCTCACACTCATTAAAGCCCCTGACGCCTGACTACAGCGTGGCACCACACTAGAGACACCTTCTGTACTTCCTTGCTAAAGTCCCCTTTACTCCTGCCAGAAGTGACCGCGGTGCTCCCCTATGCACAAGAAGTGCTCTCCATACAGGAATCGGTAAAAGGCGCTGCCCACAGAGAGCGCCTCGAAGTCCCAGGTGGGGTCTTAAGATGCTCCCCCGAGCCCGGCACCACAGCACAGAGAAGTGAAACAGGCAGCCACTTTTAAACCTTTGAATGAGGTTAAAATTATTTTGTTCCAGAAATTCCACAGGCTCGTATCGAGGACATCCACAGGCAGAGTGACCTTAACCCACTGCCAGCCGGTCCCACAGACATGGCGTCATGCCAGGGGCACCGGTGACGCAGTCTCTCTGTGGCCGCTGCAGACATATACTTGATGTGTGCAGAGCTGAATTCAGAAAAGCGTCCCCGAATAATCCCATCACAAGCCTCCAGCAGGGAGGACTGAGATGTTCTGTTCCGGGTCACTAGGGGGTCATTGGGGTCAGGGTTCGAGGGGGCTCACCACAGAGGTCTCAGCAGAGCTGACCCTCCAGGCTACCCAGAGTGTAGATGTTTAGTGAGTATTTGATCTTCCTGAATAGCTCCTTAGCCACCAAGGCTAGGGGACCCATCTTCTAGGCAGTGTGCATCTCCAGGGGGGACCCCACAATCCCTTCCATAGCAGATGAGACTTCGTCCTTCAAGGCGCTTCCATGTGGCGCTTATAGTGGGTAGTGCGATCCAGCTACTCTTCCATCTTGGCAAGAGGCAGAGAACATCAAAGTTTCTGACCAGGATTAAGGATGGGTTGGATGTTGTTTCTAGATGTCCTTCTTGAGATGGTTTGGGCCAGGGTCAGCCTTTGGAGGGGCTCCTCCAAACAGAGCCAGAGGCTGGATGTTGTTTCTTGAAGTCCTTCTTGAGATGGTTTGGGCCAGTGTCAGCCTTTGGAGGGGCTCCTCCAAACAGAGCCAGAGGCTGGATGTTGTTTCCTGAAGTCCTTCTTGAGATGGTTTGGGCCAGGGTCAGCCTTTGGAGGGGGCTCCTCCAAACAGAGCCAGAGGCTGGATGTTGTTTCTAGAAGTCCTCCCTGGAGATGGTTTGGTCCAGAGTCAGCCTTTGGAGGGGGCTCCTCCAAACAGAGACAGAGGCTGGGTGTTGTTTCTTGAAGTCCTCTCTGGAGATGGTTTGGGCCAGGGTCAGCCTTTGTAGGGGGCTCCTCCAAACAGAGCCAGAGGCTGGATGTTGTTTCTAGAAGTCCTTCTTGAGATGGTTTGGGCCAGGGTCAGCCTTTGGAGGGGGCTCCTCCAAACAGAGCCAGAGGCTGGATGTTGTTTCTTGAAGTCCTTCTTGAGATGGTTTGGGCCAGGGTCAGCCTTTGGAGGGGGCTCCTCCAAACAGAGCCAGAGGCTGGATGTTGTTTCTAGAAGTCCTCCCTGGAGATGGTTTGGTCCAGATCAGCCTTTGGAGGGGGCTCCTCCAAACAGAGACAGAGGCTGGGTGTTGTTTCTTGAAGTCCTCTCTGGAGATGGTTTGGGCCAGGGTCAGCCTTTGGAGGGGGCTCCTCCAAACAGAGCCAGAGGCTGGATGTTGTTTCTAGAAGTCCTTCTTGAGATGGTTTGGGCCAGGGTCAGCCTTTGGAGGGGGCTCCTCCAAACAGAGCCAGAGGCTGGATGTTGTTTCTAGATGTCCTTCTTGAGATGGTTTGGGCCAGGGACAGCCTTTGGAGGGGGCTCCTCCAAACAGAGCCAGAGGCTGGATGCTGTTTATAGAAGTCCTTCTTGAGATGGTTTGGGCCAGGGTCAGCCTTTGGAGGGGGCTCCTCCAAACAGAGCCAGACGCTGTTTCTAGAAGTCCTCCCTGGAGCTGGTTTGGGCCAGGGTCAGCCTTTGGAGGGGGCCCCTCCAAACAGAGCCAGAGGCTGGATGTTGTTTCTAGAAGTCCTCCCTGGAGATGGTTTGGGCCAGAGTCAGCCTTTGAAGGGGGCTTCTCCAAACAGAGCCAGAGGCTGGATGTTGTTTCTAGAAGTCCTCTCTTGAGATGGTTTGGGCCAGGGTCAGCCTTTGGAGGGGGCCCCTCCAAACAGAGCTAGAGGCTGGATGTTGTTTCTAGAAGTCCTCCCTGGAGATGGTTTGGGCCAGAGTCAGCCTTTGAAGGGGGCTTCTCCAAACAGAGCCAGAGGCTGGATGTTGTTTCTAGAAGTCCTCTCTTGAGATGGTTTGGGCCAGGGTCAGCCTTTGGAGGGGGCTCCTCCAAACAGAGCCAGAGGCTGGATGTTGTTTCTAGAAGTCCTCCCTGGAGATGGTTTGGGCCAGGGTCAACCTTTGGAGGGGGCTCCTCCAAACAGTGCCAGAGGCTGGATGTTGTTTCTAGAAGTCCTCCCTGGAGATGGTTTGGGCCAGGGTCAGCCTTTGGAGGGGGCTCCTCCAAACAGAGCCAGAGGCTGGATGTTGTTTCTAAAAGTCCTCCCTGGAGATGGTTTGGTCCAGAGTCAGCCTTTGGAGGGGGCTCCTCCAAACAGAGCCAGAGGCTGGATGTTGTTTCTAGAAGTCCTTCTTGAGAATGTTTGGGCCAGGGTCAACCTTTGGAGGGGGCTCCTCCAAACAGAGCTAGAGGCTGGATGTTGTTTCTAGAAGTCCACCCTGTAGACGGTGTGGGCCAGGGTCAGCCTTTGGAGGGGGCTCTCCCAAACAGAGCCAGAGGCTGGATGTTGTTTCTAGAATTCCTCCCTGGAGATGGTTTGGGCCAGGGTCAGCCTTTGGAGGGAGCTCCTCCAAAAAGAGCCAGAGGCTGGATGTTGTTTCTAGAAGTCCTTTCTTGAGATGGTTTGGGCCAGGGTCAGCCTTTGGAGGGGGCTCCTCCAAACAGAGCCAGAGGCTGGATTTTGTTTCTATAAGTCCTCCCTGGAGATGGTTTGGGCCAGGGTCAGCCTTTGGAGGGGGCTCCTCCAAACAGAGCCAGAGGCTGGATGTTGTTTCTAGAAGTCCTCCCTGTAGATGGTTTGGTCCTGGGTCAGCCTTTGGAGGGGGCTCCTCCAAACAGAGCCAGAGGCTGGATGTTGTTTCTAGAAGTCCTTTCTTGAGATGGTTTGGGCCAGGGTCAGCCTTTGGAGGGGGCTCCTCCAAACAGAGCCAGAGGCTGGATGTTGTTTCTAGAAGTCCTCCCTGGAGATGGTTTTGGCCAGGGTCAGCCTTTGGGGGCGGGGGGGCTCCTCCAAACAGAGACAGAGGCTGCTGGGTGTTGTTTCTAGAAGTCCTCCCTGGAGATGGTTTGGTCCTGGGCCAGCCTTTGGAGGGGGCTCCTCCAAACAGAGACAGATGCTGGATGTTGTTTCTAGAAGTCCTCCCTGGAGATGGTTTGGGCTAGGGTCAGCCTGTGGAGGGGGCTCCTCCAAACAGAGCCAGAGGCTGGATGTTGTTTCTTGAAGTCCTCCCTGGAGATGGTTTGGGCCAGGGTCAGCCTTTGGGGGGGGGGGGGCTCCTCCAAACAGAGACAGTGGCTGGATTTTGTTTCTAGAAGTCCTCCCTGGAGATGGTTTGGGCCAGAGGCTGGATATTGTTTCTTGAGGTCCTCTCTGGAGATGGTTTAGTCCAGGGTCAGCCTTTGGAGGGGGCTCCTCCAAACAGAGCCAGAGGCTGAATGTTGTGTCTAGCAGTCCTCCCTGGAGATGGTTTGGGCCAGGGTCAGCCTTTGTAGGGGCTGTTGTTTCTAGAAGTCCTCCCTGGAGATGGTTTGGGCCAGAGTCAGCCTTTGGAGGGGGCTCCTCCAAACAGAGCCAGAGGATGGATGTTGTTTCTGGAAGTCCTCCCTGGAGATGGTTTAGTCCTGGGTCCGCCTTTGGAGGGGGCTCCTCCAAACAGAGCCAGAGGATGGATGTTGTTTGTGGAAGTCCTCCCTGGAGATGGTTTGGTCCTGGGTCAGCCTTTGGAGGGGTCTCCTCTAAACAGAGCCAGATGCTGGATGTTGTTTCTAGAAGTCCTCCTTGGAGATGGTTTGGACCAGGGTCAACCATTGGAGGGGGCTCCTCCAAACAGCGCCAGAGGCTGGATGTTTTTTCTAGAAGTCCTCCCTGGAGATGGTTTGGGCCAGTTCCTGCTTTTAGAATATTCAGCACAGACTGGTTAAACCCCAGTATAAATTACACTATTGCAGCGCAAAGAGGCTGTGGAGATATGAGTGCCCTGGGAGGAGGATGTACAGGAGGATGAACTGCAAATGGAAGGATCTGACACCCCACCCAGATCTACTGAAACCCAACTACAGTGAAACCTCCCAGGAGCGCTGCAGGTGGGTCCCAGGGCCTCAGGACGTAGGCTCAAGGCCTCAGGAGACCAGTAGGAAGGTCCCCGCAACTCAGGAGGCCATCAGGTAGAACAGAGCCTTAAGGGAGCAGCAGGTGGGTTTCATGTCCACAGGAGAGCATCAGATAGGTTCCAGGGCCCCAAGAGAGCAGCAGGTAGGCTCGGGCCATCAGTAGAGCAGACATGTGTCCCAGGGCCCCTGAAGAACAGTTGGTAGGTCCCAGGGCCTCAGGATGGCAGGAGCTTGGTTTTAGTGTCTTGAGGGGCAGCAGGTCAGTTCTAAGGTCTCGGGAGGGCATCGTGTAGGTTTCAGGGATTTAGAAGAGCAGCAGGTAGGTTTCAGAGCCTCATGAGAGCAGCAGTTCGGCTTAAGGCCTCAGGAGAGCAGCAGGTCGGTTCCAGAGTATAGTAGAGCATCAGGTAGCTTCTAGGGCCTCAGGAGGGTGTTTGCAGGAAATATCAAATAAAAAATGTTTCTATTGCATTTAATGCAATTTGAAAATATTATAATTAATGTTTACGTATTATTTAGAGTGACTCTTTGTTTTTATAAGTTTCATTATGTCATAGCAGTGGGATGTTGGGTTTATAGGGGAAAATTGTGGAAATATTTGTAAAAATTTCTTTGCATTAATTTGTTGTACAATTTGCTGTATGAGTGATCATGATTTTTCATTTAATTTGACTTTAAATTTTTTCATTTTATATTTTATGAGAAAATATGTGTTGAAATGTCATGACACAATTTTATTTAATTGGGTTGCTATATTTTATACATAATTTATTACAAAATAAATGTTATTAAAAAAATATGCTGACAACATTTTAAATGCTGATTTTAGTTAACATTTTTAACAAAAGATTTTTTTTAGCATGAAATTCTTTTTATATTCTGGTAGAAATTGTATTCCTTTATTTTATGATGTAGTCATACATATTTTTAAAAGTTACAATTTCTTTTAAATTTGGTAAAGAAAATTATTTTTAAATGAAAATATTATTCAGAATTATATATTAGGTTACAAAATGAATGCAGATTTTTGGATTTTACTAATTTATCTCTTATAGCTTTTTCATTATTTATTAAGGTGCAATTTTTCTATTTGATTAAAAATAATGATCATTTATATGTTTACTTGATTAATTTTACTTCTCTGCGTGTTGTACAAAAACAAAATTAATTATACTATGTTTTTTGTTCACTATTATGTTATTTATTTTAATATTATATGAAAAAGTATCTTTTAATTCATGGTTTTGTTTAATTGTATTTCTTTATTTAAGTCATTGCATTTTGTTAATATATTTAGTTAATAATTCCGTTTTTAGTGTTCTTTTGTTTTTAATATGGGTGATGCAGAATGATTATATATTAATTATATATAATAAATAATAATATATTATTTATATTATGTATTTCAATATGAATGAATATATTTTCTTTCAAATATTTGGAATTGTTTTGTTTCTATAAAATATATAGGATTATCTATGGTTTTTACATTAATATAGCGTACGCAATAACACAATTTATTGGGGGCGAGTATTAATTATCTGATTTATTATCTTTAGTGTTAAACATCTTCCAAAATGTTATTTCGTTTGGACTCATAATAGTTCATGTGACCACTTTAGTGTCCTAAATGTTCCCTAAATAGTTTAGATTGGAGCGGGAATAGTAAACGTATATACTTTAGTTTCCAAAACATTTCCCTAAATAGCACAGATAGGAGTGTGAGTAGTATATAACACCCCTTTCGTGTCCAACATATTCCCTAAATAGTTTACATTGAAGTGTATATAGTGAATGTGACTCCTTTAGTGTCCAAACCTTCCCCTAAATGGTTTAGGTTGGTGTGGGAATAATAACTATCACCACTATCGTGTTTAAAACGTTCTCCTAAATAGCTCAGATTGAAGTGGGAATAGTACATGTGACTCCTTTAGTGTCAACATTTCCGCTAAATGGTTATGTTATAGTGGAAATAGTAAATTTCAGCCCTTTAGTGCCCAACAGCTTTGCCTAAATGGCTTAGATTGGAGTCAGAGTAGTTCATGTGACTCCTTTAGTACTCAGTGCCTTCCCTAAATGGCTTAGAGTGTAGCATGAATAGTAAACGTTACCTCTTTAACCACATCCATGCTGGTGATGAAACCACTCCATTACCAGCCATGGACGCGCTGTGCTGGTGACGGAGTGGTTCCGTCACGGCCTGCCCGCCGCGCCTGCGCTGCAGTGATTTCGCGCCTGCGCGGTACGTTCTATTGAGCGGGCGGAGCCGTGACGGAACCACTCCGTCTCAAGCACAGCGCGCCCGTGGCTCGTGACGGAGTGGTTCCATCACGAGCATGGTGACGCTGCGCGGATCCCCTCCCCCCCCCCCAGCGCCGCGTCGGAATTACCGCCACGGTCAAGGGGTTAAGATCCAACACTTTCCCCTAAAGGGTTTAGATTGTTTGTGGAAATAGTATATGTCACCCCTTTAGTGCCCAACACCTTCCCCTAAATAGCTTAGACTGTAGTGGGAATAGTAAATGTGACAGGTTTAGTGTCCAACACATTCCCCTAAATGGCTTAAATTGGAGTGGGAACAATAAATGTCACCTCTTTAATGTCCACTACCTTCCCTACAATGGTTTAAATTGTTGTGGAAATAGTAATTGGATTCCTTTACAGCAGAACCCCCAAAAGGTTTTAATAGAAGTGGGAGTACTAAATGCAACGGCTTTAACGTATAACATGTTTATTTTAATATGTTAAGTTACAGTGTCAGTATTAGATTGCATTTTCACATGAATCATTATTGCCTTTTTTTAGAAGAACACTAAATGACACAGTTTATGACTTTTATATTTTTCTTTATTTTTTTATATCTCATTTAATGTATCTGTCTCGCTTTTTAAACACACGCACATATATAGGCATAAAATACGTTTTATTGTTTTTTTACATAATTTCTTATATTTGCATAAAATAAAAAACATGCTATTGATTTTAAAAAAAATATATTTTCACATATTGTTACTGTTCTACATTTATGCAATAATGGTAATTTCTATTTAACCATATACATTGGTTATGCATACATTTCGTTTTTTAATAGGTTTTAAATACTTGTTAAGCATATTATATTTAGTAGTATATTATTATATTTGTTATTTTTTGGAACTATTTATTTTGTACTTTATATTTTCTTAATACATGTAATGACATTTTTACATATTTTTTAACATTGTTCCATATTTTCAAACACTTTAGAACAATTGACAGATCCATTGTTTTCTAAAGGGAGATAGGGGCATATTATCAAGCACATGCGATAATTATCGCAAATCGCGCATAGCGCGATTTTCATGATCGCCGTCTATCGCTGGATGCAGCGCTGGCTTAGCAACGTATTATTAACATTTTTCCCCAGGCTATGTGAAATCCAGCGATAGAGGGTGATAGCATGCATTAGCATGAGAAAAGCAGTGAAAAATCACCTGCATTAATGTAAACCTTGATAATAGGCAGGTGTGGACTTAGCCCTCAGATCCACCTCCCATGTTAAAGATGGCTAACTTGGATTAATAGCAGGAGTTAAAATACTGCGATAAAGGGGTCTTAGCTCCACTTTGATAATTGATTTGCGGGTCTGGGGCATTCTTGTAAATATCGCGATGCAGTTTTAGCGATGTTTACCCATGTTGTTCTGTGAGGAACGCCTACTTTGCATGTCATTAGCGATAATAATCGCTGACATGCAAAGTGGAGAAAAGACGGCTGCTAAATCAAGGAAACACACGTTAGCATGTCCTTGATAATAGAGCGATATTTAACCCCTTCGATGCTTATGACGGAACGGTTCCGTCATGAGCGTCGGTTGAGCTGTACTCATGACGGAACCGTTCCGTCATGACTCCGCCCGCGCAAGGCGGAGTCAGCATGGGCGGGGAATTCACGCCGCACGCATGCGGTTAAATCGCCGCTTTTTGGCCGAAAAGGGCCGCTAAAGCGGCAAAATTGGGCTTGATAATATGCCCCTTTGTCTTTTTTCTGCTTTCATTTAGCAGGCATGTTTTACCATTAACAGTACTTTTGTAGTCTAATACAGTCATTTTTGATTGGATTTCCTGGGAGCGAGTCATAGTCAACTGCCGCTGATCGTTAGATAAGGTAAGATCTTTTTTAAGTTTTTCTATAGTGTTTTGTGAGATAAAGTGTATGTGGGTAGTACTAAGTAGTGGTAGTTATATTGTAGGTTTTAATTTGAGGGTTATTTAGTTGTAGTTTGTGTTCACTTGTTTAGGAGAGTTGTGTGCTAGGCTTAGATTTTGGTAGTAGTCTTGTGGTATTTTAGATAGTATCATATTATATTTTCTGGAATCATAGCTGTAATGTAATGTTTATGTTGTATTTGAAAATAGTGTTTTTGTTTGTGGATATTGTATGTTTTTTACGTCCTTATGGATCAGAAATCATCCCATAGATTTGAGTTTTGTATTTTTTTAAGGAAATCATTTTGGTTTCTAGGGTACCAATATTAATATTTTTAACATCCTTTGGTATTTTGGGTGTCCTGGAGCATTTATTTTTTCCTGATTTTTCTGTTTTTTACGATTCCTTGTGAATTTGGATTACTTTGATGGATTTACCATAGACTTTTTTATTTTTGCTTTCTTGGGCCTTTTTTTGGATTTCACTTTTTACTTTTTGGTGAAGTATATTTTGACAACATGGATATGGACAAAGCTCTAAAGCTGAACCACTGTACGTTTAATTTAGAGATGTATTTGTGGGTTGAAAATGTGTATATTATACTGTATGCGCATTTGCTGTAATTTCAATGTGTTCTTTTATATTTGTAAGTGTTGGATTTATTTACTTTCATTTTGTGTTTATTTCTAATGCTTTGCTATGTGGTTGTTGATGGGCTGATTTTTAATTAATTATTAAACATATCATTTGTATGTATCCGTCTTTTTTCTATGTTATTTATATGATTCTTTGACTAATGTATAAAAAAGAAATAGTTACATTTTTAGTTAACATGATTACGTTATGGTAGGATGTGCCTTTGCTGAGGTTTGTTAATTAGTGTGTAGGTAGCTAGATGTTTTATATTAGGAATTTTTGCTGTTGGTTATATGTAGTGCACTCATTTCTTGTTAATAAAGATTGTAATTTTACATTGTGGCATGTTGTGCATTGTACAGAGTTGTTTTCTTATTTTAGGTTTAATTTGGGTTATCGATTGATCGATTCTAATTTGTTGGTAGCTTTCTTCTTTTTGTAGGGCATCTGTGATTTTGTAGAGTGTAGATTGGGTTCTCCCTAGTGTAGTTAGGAAGGCATTGTGCCATCCTTCTACTGTGTTGTTGGTTTTGGCTTCTTGAGCCATGGTGCTGTCGTAGATATTCCACAATGATATTTGAAATTTGAGTCTGTGTAAGTGTCCATTGCAGTGCAGTCTGCCAACACAAGTGCCTTCGAAGTAGTCAATTAGGGGGCATCGTTTTGGTTCTTTTTCTCTGTAAAATCGATTTTCTATAACTTAGGGGCTGATTATGACGTCAATCGGAAAGGCTCAGAAAGGGGATTTGGATTTTCCTAACCCATGTTGGAACCTATGATTCCGACTGACACGGAAACATTTCTGGCCTACCTATTACGATAGAAGATAACCGTTCTGTGTTTCCGACTCGCTTTTGACCGGCATTCGGAGACTCCAAGTGGGTTGGTGCCGAATCGTACAGGTCTATTGACTGCGTTTCTACCTGACGTATTATGGTGTCAGATTCGGACAGTCTTTCCGAATCGGTCTGTCTGACATGAAACTGACTTTGGGGGCCCATAGCAGGCCCCCCTTCATCCGGAGGCCTCTGGTTGGGGACCGTGGGGTACCCATGGAACCCTTTTTTACAACCATGCACCGTGTGGCAGGCACTGTGGGGTGCCCGCTACAAGGTTTTTCTGTAACCACCGCTTTCTTCAATGGGAACCTGTGTTGTTGGTAGGAACACAGGCTCCTATTGAAGTCAATGGGAGTCCGACCAAACGGTGTTCGGGAACATCGTAATCAGTCGGTTGTACTCCCCGAGCCTGAGGAAACAATTCTGACAAGGAGTTGGTCGGAATGCTTTCCGACTGAAATCGTAATGAGGCCCTAAGTTATAGTGGTTAGATACCTCTGTTACAGGGACATATAATGCTATAATTATTACTTTTTTTTATTACAAAGACAAACCGGGAGATTGTTGTATATTCTACACTTGGTCCCCAATTACGAGTTGGACCACCAGACTTGTGGGGGTTGCGATGCCGGTCTCCCTACCGCCCCATTACTATATGGGTGGTAGGAACTGCCACTGCCCCGCCGCCTCTGAGAGGGAATCGCCATTCCCTGGTGGTGTTGCGGAGGTCATGAGGCAGTAATATGCTTGGAGGGAACACTGCAGTCACCCCAAGCATATTACAAGTTTCCTCTCCCTCAATGTTTTCATGGTGGTTCCACCGCCATGAAAACCGTGGCAGAGAGGAAACAAATGCCCCCTGGTGCCTCACACTCTGTGGATGCACAAAGGGGGGGGCACAACATGTGCCCCCCTGTGTGCATGTTCCTTCACAGCTTGGACTTTTCAGTCCATGACGTGCAGGGATTGTTTTTGGCGTTCCCATTGCGGTGCTCATTTACAGGGCACTGCTGTGGGAATATCAAAAACAAAGCCCGCCAGATGGGAGGAAACTCCTAAAATGGTGGGTAGTCTGACTACGGCTAGGCTTGGGTGGGAAACTCCACTCTGTTTGAGGAGTTTTCAGAGTTTTCTGCACTCTGCGCTCCATGGAGTAAGCGAAGTTCAGAAAAGCTTTGCTCCGCGAAATGGAGCAGAGTTTTATCCTTGCTAGAACTCGCTAAAGTTAAGTTGGTGAGAGCAAGGCAGAAAAATCCAATGCTAGACCTTCTACCAGTGAGATTTCTCAGCATGGGTGTCACGGATGGTAGAACATCTACTCGAGCGTCAGAAAGAAGCAGCGCCCTCTTGTACTGTGCATTGTGCTGTTCCAGCACGGGACAAATACGCGGTGCTAAAAATCAGAGCGAATGGCACAACCTTATGCTCTCCGCTGCTTACGGAACTCGGCATAACGCAGCAGAGTTTTTTGGTCACCTCGCCGACTTCTGCATAGCGGAACTCTGTTAACTCTGCTCAGGCCTAACCACGGATTTGGTGGTGTAGCAGCGGGTCGGAGCCAGCGCGGCACCGCCAAAGTCATAATCGAGCCCTTAGTGCAGATTGTTGCAGATGTCTCTAAAAGCTTTGCTTGAAATGGTAGTAACAGCCTTGACTGGCGTCTGTGGGTTTAAGAGCCTTTATACGAGTTCTGCAGTCAGACTGTTGAAGGACCGCATCCCCGACCGCTAGGAGACTGCTGCACCTGTGGCCTTTCGACCACCATATTATGAGTTTCATGAAGGGCTGGCGATGTGACTTTGGCAGTCTTACGGCAGTGGGCAATGTATTTCCATATATATTGATGCCTGTGTGTACATTCTGATTGCATATGTGTTGAATGTACATATATGCATGATATATGTGGAAATATACCACCTACCCATTGCCGGAGTCTGACCCATATGTGGGCAGTCCAGGTAATGGGTATTGGGTACCAAAGCACTTACCTGTAATTTGCCGAAGATGGGGTCATATTCCTTGGGGTGAAGAAGCTTGTGTGTAGGGGGAACCTGGATAAAGGAATCCACATTTAAATCTGCTTGGAAAAACTGGAAAGGGGTGAGTACGCAACCGATACCCTGTGTTTCTGCTGACCTTTTGGAGGCAGTCTGACCACCATGGTCAGCTCGTCAGGAAGTCAACTCATAATATGGACATAAATGTGATGCCTCTGTACCCCCCAATGGAGGCTGCCTTCTGCTGACCACAACCCCAGGGGTGTGCTGGTGGTGCCAGCGGTCCAGCCGCGGTCTTCTCAAAGCCAATCAGCCCAACTCCTAATACAGTGGACGGCTTACCGCCATAAGACAGCACCACCAAACTCGTAATAAGGCCCTTAATATTGTTTGTATCATGGCTTATTCAAAGTTGATTATTATTTTATGTGGGGAGTAGTTGTTTGTTTTCATTTTAATGTGGTTTAGTAGTTCGTTGTAAGTGCTACTTTGTTTATTAGGTAGCAAGACAAATGAAGGTATATTAGTATTTTGATACTCACCATGTATGGTGTATATCTGAGTGGTCTAAGGCACATTTTGAATATTCCGTCCATCATCCATGTTTGCCATTGGCTCAGTCCTAATAAATTATCTGCTGTAGCAAATATAATAATGCATTTGTCATTATTTAGGTTGTTATGCAGGAAGAAGGGTTCATCATTGTGTGTGGTGGTCAAGTGTTCAGGTATGTGGATGTTGTCCTATCTTCTAGGGCCAGCGGTAGTGTAATTGGCAGCTTCCTTAGTTTGTGCCATTAACTTTGATGCGTTCAGGTAAAATGCGGAGTATATCTTTCAGACTTTTAGTTGTGGACTCTTGGGATCTAGTTCTTGCCTCTTTTAAATCTTGAAGTACATGCCATATTTCAATTTTGGTGACTTTTAAGGGGGTGGTTGTGCTCTCTCTCTCGTTAATAATAACATAATTTTCATAGAAGTCCTCCCATAACAAGCATATGAGCAGTAGTTTGTAAATTTCTAATTAACATTTTCAGTGCTTGTGCATTTTGGGCTGTAAGTGACACCCAAGTTTGATAGTAATTGTTTGTTTTTCTGTGATGTGATATATCTTGCTTTTTCTGTCATGTCTGAAGATAGTTTAATAAGAAAGTTAAATAAATTGTAATGATTTTACCGTTAGCATGCAAATGTATATAAAATATTATGACAATCGTTTTGCATTCTATACCTACATATGTGTTGTAGATTATAATTGCAGCTCTTTTTTCAGTTTTCCATTGAAGATGTTCCAATGTGGGCCAGGTGGTTTGTTTTCTGTTGGGGGGAAATAAAGTTGCATTAGTTATAGTTTAAACGGTTATTTGTGGGTAGTTAGTAAGGGCTGAGGCCTTTTAGTTTTATTTTTTATTTTTAAGGCTTAGCTGATATTTTAGAAGTGCTTTGATTTTACTTACTTTTTATGTGCCTTTATCATTGAGTTTGATTAGTGAATGTTATTGGTGGTTCTGTAGTTTGTAGATGGCGTTGTACTTCTTCTGTAGTACCTAACGTTTGGTAGAAAAAGGAAAAATGTGTTAGGTATTAGTATTTTTACATTTTTAAATAAGTCACTTTCAACCATGTTAAAATAAATGTATTATTTACTTGTGAAGGTAATTGTATATTTTCTTCCTTTTTTAAAAATATTTTTATTGACAGCATGAGAAATACAAGCCAACAGCATATGTAATAGGGAGTAAAAGAAAAAACCAACTAAACAAGGAAATATAATATGCTTTACAAAGACCGAATGGACTGATTAGAAGAAAATTAAATAACTCGTACAGATTTGCAGAACAGCATAAATAACACTTGAATATTAAATAAATGTACCCCAAATTGTATCCAATTTCCGTAATGATTTAGTCCCTCTCATTTTAGCCAGTGAGGACTCCATACCATATGTTTCTTTAACCAGAGACCACCATTCCAACACCGAAGGTGGGCTCCGTAATATCCAGACCCGAGTAATAGTCAATCTAGCACAAGTGAGTAGAATGCTTATTAAATCTTTCTGAGAAGTATACGCGGTCTTCCCTCCTAACATCACCTCCACTACAGTGAAAGAGAAAGGTCTCCCAAGTTTAGGCGTCAAGAATTGAGCAACTCCTCGCCAAAATTCCATTCGTTCCGGACAGGAAAAAAAATATGTTCCAGGTTAGCCGCTGCTAAATCGCATTTGGGACATTTTGTCCGGTCACTGTTAGAAGTGTTTGAGGACCATTTTGCTATCCTTTCTGGTGTATAATAAAGCGAACATGTTGTTCTATACTGCTGTAAACTTAAACCAGAGGACTGTACTGATCTATTAATACTACTCAAAGCTGAAGAGATGGGATCACTGACATAATATCGACGACACAAATATCGAGATACACAAATATCGAGTCAAAAATATCGATTGACAAAATATCGACTCCCTATCTTCAAACAGGTAAGTACCAAAATATCGACTCCAAAATATCGACTTACAAAAATATAGACTGTCAAAATATCGATTTTTTTAAAAGTCTTAAAATTAAGTTAAAACTAATATAGTAATAAATATATTTAATATAAACTTAGAAATAATTAATAAAAAAATGTAATTTTAATAAATAATTTATATAATTAAAAAAATTATATCACCAAAAATTACACACACACATATATATATATATATATATATATATATAAACATATTATTAAATAAACATATATAACATTTTAGAAAATGTTTAAAATTTATGGTTACAACTATAGTGATTTCAACATTAGCAAAAGTGTTGGATAGCGTAGAGGTCAAATTTACTACTCCCACTCCAGTGGGTGCAACAGTAGGGAAAGCGCTGGATAGCGTAGAGGTTAAAATTACTATTCCCACTCCAGGGATGTATGACGTTACAACGCATACTTTTACAATGCCTACCATTACAACAAAACTTTTACAACTCAAAAACTTTTACAACGCATACATTTACAACGCAAGATTTTACAACGCATATACCTTTTGCAACGCATACCATTACAACGTAAGTATTGGTAAGTATATAATAATTTTTTGAATATAAATTAATAAAAAATATTATAATATAATTTAATATAATTTAATTTTATTAAATAAATTTAATTTAAATGTAATTTTACTTTATTTTTACAAAGTACCCCTGTACCCCAAAAACCCAAAACTGACCCTGAACCCTAAAAATACCCCTTTACCCATAAACTGAAAACTGACCCTGAACACTAAAAATACCCCTTTACCCGAAAACTGACCCTGAACCCTAAAAATACCCCTTTACCCCAAAAACTGAAAACTGACCCTGAACACTAAAAATACCCCTTTACCCAAAAACTGAAAACTGACCCTGAACCCTAAAAATACCCCTTTACCCCAAAAACTGAAAACTGACCCTGAACCCTAAAAATACCCCTTTACCCCAAAAACTGAAAACTGACCCTGAACCCTAAAAATACCCCATTACCCAAAAACTGAAAACTGACCCTGAACCCTTAAAATACCCCTTTACCCCAAAAACTGAAAACTGACCCTGAACCCTAAAAATACCCCTTTACCCAAAAACTGAAAACTGACCCTGAACTCTAAAAATACCCCTTTACCCAAAAACTGAAAACTGACCCTGAACCCTAAAAATACCCCTTTACCCAAAAACTGAAAACTGACCCTGAACCCTAAAAATACCCCTTTACCCATAAACTGAAAACTGACCCTGAACCCTAAAAATACCCCATTACCCAAAAACTGAAAACTGACCCTGAACCCTTAAAATACCCCTTTACCCCAAAAACTGAAAACTGACCCTGAACCCTAAAAATACCCCTTTACCCAAAAACTGAAAACTGACCCTGAACTCTAAAAATACCCCTTTACCCAAAAACTGAAAACTGACCCTGAACCCTAAAAATACCCCTTTACCCAAAAACTGAAAACTGACCCTGAACTCTAAAAATACCCCTTTACCCAAAAACTGAAAACTGACCCTGAACCCTAAAAATACCCCTTTACCCAAAAACTGAAAACTGACCCTGAACCCTAAAAATACCCCTTTACCCATAAACTGAAAACTGACCCTGAACCCTAAAAATACCCCTTTACCCAAAAACTAAAAAGTGACCCTGAACCCTAAAAATACCCCTTTACCCAAAAACTGAAAACTGACCCTGAACCCTCAAAATACCCCTTTACCCAAAAACTGAAAACTGACCCTGAACCCTAAAAATACCCCTTTACCCAAAAACTGAAAACTGACCCTGAACCCTAAAAATACCCCTTTACCCAAAATCCCAAACATATAACCTTTTTAAAATAATTATATACTTACTAATACTTACATTGTAATAGTATGCGTTGTAACGGTATCTGCGTTTTAAAAACATGCTTTGTAAATGTATGCGTTGTAAAAGTTTGTGCAATTTAAAAGTTTTGTTGTAATGGTAGTGCATAGTAAAAGTAGCGTTGTAAACGTTGCATACCCACTCCAGTGGGTGCAACAGTAGGGAAAGTGTTGGATAGCGTAGGGGTTAAAATTACTATTCCAACTTCAGAGAGTGCAATAGTAGGGAAAGTAAATACTTCACAAATATATATAAATAACATAAATAGTAATACCAATTACAAATAATTAAAATATTAAAAAAGTGTATAAAAATATTAAATATTTATTTATAAATACAAAAAAAAAATATTTAATTATAAAAATTGCCTACTCATACTAATTAATTACCTATTAACAATAAATTAATTTACAATTTAAAAAATAATAAATTATTTTCAATTACCAATTATATTTTAATTAATTACCAATTAATAATTAATTAACAATAAATTCAAAATAAATATCAATAAATAAATTAACATATTTAATAAATTATAATTAAATTACTTCCCACCCTATTCCCCTATAAACACAACACCCGCTACAGAAAATAAATTACTAAAATTAAAATATTTATCAATTAATCAATTATAATTAATTACCAATTATATTTTAATTCATTACCAATTAATAATTAATTAACAAATAATTCTAAGTAAATATCAATAAATAAATTAACATATTTAATTAATTATAATTAAATTACTTCCCACCCTATTCCCCTATAAACCCACAACCCGCTACAGAAAATAAATTACTAAAATTAAAATATATATCAATTAATCAATTATAATTAATTACCAATTATATTTTAATTAATTACCAATTAATAATTAATTAACAATTAATTCTAAATAAATATCAATACATAAATTAACATATTTAATTAATTATAATAAAATTACTTCCCACCCTATTCCCCTATAAACCCACAACCCGCTACAGAAAATAAATTACTAAAATTAAAATATTTATCAATTAATCAATTATAATTAATTACCAATTATATTTTAATTAATTACCAATTAATAATTAATTAACAATTAATTCTAAATAGATATTAATAAATAAATTAACATATTTAATTAATTAGAATTAAATTACTTCCCACCCTATTCCCCTATAAACCCACAACCCGCTACAGACTTATATTACACAAAAAATAAAAATTATTATTAACTTACCTTAAATTCGATATTTTTGTTGTCTATATTATGTCTAGTCGATATTATGTCCATTCTATATTTTTGATTCGATATTATGTCCATTCTATTCGATATTAATTTTCTCTAGTCGATATTTTTGTTGTCTATATTATGTCTAGTCGATATTATGTCCATTCTATATTTTTTACTCGATATTCTGTCCAGTCGAAATAAAAGACTCGATATTATGACTGTACACCGAAGAGATGATATTAGCAGTTATGTTTGTACCTAATCTTACGCTCCATCTCTCGGCAAGTCTCACACAGTCGTCGGCCTTATAAGTGTTAAGACTTCTATAACCATCACTAATAAGTGATTTATTCTTGACCGTGTAAAAATAATTCCAAATATCAGAGTCCAGACTCTCTGTTAGATTCAAACTACGTACAAAGTAATAGCGAATCTGGTAGTACCTAAATCGCATGGCTTCAGTTAAGTTAAATAGTGTTTCAAAAGTTATAAAACCATTGTGTCCATAAAGGTCCCCAAGAGTTTCAATTCCCGATGTAGCCCAAATTTTACCAGCCCCATCATGGAAAATTTCGGGGAGTCCTGGGTTGCCCCACAAAGGGAGTTTAGGGTGATTAAGTGATGCCTTACAGAAAGTTAAAATGGAGTGCCAAATTTTAGCGCTTTCTCTCGTGGTCTTAAATTTAACCCTTTTGAAATAATTGGGGTTGTTAATTCTAAAAAGAAACATATTAGATTCCTCACCTAACATAAAGCTATGAAAGTAATATTTGTTACTAGGATTTACCAGACGACCCAGGAAGGCTGCCCAGGAATATAAACTAAAATCAGGAAAATCGAGCCCCCCCTTGATTTAGTGGAAGCTTGAGTAAAGTGATTGCTCGGCAAGCTTTTCTATACCCCAAAATAAAGCTAATAAAGATCCCATCTAATCCTTTAAAAAAAGAATTGTTGATACGTAATGGAATAGACCTAAATAAATAAAGGAATTTAAGCAGCCCCTTCATTTTTCATTAAGTTTATCCGACCAATAATGCTTAAAGACACCCTATGCCATCTTTTTAGTGAGACAGCTGTTTCTTAGTGCAGCTATTTCGTTTATTTTAGCAGAGACTCTGACACCTAAATATGTAACAATTTTGCAGACTTTTATTTATATTTAATCTATATCCAGAGACTGCCCCGAATCTATTAGCCTCTTGAAATATTCCATGCAGAGCTTCTGCCACATCTGTACAGTATATCGCGATGTCATCTGCGTAAGCTGTAATTTTAAGTGAGTTTGGGCCGAAAACAAAAGGAACTAGTCGAGATTGATTTTGCAATGCAGAGAGAAATGGCTCCATAGATAGCGCAAACAGCAAGGGTGACAAAGGACACCCTTGCCGGGTGCCACGAATTATTGAAAAATTTGGAGATCGAAACCCCGCATAGCTCATTTTAGCAATTGGGTGATCGTATAGGGCTTGAATCCAATATAGAAATTGACCTTTAAAGCCAAATGCTGTCATTGCTGCCCATAGATAGTCCCACCCCACTCGGTCGAAAGCTTTTTCAGCATCCAACAATATCATACCGAGTGGGGTGGAACCAGTCATTGCCACATCAAATGCTGTTATAGCCATATTTATATGAGCCGTCGTATCTCTGCCAGTGATTAACCCATGCTGTGGAGGGGATACCAGATTTGGCATTAGTGGCCAGAGACGAGTAGCCAAGACTTTGGCAAATACTTTTGCATCAGAATTTATGAGTAATATGGGTCTGTAAGACCCATACTCATCAGCTGGTTTATTTTTATTTATTTTTAAACAATCTGGGTGATATTCCATGATTTAGGGGCTTTTCCACCTGCTCCAATTGAGTTGATTACCTGGTTGAAGAGTGGGAGTAGTTCATCTAAACATGTTTTATATAATTCTAGTGGTAATGAATCCTCCCCCGCTGCTTTGCCAGATGGTAGAGCATTAATTGCAAGTTTGATTTCTGCCATTGTTACATTCTCGGTCAGTGAATCATATCCTTCATTTTCCCGTTTTTTTATTATGTTGGCGTCTAAATATCTTTGTATATTACTCATAGCAGGGCAGCTTTCCGGAGTGTTCAAGGGTCTGTAGTAATTAACAAATTGCTCCAAAATCTGCGCAGGCTGATTATAGATCTGATTGTTAGATCCCTTTATTGTCGTTATAAGAGTCTTAGCCTTGTCATCTGCAACTTTATATGCAAGGATCTTGCCTATTTTTCCCCACTCTCATATTGAGACAGATGATGTTTATGCAATTTTACAATAAATTTTCCCTGAACGTACTTTTTAAGGCAGATTTTAGATTCACCAAATTAAAGCCCATTTCCTCTGAGTTTATTGACCCCTGGAGTAGTGCCTCAGCTAATTGACTTTCCAAAGAAAGTATATTTGTGATAATTTTTTCTGTTTCATTCTTGCACTCAGCATTCTGTCTCCATATAAATTGTTGTGTGAAACCCTTATGCTAGCCTTACAGGCGTCCCATACCATGGTTGGTGAAGCTGAGTTGGTATTTATTTCAATACATTCTTTTAAATGTTTCTTAAGTTGCATAACAAACTCTTTATTTAGGAATAAATGTCTGGGGAAGGAGAAGGGTCTCGGTCCCTTCCTTTCTTGTGAAATATTAAAAGAGAGGAGAATTGGATTGTGGTCGGAGGTGACCCTTTGGCAGATTTCCATAGTACTTGTTTCGAAAATCTTATCCGAGACCCAGGCCATGTCTATGCATGAGCATAGTTTATGTGCTGCTGAGTAGTAGGTATAGCCTGCTACACTTGGATGTAATATATGCCAAGCGTCCCGTATATTATGTATATGCCCCATTTCTCTAATGGCAGCGCGTGACCTATGCATCCTCTGAAAAGCTCCCCATCTTGTGGTATCGATATCATAATTCATAATGCAGTTAAAATCCCCCATTATTACACACTCTCCTTCCCAGCCCAACAATTCAATATTCAACAGATCGATAGTAGAAGGATCATCTATGTTTGGTCCATATATAACACAGAACGTATATTTACAATTTTCCAAAACTAATTGTGCGATAGCCCATCTTCCCCCATTATCTGCAGCAGTTTTGACAATTTCCACTCTGAGTTGTTTCTGTTTAAGTATGGCAACACCTCGTATTGAAGCATTCAATGCTGAGCAGACTATTACATCATAGCCTAGTTGTCCTAATAGCTTTCAATCTTTATAGGATATATGTGTCTCCGATAAAAAAGCTATTTGAGGGTTATACATTCTTAGTTCCTCAGAGACTAGTCGTCTCTTGTTTCTACTATTCAGGCCCGCTATGTTCCAGGCTAAACATCTCAAACGGTGCATCTCTGTGGTGTAATACCCTCTTCTGTCCTTATAGTATCTAAAACTATCTTCCCATTAACATATTTTATGCATCTTATTCTCATGTTGTTTTTTTTTTTAATGAATGCGCGCTATTTCCTGTAGGAGTAACGTCTCCTGGAGGCACTCGAGATGAACTTCTGTTGCGTAGTTTTAAGAAAACATTCAATGCTGGTTCGTATAGAGTTTTCAATTCATCATTTTATTCTCATATTAATATTTTCATAATATGTTACATCATGTTGTGATGTTTTGCCCAATGCATTTCGGGCGAGAGCCCTTCATCAGGGAGTTAGTTCTCTGAAAGCAATCAAGTAAGCACATTTTAGAAGCAAGCTTATAAACATACAATTTTGTCAAATACATGCCACTTTTGGTGATGATTGTGTACATGCATATTTATACACAAAAACGTGAACGAACAGTGGCAGATCTGGTTTAAAAAATAGTACTCTGTGAACTGTGCATGCTTTCATATGTAAAACAATGGTCAGGAGAATCGATTCTTAGGTGTGTGGTGAAACGACGTACAATTGTGGTTGTGCGCTGTTCGTGATAACTAAGAACACGAGTTAAAAAAAGAGGTAAAGAAAAGTGGTGAAAACAGATCGTTAGAACTGTTAACAAGTGCACATGCGGTGAAATTGGATGTTAGCGGGAACATACTGGTAATGTGCACTAGTTCCGTGAGAGGGACGTTAAAAAATGACGAGTCTACGAACGTGGTTGAACTTAAGGAAAGTTGTGCTAGAAGATTTAAGAACCGTGTATGTAAACCTGGTCTAACCTGTGATTAGGGTAAACCAGTACGCTGTTGGTACAATTTTCAGCGGCGTGACTGGATAAATGAAGTGAGAAAGATGAAAACGAGTCCCTAAGACTCTTCGGCAAGCATTTTCGAAAGGCGGTTATCGTGGTCGAAACTTACCAAAATGTAGAGCGATGTGTTCCCCGTACCCGGAAGACGCTGTGTGAGGAGCGAGTGCGCGCTACGTTTAAAACGTGTATACATGTGGATCACGTGATATGTGTGCCGGCAACCTGATTCGTGAAGTGACATGTGATGGGTGATGTTCCCTCCTTAGAATGGAACTTGAAGAAATACTACGTGAAATTTAAATGCATGCCCGGAATATATTCAGAAAGTGATGTCCAAAACGCTAATGATTAATTGTACAATGACGATAAAAAAAGGATGAAACGTACATTCTAAAGAAAGCAACTTTATTCTAAACTTTCATTTAATCCCATAGGTTGTACGGTAGATAAACGGTGTATCCAGAACAGTTCTCTTCTTAGAAGATATTGGGAATTATCTCGTCCTGGGAGTGATGGTACTATCTCCAAGATGCAAAATGCAAAAACGGAACTGGCTCGGATTGTGAGTAGCTGCATTGAAATGCGCAGCAACTGTGGATTTTGGATTTTTTAGTTGAATATTACTCTTATGCTCGATAATACGAGTTTTGATTTTTCATACCGTACAACCTATGGGATTAAATGAACGTTTAGAATAAAGTTATTTTCTTTAGAATGTACGTTTCAAACCGGACAATTGATCTTTTTCACTATGATTTATGACTTATATCAGATCTGTGTTCGTTTTACACCATATTACACATGCTGTTCACATATCTCACATTCCCAACCTTTAATAATTTTACTGTACTGATACAGGTCACACCTGCATGTTACATTCTTCATATTTTTCTTATGTATTCCCACATTTCCCCCATACACATTTTTCCTTTTTATCCTTTTTTATCGTCATTGTACACTTAATCATTAGCGTTTTGAACATCACTTTCTGAATATATTCCGGGCATGCATTTAAATTACACGTAGTATTTCTTCAAGTTCCATTCTAAGGAGGGAACATCACCCACCACATGTCACTTCACGAATCAGGTTGCCGGCACACATATCAAGTGATCCACACGTATACACGTTTTAAACGTAGCGCGCACTCGCTCCTCAGACAGCATCTTCCGGGTATGGGGAACACATCGCAATACATTTTGGTAAGTTTCGACCACGATAATCGCCTTTCGAAAGTGCTTGCCGAAGAGTCCTAGGGACTCGTTTTCATCTTTCTCACTTCATTTTTCCAGGCACGCCACTGAAAATTGTACCAACAGCATACTGGTTTACTCTAATCACAGGTTAGACCATGTTTACATACACGGTTCTTAAATCTTCTAGCACAGCTTTCCTTAAGTTCAACCACGTTTGTAGACTCGTCGTTTTTTAACGTCCCTCTCACGGAACTAGTGCACATTACCAGTATGTTCCCGCTTACATCCAATTTCACCGCATGTGCACTTGTTAACAGTTCTAACGATCTGTTTTCACCACCTTTCCTTTCCTCTTTTTTCACTCGTCTTCTTAGTTATCACGAACAGCGCACAACCACAATTGTACGTCGTTTCACCACACGCCTAAGAATCGATTCTCCTGACCATTGTTTTACATAAGAAAGCACGCACAGTTCACAGAGTACCATTTTTTAAACCAGATCTGCCACTGTTCATTCACGTTTTTGTGTATAAATATGCATGTACACAATCATCACCAAAAGTGGCATGTATTTGACAAAATTGTATGCTTATAAGCTTACTGCTAAAATGTGCTTACTTGATTGCTTTCAGAGAACAAGTCCCCTGATGAAGGGCTCTCGCCCGAAATGCATTGGGCAAAACATCACAACATGATGTAACATATTATGAAAATAACAATATGAGAATAAAATGATGAATTGAAAACTCCATACGAACCAGCATTGAATGTTTTCTTAAAACTACGCAACAGAAGTTCATCTCGAGTGCCTCCAGGGAAATAACACGCATTCATACATAGGCACCCTCAGCTCAGGAGGGTTTACCTGTATGGCACCATCCACCTTCATCTAAGAAAAACACACTCAGAAGAATCCTCGAGTGCGATTTCCCCATTCCATTTTGGATAATCGTTGTTTTTTTAAAGTCATTTTTGTCACCCGTGAGTCCCACCATCCCCTGAACCACCTGGTCCACCCTCCCACTTACCTTTCCCTTTATCTCCTAGAGGAGGATACTCCTCTATGACCTGCTGCCGCTTTCTGGGCAGCCCTATAGAATAACAGCAGTGTAGGTCACCCACGCACCTCACAAACTGTCTAGATTTCCAGATTGAAAATATTGTATATTAAGAGTATGAAAGGAAAAAAGAAGATAGTGTTGTGTGAGCTGTGTGGAGAGCTAGAAAAAAGAGGAAAAAAAGAAAAAAAGAGATTACCCATCTTTAGTATCTTTCTTAGAACAAACAAAAAAGAAGAGAAAAATTCCCTGCCCAACTGTGACCTTTGAAATTACAGAATAGTCCCGGAGTCACTATGCATAGTTCTCTGTCCTCTCCGTGTTTTCAGGTTGCCAGTTTAGACAGTGCTAGCTCAGCTCCCCTTTCCTCCGTGAAAAAGTATGTGGGACCATCTTTGATTACTTTTAAACGTGCTGGTTCTCATAGGAAAGCTTGCCCACTAGTACAGCTTCCAGCGTCTTTCCATTGTGGCTTTACTCAAGTCTGATCTTACGAAGAGAAGAACGTGACAGATTCTATTATGACAGGAGAATTAAGTCTAGTCTTCAGCGAGACTGCTTGTCGCAGTAAGAAGTTTCCGAAGTGGATCAAAAAAGGTTGAGGGAATTGACCCCCCCTTGTTCCTCTGAACTAGCGGGAGTCTGTGGACCCTCTGCAGCTGTGTGTCCCAATCCCAGTCAGAGAGATCAGGGAATGCCTTCTGGAACAGCTGAACTATATATGCCCTTGGGTCTGCTCCTTCCGACCCTTCAGGTATTCCAAAAAGTCTAAGATGTTGTCGACGCTGCCGGTTCTCCATGTCCTCCAGCTTGGTCTGCATACTCATAATCTGTGTCTTTGCAAGAGTTTCTGTATGGGCCGACAGCTCTTCCACTCCCACAACCCTTTGTTGCAGTTCTGCGATCTCTTCAGACATTCCACCAAGTTTACTGGTCAGTTCCTGCAGAGAATTTAGCATTTTGCCATTAACTGTAAGAAATGTTGTTGTGCCTCTTGTCTATGGTCAGTTAATGTCTGTAGTATCAGATTGAGTGGAGATAAGGTGACTTCTTGGTCTCCCAAAGGCAATACCCCTTTTTTTTAGCTACATAGCCATTTGAGTTAATTCAGGAATTGAGGTAGTATTCGCCCCTGAAGCAAAGCCCAGGAGGGACCCTGACTCTGACTCTGTCAATGTCGCTTAGAGAATTGCTTGATTCCCCCCCAGTGAGTCCAGTTTAGGGCTGTCGAGCACCGTAACAGACGTGGTAGCTAATAATAATGAAGATGATGGAAGGTCCTTCACATAAACACCATCCGTAGGACTAGTACCAGAAAGGTGCATTGCCATATTCCTAACGTCGCCTTTTGCTTGTATCCATTTCCGGAGGGGACTATTGTCTGCAATAACTGTTCCCCTTGATGTGATAGTATTCTTTCCCCCCACCCATGTTATTTTCTTTATTTTATTCTTTACCTTCCTTTCTTGCTGCCAATTAATTTAACTGTATCTGTAGGAGACCGAGTCACATCTTCTGTAAGCTCTTCAAAAATCGTCAGCGGAACCTGACTCCTCCCCTGCGCAGTCTCATCCCCCATCCCATCTATAGCCAAGCATATGTTTGCTGCCAATTCCGCCACTAACTCAGTTCCATTATAGTCAGTAACAGTTGTCGTGGAATGACCTCCTTCATTTAATGTCTTTGATGTCTTTAAAAGCTCCGACTCAGAGGGGGGTTCAGGCAATTCATGTGAATCAGGAGTCTTACTCTGATTTTTATCCATTATTCCTGATATCTCTAATTTTTCCGGTAGATTAGTAGTTATTTATTCAATAATCTGTACCTTTTCAGTGTCTTTTCGGGCCCTTGAATCTTCATTCAGAGAATTTGCTACTTAGTCTGATATAGCGGTTTTATATGATTCGGCAGGGTCTATCCCATTGACCGCAGGAGCAATAGCAGTGAAACAGGCAGTCTTAGTCCCAGCCCGGGAGGCATCCGTATTACCATATTGAGCAGATACAGTAACAGAGTTACCAGAGCTAGATCAAGAAGACGATAAGGACACTTCTGCCCTTATCACAGACCTGGATACACTGGGTCTCAGACAAATGGTCACCTCCCCTACCCATCAAGCCGGACATACCTTAGACAGTATCTTCTCAAATGTGGAGGGCTTACATATATCAAACATCTTACCTATGCCCTGGACTGACCATTATGTTATATTTAGCAGACTGACAATTAATGAAATCTTGAAAAAAAAGGTCAATACGCCGATCCCAGGATCCTTTAAAGTATGGAAAAATATAAATCAGACTGAATAAACAAAGTTATTGGACAGCACATGTCCATCTCTGTCCACTGATCCCAATATTGCTACCCAACAATTTCATGACTGGCTAGCCCATGCCACCAATCTTCTAGTACCAATTAAAACCTAATCTAGGAATAGAACCACACCTTCTGCCCCATGGTACACAGAGGAACTAAGGAGGCAAAAACAATTGAGTAGAAACAGGGAAAGGCAGTGGCGAAAAAACTATGATACAGAGAGTAAGGCCATATATAAATATTCATTGACCGTTTATAAAGCTATAATCACGGAAGCAAAAAAAAATGTTTTTTTCAGATCAAATTGAAAAAGCCAACAACTCGAGTAGGCAATTATACAACATCACTAGAACTCTGTCAGGTAATGCCCCAGATCTCACCCCGCCCCCTCACAATCATTTTGTGATGCACTGGCTAATTTCATTTTCTCTAAAGTTAATGATATTTACCAGGCTTTTACCCCAAACCCGACAATAACAGCTCCTTTTGATCTGCCTTCGGACAAGGTTTTGACCAGCTTCAAGGCTCTTACTATCGATCAAATACAGATCATTGTCTCCTCTGTCAAAACTGGATCGACACTAGATCCCTGTCCATTCTCAGTCCTCCCACCGGTGATGGACACACTCATCCCGGTCATCACTTTAGTTTGTAATTCTATATTGGGTTCTGGGATATTCCCGGATTCCTTAAAGAACACGCTGGTAAAACCCCTGTTGAAGAAAGCAAGTCTTGATAAGGCCGAATTAAAGAATTATAGGCCCATTGCAAGCCTCCCATTTTTAGCCAAAGTGATCGAAAAGGCCATGAATCAACAACTAGTCGAGCATGTAGAGAAACATCTTCTACTGGATGAATCACAATTCGGTTTCCGAAGATATCATGGTACTGAAACCGCCTTAATCAAAGCTGCAGACGACATCAGGGCAATTCGAGACCAGGGAGGGACAGCAGTACTTGTATTGTTGGACTTATCGGCGGCCTTCGACACGGTCGACCATAAGATCTTGGTCGACCGTGTCGGAAAGATGGGCATTCACCATACAGCGAGAGATCTGCTTGCATCCTTCCTGGCCGACAGAACACAGGCTGTCACCCTGGGGCCATACCAATCTGCCAAGCTGTCACTACCGTGTGGGGTTCCTCAAGGCTCATCCCTAAGTCCGACACTATTTAATATCTATGTGTCGGACATTGCTAATGTCATCAAAGCATATGGGATGAGCCTAACCTCTTACGCTGATGACACACAATTGGTTCTGGCCATTAAAGGCGATGGACTCGAGGTGGCAGAGCGTTTGCAACGCGGAATGCTAGCAATCGGAGAATGGATGGCATCCAACTGCCTTAAATTCAACTCCGAAAAGACGGAGGTGCTCATCTTTGGACCCCTTTTACCAGACTGGTCAGCAACCTGGTGGCCATCAGCCTTTGGAGCCCCTCCTAGTCCAGCCCTCAAGGTCAGGAACCTGGAAGTAATTTTTGATGCGGATCTCAACTTTGTGGCAAATGCGAACAGAGTAGCGGCAACAGCCCATCACAAATTAAGACTGATCAGAAATATCATCCCGTTTCTGCCAGATGCAGCTGCTAAAACATTGGTTAGCTCTTTAGTGTTATCGTCCCTTGACTATTGTAATGGCCTTTTCTTAAATGCCCACGTCAGGGTAACCAATAAGCTTCAGACAATACAGAATGCAGCAGTTTGTCTGATCTCTGGAACACCCATTTTTCGGCTATATCAGACACCATCAAGAAATATCATTGGCTGACGATCCGTAATCGGATCAAATTTAAATCACTTTGCATAGTATATAAGACACTTCATGACCAAGGACCACATTATTTTAAGGATCAGCTGATACCCTATACACCTGCCAGACAGCTTCGATCTGCTACTCTTAACCAACTAGTGGTTCCACGTTCAAAAACAGTTTCATGGGGTGATCGCCGCTTTTTAGTCGCGGCACCCAAATTATGGAACACCCTGACGCAGCACATCAGGCAAGCCCCTCACTTTTGCAGTTTCGCAAAAGATTGAAGACCTGGCTTTTTAATCAGTAATATCGACAACTAACCTTCAGGAGCCTTTTTCATCTTGGGAAAATTAGGTGAATAATCTAGCGCTGAGACGCCTACGGGTATTCGTTCACGCTTAATAAATTGCAAAAATAAATAAATAAACAGAGTTTCTATTTGCGGCAATAACATTGTTTCTGAAGGCCTCTTTTCCCTCATTCACAGCTAGAGACCCTGTTGATTTTGTAATCTGCGGTGTGCGAGTCAACAGCTTACCTTGTATCTGACCGGCCTTCTCTGACGTTACTGCCATTGCTGCCGCAGCTTCCCCTCCGTCAGTGATGGAGCCTGTCTCAGCTGCAGCGGCGTTCCTACCGACGCAGGTGCCCCTCGTAATATTCTTTGGCGGCGCCATTCTCCTCTGTGGCGTTACACCTGCTCCTGCCACGCCGGTCAGAGCCACAGTGGGAGCGACTGTGAGTAGCAGGCTCGGCTAGTTGAGCTCTGATCGGTCGAACAACCGTAAGGCAGGCAGATGAGTGAACTGCATCAGCCACCCGATTCGGCTTCTGAGTGGTCGCCACATCCGCTGCACTTATCAGGTGAGCTTGTTTTCTTATTTTCCTTTTCTTTCCTTCCTCTCCTTATGTCTCCTTGTAGTATCGCCAATTAAGTCCAAATGTCTGACAGAAAAAGCATATTATCAGACTCCGGATCTTTTATCACAGATGCGGAGAGACCCTCGACTTGCTGCTACTCTGTGGCAGCTTCAGTCCGCCATCTTGTTCCTCCCTTATTTAGCCCCTGCCGAATGTATGTATATTTTCTTCCATTCATCCTTTTGGGTCTTCTGTTGGCAATGCAGCAGAGTGCTGTTGTGTTGCATTTTTTGTTTTTTCGATATGGTAAGTGTTGACATTTTCTGGTGTTTTTAAATTATATTTTTAATTATTCACATATTCTATTGATTAATTTGCATTACATTTGTTTTTGTTGGTTAGTGTTTATTTGTTTTAACAGTTAGTGTTACTGCTTTATTATTTAGTATTTATTTCTGGTTTTGTGTTATGCTTGATGTATATTCTTTTGTTTAATTTTATTTATTAATGTGTATTTTTGACATTACAATAATTGTAGTAGGTTTTGTTTGTTTGCTAATTATTCGATGTTTTCAAATGTATTTTAATTCTTTTATGTGTTTAAAGTTTATTTTATTTGTTATATAATTTAATTAATGTAATAAGACAATTTCTTAACTTATGGAGGATTAAAGTGTATTTGTTGTTTAAAGTAAAATAGAGTTATATTATTTTGTAATATTTGGCTTTATTTATTGTAATATTAGTGCAGTTCACATTGTGTTTTTCAATATTTTGATATTTTATATATTTATTCAAAGGTAACAATATTTTTCTTTGCGACATTTGTGGTTTCGATTTTAGTAGAAATAGATATTTTTAACTGCAATACTTGTGTTTGTGCTAATTAAGTAATGGATTGTTAGAAGGGGCAATCTCAGAGGGCCAGGTTATGCTCACCCGGTCACCCCAAGACCCACCTCTCCCACAGATCTTGCCGAGTCTTATCGTGAGGTCCTCACCGGGGAGGACTTCGAGTCTAGGATCGTACACCCTGAGCTCACACCACACTTACGAACAGACACCACACCGTTGGTTTCTTAGTAACAAGTTCTTTATATAAGAAATAAAAAGAAGGCAGCACTCATATGTACACAGTGATCGACGGATCACGAGGTCGTTGAGGGATCAGGAAGGGGGAAGCGGGACAGTCTTTTAGTCTCTCGGGCAGTACGGGGCGTACCCTACGCACAGCTCTCAATCCTCGAGCCGGGGGGTACGGACGAGGATGGTCGTACTGGCTGCTTCACCTCTGTAGAGTCGGCTCGGTCGTGATGGTGGTCTCGATGGTCCAGCCGGACCAGAGTACTCCTCGAGCCGCGACGAGGTCAGCAGGGCTCGATCTGGAGACGTTCGTGGGGAGCCGCGACAGCGTCAGCAGGGCTCCGGTGGTCTTAGAGGTCGAGCCGCGACAGCGTCAGCAGGGCTCCGGTGGTCTTAGAGGTCGAGCCGCGACAGCGTCAGCAGGGCTCCGATGGTTACCAGTTCAGCTCGAGCCGCGACAGCGTCAGCAGGGCTCCGGTGGTCTTAGAGGTCGAGCCGCGACAGCGTCAGCAGGGCTCCGAGGGTCTTAGAGGTCGAGCCGCGACAGCGTCAGCAGGGCTCCGAGGGTTCAGTTCCTGGTTGCGAGGAGGGAGCCGCGACAGCGTCAGCAGGGCTCAGAGGTTCAAGATGAGTTCTTCTTAGGGTCAGCCGCGATCATATCAGCAGGGCTTCAGGTCCAAGATACAACTGCCCGCTAGTTGTCAGGCGGGCCCAGATATAGTCCGTTAGCCCTTTGATGTCCGGACCCTCGCAGGCGGAGGTCGCAAGCCCTGGGGGCTGGTCGTGGGCGAGGTCCGGCGGTTGGCTCTTTGATCCTTTGAAAAGATGGGTCCGGGAATTCCCAGACTCCCAGCGGGTCTGGAGCCAGCACTCGGGGAGGCCAGAGGTGCGATCGAATCCGGCCCACAAGGGAAGGCCAGAGGTGTGAGAGAAACCAAGCTCCCCGGAGAGGCCGGAGGTGCAATCGAAACTTCTTGGTCTTATCTCACTCAGGGCCCTTTACCCCCCAGCCGGGACTGGTGCGCCGTTGGAGTCTGGGTTTCGCTGGGGGCCAGGGTCATGCTAGGCCCAGGGAGACAGGGATGTCGGAAGGGAAGATGGCGTCCGGGCCTTGTGGGGCATTCAATGTTAAGTGCTCGGAGCCGGGCGTGGGACGGGAAAGGCAGGCCTGGTCGGGGTGCTAGGGGGATCTAGGCTTAACTGGAGTAGGGCGACCAGGCTCGGGGTGCAGGCTACGCTAACAGTGGGGCTGCGCAGGGGATGCGGGGTACAGGACTACGCTCATGGGGTGCGGAGGGACAGAGGCGAACCACGCCACGAGGCCGGGTCCAACACGCGTACCCCCCAGCTCAAGGCGGGGAGAACTACCCATCTGCTTGGGGGTTCTCTTCGCTGAGGCGGAAAAATCGGGACAGGCCATCTGCGTTGGCGTGGTCAGCACCAGGCCGGTGCTCAACAGTGAAGTCCATCCCCTGGAGGGAGATGGACCAGCGCAGCAATTTGGGGTTCTCCCCTCTCATCTGCATTAGCCACCGGAGGGGTCGGTGGTCGGTCTGGACCCGGAATTGAGTACCGAACAGGTAGGGCCTCAGCTTCTTCAGGGCCCAAACCACCGCGAAGGCCTCCCGCTCGATGGTGCTCCACCTTTGTTCTCGAGGGAGTAGCCTCCGGCTAATGAATGCTACTGGTTGGTCTAGGCCGCTCTCGTTCACCTGGGATAGAACTGCTCCGATGCCATGCTCGGACGCGTCCGTCTGAACGACAAATTCTCGGGAGTAGTCGGGGGCCTGTAGGACGGGGGCAGTGCACATGGCGTCTTTCAAAGTTTCGAACGCCTCTTGGCAGGTGGGGGTCCAGCGGACTTTCTTCGGCTGGTTCTTGGACGTTAACTCCGTGAGGGGGGCTACGATGCTGCCGTACCCTTTGATGAACCTTCGGTAGTACCCCGTGAGCCCTAGGAATGCCCGTACTTCCGTATGAGTCGTGGGGGCCTCCCAGGCCACGATTGCATCGATTTTGGGCTGGAGGGGGGCTACGAGGCCGCTTCCAACCTGGTGCCCGAGGTAGACGACCCTTGTCCGATCTGGCACTTGCTTGCCTTAATGGTGAGACCGGCCCTTCTCAGGGCCGTCAGCACCGCCCAGAGGTGCTGGAGGTGCTCGGGCCAGTGGGAACTGTAAACTGCGATATCGTCCAAATACGCAGCACTGAACTCTTCCAACCCCGCCAGTACCTGGTTTACCAGCCTTTGGAAGGTGGCGGGGGCGTTTTTCATCCCGAAGGGCATCACCCGGAAATGGTAGTGACCATCCGGGGTGGAAAACGCGGATCTTTCCCTAGCTCCCTCGGTGAGGGCGATCTGCCAGTATCCGCTGGTCAGGTCGAACGTGCTAAGGAAGCGAGCAGCCCCGAGGCGATCAATGAGCTCGTCTGCTCGGGGGATGGGATGTGCATCGGTTCTGATGACTGCGTTGAGCCCACGGTAGTCGACGCAGAACCTCAGCTCGGGAACAGCGCCGGGGGCGGCTGCCTTCGGAACCAGGACCACGGGGCTAGCCCATGGGCTGTCAGAGGCTTCGACCACCCCGAGAGCTAGCATCTTAGAGACTTCGGCCTTGATGCAGGCCCGCACTCGGTCAGGGACGCGGTAGGCTCTATGCCGTACTGGTGGGCTATCCCCGGTGTCCACGTCGTGGACGCACCAGCTGGTGACACCGGGGATGAGGGAGAAGAGGTCCGAGAACTGTCCCAGTAACTGGCGACAGTCCTCACGCTGCTCGGGAGAGAGGGAGGAGGAGAGACTCACACCCTTTACGGAGCCATCTTTTTCTTTCTCGCACAGGAGGTCGGGGAGAGGCTCCGTTTCTTCTTCTTCTCCATCGTCCGTGGCGAGGAGCAAGCTCAACTCGGACCGGGCGAAGTGGGGCTTGAGGCGGTTCACGTGTAGGACCCTCAAGGGGTTCCGGGGGGACTGCACATCAACAAGATATGTCACCTGACTCTTACGTTCCACCACCTTAAAGGGTCCTGTCCATTTGTCCTGTAGGGCACAGGGCTCCACGGGGGCCATCACCCAGACCTGCTGCCCGGGCTGAAACTCGACCAGAGTGGCATTCTGGTCATACCACCGTTTCATTTCTTCTTGACTAGCCTCGAGGTTGGCCTCGGCCAGTTCTCGGAACTTCCTAGTCTGGTTCCTGAGGGCCAGGATGTATCGAAACACATCGGGAGGGGGCTCTAGGGCCGCCGTCTCCCACCCTTCCTTAACCAGGCTGAGGGGTCCCCTGACGGGGTGCCTGTAGAGGAGCTCGAAGGGGCTGAACCCCAGGGACTTCTGGGGGACTTCACGGTACGCAAAGAGGAGACAGGGAAGGAGGACGTCCCACTTACGCCTCAGGGGCTCTTCGAGACCCATGATCATTCCCTTGAGGGTCCAGTTGAATCGTTCCACCAGACCATTACTCTGGGGGTGATATGGGGTGGTGAATTTGTACGTCACCCCACATTGTTGCCAGAGGGACTTCATGTATTTCGAGATGAAGTTGGTCCCTCGGTCGCTGACGACTTCCCGGGGGAATCCCACCCAAGAGAAGATGGTCATGAGGGCCCGCCCCACTACGGGGGCCGTCACCGTTCGGAGGGGAATGGCTTCGGGGTAGCGGGTGGCATGGTCCACCAGGACATGGATAAAGCGGTGACCCAGGGGAGTCCGGGGGTCGAGGGGGCCCACGATGTCGATTCCCACCCGCTCAAAGTGGGTACTGACCACGGGGAAGGGTTGGAGGGAGGCCTTGCGCTTCCCTCCGCTCTTTCCGCTGGACTGACACGTGGGGCAGGACCTACAGTGGGCCTCCACATCGGAGCGCATGCCCGGCCAGTAGAAGTGGGTGACTAGGCGGTGATACGTTTTATCTTGGCCCAAGTGTCCCGCCAGGGGCACGTCGTGGGCCAGGTTCAGGAGGAAGCCGCGGAAGCGTAGGGGTACCACCAGCACTCGGGCTGACCCTAGTTCGGCAGACTTTTGCTCGCTGTACAAGAGGCCGTTCTCCCAATAGACAAAGTGGGAGCCGGACTGGTCACCGGCGGCCTGGGCGGCGGCCTGCTGCCGCGGCCCAACCAAGGATGGACAGGAGGTCTGTTCTAGGCAGAATTCTTCTCGGGACGGTCCTCCTTCCTGGCGCCACTGGGCCAGCTCAGAAGGTCGTCCAAGCTCGGGGTCGGTTCGACGCCAGGGCTGAGGGGGCCTGCGTCGGGGGGGAAGCGTTCCCCGGGGAACAGCTCAGGGGTCTCAGAGGGAGCAGGGACCTCGGGGTCCTCGGGGGTAGCCGGTGATGCCTCTGGGGTCGCCCCTCGGGCGGTCATCGACCGGGTGTTCACACAGACCCATTCGGGCAGGCCCACCATCTCCAAGTGGGTCCGTTTCTCAACCCGCTGCCATAGGGAGCTCTCGAGATCGTTGACAAGCAGGCAGTCCACGGGCATGTCGGAGCGGACCGCCACTCGTAACTCTCCGGAGACGCCCCCCCATTCGAACTGGACTTGAGCTATCCGGCAGGTGCGAACTGAGTTATCCGCTGCGATCACCCGGCAGGAGATGTGGGGAACAATCTGGGCTTCAGTGACTAGGTGTCGCTTGACTGCGGTGATACTGGCACCGGTGTCCCGGAGCGCCCCTATGTGGTGGCCATTGACAGTCACCTGCTGTCGGTACTTCTCGGTGTTGTCGGGCAGGGGGGCTCCTGGGACCATCTCCCCATCACCCAGGGAGACTAACATCATGGCTGCGGGGTCAGCTCCTTCGAACTCCTCTTCCCCCTCCTCTTCTAGGGCTACCGAGGTGATGTGGCGCACACGGGGGGCCCTGCAGCGGCAGGCTTCTTGAATAAAGGGCAGCGGGGGTCATTGGCATAGTGCCCTGGTTGCTGGCAATGGAAGCAGGCTTGGCTTACTCGGGCCCTGGCTTGGCTGGGGGGAACCCTGCTTGCGCTGTGGGAGGCGAGGTGCCAGGCTGGTTTCTGGGGGGACTGCGCGGGGACCCTACCTGGGACCCTCTCTGTCTGTTCTGATTCCCCCCTCCCCTCTGGCGGGAAGATCCATGTTCGTTACGGCCAGAGTCTCCCCCGGACCCCCGGGGTACTCTGGTGCTCACCCAGCGATCGGCCTCGACGGCCAGCTTACGGGGGTCAGCCAACTTGCTGTCCAGGAGGTGCTGTCGGAGTTCCACAAAGCAGTTCAGGGACAAATGTTCGTAGGCAATGAGGTCGATGAGCCCCTCGAAGGTGGATACTTTGCTGCCCTTGATCCACCCTTCCAGGGCCCGGCTGTAGAAGTTGACATATTCCACCCATGTGGTGCCGGGGATCTTTTTACATTCTCGGAAGCGTTGGCGGTACATTTCAGGGGTGAGCCAGTACCTTGTGAGGAGGGCCTCCTTCATGTGGCTGTAGGAGGTCTGTTCGGCAGAGGGTAGATCGAGCAGGGTGTCTCTCCCCTCACTCAGGAATTGCCCCCACAGCCCGGCTCCCCAATCTTTCTGCGGAACTCGGTGGGAGGTCATGGCGACCTCGTAGGCCCTGAACCATTGTTGGATATCATCGTTTTTATAATGTTCCTTGACCACATCTTTGGGGATGTGGACCTTGGGTTCCGGCGGGGGAACGGTCTCTCGGGTCGCCGATATTCTGTGGTCTTCGGTTCTGGCTTTTAGTTCGATCTCCTTCATGCTGCGCTCGTGCTCCAGCTGGAGTCTTTTCCCTTCGTGTTCTCTCTGGAGTTTCTTCTCCTACAGTTCTCGCTGGAGTTTCTTCTCCTCCATTTCTCCCTGCAGCCGCAGCTGCTCGATGGCTAGCTTCTTCTCGGCCAGCTTGAGTTCCCCTTCCATCTTCAGACGGGCTAGTTCTAGCTCGTGGGTTCGGTTGCATTCTCGGTCGGTCATCTCTTCTCGAGACAGACCTCTCTCTGTGCTGTGAGTCCGCGTCGGGGACTCTGCTCTTTCTTGCTCTGGGGCGTGGGTTTCGGTCAGGGGTGCTCCCCCTCCATCGGCTTCTGTCGGTGCTGGAGGTTGTGCTCCGGCCTCCACCCAGGCGGTTAGGGCTTGATGAAAGTCTTCTTTGGTTTTTAATCCCGTTGTCGGGATGTGGAGATCTTTGCAGAACTGCTTCATTTGTCGGTGCGTATAGTCCTTCAGGAGCTCCACCCGGAAGGTAGTCTCGTCTTCCGCGATGCTTATGATTGTTCTTCTTTGTTCGGGTAGTGTGTCAGTACTGTACGATCCCTAGACGTAGGTTCTTTTCCCACCGCTGCCACCAATGTTAGAAGGGGCAATCTCAGAGGGCCAGGTTATGCTCACCCGGTCACCCCAAGACCCACCTCTCCCACAGATCTTGCCGAGTCTTATCGTGAGGTCCTCACCGAGGAGGACTTCGAGTCTAGGATCGTACACCCTGAGCTCACACCACACTTACGAACAGACACCACACCGTTGGTTTCTTAGTAACAAGTTCTTTATATAAGAAATAAAAAGAAGGCAGCACTCATATGTACACAGTGATCGACGGATCACGAGGTCGTTGAGGGATCAGGAAGGGGGAAGCGGGACAGTCTTTTAGTCTCTGGGGCAGTACGGGGCGTACCCTACGCACAGCTCTCAATCCTCGAGCCGGGGGGTACGGACGAGGATGGTCGTACTGGCTGCTTCACCTCCGTCGAGTCGGCTCGGTCGTGATGGTGGTCTCGATGGTCCAGCCGGACCAGAGTACTCCTCGAGCCGCGACGAGGTGAGCAGGGCTCGATCTGGAGACGTTCGTGGGGAGCCGCGACAGCGTCAGAAGGGCTCCGGTGGTCTTAGAGGTCGAGCCGCGACAGCGTCAGCAGGGCTCCGGTGGTCTTAGAGGTCGAGCCGCGACAGCGTCAGCAGGACTCCGATGGTTACCAGTTCAGCTCGAGCCGCGACAGCGTCAGAAGGGCTCCGGTGGTCTTAGAGGTCGAGCCGCGACAGCGTCAGCAGGGCTCCGAGGGTCTTAGAGGTCGAGCCGCGACAGCGTCAGCAGGGCTCCGAGGGTTCAGTTCCTGGTTGCGAGGAGGGAGCCGCGACAGCGTCAGCAGGGCTCAGAGGTTCAAGATGAGTTCTTCTTAGGGTCAGCCGCGATCAGATCAGCAGGGCTTCAGGTCCAAGATACAACTGCCCGCTAGTTGTCAGGCGGGCCCAGATATAGTCCGTTAGCCCTTTGATGTCCGGACCCTCGCAGGCGGAGGTCGCAAGCCCTGGGGGCTGGTCGTGGGCGAGGTCCGGCGGTTGGCTCTTTGATCCTTTGAAAAGATGGGTCCGGGAATTCCCAGACACCCAGCGGGTCTGGAGCCAGCACTCGGGGAGGCCAGAGGTGCGATCGAATCCGGCCCACAAGGGAAGGCCAGAGGTGTGAGAGAAACCAGGCTCCCCGGAGAGGCCGGAGGTGCAATCAAAACTTCTTGGTCTTATCTCACTCAGGGCCCTTTACCCCCCAGCCGGGACTGGTGCGCCGTTGGAGTCTGGGTTTCGCTGGGGGCCAGGGTCATGCTAGGCCCAGGGAGACAGGGATGTCGGAAGGGAAGATGGCGTCCGGGCCTTGTGGGGCATTCAATGTTAAGTGCTCGGAGCCGGGCGTGGGACGGGAAAGGCAGGCCTGGTCGGGGTGCTAGGGGGATCTAGGCTTAACTGGAGTAGGGCGACCAGGCTCGGGGTGCAGGCTACGCTAACAGGGGGGCTGCGCAGGGGATGCGGGGTACAGGACTACGCTCACGGGGTGCGGAGGGACAGAGGCGAACCACGCCACGAGGCCGGGTCCAACATGGATGGAGATATTTATATTTTTGTAAACAATCACTTTTTTGTTCTATTTTTGTGTATCAATATTGTGTGACTGTCATGTGTCCCTAAGAAGAGCAGCAGCTAGGCTCAGGGCCTCAGGAAACAGCAGGTAGGTTGAAGGGCCTCAGGTCAGGAGCAGGTAGGTTCCGGGTCCTACGGAGAGCAGCAGGTAGGTTCAGGACCTCAGAAGATCGGCAGGTAGGATACAGGGCCTCTGAAGAGCAGCAGGTAGGTTTCAGGGACACTGAAGAGCAGCAGGTAGGTTCCAGGGCCTCTGAAGAACAGCAGGTAGGTTTCAGGGCCTCAGAAGAGCAGCAGGTAGGATCCAGGGCCTCTGAAGAGCAGCAGGTAGGTTCCAGGGCCTCTGAAGAGCAGCAGGTAGGATCCAGGGCCTCTGAAGAGCGGCAGGTAGGATCCAGGGCGTCGGAAGAGCGGCAGGTAGGTTCCAGGGCCTCTGAAGAGCAGCAGGTAGGTTTCAGGGCTTTAGAAGAGCGGCAGGTAGGATCCAGGGCCTCTGAAGAGCAGCAGGTAGGTTCCAGGGCCTCTGAAGAGCAGCAGGTAGGTTCCAGGGCCTCTAAATAGCAGAAGGTAGGATCCAGGGCCTCTGAAGAGCAGCAGGTAGGTTCCAGCGCCTCTGAAGAGCAGCAGGTAGGTTCCAGTACCTCTGAAGAACAGCAGGTAGGTTGCAGGGCCTCTGAAGAGCACAAGGTAGGTTCCAGGGCCTCTGAAGAGCAGCAGGTGGGTTCCAGGACCTCTGAAGAGCAGCAGGTAGGTTTCAGGGCCTCTGAAGAGCAGCAAGTAGGTTCCAGTGCCTCTGAAGAACAGCAGGTAGGTTCCAGTGCCTCTGAAGAGCAGCAGGTAGGTTTCAGGGCCTCTGAAGAGCAGCAGGTAGGTTCCAGGGCCTCTGAAGAGCAACAGGTAGGTTTCAGGGCCTCAGAAGAGCATCAGGTAGGTTGCAGGGCCGCTGAAGAGCAGCAGGTAGGTTCCGGGTCCTAAGGAGAGCAGCAGGTAGGATCCAGGGCCTTTGAAGAGCAGCAGGTAGGTTCCAGGACCTCTGAAGAGCGGCAGGTAGGTTCCAGGGCCTCCGTAGAGCAGCAGGTAGGTTTCAGGGCCTCTGAAGAGAAGCAGGTAGGTTCCAGGGCCTCTGAAGAGCAGCAGGTAGGATCCAGGGCCTCTGAAGAGCAGCAGGTAGGTTCCAGGGCCTCTGAAGAGCAGCAGGTAGGTTCCAGGGCCTCTGAAGAGCAGCAGGTAGGTTCCAGGGCCTCTGAAGATCAGCTGTTGGGTTCAGGACCTCAGAAGAACGGCAGGTAGGATCCAGGGAATCTGAAGAGCAGCAGGTAGGTTCCAGGGCCTCTGAAGAGCAGCAGATAGGTTCCAGGGCCTCTGAAGAGCAGCAGGTAGGATCCAGTGCCTCTGAAGAGCAGCAGGTAGGTTCCAGGGCCTTTGAAGGGCAGCAGGTAGGTTCCAGGGCCTTTGAAGGGCAGCAGGTAGGTTCCAGGGCCTCTGAAGAGCATCAGGTAAGTTCCAGGGCCTCTGAAGATCAGCAGGTAGGTTCCAGGTCCTAAGGAGAGCAGCAGGTAGGTTCCAGGACCTCTGAGGAGCAGCAGGTAGGTTCCAGGGCCTCCGTAGAGCAGCAGGTAGGTTCCAGGGCCTCAGAAGAGCAGCAGGTAGGTTCCAGGGCCTCTGAAGAGCAGCAGGTAGGATCCAGGGCCTCAGAAGAGCAGCAGGTGGGTTCCAGGGCCTCTGAAGAGCAGCACGTAGGTTCCAGGGCCTCTGAAGATCAGCAGGTAGGTTCCAGGACCTCTAAAGAGCGGCAGGTAGGTTTCAGGGCCTCTGAAGAGCAACAGGTAGGTTCCAGGGCCTCTGAAGAGCATCATAGCACCACATCTCCGAGACGTCATCAACTGCTCCCTCAACTCCGCCACCTTCCTGGAAAGCTGGAAACACGCCGAACTCAGCGCCCTTCTAAAAAAAAACACAGCTGACCCCACCGAACTCAAAAACTACCGCCCCATCTCGCTCCTTCCATTCCCGGCCAAAGTCATCGAGAAAGCAATCAACAACCAGCTCGCCACCTTCCTCGAAATGAACAATTCCCTCGACTCCTCACAGTCCAGCTTCCGAGCCAAACACAGCACTGAGACCGCACTCATCGCAGCAACAGATGACATTCGAACTCTACTGGACAATGGAGACACAGTCGCCCTCATCCTCCTTGACCTCTCCGCAGCATTCGACACAGTCTGTCATAATACCCTGTTACATCGCCTTAGAAACATCGGAATCCAAGGAAAAGCTCTGGAATGGATCACCTCGTTCCTTGCCGGAAGGACTCAGAGAGTCCGCCTCCCACCGTTCAAGTCAGAGGCCTCTGAACTCATCTGTGGCGTGCCACAAGGATCCTCACTCAGCCCCACCCTCTTCAACGTATACACGAGCCCCCTTGCGACCATCGCACGCCAACACAACCTCAACATCATCTCCTACGCTGACGACACTCAACTGATCCTCTCACTCACCAAGGACCCTAACACCGCCAAAACCAACCTACATCAAGGAATGAAAGAAGTAGCAGAATGGATGAAGCTAAGCCGTCTGAAACTGAATTCAGACAAAACAGAAGTCCTTATCTTAGGTACCTCCCCCTCCGCATGGGACAACTCTTGGTGGCCAGCGGCCCTTGGAAAAGCACCCATCCCGACAAACCACGCACGGAACCTGGGCGTCATCCTGGACTCCTCACTCTCGATGACCAGACAAGTCAACGCCGTTTCATCATCTTGCTTCAACATTCTTCGCATGCTCAAAAAAACATTTCGCTGGATCCCCACCGAAACTAGAAAAACGGTCACCCACGCACTGGTTACAAGCCGCCTGGACTACGGAAACACCCTATACGCCGGTACCACGGCAATACTTCAGAAAAAACTCCAACGCATCCAGAACGCATCAGCCAGACTCATACTAGACATCCCGCGTAAAGATCACATTTCTAATCACCTGAAAGACCTCCATTGGCTCCCTGTCAATAAGAGGATAACATTCCGCCTCCTCACCCACGCACACAAAGCACTTTACGAACTTGGACCCGAATGCCTCAACACGCGAGTTTCCTTCTACACCCCCTCCCGCCAGCTACGCTCTTCCAACCAAGCCCTTGCTGCTGTTCCACGCATCAACAAAACCACCATGGGAGGAAGATCCTTCTCCTACTTGGCGGCTAATACCTGGAATTCACTCCCCATTCACCTCCGCCTCACTCAAAACCACCTAGCATTCAGAAAGCAACTTAAAACCTGGATATTCGACGAGTAATTCCCCTCCCTCCTCAAGCGCCTTGAGACCCTCTGGGTATGTAGCGCGCTATACAAATTACTTGACTTGACTTGACTTGACTTGACTTAGAAGAGCAGCAGGTATGTTCCAGGGCCTCTGAAGAGCAGCAGGTAGGTTCCGGGTCCTAAGGAGAGCAGCAGGTAGGTTCCAGGACCTCTGAAGAGCAGCAGGTAGGTTCCAGGACCTCTGAAGAGCGGCAGGTAGGTTCCAGGGCCTCCGTAGAGCAGCAGGTAGGTTCCAGGGCCTCTGAAGAGCAGCAAGTGTATTCCAGGGCCTCGGGAGAGTAGCAGGTAGGTTCCGGGTCCTAAGGAGAGAAGCTGGTAGGTTCAGGACCTCAGAAGAGCGGCAGGTAGGTTCCAGTGCCTCTGAAGAGCGGCAGGTAGGTTCCAGGGCCTCCGAAGAGCAGCAGGTGTATTCCAGGGCCTCGGGAGAGTAGCAGGTAGGTTCCAGGTCCTCAGGAGAGCAGCAGGTAGGTTCCGGGCCTAAGGAGAGCAGCAGGAAGGTTCCAGGTCCTCAGGAGAGTAGCAGGTAGGCTCCATGACCTCAGAAAAGCAGAAGGTTTATTGTAGGGCTTCCGGAGAGCAACATATGTTTCAGGGCCTCGATGGAGACAGGTAGTTTTCAGGACTTCCGGAAAGCAGCAGGTAGGTTTCAGAGCCTTAGGTGGGTAGCAGGTAGGTTCCAGGGCCTCTGGAATGTAGTAGATACACTTTACAGTGCCTCAGGAAAGTGGCAGGTAGGTTCCAGGGCCTCATTAAGATAGAAGGTAGATTCAAGGGCAGCAGAAGGGAAGGAGTTAGGCTCCAATGCCTCAGGAGAGAAGCAGGTTGGTGCCACGGCCTCAGGAAAGCAGCATATCTGTCCTGCGGCCTCAGGGGGGTAGCAGGTCGGCTCCAGGGCCTCAGATGACAGCAGGTAGATTCCACTGCCTTGGATAGAAGCAAGTTGGATTGGGCATCAGGAGAGCAGCAGGTAGCCTTGGGGTCTGAGAAGAGCAACAGGCATGTTTCAGGGCCTCTGTATGACAGCTGGGACATTCCACAGTCTCAGGGGAGCAGCAGGTTACCTCAGGGCCTAAGAAGGTTCCACAGCCTTCTCTACCTCAGGACGGCAGCAGGTGGGCTCAGGAACAGGGTGAAGACTGATTTGCATATGGCTGGGTCTGCACTGGGGTGGCGTAGTGAGCTAAAGAACGATGATGGATTCAACCCAAATCTCTGACTGGGGATGAGTGTCTTGAAAGCTTCAGCGCCCTGTCCATCACCTTCTTGTGTTTGCTATGTTCACCCTATGTTGGCAGAGTATGCCCAGACGTTGGTCCCTTGCTCACTTTGCCACTGGATTCAAGCCAGAAACCGAAACCGGTCCCATGGTGCTTGTTTCCAGCCAAAGGAAGACCTGGCTTGCCAGTTCGGGCCGGACTGTTCCTATGAGGCACAAGGGCAAGACGGATATGCATGTGGCTTGGTCTGAACTGGGGTGGCGAAGTGAGCTAAAGAATGGTGATCGATTAAACCCAGATCTGTGCCCAAATCTGTGACTGGGGGTGAGTGTCTGAAAAGTTTCAGCGTTCCGTTCATCATATCCTTGTGTGGGCCTCACCCAGGCTCCAGAACCTCAGGAGGGCACAGGTATTATCAAGGATCTTGGGAGGGCAGCCAGTATGTTTCAGTGCCGCAGGAGGGCAGTAGGGCAATTCTAGGGACTCTGGAGAACAGGAGGCAGGTTCCAGGGCCTCGTGATTGGCAGCAGGTCAGTACTAGGACTTCAGGAGAGCAACAGGTAGGATCTGGGCTCAGGAGAGCAGTAGGTAAGTTCTAGGGCCTTGGAAGGGCAGCAGATAGAGTCAGTGCTTAATTTGTAAAAATGCAAGTGCCAGGACCCTTCTCAGGAGTCCACTCCAGCTTGCACCACCCATTGCTCCTCCCGGCGCTGCTATGACAGATCAAACACAACTACTAGCCACCACCCTGCTACAAGTCTGACAATTCAGACTATTGCAGGACACCCAAATGTATAAGAATGGAGTGGGCAGCAGGTATTATTAATAATTTTTACTGTGAATTGAATGAATGTACAACTGTTTTGCTCATCTCAAAAGTGAACAAAGAGCACCACCTTGTGGCAGACTGTCATAAGAGTCGGCGATGTGAATTAAGTGCCGGTGCCGAGCACTGGAAACCACAGGCTCAAATTAAGCACTGATGTACGCTGACGACACCCAGTTGGTGTTTAAATTAACTCCCGAAAGCAGAGAACTGGCAACCAATTTCGCTAACTGTATGTCAGCGATTGCTGCCTGGATGAACAACAACTGTCTCCGTCTGAATGGAGACAAGACAGAGGTTCTGGTAGTAGGAAGAGATGTTTCTGTATGGTCTCAAGCATGGTGGCCCCGGGAACTAGGTGAGCTGCCTACTCCCGTGGAGTCGGTGAAAAATCTAGGCGTCATGCTGGACTCTGACCTATCTGGCAAAACCCATGTAAACAAAGTGACAGGCAAATGCTTCGGCATATTAAAAGTGCTTCGCAAGGTACTCGATCTCCTCCCTACCGAAGCCAGGAAAACCATAGTTCATGCTTTAATAACACCTCATCTGGACTACGGCAATGCCCTCCTGTTAGGCCTTAACCAGAAGGGTCTGCACCAACTACAATGTGTTCAGAACTCAGCAGCTCGGTTAGTGCGTGACCTCCCAAGAAAAACTTCCACCAAAGCCGCGCTATCCAAACTCCATTGGCTCCCTATCAAAGAAAGAATCATATTTAAAACTCTCTGTTATGCCCACCGTATTGCCCATAATAGAGGCCCGACTACCTGAAAAGTCTTATCACCATCCACCGTCCAACGAGAGATCTAAGATCATCAGGCACGATGCGATTCAAAATTCAGCGTATCACAAAAGCCAAAATGGGAGGTAGATCTTTCCGCTATCTGGCCACAAAACACTGGAACACACTCCCGCTCTGTTGGAAGGGGCAATCTCAGAGGGCCAGGTTGTGCTCACCCGGACACCCCAAGACCCACCTCTCCCACAGAACTTGCCGAGTCTTGATTGTGAGGTCCTCACCGGGGAGGACTTCGGGTCTAGGATCGTACACACTGAGCTCACACCACACTACGAACAGACACCACACCAGTGGGTTTTAGTAACAAGATCTTTATATAAGCAATTAACGAAGGAAGCACTCTTATATACACAGTGGTCAAGGGACCACAAAGTCTTAGGGGATTCGGGAAGGGGGAAGCGGGACAGTCTTTTAGTCTCTGGGTCAGTACGAGGCGTACCCTACGCACAGCTCTCAATCCTCGAGCCGGGGGGCACGGGATGATGGTCGTTCTGACTGCCTCACCTCCGTCGAGTTGGCTCGGTCGTGATGGTGGTCTCGATGGTCCAGCCGGACCAGAGTACTCCGCGAGCCGCGACGGGGTCAGCTGGGCTCGGATGGTCTTAGAGGTCGGGCCGCGACAGCCTCAGCAGGGCTCCGATGGTTACAAGTTCAGCTCGAGCCGCGACAGCGTCAGCAGGGCTCCGATGGTTACAAGTTCAGCTCGAGCCGCGACAGCGTCAGCAGGGCTCCGATGGTTGCAGGTTTCAGCTTGAGCCACGACAGCGTCAGCAGGGCTCAGAGGTTCAGGATGAGTCGTCTTAGGGTTAGCCGCGATCTGATCAGCAGGGCTTCAGGTCCAAGATACAACTGCTCGCTAGTTGTCGGGCGGGCCCAGTTATAGTCCTTCTGCTCTTTGATCTCCGGACCCTCGCAGGCAGGGGTCTCCTGCCCTGGGGGCTGGTCGTTGGCGAGGTCCGGCGGTTGGCTCTTTGATCCCTTTGAAAGATCGGTCCGGGGATTCCCAGGCGCCCAGCGGGTCTGGAGCCAGCCCTCGGGGAGGCCAGAGGGGTGATCGAAACTGGCCCACAGGGGAGGGCCAAAGGTGTGACAGAAACCAGCCCCTCAGGGGAGGCCGAAGGTGCCATCGAAACTCCCTGGCTTATCTCACTCGGGAGCCCTTTACCCCCCATCCGGGACTGGCGTGCCTTTGGAGCCTGGGTTTCACTGGGGCCGGGGTCACGCTAGGCCCAGGGAGACAGGGATGTCGGGAAGGGAAGATGGCGTCCGGGCCTTGTGGGGCATGCAAGGTTAGGCGCTCGGAGCCGGAAGTGGAGCGTGGAAGGCAGGCCTGGTCGAGGTTCCAGGGGGATCTAGGCTTCGCTGGGGTAGGGCGACCAGGCTCGGGGTGCAGGCTACACTAACGGGGAGGCTGCGCAGGGGACTCGGGGTACAGGCCTATGCTCACAGGGTGTGGAGGGACAGAGGCGAACCACGCCACGAGGCCGGGTCCAACACGCTCCACTTGCGAATGGAGCCTTCCGAAATGAGATTCAGGGCTAAATTAAAAACTCACCTATTCCCCACAAAGTAACGCTCCGGTTGAACTCCCTGACACCTCTCCTCTGGATTGTTTTGTACTAGCAGTTAGCGCGGGGATACACGGTTTTGTGCAGCCAGGCGCTTAACAAATGTCTTATTATTATTATTATTATTATGTAGGCTCAGGACCTGCTTTCAGATAACAAATGAGAGGATATGTAAAGCCTGCCTCCTTATTCTGGAGAACAGCTCTAGGCGGCATCTGTTAGGAAAGGTTCAGCAATGTTCTAAGAACTGCTCTCAGATTAAACAAAGGACCTTGGTAGCTTCATACAAGCCTTCCTTGTTGGGTTTCTGTTCCCACAGTAAGGTGAAAGGATGGATTCGGTTGGTCAGTGTCTCAAGGACACGTGCATACTCACAGCCAGGCACCATGACGTAACCTATCCAGTTACCATTCCCTCAGTAAGAGGAAGTTGTTACTCCTCCTATGTGGATGTACTTTAGGCTGCGGCTTGGAACTGTGGTGAAAGGCTCCACCCTCAGTAGAGTGGGTGCTGGCACTGTGGTGAAATGCTCCACCCCCCAGGAGAGGGGCGCTGGCACTGTGGTGAAAGGCTCCACTCGCAGTAGAGTGGTCGCTGGCACTGTGGTGAAAGGCTCCACCCGCAGTAGAGTGGTCGCTGGCACTGTGGTGAAAGGCTCCACCCTCAGAAGAGTGGGTGCTGGCACTGTGGTGAAAGACTCCACCCCAGTAGAGTGGGTGCTGGCACTGTGGTGGAAGACTCCACCCCAGTAGAGTGGGCGCTGGCACTGTGGTGAAAGGCTCCACCCCCAGTAGAGTGGGCGCTGGCACTGTGGTGAAAGGCTCCACCCCAGTAGAGTGGGCGCTGGCACTGTGGGGAAAGGCTCTGTCCCAGTAGAGTGGGCACTGTCACTGTGGTGAAAGGCTCCACCCCAGTAGAGTGGGCGCTGGCACTGTGGTGAAAGGCTCCATTCCAGTAGAGTGGGCGCTGGCACTGTGGTGAAAGGCTCCACCCGCAGTAGAGTGGGAGCTGGCATTGTGGTGAAAGACTGCACCCCAGTAGAGTGGGCGCTGGCACTGTGGTGAAAGGCACCACCTGCAGTAGAGTGGGCGCTGGCAGTGTGGTGAAAGACTCCACCCCAGTAGAGTGGGCGCTGGCACTGTGGTGAAAAGTTCCCCCCCAGAAGAGTGGGCGCTGGCACTGTGGTGAAAGGCTCCACCCCCAGTAGAGTGGGCGCTGGCACTGTGGTGAAAGGCTCCATCAGCAGTAGAGTGGTCACTGGCACTGTGGTGAAAGGCTCCATCCCAGTAGAGTGGGCGCTGGCACTGTGGTGAAAGGCTCCACCCACAGTAGAGTGGGCGCTGGCACTGTGGTGAAAGGCTCCACCCTCAGTAGAGTGGGCGCTGGCACTGTGTTGAAAGACTCCACCCCTAGTAGAGTGGGCACTGACACTGTGGTGAAAGGCTCCACCCTCAGTAGAGGGGGAACTGGCACTGTGGTGAAAGGCTCCACCCCCAGTAGAGTGGGAGCTGGCACTGTGGTGAAAGACTCCACTCCAGTAGAGTGGGCACTGGCACTGTGGTGAAATGCTCCCCCCCAGTAGAATGGGCGCTGGCACTGTGGTGAAAAGCTCCACACCAGTAGAGTGGGCACTGTGGTGAAAGACTCCACCACCAGGAGAGTGGTTGCTGGCATGGTGGTGAATGGCTCCACCCCAGGAGAATGGGCGCTGGCACTGTGGTGAAAGGCTCCACCCCAGGAGAATGGGCGCTGACACTATGGAGAAAGGCTCCACCTCAGTAGAGTGGGCGCTGGCACTGTGGTGAAAGACTCCACCACCAGGAGAATGGGTGCTGACACTGTGATGAAAGGGTCCACCACCAGCAGAGTGGGCGCTGGCACTGTGGTGAAAGACTCCACCCCCAGGAGAGTGGGCGCTGGCACTGTAGTGAAAGACTCCTCCCCCAGTAGAGTGGGTGCTGGCACTGTGTTGAATGAGTTTACCTCTAGTAGAGTGGGCGCTGGCACTGTGGTGAAAGGCTCCACCCTCAGGAGAATGGGCGCTGACACTGTGGTGAAAGGCTCCACCCCCAGTAGAGTGTGCGCAGGCACTTTGGTGAAAGGCTCCACCCCAGTAGAATGGGCGCTGGCACTGTTGTGAAAGACTCCTCACCCAGTAGAGTGGGTGCTGGCACTGTGTTGAAAGAGTCTACCTCTAGTAGCGTGGGCGCTGGCACTGTGGTGAAAGGCTCCACCCTCAGTAGAGTGGGTGCTGGCACTGTGGTGAAAGGCTCCACCCTCAGTAGAGTAGGCACTGGCACTGTGGTGAAAGGCTCTACCGCAGTAGAGTGGGCGCTGGCACTGTGTTGAAAGACGCCACCCCTAGTAGAGTGGGCACTGACTGTGGTGAAAGGCTCCACCCTCAGTAGAAGGGGCACTGGCACTGTGGTGAAAGGCTCCACCCCCAGTAGAGTGGGAGCTGGCACTGTGGTGAAAGACTCCACTCCACTAGAGTGGACACTGGCACTGTGGTGAAAGGCTCCACCCCAGTAGAATGGGCGCTGGCACTGTGGTGAAAAGCTCCACACCAGTAGAGTGGGTGCTGGCACTCTGTTGAAAGACTCCACCCCTAGTAGAGTGGACGCTGGCACTGTGGTGAAAGGCTCCACCCCAGTAGAGTGGGCGTTGGCACTGTGGTGAAAGGCTCCACCCTCAGTAGAGTGGGCGCTGGCACTGTGGTGAAAGTCTCCACCCCCAGTAGAGTGGGCGCTGGCACTGTGTTGAAAGAGTCCACCCCTAGTAGAGTGGGCGCTGGCACTGTGGTGAAAAGCTCCACCCCCAGTAGAGTGGGCGCTGGCACTGTGGTGAAAGGCTCCACCCCTAATAGAGAGGACACTGGCCCTGTGGTGAAACGCTCCACCTCAGTAGAGTGGGCGCTGGCACTGTGGTGAAAGGTTCCACCCCTAATAGAGAGGGCGCTGGCACTGTGGTGAAAGGCTCCACCTCAGTAGAGTGGGCGCTGGCACTGTGGTGAAAGGCTCCACCCTCAGTAGAGTGGGCGCTGGCACTGTGGTGAACGGCTCCACACTCAGTAGAATGGGCGCTGGCACTGTGGTGAAAGGCTCCACCCCTGGTAGAGTGGGCACTGACACTGTGGTGAAAGGCTCCACCACAGTAGAGTGGGCGATGGCACTGTGGTGAACGGCTCCACACTCCGTAGAATGGGCGCTGGCACTGTGGTGAAAGGCCCCACCCCTAGTAGAGTGGGCACTGACACTGTGGTGAAAGGCTCAACCCCCAGTAGAGTGGGCGCTGGCACTGTGGTAAAAGGCTCCACCCTCAGGAGAGTGGGCGCTGGCACTGTGGTGAAAGAGTCCACCCCCAGGAGAGTGGGCGCTGGCACTGTAGTGAAAGACTCCTCCCCGAGTAGAGTGGGTGCTGGCACTGTGTTGAAAGAGTCCACCCTCAGTAGAGTGGGCGCTGGCACTGTGGTGAAAGGCTCCACCCTCAATAGAGTGGGCACTGGCACTGTGGTGAAAGGCTCCACCCCAGTAGAGTGTGCGCTGGCACTGTGGTTAAAGGCTCCACTCCCAGAGAGTGGGCGCTGGCACTGTGGTGAAAGTCTCCACCCTCAGTAGAGTGGGCACTGGCACTGTGGTGAAAGGCTCCACCACCATTAGAGTGGGCTCTGGCACTGTGGTGAAAGTCTCCACCCCAGGAGAGTGGGCACTGTCACTGTGGTGAAAGGTTCCACCCTCAGTAGAGTGGGCGCTGGCACTGTGGTGAAAGGATCCACCCCCAGTAGAGTTGGCGCTGGAACTGTGGTGAAAGGCTCCACCCCAGGAGAGTGGTCACTGGCACTGTGGTGAAAGGCTCCACCCTCAGTAGAGAGGGCTCTGGCACTGTGGTGAGGGGTTCCACCCTAAGGAGAGGGGGCACCGGCACTGTGGTGAAAGGCTCCACCCCAGGAGAGTGGGTGCTGGCACTGTGGTGAGGGGCTCCACCCTAAGGAGAGGGGGCACCGGCTCTGTGGTGAAAGGCTCCGCCCTCAGTAGAGTGGGCGCTGACACTGTGGTGAAAGGCTCCACCCCAGGAGAGTGGGCGCTGGCACTGTGGTGAAAGGCTCCACCCCCAGTAGAGTGGGCACTGGCACTGTGGTGAAAGGCTCTACCCTCAGTAGAGTGGGCGCTGGCACTGTGGTGAAAGGCTGCACCCTCGGTAGAGTGGGTGCTGGCACTGTGGTGAAAGGTTCCATCCCAGTAGAGTGGGCGCTGACACTGTGGTGAAAGGCTCCACCCCCAGGAGAGTGGGTGTTGGCCCTATGGTGAAAGGCTCCACCCTCAGTAGAGGGGGCACCGGCATTGTGGTGAAAGGCTCAACCCCCAGGATTGTGGGCACTGGCACTGTGGTGAAAGTCTCCACCCCCAGTAGAGTGGGCGCTGGCACTGTGATGAAAGTGTCCACCCCAGTAGAGTGGGCGCTGGCACTGTGTTGAAAGACTCCACCCCTAGTAGAGTGGGAACTGACACTGTGGTGAAAGGCTCCACCCTCAGTAGAGTGGGCGCTGACACTGTGGTGAAAGGCTCCACCCCCAGTAGAGTGGGCGCTGGCACTGTGGTGAAAGACTCCACCTCAGTAGAGTGGGCGCTGGCACTCTGGTGAAAGAGTCCACCCTCAGTAGAGTGGGCGCTGGCACTGTGGTGAAAGGCTCCACCCCCAGGAGAGTGGATTTTGGCACTATGGTGAAAGGCTCCACCCTCAGTAGAGGGGGCACCGGCATTGTGGTGAAAGGCTCCACCCCCAGGAGAGTGGGCGCTGGCACTGTGGTGAAAGGCTCCACCCCAGTAGAGTGGGCGCTGAAACTGTGGTGAAAGAGTCCACCCTCAGTAGAGTGGGCGCTGGCACTGTGGTGAAAGGCTCCACCCTCAGTAGAGTGGGAGCTGGCATTGTGTTGAAAGACTCCACCCCTAGTAGAGTGGGAACTGACACTGTGGTGAAAGGCTCTACCCTCAGTAGAGGGGGCACTGGCACTGTGGTGAAAGGCTCCACCCCCTTAGAGTGGGCGCTGGCACTGTGGTGAAAGGCTCCACACTTAGTAGAGCAGGAGCTGGCACTGTGTTGAAAGACTCCACCCCTAGTAGAGTGGAAACTGACACTGTGGTGAAAGGCTCCACCCTCAGTGGAGGGGGCACCTGCACTGTGGTGAAAGGCTACACCCTCAGTAGAGGGGGCACTGGCACTGTGGTGAAAGGCTCCATCCCAGTAGAGTGGGAACTGACACTGTGGTGAAAGGCTACATCCCAGTAGAGTGGGCACTGGCACTGTGGTGAAAGGCTCCACACTCAGGAGGGTGGGCGCTGGCACTGTGGTGAAAGGCTCCACCCCAGTAGAGTGGGCACTGGCACTGTGGTGAAAAGATCCATCCTCAGTAGAGTGGGCGCTGGCACTGTGGTGAAAGACTCCATCCCTAGTAGAGAGGGCGCTGGCACTGTGGTGAAAGGCTCCACCCCCAGTAGAGTGGGAGCTGGCACTGTGGAGAAAGACTCCACTCCAGTAGAGTGGGCACTGGCACTGTGCTGAAAGGCTCCACCCCAGTAGAGTGGGCACTGGCACTGTGGTGAAAGGCTCCACCCCAATAGAGTGGGCTCTCGCACTGTGGTGAAAGGCTCTATCCCAGGAGAGTGGGCACTGGTACTGTGGTGAAAGGCTCCACCCCTAATAGAGAGGGCGCTGGCACTGTGGTGAAAGGCTCCACCCCCAATAGAGTGGGCACTGGCACTGTGGTGAAAGGCTCCACCCCAGTAGAGTGTGCGCTGGCACTGTGGTTAAAGGCTCCACTCCCAGAGAGTGGGCGCTGGCACTGTGGTGAAAGTCTCCACCCTCAGTAGAGTGGGCACTGGCACTGTGGTGAAAGGCTCCACCACCATTAGAGTGGGCTCTGGCACTGTGGTGAAAGTCTCCACCCCAGGAGAGTGGGCACTGTCACTGTGGTGAAAGGTTCCACCCTCAGTAGAGTGGGCGCTGGCACTGTGGTGAAAGGATCCACCCCCAGTAGAGTTGGCGCTGGAACTGTGGTGAAAGGCTCCACCCCAGGAGAGTGGTCACTGGCACTGTGGTGAAAGGCTCCACCCTCAGTAGAGAGGGCTCTGGCACTGTGGTGAGGGGTTCCACCCTAAGGAGAGGGGGCACCGGCACTGTGGTGAAAGGCTCCACCCCAGGAGAGTGGGTGCTGGCACTGTGGTGAGGGGCTCCACCCTAAGGAGAGGGGGCACCGGCTCTGTGGTGAAAGGCTCCGCCCTCAGTAGAGTGGGCGCTGACACTGTGGTGAAAGGCTCCACCCCAGGAGAGTGGGCGCTGGCACTGTGGTGAAAGGCTCCACCCCCAGTAGAGTGGGCACTGGCACTGTGGTGAAAGGCTCTACCCTCAGTAGAGTGGGCGCTGGCACTGTGGTGAAAGGCTGCACCCTCGGTAGAGTGGGTGCTGGCACTGTGGTGAAAGGTTCCATCCCAGTAGAGTGGGCGCTGACACTGTGGTGAAAGGCTCCACCCCCAGGAGAGTGGGTGTTGGCCCTATGGTGAAAGGCTCCACCCTCAGTAGAGGGGGCACCGGCATTGTGGTGAAAGGCTCCACCCCCAGGATTGTGGGCACTGGCACTGTGGTGAAAGTCTCCACCCCCAGTAGAGTGGGCGCTGGCACTGTGATGAAAGTGTCCACCCCAGTAGAGTGGGCGCTGGCACTGTGTTGAAAGACTCCACCCCTAGTAGAGTGGGAACTGACACTGTGGTGAAAGGCTCCACCCTCAGTAGAGTGGGCGCTGACACTGTGGTGAAAGGCTCCACCCCCAGTAGAGTGGGCGCTGGCACTGTGGTGAAAGACTCCACCTCAGTAGAGTGGGCGCTGGCACTCTGGTGAAAGAGTCCACCCTCAGTAGAGTGGGCGCTGGCACTGTGGTGAAAGGCTCCACCCCCAGGAGAGTGGATTTTGGCACTATGGTGAAAGGCTCCACCCTCAGTAGAGGGGGCACCGGCATTGTGGTGAAAGGCTCCACCCCCAGGAGAGTGGGCGCTGGCACTGTGGTGAAAGGCTCCACCCCAGTAGAGTGGGCGCTGAAACTGTGGTGAAAGAGTCCACCCTCAGTAGAGTGGGCGCTGGCACTGTGGTGAAAGGCTCCACCCTCAGTAGAGTGGGAGCTGGCATTGTGTTGAAAGACTCCACCCCTAGTAGAGTGGGAACTGACACTGTGGTGAAAGGCTCTACCCTCAGTAGAGGGGGCACTGGCACTGTGGTGAAAGGCTCCACCCCCTTAGAGTGGGCGCTGGCACTGTGGTGAAAGGCTCCACACTTAGTAGAGCAGGAGCTGGCACTGTGTTGAAAGACTCCACCCCTAGTAGAGTGGAAACTGACACTGTGGTGAAAGGCTCCACCCTCAGTGGAGGGGGCACCTGCACTGTGGTGAAAGGCTACACCCTCAGTAGAGGGGGCACTGGCACTGTGGTGAAAGGCTCCATCCCAGTAGAGTGGGAACTGACACTGTGGTGAAAGGCTACATCCCAGTAGAGTGGGCACTGGCACTGTGGTGAAAGGCTCCACACTCAGGAGGGTGGGCGCTGGCACTGTGGTGAAAGGCTCCACCCCAGTAGAGTGGGCACTGGCACTGTGGTGAAAAGATCCATCCTCAGTAGAGTGGGCGCTGGCACTGTGGTGAAAGACTCCATCCCTAGTAGAGAGGGCGCTGGCACTGTGGTGAAAGGCTCCACCCCCAGTAGAGTGGGAGCTGGCACTGTGGAGAAAGACTCCACTCCAGTAGAGTGGGCACTGGCACTGTGCTGAAAGGCTCCACCCCAGTAGAGTGGGCACTGGCACTGTGGTGAAAGGCTCCACCCCAATAGAGTGGGCTCTGGCACTGTGGTGAAAGGCTCTATCCCAGGAGAGTGGGCACTGGTACTGTGGTGAAAGGCTCCACCCCTAATAGAGAGGGCGCTGGCACTGTGGTGAAAGGCTCCACCCCAGGAGAGTGGGCACTGGCACTGTGGTGAAAGGCTTCACCCTCAGTAGAGTGGGCGCTGGCACTGTGGTGAAGGGCTCCACCCCAGTAGAGTGGGCACTGGCACTGTGGTGAAAGGCTCCACCCTCAGTAGAGTGGGCGCTGGCACTGTGGTGAAAGGCTCCACCCCAGGAGAGTGGGCGCTGGCACTGTGGTGAAAGGCTCCACCCGCAGTAGAGTGGGCGCTGGCACTGTGGTGAAAGGCTCCACCCCAGTAGACTGGCGCTGGCACTGTGGTGAAAGGCTCCACCCCCAGTAAAGTGGGTGCTGGCACTGTGGTGAAAGACTCCACCCGCAGTAGAGTGGGCGCTGGCACTGTGTTGAAAGGCTCCACCCCTAGTAGAGTGGGCGCTGGCACTGTGGTGAAAGACTCCACGTCAGTAGAGTGGGCGCTGGCACTGTGGTGAAAGGCTCCACCCTCAATAGAGTGGGCGCTGGCACTGTGGTGAACGGCTCCACACTCAGTAGAGTGGGCGCTGGCACTGTGGTGAAAGGCTCCACCCCTAGTAGAGTGGGCGCTGGCACTGTGGTGAAAGGCTCCACCCCCAGTAGAGTGGGCTCTGGCACTGTGGTGAAAAGCTCCACCCCTAGTAGAGTGGGCGCTGGCACTGTGGTGAAAGGCTCCACCCGCAGTAGAGTGGGCGCTGGCACTATGGTGAAAGACTCCACGTCAGTAGAGTGGGCGCTGGCACTGTGGGGAAAGGCTCCACCCTCAGTAGAGTGGGCACTGGCACTGCGGTGAAAGGCTCCACCCCCAGTAGAGTGGGCGCTGGCACTGTGGTGAAAGGCTCCACCCTCAGTAGAGTGGGCGCTGGCACTGTGGTGAACGGCTCCACACTCAGTAGAGTGGGCGCTGGCACTGTGGTGAAAGGCTCAACCCCTAGTAGAGTGGGCGCTGGCACTGTGGTGAAAGGCTCCACCCCCAGTAGAGTGGGCTCTGGCACTGCGGTGAAAGGCTCCACCCCCAGTAGAGTGGGCGCTGGCACTGTGGTGAAAGGCTCCACCCTCAGTAGAGTGGGCGCTGGCACTGTGGTGAACGGCTCCACACTCAGTAGAGTGGGCGCTGGCACTGTGGTGAAAGGCTCCACCCCTAGTAGAGTGGGCGCTGGCACTGTGGTGAAAGGCTCCACCCCCAGTAGAGTGGGCTCTGGCACTGTGGTGAAAGGCTCCACCCCTAGTAGAGTGGGCACTGGCACTGTGGTGAAAGGCTCCACCCGCAGTAGAGTGGGCGCTGGCACTGTGGTGAAAGACACCACGTCAGTAGAGTGGGCGCTGGCACTGTGGGGAAAGGCTCCACCCTCAGTAGAGTGGGCGCTGGCACTGCGGTGAAAGGCTCCACCCCCAGTAGAGTGGGCTCTGGCACTGTGGTGAAAGGCTCTACCCCCAGGAGAGTGGATGCTGGCACTATGGTGAAAGGCTCCACCCCTAGTAGAATGGGCTCTAGCACTGTGGTGAAAGGCTCCACCCCTAGTAGAGTGGGCGCTGGCACTGTGGTGAAAGGCTCCACCCCCAGTAGAGTGGGCTCTGGCACTGTGGTGAAAGGCTCCACCCCTAGCAGAGTGGGCGCTGGCACTGTGGTGAAAGGCTCCACCCGCAGTAGAGTGGGCGCTGGCACTGTGGTGAAAGACTCCACGTCAATAGAGTGGGCGCTGGCACTGTGGTGAAAGGCTCCACCCTCAGTAGAGTGGGCGCTGGCACTGTGGTGAAAGGCTCCACCCCCAGTAGAGTGGGCTCACTACATTTCCACTGCACCAAATATCCGGAAGAAACGATTTTCTAAGCACTTGGAGGCAGTTGTCTTCAGTGTGCTATACAAGATTAAAAGTGTGCACCAGTCATCGGTAGCGCTGCCTCTCCCACCACACAGATGTGCCCCCTATGAGCACCGCGGCTTGAACTGTTCCCTGTTCTTCCAGTTGTGTGCAGTGCCCCCCCCCCCCCCTCCCGTCACATCCCAAGGACACGTCAGTAAGTCGGGGGCGGAGTCTGCTCTTCTCAAAGACGGACCCGATCTGAATTCAAGCCTAAGGCTGGCGACCACACAGCTTCAGGGCACAGACAGTGGCGCGGCAAACATCTCAGCGGGTTCAGCACTTGCTGCTGAAATCTGTGAGTAACCACAGGGCTCTGTTCAAACAAGACTACTGATATTCAAGCCGTAATAACATATGTCAGTGCCAAGAAGCAATCGCTGCTTAATGGCCGCTATGCAAATTATGATCAAGCACAAATCACCTACTGAGCTTTGAAATTCATTTGAGGATGTGAGGCGCCCCCTAGCTGTGGCTGAAGAGCCACCTTCATCTGGTGCATTTACTCCCCAGACTCTGGGCACAGGCCGTGCTGGGGGGCAACACGACAAAGGGTAGGATGCCTCAGTATCCTAAGGAGCATAGGGTAGAATGCTTCAGCATACGAAGGAGCATAGGTGAGCATGAATCAGTATCTGAAAGAGCATAGGGTATCATGCCTTAGCATACGAGGGAGCATAGGGCAGCATGACTAAGTACCTGAAGGAGCACAGGGTAGAATGTCTCAGCATCCGAAGGAACATAGGGTAGCATGCCTCAGTATACAAAGGTGGTACAAAAGGGGGTGGTGATGGACGGAGCATCCGAACCAATCAAACACTCACACCAAGTCAAAAGATCTGGGTTTAATCCATCACCGTTCTTTAGCCCACTCTGCTACCCCAGTTCAGACATGGTCATATGCAAATCAGTCTGACCCTGTGCCTCATGGGAACAGTCCAGCCCGAACTGCCAAGCCATGCCTTCCCTGGACCGGAAGCTTCCAAGGACCGGTTTCTGGCATTACAGCCGTCTTCAGCCCGGCTTGCTTTAATCCAGTGGCAAAGTGAGCAAGGACTCACGTCTGAGCATACCCTGCCACACTTATGGTGGCCAAAAGCGGAACAAAAGGGGGTGGTGATGGATGGAGCATCCGAACCAATCAAACACTCACACCCAGTCAAAAGATCTGGGTTTAATCTATCACCGTTCTTTAGCCCACTCTGCCACCCCAGTTCAGACATGGCTATATGCAAATCAGTCTGACCCTGTGCCTCATGGGAACAGTCCAGCCCGAACTGCCAAGCCATGCCTTCCCTGGACCGGAAGCTTCCGAGGACCGGTTTCTGGCATTACAGCCGTCTTCAGCCCGGCTTGCTTGAATCCAGTGGCAAAGTGAGCAAGGGACTCACATCTGAGCATACCCTGCCACACTTATGGTGGACAAAAGCGGTACAAAAGGGGGTGGTGATGTATGGAGCATCCGAACCAATCAAACACTCACACCCAGTCAAAAGATCTGGGTTTAATTCATCACCGTTATTTAGCCCACTCTGCCACCCCAGTTCAGACATGGCTATATGCAAATCAGTCTGACCCTGTGCCTCATGGGAACAGTCCAGCCCGAACTGCCAAGCCATGCCTTCCCTGGACCGGAAACAAGCTTCTGAGGACTGGTTTATGGCATTACAGCCATCTTCAGCCCGGCTTGCTTGAATTCAGTGGCAAAGTGAGCAAGGGACTCACGTCTGAGCATACCCTGCCACACTTATGGCGGCCAAAAGCGGTAAAAAAGGGGGTGGTGATGGATGGAGCATCCTAACCAATCAAACACTCACACCCAGTCAAAAGATCTGGGTTTAATCCATCACCGTTCTTTAGTCCACTCTGCCACCCCAGTTCAGACATGGCTATATGCAAATCAGTCTGACCCTGTGCCTCATGGGAACAGTCCAGCCCGAACTGCCAAGCCATGCCTTCCCTGGACCGGAAGATTCCGAGGACCGGATTCTGGCATTACAGCCGTCTTCAGCCTGGCTTGCTTGAATTCAGTGGCAAAGTGAGCAAGGGACTCACGTCTGAGCATACCCTGCCACACTTATGGCGGCCAAAAGCGGTACAAAAGGGGGTGGTGATGGATGGAGCATCCGAACCATTCAAACACTCACACCCAGTCAAAAGATCTGGGTTTAATCCATCGACGTTCTTTAGCCCACTCTGCCACCCCCGTTAAGACATGGCTATATGCAAATCAGTCTGACCCTGTGCCTCATGGGAACAGTCCAGCCCGAACTGCCAAGCCATGCCTTCCCTGGACCGGAAACAAGCTTCCGAGGACAGGTTTCTGGCATTACAGCCGTCTTCAGCCCGGCTTGCTCGAATCCAGTGGCAAAGTGAGCAAGGGACTCACGTCTGAGCATACCCTGCCACACTTACGGCGGCCAAAAGCGGTACAAAAGGGGGTGGTGATGGATGGAGCATCCGAACCAATCAAACACTCACACCCAGTCAAAAGATTTGGGTTTAATCCATCACCGTTCTTTAGCCCACTCTGCCACCCCAGTTCAGACATGGCTATATGCAAATTAGTCTGACCCTGTGCCTCATGGGAACAGTCCAGCCCGAACTGCCAAGCCATGCCTTCCCTGGACCGGAAACAAGCCTCCGAGGACCGGTTTCTGGTATTACAGCCGTCTTCAGCCCGGCTTGCTTGAATCCAGTGGCAAAGTGAGCAAGGGACTCACGTCTGAGCATACCCTGCCACACTTATGCGGCCAAAAGCGGTACAAAAGGTTGTGGTGATGGATGGAGCATCCGAACCAATCACACACTCGCACCCAGTCAAAAGATCTGGGTTTAATCCATCACCGTTCTTTAGCCCACTCTGCCACCCCAGTTCAGACATGGCTATATGCAAATCAGTCTGACCCTGTGCCTCATGGGAACAGTCCAGCCCGAACTGCCAAGCCATGCCTTCCCTGGACCGGAAACAAGCTTCCGAGGACCGGTTTCTGGCATTACAGCTGTCTTCAGCCCGGCTTGCTTGAATCCAGTGGCAAAGTGAGCAAGGGACTCACGTCTGGGCATACCCTGCCACACTTATGGCGGCCAAAAGCGGTACAAAAGGGGGTGGTGATGGATGGAGCATCCAAACCAATCAAACACTCACACCCAGTCAAAATATCTGGGTTTAATCCATCACCGTTCTTTAGCCCACTCTGCCACCCCAGTTCAGACATGGCTATATGCAAATCAGTCTGGCCCTGTGCCTCATGGGAACAGTCCAGCCCAAACTGCCAAGCCATGCCTTCCCTGGACCGGAAACAAGCTTCCGGGGACCGGTTTCTGGTAATACAGCCATCTTCAGCCCGGCTTGCTTGAATCCAGTGGCAAAGTGAGCAAGGGACTCACGTCTGAGCATACCCTGCCACACTTATGGCGGCCAAAAGTGGTACAAAAGGGGGGTGGGGATGGATGGAGCATCCGAACCAATCAAACACTCACACCCAGTCAAAATATCTGGGTTTAATCCATCACCGTTCTTTAACCCACTCTGCCACCCCAGTTCAGACATGGCTATATGCAAATCAGTCTGACCCTGTGCCTCATGGGAACAGTCCAGCCCGAACTGCCAAGCCATGCCTTCCCTGGACCGGAAAAAAGCTTCCGAAGAACGGTTTCTGGCATTACAGCCGTCTTCAGCCCAGCTTGCTTGAATCCAGTGGCAAAGTGAGCAAGGACTCACGTCTGAGCATACCCTGCCACACTTTTGCGGCCAAAAGTGGTACAAAAGGGGGGTGGTGATGGATGGAGCATCCGAACCAATCAAACACTCACACCCAGTCAAAATATCTGGGTTTAATCCATCACCGTTCTTTAACCCACTCTGCCACCCCAGTTCAGACATGGCTATATGCAAATCAGTCTGACCCTGTGCCTCATGGGAACAGTCCAGCCCGAACTGCCAAGCCATGCCTTCCCTGGACCGGAAAAAAGCTTCCAGGACCGGTTTCTGGCATTACAGCCGTCTTCAGCCCAGCTTGCTTGAATCCAGTGGCAAAGTGAGCAAGGGACTCACGTCTGAGCATACCCTGCCACACTTATGGTGGCCAAAAGCGGTACAAAAGGGGGTGGTGATGGATGGAGAATCCGAACCAATCAAACACTCACACCCAGTCAAAAGATCTGGGTTTAATCTATCACCGTTCTTTAGTCCACTCTGCCACCCCAGTTCAGACATGGCTATATGCAAATCAGTCTGACCCTGTGCCTCATGGGAACAGTCCAGCCCGAACTGCCAAGCCATGCCTTCCCTGGACCAGAAGCTTCCGAGGACCGGTTTCTGGCATTACAGCCGTCTTCAGCCCGGCATGCTTGAATCCAGTGGCAAAGTGAGCAAGGGACTCACGTCAGAGCATACCCTGCCACACTTATGGCAGCCAAAAGCGGTACAAAAGGGGGTGGTGATGGATGGAGCATCCTAACCAATCAAACACTCACACCCAGTCAAAAGATCTGGGTTTAATCCATCACCGTTCTTTAGTCCACTCTGCCACCCCAGTTCAGACATGGCTATATGCAAATCAGTCTGACCCTGTGCCTCATGGGAACAGTCCAGCCCGAACTGCCAAGCCATGCCTTCCCTGGACCGGAAGCTTCCGAGGACCGGTTTCTGGCATTACAGCCGTCTTCAGCCCGGCATGCTTGAATCTAGTGGCAAAGTGAGCAAGGGACTCACGTCTGAGCATACCCTGCCACACTTATGGCGGCCAAAAGCGGTACAAAAGGGGGTGGTGATGGATGGAGCATCCGCACCAATCAAACACTCACACCCAGTCAAAAGATCTGGGTTTAATCCATCGACGTTCTTTAGCCCACTCTGCTACCCCCGTTCAGACATGGCTATATGCAAATCAGTCTGACCCTGTGCCTCATGGGAACAGTCCAGCCCGAACAGCCAAGCCATGCCTTCCCTGGACCAGAAACAAGCTTCCGAGGACAGGTTTCTGGCATTACAGCCGTCTTCAGCCCGGCTTGCTTGAATCCAGTGGCAAAGTGAGCAAGGGACTCACGTCTGTGCATACCCTGCCACACTTATGGCGGCCAAAAGCGGTAAAAAAGGGGGTGGTGATGGATGGAGCATCCTAACCAATCAAACACTCACACCCAGTCAAAAGATCTGGGTTTAATCCATCACCGTTCTTTAGTCCACTCTGCCACCCCAGTTCAGACATGGCTATATGCAAATCAGTCTGACCCTGCGCCTCATGGGAACAGTCCAGCCCGAACTGCCAAGCCATGCCTTCCCTGGACCGGAAGCTTCCGAGGACCGGTTTCTGGCATTACAGCCGTCTTCAGCCCGGCATGCTTGAATCCAGTGGCAAAGTGAGCAAGGGACTCACGTCTGAGCATACCCTGCCACACTTATGGCGGCCAAAAGCAATAAAAAAGGGGGTGGTGATGGATGGAGCATCCTAACCAATCAAACACTCACACCCAGTCAAAAGATCTGGGTTTAATCCATCACCGTTCTTTAGCCCACTCTGCTACCCCCGTTCAGACATGGCTATATGCAAATCAGTCTGACCCTGTGCCTCATGGGAACAGTCCAGCCCGAACAGCCAAGCCATGCCTTCCCTGGACCAGAAACAAGCTTCCGAGGACAGGTTTCTGGCACTACAGCCGTCTTCAGCCTGGCTTGCTTGAATCCAGTGGCAAAGTGAGCAAGGGACTCACGTCTGAGCATACCCTGCCACACTTATGGCGGCCAAAAGCGGTACAAAGGGGGGTGGTGATGGATGGAACATCCGAACCAATCAAACACTCACACCAAGTCAAAAGATCTGGGTTTAATCCATCACCGTTCTTTAGCCCACTCTGCTACCCCAGTTCAGACATGGTCATATGCAAATCAGTCTGACCCTGTGCCTCAAGGGAACAGTCCAGCCCGAACTGCCAAGCCATGCCTTCCCTGGACCGGAAGCTTCCAAGGACCGGTTTCTGGCATTACAGCCGTCTTCAGCCCGGCTTGCTTTAATCCAGTGGCAAAGTGAGCAAGGGACTCACGTCTGAGCATACCCTGCCACACTTATGGTGGCCAAAAGCGGTACAAAAGGGGGTGGTGATGGATGGAGCATCCAAACCAATCAAACACTCACACCCAGTCAAAAGATCTGGGTTTAGTCTATCACCGTTCTTTAGCCCACTCTGCCAGTCAGTTCAGACATGGCTATATGCAAATCAGTCTGACCCTGTGCCTCATGGGAACAGTCCAGCCCGAACTGCCAAGCCATGCCTTCCCTGGACCGGAAGCTTCCGAGGACCGGTATCTGGCATTACAGCCGTCTTCAGCCCGGCTTGCTTGACTCCAGTGGCAAAGTGAGCAAGGGACTCACGTCTGAGCATACCCTGCCACACTTATGGTGGACAAAAGCGGTACAAAAGGGGGTGGTGATGGATGGAGCATCCGAACCAATCAAACACTCACACCCAGTCAAAAGATCTGGGTTTAATCCATCACCGTTCTTTAGCCCACTCTGCCACCCCAGTTCAGACATGGCTATATGCAAATCAGTCTGACCCTGTGCCTCATGGGAACAGTCCAGCCCGAACTGCCAAGCCATGCCTTCCCTGGACCGGAAACAAGCTTCTGAGGACCGGTTTCTGGCATTACAGCCGTCTTCAGCCTGGCTTGCTTGAATTCAGTGGCAAAGTGAGCAAGGGACTCACGTCTGAGCATACCCTGCCACACTTCTAGCGGCCAAAAGCGGCAAAAAGGGGGGTGGTGATGGATGGAGCATCCTAACCAATCAAACACTCACACCCAGTCAAAAGATCTGGGTTTAATCCATCACCGTTCTTTAGCCCACTCTGCCACCCCCGTTCAGACATGGCTATATGCAAATCAGTCTGACCCTGTGCCTCATGGGAACAGTCCAGCCCGAACTGCCAAGCCATGCCTTCCCTGGACCGGAAACAAGCTTCCGAGGACCGGTTTCTGGCATTACAGCCGTCTTCAGCCCGGCTTGCTTGAATCCAGTGGCAAAGTGAGCAAGGGACTCACGTCTGAGCATACCCTGCCACACTTATGGCGGCCAAAAGCGGTACAAAAGGGGGTGGTGATGGATGGAGCATCCGAACCAATTAAACACTCACCCCAGTCAAAAGATCTGGGTTTAATCCATCACCGTTCTTTAGCCCACTCTGCCACCCCAGTTCAGACATGGCTGTCTGCAAATCAGTCTGACCCTGTGCCTCATGGGAACAGTCCAGCCCGAACTGCCAAGCCATGCCTTCCCTGGACCGGAAACAAGCTTCCGAGGACCGGTTTCTGGCATTACAGCCGTCTTCAGCCCGGCTTGCTTGAATCCAGTGGCAAAGTGAGCAAGGGACTCACGTCTGAGCATACCCTGCCACACTTATGGCGGCCAAAAGCAGTACAAAAGGGGGTGGTGATGGATGGAGCATCCGAACCAATCAAACACTCACCCCAGTCAAAAGATCTGGGTTTAATCCATCACCGTTCTTTAGCCCACTCTGCCACCCCAGTTCAGACATGGCTATATGCAAATCAGTCTGACCCTGTGCCTCATGGGAACAGTCCAGCCCGAACTGCCAAGCCATGCCAATACAAAGTAGCATAGGGTAGCATGCCTCAGCATCCTAAGGGTAATGGGGTAGAATGCCTGAGGATTCTAAGGAGCATAGAGTAGCATGCCTCAGTATACAAAGGGTTATAGAGTAGCATGGCTCAGTATACAAAGGGGCATAGGATAGCATGCCTCAGTATATGAACGCCTTCAAATGCCTCCACAACACCGGACCCCTATACCTCAACGAGAGAATCTCCTTTCACGCACCTGAGAGAAACTTCTGATCCGCCGTCCTCATCGAAACCCCACTCATCCGCAGAGCCAGAACAGGCGGAAGGGCCTTCTCCTACGTCGCGGCCAAGACCTGGAATGATCTCCCAATCGATGAGACGTGCACCCTCTCTGAGCACCTTCTGGAAAACACTGAAGACCTGGCTCTTGGAATGAACGGAGCGGCTCTCCCCCTACCCCCCGACACCCCAGCACCTTGAGACCCTCTAGGGTGAGTAGCGCGCTTCATAATTCTCTGATTAATTGAGGGCATGGTGCCTCAGTCAGTATATGAACAAATGCAAAAAGAACAATTGATGTACAGAATGAAGAACAATGTCATACATTCACCCAGTAGAGAGATCTGGGCCTAAATCCATTGTTTCTTTGCTCACTATGCCATTCCAGTTTGGACCCAGCAATATACAATTCAGTCTTGACCCTGTGCATCATGGGAACAGTCCAGCCCTGTTAGAAGGGGCGATCTCAGAGGGCCAGGTTATGCTCATCCGGTCACCCCAAGACCCACCTCTCCTACAGATCTTGCCGAGTCTTATTGTGAGGTCCTCGCCGGGGAGGATTCCGAGTCTAGGATCGTACACACTGAGCTTACACCACACTACGAACAGACACCACACCGTTTGGATTCAAGTAACAAGTTCTTTATATAAGCAATAAAATGAAGGGAGCACTCTTATATACACAGTGGTCGAGGGACCACGAAGTCTTGGAGGATTCGGGAAGGGGGAAGCGGGACAGTCTTTTAGTCTCTGGGTCAGTACGAGGTGTACCCTACGCACAGCTCTCAATCCTCGAGCCGGGGGGTACGGGATGGCGGTCGTACTGGCTGCCTCACCTTCGTCGAGTCGGCTCGGTCGTGATGGTGATCTCGATGGTCCAGCCGGACCAGAGTACTCCTCGAGCCGCGACGAGGTCAGCAGGGCTCGATCTGGAGAGGTTCGTGAGAGCCACGACAGCGTCAGCAGGGCTCAGGTGGTCTTAGAGAGGTCGAGCCGCGACAGCGTCAGCAGGGCTCCGATGGTTACAAGTTCAGCTTGAGCCGCGACAGCGTCAGCAGGGCTCCGATGGTTGCACGTTCAGCTTGAGCCGCGACAGCGTCAGCAGGGCTCAGGTGGTCTTAGAGAGGTCGAGCCGCGACAGCGTCAGCAGGGCTCCGATGGTTACAAGTTCAGCTTGAGCCGCGACAGCGTCAGCAAGGCTCCGATGGTCTTAGAGGTCGAGCCGCGACAGCGTCAGCAGGGCTCCGAGGTTCCAGATGAGTTCTTCTTAGGGTCAGCCGCGATCAGATCAGCAGGGCTTCAGGTCCAAGATACAACTGCCCGCTAGTTGTCGGGCGGGCCCAGTTATAGTCCTGTGGCTCTTTGATCTCCGGACCCTCGCAGGCGGAGGTCTCAAGCCCTGGGGGCTGGTCGTTGGCGAAGTCCGGCGGTTGGCTCTTTGATCCCTTTGAAAGATGGGTCCGGGAAGTCCCAGACGCCCAGCGGGTCTGGAGCCAGCCCTCGGGGAGGCCAGAGGGGGGATCGAAACTGGCCCACAGGGGAGGGCCAAAGGTGTGACAGAAACCAGCCCCTCAGGGGAGGCCGGAGGTGCCATCGAAACTCCCTGGCTTATCTCACTCGGGAGCCCTTTACCCCCCAGCCGGAACTGGCGCGCCTTTGGAGACTGGGTTTCGCTGGGGCCGGGGTCACGCTAGGCCCAGGGAGGCAGGGACGTCGGGAAGGGAAGATGGCGTCCAGGCCTTGTGGGGCATGCAAGGTTAGGCGCTCGGAGCCTGGAGTGGAGCGGGGAAGGCAGGCCTGGTCGAGGTTCTAGGGGGATCTAGGCTTAACTGGGGTAGGACGCCCAGGCTCGGGTTGCAGGCTGCACTAACGGGGGGCTGCGCAGGGGACCCGGGGTACAGGCCTATGCTCACAGGGTGTGGGGGGACAGAGGTGGACCACGCCACGAGGCCGGGTCCAACACGCGTCCCCTCCAGCTGAAGGCGGGGAGAACTACCCATCCTCTTGGGGGTTCTCTTCGCTGAGGCGGAAGAATCTGGACAGGCCGTCTGCGTTGGCGTGGTCAGAGCCAGGCCGGTGCTCAACAGTGAAGTCCATCCCCTGGAGGGGGATGGACCAGCGCAGCAGTTTGGGGTTCTCCCCTCTCATCTGCATTAGCCACCGGAGAGGTCGGTGGTCGGTCTGGACCCGGAAGTGAGTACCGAACAGGTAGGGCCTCAGCTTCTTCAGGGCCCAAACCACCGCAAAGGCCTCCCGCTCGATGGTGCTCCACCTTTGCTCTCAAGGGAGTAGCCTCCGGCTAATGAATGCCACTGGTTGGTCTAGGCCGTTCTCGTTCACCTGGGACAGGACGGCTCCGATGCCATGCTCGGACGCGTCCGTCTGAACTACAAACTCTCTGGAGTAGTCGGGGGCCTGTAGGATGGGGGCGGTGCACATGGCTTCTTTTAACATTTCAAACGCCGCTTGGCAGGCGGAGGTCCAGCTGACTTTCTTCGGCTGGTTTTTGGAGGTTAGCTCCGTGAGGGGGGCTACGATGCTGCCGTAACTCTTGATGAACCGGCGGTAGTACCCCGTGAGCCCTAGAAACGCCCGCACTTCCGTCTGGGTCGTGGGGGCCTCCCAGGCCACAATGGCATCGATCTTGGGCTGGAGGGGGGCTACGAGGCCGCTTCTGACCTGGTGCCCGAGGTAGATTACGGACCCTTGTCCGATCTTGCACTTGCTTGCCTTAATGGTGAGACCAGCCCTCCTCAGGGCGGTCAGCACCGCCCAGAGGTGCTGGAGGTGCTCGGGCCAGTGGGAACTGTACACTGCGATATCGTCCAGATACGCAGCGCTGAACTCTTCCAACCCCGCCAGGACCTGGTTCACCAGTCGCTGGAAGGTGGCGGGGGCGTTCTTCATTCCGAAGGGCATCACCCGGAAATGATAGTGACCATCCGGGGTGGAGAAAGCGGATCTTTCCTTGGCTCCCTCGGTGAGGGCGATCTGCCAGTATCCACTGGTCAGGTCGAACGTGCTAAGGAAACGAGCAGCCCTGAGGCGATCGATAAGCTCGTCGGCTCTGGGGATGGGATGAGCATCGGTTCTGGTGACTGCGTTGAGCCCGCGGTAGTAAACGCAGAACCTCAGCTCGGGAACAGCGCCGGGGGCGGCTGCCTTCGGAACCAGGACCACGGGGCTTGCCCATGGGCTGTCAGAGGCTTCAACCACCCCGAGAGCTAACATCTTTGATACCTCGGCCTTGATGAAGGCCCGGACTCGGTCAGGGACGCGGTAGGCTCTGTGCCATACCGGTGGGTTGTCCCCGGTGTCCACGTCGTGGACGCACCAGCTGGTGACGCCGGGGGTGAGGGAGAAGAGGTCCGAGAACTGTCCCAACAACTGGCGACAGTCCTCGCGCTGCTCTGGAGAGAGGGAGGAGGAGAGACTCACTCCCTCTACGGAGCCATCTTTTTCTTTCGTGGACAGGAGATCGGGGAGAGGCTCCGTTTCTTCTTCTTCCCCATCGTCCGTGGCGAGGAGTAAGCTCAACTCGGACCGGGCGAAGTGGGGTTTTAGGCGGTTTACGTGAAGGACCCGCAAGGGGTTCCGGGGGGACTCCACGTCGATGAGATAAGTCACCTGACTCTTGCGTTCTACCACCTTGAAGGGCCCTGTCCACTTGTCTTGCAGGGCACAGGGCTCCACAGGGGCCATCACCCAGACCTGCTGTCCGGGCTGAAACTCGACCAGAGTGGCATTTTGGTCATACCACCGTTTCATTTCTTCTTGGCTGGCCTCGAGGTTGGCCTCGGCCAGTTCTCGGAACTTCCTCGTCTGGTTCCGGAGGGCCAGAATGTATCGGAACACATCTGGAGGGGGCTCTGGGGCCGCCGTCTCCTACCCTTCCTTGACCAGGGTGAGGGGTCCCCGGACAGGGTGCCCGTAGAGCAGCTCGAAGGGGTTGAACCCCAGGGACTTCTGGGGGACTTCGCGGTACGCGAAGAGGAGACAGGGGAGGAGGACGTCCCGCTTACGCCTCAGGGGCTCTTCGAGACCCATAATCATTCCCTTGAGAGTGCGGTTGAATCGTTCCACCAGACCGTTACCCTGGGGGTGATATGGGGTGGTGAACTTGTACGTCACCCCACATTGTTGCCAAAGGGACTTCATGTATTTTGAGATGAAGTTGGTCCCTCGGTCGCTGACGACTTCTAGGGGGAATCCCCCCCGGGAGAAGATGGCCATGAGGGCCCGCCCCACTACGGGGGCGGTCACCGTTCGGAGGGGAACGGCTTCGGGGTATCGGGTGGCATGGTCCACCAGCACCAGGATAAAGCGGTGCCCCAAGGAGGTCCGGGGGTCGAGGGGGCCCACAATGTCTATTCCCACCCTCTCAAAGGGGGTACTGACCACGGGGAAGGGTTGGAGAGGAGCCTTGCGCTTCCCTCCGCTCTTCCCGCTGGACTGACATGTGGGGCAGGACTTACAGTGGGCTTCCACATCGGAGCGCATGCCCGGCCAGTAGAAGTGGGTGACCAGGCACTGGTACGTTTTGTCTTGTCCCAAGTGTCCCGCCAGGGGCACGTCATGGGCCAGGTTCAGGAGAAAGCCGCGGAAGCGTAGGGGGACCACCAGCACTCGGCCGGACCCTAGCTCGGCGGACTTTTGCTCGCTGTATAAGAGGCCGTTTTCCCAATAGACAAAGGGGGAGCCGGACTGGTCACCGGCGGCCTGGGCGGCGGCCTGCTGCCGCGGCCCAACCAAGGATGGACAGGAGGTCTGTTCTAGGCAGAATTCTTCTCGGGACGGTCCCCCTTCCTGGCGCCATTGGGCCAGCTCAGGAAGGTCGTCCAAGCTCAGGGTCGGTTCGGCACCAGGGCCGAGGGGACCTGCGTCGGGGGGGAAACTCTCCCCGGGGAGCAGTTCAGGGGTCTCAAGGGATTCAGGGACCTCGGGGTCCTCGGGGGTCGCCGGTGCCACCTCTAGGGCCGCTCCTTCGGGGGTGGTTCTTCGGGCGGTAATCGACCGGGTACTCACACAGGCCCACTCGGGTAGGCCCACCATCTCTAAGTGGGTCCTCTTCTCAACCCGCTGCCATGGGGAGCTCTCTAGATCGTTGCCGAGCAGGCAGTCCACAGGCATGTTGGAGCGGACCGCCACTCGTAACTCTCCAGAGACGCCCCCCCATTCGAACGGGACTTGAGCTATCCGGCAGGTGCGGACGGAGTTATCAGCTGCGATCACCCTGCAGGAGATGTGGGGAACAATCTGGGCTTCGGTGACGAGGTGCCGTTTGACGGCGGTGATACTGGCCCCAGTGTCTCGGAGCGCCCCTATGTGGTGGCCATTGACAGTCACCTGCTGTCGGTACTTCTCTGTGTTGTCGGGTGGGGGAGCTCCGGGGACCATCTCCCTATCACCCAGGGAGACTAACATCATAGCTGCGGGGTCCGCTCCCTCGAACTCTTCCTCCCCCTCCTCTTCTAGGGCTACTGAGGTGATGTGGCGCACTGGGGGCCCTGCAGCGGCAGGCTTCTGGAACAAGGGGCAGCGGGGGTCGTTGGCATAGTGCCCGGGTTTCTGGCAATGGTAGCAGGCTTGGCTGACTCGGGGCCCTGGCTTAGCTGGGGGAAACCCTGCGCGCGCTGTGGGAGGCGAGGTACCTGGCTGGTTTCTGGGGGGACTGCGCGGGGACCCTACCTGGGAACCCCTCTGTCTATTCTGATTCCCCCCTCCCCTCTGGCGGGACGGTCCCTGTTCATTTTGGCCAGAATCTCCCCCGGACCCCCGGGGGACTCTGGTGCTCACCCAGCGATCGGCCTCAACGGCCAGCTTCCGGGGGTCAGCCAACTTGCTGTCCAGGAGGTGCTGTCGGAGTTCCACAGAGCAATTCAGGGACAAGTGTTCATACGCAATGAGGTCGATGAGCCCCTCGAAGGTGGATACTTTGCTGCCCTTGATCCACCCTTCCAGGGCCCGGCTGTAAAAATTGACATATTCTACCCACGTGGTGCCGGGGATCTTCTTGCATTCTTGGAAGCGTTGGCGGTACATTTCTGGGGTGAGCCCGTACCTTGTGAGGAGGGCCTCTTTCATGTGGCTGTAGGAGGTCTGTTCGGCAGACGGTAGGTCGAGTAGGGTGTATCTCCCCTCACTCAGGAATCGACCCCACAGCCCGGCTCCCCAATCTTTCGGCGGAACTCGGTGGGAGGTCATAGCTACCTCGTAGGCCTTGAACCATTGCTGGATGTCATCGTTTTTATAATATTCTTTGACCACATCCTTGGGGATGTGGACCTTGGGTTCCACCGGGGGAACAGACTCTTGGGTCGCTGCGGTTCGGTTGTCTTCGTTCCGGGCCTTTAGTTCTATTTCCAATACGCTGCGCTCGTGCTCCAGCTGGAGCTTCTTTCCGTCATGTTCTCGTTGGAGTTTCTTCTCCTCCAGTTCTCCTTGCAGCCACAGCTGCTCGATGGCTAGCTTTTTCTCGGCCAGCTTGAGTTCTACCTCCATCTTTAAACGGGCTAGTTCTAGCTCGTGGCTTCGGTTGCTTTCTCGGTCTGTCATCTCTTCTCGGGACAGACCTCTCTCCAGGCTGGGAGTCCGCGACGGGGACTCTGCTCTTTCTTGCTCTGGGGCGTGGGTTTCGATCAGGGGGGCTCCCCCTCCATCGGCTTCTGTCGGTGCTGGAGGTTGGGCTCTGGTCTCCACCCAGGCTGTTAGAGCTTGTGTAGGAAGGTAGAACCCTGACTATGGTTGCCCCCAACTTTTTGCCTGGTGTTTTGCTGGTTTTCTGACTTAGTTGACCTGAGGCCCTGCTATTCAGGACCTCAGGCCCACTGCTCTTTCTGTAAAATGGATTCCATGTACCTTAGGTACATATCTAAATTGGATACTGAGTCACCTTATCAGTCCCTGTACAGTGTACCTTAGGTACCCAGGGCATAGGTGTACCCAGGGCCTACCAGGGGCTGCAGCATGTATTATGCCACCCCTGGCTGGCCATCCAAATCTGACACAACTGGCTGCTTGACAGCTGGGGCAAGGTGGTGTAATCACCCTTTGCTTTAGATATAGTATACCTATATCTAACCCTAAAATGGACACACAGATCTCCTATCAGTCACTCCTATAGCAGGCCTTAACAATCCTGAAGGCAGAGTGCTTGGAATCGTGTGAGATGGTGCTCTAGCATGAGCTGAGCCTGTCTGCGGCTTTCGGGATCCATCCCTTAGCCGTTTCCATGATATCGCATACCATATACTCTTAAGTGCATTATAATCCTCGCGGTTATGTGCCAACTCTGGTATCGCTTTATCAAAACATGTCGAGTAAGGTGTCATACGAATTGGAATACTAACCCCTCGCCAATTCTGGCGACGGGGTTAGCATTCCACCCTTCTAGAGGGACACGACATGCCTGTAACCTATAACCCGGTTAAAAGTCAGACAGAGCCTTAGCATCCACAAAATGGATGCTGCCACCGAGACACAAGTCTGCCCTCCTGCTGCTGGGAGTCCTCCCAGAGCAGGAGATAAGGACAAAGGGTTTCCTGCCAGGGGCGGTGCCAGCACCGTCCCAGACAGGGTTTTGTGTATTGTAGGTAGGCAGGGCTTTAGAGGAAGGTGACTGCAAGTAGCACCCCGGTGCTCACTGTGCATAGGCTGGCTGGAACCAGTTCCAGGGGCACTCCAGCCCCTGGCCTGGGGAAAAGCCCGCCAAGGAAGTGGGTGTAACCACCCCCCTCCTGGTCCCACCCATAGGGCAGGACCTAGTCGCGTGCCAGCCCCCTTTTCCCAGATAAAGGTAGAGACTGGCCCCCTTCCAAATCAGATCATCTTTGAATCCTGAAACTACTTTCTGCGAAAGGAACTCAAGACTTCTTCCTAAGATTTCTCCCTTGTGACTAAGGAGTAGTCACCCTGCATCCGCAGGCACCATCTAAGAACACTGCGGTCTGCTGCAAGTCCTTCCTCCGGAATCCGACTGCCCAGCTCGACGAGAACCGGCTTCCCTGGCACCTCTGACCTCTACCCACCTCTACAGCCCAGCTGAGAACCGTGGGTGCGACGAGACCTCAAGGGACCGGCCATCTGCAAGACTGCACAACTTCTTTCCAGCAAGCCCGCCGAGTGAATTCCTGGTGAGTGCTTTGGGGTCCGAGAAGCCCCCACCCTGAGCAGCTCCAGCACCGAAGAGCAGCCCCCCAGCATCTCCACGATCTGCGTGGGGCCCTTCTGCTTTCCGCTGCTCACCGCGTTGTTTGGCTACTAGCCCGTTGGCTTGTGGCCTCCCTGACGACGCCCGACGACATTTCTGCTGCTGGTCTGGTTGCTCCAGACTGGCCCTTGCTCCCTCCCAGAAGAGGAGCACCCCGGACCCTCCTGGTCCACTCAAGACGCCATTTTGAGTCCACCGCGTGGGCTTGAATTAGCCAAGGCTTGTTGCCCAATCCTGGGTAACTTCGACGCCAACGACTTCATCCTCCGTGGGACAGCTCGCACCTCCATCCTGGTCGCCGACAACGCCTCCTGGTCCGAGAGACTGCAGAGCCCAGCAGCGCCCACTCACCTGACTGCGGTGACTTCGCCCGGTGCCATCCTGGTGCCCACTTAATCACTGGCTAGTGATTCAAGAACTTGGTCCCCTCTGCTTTCAGGTTTCTTCTTCCTTGATCCAGGCTTGGATCCATCGAACTTTCCTTCACTGGTCGCCTGCCAGCAACTTCTTCCTTCCAGGCTCCTGGTCCGGCAACGAGATCCCCGACGTCTTTTCAGACCTATGCAGCTGCAGCCCCTGGGCTAGGTAACTTCGGCACTCCGGTGTCCCAGCATAGCCTCACTATCCAAGGGTCAGGATCCACTGTCGTTTTCTCCCTACCAGGTCGGGTTCGCCCGTGAACACTAACTTTGTGAATTCTAGCTTCCATAGACTTTGTCCCGCATCCCGCGTGAGAGTGCACACTCTGCACCCGAGTTCCCTAGGCCTCCTGCTAGTAATCTAAAGGTTCAGTAGTCCAGTCCTAGCGATCCCAAAGCCTCTGAGAATCGTTACTTACCTGCTAGTAATTCGCATTCCACTTTGAAAGTATATGGTTTTTCGTGCCCCTCGGGCATTTGTGTAACGTGCTAACTTAAAAGTATTTTCGTAAGAGTTTTGTTGTGTGCTTAGCACCCTGTCCTCATAAAGAGTACAGGGTTGTTGTGATTCTAATAAATACATTGTTTATTTTCATAACACTTGTGTGGTGTCCTTTCACTGGGTGTTCAAGGGGTAATGTGATGGTAAAACAGCTGGCTTAACACGCCCTCTAGAGTCTTAGCCTTAAACTGCTCGTATCCATGCTACTAGGATAGCTGGTCTATAAGGTTGACTTACAACCAATCATCAATAAGGGTTGTTTGGACTGATATATAGTGATCACTAGAATAGTGAGCACTGCACATCAGGCCAACTTCTCACATTGGTGAGCAGCGGTTGGGATTTGAGCTTGCTGTTGTTTTACCACACATGCCCTAAGAATATCTTGTGAAAGATCACATAAGTACTAAAGGTACATATAACTTAGCTTAGAATACTCTGAGTTCTACTGAACCAGCTGTTGTAGCTCCTAGGGCCTAGCACACCCTAAACTACAACTCTAGCAAGGGATCAGTAGGCAAACATATAGTGTAGGTAAGTGCACCACTTACACCTCACTAGAAAAGCATGTCGACTCAGGGGGACTCTACTGAGACTCCCCTGGTCAGTGTTGACCCTCCACAGGTCACTTCAAGATATGCAGCTCTCAATTTTCAGGAGATGAGGCAACTCTGTGTCTCCAGGAAACTGAAGCAGGGGTCTAACCCCACCATTCCCTTTCTGATAGGTCTCTTAGAGACATATGATGCCAGAAAGCTCTCTCAGTTACATGAGAGCATGCCAGCCTTAGAGGGAACCTCTGGGGATCCAGACCTCCCCAACACTGATTCAGCAGTTGAGGAGGAGGATCAGGAGGTACTCTCTGGGGATGAGGTAGACAAGGGTCTTGAGGTAGTCAGAAGGCTAACTAGGACCAACTTAGACTTACTTGGGCTAGGATCTGGGGGCCCCCCAGTACTAACCCGAAGTGGGCCTAACCTTGGAGTTAGGAGAGATAGATCTCTTTCTAGGGACTCCAATAGATCTCTGCACTCTAATGCCTCTTCTCAGGGGAGAAGGAATCCTCCACAGAGGAGATTTACTTCCCCTCAGAGAAAGGAGCATGAAGCTAGGATGAGACAAGCTGAACTGAGGATTGAAAGGGAAGAAATTGCCCTGGCCAAAGAGAAGCTTGCCCTGGCAAGAGAGCAGCAGATGAGTGGGCTAGCTCCCACTGGTGGCAGCAATCTCCCAAGAGATAGAGAGAAGGGTTTAGATACTAAACACCTGACTAAAATAGTGCCCCCCTTTAAGCAAGGGGATGACATCCAGAAATGGATGGCTGCTCTGGAGAGGGCCTGCACTGTGCAGGGCATTCCCCAGAGTCAGTGGGCAGCTATACTGTGGCTCTCCTTTGATGGCAAAGGTAGAGATAAGCTCCTCACTACTAGAGTTGAGGATGCTAACAATTACCAGGTCCTGAAAAATGCACTGGTTGATGGGTTTGGCTTAACCACTGAGCAGTACAGGTTGCTGTTCAGAGACACCCAGAAAACTCAGTCTCAGGACTGGTCTGACTTTGTTGATTGTGCCACTAAGGCTTTGGAAGGCTGGCTACTGGGTAGCAAGGTTACTGACTTCACAGGATTGTATAATCTTATTATGAGAGAGCAAGTCTTAAATAATTGTCAGAACCAGTTATTACACCAGCACCTGGTAGACTCTGATCTGACCTCTCCACAAGAATTGGGTAAGAGGGCAGACAAATGGGTCAGAACCAGGATTAGGCCCAAGAACCAAGGTGGTGACCAGAAAAAGGAATCAACCAAGCCTCAAGAGAAGGGTGGGAATAAATCTCCAGATCAAACCACATCAGGGCCCCAAAAATCCTCTGAGGGGGGTGGGTCCCAGAATCCTTCCAACAACCAGAAGAAACCTTATTGTTATCCCTGTAAACAGGTGGGTCATTTAAAAACTGACAGCAGTTGCCCAAAGAATAACAATAAGGAAAACATACCCCCAAGTAACATTCCCAAACCTCCTGTTACTACTAGTAGTAATCCCCCAGGTGGTGGGAGTGCCCCCAAGAATTTGGGTGCATTTACTTTGGGAGTTCCTGGGGACTCTGGCCTAACCAGGTCCCCAAACTTAGATACTCTTGTCTGTGAGACTGGCATGGGGTTTGCCAACTTCACAACTTGTCCCAACACTTTGGGCAAGTACAGACAGGAGCCCCTCATCAATGGTATAAAAGTTGAGGCCTATAGAGATACAGGGGCTAGCATCACTATGGTGACTGAGAGTCTAGTCCCCTCAAGGCAACTTTTACCTGGTGCCACATACCAGGTGACCAATATTGATGGAGTACAGAGAGATCATCCCATGGCAGTGGTCAATCTCAGCTGGGGAGGTGTCACTGGCCACAAGAGAGTGGCAGTGTCACCAAACTTGCCTGTAGATTGCCTACTGGGGAATGATTTAGAGCTCTCAGCCTGGGCTGAAGTAGAGCAAGAAACCCATTCTAAAATGGTAAATACCCATGGTAAGGTTAGTGGGGCAGTGGTAGCCACAGCCCCAGTCCAAGATATCCTCCCTGAACAGGTCAGGAGGGTTGTGCCAGTCACAACCCACTCTCAGACAACTTCCTTCCCAGAACAGGTTGTCAAGGCTGTGATGGTCACAGCCCACACCCAAACTGAGCCCCCTCCTGAAAAGGTTGGGAGAGTTGTGATGGCCACAGCTCAAACTCAGACAGATGACAGTGTTGTGAAGCCTGAAACTATGGATCACTCCACTCAGACAGAGAGTATTGAGGAGGAAGAGAAATCTCCCTCCCACCAGACTTTAGGAAAGGATCAGCCTCCTCAGGGAACTGATCTGACCCCTTGTGAAGAAACTGCCACAGAGGTAGTCAGGCCTAGCCTGGCAGAACCCCTGATGTCAGTGGACCCTTCCAAGGTGGGACCCAGTCTGGAGCAGGTAACCTGCCCCTCTCTACCCTGCCTCAGTCAGCCCAGGGCTGTAGAGGTCAGGGAGGCCAGTGTTGGACCCCAAGGGGCCCCCTGTCCAAAAGAATTTCCCAATCAGCAGATTAAGGGCACTGAAGCTAGTAGACCTAGCCAAGTGAAAATAAGACACACTCCTGAGGGATCCCCCTTAAAATTAGTTAGGGACCTCCCACAGATGGACACTGTTGGGCACAGCCAAACTTGGGACCTGAGGGCCCCAGACCTGAACTGTCCCTCCAGTAAGCCAAACAGAGGGACCCAACCTCCAGCTGTAGGTAGCCAGAGGTTGACCCTGAGAGCCCAAAACAACTCAGTCTTGGAAAGAAAGGCCTCTATGGTGGATAATGATTGGAGGAAGCTGAGCCCAAAGTTAGTGGAGCCTCACTTCAGTACTCAATTTCAGCACCAGCCTTTTTCTTTGACAAAACACACCACAGGTAGAGATTCCCTATGGTGGAGACCCTCAGACACCCTTAGGGTGAGGGATTGCTTAGTGGACCATGACATAGGGGGTAACCATGCCAGTGCTGGTACTTCCTTAAATGGCCACTTAGGCAATATAGGCTTACCTGGACAAGGATAGCCTTATCTCCTTTCGTTTGGGGGGGGGTTATGTAGGAAGGTAGAACCCTGACTATGGTTGCCCCCAACTTTTTGCCTGGTGTTTTGCTGGTTTTCTGACTTAGTTGACCTGAGGCCCTGCTATTCAGGACCTCAGGCCCACTGCTCTTTCTGTAAAATGGATTCCATGTACCTTAGGTACATATCTAAATTGGATACTGAGTCACCTTATCAGTCCCTGTACAGTGTACCTTAGGTACCCAGGGCATAGGTGTACCCAGGGCCTACCAGGGGCTGCAGCATGTATTATGCCACCCCTGGCTGGCCATCCAAATCTGACACAACTGGCTGCTTGACAGCTGGGGCAAGGTGGTGTAATCACCCTTTGCTTTAGATATAGTATACCTATATCTAACCCTAAAATGGACACACAGATCTCCTATCAGTCACTCCTATAGCAGGCCTTAACAATCCTGAAGGCAGAGTGCTTGGAATCGTGTGAGATGGTGCTCTAGCATGAGCTGAGCCTGTCTGCGGCTTTCGGGATCCATCCCTTAGCCGTTTCCATGATATCGCATACCATATACTCTTAAGTGCATTATAATCCTCGCGGTTATGTGCCAACTCTGGTATCGCTTTATCAAAACATGTCGAGTAAGGTGTCATACGAATTGGAATACTAACCCCTCGCCAATTCTGGCGACGGGGTTAGCATTCCACCCTTCTAGAGGGACACGACATGCCTGTAACCTATAACCCGGTTAAAAGTCAGACAGAGCCTTAGCATCCACAAAATGGATGCTGCCACCGAGACACAAGTCTGCCCTCCTGCTGCTGGGAGTCCTCCCAGAGCAGGAGATAAGGACAAAGGGTTTCCTGCCAGGGGCGGTGCCAGCACCGTCCCAGACAGGGTTTTGTGTATTGTAGGTAGGCAGGGCTTTAGAGGAAGGTGACTGCAAGTAGCACCCCGGTGCTCACTGTGCATAGGCTGGCTGGAACCAGTTCCAGGGGCACTCCAGCCCCTGGCCTGGGGAAAAGCCCGCCAAGGAAGTGGGTGTAACCACCCCCCTCCTGGTCCCACCCATAGGGCAGGACCTAGTCGCGTGCCAGTCCCCTTTTCCCAGATAAAGGTAGAGACTGGCCCCCTTCCAAATCAGATCATCTTTGAATCCTGAAACTACTTTCTGCGAAAGGAACTCAAGACTTCTTCCTAAGATTTCTCCCTTGTGACTAAGGAGTAGTCACCCTGCATCCGCAGGCACCATCTAAGAACACTGCGGTCTGCTGCAAGTCCTTCCTCCGGAATCCGACTGCCCAGCTCGACGAGAACCGGCTTCCCTGGCACCTCTGACCTCTACCCACCTCTACAGCCCAGCTGAGAACCGTGGGTGCGACGAGACCTCAAGGGACCGGCCATCTGCAAGACTGCACGACTTCTTTCCAGCAAGCCCGCCGAGTGAATTCCTGGTGAGTGCTTTGGGGTCCGAGAAGCCCCCACCCTGAGCAGCTCCAGCACCGAAGAGCAGCCCCCCAGCATCTCCACGATCTGCGTGGGGCCCTTCTGCTTTCCGCTGCTCACCGCGTTGTTTGGCTACTAGCCCGTTGGCTTGTGGCCTCCCTGACGACGCCCGACGACATTTCTGCTGCTGGTCTGGTTGCTCCAGACTGGCCCTTGCTCCCTCCCAGAAGAGGAGCACCCCGGACCCTCCTGGTCCACTCAAGACGCCATTTTGAGTCCACCGCGTGGGCTTGAATTAGCCAAGGCTTGTTGCCCAATCCTGGGTAACTTCGACGCCAACGACTTCATCCTCCGTGGGACAGCTCGCACCTCCATCCTGGTCGCCGACAACGCCTCCTGGTCCGAGAGACTGCAGAGCCCAGCAGCGCCCACTCACCTGACTGCAGTGACTTCGCCCGGTGCCATCCTGGTGCCCACTTAATCACTGGCTAGTGATTCAAGAACTTGGTCCCCTCTGCTTTCAGGTTTCTTCTTCCTTGATCCAGGCTTGGATCCATCGAACTTTCCTTCACTGGTCGCCTGCCAGCAACTTCTTCCTTCCAGGCTCCTGGTCCGGCAACGAGATCCCCGACGTCTTTTCAGACCTATGCAGCTGCAGCCCCTGGGCTAGGTAACTTCGGCACTCCGGTGTCCCAGCATAGCCTCACTATCCAAGGGTCAGGATCCACTGTCGTTTTCTCCCTACCAGGTCGGGTTCGCCCGTGAACACTAACTTTGTGAATTCTAGCTTCCATAGACTTTGTCCCGCATCCCGCGTGAGAGTGCACACTCTGCACCCGAGTTCCCTAGGCCTCCTGCTAGTAATCTAAAGGTTCAGTAGTCCAGTCCTAGCGATCCCAAAGCCTCTGAGAATCGTTACTTACCTGCTAGTAATTCGCATTCCACTTTGAAAGTATATGGTTTTTCGTGCCCCTCGGGCATTTGTGTAACGTGCTAACTTAAAAGTATTTTCGTAAGAGTTTTGTTGTGTGCTTAGCACCCTGTCCTCATAAAGAGTACAGGGTTGTTGTGATTCTAATAAATACATTGTTTATTTTCATAACACTTGTGTGGTGTCCTTTCACTGGGTGTTCAAGGGGTAATGTGATGGTAAAACAGCTGGCTTAACACGCCCTCTAGAGTCTTAGCCTTAGACTGCTCGTATCCATGCTACTAGGATAGCTGGTCTATAAGGTTGACTTACAACCAATCATCAATAAGGGTTGTTTGGACTGATATATAGTGATCACTAGAATAGTGAGCACTGCACATCAGGCCAACTTCTCACAGCTTGTTGAAAGTCCTCTTTGGTGTTTAATCCCGTTGACGGGATACGGAGATCTTTGCAGAATTGCTTGAGCTCACGGTGCGAATAGTCTCCCAGAAGCTCCATCTGGAAGGTGGTCTTGTCGGTCGTGATGCTCATGGTTGCTCTTCGTTCGGGTAGTGTGTCAGTCCCGTACGATCCCTAGACGTAGGTTCTGATCGTGACTCTGCCACCAATGTTAGAAGGGGCGATCTCAGAGGGCCAGGTTATGCTCATCCGGTCACCCCAAGACCCACCTCTCCTACAGATCTTGTCGAGTCTTATCGTGAGGTCCTCGCCGGGGAGGATTCCGAGTCTAGGATCGTACACACTGAGCTTACACCACACTACGAACAGACACCACACCGTTTGGATTCAAGTAACAAGTTCTTTATATAAGCAATAAAACGAAGGGAGCACTCTTATATACACAGTGGTCGAGGGACCATGAAGTCTTGGAGGATTCGGGAAGGGGGAAGCGGGACAGTCTTTTAGTCTCTGGGTCAGTACGAGGTGTACCCTACGCACAGCTCTCAATCCTCGAGCCGGGGGGTACGGGATGATGGTCGTACTGGCTGCCTCACCTTCGTCGAGTCGGCTCGGTCGTGATGGTGATCTCGATGGTCCAGCAGGACCAGAGTACTCCTCGAGCCGCGACGAGGTCAGCAGGGCTCGATCTGGGGAGGTTCGTGAGAGCCGCGACAGCGTCAGCAGGGCTCAGGTGGTCTTAGAGAGGTTGAGCCGCGACAGCGTCAGCAGGGCTCCGATGGTTACAAGTTCAGCTTGAGCCGCGACAGCGTCAGCAGGGCTCCGATGGTTGCACGTTCAGCTTGAGCTGCGACAGCGTCAGCAGGGCTCAGGTGGTCTTAGAGAGGTCGAGCCGCGACAGCGTCAGCAGGGCTCCGATGGTTACAAGTTCAGCTTGAGCCGCGACAGCGTCAGCAGGGCTCCGATGGTCTTAGAGGTCGAGCCACGACAGCGTCAGCAGGGCTCCGAGGTTCCAGATGAGTTCTTCTTAGGGTCAGCCGCGATCAGATCAGCAGGGCTTCAGGTCCAAGATACAACTGCCCGCTAGTTGTCGGGCGGACCCAGTTATAGTCCTGTGGCTCTTTGATCTCCGAACCCTCGCAGGCGGAGGTCTCAAGCCCTCGGGGCTGGTCGCTGGCGAGGTCCGGCGGTTGGCTCTTTGATCCCTTTGAAAGATGGGTCCGGGAAGTCCCAGACGCCCAGCGGGTCTGGAGCCAGCCCTCGGGGAGGCCAGAGGGGGGATCGAAACTGGCCCACAGGGGAGGGCCAAAGGTGTGACAGAAACCAGCCCCTCAGGGGAGGCCGGAGGTGGCATTGAAACTCCCTGGCTTATCTCACTCGGGAGCCCTTTACCCCCCAGCCGGGACTGGCGCGCCTTTGGAGACTGGGTTTTGCTGGGGCCGGGGTCACGCTAGGCCCAGGGAGGCAGGGACGTCGGGAAGGGAAGATGGCGTCCGGGCCTTGTGGGGCATGCAAGGTTAGGCGCTCGGAGCCGGGAGTGGAGCGGGGAAGGCAGGCCTGGTCGAGGTTCTAGGGGGATCTAGGCTAAACTGGGGTAGGACGCCCAGGCTCAGGTTGCAGGCTGCACTAACGGGGGCTGCGCAGGGGACCCGGGGTACAGGCCTACGCTCACAGGGTGTGGGGGGACAGAGGTGGACCACGCCACGAGGCCGGGTCCAACAAGCCCGAACTGCCAAGCCATGTCCTCCCTGAACTGGAAACAAGCATCCTAGGACCGGTTTCAGGCTTTCAGCCCTCATCAGCCAGGATAGCTTGACTCCAGTGGCATGGAGAGCACGGGACCCACGTAGCATACCTCGGTATCCGAAGGAGCATAGGGGAGCATGCCTCAGCATCCGAAAGAACATAGGGTAGCATGCCTAGGCATATGAGGGTGCATCGGGTAGCATGCCTCAGCATCTGAAAGAACGTAGGGTAGCATGCCTTAGTATACGAGGGAGCATAGGGTAGCACGCCTCAGTATCTGAAGGAGCATAGGGTAGCATGTCTCAGTATCCGAAGAAGCATACAGTAGCATGCCTCAGTATCCAAATGAGCATAGGTAGCATGCCTCATTATCCGGAGGAGCATAGGGTAGCATGCTTCAGTGTATGAACAAGCATTGGGGAGCATGCCTCGGTATACAAAGGAGCATAGGGTAGCATGCATCAGTATATGAACAATACTAGGGTAATATGCCTCAACATCCGAAAGAGCATAGGGTAGCATACATCGGTATCCGAAGGAGCATAGGGGAGCATGCCTCAGGATCTGAAATAACATAGGGTAGCATGCCTTAGCATACGAGGGAGCATAGGGTAGCATGCCTCAGTATCTGAAGGAGCATAGGGTAGCATGCCTAGGCATAAGAGGGAGCATAGGGTAGCATGTTTCAGTATCTGAAAGAACATAGGGTAGCATACCTTAGCATACGAGGGAGCACAGGGTAGCATGCCTCAATATCTGAAGGAGCATAGGGTAGCATGTCTCAGCATCCGAAGGTGCATATGGTAGCATGCCTCGGTATCCGGAAAAGCATAGAGTAGCATGCTTCAGTGTATGAACAAGCATAGGGGAGCATGCCTCAGTATACAAAGGGTCCCTTGCTCACGTTGCCACTGGATTCAAGCTAGCCTGGCTGATGAGGGTTATGAACCCGAAACCGGTCCCAGGATACTTGCTTCCGGTCCAGGGAAGACATGGCTTGGCAGTTCGGGCTGGACTGTTCTCATTAGGCACAGGTTCAGACTGATTTGCATATGGCCATGTCTGAACTGGGGTGGTGGAGTGAGCTAAAGAATGATGATGGATTATACCCAGATCAGTTGACTTGGGGTGAGTGTTTGATTTGCTCAAACGCTCAATCCATCATCCCCTTTGGTATCGCTCAGTGTACTAAGGAGCATAGGGTAGCATGCCTCAGTATATGAACAATAACAGGGTAGCATGCCTCCACATCCGAAGTAGCATAGGGTCCCATTCCTCAGTATAAGAACAATCATAGGATAGCATGCGTCAGTATATGAACAGGCATAGGGTAGCATACCTCAACATCTGAAGGAGCATAGGGTAGCATGTCTTAGCATACTAGCGAGCATAGGGTAGCATATCTCGGTATCCGAAAGAGCATAGGTTAGCATGCCTCAGTATATGAACAGGCATAGGGTAGCATGCCTCAACATCTGAAAGAGCATAGAGTAGCATGCCTTAGCATACTAGCGAGCATAAGGTAGCATACCTCGGTATCCGAAAGAGCATAGGGTAGCATGCCTCAGTATATGAACAGGCATAGGGTAGCATGCCTCAACATCTGATGGAGCATAGAGTAGCATGCCTTAGCATACAAGCGAGCATAGGGTAGCATACCTCGGTATCCGAAAGAGCATAGGGTAACATGCCTCAACATCTGAAGGAGCATAGGGTAGCATGCCTTAGCATACTAGCGAGCATAGGGTAGCATACCTCGGTATCCGAAAAGCATAGGGTAGCATGCCTTAGCATAGGAGGGAGCATAGGGTAGCATGCCTCAGTATATGAACAATAATAGTAGCATGCCTCAGTATATGAACAATAATAGGGTAGCATACCTCGGTATCCGAAAGAGCATAGGGGAGCATGCCTTAGCATAGGAGGGAGCATAGGGTAGCCTGCCTCAGTATATGAACAATAATAGGGTAGCATGTCTCAGTATCCGAAAGAGCATAGGGTAGCATGCCTCGGTATATGAACAGGCATAGGGTAGCATGCCTCAACATCTGAAGGAGCATAGAGTACCATGCCTTAGCATACAAGCGAGCATAGCGTAGCATACCTCGGTATCCGAAAGAGCATAGGGTAACATGCCTCAACATCTGAAGGAGAATAGGGTAGCATGCCTTAGCATACTAGCGAGCATAGGGTAGCATACCTCGGTATCCGAAAGAGCATAGGGTAGCATGCCTCAGTATATGAACAGGCATAGGGTAGCATGCCTCAACATCTGAAGGAGCATAGGGTAGCATGCCTTAGCATACTAGCGAGCATAGGGTAGCATACCTCGGTATCCGAAAGAGCATAGGGTAGCATGCCTCAGTATATGAACAGGCATAGGGTAGCATGCCTCAACATCTGAAGGAGCATAGAGTAGCATGCCTTAGCATACAAGCGAGCATAAGGTAGCATACCTCGGTATCCGAAAGAGCATAGGGTAACATGCCTCAACATCTGAAGGAGCATAGGGTAGCATGCCTTAGCATACTAGCGAGCATAGGGTAGCATACCTCGGTATCTGAAAGAGCATAGGGGAGCCTGCCTTAGCATAGGAGGGAGCATAGGGTAGCATGCCTCAGTATATGAACAATAATAGTAGTGAGAGAGCACGAGTTTGAAAAAAATGTATAAGTACGCCATATTTACAAACACGTAGTTAGTTTAAACATGTTTTGCACACGAGTATTTTATATCCAGGAGTGAAATATACAGAGTGGTTTATATTCAGTAGTGAAACGTATAGAACGTTAAGTAGAGTAACCATAATTATAACGGTGTGAGATTAAATGTAGAAATGTTGGAGTATATGTGAAAACCTCATGTTCTCATGTTAAAAGAGTCATGTCCGAATTAAATGTAACTTTGGATTCCAGTATTTTGTGTAGGCCTTAGGGCAATTCACAGCAAACCTGAACGTGCTGCTAAACTAATGTGAGATAAAGTTGACATGGTTCTTTCAGAATGTACTATTGAACTTAGGATTAAAAGTATATGCTTATAGATGTGTTATTTCAGAAACGTATGCTAGTCAAGAATGTTTGCTGTTTAAATCAAGTTAACGTTTTAAGAGTGCAGGAACCTGCTGCATGTAAATCAAGTAGGCCAGAACAGATAATGTCATGTAGTTTAAATCGTCATGTGCTCGTTAGAGGAGAGGTCGTGAGGTGTCCAGTATGGAGCTCTGAGAGTGTTTTATGACCTAAGATATGGTGAAGTCTGGAATTTGAGGCCCACTGCGGGACGAGCTGTATGCAGGTGCGAGGGTCCTAATCAGCTCGAATGAAAGGGACTTTGTTCAGTGGCGCCTTGCGCAGGCCTGTAGGAGTTTCCAGGAATTTCAGGGGGTATCAGCGCACGGAAGAAGGAGCCTGGGAACCAAGGTCAACTATAACGAGGGTCTTCAAGAGTACCATCATGGAGTTTGCCGCGCAAAGATGTACCACGTGAGGGGCGTCCCAAGGGGCGTTTCTATTGGAAATGTGACTTGGTATTAGGGAAAGAGACCCGGGAGGAGAGCAGAGCAGATGATTTTGGGAGCCTAAGGAAGCGGATGGGTAGGCAGATAGGCTGATCAGGAGAGACCCATTATCAGAGAAGAGACAAAGAGAAGTGCGTGATCTTCTTAGGAAGTCACCACGGCTGACACCTAGAGGGTTAAAATCTTGCTAAGTAGGGATGTCATTTAGTGTAGTGTAGGGACAGACTAACCTTAATTTTTCTTTCTGTAATGACTTTGAGGTTGCAACTTGTATTCATTTTGGCAACGCTCATGTTATTAGAAGTTGTACTTATTATTTTGTTCTTCAGACTCAGACTATTCAAAAAGTTCATGTTCATAGTGATACCGATTTACCTTCTTAATCTCATTTTGAGAAGCTTGTATCTTCAGTTATCTTTGACTTTATATTAAATCTCTAAAACTTAATTTTGGTCAGTGGTCATTTAGAGTGGTGTAAGTTCTTAAATTGATTGTTTACTGTGAGATTACCTTTTACTCAAGACAGGTACCAACGATTCAGTCGACAGGAAATGGGATTTGGTAAGATAATTAGTAACCAGTAATCCCGCGTTAGCAGTTGGTAGCAGAGTGAGGATGGTTATCTTCTTGAGGAAGGTAATCTAGAGAGGTTAGTTTACCCCAAGGCCCCTAGACATCGAGGAGACGAACAGCGGAAGAATCGTGTGCCGAAAGGTGCAGACGGTGCGAGAAAAGCAGCAGTATCGGAGAGTGAGTATAAAAAGGGTCATGCGTGAATAGATTGCGGTGTTTTGTGTTGTATTTGTATTGTAATGTCTTGCGGAGTTGAATGCCTGTAGTGTGAATGAGAGACGGTTGTGAGCGCGCGCAACCTGGTAAACTGGTAACCTGGTAAACGGGTTAACTGGTGAAAATCTTAAGTTCAGGCCAGAGCTTAAGTGGTTTTGGGTGTATCGAACATCCAGGGTAGTTGTCGACCATAGTACGGAGGTCACGAGGTACCATTGACCGCCGTGGATCCAAGATAGGGGGAGTGTAAGAGTGAGTGTATGAGTAACGGACGCTGGTCGAAAGTTACTGCGTGTGAGTAACCTATCGGAGAAGGCGATTGTCTGGAAGTAAACGGAAAGACATTTCGCCAAGTTAGGGTGACAACTACAGAAAGACTGTGGGCGTACAGTCAAAGAAAGGTGATCGCTTGGACGGAAGTAATCATTTTTCAGAGTATGAATGGGATGCGTGCATGACCGAGGAGACGAGCTGAGAAAGGAGGGGAACTGCTGCGAAGGGGGACGGGTGACGTCGGCTAGAGCCGCGCTGTGATTGAGCGGTTAGTGTGACGTTAGCTAGAGCCGCGCTCTGGTTGGGCGGCTAGAGTGACGTCGGAGGAAAGTCGCGTACGGATAGGCCAGTTAGTGAGAACGGCGCTGAGATTGGTGGAATATCATCAGGAAGTAAACAAACGCGGAGAAAAGAGAAATCATGAAGTGTTTTAAGTGTTTGAAAGGGATTTTTAAACGTAAACGAAGTGAACATTATTACGGGGAAGAGGCTCCCCCAGAGGGTACGCCAGCTCATTACATGGCAACGAATGTGGGGCTGCATACGATATTGTGGATTGGGGCTTGGAATAAGCTTACGGAAGGAAATGAGGAAATGCAGTTCCCGAAGTATGGAACGTTTAAATTAGAGGTGTTACATCGGCTGAAAGCAACCATGTCCTCATTGAAACCCTCGCCCAGACCAACACAGTTTGAGGCTCTTAATGCATGGATTAAGGCTGCGCACGACCGAAATTTGAACAGGCGTCAACAAAGGCTGACGCGATCGGTAAGGGCAGTGCGAGATTCCAAATGGGATGAGGAGGAAAAGCGTTGGAGGGTACAGACTATTGAGGTGGAGAAAATGTATCCGATGAGGGAGGTGTCAGGAGGAGGAAACCTCATGGAAGAAGACGAGGAAAGCGAGTCGGAGGACAATCTGATAAACAGATTGTTAATGGATAGACCACCTCCGAGAGTGGAGTTGATAGAAGATAGAGGGCTCGCAAGGGAAGATGGGAATGAGATAGAGGGATATACACCACTCCCTATATCGGAATGGACACCTAGCAAAGGCGGAGAAACACCTCCAAACAACACTGTACAGAGTGTAGTGGGAAGGTTTGTGGTGCAGAAAACGCCAACCACAGAAAGGGTTGAGTCTGTGGGATTGCCAGACGCTCTTCAAGTGCCTGTTACCATAGGACCCATAGTTTCGATCTATAATTCTGAGAGAGATAGAGGGGAACAACAAAGGCAATTGGATAGGGAAAGGATTGAGATGGAAAGGAGGAATAATGTGACGAATGCATGGAAACAATTACCAGGTTCGGTAACGTGGAACACCCCATTAGACACAACTGTCGGTCCCAATTCAGAACAGGGAGGTCCGAGAGGACCAATGGATCTAAGGGGACCGCGGCCAAGATCTTTTTCAGAGTTAAGAGCTGATTTGAGGGAATGGGACGGGTCCATAGTATCTCCGAGTAACAGGACAAGAACGGAACCAGAGTGGGAAAGCAGGGGTAACGGGACTGTATCTCATTGTGGGGCCAGCGAAAGCAGTCAGGGCCGGGAAGGCCAAAGTCAAGAGAATAGAGGGGATGCATGTCCTACAAATCAGAGAGAACAGCCGGAACAAAATACTAGGATTGTAGAATGTGAGGAAATGTCCCGTCTCTGGGGGAACGGAGGAGATGAGGCGGTACGGGCTTTTCAGAATAGGTTTAGGTGCCTTCATCATACACTCGGGGAAGACGTTCAACATTGGAGAAAGGAGAACAGCGATAGGTCCCGCCACGCCTCGAATAATCAGGAATCACAGGGAAGTAGGGAAGAAAGAGGGAGTAAGGGAACATCTTACCCTGCATCCCGTGAAACTAGCCCGGATGGGGAGAGAGGGGCTATGAGGCATGAAGGAGTGTTTCACCACCCACCCCGAGAAGACGGAAAGGCATGGGATCTAGAGAGATGGGAACAGGGGAGGACTCCTTATAATTCACCCATACCTAAACGTAGATCTCGGAGCTGGGATGGGAGAGATGCGGATGGAGGAGCTAAATTGAGTGTCTTGAAAGCTGAAATTAAGGCAAAAAGGCTTGATGTTACCAGTTTAAAATCAGATGTTGATGAGATAATAGATGGAACCTTGCCTTTGGAAAGGATAGAATTGTACGAACAGGATGAGTTATTGTTCATGGCAAAGGATATTACTAGGAAAGCTAGAGCGTTTCATGAAAAACTGACTGATTTGGCAGACAAGTATGCCGTGGATTTGTCTAGGACAAGGGCATTGCAGAGCAACCACAGATTACAGTACGCAGACCAAGATCTAGATGAGAAGAGAACTACTGGATTAAAAACACACATAAGAGAGTTGGTAACAGGGATAAGAGTGTGGAGAGAACTGGATAAATGGGAAGAAAGGTGGTCGAAAAAGGGCACAGTTAGGCGAAGTACAAATGTGATGACCCCTGAGGGAAGGGTAATGCAGATGGAGGCATTCCCTTTGCGAGAAATATCAAACGGAAATTATGTACATGTGCCCTGGAGTAGAGGAGACTTAGCCGCATTTACCAACTCATTTCCGAAGTTGCGGGACAATCCAGTCGAATGGTATAAGCAGGTAGAGAGGTTCGTTAAAATCTCGAAAGTACTGTGGATAGATTTGAACACGTTGTTTGACATCGTGGTCCCATCAGATCTGTGGACCCCTTGTAAGACTAGTGTCGAATGGCCAAATGCTGAACCATCGAGGGATGCTCGAACAAATGGACCATCTGAGATTGTCATGCGAAAGTATGAAAGGGTAATAGCATGGCTGAAAGATAAGGTACCACCACAGGATATAGATTGGGTAAAAATAGACCGAACAAGGCAGGCACCCAAGGAGACAGTTCACGAGTTTTATGAAAGATTATTGAAAACATTCAAGCAATACAGTGGACTAGATGTAATGGATCCCAAAGATATAGGGCAGTTTGTGTCAAAGTTTGTCTTGGGGTTGAGACCTGATATTTGTTTGATGATACAGCAACATTTAATCTGTTGGCAGAACAAACCACTAGATGAGATTTTACGATATGCGAGGTACTGCAGTGACGAGATAGATTCTAAAGCCAAGAATCTAAAGGAGAAATTGATGGTGGTGCAAATGCAGTCCGCTGGGAAGGGTGGCCAGCAGAAACAGGGGATGGGACGAAAACCCAACGGTCAGAATAAGGACAATGAGGAAGGGCAGAGACCTAGGATAGACTTTGCCACTTTAAAGAAAACGACAAAGTGTCATCTGTGTCACCAGGTGGGGCATTGGCGACGCGAGTGTCCCTTTAACCCTGAAAATGGAGAGCTAGAAGTAGAAGAACAGGTCCAAGAAGACCCAGTGCAAAAAGTGACAGTCCCAAGTAATAAGGTGGCCAAAGGGGGGACTTCGGCTCCACGGGCCCAATTCCCACAGCCACCGAAGATAGCAGCTGGAGGAAAGGTCTTTAAACAAATGCCTCTGTTTATCGAGGAAGAAAAATGTTATTACATTGATCCATTGACAGGACAACGGGTGAGCAGTGAAGAAGACTGTACCCTCGGGGCAGTTCTAGAAGTGGATCAGAGAGGGCCATTTGTTGAGGCAGAAGTGGCAGGGTGTCCCACTACGTTCTTAGTGGACACCGGGGCTACTCGTTCGACTCTGAGATCAGCGGTAGTTCCAGACTTGCCAATGTCAGGGGAAACAATTCAAGTGGTAGGAGTCGCAAATAAAAGAATGACTAGTCCCTTGACAGAACCAGTGTCTGTGAAAATTGGAAACCACATGAACGAACATCAGTTTGTGGTTTGTGACTCGAGTCCGGTATGTCTGTTAGGTAGGGATTTGTTATGCAAATTGAATTGCACCATATACTGCACCCCGCAAGGAGTGGAGGTACAGACTACCGACGATGATGCTACCTTTAAGGTGGCCAATTCAAAATTCTGTGTAGAACTATATCCTACTCTGACTGTAGAAGATCTTCCACAAGACTTAAGAGATGTAGTGGCGTCAGAGGTGTGGGATTTCACAGGAGAAGATATAGGATTGATTAAAGGGGTAGAACCGGTAAAAATTCTGGTAAAACCAAATGTTGAGTTTCCAAGAACGCCTCAATACAAATTGTCCCAGGAAACGATTGCAGGAATAAAGCCTGTGATCGAGTCAATGATACAGCAGGGAATACTGAAAGAAATCGTGGGCAGTCCCTGTAACTCCCCGATTATGGGTTTGCAGAAACCTAGTGGGAAGTTTAGGATAGTTCAGGATTTACGAAAGATTAACAACATAGTCGTTTCATGTTGTCCCGTGGTACCGAATCCATCAGTGATATTGTTTCAAATACCATGTCAAGCAGAATGGTTCACAGTGATAGATCTTTGTCAGGCTTTCTTTTCAATCCCATTGGATGAAGAGAGCAGGTACCTTTTTGCGTTTAAAATGGAAGATCGCGTTTTAACATGGTGTCGAATCCCACAAGGATTCACAGACAGTCCATCCATCTTCAACCAGTTGTTGAAGAAGAATCTTGAAAATCTAGTACTGCCGCAGAACTCGGTTCTGGTACAGTACATAGATGACCTACTTGTTGCGTCAGAGACAGAGGAAGCTTGCAAAGCAGATTCAATTGCCTTACTGAATCATTTAGCTGAAAATGGACATAAGGTATCTCCGAGCAAGTTACAGTATTGTCTGACAGAAGTACAGTATCTAGGGCACAGGTTAGAAAAAGGGAAACGTAAGGTGTCCCCAGAGAGGATTGAGGCGATAATGAAAATGAATGCGCCTACAACACAGAGAGAAGTTAGAATGTTCTTAGGAATGGTGGGTTACTGCCGACAGAGGATAGTTAACTTTTCACTGAAAGCAAAGCCCTTACAGAAACTGACGCACAAGGAGGTGAGTGATCCGGTACCATGGGATGAAGAATGTCTGGTGGTGTTTTTACAGCTGAGAGACGATTTGTGTCGTGCTCCAGCTTTGGGAATGCCCGATTACGAGAAGTCATTTTCACTCTATTGCTGTGAGAGAGAGGGATGTGCTTTGTCAGTCTTGGCACAGACCCACGGTAATGCCCGTAGACCAGTTGCATATTTTTCGGCTACATTAGATCCAGTAGCCGCAGCGTTGCCCGGATGTCTCAAATCCGTTGCCGCAACGGGTGTCAGCATTGAAAGGAGCGAAAGTATTGTAATGGGACATCCAGTGGTGGTGTATGTACCGCATTCAGTTGAATTGTTAATGACCAGGACGAAGACGCAGCATCTGACCAATAGCAGGCTCACGCGTTATGAGCAAGTTATACTTGCCGCAGAAAACGTGACTCTCAGGAGATGCTCTGTCTTGAATCCTGCTACTTTGATGCCATTACCTACTGTAATAGAAGGCGAAGGATGTGAAGACCACGATTGCCTTGATGTGACTGAACTATGCACGAAACCCCGACCAGATATTGTGGATGAGCCATTGTCTGACCCCGATGAAATTTATTTTGTTGATGGCTCATGTTTAAGAGACGATACTGGTCGGTTGAGAGCAGCTTATGCTGTTTGTACCATTACTGGAGTTGTGGAAGCCGCTTGCCTGGAAGGAGTACATTCCGCACAGGTAGCAGAGATTATTGCCCTAACTCGTGCCTGCATAGCAGGAAATGGAAAGAGAGTCACCATCTACACGGACAGCCAATATGGTTTCGGTGTGGTTCATGATTTCGGGCAGTTGTGGTCTCAGAGGGGTTACATGACCTCCTCTGGTTCGCCCATTCGAAATGGAGAGTTTGTGCGATTGCTGATAGAAGCATTACGAGGTCCTGTTGACATTGCAGTAGTGAAGTGTGTAGCTCATACTAAGAATACAGATTTTGTGTCACAAGGTAATAGATATGCTGATGAAGTCGCACGCTATTGTGCGGAACAAAGTTATTCTTTCTCAAAGGTGGAAATAGAAGGTGCAGAAGAAAAGACTGAATTAAGTATGATGTTAGAAACTGTAGACACTTGGGAGGATTTAAGAATAATGCAGGAGAACGCACCTGAAACAGAGAAAAAGGCATGGGAAATAGCAGGTTGTGTGCGAAGTGAAATGGATTTTTGGGTTTCAGCAGATGGGAGAGCTGTGTTACCTGAAGAATTAGCTAATCCCATGGCGAGAGAAATACATGGTCCAGTACATCTGGGAAGGGATGCTATGATGAGAGTTTTTAGGCAGACTTGGTATTGCCCGAAATTCAGAATAGCAGCAGAATCAGTATGTAAGCGATGTGTTACCTGCCAACAGCTGAACGTAGGCAAACGAACACCAGTCACACTGAGTCACATTGGGAGGTCGGGGGGGCCTTTCAATAGAATGCAACTAGATTTCATTGAAATGCCAAGAGTCAATCGCCTTCGGTATGTGTTGGTGATTGTATGCGTATTTTCCAGATGGGTTGAAGCGTACCCTACACGTAGGTGCGATACACTCACAGTGGCTAAATTGTTGCTCAGGGAGTTGATACCGCGCTTCGGGGTGCCTGCCTCTTTGGAATCGGACAGAGGAAAACATTTTAACAGCGAAATAGTGAAGATGTTGTGCTCCACACTGAATATCGATCAAAAGCTGCATTGTAGTTATCGACCAGAAGCTTCAGGAATTGTGGAACAAGTGAATGGCACTTTGAAGAATAGGTTGGCTAAAGTAGTGGCATCCACATCTTTGAGTTGGCCAGATGCTCTTCCATTAGTGCTCATGAGCATGCGCAGCACACCTGATAGGAGGACAGGTCTCTCTCCCCACGAGATCCTGATGGGGAGGGCCATAAGACTTCCTACAGTTCCAACTACTGCTCTATTGAATATTACAGATGATCTGATCTTGGATTATTGTAAAGGACTGTCTGACGCCATCCATTCTGTGTCCCTTCAGGTGCATGCGGCTGAAGTTCCAGCAGCGAGGAACCTGTGTCATGACCTGAACCCAGGGGACTGGGTTTTAGTTAAAAAGCACGTCCGGAAGAACTGCCTAGATGTTCGCTGGCGTGGGCCCTTTCAGGTAATCCTGATAACGAACACCGCGGTGAAGTGCGGGGGGCTGCCAAATTGGATCCATGCATCCCATACTCGAAGAGTTCCAGCACCTCTAGAAGGAACAGCTCCCATCCCAGACGAAAGCCCGGAAGTGGAAGAAGAGTCGCAAGAAGGGATTGAGGCAGCTGAGGGGGTGTCGGAAGAAGTTGGGAACGCATCGGATTCAGAAGAAGAGCGAAGGCAGGACGGCAGTGAGACAGAAGACGCAACCGAAGGAGAGAGCAGAAGTGAATACGACTCGGACTCAGATCCGTATCGGAGCGATCAAGAACCAAGTGGGAGGACAAGGAATAGGAGAATAAGGCTTGGAGCTGCCACTTGGCCAACAAGGAGAAGAAGGCTAAGTTTGAGGTCGGCCCAGGAAGAAACGCTTACTCCTATATCCGAAGACTCAGATCCAGAAGAAGATATCCAGGATCAAGCCGAGGAGGGTCTTAGAAGATCAAGTAGGGTGCGAGTGCCTAGCAGAAGATACTCTACTCCCGACTGGACCTACCTTGTTGCAGATGTCTGGGAGACACAGAACAGGGAGGATCAGGGAAGTGGAACTGATCAGAACTGACCCGATCATCACAGTGCAAATAAAGTTTCTACTGCCAGGAGCGGAGACCGAAAGGTTGCTGACACTCAACATCGTTCATCCTGCTCTCCTGAGTGGAATAAGAAAATTGATTTTAGAGACAGTTGAGTTTCCAGTTTGCTGTTCACGATATCCAATATTGGAGGGAACTCTTCTTCGTTTGGAAATGCTTGAGCGAGTAGTAGAAATGCTAGGAGCACTTATTGTTGTGGACTAATATCTTATTGCGAATGGCTTCAAGGGGGTGCAGATCTGGAAGGGTGAAGAAAGTGATCTTGATTAGAACGAACCCCTTTGTAATTGTGGATGTAGAACTGATAGTACCAGGAGTGGAAATTGAAAAAACGCTAACTCTCAATTTCGTCCGTCCACTTGTCTTGAGCGAAATAAGGAGAATAATCCTAGAAAAAGTTGACTTTCCATGGTGTGGTACGAACTGTCCAGAACCTGAGGGAATGATACTTCGGATGGACGTTTATGAAGAAGTAGTGTCACTCCTTGAGTCATATATAACTTCAGACGAAAATAAGACTTTTGAAAAGAAATTGTAAATTGTTGCAAGATAACCTAGTGCCGAGTGGAAGAAGAAAAAATGGTAGGGGTTTCCTTTTAGCGGATGGAGAAGGGCTAGGGTTGTCTATTTTACTGGACTTTGAATTGTTTTGCGGAAACAAATTGTCAAGCTTCCAAGTGTTCCAAGAAAGACATTGCAAGAGAGAAAGACTTTGTTTGAAAAGAAGAGGAAGTGAATGCTGGAAGATAGTCGAAAACTACACTGTTTGAGAACATGGAGGCTGGCAACCCGAACCGCAGGGCAAAATGTATAGCTGTTACATTTTTAGGAGTAGTGGTTTCTCTTATTATTTTAGTGGTAACTGTTTCATTCCTAGCGGGACACGAAGGGGATGGAACCACAGTTAAGGAGGATAAGGGAGTGTCAACACCGAGAACTACCATTATTAAGGAGAAGGGAAACATCAATGAGAAAGACAAAGCGTTGTTAGATGCAGAAGTAAAAAGGTTACACATGGATGAGTCACAGGGGAATTACAAGTCAAATGCTTATGCTAAATTGCTTTATGAATATGTTGATGCCATGGAAGTAAAGGATTGCTATGTCTGTATGCAATTACCAATTTCGGTGGAGGAGGGTATCAAATACCATCATCTCCCGTTGACATATGGAATAACGTGCAGTTTATTGTTAAGTATGTTTTATGGACGAGACGGATTTGAGTATTACTTCTCGAATTTCGACTCGACATTGCCAGAGGTTCTGAATTTCAAGCATTTGAACAAATGGGACTACTACAAAAGCGAAGACAGGTTACACAAATGGTTTATTCCATGGAGAACGTTAGATACTTCACATGCTCGAATAAACAATCTGACTTGTCAAATATCAGAAGTTGAGAAAAAGTTTATAGCACAGGTAGATACTAGATACAGGAAGCAGAAGGTATTGAAGGCATCAGGACAAGGAGAAACAGATTGGACCAAGGAGGAAAGGGCACAACAACGAAAAGGTAGTATTGGTCCAATTGCTTTGGATAAGGAGAAACGGGGGAAACTGTGCATTCACAGGAGTTACTCCTATTATGAAAACGTTTATGTAGGGCAAGTAAATTGTGAACATGCCTTTCAATTGGAGTATTACTCTAAGAACTTCATGAAAGGGATGCAAGCAATACCAAATGTATATTTTGTATGTGGAAAATATGCCTATGTGAAGTTACCAGATAATTGGTACGGATCATGCTATCTGGCTGTTGTCTTTCCTAAAATATATCATGTTGAGAATTTAGACATGCCTAAGAAAGAAATATCAACTAGATGGAAGCGAGGGCTGGGTGCAGCAGAAGTAGTTGGAGATGTAATAGGTGCTGCATTCCCTTTCTTAGGATTGATAATGAATGACATTAAGATCAGGAGGTTAGCTACAGTCGTAGATAGGCTATCTGCCAGTACTGCAAGATCCTTGATGCTGATAGAAGGGGAGATGCAATCGATTAGGGCAATGGTTCTTCAGAACCGACTTGCTTTAGATGTTCTGTTAGCAAAAGAGGGAGGAGTCTGTAGGGCCTTGAAGGTACAGGAATGCTGTACTTACATTCCAGACAATTCAAAGCCTCTAGAGAAGTATATACAAAACATCACTGCCATACACTACGAAATTGAGGACCTGGCAAAGGTAAATGTGTGGGAAAAAGTAGGCCATGGAATGGGTAAAGTTGGAAGTTGGTTTGCCAACTTAGGAAAGGGTATCGTTTGGTACATATTGAAACCCATCATCATAGTAATGATTTGTGTAATCACTTTGTGGGGATTGGTGCGTTTGTATCAATGGTATAGAGCAAATAGGTTACAGAGAGCTATGAAGAAACAGGAAGAAGAGTTGACAGCGATGCAGGACACTCAATATAAGAGTCTGAAAGCATTAGAGAGTATGAAAAGAAGTGGTACTGCCCTGTCTTCACTTTAAAGGTTCTACATTTTTAGTGTCATGGTGATGATGACCCCTGAAGGTCATCAAAGGGGGGACTGAGAGAGCACGAGTTTGAAAAAAATGTATAAGTACGCCATATTTACAAACACGTAGTTAGTTTAAACATGTTTTGCACACGAGTATTTTATATCCAGGAGTGAAATATACAGAGTGGTTTATATTCAGTAGTGAAACGTATAGAACGTTAAGTAGAGTAACCATAATTATAACGGTGTGAGATTAAATGTAGAAATGTTGGAGTATATGTGAAAACCTCATGTTCTCATGTTAAAAGAGTCATGTCCGAATTAAATGTAACTTTGGATTCCAGTATTTTGTGTAGGCCTTAGGGCAATTCACAGCAAACCTGAACGTGCTGCTAAAATAATGTGAGATAAAGTTGACATGGTTCTTTCAAAATGTACTATTGAACTTAGGGTTAAAAGTATATGCTTTATAGATGTGTTATTTTAGAAACGTATGCTAGTTAAGAATGTTTGCTGTTTAAATCAAGTTAACGTTTTAAGAGTGCAGGAACCTGCTGCATGTAAATCAAGTAGGCCAGAACAGATAATGTCATGTAGTTTAAATCGTCATGTGCTCGTTAGAGGAGAGGTCGTGAGGTGTCCAGTATGGAGCTCTGAGAGTGTTTTATGGCCTAAGATATGGTGAAGTCTGGAATTTGAGGCCCACTGCGGGACGAGCTGTATGCAGGTGCGAGGGTCCTAATCAGCTCGAATGAAAGGGACTTTGTTCAGTGGCGCCTTGCGCAGGCCTGTAGGAGTTTCCAGGAATTTCAGGGGGTATCAGCGCACGGAAGAAGGAGCCTGGGAACCAAGGTCAACTATAACGAGGGTCTTCAAGAGTACCATCATGGAGTTTTACCGCGCAAAGATGTACCACGTGAGGGGCGTCCCAAGGGGCGTTTCTATTGGAAATGTGACTTGGTATTAGGGAAAGAGACCCGGGAGGAGAGCAGAGCAGATGATTTTGGGAGCCTGAGGAAGCGGATGGGTAGGCAGATAGGCTGATCAGGAGAGACCCATTATCAGAGAAGAGACAAAGAGAAGTGCGTGATCTTCTTAGGAAGTCACCACGGCTGACACCTAGAGGGTAAAGATCTTGTTAAGTAGGGATGTCATTTAGTGTAGTGTAGGGACAGACTAACCTTAATTTTTCTTTCTGTAATGACTTTGAGGTTGCAACTTGTATTCATTTTGGCAACGCTCATGTTATTAGAAGTTGTACTTATTATTTTGTTCTTCAGACTCAGACTATTCAAAAAGTTCATGTTCATAGTGATACCGATTTACCTTCTTAATCTCATTTTGAGAAGCTTGTATCTTCAGTTATCTTTGACTTTATATTAAATCTCTAAAACTTAATTTTGGTCAGTGGTCATTTAGAGTGGTGTAAGTTCTTAAATTGATTGTTTACTGTGAGATTACCTTTTACTCAAGACAGGTACCAACGATTCAGTCGACAGGAAATGGGATTTGGTAAGATAATTAGTAACCAGTAATCCCGCGTTAGCAGTAGCATGCCTCAATAGATGAACAATAATAGGGTAGCATACCTCGGTATCCGAAAGAGCATAGGGTAGCATACCTCGGTATCCGAAAGAGCATAGGGTAGCATACCTCGGTATCCGAAAGAGTATAGGGTAGCATACCTTAGCATAGGAGGGAGCATAGGGTAGCATGCCTCAGTATATGAACAATAATAGGGTAGCATACCTCGGTATCTGAAAGAGCATAGGGTAGCATACCTCTCCATAGTAAAGTACTCTGTCATCTTGTAAAAGTGACCCACCTGCTCCAGGACCACTAGACCCCCACGTCTGCCTCCTCTGAGGCTCCCCCCGACACCTACCAAAACCTTCTGCTTATTTTAATGATAAGTGGCAAATTAGTGCCTAGTTCTTCAGTACTGGGCGAAGGGGGCTGGGATACGACTAATCACTGCCATTGGTGGTGGACATGAGTCCCAGGGCACACGGAGATGCGCTGGTTTGCAGAGAATCACACGGTTTGCTCGGGACAGCGCCAGGATTAAGTGCGTTTCTTTCCTCCCAGTGGCACACTTCCCTCTGCCCCTCACACTCCCGGCAGTGAATGGGCTCGTGTGAAGCCGGCACTGGAGATGCTCGGCGGAGGCTGGCACGGTCTGGGGCCGCTTGCTGCAATGCCCCCTCCCTCCTCCGTCCCCTGGCAAAAGAAATGAAGGGGAGTGCGAGCGGACCGGTCCTCCCCCGACGGGGACACGCCAATGGAAGGAGCGTGCGCCCTCCCCCTCTCCACCGGTCCAGAGCAGCCTGAGGAGGGCTCAGTGCGAGCCCTGCCGAGGAGAGAGGCACAGGGAGGCACCGGCGGCACAGGGAGAGAGGCACAGAGAGAGAGGCACAGGGCGGCACAGGGAGAGAGGCACAGGGCGGCACAGGGAGAGAGGCACAGGGTTCAGAGGCTGCACCGACCCTGCCTCCTCCATGACTCGGCTCCGCCGGCCGCTGTGCGCGCTCCCGTGAGCGCAGCATCCTTGCTGCGCACTCGAACAAGTGTGCGATCCCGGCGCGTCCTCGGCAGCCCTGTTCTCGGCGGCAGGCGCGCCCGGAGCCGCCTTCATTCCCGGGCTGGCATCGGAGCTGGAAGTTCTGCGCGGAGCCCGAGGGCGGCACAGACGGGACCCTCCATCACCCGGCGTCTTCTAGCAACTTGGAGGGAGTGACATATTGCTTTGGCCTCGAGGCGCTGTGTGATAGAGCTGGGGAGCCTCTGTGCTGGCAGCTGCCCTGGGTGGACCTCTGAGGGTCTCTGTTCCTCAGTCTTTGGGAGAGGAGGAGCCCCCTCCACCGTGCCGCCCCCAAACTGGAATCTCGATAACCCCACCCCAGCACCGGGCTCAGTGCGGGTTGCACCATCCTGGACTGGAGTGAACCTGGACTTACTCCTCGTGGCGTGCTTTGCTCCTCGTGGCGTGCTTTACTCCCTCGACAGCTGAGCTCGGGGGTCAGCGAGGCGCTGGAGGCACTCGAGGCGCTAGAGGCGCTGGATGTTGGCAGCGGTCCCGGGCAGCATCTGACTGGAGCATCCTTCGCCCGCGCCCCGTCCTTCTCACTCACTTTCTGCCTCCTCCGTACCCGGGCACCGGGAAACTTGTGCCAAAGCTGAGAGAGTCCGATCTGCGTCCTTTTCTCTGAATTTCGATCTTATCCTTTGATTTTCTTCCTTTTGGAGGACGGCGCTCGGGGGAGCCCTGCAGTCCACGCGCGCGGGGGGCGAGGTGTTCCCAACTCTGTCGTCGCACCGGGAGCACGAAGCCCCCTGGCGCAGGGAGCGGCGGCCCGGGCCGCCCCGGCCGCGCGACTACGGGCCCCCCGGCGCGCCCCCGCGAGGGCCCATGCCCATCGAGATTGTGTGCAAGATCAAGTTTGCCGAGGAAGAGGATGAAAAGCGGCGGCAGGAGGCGGAGGAGGAAGGGGAGAAGGAGAGCCTGATCGAGCAGGGGGGTCACCAGCACCCCCTGCGGGACCTGGCCGCCTTCGCCCGCACCAGCACCTTGCATGGGCTCTGCCACATCTTCCGCTCGGGCAGCGTGGGCATCAAGCAGACCCTCTGGGCACTCGCATTCCTATCGTCACTGGTGTTCTTCCTGTACCAGGCGGCCAAGTGCGCCCTGTTCTACCTGGAGCACCCGCATGTCACCGCCCTGGACGAGGAGGCCGCCCGGGAGATGGCCTTTCCGGCCGTCACCATCTGTAACATCAACCGCTTCCGGCACTCGGCACTTACGGATGCCGACATCTACCACCTGGCCAACATGACCGGGCTGCCGCCCAAAGACCGGGACGGCCACCGCGCCACCGACCTGGTCTACCCCGACCCGGATATGCAGGACATCGTCAACCGCACGGGCCACCAGCTGAGCGAGATGCTGAAGAGCTGCAACTTCAGTGGGGAGTCCTGCTCACCTCGAAACTTCACTGTGGTGAGTCAGTTTCACTTCGCTTTCGACATAATGGCTCATAATGATGGTGCGCACTTAGACACCTGGGCACCTGCTCTTCTCTTACTTGTGCTGTCATATGAATATGTCTTCGGTGATGGTTAGTGGGGCTCCTGCTCACCTCGAAGCTTCACAGTGCAAACTCCATCTCACTTCATGCTTACCATGACGGCTCATGATGGCTGGTGCGCACCGAGGCACCTGCTTCTTTTTTACTTGTCTTTTGCTGCCATTTGAGTATGTTTTCTGCGATGGTTAGTGGGGGCTTCTGCTCACCTCAAACTTCACAGTAGAAAGTTCATCTCACTTCATGCTCACCATAACGGCTCATGATGGCTGGTGCGCACCTGGGCACCTGCTCCTCTTGTACTTGTCTTCTGTTATCGTATGAGTATGTCTTCTATGATTAGTGGGGGCTCCTGCTAACCTTTAAACTTCACGGTGGAAAGTCCATCTCACTTCAAGCTTACCATGATGACTCATGATGGCTGGTGCGCACCTGGGCACCTGCTCCTCTTTTACTTGTCTTTTGCTGCCATTTGAGTATGTCTTCTGCAATGGTTAGTTGGGATTTCTGCTCACCTTAAACTTCACAGTGCAAAGTTCATCTCACTTCATGCTCACCATATCAGCTCATGATGGCTCGCGCACACCTGGGCACCTGCTCCTCTTTCACTTGTCTTCTGTTATCGTATGAGTATGTCTTCTATGATGATTAGTGGGGGCTCCTGCTCACCTCAAACTTCACAGTGCAAAGTCCATCTAATTTCATGCTTACCATGACGGCTCATGATGCTGGTGCGCACCTAGACACCTGCTCCTCTTGTACTTGTCTTGTGTTACCAGATGAGTATGTCTTCTATGATGATTAGTGGGGGCTCCTGTTCACCTCAAACTTCATGGTGGAAAGTCCATCCCACTTCAAGCTTACCATGATGACTCATGATGGCTGGTGCGCCCCTGGGCACCTGCTACTCTTTTAATTGTCTTCTGCTGCCAAATGAGTTTGTCTTCCTTATTGAATCAATCCCTCTCATGGATATGAAGTCGTTAAAAATTAATTTCGACCATCTGAAATCCGGTTCCCCAAGTGACATTGTACCCCCCATCACTCTCAATCAGGTCTTTGACTCTGCCGCTCCTGTTATTCTGGAGCTCGTTAATTTCTCCTTTTCCTCTGTGATTGTTCCCCCTGAATGGAAACGGGCCATGGTCAGAGCCCTTTTGAAGAAACCTACCCTTGACCCTGAAGTCTTTGCTAACTAATGTCCAATTTCGCTCCTGACAGGGATTGCCAAAATAAGTGAAAGTACGTCAACTCTGTCCTCGCCTCATTTCTGGAGTAGATGAATGTCTACACCCCTCCCAAACGGGTTTTAGACCCCAACAATGCACGGAGACGGCCTTATTAGCAGTGGTTGAAGAATCAAGGAAAATTCTGGATGTCGGAGGGTCCGCGGCCATTGTATTGCTCGACCTCAGCGCGGCCTTCGACGCGGTCAATCATCAATTACTGATAGTGAGACTTAGAGACAGTGGGGTTACAGTAATTTTACTCCAATAGCTTGAAGCTTTCCTGGCAGATAGGTCATTCCAGGTCTTTGAAGACAATTTCGTCTCCGAAAGGATGCCTTTGCAGTGTGGGGTGCCTCAGGGACCCTCCCTGAGCCCCACGCTCTTTAATGTTTATTTGTGTCCTTTGGGTGATGTGGTCAAGCCCTTTGGGGTCTGGATCATCACGTACGCTGATGACACTCAGCTAATTCTGTCCCTCAATCTTTTGACAAGACTAAGATCACTCTGGCCAATTGTTTGGAAAGGGTCTCAACATGGATGGACGGCTCATTCATAAAGCTGAATGCAGCTAAAACCGAACTGATGTTTTTGGGTAAGACCACTAACCTCGATACCAGTGCACTCCGGCCAAAATGCCCGGGTGTTATGCCACCACACAAAGATCAGATAAAAAGCTTCTGGGTATGGCTGGACCACAACCTGAACTTTAGGGAACAGGCGCGTAGGGTGGCAGGTGCCTGTTATGGTATCCTGAACATGATTAGGAAGATCCTAACTCTTTTGCCCGTTAATACTGGGAAAGTGCTCGTACACACCATGACCCTCTCGAGGCTTGACCACGCCAATGTGCACTGTCTGGGCTCCCCTTGCTCTACCATTAAAAAACTGCAAACGGTTCAGAATTGTGTCGCACGACTTCTCACGCAGGCTCATAATCGGGAATCCGCTTTGCCACCCATTATCTCTCCGCACTGGCTGCCAGGGGCCGAAAGAATCCAATTTAAGGCCATGTGCATCGCCCGTAAGTCGCTTTCGGCCAAGGCACTGATGATTCTCCGAACCATCATCTCCCCTTACCTCCCAAAAGATCACTGCGCTCTGAGAAGAAACATCTTGCAATCGTTCCCAGAATAAATGGAGTCTGTAGTGGTGGCCGTCTCTTCTCCGTCATCGCGGCGGAATGCCGGAATCAGCTTCCAGATCATATTCGGCTCGAGGCCAACGACCTCTCATTCCGCAAACTTCTGAAGACTCTGCTGTTCCCTCGAATCTCCCGACACACCTCGGTTTAGGGCTGTGTCTGTAGCGCTGGGAGGCCTTTGGCAGCCATGCACTCTATAAGTGTATACTCACTCACTCACTCACTCACTCACTCACTCTTCTGCGAATGTTAGCTGGGATTCCTGCTCGCCTCAAACTTCACAGGGGAAACTCCATCTCACCTCATGCTCACCACGACGGCTCATGATGGCTGGTGCGCACCTGGGCACCTGCTCCTCTCTCTCTTGTCTTGTGTTGCCTTATGAGTATGTCTTCAGGGATGGTCAGTGGGGGGCTTGGTCCATAAATGCAGTCTTAAGACTTTCAGGCGGGCTCTTTTATATCGAGTGTGTCTTGCAGCGCTGTGTTATGCTATGTTATTGCTTCCTCGTGGCGCACGTGCTCACCGGGGCATGGAGAGCGAGGGGTGTCCCCGGATGCACGTCCACCTGCTCAACAGTAGGGGCAGACTGGAGCCGGGCAGTGCAGGGCTCCCCCAATGACCTCTGACCTTTCTGGAGCAGACCTGTGGTTCGGTCTTCCTGTGCGCCCTCCCCATAGCTCACTTTGGGGTGATGCAACTCTGGTTCCGGGGGGTGAGAAGGACGACCCTATTCATGGCTGGTACTGAGGTCTGTTGGGCAGAGGGTGGCTGGCACCCCACACTTGAATTGTCTTAGCACGCTCTGTCATTGGTGTTTTCGGTTGGTCTTTACTCAGCGGGGGTGAATGGTTGTGTCTGCAGTGATTATCTGTTCCCTTGTGGATTCATTTATCTGCCATTGTAGCTGCATCAATGCTTGTTATAGCGCCCAGAACCCATGTGCGCTACAAAGGAAGTCACCGTTTCCAGAAACAGCAGAAGGCGCACGTGGCCAGGGCTTCCGGTGTTTAACACTATAGGTGGGGTGGCGCTGTTTCCAGATGGCTGCTGAGCTGCAGAATGAAGCACCTTGAAATGTTGCGAGCGCCACAAAGCACTATATGTCGTACGCATCAAAAAGGAAGGGATTGAATGAATCTTGTTTTCCAGAGGGTCACCTCGAATTGGCTGTTGGAGGGCCAGGGGCTCAATGACTTTTGAAATCAGAGGCTCTGAACGGGATGTTCTTTGCCTCTGTAAAGCGCCTAGAAATGTAACGCCGCGTGGGAAATGAGCGATGTGGAATATGGAAAGGCATTCACATATAGGATTAGCGCCTAGAAATGCAGCGCCGCGTGGGAAATGAGGGTTGTGGAGTATTGAAAGCCACTCACATATAGGAATAGCGCCTAGAAATGTAACGCCGCGTGGGAAATGAGCGATGTGGAATATGGAAAGCCACTCACATATAGGAATAGCGCCTAGAAATGTAACACCGCGTGGGAAATGAGGGATGTGGAATATGGAAAGTGATTCACATATAGGAATAGCGCCTAGAAATGTAACACCGCGTGGGAAATGAGGGATGTGGAATATGGAAAGCCATTCACATATAGGAATAGCGCCTAGAAATGTAACACCGCGTGGGAAATGTGGGGTGTGGAATATGGAAAGCCATTCACATATAGGAATGTACAGAGGGTCACATTTTCGTGCAAGGCAGCTCCACCAGCTAGAAGTCCTAGGGTCAAACTAGATGTTGGAAGTAAAGAGCCTGGAGGTCACAGTACAAGAGAAGAGGTCACGAATCACGATATGAGACTGGACATGGCAGATACAGGGCTAAGAGTTCACGATATGAGACTGGCTAAGGGCGGCTCAGAGCGAAGAGATCACGATATGAGACTGGGCAAGGGATGTTCAGGACTAAAAGGTCACGATATGAGACTGGACATGGCAGATACAGGGCTAAGAGTTCACGATATGAGACTGGCTAAAGCCGGCTCAGAGCGAAGAGATCACGATATGAGACTGGGCAAGGGATGTTCAGGACTAAAAGGTCACGATATGAAACTGGACATGGCAGATACAGGGCTAGGAGTTCACGATAGGAAACTGGCGACAGGAGACTCCGTGCGAAGAGGTCACAATATGAGACTGGACATGGAAGATACAGGGCTAAGAGGTCTCGATATGAGACAGGGCTGTTCAGGACTGAGAGATCACGATATGAGACTTGGCAAGGGATGTTCAGGACTGAGAGATCACGATATGAGACTTGGCAAGGGATGTTCAGGACTGAGAGATCACGATATGAGACTTGGCAAGGGATGTTCAGGACTGAGAGATCACAATATGAGACTGGGCAAGGGATGTTCAGGACTGAGAGATCACGATATGAGACTTGGCAAGGGATGTTCAGGACTGAGAGATCACGATATGAGACTTGGCAAGGGATGTTCAGGACTGAGAGATCACGATATGAGACTTGGCAAGGGATGTTCAGGACTGAGAGATCACGATATGAGACTGGGCAAGGGATGTTCAGGACTGAGAGATCACGATATGAGACTTGGCAAGGGATGTTCAGGACTGAGAGATCACGATATGAGACTTGGCAAGGGATGTTCAGGACTGAGAGATCACGATATGAGACTTGGCAAGGGATGTTCAGGACTGAGAGATCACAATATGAGACTGGGCAAGGGATGTTCAGGACTGAGAGATCACGATATGAGACTTGGCAAGGGATGTTCAGGACTGAGAGATCACAATATGAGACTGGGCAAGGGATGTTCAGGACTGAGAGATCACGATATGAGACTGGGCAAGGGATCTTCAGGACTGAGAGATCACGATATGAGACTGGGCAAGGGATGTTCAGGACTGAGAGATCACGATATGAGACTGGGCAAGGGATGTTCAGGACTGAGAGATCACGATATGAGACTGGGCAAGGGATGTTCAGGACTGAGAGATCACGATATGAGACTGGGCAAGGGATGTTCAGGACTGAGAGATCACGATATGAGACTGGGCAAGGGATGTTCAGGACTGAGAGATAACGATATGAGACTGGGCAAGGGATGTTCAGGACTGAGAGATCACGATATGAGACTTGGCAAGGGATGTTCAGTACTGAGAGATCACGATATGAGACTGGGCAAGGGATGTTCAGGACTGAGAGATCACGATATGAGACTTGGGAAGAGATGTTCAGGACTGAGAGATCACGATATGAGACTGGGGAAGGGATGTTCAGGACTGAGAGATCACGATATGAGACTGGGCAAGGGATGTTCAGGACTGAGAGATCACGATATGAGACTGGGCAAGGGATGTTCAGGACTATGAGATCACGATATGAGACTGGGCAAGAGATGTTCAGGGCTGAGAGATCACGATATGAGACTGGGCAAGGGATGTTCAGGACTGAGAGATCACGATATGAGACTTGGCAAGGGATGCTCAGGACTGAGAGATCACGATATGAGACTGGGCAAGGGATGTTCAGGGCTGAGAGATCACGATATGAGACTTGGCAAGGGATGCTCAGGACTGAGAGATCACGATATGAGACTTGGCAAGGGATGTTCAGGACTGAGAGATCACGATATGAGACTGGCAAGGGATGTTCAGGACTATGAGATCACGATATGAGACTGGGCAAGGGATGTTCAGGACTGAGAGGTCACGATATGAGACTGGGCAAGGGATGTTCAGGACTATGAGATCACGATATGAGACTGGGCAAGGGATGTTCAGGACTGAGAGATCACGATATGAGACTAGGGAAGGGATGTTCAGGACTGAGAGATCACAATATGAGACTGGGGAAGGGATGTTCAGGACTGAGAGATCACGATATGAGACTTGGCAAGGGATGTTCAGGACTGAGAGGTCACGATATGAGACTGGGCAAGGGATGTTCAGGACTGAGAGATAACGATATGAGACTGGGCAAGGGATGTTCAGGACTGAGAGGTCACGATATGTGACTGGGCAAGGGATGTTCAGGACTGAGAGATCACGATATGAGACTGGGCAAGGGATGTTCAGGACTGAGAGGTCACGATATGAGACTGGGCAAGGGATGTTCAGGACTGAGAGATCACGATATGAGACTGGGCAAGGGATGTTCAGGACTGAGAGGTCACGATATGTGACTGGGCAAGGGATGTTCAGGACTGAGAGATCACGATATGAGACTGGGCAAGGGATGTTCAGGGCTGAGAGATCACGATATGAGACTTGGCAAGGGATGTTCAGGACTGAGAGATCACGATATGAGACTTGGCAAGGGATGTTCAGGACTGAGAGATCACGATATGAGACTGGGCAAGGGATGTTCAGGACTATTAGATCACGATATGAGACTGGGCAAGGGATGTTCAGGACTGAGAGGTCACGATATGAGACTGGGCAAGGGATGTTCAGGACTATGAGATCACGATATGAGACTGGGCAAGGGATGTTCAGGACTGAGAGATCACAATATGAGACTTGGGAAGGGATGTTCAGGACTGAGAGATCACGATATGAGACTGGGGAAGGGATGTTCAGGACTGAGAGATCACGATATGAGACTTGGCAAGGGATGTTCAGGACTGAGAGGTCACGATATGTGACTGGGCAAGGGATGTTCAGGACTGAGAGATCACGATATGAGACTGGGCAAGGGATGTTCAGGACTGAGAGGTCACGATATGAGACTGGGCAAGGGATGTTCAGGACTGAGAGATCACGATATGAGACTGGGCAAGGGATGTTCAGGACTGAGAGATCACGATATGAGACTGGGCAAGGGATATGAGACTGGGCAAGGGATGTTCAGGACTGAGAGATCACGATATGAGACTGGGCAAGGGATGTTCAGGACTGAGAGATCACGATATGAGACTGGGCAAGGGATGTTCAGGACTGAGAGGTCACGATATGTGACTGGGCAAGGGATGTTCAGGACTGAGAGATCACGATATGAGACTGGGCAAGGGATGTTCAGGACTGAGAGGTCACGATATGAGACTGGGCAAGGGATGTTCAGGACTGAGAGATCACGATATGAGACTGGGCAAGGGATGTTCAGGACTGAGAGATCACGATATGAGACTGGGCAAGGGATGTTCAGGACTGAGAGATCACGATATGAGACTGGGCAAAGGATGTTCAGGACTGAGAGATCACGATATGAGACTGGGCAAGGGATGTTCAGGACTGAGAGATCACGATATGAGACTGGGCAAGGGATGTTCAGGACTGAGAGATCACGATATGAGACTGGGCAAGGGATGTTCAGGACTGAGATATCACGATATGAGACTGGGCAAGGGATGTTCAGGACTGAGAGGTCACGATATGAGACTGGGCAAGGGATGTTCAGGACTGAGAGGTCACGATATGTGACTGGGCAAGGGATGTTCAGGACTGAGAGATCACGATATGAGACTGGGCAAGGGATGTTCAGGACTGAGAGGTCACGATATGAGACTGGGCAAGGGATGTTCAGGACTGAGAGATCACGATATGAGACTGGGCAAGGGATGTTCAGGACTGAGAGATCACGATATGAGACTTGGCAAGGGATGTTCAGGACTGAGAGATCACGATATGAGACTGGGCAAGGGATGTTCAGGACTATGAGATCACGATATGAGACTGGGCAAGGGATGTTCAGGACTGAGAGATCACGATATGAGACTGGGCAAGGGATGTTCAGGACTGAGATATCACGATATGAGATTGGGCAAGGGATGTTCAGGACTGAGAGATCACGATATGAGACTGGGCAAGGGATGTTCAGGACTGAGAGGTCACGATATGTGACTGGGCAAGGGATGTTCAGGACTGAGAGATCACGATATGAGACTGGGCAAGGGATGTTCAGGACTGAGAGGTCACGATATGAGACTGGGCAAGGGATGTTCAGGACTGAGAGATCACGATATGAGACTGGGCAAGGGATGTTCAGGACTGAGAGATCACGATATGAGACTGGGCAAGGGATGTTCAGGACTGAGAGATCACGATATGAGACTGGGAAAAGGATGTTCAGGACTGAGAGATCACAATATGAGACTGGGCAAGGGATGTTCAGGACTGAGAGATCACGATATGAGACTGGGCAAGGGATGTTCAGGACTGAGAGATCACGATATGAGACTGGGCAAGGGATGTTCAGGACTGAGATATCACGATATGTGACTGGGCAAGGGATGTTCAGGACTGAGAGATCATGATATGAGACTGGGCAAGGGATGTTCAGGACTGAGAGGTCACGATATGTGACTGGGCAAGGGATGTTCAGGACTGAGAGATCACGATATGAGACTGGGCAAGGGATGTTCAGCACTGAGAGGTCACGATATGAGACTGGGCAAGGGATGTTCAGGACTGAGAGATCACGATATGAGACTGGGCAAGGGATGTTCAGGACTGAGAGATCACGATATGAGACTTGGCAAGGGATGTTCAGGGCTGAGAGATCACGATATGAGACTGGGCAAGGGATGTTCAGGACTATGAGATCACGATATGAGACTGGGCAAGGATGTTCAGGACTGAGAGATCACAATATGAGACTAAGTAAGGGAGGCTGAGGACCAAGAAGGCACATGAGACTCTACAATAGATACTCAAGATAAGCAATTCACAATATGAAAGTGAGTAAAGGAAACTCAGTACCAAGAGGTCATTGGATGAAGCTGGACAAGGGAGGCTCAGGACTGAGAGGCCACGATATGAGACTGGGTGAGGCATAGGGGTGGGCGAAGAATTCTGCTCCGGCGGTGGAGTTTGCGGAGTTGTGCCCACCCCGCACTTTGTGCAGAGTTCTGAAAAACTCCGCAAAGCGACGCAGAGTGGAGTTTTTTCTCTCATGCAGCTCGCCAACAAATTGTGCGCATACCCCCTCCCGGAGAGATTTCTGAATACGGTGGCCGTGGCAGGTTGTTGCTGCTCGTGTTGAGAAAGCTGACGCTCGTGTTGAGAAAGCTGACGCTAGAGTAGAAAATCTACTCAAGTGTCAGAACGAAGCGACGCCCTCTTGCGCGATGCGTAGTCCCTTCTGCAGTGATTTTACAATACGGAAGAAATGTTTGCGGACCTCTGCGTGGTGTGGTAGAGTTTTTTCAGCACTTCGTAGGGATCCGCGTAGCACGACTCCACGTACTCTGCCCAGGCCTAGTAAGGGCGACTCGAGGTCAAGAAGTCACAGTATGAGACTGGCTGAGGAAGGCTCATGATTCTGGGATAAGGGAAACTCGTGATCGGTAGTAACGTGAGGCAGGAGTAAATCTGAGGCGTCTCAAGAGTGGACAAAGGGCCAGATGCATCAAAGGGTTTTGCCCATTCTGTGTCTTTGGGAAAATGTGATCATGCATGTGGCCCAAAGTGACTTGCAGTTTAATTGAAGCCGCATCTTTGTGTATTCTCTAGAGCTCGCGACGCCCTTCCAAATTCTGGAGGGAGGGGGAATTATTGTTCATTAAATAACGCTGACATAGTGCCTCACGAGCCGCTTTTATCACCTGTGTTAGGCACGTGGCCGAGGGTGCGTGGCCCTCGGGCTCTGTGTGCGTTAAAGTACTTGTGAGAAAGAATGTCACTTATGCCGTGTGTGCACAGAGAATGCGTCACTCTAGTGCGGGGCCGGCGACACTCTCTGAGCCGTGTGAGCACTGCCAGTGATTAAGTGCTTTGCACAACTGTTGTATCACTTCTGTCGCTTTGTGTGTACAGAATGCATCATTCTAACGTGTGACAATAAAGCGAAAGAAATTTATTCTGCCACTATTAAGAGGATGCAATTTTGAACAGGCCAGACCAGCCCTGGTTTATTTGCAAATGTTAGGATCTGCTGTGATATGTTTTGGGGTGGCGAGCTACATCACAGGGGCTGTGAGATGTCGCAAGAAAATGTTGCTACCATAATCACCCCCCTTTGCATTCCTTGCACGTAGTTTACTAGATAGTTTTTATATAATTGTATGTGATACATTTTAGGATTCTTGAATTTTAAAAATGATTAACTCTCCGTTAGGTGACAAACTTTTTTATTGTATATATGCATTCACCAATTTATATTGTAATATATTTTGTTGCGTAATTAGGACCCAGTGATGTGATTAATTGTGAAAAGGAATTTATTGTGTATGCTTTGATGGTTTTAAAATTTTTTAACCGAATAAAGCGCAATCTTGACTCTTGCATCATTCTAATGGGGGTCGGCTCCAGTCTCTGGGCCGTGTCAACACTACATGTGATAAAGCGCTTTGCACAACTGCCTGAAAAGCAAGCTCGCGTGCAAAGGTAGGGTGGCCGCTACCACAACTTCAAACTCCAATCAGCAGCAACGTTGTTTGTCCAAAATCACTCCCTGCGTCTGGTGTATGAGCTGAGACCCAACCCTCTCCCCCAGAACAAGGAATAAACTTGTGGAGGTGTAGGGGGATAGGGGGCGTCAAAGGGGGGCGTTCCGTGTCTGTGCGGTACACTTGGCCTCCTCGTGCGGTAAACCTGAGCGCCGGAATGTAATATTATCGGCCTTGAACGGATGAAACGCTGAGTAGGCTGCGCAGGACATGCACCTGTGAGGGTGATACCCAGCTCCCCGGAAGGGCTGCATTACCCCACGACGTCATATGTTCCATGCAGTGCAGGAACTGGGAAACAGCAGACCCCAGGAGCCCAACCATTGGGGGTCAGGGTGTGGGGCTGAAAGGGGGCGGAGTCACGAGGCGGCGTCATGAAAAGCAGAGTCTCACAGTCCACGTTTACTATTTTTTTTTAAATAATTGGCGTCACGAAGAAACATGAGAGTAAATTATGCATATTTAATTGGCCACAAAGAGGCTGCATTTTAAACTCTCCTGGGCCTGAGGTCCCGGCTGCGGAGATTTCTGGAGTGCGCAGCAATTTGATAATAACAGTAAAAAATCTGTGGTCATTAATGTCCTTGCTGGAGGGATCTCTGTATTGCTTAGTCAGAGTTTTGACTTATAAAGTAGTGTAGCAGGTGAATGTGCCTGCTGCAAAGCAAGAAGTGTAAGATGCAGATCACAGATTTGATGTTATCTACATAGGTAGGCGGGTCACTGATCTTGACACTGGCCCTCTGGTTACTTCCGGTTCATACGTTGCAGTGCTTCTAAGATAGCTCAGTGAGCTACGAACCAGCATCAACGAGCTGCATGAAAATTGTAAAGCATGGGTTTAAAACCATATTGTTTATCTTAATCTGTCATTAATCACAGGCTGCTAAAAGGCGCTCCTTTGGTAGTAATAAAGACTCATCCTTACCACTGTGTTAAGTTGTAAATCTCACTTTGTGTTGCTCACGAACTTGCACTCTTAACTTATAATGCCTGCGCGTAGGAGTTGCATGTCCTCCTGGCTTGTAGGCAATATATGGTGTAACCCCCATTGGCTCATGTAACATGTTGTGTACATTGATTTACCCATGTGTATGATATATTGTCTTTGTAAAATGTATGCGTGGTGTAAACCGCTCTGACACCCGACATTGGGATGCGTAGCGCCTTGACATATTAAGTAAGAATGAGCAAGTGTCGTTGAAATCATACTCCGGGTCATTACTCATACATGTAGATGCATCTCACATACCTGCTGTACATGCACATCTCTTATGTACATGGGTTGAAGAAAGTCACAGCCTTTTTACTAACCATAGTTTGTCTTAAGTACTTGACATGATAACACGTAGCGCGGCTTTCTTTTCTTTCATTAACAGATGTAGCTCCCATGCAGGATGATACGCGAATAAAAAGAGGGCTGATGGCCCTTTAAATCAGGCCTCTGGTTTGGGCCCAGTTGTAAAACAATGTCCCTTCACCGCCTTCAAGTTGCTGCTCTGAACAGAAAACTGACAGGAGCAGAGGCTGCTGGGTGTGTCCTTGTGCTGAAAAATATCCCCATGGTGAATTCAGCATATTTCTCTGTCGCCAGCAGAGGTCTCGCACAATAACAGGTGCCAGAACTGGGCTCGACAGGACACCCCCTTCCCCACAGGGCTTTAAGTGGTCTGAGCACCGGCAGTTTTTTTTAAGGGGGGCTCAAAACGGGTCTCTATCGGGCTCTGTTTTGTGCCCTGGCACAGGTGGTCTGTTTTTTTCCGGACTGCAGTGACAGCAGTTCTCTGTCACTGCAGTCCGGAAAAAAGTGTCAGGGGGTAAAACAGCCCGAGCGACCCGTTTCGGGGCAGCAGGCGCCTCCATGTGCGCTGCCCACTCTGCTCACTTCTCACTAGTGGAGAAGTTACGGCATGATGTCATGCCAGGTGAGCGCTGTGGGAGAAGGGAAATCCTTTAAAGAGTCATTTTCTTTCTGGATTTCCCTTCTCTTTCTAAAACACAAGAGCAGCAACATTGTGGTTGTGTCACCAGGGCTTTAATTGGATGCTTTGTCAATATTATATGTAACAAGCCATAGATGCAGCTTATTTATCTTATGCAACTAATAACCATTGACAAAGCCAATAGTCCTGGTTTGTTGTAGGTATGATGTTACATGTTGTATCACATACCTGGATGCAATGGCAGAAACAGCAAAATACAAGTCGGGCGGCACACTATGCTAAACACAGGTTTTTAGCGTAAGTGTTTTAAAGCCACGCCCCAAATTACACTGGCCACGCCCCTTAGAGAGACCCCCCAGTTTTTTCATCCCACTTAAAGCCCTGGTTCCCCCCATTTCCTGCACTAGTGCCATGTCATAAGTTGGGGTCTCGCCTGATTTGCAGTGCGGGTCGCCTAATGCTCGCCACACCCGGGCAGTCCGCTGTCTCGAGCCCAGCAGAGACGGCAGTAGCCTGATGAGACGTCACCAGCAGTCCGCGGGGGTGAGGCTGGAACTCACCGTGTGCTCACCGTGTGACCTCCGGCGCCCGGCTGCACGTGCTGCCCGGCGCTTACCGAAGCGTTTTGGGGCGTGCCCCTCGCGGTGCGACCCCCGTGAGGGCCACACTCCCCAGGTTTAGGAGCGCCGTGCGTCCGTACACATACAGATACGGGTCACATTTCCATATGGTGATTAAAGATCGAACAGCCATGTTTTCAGAAGTGTCTTGAAGGAGATGGGGTCTGAGCAGGAGCGAATGGGCCAGGGTGGCCGATGCCAGGGTCTTGGAGGGTGGCCGATGCCAGGGTCTGGGAGGGTGGCTGATGCCAGGGTCTGGGAGGATGGCTGGTGCCAGGGTCTGGGAGGGTGGCTGATGCCAGGGTCTGGGAGGGTGGCTGATGCCAGGGTCTGGGAGGATGGCTGGTGCCAGGGTCTGGGAGGGTGGCTGATGCCAGGGTCTGGGAGGGTGGCTGGTGCCAGGGTCTGAGAGGGTGGCTGATGCCAGGGTCTGGGACTGGAGGGTGGCTGGTGTCAGTGTCTGGGAGGGTGGCTGATGCCAGGGTCTGGGAGGGTGGCTGATGCCAGGGTCTGGGAGGGTGGCTGGGAGGGTTGCTGATGCCAGGGTCTGGGAGGGTGGCTGATGCCAGGGTCTGGGAGGGTGGCCGGTGTCAGTGTCTGGGAGGGTGGCTGATGCCAGGGTCTGGGAGGGTGGCTGATGCCAGGGTCTGGGAGGGTGGCTGATGCCAGGGTCTGGGAGGGTGGCTGGTGCCAGGGTCTGGGAGGGTGGCTGATGCCAGGGTCTGAGAGGGTGGCTGATGCCAGGGTCTGGGACTGGAGGGTGGCTGGTGTCAGTGTCTGGGAGGGTGGCTGATGCCAGGGTCTGGGAGGGTGGCTGATGCCAGGGTCTGGGAGGGTGGCTGGGAGGGTGGCTGATGCCAGGGTCTGGGAGGGTGGCTGATGCCAGGGTCTGGGAGGGTGGCTGATGCCAGGGTCTGGGAGGGTGGCTGGTGTCAGGGTCTGGGAGGGTGGCTGATGCCAGGGTCTGGGAGGGTGGCTGATGCCAGGGTCTGGGAGGATGGCTGATGCCAGGGTCTGGGAGGGTGGCTGATGCCAGGGTCTGGGAGGGTGGCTGATGCCAGGGTCTGGGAGCCAGGAGAGAGAAGGAGCGGCCGCCACATCTGGCTGCACGGATCCGTATGGGGCACAGCAGTCATAGCTCACTGGACCGAGCCGGCGTACCGGATATAAGGCTACAGTTTATTTTTAAGATTGCGTGGTCCCCTCCCGTGCAGTGATTTAAAGACCAAACACATACGTTTGAAGAGCGCACACTTTTTTATTGGAAACCAATGAATGGAGTGATAAAGGTTTATATGGGATCGCGGAGGAAGATTACAGACGGGGCGCGCTGCTGTATTCTGTCCCACCTGAAGTATAGAAAAGGCCTTCACCGTGACTATAAAGTCTCTAACATATTTCCATGTCAGTAATATAAGCGCTATTAACATTTCACATTTTGCTTCAGATTGCTTGCATAAGAGATTTACTTCTTTCCCGATGTTGCGTTTCTACAGCATTTCTCATGGAACATGTGACTTTAGTATAGTGCATACATGAAGTCGTCTTTAGGGGTGTGAGTGTGCTGAGGTTGCACGTGGGTGTTATATGATGGAGCGGTATTGAATGCTCTGAAACGAGGCTGAAGGCAGTGCAAGGTTCTCACATTAACTGTCAGCGGGTCATAAGGTGCACATCCAGTCTTTGGCCTCTCTGCAGGGCATACGGTGTGTACATGGACATCCAGTCCTTGGCCTCTCTGCAGGGCATAAGGTGTGTACATGCACATCCAGTCTTTAGTATCTCTGCATGTCATAAGGGTGCAGACTACGTGCACATCCAGTCCTTGGCCTCTCTGTGGGTCATAAGGTGTGCAGAGTAGACTACATGCACATCCAGTCCTTTGAGTCTCTGCATGTCATAAGGGTGCAGACTACGTGCACATCCAGTCCTTGGCCTCTCTGCGGGTCATAAGGTGTGCAGACTACGTGAACATCCAGTCCTTGTCCTCTCTGCAGAGTGCACAGAATGATGGTCACGTGTGTCAGCTCTAATTGTGGGGATGAGTGAGATGATGGAGTTCAGAAAGGTCTCACTCTTGGAAGAGGTGTGGCGCCGCGGCCAGGGTGACTGACTCTGGAATCTGGGGATCACGGTTCGATTCCCGCACCGGCAGCAGATTAGCCCAGCACCATGTGACTCTGGGCAATAGCTTGCTTAATCTTCCAGACGGCCCCCAGCGCCTAGAGACCCTAACGGGTGATTGTGCGCTTTACAAATGTGGAATATTATTATTATTATTATTCAGGGGCCCCGCGCACTCTTTCACTCTTGAAGGACCTCAATTTCGTTCCGTGTCATTCTTGAGGGAACCCCTGTCCCCTCTGTCTCCCTCTTGTAGGAGCCCCCAATCAATTTCTCTCACTCTTGAGGGAGCCCATCGTTCCTTCTTTCACAGTCTTGAGGGAGTCCCCCTCCTCTCTCTCATTCGCCCCCCTCCCCCACTATTGAGGGAGCCTTAGTGGGTCTCTCTCTCTCTCTCTCTCTTCCTCTCTCTCTCTCTCGCTCTCTCTCTCTCAGCAGAGCGCGACTTGGCACTAACACAATCTGCTAACAAGAATTGGCATAGCCAATAGGTCTCACCTTTGGGACCTTATAATTGTTTAGCCACGCAACAGTTGATGTTGTTGCACCAAGGATATTGTGCTGGATAACTAAATACTTATAAGGTCCCAAAAGCGAGACCTATTGGCTATGCCAATGCTTGTTTTTGTATATCAGAGGTTGAGGAGTAAAAGGGCAACTGGAGTATGTAAAAGATTGGGGCAGCATTAAATCGGCATCAGAATATTCACATGGTGGAGGCTTGCCCGGTAATTACTGCGTTTGGAAGGAGGTTTTACAATGTACAGCAGAAGTCTCTACCTCCATCCTGCCGCAGAACCCACTGCGCTGCTTCTCAACACAAGGGTGGTAACAAGCGGGTGAGGCAAAGAGCTGGCTTTCAGAACTTGGCTCTGGAACTGGCTAAATGTAGCCATGACAAGGAAGGCAGCTGCAGGTTCACCCATTATAATATAATATAATCCACATTCCTAAAGCGCAAACAATCACCCGTAAGGGTCTCCAGGCGCTGGGGGCCGTCGGGAAGATTAAGCGAGCTATTGCCCAGAGTCACATGGTGCTGGGCTGACCTGCCGCCGGAGCCGGGGATCGAACCGTGGTCCCCAGATTCCAGCGTCAGTCGCCCTGGCCGCCGCGCCACACCTCTCCCTACTCACATGTAAAAAATTGTAAATTGATACTTGTATAGCGCACTACTCACTCGCAAGGGTCTCAAGGCGCTTGTACGAATACCGCTGTGGAACCCATCCTGGCTTTCCCTGTGAGGTGTCCACTCCTGGGCACCCCCAAGGTGGAGGCCACACATCCTTAGCGTTGTGGGGGCCGTTGTGGAGATTAAGCAAGCTATTGCCCAGAGTTGCAGAGTGGGACCCATGATTGGAATAGGCACCGAGGTGAGAATTATCAGGCCCGTGGAATTTTGAGCCCAAGACCCGCCGAGGCGGGGAATTGAAGCCTGGTCCCGGGCTAGACCTCTGCATCAGGGTCTGCTGCTCTAACCATTGAGCCACACTTCCCCACCCATGTGCCAGAAAGGTGCGGTCAGGGGGCATCGACTGAGTTGGTGGTTCAAGCCGACACCGGGGGTGGAAGGTGTCACCCAACGGAGCAACGGGAGGTTTATCTAGAGAAGCTGAACAGTTAGTTGGTGTGGGCTACGGCTATGTGGGGAGTTTGTGGGTCACAGCCGAAGTGTCCACACTCACCTCACCGTCTGCTGGACTGAATCAGGGGGTATATTCAGAGGTGTAACTATTGCTGTGGATAGTGGCTTTGAGGGGGCTAGCGGGGAGAGTTCTGAGACACATCGAGGTTACCTTTGGATTGGGTTGGTTGACAACATGTACCTCATCCCAAATGTAGGAAGTGCGGTTGGGTGAGGGGCTGACAGCTGGGTTTTCTTGTTCCCGTTTACTGTGTTATTCGCTTGTTTTAATGAGACGGTCTGATTTCTAATACGGAGGGTGGGAACGCGCTCACGGGCATTGGAGGGACCCTGACGCTTGGCTCTTCGTGCCACGATACACGGTGTACTGGTACTGTAAGTGCATCTACATTACTATGCTAAAATAACAAAGATCTTTTTTAAGAAGTGGCATCGGAATTTCAGAGTCTGGAAAGCATGAGGGCAGGTGGGGCACGTTAGAGAGGTGAGTGAGAGCAGGAGTATGAGGTAGGAAGTCAGAGAGTTTGAGGAGGAGTACTGGGCCAGAGAGGGTATCAAAGGGACTGAGGTATGTTGGCATCGCTGAGGAATGTTAGGATGCAGGGATATGTCGCAGAATTGGAGGGGGTATTTTAGGTGGCAGTGGTGTGTTGGAGAGATGTATGGGTTCTAGACTAGCCTGGTTTGCCTGAGTCAAGTATTGGAGCAGCTGGGGTACATCTGTGGAGTGTTAGTGTGGCTAGAGAATGTCTGGTAAACAACGGAATATCGATTTTGCGATGCAGGGCGCGCTACGAAATTCGTTTTATTTATTAAATTGTTTACTTACCTCCAATTATCCATATTCCGGTTTTTAGCACCCCCCACCCTGCCCCTCACCCACCCCGACTTTCTGCCCCATCGGAACTCCCTCCACGTGCCAGAGAGCTCAAGAATGGTTAGCCTAGCAGGTCAAAGTAATCCTGAAACAGGAGAGCAGTTGGGGTAGGTCAGAGAAGTCCTTGAACAGCCGGGGCAGGTCAGAGAGGGCAATATGTCCATCTGGTCAAGAAGCAGAAGGGTGGCTGCAGGGTGTAGGAGCGCTTTAGAATAGAACCAGTTACATTGCATAAGGACTTCAGAGTTCATAAATGACATATTAGATACAAAACAGATACTAAGTTAATTTCCACAAGCAGCAGAATTCTGTATGCCTCTCGGCGAAGATTTTTAGGTTTCGCCTGGCGTCCGCTGCGCAGCAGCGTTCGCGCAGGCGAAAACTTTTGAGAAGAGTATGGTGCCTTTGTCACGCCTCTCACTTCCATTGGCTAGCTCCATAAATGGAGGCTAGCCATTGGAAGTGAGATCTGTCCGTCATGGTCCAAGGCGATTCGTGGGCGTTCCGGCGATGTTTTTCTCATCCTGCCCCTTTTATCACGTCATGCGGCTGTGGGCGTGTGTTTTTTTTCTTTTTTATTCTCGTGATGTTTTCGTCTTTTTGGAAGTGCCTTTAGCCAAAAGGTCGACGAGATTTAAGTTGCCAGGAAGTTGTTATTTACGATCAGGTAAGCAGCATTTTGTTTATAATTTGTTTGCATGTGTATCCCGTCTCATGTCGTCTCCCTGTTTGTTTACGTCTTTGTGTGTGTCTTTGCTGTGGTCTCTATATGCCCCTTGTTGTGAATGTTTCTCTTAGTTTCTAACACATGCCCCATGTTTGTACGTGTACCTCGTCTCATTTATCCCGTCTCATGTTGTCTCCTTGTTTTTTATTTCCTCCCCGGCGCCGCCTGAAGCTGCGTTTCTCGTGCGTCACCGCCTGTGGCCGGCTCGAGACCAGTGGCGCTTCATGAACCTCCTTTTTGTCATCTGATGAGGGTGCGAGTCCCGCAACTACCTCTGAGCACCGGTAGCCCCTCTACCGCCTCCCTCTCAATCCTTCGCTTGGGTTCCGGCGGGTGTCAGCGACGGTCTCTCTCTTTCCTGTCTCTCCTTCCCCCTCCCTCCCGCTTGTCTGTTTCCTCTTGACTCCGTGACCCTCCCCTCTCTTCCCCCACCAAATATGGCGGCTCCGGCAGTTTTGCCTGATCCACGGCACTTGCCTGGGATCAGTGAAATGAAAGGCGGTAGAAGCCAAAGGATAGCCAACTGTGACCCTCAACACCCCACATAAAAATACGCTTCTACTGTAAGTGATCTTGTACAAGAACCGTGCAGTCGCGTAGACGCGAGCATGGTTGTCTGGATCTCACGTGGGCAGCGTACAGACAGTGAGTGTAACCATTTTAACATTTTAAGTAGCGGGTGAGTGTTTTGATTATTACTTCTTACCGGCACCATCGTACCACGTTTATATGGGTAGTCATTTAAAAGTGAACATTCTACAACTCGCCCACGAAGGGCTGACAGTTAAGCGCTGCTTATACCGAAGGTGCACTGCAGAAGCGTTCAATCTAGACAGGTTAACAGGGCGGCACTGCCATACAGACCATCAGCGTTCTCTGACGGTTTGATGTCAGTTGGACATAGATAATAAACACTCTTGTTAATTAGTTCATTGTGAGCCATAGGACTTGGGTGTGCGCGCGCACCCGCCACCTGGCTTGTTTTTGTTGCAGTTTTATATAGAGCGAACTCCACCCGAAAGTATCGGAGCGCTTTACACGAGCACCAGTTACATTACATAAGGATACGTTCCTTTTTAGTAGGGACGGGGAGATTAAGTGATATGCCCAGAACACAGTATGTTGAGCGGATTCCGAGACGCCAGCCTGGTGGTAGAGGTGTGGCGCAGCGGCCAGGGTGCCAGGGTGCCTGACTCCGGACCATGGGGTTCAGGGTCCGCTACCCATGACAGGTTAGCCCATTGAGACTCTGGGCAATAGCTCTCTCAATCTTCCCGTGGGCCCCCATCGCCAGGGCACCTCTCCGGAGGTAGCTGTGCGCTTTATAAATGCTGGTATTTCATTTACCCAGTTCAAAGGCGGCAGCTCTGGCCCATACGCCACCTCAGTGCTACTAGGAGCAGCTCCTCTACTGTGGGGAAACCCAGCGGGCTGTTATTGAGTCTGTTAGAAGCTCCGTCTGGGATAGAGTGTGAGAGCCACGGAAGGAGGCTGAGGTGGATCCGTGATCCTATGAGAGAGAGCGACAAAAGTGGCTGAGGTGGATTTAAGTGGTACCCGTGAATAGAGCTAGAGACCTCACTGCTAAAGTCCCGGCGCATTCACATCAAAGAAAACACCACTGTAAGAGGTGCCCTCAGCAGGGAAGCCTACCACTGAATGGGCATACCCTGTCCCTATACAAGCTGCAGGCACTGCGGGAAGCGCTTTAATTTCCGAAACACTCAGGTCAGCACATTCTTATGTGGTGCAAGTCTGGCTTCCAAAATTCCCTCCAGCGCCTAGAGGCGGCCCGGCTAACAACACTCGCTATATTCCTGCAATCTCATATCTTTTATTATGGGTTCTATGGGAATGCCTGGAGATACCGTACCATTTACTTAAGCAGCGTGTCGCTTTCTGATGTTATGCTACTTGTAATACCATGAGTTGCCTCTTATAGCAACTTATTACAGCTGAACTCTGAGTCACAAATAAATGCCGGCCTCCGTAGCTGACAAAGGCTGCTAAAAGTGGACCCCTGGGAACAATAAGGCATGTAGATCACACATATAAAAGAAAGAGGAGAAGGAAACAGAGAGATAGTTAAATGTCTAGACATATAGGCATCAGGACATCAATTGAAGTCATATATATCAAATGTATTACCCAGTTAGTAACATGTTACTAACATAACATAATACCAGTTGGCTTATACCCTGCCAAACCAGATTTGACCTATCTTGTCAGAAATTTGCGAACAATTAAGCTATTGACATTGTAAATGACAATGCCATTTATTTATCTGTTTTCAAAACCAACACATACATAAACAATTTGTCATTTACAATGCCAATAGCTCTAACTTTGTCAAAGGCGAAACCTTTGCATTGTAAATGCTTGTTAGCTATGGTAGCTTGTTCCATGCTGCAAAATCAGCGCAAATGGCCCACATGGTGCTCCAGAGGGCACTGCTTCCTTCTGCTTTTCAAGCACATTTTCTACCCGAGCGGCATCTATGTCAGCGCGATGAGTAGTGATCCGCCACAATCGTCTGTGTTGAGAAAATTCGCCTGGACGTGGTCTAGTGCCTGATTTTATTGCTCACCAACTTAATGTTGATGAGCCATGCACAAGCAAAAACTCCACCACACGGCGTTTGGTGGTTTTCAGAGTGGGAAAAATTCCTCAAACTCCACGGCAGGAGCAGAGTTTACTGCCCACCTCTAATATCGATCACCAGTAAAGCGCTGGTAGGAGCTGCACTTGTGCTCAGATATCGATCACCAGTAGAGCACTTGCAGGAGGTGCACTTGTGCTCGGCTATCGATCACCAGTAGAGCACTTGCAGGAGCTGTGGTTGTGCTCGGCTATCGATTACCAGTAGAGCGCTCGTAGGAGCTGTGGTTGTGCTCGGCTATCGATCACCAGTAGAGAGCTCGTAGGAGCTGTGGTTGTGCTCGGCTATCGATCACCAGAAGAGCGCTCGTAGGAGCTGCACTTGTGCTCGGATATCGACACCAGTAGAGAGCTCATAGGAGCTGTGGTTGTGCTCGGCGATCGATCACCAGTAGAGAGCTCGTAGGAGCTGTGGTTGTGCTCGGGTATCGATCACCAGAAGAGCGCTCGTAGGAGCTGCACTTGTGCTCAGATATCGACACCAGTAGAGAGCTCATAGGAGCTGTGGTTGTGCTCGGCTATCGATTGCCAGTAGAGCGCTCGTAGGAGCTGCACTTGTGCTCGGCTATCGATCACCAGTAGAGCGCTCGTAGGAGCTGCACTTGTGCTCTGATATCGATCACCAGTAGAGCGCTCATAGGAGTTGCGCTTGTGCTCGGCTATCGATCACCAGTAGAACGCTCGTAGGAGCTGCACTTGTGCTCCGCTATCGATCACCAGTAGAGAGCTCGTAGGAGCTGCACTTGTGCTCAGCTATCGACACCAGTAGAGAGCTCATAGGAGCTGTGGTTGTGCTCGGCTATCGATCACCAGTAGAGTGCTCTTAGGAGCTGCACTTGTGCTCAGCTATTGATCACCAGTAGAGCGCTCGTAGGAGCTGCACTTGTGCTCTGATATCGATCACCAGTAGAGCGCTCATAGGAGTGGCACTGTGCTCGGATATCGATCACCAGTAGAGCGCTCGTAGGAGCTGCAGTTGTGCTCGGATATCGATCACCAGTAGAGAGCTCGTAGGAGCTGTGGTTGTGCTCGGCTATCGATCACCAGTAGAGCGCTCGTAGGAGCTGCACTTGTGCTCGGCTATCGATCACCAGTAGAGAGCTCGTAGGAGCTGCACTTGTGCTCGGCTATCGATCACAAGTAGAGCGCTCGTAGGAGCTGTGGTGTGCTCGGCTAACGATCACCAGAAGAGTGCTCGTAGGAGTTGCACTTGTGCTCGAATATCGATCACCAGTAGAGCACTCGTAGGGGCTGCACTTGTGCTCGGAGATCGATCACCAGTAGAGCACTCGTAGGAGCTGCACTTGTGCTCGGATATCGATCACCAGTAGAGCACATTCAGGAGATGCTCTTGTGCTCGGCTATCAATCACCAGTAGAGCGCTCGTAGGAGCTGCAGTTGTGCTTGGATATCGATCACCAGTAGAGCATTCGTAGGAGTTGCACTTGTGCTCGGAGATCGATCACCAATAGAGCACTGTCAATATAGCTGGGCGAGCCAACAACTTAATAGGGAAGCCAAGACGGAGCCAAGCTACTGGTTTTTGCCGGGCTATAAGAGCCTGTGCAGAAACTAAGGTTGTAAATTGTACAACAAGTATCATCTTAGAGTAAGCCAAGGTGTTTTCAAAATTAAATAGCGCGTATTTCTTTAAGAGGCATAAAAGTTTCACTTTACTACATCGGATGATCACTGCACTGCCAGGCGTTTATTAAAAGTAATAGTTTTTCTCCATTACCTTCGGCTCGTTCGTGCTCCGCGCTGACCACAAAGACATTAGTGAACTAAGAAGCGAGTCAGCGCGTACGTACCCTATATAGTGGACGAGATTCTTATTATACGTGTAGCAGCATTAAGGACTATTTGATTAAACACAAGAGTGTTTTGCACAGAGTACATCCTGAACTCATGCATTTGAAGATACTCTCATTTGTGATAATGAGCAAAAAGGAGGCTCCGCGACATAAGAACACACACTTTGGTCAAGCAGGGAAGCCAAGATTAAAAAAATCCGTACTAGCTCTGCCCTTTGAAACTCTCTCCTTCCTGCCGCCTGCCTTACCAACGACTACATGAGGTTTAGGAAAGATTTAAAAACGTGGGGGCATATTATCAAGCAGGGCGTTAAAGATGATCGCCGTTTTAGGGGCAGAAAACTGCCGCTAAAACGGCGATAATGGGCTTGATAATGTTATGTTAGTCTGAATTTGTAGAGCGCACGTTCACCGCATGGTTTCTTGGCGCTGTGTGCCGCTGGGGAACCCGTCCTGGCTTTCCCTGTGAGATGGTCCCTGTTGGGCACCCCCAAGGTGAAGCCAGGCCTCACCAGCAGCGAGGGGGCCGTTGTGGAGATTAAGCAAGCTATTGCCCAGAGTTGCAGCGTGGGACCCATGGTTAGAGAGGCACCGAGGCGAGATTTATCAAGCCCGCTGACATTGGTTCCGTACCCTGCCGCGTCGGGAATTGAACCCTGGTCCCGGGCCGACCTCTGCTTCTGGGTCTGCCGCCTCTAACCGGTGAGCCACACTTCTCCTATAATATGGCCTTGTGAATTCCCATAGCAGCCCATGTTCTGGTGTCAACCTGGGCTTCTATTGGAATTCTCTATGGCGTATTATCAAGCCCATTATCGCCGCTTTAGCAGCAGTTGTCTGCCGCTAAAACTGCGATAATTTTAACGCCCATTGATAATATGCCCCCGGTTATTTAAACGAGCCCTCCATCTGTAAACTAGTAAAGCAGTGCCTTTACTGTGGTTACCTATTAGTGCCAAGAAACCTTAGGGTGAAAGTGTACGGAAAACATAACCTAACATAACATAAACTAACATAACATAAAATAAAATAACATAACATAACAAGGTCTGAGCACTTCACAACAGATACAGACATCTTCTTTTTTGCACAGAGTGACTTGCCATCCCAGGATTCACAAGATGACAAGACAAGGCTCAGTTCGCACCTGGTTCTCTCCGTAATACAGTCAGTAGCTTTAGCCACTAAGCCACATCGTCTTCCGCAAAAGCTCAGCTCATTTTGGGCTTGAGGTTTCACCAGGACCTCAAGCTCAGCCTCAGCCAGGGCCCCCGCTCGACCCTGACTTCAGATTTCAGTGGCTCATCCAACTATCACTGTGAGGAGGTTTACTAGTGTGCAGATATCATTCACAAGTTGATCACTGTGAGGAGGTGCGCTTGTGCTCAGATACTGATCACCAGTAGAGCACTGTTGGAAGGTGTGCTAGTGCTCAGACATCAATCACAAGTCAAGCACTGTGTGGAGCTGCACTTGTGCTCACATACCGATCACCAGCAGAGCACTGTGGGAGGGTGTGCTAGTGCTCAGACATCAATCACAAGTGGAGCACTGTAAGGAGGTGCGCTTGTGCTCACATACCGATCACCAGCAGAGCACTGTGAGAGGGTGTGCTAGTGCTCAGACATCAATCACAAGTGGAGCACTGTGAGGAGGTGTGCTTGTGCTCACATACCGATCACCAGTAGAGCACTGTGGGAGGGTGAGCTAGTGCTCAGACATCAATCACAAGTCAAGCACTGTGTGGAGCTGCACTTGTGCTCACATACCGATCACCAGTAGAGCACTGTGGGAGGGTGTGCTAGTGCTCAGACATCAATCACAAGTGGAGCACTGTAAGGAGGTGCGCTTGTGCTCACATACCGATCACCAGCAGAGCACTGTGAGAGGGTGTGCTAGTGCTCAGACATCAATCACAAGTCAAGCACTGTGAGGAGGTGCGCTTGTGCTCACATACCGATCACCAGTAGAGCACTGAGAGATGGTGTGCTAGTACTCAGACATCAATCACTAGTGGAGCAGTGTGAGGAGGTGCGCTTGTGCTCACATACTGATCACCAGTAGAGCTCTGTGGGGAGGTGTGCTAGTGCTCAGAAATCAATCACAAGTGGATCACTGTGAGGAGGTGCGCTTGTGATCACATACCGATCACCAGCAGAGCACTTTTGGAAGGTGTGCTAGTGCTCAGACATCAAGCACAAGCGTATCACTGTGAGGAGGTGCGCTTGTGCTCACCTACTAATCACCAGCAGACCACTGTTGGAAGATGTTCTAGTGCTCAGACACCAATCACAAGTGGAGCACTGTGAGGAGGTGCACCTGTGATCAAATACCGATCACTAGTAGAGCACTGTGAGAAGGTGTGCTAGTGCTCCGACAGCAATCACAAGTGGAGCACTGTGAGGAGGTGCACTTGTGCTCACAAACCGATCACCAGCAGAGCACTGTGAGAGGGTGTGCTAGTGCTCAGACCTCAATCACAAGTGGAGAACTGTGAGGAGGTGTGCTTGTGCTCACATACCAATCACCAGCAGAGCACTGTGAGAATGTGTGCTAGTGCTTGGACATCAATCACAAGTGGAGCACTGTGAGGAGGTGCGCTTGTGCTCACATACCGATCACCAGCAGAGCACTGTGAGAGGGTGTGCTAGTGCTCAGAAATCAATCACAAGTGGAGCACTGTGAGGAGGTGCGCATGTGCTCACATACCGATCACCAGCAGAGCACTGTCGGAGGGTGTGCTAGTGCTCAGACAGCAATCACAAGTGGAGCACTGTGAGGAGGTGTGCTTGTGCTCACATACCGATCACCAGCAGAGCACTGTGGGGGTGTGCTAGTGCTCAGACATGAATCACAAGTGGAGCACTGTGAGGAGGTGTGCTTGTGCTCACATACCGATCACCAGCAGAGCACTGTGGGAGGGTGTGCTAGTGCTCAGACATAAATCACAAGTCGAGCACTGTGAGGAGGTGCGCTTGTGCTCAGATACCGATCACCAGCAGAGCACTCTGGGAGGGTGTGCTAGTGCTCAGGCATCAATCACAAGTGGAGCACTGTGAGGAGGTGCGCTTGTGCTGACATACCGATCACCAGCAGAGCACTGTGGGAGGGTGTGCTAGTGCTCAGACATAAATCACATGTGGAGCACTCTGAGGAGGTGTGCTTGAGCTCACATACCGATCACCAGCAGAGCACTGTGGGAGGGTGTGCTAGTGCTCAGACATAAATCACAAGTGGAGCACAGTGAAGAGGTGCGCTTGTGCTGACATACCGATCACCAGCAGAGCACTGAGAGATTGTTTGCTAGTGCTCAGACAACAATCACAAGTGGAGGACTGTGAGGAGGTGCGCTTGTGCTCACATACCGATCACCAGTAGAGCACTGTGGGAGGGTGTGCTAGTGCTCAGACATCAATCACAAGTAGGGCACTGTGAGGAGGTGCACTTGTGCTCACATACCGATCACAAGCAGAGCACTGTTGGAAGGTGTGCTAGTGCTCGGACATCAATCACAAGTCAAGCACTGTGAGGAGTGACGTGCTCACATACCGATCACCAGCAGAGCACTGTGGGAGGGTGTGCTAGTGCTCAGACATAAATCACAAGTGGAGCACAGTGAAGTCGTGCTCTTGTGCTGACATACCTATCACCAGCAGAGCACTGAGAGATGGTTTGCTAGTGCTCACACATCAATCACAAGTGGAGCACTGTGAGGAGGTGCGCTTGTGCTCAAATACCGATCACCAGTAGAGCACTATGGGAGGGTGTGCTAGTGCTCAGACATCAATCACAAGTGGGGCACTGTGAGGAGGTGCGCTTGTGCTCACATACCGATCACCAGCAGAGCACTGTGGAAAGGTGCACCTGTGCTCAGATGTCCAGAGAGCACTGGGAGGAGGTGCACTTGTGCTCACATACTGGTCACCAGTAGAGCACTGTGGGAAGGTGTGCTAGTGCTCAGACATCAATAACAAGTGGAGCACTGTGAGGAGGTGCGCTTGTGATCACATACCGATCACCAGTAGAGCACTGTGGGAGGATGAGCTGGTGCTCAGGCATCAATCACAAGTCGGGCACTGTGAAGAGGTGCACTTGTGCTCACATACCGATCACCAATAAAGCACTGTGGGAGTGTAAGCTAGTGCTCAGACATCAATCACAAGTGGAGCACTGTGAGGCGGTGCACTTGTGCTCACATACCAATCACCAGTAGAGCACTGTGGGAAGGTGTGTTAGTACTCAGAACGCAATCACAAGTCGAGCATTGTGTGGAGCTGCACTTGTGCTCACGTACCGGTCACCAGTAGAGCACTGTGGGAGGGTGATCTAGTGCTCAGGCATCAATCATAAGTCGAGCACTGTGAAGAGGTGCACTTGTGCTCACATACTGATCACGAGTAAAGCACTGTGGGAGGGTAAGCTAGTGCTCAGACATCAATCACAAGTGGAGCACTGTGAGGCGGTGCACTTGTGATCACATACCGATCACCAGTAGAGCACTGTGGGAGGATGAGCTGGTGCTCAGGCATCAATCACAAGTCGGGCACTGTGAAGAGGTGCACTTGTGCTCACATACCGATCACCAATAAAGCACTGTGGGAGTGTAAGCTAGTGCTCAGACATCAATCACAAGTGGAGCACTGTGAGAAGGTGCGCGTGTGCTCACATACTGATCACCAGTAGAGCACTGTGGGAGGGTGAGCTAGTGCTCAGACAGCAATCACAAGTCGAGCACTGTGAGTAAGTGCACTTGTGATCACATACTGGTCACCTATAGAGCACGGTGGGAAGGTGTGCTAGTGCTCAGACATGAGTCACGAGTGAAGCACTGTGAGGAAGTGTGCTTGTGCTCACATACCAATCACCAGTAGAGCACTGTGGGAAGGTGTGTTAGTACTCAGACCGCAATCACAAGTCGAGCATTGTGTGGAGCTGCACTTGTGCTCACGTACCGGTCACCAGTAGAGCACTGTGGGAGGGTGATCTAGTGCTCAGGCATCAATCACAAGTCGAGCACTGTGAAGAGGTGCACGTGTGCTCACATACTGATCACGAGTAAAGCACTGTGGGAGGGTAAGCTAGTGCTCAGACATCAATCACAAGTGGAGCACTGTGAGGCGGTGCACTTGTGATCACATACCGATCACCAGTAGAGCACTGTGGGAGGGTGTGCTAGTGCTCAGACATCAATCACAAATGGAGCACTCTGCGGAGCTGCACTTCTGCTCACATACCGATCACGAGTGGAGCACTGTGAAGAGGTAGACTTGTGCTCACATACCGATCACCAGTAGAGCTCTGTGAGAAGGTGTGCTAGTACTCAGACACCAATCACAAGTGGAGCTCTGTGAAGAGGTGCACTTGTGCTCAAATACTGATAACCAGTAAAGCACTGTGGGAGGGTAAGCTAGTGCTCAGACATCAATCACAAGTGGAGCACTGTGAGGCGGTGCACTTGTGCTGACATACCGATCACCAGCAGAGCACTGTGGGAGGGTGTGCTAGTGCTCAGACATAAATCACAATTGGAGCACTCTGAGGAGGTGTGCTTGAGCTCACATACCGATCACCAGCAGAGCACTGTGGGAGGGTGTGCTAGTGCTCAGACATAAATCACAAGTGGAGCACAGTGAAGTGGTGCGCTTGTGCTGACATACCTATCACCAGCAGAGCACTGAGAGATGGTTTGCTAGTGCTCAGACATCAATCACAAGTGGTGCACTGTGAGGAGGTGCGCTTGTGCTCAAATACCGATCACCAGTAGAGCACTATGGGAGGGTGTGCTAGTGCTCAGACATCAATCACAAGTGGGGCACTGTGAGGAGGTGCGCTTGTGCTCACATACCGATCACCAGCAGAGCACTGTGGAAAGGTGCACCTGTGCTCAGATGTCCAGAGAGCACTGGGAGGAGGTGCACTTGTGCTCACATACTGGTCACCAGTAGAGCACAGTGGGAAGGTGTGCTAGTGCTCAGACATCAATAACAAGTGGAGCACTGTGAGGAGGTGCGCTTGTGATCACATACCGATCACCAGTAGAGCACTGTGGGAGGATGAGCTAGTGCTCAGACATCAATCACAAGTGGGGCACTCTGAGGAGGTGCGCTTGTGATCGCATAACGATCACCAGTAGAACACTGTGGGAAGGTGTGCTAGAGCACAGACATCAATCACGAGTGGAGCACTGTGAGGAGGTGCACTTGTGATCACATACCGATCACCAGTAGAGCACTGTGGGAGGATGAGCTGGTGCTCAGGCATCAATCACAAGTCGGGCACTGTGAAGAGGTGCACTTGTGCTCACATACCGATCACCAATAAAGCACTGTGGGAGTGTAAGCTAGTGCTCAGACATCAATCACAAGTGGAGCACTGTGAGAAGGTGCGCGTGTGCTCACATACTGATCACCAGTAGAGCACTGTGGGAGGGTGAGCTAGTGCTCAGACAGCAATCACAAGTCGAGCACTGTGAGTAAGTGCACTTGTGATCACATACTGGTCACCTATAGAGCACTGTGGGAAGGTGTGCTAGTGCTCAGACATGAGTCACGAGTGAAGCACTGTGAGGAAGTGTGCTTGTGCTCACATACCAATCACCAGTAGAGCACTGTGGGAAGGTGTGTTAGTACTCAGACCGCAATCACAAGTCGAGCATTGTGTGGAGCTGCACTTGTGCTCACGTACCAGTCACCAGTAGAGCACTGTGGGAGGGTGATCTAGTGCTCAGGCATCAATCACAAGTCGAGCACTGTGAAGAGGTGCACTTGTGCTCACATACTGATCACGAGTAAAGCACTGTGGGAGGGTAAGCTAGTGCTCAGACATCAATCACAAGTGGAGCACTGTGAGGCGGTGCACTTGTGATCACATACCGATCACCAGTAGAGCACTGTGGGAGGGTGTGCTAGTGCTCAGACATCAATCACAAATGGAGCACTCTGCGGAGCTGCACTTCTGCTCACATACCGATCACCAGTGGAGCACTGTGAAGAGGTAGACTTGTGCTCACATACCGATCACCAGTAGAGCTCTGTGAGAAGGTGTGCTAGTACTCAGACACCAATCACAAGTGGAGCTTTGTGAAGAGGTGCACTTGTGCTCAAATACTGATAACCAGTAAAGCACTGTGGGAGGGTAAGCTAGTGCTCAGACATCAATCACAAGTGGAGCACTGTGAGGCGGTGCACTTGTGCTGACATACCGATCACCAGCAGAGCACTGTGGGAGGGTGTGCTAGTGCTCAGACATAAATCACAATTGGAGCACTCTGAGGAGGTGTGCTTGTGCTCACATACCGATCACCAGTAGAGCACTGTGGGAGGGTGTGCTAGTGCTCAGACATAAATCACAAGTGGAGCACAGTGAAGTGGTGCGCTTGTGCTGACATACCTATCACCAGCAGAGCACTGAGAGATGGTTTGCTAGTGCTCACACATCAATCACAAGTGGAGCACTGTGAGGAGGTGCGCTTGTGCTCAAATACCGATCACCAGTAGAGCACTATGGGAGGGTGTGCTAGTGCTCAGACATCAATCACAAGTGGGGCACTGTGAGGAGGTGCGCTTGTGCTCACATACCGATCACCAGCAGAGCACTGTGGAAAGGTGCACCTGTGGTCAGATGTCCAGAGAGCACTGGGAGGAGGTGCACTTGTGCTCACATACTGGTCACCAGTAGAGCACTGTGGGAAGGTGTGCTAGTGCTCAGACATCAATAACAAGTGGAGCACTGTGAGGAGGTGCGCTTGTGATCACATACAGATCACCAGTAGAGCACTGTTGGAGAATGAGCTGGTGCTCAGACATCAATCACAAGTGGAGCACTGTGAGGAGGTGCGCTTGTGCTCACATACTGGTCACCAGTAGAGCACTGTGGGAGGGTGTGCTAGTGCTCAGACATCAATCACAAGTGGGGCACTCTGAGGAGGTGCGCTTGTGATCGCATAACGATCACCAGTAGAACACTGTGGGAAGGTGTGCTAGTGCTCAGACATCAATCACGAGTGGAGCACTGTGAGGAGGTGCACTTGTGCTCACATTCTGATCACCAGTAGAGCACTGTGGGAGGATGAGCTAGTGTTCAGACATCAATCACAAGTGGAGCACTCTGAAGAGATGTGCTTGTGATCACATGCCGGTCACCAGTAGAGCACTGTGGAAAGGTGTGCTAGTGCTCAGACATCAATCACGAGTAGAGCACTGTGTGGAGCTGCACTTGTGATCACATACCGATCACCAGTAGAGCACTGTGGGAGGATGAGCTAGTGCTCAGACATCAATCACAAGTGGAGCACTCTGAGGAGGTGCGCTTGTGATCACATACTGGTCACCAGTAGAGCACTGTGGAAAGGTGTGCTAGTGCTCAGACATCAATCACAAGTGGAGCACTGTGAGGAGGTGTGCTTGTGCTCACATACCGGTCACCAGTAGAGCACTGTGGGAGAATGAGCTGGTGCTCAGGCATCAATCACAAGTCGGGCACTGTGAAGAGGTGCACTTGTGCTCACATACCGATCACCAATAAAGCACTGTGGGAGTGTAAGCTAGTGCTCAGACATCAATCACAAGTGGAGCACTGTGAGAAGGTGCGTGTGTGCTCACATACTGATCACCAGTAGAGCACTGTGGGAGGGTGAGCTAGTGCTCAGACAGCAATCACAAGTCGAGCACTGTGAGTAGGTGCACTTGTGATCACATACTGGTCACCTACAGAGCACTGTGGGAAGGTGTGCTAGTGCTCAGACATGAGTCACGAGTGAAGCACTGTGAGGAAGTGTGCTTGTGCTCAAATACCAATCACCAGTAGAGCACTGTGGGAAGGTGTGTTAGTACTCAGACCGCAATCACAAGTCGAGCATTGTGTGGAGCTGCACTTGTGCTCACGTACCGGTCACCAGTAGAGCACTGTGGGAGGGTGATCTAGTGCTCAGGCATCAATCACAAGTCGAGCACTGTGAAGAGGTGCACTTGTGCTCACATACTGATCACGAGTAAAGCACTGTGGGAGGGTAAGCTAGTGCTCAGACATCAATCACAAGTGGAGCACTGTGAGGCGGTGCACTTGTGATCACATACCGATCACCAGTAGAGCACTGTGGGAGGGTGTGCTAGTGCTCAGACATCAATCACAAATGGAGCACTCTGCGGAGCTGCACTTCTGCTCACATACCGATCACCAGTGGAGCACTGTGAAGAGGTAGACTTGTGCTCACATACCGATCACCAGTAGAGCTCTGTGAGAAAGTGTGCTAGTACTAAGACATCAATCACAAGTGGAGCTCTGTGAAGAGGTGCACTTGTGCTCAAATACTGATAACCAGTAAAGCACTGTGGGAGGGTAAGCTAGTGCTCAGACATCAATCACAAGTGGAGCACTGTGAGGCGGTGCACTTGTGCTGACATACCGATCACCAGCAGAGCACTGTGGGAGGGTGTGCTAGTGCTCAGACATAAATCACAATTGGAGCACTCTGAGGAGGTGTGCTTGAGGTCACATACCGATCACCAGCAGAGCACTGTGGGAGGGTGTGCTAGTGCTCAGACATAAATCACAAGTGGAGCACAGTGAAGAGGTGCGCTTGTGCTGACATACCGATCACCAGCAGAGCACTGAGAGATTGTTTGCTAGTGCTCAGACATCAATCACAAGTGGAGGACTGTGAGGAGGTGCGCTTGTGCTCACATACCGATCACCAGTAGAGCACTGTGGGAGGGTGTGCTAGTGCTCCGACATCAATCACAAGTGGGGCACTGTGAGGAGGTGCACTTGTGCTCACATACCGATCACAAGCAGAGCACTGTTGGAAGGTGTGCTAGTGCTCGGACATCAATCACAAGTCAAGCACTGTGAGGAGTGACGTGCTCACATACCGATCACCAGCAGAGCACTGTGGGAGGGTGTGCTAGTGCTCAGACATAAATCACAAGTGGAGCACAGTGAAGTAGTGCGCTTGTGCTGACATACCTATCACCAGCAGAGCACTGAGAGATGGTTTGCTAGTGCTCAGACATCAATCACAAGTGGAGCACTGTGAGGAGGTGCGCTTGTGCTCAAATACCGATCACCAGTAGAGCACTATGGGAGGGTGTGCTAGTGCTCAGACATCAATCACAAGTGGGGCACTGTGAGGAGGTGCGCTTGTGCTCACATACTGATCACCAGCAGAGCACTGTGGAAAGGTGCACCTGTGCTCAGATGTCCAGAGAGCACTGGGAGGAGGTGCACTTGTGCTCACATACTGGTCACCAGTAGAGCACTGTGGGAAGGTGTGCTAGTGCTCAGACATCAATAACAAGTGGAGCACTGTGAGGAGGTGCGCTTGTGATCACATACCGATCACCAGTAGAGCACTGTTGGAGGATGAGCTAGTGCTCAGACATCAATCACAAGTGGAGCACTGTGAGGAGGTGCGCTTGTGATCACATACCGATCACCAGTAGAGCACTGTTGGAGAATGAGCTGGTGCTCAGACATCAATCACAAGTGGAGCACTGTGAGGAGGTGCGCTTGTGCTCACATACTGGTCACCAGTAGAGCACTGTGGGAGGGTGTGCTAGTGCTCAGACATCAATCACAAGTGGGGCACTCTGAGGAGGTGCGCTTGTGATCGCATAACGATCACCAGTAGAACACTGTGGGAAGGTGTGCTAGTGCTCAGACATCAATCACGAGTGGAGCACTGTGAGGAGGTGCACTTGTGCTCACATTCTGATCACCAGTAGAGCACTGTGGGAGGATGAGCTAGTGTTCAGACATCAATCACAAGTGGAGCACTCTGAAGAGATGTGCTTGTGATTACATGCCGGTCACCAGTAGAGCACTGTGGAAAGGTGTGCTAGTGCTCAGACATCAATCACGAGTAGAGCACTGTGTGGAGCTGCACTTGTGATCACATACCGATCACCAGTAGAGCACTGTGGGAGGATGAGCTAGTGCTCAGACATCAATCACAAGTGGAGCACTCTGAGGAGGTGCGCTTGTGATCACATACTGGTCACCAGTAGAGCACTGTGGAAAGGTGTGCTAGTGCTCAGACATCAATCACAAGTGGAGCACTGTGAGGAGGTGTGCTTGTGCTCACATACCGGTCACCAGTAGAGCACTGTGGGAGAATGAGCTGGTGCTCAGGCATCAATCACAAGTCGGGCACTGTGAAGAGGTGCACTTGTGCTCACATACCGATCACCAATAAAGCACTGTGGGAGTGTAAGCTAGTGCTCAGACATCAATCACAAGTGGAGCACTGTGAGAAGGTGCGCGTGTGCTCACATACTGATCACCAGTAGAGCACTGTGGGAGGGTGAGCTAGTGCTCAGACAGCAATCACAAGTCGAGCATTGTGAGTAGGTGCACTTGTGATCACATACTGGTCACCTATAGAGCACTGTGGGAAGGTGTGCTACTGCTCAGACATGAGTCATGAGTGAAGCACTGTGAGGAAGTGTGCTTGTGCTCACATACCAATCCCCAGTAGAGCACTGTGGGAAGGTGTGTTAGTACTCAGACCGCAATCACAAGTCGAGCATTGTGTGGAGCTGCACTTGTGCTCACGTACCGGTCACCAGTAGAGCACTGTGGGAGGGTGATCTAGTGCTCAGGCATCAATCACAAGTCGAGCACTGTGAAGAGGTGCACTTTTGCTCACATACCGATCACGAGTAAAGCACTGTGGGAGGGTAAGCTAGTGCTCAGACATCAATCACAAGTGGAGCACTGTGAGGCGGTGCACTTGTAATCACATACCAATCACCAGTAGAGCACTGTGGGAGGGTGTGCTAGTGCTCAGACATCAATCACAAATGGAGCACTCTGCGGAGCTGCACTTCTGCTCACATACCGATCACCAGTAGAGCTCTGTGAGAAGGTGTGCTAGTACTCAGACATCAATCACAAGTGGAGCTCTGTGAAGAGGTGCACTTGTGCTCAAATACTGATAACCAGTAAAGCACTGTGGGAGGGTAAGCTAGTGCTCAGACATCAATCACAAGTGGAGCACTGTGAGGAGGTGCACTTGTGATCACATACCGATCACCAGTAGAGCACTGTGGGAGGGTGAGCTAGTGCTCAGACATCAATCACAAGTGGAGCACTCTGAGGAGGTGCGCTTGTGCTCACATTCCGATCACCAGGAGAGCACTGTAAGAAGGTGTGCTAGTACTCAGACATCAATCACAAATAGAGCACTGTGAGGTGGTGTGCTTGTGCTCACATACCGATCACCAGTAGATCACTGTGAGAAGGTGTGCTAGTGCTCAGACATCAATTACAAGTCAAGCACTGTGAGGAGTGACGTGCTCACATACCGATCACCAGCAGAGCACTATGAGAAGGTGTGCTAGTGCTCAAACATCAATCACAAGCGGAGCACTCTGAGGAGATGCGCTTGTGCTCACATTCCGATCACCAGTAGAGCACTGTGGGAAGGTGTCCTAGTGCTCAGGCATCAATCACAAGTGGAGCACTGTGAGGAGGTGCACTTGTGCTCAATTACTGATCACCAGTAGAGCACTGTGGGAGGGTGAGCTAGTGCTCAGACATCAATCACAAGTGGAGCACTCTGAGGAGCTGCGCTTGTGCTCACATTCCGATCACCAGTAGAGCACTGTGAGAAGGTGTGCTAGTGCTCAGGCATCAATCACAAGTGGAGCACTGTGAGGAGGTGTGCTTGTGCTCACATACCGATCACCAGCGGAGCTCTGTGAGATGGTGTGCTAGTGCTCAGACATCAATCACTAGTGGAGCACTCTGAGGAGGTGTGCTTGTGCTCACATTCTGATCACCAGCAGAGCACTGTGAGAAGGTGTGCTAGTGCTCACGCATCAATCACAAGTTGAGCACTGTGTGGAGGTGCACTTGTGCTCACATACCGATCACCAGTAGAGCACTGTGGGAGGGTGAGCTAGTGCTCAGGCATCAATCACAAGTGGAGCACTGTGTGGAGGTGCACTTGTGCTCACATACCGATCACCAGTAGAGCACTGTGAGAGGGTGAGCTAGTGCTCAGGCATCAATCACAAGTGGAGCAGTGTGAGGGGGTGCACTTGTGCTCACATACCGATCACCAGCAGAGCACTGTGAGATGGTTTTCTAGTGCTCAGACATCAATCACAAGTGGAGCACTCTGAGGAGGTGCGCTTGTGCTCACATACCGATCACCAGTAGAGCACTGTGAGAAGGTGTGTTAGTGCTCAGACATCAATCACAAGTGGAGCACTGTGAGGAGGTGCGCTTGTGCTCACATACCGATCACCAGTAGAGCACTGTGAGAAGGTGTGCTAGTGCTCAGGCATCAATCACAAGTGGAGCACTGTGAGGAGGTGCACTTGTGCTCACATAATGATCACCAGCAGAGCACTGTCAGAAGGTGTGCTAGTGCTCAGGCATCAATCACAAGTGGACCACTGTGTGGAGGTGCACTTGTGCTCACATAACTATCACCAGTAGAGCACTGTGGGAGGGTGAGCTAGTGCTGAGACATCAATCACAAGTGGAGCACTGTGTGGAGGTGCGCTTGTGCTCACATAATGATCACCAGCAGAGCACTGTCAGAAGGTGTGCTAGTGCTCAGGCATCAATCACAAGTGGAGCACTGTGTGGAGGTGCACTTGTGCTCACATACCGATCACCAGTGGAGCACTGTGAAGAGGTAGACTTGTGCTCACATTCCGATCACCAGTAGAGCACTGTGAGAAGGTGTGCTAGTGCTCAGACATCAATCACAAGTGGAGCACTGTGAGGAGGTGCGCTTGTGCTCACATACCGATCACCAGTGGAGCACTGTGAAGAGGTAGACTTGTGCTCACATACCGATCACCAGTAGAGCTCTGTGAGAAGGTGTGCTAGTGCTCAGACATCAATCACAAGTGGAGCACTCTGAGGAGGTGCACTTGTGCTCACAAACCGATCACCAGCAGAGCACTGTGAGAGGGTGTGCTAGTGCTCAGACATCAATCACAAGTGGAGCACTGTGAGGTGGTGTGCTTGTGCTCACATACCGATCACCAGTAGAGCACTGTGAGAAGGTGTGCTAGTGCTCAGGCATCAATCACAAGTGGAGCACTGTGAGGAGGTGCGCTTGTGATCACATACCGATCACCAGTAGAGCACTGTGAGAGGGTGTGCTAGTGCTCACATACCGATCACCAGTGCAGCACTGTGAGAGGGTGTGCTAGTGCTCACATACCGATCACCAGTAGAGCACTGTGGGAAGGTGTGCTAGTGCTCAGACATCAATCACAAGTGGACCACTGTGAGGAGGTGCTCTTGTGCTCACATACCGATCACCAGTAGAGCACTGTGAGAGGGTGTGCTAGTGCTCAGACATCAATCACAAGTGGAGCACTGTGAGGAGGTGCGCTTGTGATCACATACCGATCACCAGTAGAGCACTGTGAGAGGGTGTGCTAGTGCTCAGACATCAATCACAAGTGGAGCACTGTGAGGAGGTGCGCTTGTGATCACATACCGATCACCAGTAGAGCACTGTGAGAAGGCGTGCTAGTGCTCACATAACGATCACCAGTAGAGCACTGTGGGAAGGTGTGCTAGTGCTCAGACATCAATCACAAGTGGAGCACTGTGAGGAGGTGCGCTTGTGATCACATACCGATCACCAGTAGAGCACTGTGAGAAGGCGTGCTAGTGCTCACATAACGATCACCAGTAGAGCACTGTGGAAGGTGTGCTAGTGCTCAGACATCAATCACAAGTGGAGCACTGTGAGGAGGTGTGCTTGTGATCACATACCGATCACCAGCAGAGCACTGTGAGAGGGTGTGCTAGTGCTCAGACATCAATCACAAGTCGAGCACTGTGAGAAGGCGTGCTAGTGCTCACATAACGATCACCAGTAGAGCACCGTGGGAAGGTGTGCTAGTGCTCAGACATCAATCACAAGTGGAGCACTGTGAGGAGGTGCGCTTGTGATCACATACTGATCACCAGTAGAGCACTGTGAGAAGGCGTGCTAGTGCTCACATAACGATCACCAGTAGAGCACCGTGGGAAGGTGTGCTAGTGCTCAGACATCAATCACAAGTGGAGCACTGTGAGGAGGTGTGCTTGTGATCACATACCGATCACCAGCAGAGCACTGTGGGAGGATGAGCTAGTGCTCAGACATCAATCACAAGTCAAGCACTGTGTGGAGCTGCACTTGTGCTCACATACCGATCACCAGTAGAGCACTGTGGGAGGATGAGCTAGTGCTCAGACATCAATCACAAGTGGCCTCGCGTGGAAGGATACATCTGACATAGAAGTGGCGTTTCCTTTGCGACCCCCTGCGTGGTGCAAAGACGAGGCACCTCATTGATAGATCTGCCCCACTGATGACAGTAGAGGTGTGTAAATAGCTGCACCTGGGCTCATATATTGCAACCAATAGAGTTATGTGATGAGGGAGGCCTCGGAGGAGCTATACTAGTGCTCAAATTATAATTCCAACCGAACACTCTGAGGAGCTAGATGAAACTTAAATCACACCTGCAGACAGTGGCGGCTGGCACGGATCTGGGGTGGCACGGTGGGGGGGAAGGGGTAAGTGAGTGTAAGAAATGAAAAACACATATACCTCATGCCGCTCTGTCCCACGTCACCTCTTCTCTGTCAGCGGAACCGGAAGCAGCCATGCTCCCCTGAGCCAATCACAACGCTGCAATGCAATGTGATTGGTCTGGCACCGTAATTCGGGGCTCTGATGGGGACTGGGGCCTGGGCATGTTCTGCACTCAGGCTGGATTGTGGCCTGGGTGGAGAACATACTAAGTGCGCATGACTGTTGGCCAGCCCGAGACAGCCAGCTAAAGTGTTGTGCACACTTCAATGTGTCCACCACTCCACCCCTCCCTGCTCGCACTCATGCTGCCAGAGCAGCAGGAACACATTAAAAGAAAATAATATCACGTAACTATCATTTTATTTTTCTTTCCTTCACTGTTGCAACGCAGTGGGGCAATGCTCCTCTGCCTTAGTGGAACAGCCGCCACTGCCTGCAAACTTTCCAAATTTCACATTCATAAAATTTGCAAAATGTTTCACCATGTAATATTATGCGATCAGAAAATGCCTCTCGAAGACACATTTTCTGTTCGAAGCTTTCTGTCGTCTGTCGGTGTCTTATGTCCTTTGTTATACAAGTATGCCCTTGCATAAGCAATGTCACACAAGATACTGGCTGACACATTTTTGCGCTAAAAGTGTCATTTCACAACCGTTTCATTACATTTTCTGGAATTCTGAAAATAGGTTTGCACGCTTCACACTCCTTCCAGCCTCTGTGTTCACTGCACCAGCTCCCTGTTCACGCGCTCGCCAATAAGGCTTAGTTAGCAAGTGCTGGTGGCCCAGACCTTGGCATCCCAGCCGATGCCTGGGGAAGGGCCAGGCGCCCCAGGCCCCAGATTCACAGTCCCTGCTTTCATTTTTCATTCATTTTCACATTTCCAGTTCTATTGTACTAACAGGTAATGCACTCATCTGAAAACATTAGCATTTCACTACTAACACATCCTCACAATTGCATAACTGCTGGGATTTATGCTTAAAAAAGAATCCTATTCTTTTCTGACCCCTTGTGCTGTCGATATGCACCTCTATGGGACTGACAGCAATGAGATTTCCGTCTGAATCTCAAGATTGGCTGTCGGCTGGTTGACAGACTCGGCGTCAGATGAGGGCCGTTTGAGGAATAATCATTTGTACAAAGTGTCGCATATCACAGTGCACTCTTGTTTGAAGGACTTCAACAGCTCCAAGATGTGGAGTTTTAAGTATTTGTGAACTATTTCTCGAGAAGCGTGCAACCATTAATTGAATTTTTCACGTGAGTTCACCTATCTTTGACAGATGACATACCTGTATGAGAAGCTTATATAAATAACTGAATTGAGATATTCGAGATCGCCGTTACACTGGTTGGCTCAACTTCATGCCCTGAGGAAGCCATATATAAGGGCGAAACGCGTTGGCTGTTTGACTTGATCATCTTGAATCAAGCATATGTCAAGGATACATTAAAGAAATCTTTCTTGGCATCAACAAAGGACACTGTTACTTCTTTAGTTTTGTGTAGCATTTTGAAATATACTTGCTTTGTTACCTCTCTATTTTCTTGTTTTTTGGAGCAATGACTCACAGCATGGTACCACACTCAAAAGAAGATCACATCTTTGCATGTAATAAAGTTAGACTTGGAAACATTATTTTCCATCTATATTTTTGTGTAAAAATCAGTAAAAACAGATATATGTCAGCCTTAAATGTGATTTTATAAGATATCTTAAAATAGGGAGTCTTTTTCCAACTAACCTCTTTCCTGGACCCAGGAGATGACGGACGCGTGTGAGCTTGAGAGGACTGCCCACTCCTGGACACTCACTCAGAAAAAGAGAGAGTCCCCTCAAAACCAAGGGAGGCAGCTTTCTAAAGTAAGAAACAGAATAATTCAATAAAGGCTTAGTGACATCTAGTTCAATTGGAATGCTGTGTCAGCTGTGCAAAAAACGACCAAAGATAACACAAACAAACACCTGGTGCTAAAAACCCGCGCGAACGGCACGACCTAACGCACTCTGCCACTTGTTGAACTCCGCGTAGCGCTGTGGAGTTTTTCGCATAGTGGAACTCAGCGTACTCCACCCAGGCCTACCCGTAAGGCAAAAAAATGTTCATGGTACTAAACGGGTGACAAAGCCTCCATTTACCATTGCATAATCCAAGCCAAAGGTTTATATAAACCCAAACATTTTTAAAGGGGAGCATTACCTCAGGACCTATATTTTACCACTGACACAATGTGAGCATACATTGCATTTAGATCTATTAAGCACATTTCTATAAAAAAACATATATTCTAAACATGAAAATGTTATTATTCTTCTTAAAAATAAAAATAAATTGTATTTATATAGATACTGCAGACCTACATCAAGGGTCCTAGTTGTCAATGTGCACACTTCCTAATGTAAGGCATCCATACGTTTTATAATAAAATCCCTTTTATGTAGAGCCAAAGGGGATCTTTATTTGAGCATACAATTCACTGTTTCACCACTCTGGGTGTAACTTGCCCTTGTATCAACTTAGAGAATACATGTAATAACTGTATTCATATTATTCTAAAAACAAGCACCTCTCCTTAATCTACCATAGTTAATGTTCTTATTCTTTTTTTATATACCTACCCTCTTTTACTTTCTAGTAATCATATTGCGTTAAACATTAGGATATACAACAAATAATAACATCACACCTCAGTCAAAAAGTGTATGCAGAACATTTATATATAGCTCTATACCTTGGGCCTCAAAACAATTTCATCTATTTCTAATGAGGCATTTTCAAACACGAATCTATTCACTGAGCAACACATCTTCTGTAACTCTGAAAGGTACATCAGATTATCTACAGATAGAACTGTTCTGCCTAGAAAGTACTACAAAATAATCAGAAGGTGGCAAGGCCAATAGCTCCATTCCCACATTCAAGTTGCAAGGCCTATTTTCTCTGCCAATTTTTTTTTTTAATTGTTGCCTTACTGTACAGGTCTGATTCCATTTCCTTGCGGAGTGGCAAATGTGTCAGAGTAATTGCATTGTAACTCACATCATTTCAAGTAGCGGAATCACGCAGAATTACCTAAGAATTATGCGCGATCAAACGGAATTACGCGAGAAGAGTCATTTTACGGTTAGAGTTATTCTTAGTGCAAAAATGCCCCCCTGAAGTCCAAAAGATGTGAGGATAAATTTGGTGATAAGAAATAGTTCTGAATTCAACAGAACATGAATAGAGGGTTCGAGCAGCTGTTCGCGATCAATAAATGTGGTCTGGGGTGGGGTTTTAACCCAGTTACTACCGGCATTTACCCATATTTTATTAGCACAAATTGCACTGCATAAATGGGGACCCCCTCTGAAAAACTTCATTTAAGGCCAGGGAGAAGAGGGCAGAAGAACAACATACACTGAGAAAAGCTCCCTCGAGGCCTATCTTTCCTTTATCATAAGGATTAAATCCCTCACTGGGCTCAATAAACAATTGTATCAAACTAATCACTAACATTTATAATTTTATTATAATTGTTGATTTCATTTCCTTATACATTTGATAAACCTTTTTTTTTATTTTTTCATCTTTAAAACTTCTTGCATAAGGTGGGTACATCACAAAAAAAGTCCATCCTGTTATCACAATAAATACAAATAACACATATATTATATTCTTCAACAAAGAAAGCCCCTGGATAAAACACAACAATACAATAAGCACAAAGTGCACCCTTCCAGTCCAAAATGGAAGCCAGGCCGCATCTTGTACTAAGAAAAGCATGAGAAACACACAAGTTGAACAGTGGACCAAAAGCAACCAAAAGGCACCAATCACCAGGTACAATCAGGCGATGAGAAGTGATAATTCTCCAAAAGTGTCCCCTGTCCAAAAGCACACCCCTACTTGTAGGGGTAACAAAATCAAAAACTGTATTGGAGCTGCACCACTTAACCAAATAAGTCCAAATTACTAATAGTCATAAATATTCAACCTACCAAGAAAATGGATGTGTGAACAATGTGGTATTCCCGGTTACTGCCATATTGATTTATACCTCTCTGTTCATACAGAATCTTCATTGCCCTGAAGAAGTCCTGTGTGTAAGGACGAAACTCGTTGGCTGTCTATCTCTAAAGAACGAACCAATAAAGAAGAGAAAAGCCGAAGTTTTCACACATCCATTTTCTTGCTTTGTTGAATATTTATGGCTATTCGTAATTTGGACTTATTTGGTTAAGTGGTGCAGCTCCGATACAGTTTTTCACTAAGAAAAGCACTAAATGCATCGGAACACAACTAGCGAGTGCGAGCAGCTGCTCACACGCGCTAAAAGTGCCCACACTGTAGAATTTTTTGTCGCAAGTTACTCTTAATTACACAAGCAGTAGTAATCAGATGATTATTGGTAATTCCACATCAAAGAGTATCGCAGTTTTACGTAAGTAACTCTGATTACTGCAACGCATAGAAATTCCTCCCAGGCCTAGCAGTGGCGTCACTAGGGGGGTGCGGACCGCACCAGGTGACACCCTCACAAGGGGGTGACACCATCTGGTTGCGCCCCCCCCAGCAGGCCTCTGTACATGGCACCCCCTGCACCGCACCCGAAGGCCTCGGTGAGACTCGATCCGCTTTAAAAACAAAAGTGAACAGAGATATTTTCTCACCTATTCGAATTAAAATGTTCTCATTAATTAAAGTTTGAAAAGTGTAGTAATGAGGGGCCCCCGCCATTTATATGGAAAAAGACACGGTGCTAAAGAGGGGGGGGGGCGGGGAGGGGGGGTATTAACCGCTTGGAAATTAGCTTTTACTTTAGCTGTTTCATATCATAAAATTCTCACGTCTACAAACTCGCTGGTGCCTTGTACACAGATTTCTTTTTGCATCTTGAAAAGCTTTAAAAGAGAAACCACATGAAAGCGGCAGAGAGTGTAAAAGGGGGGGGTCCTGCCCCCCCCAGGGTTTAATGAGAGAGGGAGCTAGAGGGAGTAAGAAGACAGAGATAGAGAGAGAGTTAGAGTGAGAAAGACAGGGAGAGAGGGAGCTAGAGGGAGTAAGACAGAGAGAGGGAGACAGAGGTAGCTAGAGGAAGTAAGACAGAGAGAGAGGGAGCTAGACAGAGCGAGGGAGCTAGAGGGAGTACGATAGAGAGAGAGGCAGCTAGAGGGAGCAAGACAGAGAGAGAGGGAGCTAGAGGGAATAAGAGAGAGGGAGCTAGAGGGAGCAAGACAGAGAGAGAGGGCGCTAGAGGGAGTAAGACAGAGAGAGAGGGAGCTAGAGGGAGAAAGACAGAGAGAGAGGGAGACAGAGGGAGCTAGAGGGAGTAAGACAGAGAGAGAGAGCGAGCTAGACAGAGGGAGCTAGAGGGAGTAAGACAGAGAGAGAGGGAGCTCGAGGGAGCTAGACAGAGAGAGGGAGCTAGAGGGAGTAAGACAGAGAGAGAGGGAGCTAGACAGAGAGAGGGAGCTAGAGGGAGTAAGACAGAGAGAGAGGGAACTAGAGGGAGTAAGACAGAGAGAGAGGGAGCTAGACAGAGATAGAGGGAGCTAGAGGGAGTAAGACAGAGAGAGAGAGAGCTCGAGGGAGCTAGACAGAGAGGGAGCTAGAGGGAGTAAGACAGAGAGAGAGAGGGAGCTAGACAGAGAGAGGGAGCTAGAGGGAGTAAGACAGAGAGAGAGGGAGTCGAAGGGAGCTAGAGGGAGCAATACAGAGAGAGAGGGAGCTAGAGGGAGTACGAGAGAGAGAGGGAGCTAGAGGGAGGAAGACAGAGAGAGGAGCTAGAGGGAGTACGACAGAGAGAGAGGGAGCTAGAGGGAGTAAGACAGAGAGAAGGGAGCTAAAGGGAGTAAGACCGATTGAGAGAGGGAGACAGAGGGAGCTTGAGTGAGCAAGAGAGAGGGAGCTAGAGGGAGCTAGACAGAGAGAGGGAGCTAGATGGAGTAAGACAGAGAGAGAGGGAGCTAGAGAGAGTAAGACAGCGAGAGAGGGAGCTAGACAGAGAGAGGGAGCTAGGCGTAGCAAGACAGATAGAGAGGGAGCTAGAGGGAGCAAGACAGAGAGGGAGCTAAAGGGAGTAAGACAGAGAGAGAGGGAGCTATAGGGAGTAGGACAGAAAGAGAGGGAGCTAGAGGGAGTAAGACAGAGAGAGAGGGAGCTAGAGGGAGTAAGACAGAGAGAGAGGGAGCTAGAGGGAGCTAGACAGAGAGAGGAAGCTAGAGGGAGTAAGACAGAGAGGGAGCTAGAGGGAGCAAGACAGAGAGAGAGGGAGCTAGAGGGAGTAAGAGAGAGAGCGGGAGCTAGAGGGAGTAAGAGAGAGAGTGGGAGATAGAGAGAGGGAGCTAGAGAGAGGGAGCTAGAGAGAGTAACACAGAGAGAGGGAGCTAGAGGGAGTAAGAGAGAGAGAGGGAGCTAGAGGGAGTAAGAGAGAGAGAGCGGGAGCTAGAGAGAGTAACACAGAGAGAGGGAGCTAGAGGGAGTAAGAGAGAGAGAGGGAGCTAGAGGGAGTAAGACAGAGAGAGAGGGAGCTAGAGGGAGTAAGACAGAGAGAGGGAGCTAGAGAGAGGGAGCTAGAGAGAGGGAGCTAGAGAGAGTAACACAGAGAGAGGGAGCTAGAGAGAGTAACACAGAGAGAGGGAGCTAGAGAGAGGGAGCTAGAGAGAGTAACACAGAGAGAGGGAGCTAGAGAGAGTAACACAGAGAGAGGGAGCTAGAGGGAGTAAGAGAGAGAGAGGGAGCTAGAGGGAGTAAGACAGAGAGAGAGGGACGAAGAGGGAGTAAGACAGAGAGAGGGAGCTAGACAGAGGGAGCTAGAGGGAGTAAGACGGTACCTAGCACCGCACATTACCGACAGAGGTGGTCCATGCGGTAAGTCGTGAGGGGGTGACACCATGAGTTACCCGCACCGGGTGACACCAACCCCAGTGACGCCACTGAGGCCTAGTAACTGCTTGTGATACTCCACAAACTTGCGCCATCAGCCACCTTTCACCTTCTCTTGTCAGCGAGAGTGTGCAGGTGTATAATTCCTCAGGTGTGATTGGGTAAAATTCTTACATTTACAATTTCATGAAATAGTGAGCGTCTGATTTGATTACTTTATTTACAGTAAAAACTTACCCGAAAAACGTTAATTTTGCTGGCACTTTTTTCAGCTAAAAAAAACGTAACACTCCTATCCCAGTTACTTTGCTGAAAAAAATATTTCCAAAAGCTCTGTTGAATTACTTCTCTTTACAACATTTTGTGCAGACCTTTTCTCCTGCAATTAAACATTTCTAATTCCAAGAAAAGCGTCCCCTTTCTCGTGGACGTGTACAGAGGATGGTTGCGGGGTTGTCAGCCGCATCTTTTCGCCGTCAGTACCTGTTTCATCCCCTGTACCGGGCCTGTCTCGTCGCTCATCCTTTTATCCCCGGCGGCAGGAGGGTGTCGCTCCCCGCGCATGATATATGGGCATTATTTCACAGGTGACGGCTCCGCTCGCTCGCGCCGCTCCGGGTTTATTTCATCTGTCACTTTACAAGCGCGCGCCCGCTGATTATCACCAGGGAAACCGCCGTATATTCCGCGAGTGGGGGGTCCCGACGGGGCTAGGGGGGCATAGCGCCGAGTTGTGTAGCGCTCTGTGTAATGGGAGGCACGTGGAAGAGACTCCTATTACAACGCCCCTGAGGGATGCTTCGGAGAGCGCGCTGCCCCCGCCTCCTGCACTTGAACTGTGAGAACTTGACACCGAAATGATGTCGAGCCATTACCTCTAAAGAGCATTTAATTCTCTGCTTCTGTAAATTACCTGTAATTCTGTACTTTCTGCACAAAATGATGTATTTGCATTTCATGTAACTACGTGAAAGAACATTCTACAAACTCGCAAGAGGCCAAAAACTTAGGGGCATATTACCAAGGCGGGAGATATTAGATCACGGAAGAAGCAAGAGCAGTGCTGGATCAGGGTGGGAAAGTCGCCATCATCTTACTAGACCTGAGTGCCGCGTTCGACACGGTTAACCATGTCACGTTGTTGCAACGACTGACGGACATGGGCGTGTCGGGCGCGGCCCTGGAATGGCTCACGTCCTTCCTGACCGACCGGTTTTTCCAGGTCTTTGAGGGCGAGGCAATGTCCCCCAAACATTCTCTCAGGTGTGGGGTTCCTCAGGGCTCCTCCCTGAGCCCCACCCTGTTTAATGTTTATATGGAGCCTCTAGACAGGATAGTCCAACCCTTCGGTGTGCGTATTGTCACCTACGCGGACGATACCCAACTGGTGGTCTCCTTAGACCACGCGGAGGGTTCGTCCCACACCTTAGGCCCCTGTCTGGAGGCGGTCGCCAGATGGATGCAGTCCTCCTGTTTAAAATTAAATGGGGAGAAAACGGACGTCATTCTGTTGGGGAATTCTTCCCCCTCCATCTTTGCCTCCATCTGGCCAACATGTCTGGGTGAGCCCCCCACTCCCAAGCCCCAGATAAAGAGCCTGGGGATCTGGCTCGACCCAGCCCTGAACTTCTCGGTTCAAGCCACAAAGACTGCAGCCACCTGCTTTGGGTTGATGAGGATGCTGTGGAAGGTGCTCCCCCTGCTTCCTTTTCAGGCTAGGAGGATCCTGGTCCAGGCCCTGATATTATCGCGCCTGGACTATGGGAACGCCCTTCTTTTGGGAGCCCCCTCCTTTGTCATTCAAAAGCTGCAAGTCACTCAAAACAGTGCGGCCCGCCTCCTCTACAATCTACCTCGCTGGCAGTCAGCCAGAAATGCCCTAAGAGAACTCCATTGGCTCCCCATTGCAGCGAGAATACAGTTCAAGGCTATGTGTATTCTACACAAGGCCTTCCATCACACCGGCCCCGCAATTCTGCATACCCTGGTTACCCCCTATGTTCCTTCGCGTTCCCTTCGCTCTGGTTCCCTCCAGCTGGCCACCTCCGTCAGAGTCAAGAAGGCTCGATGGGGCGGCCGCTCCTTTTCACATACCGCGGCCAGGCTCTGGAACGCTCTCCCCCTATCCCTCCGGGAAACTACCAACCTTTTCTCCTTTAGGAAAACCCTTAAAACACACCTATATGCGAAAGCACGCTGATCTGCCTTGATCCCACGCTAAAAAGTGTCAGTCATGAGCGCTACGAGGCCTCCGGGTAGATAGCGCTATACAAGTGTAATTTAATAATAATAATAATTATCGCCGCTTTAGCGGCCGTTTTCGTCCGCTAAGCGGCGATAATTCTATCGCCCTATTAGCAAGCTGTCGTTAACTGATGTTAGCGACAACTTTGAGGCGATAGCGAGCAGTTTGGGACCCGCTTTACATGTCAGCGATATTTATCGCTAATGACATGCAAAGTGGGCGTACCCAACCTGTTAGCGACTCAAAACAGTCGCTAACATCGCTATCCCCTGTTATCAACGCAGGCTTAGCGATGGAAATATTCGCGCTGAGCGCGAATATCTCCAAAAGCTAACGCCTGCTCAGACCAGTTTTTAGCTAATATATCCAATGGGAGGTGGATATTATAGCTAAGACCCTATTGGTGTTAATGCGTGAATATTGCTGTATTCTCAGCAATATTCACACATTTCCCCGCTATCGCCGGATATTTTATCGCTTTAGAGATAAACGTTGCTAATAGCACGTGATCTCTGCGATAATATCCGGCGATGCGCGGCGATAAAAAAAACCTCACTAAGCCCATTTAGCGATAAATATCGCTAGTTGTTGGTAATATGCCCCCTAATTCGGGGCTCTGCGGATACGCCTTCCGAATTTTTGAGGTGCTTAAGGGTTTGTCTAATTATTAAAAATAAAATGCATGCCAGGGATAGAAAACAAATGAAATATGGCTCCTCCATGTAAACTGCCCCTTAATAAAGGAAAGAGTTGGGGAGTGAGGCCCAAGATGAAGAGAGACCTGGGGCATAATGCCACCTCGGCCCTCCTCTCCCCCGTCCCAGCCCTGGCCATGGGTGACGATGATGAAGACCCCTGCTGCCGAGTCGTGAAGCCTGTGGGGCACATCGCACGTGCACAGACTCAAGGCCACTGGTGCACTCCAGGTGGGACACAACAAACCTGAAAGTCAACTTCCAAATCCTTGCAGCGGAATGTCACTTATGGAGTGTGATGGGCAAACCAGTCAAGAAGTAAAAAACACAAAATTGAACAACCGAGAAATATATTGGGCTCCATGAGCTTTAGGGGGGGGGGGGGGGGAGGGGGCTCAGGTCCTATGATACATGGACAACATTGTAGTTTAATAAATCAAACACAGGAGAAGGTTTTGCACAGCACACATCCTGAAGACATGCATTTTGAGGTCCTCTTAAAAAGGAGGGAAAGTTAAATAAACAAATTTGCCTAGGGTTATATATATTGATCGACCCCCACCCCCGCCTCCCCCTTCCGAGCGCCAGCCTGCTGGCATCAATGCAGCCTTCGGTCACATCACAGACCAAACTTAGTGGTCCTTGAGAAAATGTTTGTGAGTACCCATGAACTGGCAGAATTAACTAACCAGGAGGGGCCCGTGGGGGTCCTGTCCTCTACCAGCCCGTCCCCCCCTGCCCATGGGATCCTGGCTCCCAGCCCCTCCCAGTCCACTCCTAGGTAATGACCACGAACAGCCTTAACAAGGCCATCCGAGCGCCAACGGCCATAGAAATGAATGAGCCATGGTGCGTCCATGGCTCGATGTCTTCCAATGGATGTTCAGCACCCTGGAGAGCACCGGAAGTGACGAACACGTCTTTTAAACAGGAGTAATCTGTAAAGGTGATAAGATAGCGCTGGAGCCTGCGTTGCTGCGTCCAACCCTATGGATCTGTAGTTGCCAAGCCTGAGGATGACGAAATGGACAGAGATGGTGTCAAATGTGTTGTTTACAGTCCGGTCTGGGGTTCAGAGGACACACACGGGCTGGTACCCCTGTCTCTGATGCCGCTCTCAGGATGCTCAGTCTCTCCGAGGCTTTCCCCACCGTGACAGCTTCAACGTTGGGGTCTTGAGATGTAAATGTAAATGTAAATGTCATGGTACTTATAGAGCGCACTGTCACCAGACGGTCACCTTGCGGTGTCGCCTATACAGCTTCCTGGCGCTGATACTCATACCGTTGTGGAACTCCTCCTGGCTTTCCCTGTGAAGTGTCCACTCCTGGGCACCTCCAGGGTGAAGCCAGGCATCCTTAGGGCCGGTGTGGTGGCTAAGCAAGCTATTGCCCAGAGTTACAGCGTGGGGCCCGTGATTAGAATAGGCACCGAGGCGAGAATTAACAGGTCCGAGGAAATTGAGCCCGAGACCCCGCCGAGGCGGGAATCGAACCCTGGTCCCTGGCCAGAACTCTGCATCAGGGTCTGCCGCTCTAACCATTGAGCCACACTCCTCCACACAGATGTGCATGAGGATGGTTTCCAGTTCCAACGGGTTGAGGGCGCTGCTCCCAGTTGTGTGCTGAGGGGCAGATTGAACAAAATGGCGAGAAGCGAAGGAATGGGCAGGAATGCGCCGTACTTAACAATTCATGGAGAATTTCTGTCATTTCCCAGCGCTGGTCCACATTGCGGTGCTTAGCGCCAATGCAGATTCCCTCGCTCCACGGTGAAAGGGGGCCTGTGTTGCAGGCAGGATTGTTTTTGTGCAGGAGTCGGAGGCGGAGGAACATTGGTTGCGACCCCCCCATACCCCTCCCAGGGCCAGGGTCAGCTTTTCTTCACAATGGGCCCACTTCATGAAGGTGGCACCACAGATGTGGGAGTAGAGGAGTCTCTGCCTCTGCCCATCAGCTTCCTGGGCGCCCCTTTAGTTGGCACCCTTGGGTCGCTCATTGAAATCGATGCCGGACTCTGCCTGCCTATATAGCTCCATGAAGCGCGCCCCGCTGTCTGAGGGTCTGCATTGGTCCTGATGATGCTACACTTCCGGTTCTAGCCTGCGCGCAGCCTGCAATTAGTTTTCCATCCATATCAATTGGCAGTTGATTTTCACTAATTACCCAACCCAATTGATTTATCACGTGGTCCCACTACCAATCTGTGAGATAAATGAGACATTAACAGCCAATATCTTTATAACTACCCTCATCTCAAATTATTGTCACTGAGGACTCAATAATGTAACCTTTTTTTATTTCGACCGTAGAAGGCTGCCCCAATGGCGGCCTCAGAATTCAAATTGGCCAATCAGACCCTTCAAGGATCTCCTGGCCTCTCGCGTCCTCTCGCGTCTCGCCAGGGCTGAAGAATTCCATTTCCTCCAAAGTGAATCTGATGGACCCCCCCCCCCTGTACTTTGCAGCAAAGGATGTCACACCTTTGCAAGTGGTCAGGTCACGCGGACAGGGAGAATTGTTTCTAGTTGAAGAAGTTCACTGGTTAATGCTTGAAAGAGGAACAAATACCGAATTATAGCATTTTGCTCCGACCATAAATTGTTTCTGAATCGCCTATTAATCCACATTTGTTTTCCAACAAAGACTTAAACCTTTTGATGCAACAAAAGACAGCGATAGATTATACGACAGTCCAGGAGCAAGCATTAACAAACCCAAGCAAGTGTGTGAATCCTAAAATAAAGTTCTTCCAAAAGCACCTTCAAAATACCGAAATTCTCTAAAATTAAAATATATCCCTCTTAAACAGAAATAAACATTTCAAGAACCATAAAAACCATGAAAAAGATTTTAAAAAAAGTAATGACATTCACTAACCAACTCCCTAAGAGTCAAACTTTAAAAACAGTGCGATAAACCTATAAACTACCAGACACAATTCAAAAAATTGAAAGAAAAATTTTAGGACGTCAAAGTCTGCTCTGAAACCCAACATGACATATCCCAGGCACACCCCAGCAATCTAAAAATGAAGCAATTATTCGACACACAAAAATTTATAAATCTTAAAATATTATTTAAAAACAAAATAAACCCTTCATAAAATAACACAATATATACACCAAACCAGAGGGTCTGATTCTGAAGATGGCAGGAGGGCCGTCACCTGCCAGGGCGGAAGTGCTCCTTACCTCTGCCAGCCTGGCTTGACTACAGCCCGCCATGTTTTAAGAACAACTTGGGAGTATAAAATCTCTTGTGGTAGATCTGTCCTTGGACCTGGCGGTATGGGAACAGGGATTGGGTAGTGCCCAGGAGCCGCCCATTGCCCTTGATACAGCCTACAAAACCACAATAGAGCAAGTGAGCCAATACTTTTTATTTAAAGGGAAAAGCCATAGAGTTAAAAACACACCTCCCATCTCTAGTAATCCCTGGTACTCGGCCCAGTGCAAGGGAAAAAGGAAAGAGCTAACAGCTGCCCTACTTAAAAAAGATCCCTCACTAGTTAGAGCGGCTAGGAAGGACTATTTAAGGGTAATGGCACTGGCCAAACGAGAGTGGGAGGAACAACATTGGCAGGACCTAAACTGTGCAGTCAGCATGAGGAACTCAAGGTTATTCTGGGACCTTATTAATAAAGCTAGGCAGCAGAGCGCTCAGCCTTTAGCCGCCCACATAACAAGCCAGCAATGGTTTGACCACTTTTCGGCACTATATGGTGGAACTGAAGTCCCCTCCTGTCCAACGGTAGCTAAAAGGTGGAGAAGGGGAACTTATAGGGGAGCCTGAGGACCCATTCTCGCCCTCGGAAGTAGTAGTGACCATCAGACATCTGACCCGAAGAAGGCGGCTGGCCCGGATGGGATCCCAGGGGACCTTCTGATTGAGGAACCTAAGGCTTGGGCCGAATTAATTGCCACTATAATGAATCTGATTGCCAGGGGCCACCCCGTGCCAGACTCTTGGAAGGGGGCAGAGGTGGTCACTGTGTTCAAAAAGGGGGCTAGAGAGGACCCTGCCAATTACAGACCTATCAGTCTGATAGACGTAATCCAGAAAGTGGTTGGCAGGGTCATCATCTGAAGGGTTGGAGCATGGATGGAAGAGGAACAAATTCTCTCCCACCTCCAAGCAGGATTCCGCCAGAAGGTGGGTACGATGGACCAGGTCTTTCGCTTTTTTGTCATCTATTGGAAGTCAGTTACCATCAAAAGGGGTAGCCTTTACATGGCTTTCATAGATCTCAAGACGGCTTTTGACCTGGTCCCTCGAGTAAAGCTGTGGAAGACACTGGAGAAGATGGGTTTCCCCGGTTCGCTTCTGAGTTTTATTGTAAGGCTCCACGAGGGGAATTATGCGAGGATCAGATGGGGCACCTAGGGCCAGCTGACAGATAGGGGGGCCCGTGAGGAGGGGAGTACGCCAGGGATGTGTCATGGCCCGACCCTCTTCTCTTTGTTTGTGAATGGAGTGGTGGATCATCTGAGAGAGGAAGAGGCGGATGCACCATCCCTGGCGGGGGAAAGAATCCCCACTCTGCTCTTCGCGGACGACACCATACTGATCTCTAAATCCCCGGTGGGACTTCAAAAGCTTCTGCACCGATTCAGCACCTTTTGTACAGATAGAGGACTTACTATTAACACCTCGAAAACTAAGCTCATGGCTCTCGCACCCTCTAAAAGATTTAGAAATAATTTTACGCTCAATGGGGCACCCTTGGAGTTGGTTGATTCATTCGACTATTTGGGGGTGCGGATAAATAGTCAGATGAATTGGAAGGACCACCTGGCCAAAATGTTACTTGGCCATAAAAGAGTATCAGGGGTGACCCTGAGGGAGCATCGGGAGTCAACGAGTAAACCTGTGGCACCGGTCATGGCCATCTATGAGGGCCAGATACTCCCGGCCGCATTATATGGCTCCGAGCTGTGGGGGTTTGAAAATGTTTCTGAGCTAGTTGTAGCGGAAAATAAGTTTTTGAGGGACGTGGTGGCTCTTCCCATTTCTACCCCGCTAATTCCTTTGCGGCTAGATCTGGGCAGGCGATCCTTCAAAGATCTAGTGCGGCTGCGCCCTCTACTGTTTTGGGCTCGGTTGCGAACGACCAGGGAGCTTGCTAAATACGCTGCTGGGCTGGATGAACTAATACTGCTCGACATCGGTAATAAGATCGGGTAGTTGAGCAACGTGAGGCAGTTGGTGGTGCAATTGGGCCTGAGAGATGTGTGGGTGAGTCAAATGCCACCCCCCAAACTGGTGATTAAGAAGTTATACTGGGACTGGGTCCAGGCAGAGGCAACACGCAGTGGGGTTGGGGGTTTACTCACTGAACGGTTTTTAGAGTTCAAATGGTCCAGAAAGTTGGAACCCTTCCTCGACCTTATAGCCAAGCCTCTGGACAGAGCCCTTTATTTAAAACTCAGGTATGGGACCCTTCCGGTGCATGAGTTCATCACGGGGTGGTCTAACGCTGGTGGTCCTGCGCGCCCCTGCCCGGGTGCGCGGCTCCAAAGGAGTCTGTGGCGCATTTACTTTTTGCCTGCCCCGCTTATAAAGTTGCCAGGAAGGTCTGGTTGAAACCAGTATGCACGGGGTTGGGTTTGAGGTGCCACAGAATGGCCTTACGAGTTCTCACTACTGACCCGACATCCTCTGCCATGGTATGCGGGGTGGCTAAATATTTGAGCAGTGCATGGCTGACTTGTACTAGGAGGATGAAGCTATACTCCACCTTGCCAAATTGCTAGCAGGCCCTATTGGCAGGTCGTTATGATGATGACTGGATGGATTGAAGTCATTCTAACCATATGTAATAATGTAATGATGAGGATGTTTGACTGGGGTCTCATAATAATCACCCAATGTATTGTATAATGTGTAGGCTTGACCTTTTTAACAGGGAATTTTATTGTCGATAGTTTTTATTAATGTTTCACTGTGTAAAATGCACTCTTTTATGGTGAGAATTTTTACCGAATAAAGATAAAGATTAGTTTTAAGAACTCCACTGGTTTGTGTTTTTTTTCAGCTTTACAACTATCTCGAACGTTTATTAAAAGCTTTAAACTTTGCCTCGACACTTCTGCATGAACAGTTGTATGTTACAACGCTTTCTGTCGTGCGTGCCTTTATTTAATACTAACAAAATGCTTCTGCTTGTTATATCCTGTTTTCTTTATTCATGGAAAATATCATTGTGCATTGAAAAGCGTTACAAACAATTTAAATGAAGAGAACAATTCTACGCCTACTTTCCGGTTGATCTGGGGTGAAAGTGGGAGTAAAATTGTTGAAGTTTGCAAGCTTCACAAAGGTGGAAAATGGGGATCTTTGCTAAACATCCCCCGGGGAAAAAATGTCCCGTCTCATCCGGTGCTGCCCCAGATGGGGCATGTGTGTAGACACTCTGTGGACAAGAGGAGGCTGTGGTGACCCCTGCCTGTTCCTGGTCTCGAGGCTTCTTAAAAGGGCCTTAAAAGGCTCCAGGTGAAACCTTTGAACCTTGTTGTGTCCAAAAGTTGTGGCAGCTTTATGAGACAATTATACTGACCCTAGAAATGCAAAGTTCGTAAACTGTGAAAAAAAAACAGCATTGGCAAAACCGATAGGTCTTGTACTTGGCTGCCAGTGCAGACCTTTTGGCCTTGCCAAGGCTTTTGTGATGCTGTTCCCATCAGCTAAAGAAAGAAAAAATTGAATGACGAGTACGCATGTATTCATCATCAGGCATGGTGCAGTGGTGGCGTAGCCTAGCGACATATACTCATGCACATGTCACGCACACAACATGACACAGCTACCTTTTTAATTTACCATACCCAATTTGGAGAAGCAAAGAAAAAACACAATAAACTTTAAATATGGATGTTAGCGACACACCTCTTGCATCAAGGGGAGCGTTTTTTTATTTTTTGGTGTTTCTCAAGTGAAGAAAAGGTGAATTATAATTAAGGCTCCCTGTTTTCCGATTATACTGATTTTTACTGATAAATACAGACAGAAAAACAGTTATTTTCTTGGCTGTATATATTTTTAAATGTGATTAAAAACTGAAATTGTTTTTTTTTTGAGTGATTCTAAATACACTTTGCCATGACTGCCAGGTCAATAACTGTGGGAATTAACAGGTAAGGGTGTTAAAATAAAGCAATTTTAGTTTAGAGGCTTAAACAGCAGAAGATATAAACAAGGCTGATACTAAATTGTGCATATTTTCATAAAAGTGCATTGATTTGTCTTCTGCGGGTGTTCATATCACTGAAACCTGGCAGGCATTCAAGCACGACTGCATAGTTATTGATAAAATGTATGTGGAAATAAACCAGTTCCAGCTTTACTTTTTTTCACAAAATCTATAATAAATATGGATAAATACAGATACATTTGACAAAAAATAAATATGGATTAATACAGATGGAAATTACAAAAAATAAATACCATAAAACTGGAGCCCTAATTAAAATTTCCTCCAGGTTACCAGCCAGTGAGGTATGTTTAGTAGCCGTAACCTTGGACAAAGATGAAAAGCAGTGCTGGATCTTTTCAGAGAAGGCAGTGAATGCTCACATCCTCAGTTTCAGTCAACATGTTTCAGCCATAGTGTCTAAAAACCCATAAGGTCAGTATGGCCTTCTTCAGGACCTGAAGAAAGCCACACTGACCTTTTGGGCTTTTAGACATTATGACTGAAACATGTCGACCGATACTGAAGACATCTGACACGGCTTTTAATCTTTGTCCAAAGTTACTGTTATTAATCAGGCATTGTGGCACACTCTTGACACGCTAGGCATCTCGAGTGGGACCCCAATGATGAAGCATGCCATCTACTAGGTTAGTGGGTGAGGGGTCTTTTAAGAAAAGCTGATAGGTTTCTCACTTTTCTTTGTTGAGTGCACACTGGAGGGGGCTGTCCGAGGCTCAGGACAGGGAGAAGGGACCTGTTTGCGCCCTACACTGGACAGGCCTTTGAAATATGGCTGCAAAAGTGCCCTGTCCCTGCAATCCACGTAACCCAGCTACATCTTGGGGGCTTCACTAGTGTCGAGCGAAGAGCACAAGGTGCGCCTGCCGTCTCAGCCGGGAGCCTCTTTCAATGACCCACTTGGAAACCATCAACTCTACAGCGCTGAGACTGCCAGAGCCTTCATATAAAGTTGATAGAATGAGGGCCCAAGGGAGCTGTCTGAGAGTGAAATATGTAACTTAGGGTGAGGAAGGTGCAATCCGCTGGGTTTGAGAGAGAGCGAGTGAAGGGCTGAGGGTCGATCACTGACCCAGGCAGAGCTCTGAGCTGAAGACATGGACTCTGGGGTGAGGAGAGGGCAGGACGGACGTCAGCAGGGAGAGGTAAAGATGCCCAGCGTCACCCTGTGATGTAATGGGGTTAATGCATTTGTATGACATGACACCAAAACTAGGCAATTTACCCTTGTAATAACAAACTGGCACATGTAGTCAGGGACGTGGCTGGCAGCAGTGCAGCTGGTGCAGTGACACCGGGGACCATCAGTCATTCTCATTAGATTCTGTTTTTCGTTGCAAGGCTAGGTGATGGGCAGAGACGTAGCTTCCATTGGTGCAGCAGGGGCAGTGGCACCGGTGCCCACAGGCCTGAGGGTCCCACTGAACCCTGATTATTGCTGTATTTCACAGTTCAAACAACGGCCGGGGTCTCATTTCCTTCCTTGCAATAGGGCCCCTGGAATGGAATGGAATATGTTTTTGTAGAGCGCGATAGCTACCCGCAGGCGTCCTAGCGCTATAACTGAATACGGTAGGATGACACACCCTTGACACACTGGCTACTCCACCAGTGACAGGGCCCGGATTCCTCGCTAGCATTGGGGCCCACGGCGCCTTTGCCTCATCGCTGAAGTGCATGCCGAAGTGTAAAGTCCCTTTTCACCTGACATTTCCATAGCGAGGGCACACTTTATTGAGCTTCACCTTCATAGACAGACCCTAAGAGGCCCTTGACTTTCACTGCGTCCTAATTGGTGGTTGGTCGGAGAGGGAGGGGCATGGCTGGACTGCCTGTAGCAGGCACCGGGCATTTCCCTGGTGGGCTGCCAGGGTTGGGGTCTGGTTTTGGGCCCCTGGGGGCCAATTTAGTTTTATTGCCATTTTTTGCAGCAAAGCTGCAATATTGGCCGCTGTAATGAAATTGTCCGAAACCGGCCGTGGCAAACAGCTCGGCCGCATCCCCAACACCACGGGGGGCGGCGAAGCACTTAACCAGGGCCGGTTTTGGTTCCCACTCCGACCCTGGGTGGGGGGGGCTCTTTTGATGTAGGCTGGTGGGGGCTGGACCAGGGCCTTGCTGCATTACATGGAGGGGATGGTACACCTCCCATCCCCTTCGCCACCCTCATTCTGATAGCCTTTCGCGCTGCCAGAAAAGGTCAGGGTTTAAAAGGAATCGATGCATGTGCAAATCAGCCCCATTCTGGCTTAAAGTGGATCGATTGTGCGGATAAATCTCGATGGCGCTGACAGGCGCCGCCGACACCCCCGCTGCGGGATGGCAGGTCTCCGGTCTCTGCGGACCTCTAGAGATGTGTCTCTCCATAATCTGTCCGCAGGGAGAGTCCATGCTCTCTGCTGAGACCCCAAAGCACGACCCAGGAGTTTACAGACTTTTCTGTGAGCGGCCGATCGATTGCTTCAGTCTGCGCGCCTTGACTTTCACCTGAGTGCTCTTATGAGGAGAGCTCGGACAGAGCTGGAGACTGGACGGAGTGTGGGACTGCAGTGGACACTGGAACTGAGAGGTTAACCCATGCCGAAAGTATTGGCTTTCAGTACCTGTGTCTACATCTAGGTCATGTGAGCGCAGTATGAGTGTAAAGATAGAGCTGGAGACTAGACAGACTGCGGTGCAGGAGCGGACAGTGAGAATGAGAGATTAAACAACAGCAGAAGTATCTACCTGCCTTTAGTGTCTATGTTTACGTCTAAGTAATGTTAGCATAGCAGATAGTTAAAGAATCCTCCAATCCGGATCGTATAACACCTGTCATGACTCCCTCTCAGGCTCTATGCGATGAAGTGAATGGTTTCTTCATGAACAAAATTACGATAATACAAGATGCCATTATCCCTAGTCTACAGGACCGGACATTACACCAGCATCAATCTATCAATCGATCAATCAATCAGGGAAGTGTAAGCGCGATACTCACCCATGGGGGTCTCAAGGTGCTGAGGGGGGTCCGCAGATCTGTTTAGTCAAAGAGCCAGGTCTTGAGGGTCTTCCTGAAGGTGTTCAGAGAGGGGGCGCATCTGATTTCTGCCGGTAGCTCGTTCCAGGCCTTGGCTGCAATGTGGGAGAAGGATCTTCCGCCTGCTCTGGCTCTATGGTTGCGCGGGTTTTCGGCCAGTGGGAGGTTGGAAGATCGGAGGTTTCTTTTGGGTATGTGGAAGTTGATTCTGTTGTTGAGGTATTTGGGTCCGTTGTTGTGGAGGCATTTGTAGGCGTGAGTGAGGATTTTGAAAGTGACTCTTTTCTCCACGGGGAGCCAGTGGAGACTTTGTTGGTGTTGATTGATGTGTTTGTGTTCAGGGATTCTGAGGACGAGTCTGGAAGCAGTGTTCTGTATTGTCTGGAGTTTGCAGAGTAGTGACCGGCGTAGAGTGCGTTTCCGTAGTCCAGTCTGCTGGTGATGAGTGCGTGGGTGACTGTCTTCCTTTATACCAATCCAGTTACATTATCCACCTTCCAGAACATGAACTTAGATCGACTCACAGAATTAACTAATAAAGTAAAGTCCGGCTCGCCTAAAGATCCATGCCCTCCTAGAATACAAAAAGACATGATTATCAGTTTCCCAGATGCCACCCTTTCATTGCTCACCATGTCACTTGAGCAAGGTGCAGTTCTGCGTGCTTTGAAAGACGCAGTCCTAATCCCGCTTTAAAAGAAAGCCGTTGTGGATCCCCATCAATTGAACAATGACAGACCCATCTTGCTTCGTCTGTATCCAGCAAAAATTCTGGAGGCACACGTAGTTAAACTTCTCTGTGCCTGCACTGAAGAGACCAATTTCTTGGACTCCCATCAAACAGGCTTTCGTCCATCTCATTCAACTGAATCAATCATCATAAGCACGGTGGGCGACCTGAAGGAGGGGTCAGACAGGGGGGGCACACAGGCACTGGTCCTGCTCGATCTGTCGGCGGCATTTGATACCGTGGACCATAGGATATTAACGGATAGAATGACGACGGCAGGTCTGAGAGGAACAGCCTTAGAATGGATGAAATTCTTTCTGAGGGATCACACTTAATCAGTTAGTCGTGCACCCTCCAGCTCGGCCAGTGTTACCATCACTTGTGGGGCACCGCAGGGCTCTTCCCTATCCCCCTACGTGTTCAACCTCTATATCTGCCCCTTAATCCATTCCCTCCAACAAAGGGAGGTTAGGATATATCATTATGCAGAAGATATGCAATTGATTTTTCCAATTGACGAGACAGAGGACTCCAAAGCATTTTTTCAAAATACCATGTTATTCAGCAAAGATTGGATGAATCACAATCATCTCAAATTAAACTCTGATAAAACAGAGATATTTATCTCTAACAATAGCCTTCATCATTGGACCCCAGCACACGGGCCCGATACACTGGGAACTCCTCCGATCCCTAAGAATTCTGTCAAGAACTTGGGCATTCAAATGGACGCCAATCTATCTTTGCAGTCCCAGATTAGTTCGTCATCTTGCTTCTTTCAGCGGAGGAACTTCAAAAAAATCTGGAGATTTTTTACTAGAGAAGCAAGCATAGTTATTATGACGGCTATGATTGTGTCGAGGTTAGACTATGCTAACGCCATATATATAGGCCTCCCCGCGAATCAAATATACAAGCTTCAGCTGATTCAGAACCAAGCGGCTAGAGTTATTTTCCAACAACCGAGACACTGCCACACTGAGCCTTCGATGAAGCAGCTTCACTGGCGGCCCGTGGTCCAGCAGGCAATCTTCAAGACAGGCTGAAGGATCTTCAAGGCCATTCACAACACGGGCCCCAAATTTATCTCTATGAAGATTCATCCGTCCCTTCCTAAACGGAACCTCAGATCAGCACCAATGAATCTGTTGATGAATCCAAGATTTAAGCGTAAACGAATGGGTGGCTCACGTTTTTCTATGTTGGCCCCCAATTTTTGAAATCCTTGCCGATTGAGGTGAGGCTTATGACGGACTATATGAACTTTAGGGAAACAAAATGAAAACCTGGCCTATTGCTAGACTCTACTTCTGGGGTGGCTTTCAACGCCGCACCAAGAGACCTCTGGTGCACGTGCGCTCAACAAATTCCCTATAATATAAAATAACATAGTATGAGAGATAAGACAGAGCTGGAGAGGAAGTAGAGTCTGTGTTTCTACACTGGACACCGAAAAGGAGAGACTAGACGGTGTCTGAAGTATCTGCCTTCAGTACCTATGTTTTACCTCTACCTGTTGGTGACGTGCAGCACGAGCACAGAGGCTGAGCTGGAGACTAAACAGTCTTTATATATCTATTAACGCAGGGTCTTAAGAGTGTGTCTGCCAAGCTACCACTCAATTGAGGCATTACTATTTTTTGCATTCATGCGGGCAGCCTCCGTTGAGCTAGTAGAGCTCCAGCTCACCCCCCCATGTCTTACTTCCCTTACCCCCCACCCCACACCCCCACAGGCCACCGTGCCTCCTAGTCCGCGCGCAGCCGCTGCCAGGACACGCACAGGTCTTCACCCGAGGCCAGGGATGCAGTTGAGAAAGAACACATTCTGCAGCTCGGAGACGTCGACTAAAGGCCAGAGCTGTCCAGTTTGAACTGGGAACATAATCTGGTTCTTGTGCTGAATAAGTGTTTGCTCTAAAGCCCTTGGGCCTCGTTTGTGCTGCATCAAAACAGCAACAAAAAAACTCTTTTGTTGGACTTCATGTTCAGAGAAATACATAAAAATATAACACATTTCATCTGCTTGGTGGGAAATGCTTTATTTTGTGGCATCTCAGGTGGTTCATGTGACCCCTGAAGATGTCTCGGTGTGATCAGCTACAGAACTGAATCCTGGCCGGTGCACTGGAGAATAGCAATGCATCCTTATAGTGCTATGAAGCCCCGGACTGTAACAGAAAGCGCTGTGATTTGCAAGTCAATATTTTAAAGTTGTGTTGCACACAGTATGAGATCGGCTGCTTCAAACTGTGCAACAAGATTTGAGGCCAGATTTGAAGCTTTCCTGCCGTGAAGCAACCGAGCGTGTTGTGCTGCGTGGCACGAAAGGAAGAGAGCTCAAAGTCCCCGTATTTACAATGATATGGCGCTCGTACTCGCTTTCTGAGCACCAGTGCAAACACAGGCCGCCTAGCTCCACAAACACATGTGCAGTGTGTGCACTCTGACATAGGTAACCCTCAATCTATGTGCGCTGTACAGTGCAGTACACATGCAATGAGGGAAAAGTTTGGAGAACTAAAAATATTTCTCCTTTTTAACGCCTGCCTCAAAATGGCGTTTTTTGGCACAAGGCCCTGACTGCTATTGTTAGTAGGTAGGGCATTGCGCCAAAAAACTATTAGTGGCTCCATGGGAATGGCCATGTACCACCTACGGGACGCCACCTTGGTGCAAAGCAGAGGAAACACTACACTGCCTGTCTTTAGGCTACTTCCCAGTGGAAAAAAAGTTTTGCGCTGGAAAGTAAATCCCATTTCTAAACTTTGTGCCACTTTATGCAGCGCAAAGTTTTAGTCAATCGGCCCAATTAGTATCTAAAATAAAACAAGTGTGTTATATATTTTTGGTAGGGGTGGACAGAACTCACGAAGGTTTACTCCCCTGAGGAGTTACATGAAAACTGCGAGATTCCGCAGAGTTCTGTGAAGGGGCGGAGATGGGTACGTCGCGCGGCTCGCACAGATTTTTAGTGCTGGGAGTCGGTTCTGCACTGAAAAATCAGCAAAGATGACACCACGCAGCGCATCAAAGTGCTCTGCTTCTCACGTTGGTTTTGTAGCCGCTCCAGTAGCTTTCCTACTTGAGTGGATGTGCGTTGTTACAACGCATGCTTTCACTACGCATGCCTTTAAACGCAGGTTTTTCAACGCAAGTTGTTACAACGACTTGCGTTGGGGGGTGCTGGAAAGTGAATAGTTTAATTTACTATTCCAACTCCAGTCCCCGTAGATAGTAGGGAAGGTGTTGGATAGAATATTAAACTATTACCTATCCTAGAGCGCCCCCCAGCGCAATTCGTTGTAATGACTTGCGTTGAAAAACCTGCGTTGCAATGGCACTGCGTGGTAAAAGTTGCATCGTAAAGGATGTTTCCCTACTTGAGTGCAAGCTTTCTCACCGCTAACGGTCGCAGCTGTCCGCATTGGGAAAATCTAGTCGGTTGACCTCCTAGTGGCCTAAAATCGCACGAGGTGAGGGCAATTTTAGCTCATCAGCTTATCATTGGTGAGTCACACGTGAGAAATAACGCCACCATGCGGTGGTTGGCGAACTTTGGCTGGAACTCTGCATTACAAGCGTAACGTGGAGTTAGCAAAACTCTGCTGGTGGAGTGGATTTGATCACCCACCCCTAATTTTTAGTAATCTGCAATCAGTCTGCAATCAAACGTTTTTTAAGTTTGCATTAGGAGGGCACACTACAGAACTCAGCTAATAACACCCATACAATTCCTCTCAAAAAGTATCAATCTTTGCCACCATGAAGCCTCAAATTACCCTAATTAAGGACACACTGGCTCCCAATCAGACATAAAAATTGCTGATTAACCAACTATAAGGCACTCTGCTTTTTCCATGAGCAGGCCCCGTGCGGCTTTTGTGTTTACTTCCAAATCCAAGCCACCTCTTCATTTGGGATCTTCCGTCCTGCTGTCCGTCCTCTGATTGAGAAAGGCGTGTTGGAGTGCAGAGAGGGGTGTTTCATCTGTTTGACTATTTCCTTCACATGGAGTGTGCACTTCGTGGCCTGTGCAAAATTCATATCCACTCTATGTTACAGAAGGCTGTAATAACCCATCTATTTTATTGATTATTTTCATATCTGAATCTTGATATTTACAATTTATGTCTAAGCAGAGGCATAACACTGCCGCTTAAAGCAAATGCCTGTATGGTCCGTTTCTCAGAGTGCATGGTAAGACAAATGTAGAATTTGCTCTAATGTGAGACTTGTCTGGCTGTCTACCTGGATGGCGTCTGTGCAGGGGCAGTGGACCTGCACTACCCTTGTGCAGGCATAGCATCTCTGTGCCCTGCCTCTTCAAAACAGGGTCGTTTGGTAGTTTTGCAGCATAATGCCCATGCAACCTTATTCTGTGGTGAAACAAATCCTGGGTCTGTCAAAGAATAGAGAGAGAGAAGTGTGGGAGAAGTGTGGCTCACCGGTTAGAGGCGGCAGACCCAGAAGCGAGGTCGGCCTGGGACCAGGGTTCGATTCCCGACGCGGTAGGGTCGTGGACCAGGGTCAGCGGACTCGATAAATCTCGCCTCGGTGCCTCTCTGACCATGGGGTCCTACGCTGCAACTCTGGGCAATAGTTGCTTAATCTCCACTACGGCGGCCCACCCGCTGCGGGATGCCTGGCTTTCACCCTGGAGATACCCAGTAGGGGTTATCTCACAGGGAAAAGCCAGGACGGGTTCCCAAGGCAAGCGCCTTGATGCCTTCGGGTGATACGTGCGATATAAGTTGCAATACATTTACATTTACAATAGCATAATTCAGACTCTGTGAGTGAAAGATAACCAATGCCATTGCACAACGAAAACACTACTTTGTGCACTTCTTTGTTCCATTGTTACTATGACAAACCTGTGCCCTTGATGCCAATTTGGAGCCTCTCGTGCCCCATTTGGGTTGTCCCTTTCTGTACGCAGTCTGCGCTGGTTGCTATTCTAAGTAAAGACATTGAGGCAGAACCGTAACAGAGACTATGGCCCTTCTTATGAAAGGAACTTTGGAGATATTCATGAGAAATGTTGCATTTTATAATGCACATTGCCCCTCCAGGATTTAAAACAACTTTGATATTGTCGCACAGTTCATACTTTTTCAGTAAGGCTGCGCGTTGTTGGACAACAAAGACTTCACAACTGCGTGAGAGTCAACGCACGCTATCAGGATATGTTGGCCTTAGTCTTGGCTAGCTCACACTGCACCACCTGTACCCTAACCTGGCACGGTAAGTGGTGGCATACGCAACCTCAGAACATGGCAACCCAGACTCCCTAAGGAAAGCCTGGAAACAGATCTAAAACCCTTTTGTTTGGTAACACATGCAAGCACAAAGCACACTGCCCTCCTCAGCAGCATGGACATCGGGGCAGATATGACCCACCGCTTCTCGACAAACTAACAGTGACCTGAATTCACGCTCACTGGCACTAAGGACCGGATTACTCATATCGTCAACATGGCCGTTTGGTTAAATCCCCCCATCAGGGGAGAGGAGTTGGCCTAACGGCTAGGGCGGGCGGCCTCGAATCTGGGGAACTGGGTTCGAGTCTCGGCAACAATGCTGAACGTCCTGTGATTCTGGGCAAATCACTTAATCTCCCCGTGCCTAACAAAAATGAATGTGTCCTCATTTAACGCAACTGGTGCTTTGTAAAGCGCTCTGATACCCCATACCTTTGGGTCAAGCGCGTGCTACATAAAACTCCGTAAAATAAAAATGATATAAATAAATCCTGAACACCCCCAGATGGATTTCCCTTGAACCAAGGGCTAGGTTTGCTCCAGGCCGCCATGTTTGTGAGGCCACCTATGTAAATAAGCCACTCTCTTGTTTCAATTTACTGAACCTCTCACGCAGAGAGGACTCACCAGCATTTAGAAAGACCGAGATTTAGGACTGACCCGGATCAAAAACATTCCAAGGGAACTGCACCTATCAGTCAATCAATCGATGATTGAAGTGGATTCATATGGCATAGATAATCCCCCGAGTGGGTATTCTGGCCCTTGGAGGCCATAATGGTCCAGGTGAGTCAGTCAAACAAACAGATCTCGAGTGCTCTTTGGAATCCTAGAGGAGAGGTGGATTCCATCGCTGCAGAGGGCAGTCGTTCCAGGTTTTCACCGCGAGGTAGGAGATGGAGCGTCCTCTGCTGATGCTTTGGTAGTTGCAGAGGGGGTGTGGGCGAGTGAGAGGGAGGCAGAGCATGGTTGTCTGGTGGAATGAAGGTACTTAAGGCAGTGGTTGATGTAGACTGGTCCTTGGTTGAGCAGTGCTTTGGAGACGTGAATCATCGGCTTCAATTGGCATCTCTTCTGTATGGGCAGTTAATGAAATGTGCTGAGATGGGTGATGTGGTGCCATCTGGGAAGGTCACGGATGCGTCTGGCAGCGGAGTTCTGTATGGTCTGAAGTCTCTGCAGAAGAGTGCGTTGCTGCAGTCTAATTGGCTAGTGATTAGGGCCTCAGTGACGGAATGCCTGATGATGAAAGGAGACAATTAAACACTTTTCATAGCATGCAAAGTGTACGAAAGCAGGCAGAGGCAAATGCGTTGAAGTGTGCGAAATCAGGCAGAGGCAAATGCGTTGAAGTGTACGAAAGCAGGCAGAGGCAACTGCGTTGAAGTGTACGAAAGCAGGCAGAGGCAACTGCGTTGAAGTGTACGAAAGCAGGCAGAGGCAACTGCGTTGAAGTGTACGAAAGCAGGCAGAGGCAACTGCGTTGATCTGGGACTTCATGTTCAGTTTGCTGTCCAGGATTAGGCCGAGGATTCTGGCGTGGTCGGTCGGTGTGGGTGTTGGCTCTAGTTCCAAGGGGTGATGTTTTTGCCAAAGATTAGCACTTCTGTTTAGTCCGTGTTTAGCTTCAGGCCACTGTCCTTCATCCAGTTTGCGACGCCCGTCATGCACCTGTGGAGGCTGGTTCTGCTGGTGGCGGGGTCTTCTGAGAGCGAGAGCATGAGCTGTGTGTCGTCTGGGTGTGATATGCTTGGTACGTGGGCTCTGACGATGTTGGACAAGAGGGTGATGTAGGTGTTGAAGAGGGTGAGGCTGAGGGAGGCTCTTTGGGGACACCGCAGATGACGTCCTTGAGTTCGGAGGGGGTGGAGCTCGGCAGACCTTCTGCGTTCTTCCTGTGAGGAAGGAGGAACTCCACCTGCTTTCCGGGACTCCCTTCATCTAGATATAAGAACAAAACCTTGTCTCCTGTCCCTTGCATGCCATTTAAAAGTCCTCTTTTCTGGCTGTTTCTGAACTAAGCATTTCTTTTGGTGCTGAGTCATAACCCACTGGGTTCCTTTTCAAGATCCTCTTCCTGTGGCTCGCGCCGCCTCCCTGTTAGGGCCTTTTTCCCTTAAGTAGGGTTTCTGCTTCGATAACAGTAATTCTGGGCAAAGTTGAGCCGTTTATTCCACGTTTTCCCCTTGCAATTCTCACAAGGACAATGGGGTTTACACAGGCTGCAAGTGGCCCCCTGTGCGTGAACATTGTGCTCGAGGTACACACACACATCCTGCACCATGATATGTTCATCCGGGTTCTTTAGGTTCCCCAGGAAGTGTTTGTTTCTGCAGCACGTGCAGCCACACCACACATCCGGGTTCACCCTTTCTGGGAGACAGTCGTCTCCAGCCAAACCTTCCATCAGAGAAAGCAAAGTGTTTGAATGTAAACAGGAAATTTGTGAGCAGCATTTAACCCAATAATCATGATCAATACAAGGTTATGCTGGTGTATTAAAAAAGGTCCATGGTTTAGCTGATATATTGGCTTGTCTGGTTCAACGTTTTCTATCAAGCCCCTCTATTGCAGTGCTTAACTTGTGCCGGTGCATGCCGGTGCTCGGCTTTGGTACTTGTTTCTCGGCACTGGCCCTTTGTGCTGGTCCACCACATGATCGCACTTTCTTTCTATTTTCAAGCACTGCAAAGTAGCAGGTTTTTAAACTATCAATATACATTAAAATGAAGTCATAATTTTGAGCTTTGGGTTACAGAGAATAGACCAAGTTGACACATTTGGTATAGAGCGATGGTTGGCAGATGACAGTGGTACTGCCATTGGCAGCGCTGGCAGGGGTAGTGGCAGTTTCTTGTTGCAATTGCCTCCCGTGAACAACTTGGGTCTTGACACTTTTTTTTTTTACAAATTAAGCACTGCATAGTACAATTTCTGTCTGACATTCTAGGTTTCCTGCTGGCTCCCTGTGGGGTTTCTATCTTCCCTTCTGTTAGGCTCTTCTTCACCTGTTTGTGCTGTTGTCTAGTCTTGTCCTTCACAGGTGTGTGCTTGCCACTTGTTCTTTGGCTCGGTTAATGAGGGTTTCTGCTTGTTGTTTTGCTTGGGTACTGAGGGTTTCTTCTTGCTGCCTGTTCTTTTGCTTGGTTCTTGGAAGGTTTCTGCCTGCCAACTGTTAGTTTGCTCAGTTTTTGAAGGATACCACCTGCTATTTTTCTTGGTTCCCAGAGGTTTACTGCTTCCAGTCTGTTGTTTTGCTCCTGTCTTGACAGGCGTCTGCATTTCCGCTGGTGTGATCCCTGGTGACTGAGGTGTCTGCTTGCTGTTTGTTTTTATGCTTCGTTATTGAGGGTTTCCGTTTACCCCTGTTGTTTTGCTTGTTTCTTGACAGGTCTCTGCTTGCCTCCTGTTGTTCTGCTTGGTTCTGAAAGGGTTTCCGCATGCTGCCTGTTGGGTTGCTTGTTTCTTGAAGCATTTGTGCTTTCTGCTTGTTATTTTACTTGTGTTTTTTGAAGTGTTGCTGCTTGCCACCTGCTGTTATTGCTGCTTGTTCTTTTGCTTGGTTTTTGAGGGTTTCTATTTCCGCTGCTTTTTTGCTTGCTTCTTGAATCAATTCTACTTCCCCCAGTTCTTTTGACTGGTTTCTAAAGTGTTTCTACTAGTTCCCTGTAGTTTTTCTTGCTTCTTGAAAGGTTTCTGCTTGCTCCTGTTGTTTTGCTTGTTGCTTGACCCTTGTTGTTTTGCTCGTTTCCTGAAGGGTTTCTGCTTGTCTCCTGTTGTTCTGCTTGTTCCTGAAGGGTTTTTGCTTGGCTCCTGTTGTTTTGTTTGTTTGTCCCATGTTGTTCTGCTTGGTTCTAAAGTGTTTTCATGTTTTCCCTGCTGATTTGTTCGTACTTGAACGTTTTCTGCTTGCCCCCTTTTATTTTCCTTGAAAGGTGTCTGATTGTCATTTGTTGTTTTGCATGGTTACTGAAGAGTTTATACTAGTCCCCTGTTGTTTTGCTTGTTTCTTGAAGGGTTTCTGCTTGCCTCCTGTGTTTTTGCTTACTTTACTGAAGAGTTTCTACTAATCCCCTGTTGTATATAGGGTAGTTCATTGGAGAGATTCAAAAATCTATCTATCGATCTATCTATCTAGAATGTTGAGTCTCTCCAATTCACAAGTAATTGTAGATCAATAGTTACATATTGTGATACATAAATAAACGAAGAACCATTAGTATCCAATCAACTAACTGATATAAAAGCCATGCAGTGATCTGTATACACGTTCAGCATAGAACAATTTATATCTATGAACTATAAGTATTATGTACATTTGTTAAGCAGATTTAAAGAATATCTATATATTTAAATACATGATTACTATACATATTTTTTAAAGAAATTCAGATATCGAGATACAGACTGTTAATCAAATTGCATGTTTATATACGCAGGATATGCTGTACATTTGTGTTTGCGTATGGTGGTCATGTAGGGAAGAGACAATTCTTAAGTAGTCTTCTGAAGTTAAGACAGTTATCCGTGGATATTATATTGTGGGGTAAAGAGTTCCATAGTTTGGCTGCTTGAACAGAGAAGGATGTGCTAACTATGGTTTTTTTCTTGTGTGGTGGGATTTTGAGGCGAGGTGCCAATGTAGAGCGGGGGTTCCCTTGTTGAATGTGTTTGGTGATTTTATTCCTGATGAAGAGCGGTCCCGTTCTATGTATTGCTTTGTGGGGGATACAAAGCAGCTTGAACGTGGATCTTCTGCAACCGGTAACCAATGCAGGGCCTTCAAGGCAGGGGGGATGTGGGCTTGCGGCTTTACATGTAGGGGCGGTCTGGCAGCAGGGTTCTGAGTCTGTTGTTGTTTTTTCATATTTGATAAAGATGATCCGTGGTAGAGGCCATTGGCTTAAGACGGTACTAATAGACAGCACAAGAGAACGAGTGGCCTGGACATTGTGTGGAAATCCCAGGAGGGGGAATTTTCATAGTAATGAAGCTTGATTTTGTTAATTTGTCCACTTGGACATTCATTGATACCTTGAAATCCATGCTAATTCTGAGGTTTCTTACTTCCTTCGATATAATATAATGTATAATATAATCCACATTTGTAAAGCGCCAATCACCCGTAAGGGTCTCTTGGCACTGGGGGCTGTCGGGAAGGATTAAGAAAGCTATTGCCCAGAGTCACATGGTGCTGGGCTAATCTGCCACCGGCGCCGGGGATCAAACTGTGATCGCCAGATTCCAGAGTCCATCGCCCTGGCCGCTGCGCCACACCTCTTCCACCAATACTTATTTGATATTGTAGGATACTGTAGGTAGTGTTCCCAGATTGTCAGGTGAGGCGGCGAATGGGTCATAATTTTTCCAGTCGCCACATGTGAGTCTTTCCATTTTGGAAGCATTCAATTTGAGATGGCTCTGTGTCATCCATTGATCCACACCTCTGAACTTGAAGATTTGGGATTTTCCATTCAACTTGGGGCTTTCCCGTATTTGAGTGTCATCTAAATAGTTACAGCACGTGAGGTGAAATCCATTGCTCATTGCGGTAATGACTTCATGTAGATGTTGAAAAGCATGGGTGAGATGATAGACCCTTGAGGGACCCCGGCTTTTGTGAAGTACGGTTCGGAGGAGAAAGGGGAAGAATGGATGTCATTTGTTCTGTTTTGAAGGTGTTTTGAAGGTAGGATGTTATCCAGTCAACTTCGAAGAGTCTTTGTATTCAAGTGTCATGGTCAACTGTGTCAAAAACAGCTGAGAGGTCCAAGAGTGCAGCAACCCCGTTTCGGTCTATTGTTTTTCAGGGTCGTCCCAGATGAGGGCAGATTCTGAGCCTCTTCCTTCAAGGAATCCTGCTTAGGAGTCTGAAAGTATGGAGTTATATTCAGTGAATTGAGACATTGGGTGAACGCTGCTCTTTCCATCAGTTTGCCCGGGAAAGGCACTTTCGTTAATTGATCTGTAGTTGTCGGGGTCATGCTGGTACAGGTTAGTTTTCTTTAATAATGGGCGTATGTACCCCTTTTTAGGTCTTCTGGAAAGATTCCCGTAGTTAAAGAATAATTGATGATTCTTTTTACTGGCGTGGCAGCAGAGGTAGTTAAAGAATGTTCTTGAAGATTTGTGATGGACACGTGTCAGAGGGGAGGCCGGCTGGCCTGCTTGCTTTGACCCGATCCATAAATTGACTTTGTGATATTTGTTTGAAGCTGACGCTTCTGCTGCTCAAGGAGCAGGCCAGGTAATTGGCTGCCAGTCACAAGACGTGTTGATGCGCACAGTTCAGGATCGACAGGGCTGCTCCACATAGACATAGAGCCTGAGACCCCACTCCCCTTTCTTTGTTTAGGTAGCACTATAATCTCATGCTGTCAGTAAAGAATTGGATCATCTGACCCTTGAATAAAAGCGAACACAATGGGAGAAGAGCTCTGAATTCCACCTGGATAGCCCTCAATTCCAGCACATTAATATTCAGTTCCTGCTTTTCTGGAGGTCAAAGGCCTCTGGTCTGTAAGCCTTCCAGATATGGACCACACCCAAAGCATCCATTGCCACCGTGGGGATAGAAGGGTTTCTCTCGAGTGAGATTTCCTCCTTTCCAGGAGTTTACCTCCACTGTGGCAGACGTGTAGACTTCAATGGGTTCCATCAGGCCTCCCTTATGGAACCACTGTCAGCCTAGGCACCCCGGAAGAGCCCTCCTGTGCCAGTGCGCCTGAGTCTAGAGGAGGATACAAGAAGTAAACAGACACAGACCAAGCAAACAAGAGTGAGTGTGTGAAAGAGTGAGTGTGTTAGGTGAGGAATGAGTAACCAGTGAGCACTAGTATGTCATATTGTCGGGTACTCTCTGCTCACATATACCGTTAAGAATGCAGGCTCTTAGAGTAGCCGGCTGCTACAGAGGTACGCTCACTCAGTGAGTGAGCTTCACTAAGCCAGGGCAGCTACAGAGTGAGCGCCACGCGACATCCTATGATGAGTTTATCCAGTCTTTCTTCTCTGTTTGTTTTGCTGTGTCAGAGCCCCTAGTACAAGGGTGTGGTGATGGGAGAGGATGTGGTCCATCGGCTAGACTGCCGACTTTGGTGCTGGAAACCAGGTTCGAGCCTCGGGGTTGCGTCCACATCCTGTGATTCTGGGCAAATCACTTAATCTCCCCACGCCTGAATGTGTAATGTAAATACGGTACCCATGTAAAGCGCTCCAATACCTTCGGGTCGAGTTTGCGCTATAAAAATCTGCAAAAAAAAACAAAAAATCATATATAAACCCTCACATAGATATGAGAGTCCAGGCGAAGGAGCTTGTGGTGAGAATCCCTCTTTCTTTCAGCAGGAGGGGCTCTACTCTTACCATTTTACTCACTATCACTTTACAATTGAATCCTATGTAAATCTGGCTTTTTTTTTGTAGGTTTAAAGTTTATTGAAAAATAAAAAGTAGCATACATAGGTAAGAATATCAGAAATAGGAACATTAAAATGCAAAAAAGCCCTGTTAAATGAGAAATAATAAAAGAAGGGAGGGGGGGGGAATAAAGATCAATAAAATACAATAAAAATGAATACCTGAACCATACTTGATGTATGTAAGGTCTCCTGAGGCGGAAAGCCGGGAGCTGTGTTTGTGTAACTTTTAAATATCTTTTAAACTTTGAGAGTCACTTAACCTTGCGGACTATTCCCCCCACTCCCCCTCCTGGCACTTTGACTCTGGGCATTGTCTCACCTGCTCAGGCTGTGCAGCGGAGTTCAGCGCTGCCGCCATTCCCAGCGTTCCTCGAGGCCACGCCCCCTTCTTGAGGCCACGCCCCTTATTTAGGCCACGCCCACCGTCGAACATACTTAAGGCGCTGAATACTAGCGCCGGCTGATGTATGTAAGGTCTCCTGAGGCAGAAAGCCGGGAGCTGTGTTTGTGTAACTTTTAAATATCTTTTAAACTTTGAGAGTCACTTAACTTTGTGGACTATTCCCCCCAGTCCCCCTCCTGGCACTTTGACTCTGGGCATTGTCTCACCTGCTCAGGCTGTGCAGCGGAGTTCAGCGCTGCCGCCATTCCGGCGTTCTTTGAGGCCACCCCCCCCTTCGTGAGGCCACACCCCCTACATCTACCACCCGCCACTATAAATCATGTGCTTACCTCGGAAGCACAGCGGACGAGCGCAGCGGGCGCGTCATTGGCGCGCTGGAGGTGCACCAGAGGTAAGCCCGTCTGCGCCCGTCAGCGCTGAGGAAGCACCAGACGCCAGACACCCTGACACTTACCAAAACGGTAAGATAATGTATTCTAAACTAGAGCTACTTAAACTACATCATCCTAAGCAAGGATGCTCCAACTTCAACCTGGCCAACACAAATGCGCCCCAAGCTTGCTTATGTGGGTTCTCTCTTACAAATCCAGATCGACAAACATCCCATACCGTTGCCAAGCCCTCAGTGATTAAAATTGGTCAGTTGAATGTTCGATCTATGTCGAAACAACACGCCGAAATCCACGATCTAGTCACTAACCATGCCCTCGACATTCTTTTTCTCACCGAGACGTGGCTTCAAGATGACATGGACACTGTCCTTAATCTGGCCACCCCTACAGGATACACCACCCGCACGGTCAATAGAAACTCCAGAGGTGGTGGAATTGCCATAATGACCAGATCGCATCTTACGTGCCAGCTAACTAAAGCAGATATTAAAGATAGCGAGTGTGCACGCTATAACATCAAAATCAATCCCCAGCTTAACATGGTAGGACTCCTGATATATAGGCCACCAGGAACGGATGTTAAATTCACTAACTCACTCCTCGAGTACCTATGCTCACAGATCACTGAAACTGACAACTTAACTATTATTGGAGATTTGAACATCCACTTCGACCGTAAGGGAGACTCAAAGATCAATACTCTACTAGCTGATCTGGAGGCCCTTCAACTAGACCAACTTATACAGGGCCCTACCCATAGTGGCGGCCATCTCCTGGACCCCATTTTTATGAACATAATTAATGCGCAGGTCAAAACGCCCAGCCCTATGACCTGGACTGACCACTGTCTAGTAACTATGTTAATACCCTGCAAGAACATCCTGTTTACTAAGCCCACTCAGCAGGTTCGAAAAAGACCCTGGAGAAAGCTCCATATAGAGGACTTCCATGCACTCCTCACTACCCCCCCCCCCCCCCAACCTAGCGGAGATCCCGATCATGAATACGACAAATTTTGCGATTGGATTAACCAAGCCCTGGACACCCTTATCCCAACTAAATGGATCAAAGCTCGCGCCCACGATTCCAGTCCCTGGTACAACAAGGAACTCTCCGCACTGAAAAAAGAGTCCAAGAAAGCCGAAAGATGCTGGAGGGAAAACTATGACCCCGCCCTTAAAACTCTGTACACACAATTGCAAAAAACTTACCACCGAAACATATGCAGGACCAGGGCAGCCTACTACACCACTGAGATTAAGAACAGTCATAATGCCTCTAAAACTATCTTTAAAATTCTTAAAGAACTCAGTGCTAAAAAAACAGTGGCTAATCCTAACACCTCATCTGCATTATGCGATAACATGGCCTCTTTTTTCTTAGAAAACATTCGGAAAATTTATATCACCTTTCCCTCCACCTCTGACCTCATCCCATCCAATGACCCCAGCAGACCCAACCTCGCTAACATCCCGGCCCTAAGCTTAGAAGATTTTACTAAAATCTGTAATAAAATCAAGTCTGGTTCACCGGCAGACCCTCTCAAACCTGAAACCTTCAGAGAAGCTGACATAACTGTCCTAGGCCCTCTGCGAGACTTCATTAACAAATCTTTCTCTACAGCTGTGGAAAATTAGTGCGTTTTGGTGAACATTATCTGCGCCATCTTGCCTCTTCCCCTGATGCCACACTTTTGTTGCGCGCGTCCGCCATTTTAAGATGCCCCGATCAGAACCAACCCTTTTGCATGCCGCTGGCCCCTGACATAGCCCTTTGCCTTCGCTAAGCCTGCCCGCTGACCACCCCCCCTGCTTGCACCTGCCTGGAGTCATAAACCCCTCTTCGGCGCTGCTCTGCCCCCGGCCCTCATCCTGTTCCCAGCGCGACACCTCCCTGCTTTCCTTTCATGATCTCCGGCCCTTAGATGCAAACCCCCTTTTTTCCCCGTGTGCCCGTTTTTTCCTCCCCGTTCCCAAGCCGACACCCAGCTCTGCCGATACCACCCTCGCCCCTCCCCGTACAATAGAAAGCTTCCCCATCAAAGAAATCCCCGGGTTGATCAAAGCCCCCGCCCCATGAGATCCAATCAGACTCCCCTCATCCCGTGAATCGGCGGATTATCCAGCTGCGCGATGCTCACCACCTGTTGTGATTGGGGTGGGGATTTCAACTGTAAATGTGTGTGGGAACGGGCCCCAAAGGGGGATTCCGGGTATGTCTTTCCGTATATCAAAGCTTTGTCACATATTTGTAAACTGCAATAAAAACCGTAAAACACTGTATATAAGGGGCCAGGCCTCAAATGTACGTTAGAGCACCTCTGAACGATACCTTCTGTCCGTTTCGTTGTGTTCTCCTCCGGAGAGAATAAAAAACCTTGTTTCCTGCTTTCCAGTCTCCAGCGCCTGCCTCTTCATTGATTTAAATAACTAGAGGGTCACAGAGGCAATACCGCCGGGCAAATATCGATTGTCCCCGACCCGATTGAAACTGTTTTTACAATTGGCGTCCCAAGCGTGGGGCCCATCAGCGACTCGTGGATCCAGTGGGAGAGGTCCCGACGACAGAGTGAACGACTGCAACGATCGGGAGAGCTCTTGCCCAATAGACCCTCGTCTGGCAGCCGATCATCCGAACTTCACTAGTTCCGAACAGACCTCTCTCGAGTGATCTACGGTCCTGACTGGGAACCATCAGGAGTGCCGTGAGAAATACGAGAAAAAGAGGACGATCGGGCGCTGGATTCGGAAGACAAGAAACTGTCCACATGGTCCGGGTAAGGTCGTGTTGCCACGACAAATTGCGAAAGAATTTGTCTTGATTGATTGTCAAAAAAATACTAGTATTGCCTTGTTTATTTTTATTTAGAGATTCACTGTCTGCAAACGGAGAAGCAACAGGCTCTCTCTCCCTTTGCAAGCAGTGGAGGATAAGTAGGGTAGCAGCCGTGCTTGTTCTTTTTCTCCCCCACTCAATAATTGCTTGAAACTGAACTGTTGTTCACAAACTATTGTTTCCTGGAGATTCTCTGTCTGCAAGCAGGGAAGAGACCATCCTTTTTGCAGATAGTGAAAAGGGTAGGTGACGCAGATCTTTGCGGTCCTACTCATTCTCCCCATTGTTATTTTGTTGGTCTATTGGTTTTTTTGGGATCCATGAGGTATTCACTGCCTGCAAACAACGTAGAATAGAAATATTCTGTCTAGTCTTTGCACCTAGTGATAAGATAGGCAGTGCTGACTTTTTAGTCCCTCGTTACGAGCCGTCATGTCTGTCTTCTCCCCATTGATAAATAGCCTGTTTAGCCCGGACCGGGTGTTAGAAGTGGACCATATGGCTCCACTAGAAGGCACCCCTAATAAGGACATGTTCATAAACTATGGGTTAGTTACCATAGCTTATAATAAATTATGGCACAGGTATACCGAAGATAGCCAAGACAAACAGTGGCCACTGGCAGGATCCTTCGACCTTGATAAAATAGAAACGTTAGAAATAGCCCTTCGAAATAATAAGACAACGCCAATTATGCTCGACAGTCTCGGTATGTGGCGCAGAGAGGCTATGCAACGACAGAGAAAAGACGAGGATAAACCAAGTAGGGAAATATACCGACAGGACAACCCCAGGACACCGCTACCCACAACTTACCCCCCGACACTATACCAAGGACGACCAGACTTAGGGTCAGACCAATGCGCTTTTTGTAGGTATGTCGGACACTGGAAAGCCCAATGCCCGACTCTACTGAGCGTGAGTAGGAGCAGAGGACCGACAGGAACGACAGACCGACAGTACGAGAAAAGGCGCGAGACAGAGAAGAACCCGACTTACATAGACAGGCCAGACAGAACCACCACGTTTGATTATGCCCGATGGCACAGATTTCGCCAGGAAAATCTCAGCGGCATGCTCAAGTTCTCCTAGGTCGGGCAATGTCAAGACGGGAACCCAGCCTCGTTTAAAAAACTTACAGACGGAAAGAGATAATTATGACCCATAACTGTTTTTATATTTGTCTTGGGTCTTTGTATGTCGTACGTGTACTGTCCCCCGTCTGAGTTCGTGTGTATGTAATGTACAAATCTGCGTCATCCCTTTTACACGTGTTTCCGTGTTACTCGACCCCTGTTAGCAGAAACTTAGCATAAAAGCAACCTGGAAAGAAAGAAATGATAAAACAAAATCCGTAGAACATTAATAAACTTGAACTTTTAATTTAACACAACAAACAAGGAATAATAACGATAAACTGTAGAAAATGAAAGTCAAACGGAACATTCGCCCCCCCCCATTCTGGAACCTTCCAAAATAGGGTAGGGTTACGGCTACGCCCAACCAACGGCAACCCATATAAGGCGAGCCCCGCCGCCAACTCTTGGTCAGGAAATCTTAACGTATGGGGGAGCCGGAGGAGAGGCGGGAGCCCGCAGCCTGGGCATTTGCAGGTAGTCCCGCCACATGTCTCTTTGGCCGGCCGCAACGGGCCTGGAAAGACTAAGGTAGTCCCGCCACATGTCAAGAGGAGAACGAGGCACCTCTTCCTTTTCTCTTCCGTCACGGCCGCAGCAGTCCTGGACGGCGGGATGTCCTGCACGTACCTCCACAACAATTTGTCCAAGTTGGACTGGGAGGGAGAGGCGACGCGGACGAGCCTCTCCCACCTCCACCGGTAGGAGGTTTCCCAGCCCCCAGCCCGGCACCGAACACCCCCAGTCAGGCGATGGTGCCCATACTTCCACAGCACCGGACACACCATGGTGGCACCCCAGTACTTGCGCAGCACCGAACACACAATGGTGGCACCGCAGTATTTGTGCAGCACCGAACGTACAATGGTGACGCTTGGGGAACATCGGATGTGGAGAGGCCTTTCCTGCAGGGCGATGAAAAGGAGCGGCATGGAGTGCACCGGGAGAAGGAGACGATGTGAACGAGTCTCCCTCGCCCCCCCAGGTGGGGGCATCACAGCTGCACCCCAGCTGAACGTCCCGCTCTCACAAAACAGGGACCTCTTCCCTTCACTCCAAAGGGTCTCTTCCATTCTTGCAAACTCGACGAGAGTGGCCCCTGTAGGGCCTCAAAATGGCGTCTGGATCCGCTGGAAGGCGGGCCCCGGCCACTAGAGTAACTTTGGCCAGCCATACAACTCAAGTCAAGTCAAGTCATAAAATTTGTATAGCGCACTACATACCCAGAGGGTTTCAAGGCGCTTAGGAAGGGGAGGAGGATTATTTGTCAAATATCCACGTTTTAAGCTGCTTTCTGAACGCTAGGTGATTCTGGGTGAGGCGAAGGTAAGCGGGGAGTGAGTTCCATGTTTTGGCAGCCAGGTATGAAAAGGATCTGCCTCCCATGGTGGTCTTGTTGATGTGAGGTACAGTGGCGAAGGCTTGGCTGGAAGAGCGAAGTTGGCGGGAGGGGGTGTAGAAGGACAGTCGAGAGTTGAGGCAATCTGGTCCGATGTCGTAGAGTGATTTGTGTGCGTGGGTAAGCAGTCGGAAAGTGATCCTCTTATTGACGGGTAGCCAGTGGAGGTCTTTAAGGTGACCAGAGATGTGTTCGTTGCGTGGGATGTCTAATATGAGCCTGGCTGAGGCGTTTTGGATTCGTTGTAGTTTCTTCTGGAGTTTAGCGGTGGTACCTGCGTAGAGGGTGTTTCCGTAGTCCAGTCGGCTCGTGACCAGAGCGTGGGTGACTGTTTTTCTGGTTTCGGAGGGGATCCAGCGAAATGTTTTTCTGAGCATGCGAAGAATGTTAAAGCAGGAAGAGGATACGGCGCTGACTTGTCTGTTCATTGAGAGTGAAGAATCCAGGATGACGCCAAGGTTCCGTGCGTGGTCTGTCGGGATGGGTGCTTTTCCGAGGGCTTCCGGCCACCAGGAGTCGTCCCATGCAGAGGGGGATTTACCTAAGATGAGGACTTCTGTTTTGTCTGAGTTCAGTTTCAGACGGCTTTGTTTCATCCATTCGGCGACTTCTTTCATTCCTTCGTGTAGGTTAGTTTTGGCGGTGCTGGGGTCCTTGGTGAGAGAAAGGATCAGTTGAGTGTCATCCGCGTAAGAGATGATGTTGAGGTTGTGTTGGCGGGCGATGGCCGCGAGGGGGCTCATGTATACGTTGAAGAGGGTGGGGCTGAGTGAGGATCCTTGTGGTACGCCGCAGATGACTTCAGTGGCCTCTGACTTGAATGGTGGAAGGCGGACTCTCTGGGTTCTTCCGGTGAGGAACGAGGTAATCCATTCAAGTGCTTTTCCTTGGATTCCGATGTTATTGAGGCGTTGTAAAAGGGTGCTGTGGCAGACTGTGTCGAATGCTGCAGAGAGGTCGAGGAGGATGAGGGCGACTGTGTCTCCATTGTCCAGTAGAGTTCGAATGTCGTCTGTTGCTGCGATGAGGGCGGTCTCAGTGCTGTGTTTGGCTCGGAAGCCAGATTGTGAGGGGTCGAGTGATTTGTTGGCTTCGAGGAAGGCGGCGAGCTGGTTGTTGACAGCTTTCTCGATGACTTTGGCCGGGAATGGAAGAAGCGAGATGGGGCGGTAGTTTTTGAGTTCGGTGGGGTCTGCTGTTGGTTTTTTCAGAAGGGCGGTGAGTTCAGCGTGTTTCCAGTCTTCAGGGAAGGTAGCGGAGTTGAAGGAGCAGTTGATGACGTCTCGGAGGTGCGGAGCTATGACGGAGTCTGCTTTGTTGAAGATGTGGTGAGGGCATGGGTCTGTGGGGGATCCAGAGTGGATGGAATTCATCAGGCGGATGGTGTCCTCAGTGGAGATTGGGTTCCAGGCGTTAAGGGTGTTGACGGGGGGAAGATGGTCAGCAGATGGTGGGGTGGGTTGTCTTCCGGGTTGGTCGTCAAAGCTGTTGTGGATGTCAGCAATCTTGTTGTGGAAAAAAGAGGCTAGGGAGTCGCAGAGGGTTTGAGAGGGGGTGATGTCGTTGGAGTTGGCCGAGGGGTTGGAAAATTCCTTGACGATGTTGAAAAGTTCCTTGCTGTTGTGGGCGTTGTTGTCAAGTCGATCCTTGAATGCTGTTTTCTTGGCTATTCGGATCAGTTGGTGGTGAGTGCGGGTGGCGCTTTTGAAGGCGTCCTTGTTGCTGGTGGATGGGTCTTTTTTCCAGGCCTTTTCAAGGGAGCGGCACAGTTTCTTGGACTTCTTGAGGTCATCGTTGAACCATGAGGCCTTCTTGTTGCCAAGTTTGTGTTGACGTTTTTTCAGTGGTGCTAAGGAGTCGGCGGTGTTGGATAACCAAAGGGTGAGGTTGGAGGCGGCTTCGTTGGCGTTAGAAGAGAGGGCTGGGGAGGTTCGAAGGAGCGATGTGGAGATCTGCTCCGTGGTGATTTTGTTCCAGTTTCTTTGTAGAGTTGGTTGGAGGTGGATGATGGGTTTTGGCTTGTTGTAGGTGAAGTGAACGCAGCTGTGGTCAGTCCAGAGGAGATCCGTAGTGTGGCTGAAGGAGATATGGTTGCTGGAGGTGAAGATGGGGTCGAGTGTGTGACCTGCGATGTGGGTGGGGGAAGTGACCAGTTGTTTAAGTCCGAGGTTGGCGAGGTTGTCTAAGAGGGTGGCGGTGTTGCGGTCGTTGATCTTTTCAAGGTGGAAGTTGAGGTCTCCCAAAAGGATGTAGTCTTTGGAGGGGAGCGCGTGTGGGGTGATGAAGTCCGTGATGTCTTCACTGAATTTTGCGCGGGGTCCTGGTGGTCTGTAGAGGAGGGTGCCTCTAAGAGTTGTCTTGGGGTCGATGTGGATCTGGAAGTGAAGGTGTTCGGAGTTAGCGAGGTTGGCGTCGGAGCTGGTAGAAATGCGCATGGATTTCTTATGGACGATGGCGATTCCACCTCCTGTATGGTCGATGCGGTCCTTGCGTGTGATCTTATAGTCATCAGGGATAGCGATGGCGATGTCAGGGGCGGAGGAGGCGTTCATCCATGTTTCCGTTAGGAAGGCGACGTCAGGAGAGATGGTGTCTAGTAGGTTCCAAAGGTCAATGGCGTGCCTGTGGACCGAGCGGGTGTTGAGAAGGATGCAATGTAGGTGGTTGGGGTCGGGAATCTGTGTTGTGGTCGTAGCGGAGATGTTGTCGGTGCCGCTAAAATTGCAGGAGAAGCAGGAGAACGGTCCATGGGAGCGTCCAGGAGCGGCTTGGACGCAGTTGGGGGCGCGACCGGGGTTGAGGGCTAGGAGGGTGGCTCGAACATTTGTCCCATGGAGCACGAGCCCCCATCTCCGACAGCATCTCCGCAGCCTTGAAGATCATGCAAAGGTCCCCGGCGGAGCCTTCGGCCTTAGCAGGCTTCCGGTAAGGGACGGCTGCTTCGATCGCCAACGAAACAAACATGACATTGCCACACCTTCTGTTAGCGTGAATTCTAGAACTGCCGAAAAGGACTCTGGTCCAAACTGCCAGTAATGGAAACATTTCCCCCTGATGCTGCTTCCGGACTGTGCCGGCCCCGCCCAAAATGGCGCTGGTATCAATCGGAACTTACGAACACCTCGTGGTGTTCCTTCGCACTAATATAAACTTGATGTTCTGAGATTTTTGTGATCCTTTGTACACTTGGCTAGAAAAGACAAGGAGAGCTCACTCGACGAACTGTATGAAAAGATCCCCGTTACAAACGTTGATTACAAATATACAATGTATTATATTTTTATAACTGATGTAGACCTCATTTACGATACATGCGTACGGTATGTATATAGGAAATCTGATTACAACCGTTATGATTATGTTTCTAAATTATGAAAATATATGCCCCCGAACCCCCAGCCAATTAATAGACGTTTTAGTCTCTTACAAATGAATGAGTAAAACTTTCCGATGTTTTTACTGTTGCAAACGACACCCCCCACTGTACGCACTTTAGCCATTGCCACGACCGACCAAATACGACCACACCCTCCTAATCCATATGCTGAAATGAATTTGCAAATTAAAGTCTTTTAAACTATGGACGGGTATTGCATGTTTTATTTTAAAACAATATGGGATGGGTAGGAAAGTTCTTTTTCTGTGCACCCTACTCTGCTCTCTCTTTAAGGTTAAAAGAAGATGGTTGCCCGGCCTTGGAGGACGGATCGGATCGACAACCCGACGCTCCGCATTAAAAGTACGCGACTGACTCATGAACCCTCGCGTAGAGGAAGAACGTGACTTCCAAGGATGGGTAAAACGAATGGTGTAAATGAGGGAATGTAAAAGGAGGGTGAAATGAAATAATGTAAATATTGTAAAGTACAACGTTCCGAAGTAGCAGGGACCCAAGAACCGAAGAACTTTAGAACGCCACGGCGTCGAAAGAGGTTTAAGGACCCCGATAGTAAGATATATCCTTTGACTAGATACCTCGCACTAGGCACCTCTGGTTTCCTTTTTATGTTTCCCCGCACACGCCCTACATGAACACACTACCCCCCGACTCCGAAAACCATATCTCCGGGGACCCTGCCCCAAGGGGGAAAAGACGAGTAAGAGGTAAGTAAAGGACTTATGAATCCATGTATTTGAATGCGCGCGAATGCTGTCTCCCCCACCCCCCCCTCTTTTCCTCCCTCTGCAGGTTACGTCAGAAATTACAGCCGAGGTGTGGCGAAGATCTGAGACCTTGCCATGTCCAAATACACGAAACGGACTAGCGCCGCAGGGTAGTGCCCAAGCACGCCTGCAAACTACTCACGTATCGAACAAGCCCGAAATATTAGCACAACCTGATAAAAAATGACCACCCTTAAACCAGACCGGAAGAATGAACCCATGTCACGTATGATGCGAAACTGTGAGGGAGTGTGTGTGTGTGTGTGTGTGACTGAAACATTGACCCAACTGGTCAAAGGACCGAGAATGCGAGAAAGTGCGACAAAATGGTACCTCCTTTTTTCTTCTTTCCTTTTCCCAAAGCACGTCCCCTCTACCCTGTCTAATGCTCAAACTGCATGATTACAAGATTCTAACGTGGACTCGTGAATACCCTTTACTGTGTAATGCACTAAATAGCCTTTCTTGAATGCACTGCCGCCCTCTCCGTTGCACGTGCACTATTTAGCCTGCCGTTGCACTCTCTCTCTCTCTCTCTCTCTCTCTCTCTCTCTCTCTCTCCCTCTCTCTCTCTCTCTCTCTCTCTCTCCCTTTTTTGCACTACCACTCTCCCGAGTGGTTAGCCCCGAAATTGGCAGATCGCCACCCCTAGCACACCACCTAATTGGCTTCAAATACCGTCAGTATTTGCACAAACATTTGTCTTTAATGCAATCACCCTGAGGCCGCGTCATTACCTCTCCTTTTCCGCTAGAAGTCAATAAACCCAGGTTGGGCCGTAAGGGAAAGGACAGGTAAGACAACAGAGGTTCCCTAATCTGGCCCGAAATAAGGGAACTACATGTCAACGGCTCCTATAGTATAAAACAAGGACCTCAGAATACGCGACCCTCCCCTCCCCGAATCGTCGCAATACCGAAACCAGAAAAACTATCACCCCCGTTGCCTCCCCTGTCTATGTCCCTGGTTGTCTCCCATAAAACCCCTGTCCCTCCTAGTTAAGTAACCGGGCTGTAAAAGGTTACGTAGGACCCAGAATGATGTTTTACAAGGTTAACAGACTAGACCAAGGTAAAGAAATCATCAAAATGAACCCCGCAGTAGTTGAAAAACAGGATGCACCGATAAAAAGGAAATGTTTAGCCATGTTCGTCTCTCAGCAAAATACCTGTGTAGTACCATGTTGACGACTCACTGTACCCTTTTGTAAATGTGAAACTCTAGAGAACGGCATATCTTTGCCAGATTTGTCCCCCGAAGGTGGGTTACCATCAGACGAACCGTCATGCCTGTAATAAATGATTCTGAAGGAAAGTCATAGTAAATCCAGCAGGTCCGCCACCGGTCATTCATATGCCAGTTGTGAACGTTAAAAATGACGGACATTTTCATTCTTTGCCTGGAGCTGGGAGAGAAATAGACTTTCTTGATTATCTTCATCCGAAAATTTTCTAAAAAACTGTCTTTTCAAAACTTGTTTAAGGGTACTGCTGTTGGAGGAGAGAAGGACCGGATGTGGGAGCACGAGGCCCGACTGCAGACTAAGGGACACCTGCGACATTAGCCAAGGCGAGACCACGACTGAAAAGAGCTGCAGGACGAGGCACTGTTTCCGACAGCGTGAAAAGAAAGGGTCGACCTGATGCCCCTGCTCGACGTCCAGTGCCTGTCGACAAGTCCCCGCTCTCCGAATTCCGTCACACGCCCGCCTATTTGAAGTCTCTCGGTCCCCTAGTTTGTTCCTAATTTGGCCTTGCTCCATCCCCCTTTTTCCTCTGACCTACCCTATGGACTGTCTTGAACGCTCTTCTTCCATCGGAACTTTCTGACAATCACCTCAAAGGACACGGGGCGAAAAGGACCTTTCCGACCAGAAACGCGAGGAAAGGGTCGTGCCCTGCAACGCAGAACTTAGAACAGAGCCGGACTTGTAGCTCCACCGCCGGTGCTCAACAGCGCCAACGAAAGATCACAAAGAACAATGAGAACTCGTAAACTTCGAACATTTGGCATCCTCAAACCACCGTTTTTTTCTACGCCTCATTTCTCTCCCAGCCACCATTGTATTGATCCTGCTCCAATCCGAATCCGAAATATGTATTAACCTGCCAGTTTATGTTATGATATGTACTTGCTGCTCGCCGTTTTTGTATTTCATTCCTATGACTTTCCTGCTGAACAAATTTATCAAAGTTCATCAAATAGGTGCACCTCCTAAAAACTAGAAACCTCAAAATGTATTGTTTACAACTCTTTATCTTGGGTTTCCTACAGTTCTCTCTCTCATGCTCACCACAATAGACCCGAGTGGAAGATGAACCAACAAGATGTCTTGAATATGTTAAAGGAGGGACTGTGGAAAATTAGTGCGTTTTGGTGAACATTATCTGCGCCATCTTGCCTCTTCCCCTGATGCCACACTTTTGTTGCGCGCGTCCGCCATTTTAAGATGCCCCGATCAGAACCAACCCTTTTGCATGCCGCTGGCCCCTGACATAGCCCTTTGCCTTCGCTAAGCCTGCCCGCTGACCACCCCCCCTGCTTGCACCTGCCTGGAGTCATAAACCCCTCTTCGGCGCTGCTCTGCCCCCGGCCCTCATCCTGTTCCCAGCGCGACACCTCCCTGCTTTCCTTTCATGATCTCCGGCCCTTAGATGCAAACCCCCTTTTTTCCCCGTGTGCCCGTTTTTTCCTCCCCGTTCCCAAGCCGACACCCAGCTCTGCCGATACCACCCTCGCCCCTCCCCGTACAATAGAAAGCTTCCCCCATCAAAGAAATCCCCGGGTTGATCAAAGCCCCCGCCCCATGAGATCCAATCAGACTCCCCTCATCCCGTGAATCGGCGGATTATCCAGCTGCGCGATGCTCACCACCTGTTGTGATTGGGGTGGGGATTTCAACTGTAAATGTGTGTGGGAACGGGCCCCAAAGGGGGATTCCGGGTATGTCTTTCCGTATATCAAAGCTTTGTCACATATTTGTAAACTGCAATAAAAACCGTAAAACACTGTATATAAGGGGCCAGGCCTCAAATGTACGTTAGAGCACCTCTGAACGATACCTTCTGTCCGTTTCGTTGTGTTCTCCTCCGGAGAGAATAAAAAACCTTGTTTCCTGCTTTCCAGTCTCCAGCGCCTGCCTCTTCATTGATTTAAATAACTAGAGGGTCACAGAGGCAATACCGCCGGGCAAATATCGATTGTCCCCGACCCGATTGAAACTGTTTTTACACAGCTATAATCCCTTCCAAGTGGAAACAAGCCTGGATATCACCAATCATCAAAAAACCTACGCTGGACCCTAACATTGCCGAAAACTTTAGACCTATATCCCTCCTACCATGGCCAGCCAAGGTAGCAGAAGCCCATGTAAATACCATCCTGACCAAATACTTGTCATCTAATAACATCTTAGATTGGTCACAACATGGCTTCCGGGCGGGACATAGCACTGAGACAGCCCTACTAAGTGTGACAGAACACCTCCGCACCATTTTAGACTCTGGTGGAACGGCAGCACTGATTCTACTTGATCTCAGTGCTGCCTTCGACACGGTGTCACACGAAGTTTTGCTGTTCAGGCTAAAAGAGGTCGGGATATCAGGACTCGCTCTTGATTGGTTTAGAGACTTTCTTTCTGGCCGATCATTTCGAGTCTCCATCCCCCCCTACCTCTCCAGGGAATGTCCCATAGAACAGGGCGTACCCCAGGGGTCAGCTCTTAGCCCCACCCTGTTCAATGTGTATGTCCAGCCCCTGGCAGTGGTAGCCAGGAGACACGGAATGTCTCTTGTATCCTACGCTGATGATACGCAGCTGGTGGTGGCATTAAACGATGAAAGTGGTAACAGCGCCCAAAAATTCCAACAAACCCTCATTGACATCACAGAATGGATGACAGCAAACTACCTCCAGCTCAACGCCGGTAAAACAGAGGTGTTGTTGGTGGGAAAAAAGACAAACACTTGGGGGAACAACTGGTGGCCAGAAAACTTGGGACAATCACCTGAGCCCAAAGACTGTGTCAAAAACCTAGGAGTATGGGTAGACTCTGCCCTCAAATTTACTCACCATACTAAAAAAGTGGCAGCAACCTGCTTCGGCATTTTACGGAACCTTATGCCCATCCTGGGATTCTTTGACAACCAAACCCGTCAGACGATAGTCCAAGCAGCCATCCTCTCCAGGCTGGACTACGCCAGCTCCCTTTTGCTATGAACGAACGTTGCAGAAAAAGCTAGACTCCAGCGAGTCCAGAACGCTGCCGCCAGGACTCTGGTAGGTCTCCCTCGCCACACGTCTGTGGCTAGCGTCCTTATCAAGCTCCACTGGCTCCCAATGGAGAAAAGAATATACTTCAAAACGCTATGCCTAGCTTTTAAAATCCTAAAAACGGCCCCCCCCAATGCTTTGCCCACTCTTGTCAACCTACGTCCCTCGGCGCGCCCTACGCTCAGAAGGCCAAAATCTCGCAACGGTTCCTCGTATCAAACTATCCAGGATGGGTGGTCGTTCCTTCAAATACCTGGCCGCCAAACTCTGGAACGGCCTCCCAGACCAGATCCGAGGGATACAAAATCTATTGACCTTTAGGAAAGCAATAAAAACACACCTCTTCTGTTAACATCTCCCTCCCCTTCTACTTCCTATCCTCTGTACCCTTTCATACAGTAAGCGCCGGGACGCCCCTTTGCTGGGGCAGCTGCGCGCTATACAAGCACATATAACATAACATAACATAACATAACATAACATAACATAGGTGTAAATCATTAATAGTAGCAATTGTAAGAATAGTACAAAACATAGAGTATTAGAGTACATAAAACAATATAGGAATAAAGGAATATATCAACAAATAGTCATCTGGAATAGAATTTCATGAGACAACAGAAAGTTCAAGGGGGTTTCCTAACTTCATCTGGAGTGTTAACTATAGGGAGCTAGAAGAGGCCAAATCAGTAAGATATGGGGTTAAAGGGAGCCAGAAAAGATCTCTTTTAATTCATAAGGAAATAGGGGAGGTATTACAAGTATCTAATCTATGATTAAAACAAACAGCATTCCACCAAGCCCTAAAAGTAACCTTGTCAGTTTGTTTCCAATTAGAAGTAATTTGGTGAAGAGCTATCGCCAATAATAAATCAACTAATGAGGGATTGGGAGAAGGGCTTGGCCAGGAGGGTGATAAGGAACCTAAAAAGATATTGGAAATGGAAAAAGGGACATTTGTGCTGAAAAAATCTGTCTTTTTAACATAAAAGCGCAGCGTGACTCTTCATTTCCGAATGAGAAATGTATTCCTTTCTCGTCAATTGCAGCAGGGGGTTATTTTTCAAACTCTGCTACCTCAGCAAAGTTCCACAAATCAGCGCAGTTTTATCCAATCCCGATATACTGCATGCATGCGGTCTTCAGGCAAGGGCGGGTACTGGGGTGTAAGAAATCCGCGCAATCTGCTTTTACGTATTTAGGCAAAATTTATGGAAAATGAGTTGACATTATGCATAATTATGCAAAATGTGACTGGAATATAGCACTATATTTGGGTACACATTGCATCCTTGCTTCCTCTTCGGACGCGAGGACACATTTCATAATAAAAATAAAAAGTGGCAAAAACATAAGTGCTAAGAAAAGAAGCACTCGTGTCCTGGGCGTTCGCGTCGGTCCTGCGCCACCCTGCTATAACTTTTTTGTGAACGCGAAGAAATGCAAAATGGATTTATGGAATTTCACGTTCTTAGAGTATCGCGTGAGTCCAAAATACACCGGTGTAATTCAAAATTCACTTGGACCTTAAAAATACCTCATGAAGTCCTAATGCCGTGTCAGTGAAAAAGATATCAGGAACCTCGAGCGTTTATTAGTAGTACAATGAAGAAGATTATTGTAGTGATGATGAAGATTAATGTGATCATTATTAGTACTAAGTATTTATTTTATTTTATTTTATGCATTTATTTTATGTGGTATTGACAGTCGGTGGTAATAGCTATAAAAGCACTGTCGGTCAAATACTTTGGTAAAGCAGTGAATTAAGAACGTGTAGAATTGGCATCAAGAGCACAGATCAGCCAGTTGCTGAAAACAAGATGTCACCCTAGAAAGGAGACACTGGACTCTGGAAGGAGCCTGTGATTGGAGGAGCTGGTGTCTGACGTTGAGCCATCAGATCCGAGTCATGAAGGTAAGGCGGATATGATCATACTGGAGGCAGCCATAGGCCTGTCTTCAGAGAGGGCTCTCCGATAGGCTTAGGCAGAAATGAACATTACGCTGGCGTAATTCACATAGTTTGGGGAAATTTCGCATCACACTTGTTAGGAAAGTACCTGAAATTATGTCACGTCATATAATTATGCACCCGAGGGAGGGTGAGGGGGGACTCTGCTTTTTCCGTGGAGAGCACAAGTAATATACAGCATAGAAAAGTCATCAGGGGTTGCTGAAATGGTGCCCAAGTCTTCACAGGTGACAGTACCACTCCACAGGCACACCCCGGGAGAGCTCGTCAGCTCACTGGCTCACAGGAGCCCTTCGAGCACAAGGGGGGAGGGAACACACTGCTTTCATCACAGCACAGTTCACCCCATTGCATCCTGGTAAATGTAGTTCACTTACTTCAAATTTGCTGTAGTCTTTCACCAAAGTTGGCACAAGCAGTGCTGTTATCTCTAGACACGTGTTCCTGGGTTTAGCCCTTCATCAGTACAGTGCAGAAAAAAAATAGGGCAGTGGTCTGGAGAGGGGTTGTGTGAAAAAGTGGTGTGGTTAAAACTAGCTCTACATTATGCTACACAATTGTAATATTGCATTTATAGGCTAGGAATAACAAAAAAAGTATTTGACAGAGGGGTATTCAAGGTGAGACTACCTCTCCCCATACCCAGCTCATCTCGAGGTTAGAACACCTCATTATCTCTTTAAAAGCCTCCCTGAGCTCTGCCCTCTCAGAGAGGGGGCTGTAGCCCGCACTACGGCTCGGTTCGTAGCGCGAGGAGACCCCCTATGATGAAGCATGCTACCTTCGGGTGGGTGAGGGGAATCGTCCTAAGAAAGAGATACCCCACACTTTACTTTTGCATTAGACCCAGTAGCCTTCTAATGTGTTTTTGTGTAAATAAGTGTTGTCACAGACACGGGTTCTGTTTTATGAGTAGGGTTGAGGAAACCCATAGCCCAGGGTCAAGGGAACCATGGAAGGGCCTTCTCAACTAAAGATGATTGCAAATAAATTAAAAGGAATTTATATAACTGTGCATTAGCCTTGCTAGTGACTGTCTTTAAACCCCGGGGCTGCACTTGTCATATCAGAACCCTTCACAAGCTCTAAACGCACTCTGCATGCTGCCCACAGTCCGATACCACACACACAACCAGAGCTGTGTCCTTCTCAGATCACTGTGGCAACAGGAAGCAGCCAGACACTGTCAGGACTAATGGATATTTTATCGCCTTAGATTAATGGTTCTCATTTTATTGATCTTGAAATGATAAATAGCTGAGTGTGCACTGCTGGGATTTGAACTTGTGACCTGCGGGCTGTAACAGAGTTTTACAGCAGCCACCTTGCTCCACTGAGCTACCTCAACTTTTAAGAAGTGCTAGTCCACGAGAAAATGCAGTGGTATGCAGGTAGAACAATGTCTACTAATAAAAACATTAAATTCACATGCACAGGGTTACAATCAAACTTTCACAGCGCTAAAGACTGTACAACTACATTTGATGAAAGGAGTACCATGTCAAAGGATTCAATAGATAAAATGTAGTGTGTGATAGGTTGTAGTTATCACTACTCTAACAAAAAAGCAGAAACGTGCACCAGATTTTAGGTGCCACTGGTCCCAAATTCAGCAAGGAATCCCAGCCACTCCACACAGGCTCGTCTTTTTGACAAATTTTGAGTTTGTTCAGCAAGTAAAACAAAAGACGCGTTTCGACCTCACTAGGTCTTGGTCACATGACCTTGAAACCAACTAGTCATCTATTTATGCAAATGACTGTCAGGCAAGACATATAGGCATAAAGGAAATACAAACAAGTAAAGTTACAGTCACTTTCTTCAGTATTCAAATATAGATAACTTAATGCCATTAGCACAATGTGACAAGTGTTAAAGGAAACCAAAATAAACACACAACATAATATAAGTGATTGTGCGTGCTCAAGGGGGGAGTGTAATCGTCACAATTGTATTTGAAAGTTGGGTGTTAAGCCGTAGATTAACATTTAATCAAGGTATAGTACCCCAATATATCTGATATATTTGCAACAGTAATGAGAATATGGAATTGTCACACAGATTGGCCATCAGAATACAGGAGTATGTATCAGATGACAAAATTATTCATTTTATAACTATAACTCGTGCCCCTGCCATGCACGGGGTGGTTATTAATGATGCAAATTTAGATGTTGCAGTGATATCAATAACGTCATAAAACATTTCATGGGTGATGTAATATGTGAGGTAATTAGAAGTGTATGGTGAGTGCATGAGTTATAGGTACAAGTTATAGTTATTTTAGGGCACAAGTAATAGTTACTTGAAATAAGTATAAATAGTGAATTTCATGGGTTTGTTCATTTAACACAGCAAGTTTTACCTGACACTTTCACTTAACTATAACATCCCTTTAACCTTTGTTTTTGTCTTCTTGAACTTCTAAGTATTTTTTTTTAAATTATGGAAAAAATAAATAAATACATTTCACTTTTTTATTTTAAAAAGCCCTAGCAGGTCACAATAAGGAGCTCGTTCAGGTGCCCCTGGGTGGTGCTGTGTGTTGGGGATGAGAGAACCTTTACTCTGACCCCTACTACCTTTTTTTAAAAACTTTTTCAGGATGCGGGTACTGAATACCCATGCCACGTAATGGCGGACACAACATTTCCTTTTATGCTGCCGCCAGCCAATCGGATAACTCGCTCCCGCTGGACTGTCAGTCCCACGGAGCAAGCTGGCCAACAAGAGAAAAAAAGCACTTGCGACCAATCACATCGCTCCAAATTTTAAAGTAGCGGTCCCGCAGGATCAACTGTCAATATATCTATAAATGTTGATCTCCAGGTTTCAAAAACTACTGAACAGATTTGCACCAAATAACAAGAAACACACTTTCGGGTAAAGGTCTAGCTTTCTGCCAAATTTGAGCTAATTCTGTTCTGACGTTTTCTCTGTATTCTTCCCAAAATGTTAATACAGAAAATGCATGGGGGAAGTGTTTCGATACCCTCACTTTTTCTTGCCCACCCCACAGCCAATCCCTCCAATCGACAGATCACCCCGAAACCTTCCAAAAAGGAGCTGAGGTAGATGGATTTTAGTTTGGAAAGTTTTGTGAAGATTCCTCTAATGTTGCCAAAGTTATTATCAAACTCTCTTCCTTTGATACTCTGCCTCGTGTATAACTGCCCAGTGGTGGTCAGTCTTACCCGTTCCCAGTAGATGAAGCCTTTGACCTGCTGGTTAAGCAGGTCTTGATGTAATGACCATTGAACCTCCAAACTTTCCAGTTCAGAGCTGCGTTTGCAGATGCACAGATATCTGTAGAAGGCACCTTTGCCGCTCACATCATTTACTTAGACGCAATCTGTGGCTTGCGGGTCATTTTTTATTTTTTGTTTTATATAGCGCGAACAAGACCCGTGGGTATCAGAGCGCTTAACATCATAATAGTTAACTAACACAAGTGTTGACATTACAAAGAACAAACAGATATGAGGTATATAATAGCATGAATATGATTGTGTGAGCAATATATATGCAAAACAGAGACACATGTGCAAATCACATTAAGAGGTGGGGTAAGGCTAAGCTTAAATCATATGCCATATGCATCGCAAAAGTGAGGTAGGCGATGGTCAGGTTTTGGCTTAACAAAATGTTAACCTTTCTATGAACAAAACCGTTATGAGGTAGATAATAGTGTGGCTATGATTATGTGAGACAGTATATTCACCATTCACTGGTGCATTAACCTGCTGAGCTGCCATTCAGGGACTCAGCCCAGTGGCCTGCAGGTTTTCACGCTGGTACTTGCAGCAGGCGCATTAACACTCTGAGCAATCTTTCTGACATTGAACCCCATGACACACAGGCTCCAGGCACAGTAACCATCTGAGTTATCTTCTGGACTCGAAAGGTGTGAGCTGGTACCTAGAGCAGGAATATGTGTCCTCTAAGTTAACCTTCTAGAACTGAAGCCTGTGACCCTCTGCTTGCACCGAGGTGTCTCTATAGGGTGTATTCGCCTTCTAAGATGTCTTTCTGGAATTTAAACCAATGACAAGCTGGGTGCACGCCTGTGCCGGATGTATGACGTTACAACGCATACATTCACAACGCATACCATTACAACAAAACTTTTACAACGCAGGATCCATTACAACGCATGCCATTACAACGCATGCCATTACAACGCAGCTGCTATTACAACGCATGCCATTACAACGTAAGTATGGGTAAGTATTTTTTTTTAATCAATGGTAATGTAATAGTAGTGTAAGTGTTGGATAGTGTAGGGACTCCAGGGGGGTGTAATAGTAGGGTAAGTGTTGGATGCTGTAGGGGTTAAAATTTAATTAAATACTTACCCATACTTACGTTGTAATGGCATGCGTTGTAATGGCATGCGTTGTAATTGATCCTGCGTTGTCAAAGTTTCATTGTAATGGTAGTGCGTTGTTTTAGTTGCGTTGTAATGGCTGTTTCCCCCTGTGCCTGTTGCAGGCGCATTGAGCATCATGTTTTCCTGGAATTCAAACCCGTGAGCTGCAGGTGCATTCACCCTCTGGGTAATTTTTCAGACACTGAAACCCGTGAGCTGCAGGCTCCACGCAGGGGCCCGCAGACGGCGCATGAACCCTCTGAGTTACCTGTGACGCACTGCACCCCGGGGCCTGCAGGTTACCAATGCGCGCAGCCCTGGCCCCGGCCGCGCCGGGCATGAGTGAGTGGGCACGGGGGAGCCCGTGTTCCCTCGCACCCCTCGGGCGCGCCGTGTGATTTGATGAATGGGGGAGCCGTGTTACAGTATTTACTTTACGAGCCCATTTCAGGTCCCCCGGGGGCGCTCGCCCCCACCTGCAGCACTTCAGTGATAAGTTTTTTTGTGGCCTCGCGCCTTCCCGGGTCCCACGACGGGGATAAATCTCCCCCCGCCCCTCCCCCCGCCGCCCTCTCCGCGCCAGCACGCCACGCTGCCAGCCCGATAAATCATTTTTAAAGATACCTCTAAACATATTTCACAGTCTAAATTTTTTATGGTGTTTGCAAATCAGGGAAGTAAGGAGAGAGAATAAATGCCTTTAGTCAGCAGCTGAGAAATGATGTCTGTGCCCCCCCCCCCTCCCCCAGCGGGAGGTGTCTGCTGATCAATGAGCGCGGGGGCACCCCTCCCCCCCCCCTCCCGATGGCGGTGGCTGCCGTGGCGCGGAGAGTGTGAGGTGTCTCTGCTGTGGTGGAGAGGTCAACGAGTGTGACTGCTGTGACAGAGCCTGTGAGGTGGTACAGAGGCCATGGGGTGCTTGCTGTGGGGCAGAGACTGTTGACTTTTATTGCTGTGGTACAGAGGCAGTGGGGTGTCACTCCTGTGGTACAGAGGCGTGATGGCTGTGGGGTGTGACTGCTGTTGCATAGAGTATGAGATGTGATTGCTGTGGTACAGAGGCTGTGGGGTGTGACTGCTGTTGCATAGAGTATGAAATGTGATTGCTGTGGTACAGAGGCTGTGGGGTGTGACTGCTCTTGTATAAAGGCTATGCGTCACGGCTGCTGTGGTACAGAGGCTCTGGGGTGTGACTGCTGTTGCATAGAGTATGAGATGTGATTGCTGTGGTACAGATGCTGTGGGGTGTGACTGCTGTTGCATAGAGTATGAGATGTGATTGCTGTGGTACAGAGGCTGTGGGGTGTGACTGCTGTTGCATAGAGTATGAAATGTGATTGCTGTGGTACAGAGGCCATGGGGTGCTTGCTGTGGGGCAAAGACTGTTGACTTTTATTGCTGTGGTACAGAGGCAGTGGGGTGTCACTCCTGTGGTACAGAGGCGTGATGGCTGTGGGGTGTGACTGCTGTTGCATAGAGTATGAAATATGATTGCTGTGGTACAGAGGCTTTGGGGTGTGACTGCTCTTGTATAAAGGCTATGCGTCACGGCTGCTGTGGTACAGAGGCTCTGGGGTGTGACTGCTGTTGCATAGAGTATGAGATGTGATTGCTGTGGTACAGATGCTGTGGGGTGTGACTGCTGTTGCATAGAGTATGAGATGTGATTGCTGTGGTACAGATGCTGTGGGGTGTGACTGCTGTTGCATTGAGTATGAAATGTGATTGCTGTGGTACAGAGGCTGTGGGGTGTGACTGCTGTTGCATAGAGTATGAAATGTGATTGCTGTGGTACAGAGGCTGTGGGGTGTGACTGCTCTTGCATAAAGGCTATGCGTCACGGCTGCTGTGGTACAGAGGCTCTGGGGTGTGACTGCTGTTGCATAGAGTATGAGATGTGATTGCTGTGGTACAGATGCTGTGGGGTGTGACTGCTGTTGCATAGAGGCTATGAGTCACGGCTGTTGTGGTACAGATGCTGTGGGGTGTGACTGCTGTTGCATTGAGTATGAAATGTGATTGCTGTGGTACAGAGGCTGTGGGGTGTGACTGCTGTTGCATAGAGTATGAAATGTGATTGCTGTGGTACAGAGGCCATGGGGTGCTTGCTGTGGGGCAGAGACTGTTGACTTTTGTTGCTGTGGTACAGAGGCAGTGGGGTGTCACTCCTGTGGTACAGAGGCGTGATGGCTGTGGGGTGTGACTGCTGTTGCATAGAGTATGAGATGTGATTGCTGTGGTACAGAGGCTGTGGGGTGTGACTGCTGTTGCATAGAGTATGAAATGTGATTGCTGTGGTACAGAGGCTGTGGGGTGTGACTGCTGTTGCATAGAGTATGAAATGTGATTGCTGTGGTACAGATGCTGTGGGGTGTGACTGCTGTTGCATAGAGGCTATGAGTCACGGCTGTTGTGGTACAGATGCTGTGGGGTGTGACTGCTGTTGCATTGAGTATGAAATGTGATTGCTGTGGTACAGAGGCTGTGGGGTGTGACTGCTGTTGCATAGAGTATGAAATATGATTGCTGTGGTACAGAGGCTTTGGGGTGTGACTGCTCTTGTATAAAGGCTATGCGTCACGGCTGCTGTGGTACAGAGGCTCTGGGGTGTGACTGCTGTTGCATAGAGTATGAGATGTGATTGCTGTGGTACAGATGCTGTGGGGTGTGACAGCTGTTGCATAGAGTATGAGATGTGATTGCTGTGGTACAGATGCTGTGGGGTGTGACTGCTGTTGCATTGAGTATGAAATGTGATTGCTGTGGTACAGAGGCTGTGGGGTGTGACTGCTGTTGCATAAAGGCTATGCGTCACGGCTGCTGTGGTACAGAGGCTCTGGGGTGTGACTGCTGTTGCATAGAGTATGAGATGTGATTGCTGTGGTACAGATGCTGTGGGGTGTGACTGCTGTTGCATAGAGGCTATGAGTCACGGCTGTTGTGGTACAGATGCTGTGGGGTGTGACTGCTGTTGCATTGAGTATGAAATGTGATTGCTGTGGTACAGAGGCTGTGGGGTGTGACTGCTGTTGCATAGAGTATGAAATGTGATTGCTGTGGTACAGAGGCTGTGGGGTGTGACTGCTCTTGCATAAAGGCTATGCGTCACGGCTGCTGTGGTACAGAGGCTCTGGGGTGTGACTGCTGTTGCATAGAGTATGAGATGTGATTGCTGTGGTACAGATGCTGTGGGGTGTGACTGCTGTTGCATAGAGTATGAGATGTTATTGCTGTGGTACAGATGCAGTGGGGTGTGACTGCTCTTGCATAGAGTATGAGATGTGATTGCTGTGGTGCAGATGCTGTGGGCTGTGACTGCTCTTGCATAGAGGCTAAGAGGCATGGCTGCTGCTGTGGTACTGAGGCAGCAGGATGTCACTGTTGCTGTACAGAGGTATGTAGCCTGACTGCTGCGGTACATAAACTATGGGGGATGGGTGCTTTCTGTAGTACAGAGGCTATGGATTTGTTTTGTTACTGTAGTACAGAAGCTAGAGGTATGACTGCTGTGGAGCAGAGCAACGAGGCCTGACGGTCTGACTGCTGTGGAACAGAGACAATGAGGTCTGACTGCTGTGGAGCAGAGACAATGAGGCCTGACTGCTGTGGTACAGAAGAGATGTGAGGATGTATGCTTGTGTTTTCTGTAATACTAGGCTTCACTGTGTACAAAAGTCGAAGGTGGAGGTGTACTCGTAGTACTGCCTCATTCTACCGCATGTGGTTCTGCTGAACTTGCCTCTGTGTATTTGTGACTGGACTGGTCTGGTGCAACCTGATTATCATGCACTGGACATGTTGCCTCCTGTACAGGGAGGTACAGAATGTGCAACTATTCATTGGATGTGTGGCCAGAATTGGCTGGTGCAACCCATATCAATGTGCAGCGGTCATAGTGCCTCATTTCCAAGGAGGTACAGAATTTGCAGCTCATCATTTTTCAGATATTAAGTGCCTGGTGTGACTTATATCAAAGTGCTCCAGATGCTGTGCTCAGAGTGCCTGAGCACAACTTTGATCATTTTGTACCTATCAGGGAGCCTCATCATATGGAGAGGCTCCCCTGTGTTCCTCCCCAGTCATCAGTTGTTCTCTTTTTGACTCTTTTTGTGGTGGATTAACAGCCCTCTCCACACCTTACCCATCCCGAAGCTATCTTGGCGCCAGGTAGTCACAAGAGAGATTGACTGGGTCGAAGGAATGCTTCCAAGACAGTTCGGAAGTGAGTCACGAGACTGTGTGACCCCTTTGTGTTTTTAGATCTGTGGGTGAACTTCCTGAGTAGCTGCCAAACCCCCCTTGTTTACATCTACCTCCTAATTGAAACTTGATACATATTCCCACCTGCTTCCCAAGGACTAATTGACCACGGCTGCATGCGGCATAGTATCCGGTTAGCAGGGGTTAGTTATTCTCCCTCCAGGGGTATAGCACATTTGGGGTGAACTAGTGGGTAGAGGGAGTCTGAGACCATGGAGTTTGCAGAGTGTGATCCATTGGTCTGCTGGGTACCAGTGGAATCCGCATTAGGGTGCTGAATGCATATGTGTTCAGGAGCGTTCCGTACTGACTTTGCTTGATACCTGTTGCACCGTGTACCGGTGCAGAGTGAGCTTGTGCGAGTGGGAGGGATAGTGTGTGGATCGCCTGTGATTCAAGGCACTGGCCAGAAGTATTGCATTATTCGTTGATTTCATGCCAAAAGCACAATACATTTGACATTGGGTATACCCGTGTGGCTCCTGCTCGCGGTGCTGCTAAAAAGTGTTCATGTTTTGTGTATGTACATAATTGGATATTGTTGTGACCAGGGTGTACTGTACAACTGTGTGGAACTGTATTATCAGGATTGCCAGTGTGGGCCTGGGGTGGACATGGGTGTCCCACCGCAAAAGGGTGCTCTCTCTGTGGGGGGGGGGGCTGGTTAGTTTAGGAATTGGCCCCAATGTGCATACAACTGATATTATAACAATACAAGTGGGCCTAGTGCTACTAGTAATATTACAGAATCTGTTTTATGCCCAAAAGTACCTGATGTCCATAGTATAATGATTAATTATGCTCATGGAATACAAATGTTTTCTACATACATCTTGTGTGAAGTCTCTTACGTGACGCTCAGTGTGTTTATTGGTTGTGACTGCTGTGCCTTTGCTTTACACATTGCCTCTGTATTCAGCCTGACTGCACAGAGCCAAGCTCCCCAAGGGTGAGCACATGTTATACAGTGAGTGTAATTACCTGCCATTGATGGATGTGACAGGCTCTGCCTGGCTGGGGGCATCCCTTCAGCCAACCAGACACTGCAGGTTCCAACATTTGGTGGCAGCGGTGGGACAGGACTGCCAGTTCCAACAGGAGAAAGCCATAGAAAGTAAGAGAGCGAACGAAAGGAGAGTAAATGGAACAGCTGCTCGAGAGAGAGCAAAGGAGAGGGCAATTTGAAGAGAGATGCAGAAGAAAACAATGATAAGAAAGATAATGAAGACAGATATTATGAGAGTGTGAGAGAAAGAAGAGAAAGAACAAGGCATAAAAGAGCAAGATTAGGGCTAGAGACACAAGGAGAAAAGGTCTTGTGCGATGTTAAGTGGTCTGTATACCTTATCATGTTTTCCTCAAATCTCCTGGCCTAATATGCTTACAAATGCACAATAGTCCACGTATTGTCTAAAAATTCCCTTAGTATGGACCCGAAAATCTCCCTGCAGAGTGGCCTTTAATCTCTTATTGAGGTCAAACAAATATTATTTTTCCCATATTCATTTTTAGCAAATCTCTTAACAAGGATACTCACACACTTACACCCATGCAGCCCCCATTAGTAGTTACCAATACTCTTGGTGACACATGCTGATGCTTTGTCTGTCATTGCAAGTCAGTCATGCTTAAAATTACCAGTGTAGTTACTGAAAAGTGCAGCCTATACCTTAAGAAGTGTGGGTCCCATTTTGGAGGTGACCTGGGTTTCTAGTGCATATGGAAAATTGCAGCCTCCTGACTGCTTCATACGAAGAAGCCCAACTTTTTAATGCACCTCTAGTAATCACAAATAATCCCCAGCAAGGACCGTTTATTGAAGGCTTGCCAATTCTCCCTGTTTTTATCTTCACCCCACCGAAAAGTCAATGGTTTTTAGGCACCTTGAGGGTGCCACCACCAGAAGTCCACACATGAAGTGTGCTGCGCGTGAAATATGGGATGATGTCTGTAATTCCGTCCAGTTTGAGCCCTGTCTAGCAGGGCGGTGGAAGACACCATGCAGCAACAGCAGAGGTCTTCACACAGTCGGATTCTGGGTGCAAACTTTGAAGCCACCACACACTGGTAGATCTTTTGGGGCAGGGGTGCATAGATGCTGCGATGGTTCTCGCGACTAGAGCTGGAGAGTGGAGTCTTTTTTAAACATTTGAACTTGGCAAGGTTCGCATCTGATGAAGCTTAAAAACTTTGGAAAATACACTAACTACAACTAAGCCTATCTCGCAATTTCCCCAGCTCTATTTTAAATCCTGTGGGGACATTAATATTTAAAGTGTGTGTGTCGGGGACGGTAAATGTGCCCTGGGACGTACCATTTTTCAAAACAATGCCATCAATGCCTTTAGCTAGAATAACATCAATAATAAAAAAAAAAAACAGCTACAGATCGGCATTGTGCATTAAAACCAGGCCTAGGCAAAACATGTATTATGGCACAATTCATGAAATTCTTGCGTTTCGTGTTATGCAAAATTCATGACATTTCCCACAATCACGTATTATGTGACTTATTGTATTTATTTTTACCTGAGCATGCATCTTGCATTAAAAAGTTTCTCAAAATACCAATTTGACACTAGTTCACACATTAAAGCTGTCACTGCGATATATTTTCTAATGGAGCCAGCCTCCTTCTGCTATCTTGCGAGATTTTGTGGATGCGAGGTGTGCGCTCAGGCAGAAAAAGTGATGCAGGATATTGGCAAATCACATTTGCTACAAAAGCATACTTTCATTAAGTGTTCATGGAATCCTAATGAAAACCGAGTGTACTCTGGATTTTCTCTACACATATCAGAGTGGGAATACCCCCAGCACCCTCCTTTGGCGAGTACAGAGGGCCACCCCCTTCAAGTGCAAAAACTATGCTTTAAGGCGTTTCACACTTGTTATGTGCGCTGTACAATACAGCACACATGTAAAATTGGAAAAAACAGAAGAAACAAAAAAAAATTCTCTGTTACACCTGCCTCGTGGAGGTGTATGATTTTGGCACAAATTCTTGTCTTCTCTTCCTTGTAGACATAGATTTGTGTCTCTACCCATTGGGGGTTGTATGGGGGAGCCATGCACCCCCCATGGAACGCCCCATGAACGCAAAGGAATGCTAAGTGAGCATGGAGCAGCTTTGCGTTACTTTGGGTTATTATCCGGTGTACGCCACTATTTGTGTTGGATTGTAAATCCCACCCGAACACTGTACGTTGGGTTTTGCATTACAAAAGTAACACAAGTCAGACACAAAGTATTTGTGAATTATGGGCCTAGGGGTTCTGCGGGAGCTCAGGCACCCCACGAGCACACTCGGGACAGACCCCCTTGTTTATTATTTTGTGCAGAACCACTTACTGCAAGGGGAGACCCTGGTCCTCCGGATTTCAAAGAGAGGCAGAGTGAAATGTATCTGTACCTTTTGGTCCCAGGAAGCATAAAACCAAGACACCCCTTTTGAATGTCTCTGCCTGATACTTTCTCTCTGGGAGTCTCTGCCTGATACTTCCTCTCTGGGAGTCTCTCCCTGATACTTCCTTCTGACCTCTCTGGGAGTTCCTGCTTGTTACCTCCTCTCTGGGAGTCTCTGCCCGAAACTTCCTCTCTGGGAGTCTCTCCCTGATACTTCCTTCCTCTCTGGGAGTCTCTCCCGGATACTTCCTTCCTCTCTGGGAGTCTCTCCCGGATACTTCCTTCCTCTCTGGGAGTCTTTCCCTGATACTTCCTTCCTCTCTGGGAGTCTCTCCCTGATACTTCCTTCCTCTCTGGGAATCTCTCCCTGGTACTTCCTTCCTCTCTGGGAGTCTCTACCTGATACTTCCTTCCTCTCTGGGAGTCTCTCCCTGGTACTTCCTTCCTCTCTGGGAGTCTCTCCCTGATACTTCCTTCCTCTCTGGGAGTCTCTCCCGGGTACTTCCTTCCTCGCTGGGAGTCTCTCTCTGATACTTCCTTCCTCTCTGGGAGTCTCTGCCTGATACTTCCTCCCTCTCTGGGAGTCTCTCCCTGCTACTTCCTTCCTCTCTGGGAGTCTCTCCATGATACTTCCTTCCTCTCTGGGAGTCTCTCCCTGGTACTTCCTTCCTCTCTGGGAGTCTCTCCCTGATACTTCCTTCCTCTCTGGGAGTCTCTGCCTGATACTTCCTTCCTCTCTGGGAGTCTCTCCCTGATACTTCCTTCCTCTACTTCCTTCCTCTCTGGGAGTCTCTCCCTGATACTTCCTTCCTCTCTGGGAGTCTCTCCCTGATACTTCCTTCCTCTCTGGGAGTCTCTCCCGGATACTTCCTTCCTCTCTGGGAGTCTCTCCCGGATACTTCCTTCCTCTCTGGGAGTCTTTCCCTGATACTTCCTTCCTCTCTGGGAGTCTCTCCCTGATACTTCCTTCCTCTCTGGGAATCTCTCCCTGGTACTTCCTTCCTCTCTGGGAGTCTCTACCTGATACTTCCTTCCTCTCTGGGAGTCTCTCCCTGGTACTTCCTTCCTCTCTGGGAGTCTCTCCCTGATACTTCCTTCCTCTCTGGGAGTCTCTCCCTGGTACTTCCTTCCTCTCTGGGAGTCTCTCCCGGGTACTTCCTTCCTCTCTGGGAGTCTCTCTCTGATACTTCCTTCCTCTCTGGGAGTCTCTGCCTGATACTTCCTCCCTCTCTGGGAGTCTCTCCCTGCTACTTCCTTCCTCTCTGGGAGTCTCTCCCTGATACTTCCTTCCTCTCTGGGAGTCTCTCCCTGGTACTTCCTTCCTCTCTGGGAGTCTCTCTCTGATACTTCCTTCCTCTCTGGGAGTCTCTGCCTGATACTTCCTTCCTCTCTGGGAGTCTCTCCCTGATACTTCCTTCCTCTACTTCCTTCCTCTCTGGGAGTCTCTCCCTGGTACTTCCTTCCTCTCTGGGAGTCTCTCTCTGATACTTCCTTCCTCTATGGGAGTCTCTCCCTGATACTTCCTTCCTCTCTGGGAGTCTCTCCCTGCTACTTCCTTCCTCTCTGGGAGTGTCTCCCTGCTACTTCCTTCCTCTCTGGGAGTCTCTCCCTGATACTTCCTTCCTCTCTGGGAGTCTCTCCCTGATACTTCCTTCCTCTCTGGGAGTGTCTCCCTGATACTTTCTTCCTCTCTGGGTGTCTCTCCCTGATACTTCCTTCCTCTCTCGGAGTCTCTGCCTGATACTCCCTCTTTGGGAGTCTCTCCCTGATACTTCCTTCCTCTCTGGGTGTCTCTCCCTGGTACTTCCTTCCTCTCTGGGAGTCTCTCCCTGATACTTCCTTCCTCTCTGGGAGTCTCTCCCTGAAACGTCCTTCCTCTCTGGGAGTCTCTCCCTGATACTTCCTTCCTCTCTGGGAGGCTCTGCCTGATACTTCCTCTTTGGGAGTCTCTCCCTAATACTTCCTTCCTCTCTGGGAGTCGCTCCCTGGTACTGCCTTCCTCTCTGGGAGTCTCTCCCTGATACTTCCTTCCTCTCTGGGAGTCTCTCCCTGATACTTCCTTCCTCTACTCCCTTCCTCTCTGGGAGTCTCTCCCTGATACTTCCTTCCTCTCTGGGAGTCCCTCCCTGATACTTCCTTCCTCTCTGGGAGTCTCTCCCTGATACTTCCTTCCTCTCTGGGAGTCTCTCCCTGATACTTCCTTCCTCTCTGGGAGTGTCTCCCTGCTACTTCCTTCCTCTCTGGGAGTCTCTGCCAGATACTTCCTCTTTAGGAGTCTCTCCCTGATACTTCCTTCCTCTCTGGGAGTCTCTGCCTGGTACTTCCTTCCTCTCTGGGAGTCTCTCCCTGGTACTTCCTTCCTCTCTGGGAGTCTCTCCCTGATACTTCCTTCCTCTCTGGGAGTCTCTGCCTGATACTTCCTCTTTGGGAGTCTCTCCCTAATACTTCCTTCCTCTCTGGGAGTCGCTCCCTGGTACTTCCTTCCTCTATGGGAGTCTCTCCCTGGTACTTCCTTCCTCTCTGGGAGTCTCTCCCAGATACTTCCTTCCTCTCTGGGAGTGTCTCCCTGCTACTTCCTTCCCCTCTGGGAGTCTCTCCCTGACACTTCCTTTGTCTCTGGGAGTGTCTCCCTGATACTTCCTTCCTCTCTGGGAATCTCTCCCTGATACTTCCTTCCTCTCTGGGAGTCTCTCCATGATACTTCCTTCCTCTCTGGGAGTCTCTCCCTGATACTTCCTTCCTCTCTGGGAGTCTCTCCCTGATACTTCCTTCCTCTCTGGGAGTCTCTCCCTGATACTTCCTTCCTCTCTGGGAGTCTCTGCCTGATACTTCCTCTCTGGGAGTCTCTCCCTGATACTTCCTTCCTCTCTGGGAGTCTCTGCCTGATACTTCCTCTTTGGGAGTCTCTCCCTAATACTTCCTTCCTCTCTGGGAGTCGCTCCCTGGTACTTGCTTCCTCTCTGGGAGTCTCTCCCTGGTACTTCCTTCCTCTCTGGGAGTCTCTCCCTGATACTTCCTTCCTCTCTGGGAGTCTCTCCCTGATACTTCCTTCCTCTACTCCCTTCCTCTCTGGGAGTCTCTCCCTGATACTTCCTTCCTCTCTGGGAGTACCTCCCTGATACTTCCTTCCTCTCTGGGAGTCTCTCCCTGATACTTCCTTCCTCTCTGGGAGTCTCTCCCTGATACTTCCTTCCTCTCTGGGAGTGTCTCCCTGCTACTTCCTTCCTCTCTGGGAGTCTCTGCCAGATACTTCCTCTTTAGGAGTCTCTCCCTGATACTTCCTTCCTCTCTGGGAGTCTCTGCCTGGTACTTCCTTCCTCTCTGGGAGTCTCTCCCTGATACTTCCTTCCTCTATGGGAGTCTCTCCCTGGTACTTCCTTCCTCTCTGGGAGTCTCTCCCTGATACTTCCTTCCTCTCTGGGAGTCACTGCCTGATACTTCGTCTTTGGGAGTCTCTCCCTAATACTTCCTTCCTCTCTGGGAGTCTCTCCCTGATACTTCCTTCCTCTCTGGGAGTGTCTCCCTGCTACTTCCTTCCTCTCTGGGAGTCTCTCCCTGACACTTCCTTCCTCTCTGGGAGTGTCTCCCTGATACTTCCTTCCTCTCTGGGAGTCTCTCCCTGACACTTCCTTCCTCTCTGGGAGTGTCTCCCTGATACTTCCTTCCTCTCTGGGAGTCTCTCCCTGATACTTCCTTCCTCTCTGGGAGTCTCTCCCTGATACTTCCTTCCTCTCTGGGAGTCTCTCCCTGATACTTCCTTCCTCTACTTCCTTCCTCTCTGGGAGTCTCTCCCTGATACTTCCTTCCTCTCTGGGAGTCTCTGCCTGATACTTCCTCTTTGGGAGTCTCTCCCTAATACTTCCTTCCTCTCTGGGAGTCGTTCCCTGGTACTTCCTTCCTCTATGGGAGTCTCACCCTGGTACTTCCTTCCTCTCTGGGAGTCTCTCCCTGATACTTCCTTCCTCTCTGGGAGTCTCTCCCTGATATTTCCTTCCTCTCTGGGAGTCTCTCCCTGATACTTCCTTCCTCTACTTCCTTCCTCTCTGGGAGTCTCTCCCTGATACTTCCTTCCTCTCTGGGAGTCTCTCCCTGATACTTCCTTCCTCTCTGGGAGTGTCTCCCTGCTACTTCCTTCCTCTCTGGGAGTCTCTCCCTGACACTTCCTTCCTCTCTGGGAGTGTCTCCCTGATACTTCCTTCCTCTCTGGGAGTCTCTCCCTGATACTTCCTTCCTCTCTGGGAGTCTCTCCCTGATACTTCCTTCCTCTCTGGGAGTCTCTCCCTGATACTTCCTTCCTCTACTTCCTTCCTCTCTGGGAGTCTCTCCCTGATACTTCCTTCCTCTCTGGGAGTCTCTGCCTGATACTTCCTCTTTGGGAGTCTCTCCCTAATACTTCCTTCCTCTCTGGGAGTCGTTCCCTGGTACTTCCTTCCTCTCTGGGAGTCTCTCCCTGATACTTCCTTCCTCTCTGGGAGTCTCTCCCTGATATTTCCTTCCTCTACTTCCTTCCTCTCTGGGAGTCTCTCCCAGATACTTCCTTCCTCTCTGGGAGTGTCTCCCTGATACTTCCTTCCTCTCTGGGAGTCTCTCCCTGATACTTCCTTCCTCTCTGGGAGTCTCTCCCTGATACTTCCTTCCTCTACTTCCTTCCTCTCTGGGAGTCTCTCCCTGATACTTCCTTCCTCTCTGGGAGTCCCTCCCTGATACTTCCTTCCTCTCTGGGAGTCTCTCCCTGATACTTCCTTCCTCTCTGGGAGTGTCTCCCTGCTACTTCCTTCCTCTCTGGGAGTATCTCCCTGATACTTCCTTCCTCTCTGGGAGTCTCTGCCTGATACTTCCTCTTTGGGAGTCTCTCCCTGATACTTCCTTCCTCTCTGGGAGTCTCTCCCTGGTACTTCCTTCCTCTCTGGGAGTCTCTCCCTGGTACTTCCTTCCTCTCTGGGAGTCTCTCCTTGATACTTCCTTCCTCTCTGGGAGTCTCTGCCTGATACTTCCTCTTTGGGAGTCTCTCCCTAATACTTCCTTCCTCTCTCGGAGTCGCTCCCTGGTACTTCCTTCCTCTATGAGAGTCTCTCCCTGGTACTTCCTTCCTCTCTGGGAGTCTCTCCCTGATACTTCCTTCCTCTACTTCCTTCCTCTTTGGGAGTCTCTCCCTGATACTTCCTTCCTCTCTGGGAGTGTCTCCCTGCTACTTCCTTCCTCTCTGGGAGTCTCTCCCTGATACTTCCTTCCTCTCTGGGAGTGTCTCCCTGCTACTTCCTTCCTCTCTGGGAGTCTCTCCCTGACACTTCCTTCCTCTCTGGGAGTCTCTCCCGGGTACTTCCTTCCTCTCTGGGAGTCTCTGCCTGATACTTCCTTCCTCTCTGGGAGTCTCTGCCTGATACTTCCTTCCTCTCTGGGAGTCTCTCCCTACTACTTCCTTCCTCTCTGGGAGTCTCTGCCTGATACTTCCTTCCTCTCTGGGAGTCTCTCCCTACTACTTCCTTCCTCTCTGGGAGTCTCTCCCTGACACTTCCTTCCTCTCTGGGAGTCTCTCCCTGATACGTCCTTCCTCTACTTCCTTCCTCTCTGGGAGTCTCTCCCTGATACTTCCTCTTTGGGAGTCTCTCCCTAATACTTCCTTCCTGGGAGTCGCTCCCTGGTACTTCCTTCCTCTATGGGAGTCTCTCCCTGGTACTTCCTTCCTCTCTGGGAGTCTCTCCCTGATACTTCCTTCCTCTCTGGGAGTCTCTCCCTGATACTTCCTTCCTCTACTTCCTTCCTCTCTGGGAGTCTCTCCCTGATACTTCCTTCCTCTCTGGGAGTCTCTCCCTGATACTTCCTTCCTCTCTGGGAGTGTCTCTCTGCTACTTCCTTCCTCTCTGGAAGTCTCTCCCGGGTACTTCCTTCCTCTCTGGGAGTGTCTCCCTGATGCTTCCTTCCTCTCAAGGGAGTCTCTCCCTGATACTTCCTTCCTCTCTGGGAGTGTCTCCCTGATACTTCCTTCCTCTCTGGGAGTGTCTCCCTGCTACTTCCTTCCTCTCTGGGAGTCTCTCCATGATACTTCCTTCCTCTCTGGGAGTCTCTCCCTGATACTTCCTTTCTCTCTGGGAGTGTCTCCCTGATACTTCCTTCCTCTCTGGGAGTGTCTCCCTGATACTTCCTTCCTCTCTGGGAGTCTCTCCCTGATACTTCCTCTCCGGGAGTTTCTCCCTGATACTTCCTTCCTCTCTGGGAGTGTCTCCCTGCTACTTCCTTCCTCTCTGGGAGTCTCTCCCTGCTACTTCCTTCCTCTCTGGGAGTCTCTCCCTGATACTTCCTTCCTCTCTCGGAGTCTCTGCCTGATACTTCCTTCCTCTCTGGGAGTGTCTCCCTGATACTACCTTCCTCTCTGGGAGTCGCTCCCTGGTACTTCCTTCCTCTCTGGGAGTCTCTCCCTGATACTTCCTTCCTCTCTGGGAGTGTCTCCCTGATACTTCCTTCCTCTCTGGGAGTCTCTACCTGATACTTCCTCTCCGGGAGTCTCTCCCTGATACTTCCTTCCTCTCTGGGAGTGTCTCCCTGCTACTTCCTTCCTCTCTGGGAGTCTCTCCCTGATACTTCCTTCCTCTCTGGGAGTCTCTCCCTGATACTTCCTTCCTCTCTGGGAGTGTCTTTCTGCTACTTCCTTCCTCTCTGGGAGTCTCTCCCGGGTACTTCCTTCCTCTCTGGGAGTGTCTCCCTGATGCTTCCTTCCTCTCTGGGAGTGTCTCCCTGATACTTCCTTCCTCTCTGGGAGTGTCTCCCTAATACTTCCTTCCTCTCTGGGAGTGTCTCCCTGCTACTTCCTCCTTCCTGGGAGTCGCTCCCTGGTACTTCCTTCCTCTATGGGAGTCTCTCCCTGGTACTTCCTTCCTCTCTGGGAGTCTCTCCCTGATACTTCCTTCCTCTCTGGGAGTCTCTCCCTGATACTTCCTTCCTCTACTTCCTTCCTCTCTGGGAGTCTCTCCCTGATACTTCCTTCCTCTCTGGGAGTCTCTCCCTGATACTTCCTTCCTCTCTGGGAGTGTCTCTCTGCTACTTCCTTCCTCTCTGGGAGTCTCTCCCGGGTACTTCCTTCCTCTCTGGGAGTGTCTCCCTGATGCTTCCTTCCTCTCTGGGAGTCTCTCCCTGATACTTCCTTCCTCTCTGGGAGTGTCTCCCTGATACTTCCTTCCTCTCTGGGAGTGTCTCCCTGCTACTTCCTTCCTCTCTGGGAGTCTCTCCATGATACTTCCTTCCTCTCTGGGAGTCTCTCCCTGATACTTCCTTTCTCTCTGGGAGTGTCTCCCTGATACTTCCTTCCTCTCTGGGAGTGTCTCCCTGATACTTCCTTCCTCTCTGGGAGTCTCTCCCTGATACTTCCTCTCCGGGAGTTTCTCCCTGATACTTCCTTCCTCTCTGGGAGTGTCTCCCTGCTACTTCCTTCCTCTCTGGGAGTCTCTCCCTGCTACTTCCTTCCTCTCTGGGAGTCTCTCCCTGATACTTCCTTCCTCTCTCGGAGTCTCTGCCTGATACTTCCTTCCTCTCTGGGAGTGTCTCCCTGATACTACCTTCCTCTCTGGGAGTCGCTCCCTGGTACTTCCTTCCTCTATGGGAGTCTCTCCCTGATACTTCCTTCCTCTCTGGGAGTGTCTCCCTGATACTTCCTTCCTCTCTGGGAGTCTCTACCTGATACTTCCTCTCCGGGAGTCTCTCCCTGATACTTCCTTCCTCTCTGGGAGTCTCTCCCTGATACTTCCTTCCTGTCTGGGAGTCTCTCCCTGATACTTCCTTCCTCTACTTCCTTCCTCTCTGGGAGTCTCTCCCTGATACTTCCTTCCTCTCTGGGAGTCTCTCCCTGCTACTTCCTTCCTCTCTGGGAGTCTCTACCTGATACTTCCTCTCCGGGAGTCTCTCCCTGATACTTCCTTCCTCTCTGGGAGTCTCTCCCTGCTACTCCTCTCCCTGATACTTCCTTCCTCTCTGGGAGTGTCTCCCTGATACTTCCTTCCTCTGTGGGAGTGTCTCCCTGCTACTTCCTTCCTCTCCGGGAGTCTCTCCCGGATACTTCCTTCCTCTCTGGGAGTCTCTCCCTGATACTTCCTTCCTCTCTGTTAGTCTCTCCCTGATACTTCCTTCCTCTCTGGGAGTGTCTCCCTGATACTTCCTTCCTCTCTGGGAGTGTCTCCCCGATACTTCCTTCCTCTCTGGGAGTGTCTCCCTGATACTTCCTTCCTCTGTGGGAGTCTCTCCCTGATACTTCCTCTCCGGGAGTTTCTCCCTGATACTTCCTTCCTCTCTGGGAGTGTCTCCCTGCTACTTCCTTCCTCTCTGGGAGTCTCTCCCTGATACTTCCTTCCTCTCTGGGAGTCTCTCCCTGATACTTCCTTCCTCTACTTCCTTCCTCTCTGGGAGTCTCTCCCTGATACTTCCTTCCTCTCTGGGAGTCCCTCCCTGATACTTCCTTCCTCTCTGGGAGTCTCTCCCTGATACTTCCTTCCTCTCTGGGAGTGTCTCCCTGCTACTTCCTTCCTCTCTGGGAGTATCTCCCTGATACTTCCTTCCTCTCTGGGAGTCTCTGCCTGATACTTCCTCTTTGGGAGTCTCTCCCTGATACTTCCTTCCTCTCTGGGAGTCTCTCCCTGGTACTTCCTTCCTCTCTGGGAGTCTCTCCCTGGTACTTCCTTCCTCTCTGGGAGTCTCTCCTTGATACTTCCTTCCTCTCTGGGAGTCTCTGCCTGATACTTCCTCTTTGGGAGTCTCTCCCTAATACTTCCTTCCTCTCTGGGAGTCGCTCCCTGGTACTTCCTTCCTCTCTGGGAGTCTCTCCCTACTACTTCCTTCCTCTCTGGGAGTCTCTCCCTGACACTTCCTTCCTCTCTGGGAGTCTCTCCCTGATACGTCCTTCCTCTACTTCCTTCCTCTCTGGGAGTCTCTCCCTGATACTTCCTCTTTGGGAGTCTCTCCCTAATACTTCCTTCCTGGGAGTCGCTCCCTGGTACTTCCTTCCTCTATGGGAGTCTCTCCCTGGTACTTCCTTCCTCTCTGGGAGTCTCTCCCTGATACTTCCTTCCTCTCTGGGAGTCTCTCCCTGATACTTCCTTCCTCTACTTTCTTCCTCTCTGGGAGTCTCTCCCTGATACTTCCTTCCTCTCTGGGAGTGTCTCTCTGCTACTTCCTTCCTCTCTGGGAGTCTCTCCCGGGTACTTCCTTCCTCTCTGGGAGTGTCTCCCTGATGCTTCCTTCCTCTCTGGGAGTCTCTCCCTGATACTTCCTTCCTCTCTGGGAGTGTCTCCCTGATACTTCCTTCCTCTCTGGGAGTGTCTCCCTGCTACTTCCTTCCTCTCTGGGAGTCTCTCCATGATACTTCCTTCCTCTCTGGGAGTCTCTCCCTGATACTTCCTTTCTCTCTGGGAGTGTCTCCCTGATACTTCCTTCCTCTCTGGGAGTGTCTCCCTGATACTTCCTTCCTCTCTGGGAGTCTCTCCCTGATACTTCCTCTCCGGGAGTTTCTCCCTGATACTTCCTTCCTCTCTGGGAGTGTCTCCCTGCTACTTCCTTCCTCTCTGGGAGTCTTTCCCTGCTACTTCCTTCCTCTCTGGGAGTCTCTCCCTGATACTTCCTTCCTCTCTCGGAGTCTCTGCCTGATACTTCCTTCCTCTCTGGGAGTGTCTCCCTGATACTACCTTCCTCTCTGGGAGTCTCTCCCTGATACTTCCTTCCTCTCTGGGAGTGTCTCCCTGATACTTCCTTCCTCTCTGGGAGTGTCTCCCCGATACTTCCTTCCTCTCTGGGAGTGTCTCCCTGATACTTCCTTCCTCTGTGGGAGTCTCTCCCTGATACTTCCTCTCCGGGAGTTTCTCCCTGCTACTTCCTTCCTCTCTGGGAGTGTCTCCCTGCTACTTCCTTCCTCTCTGGGAGTCTCTCCCTGCTACTTCCTTCCTCTCTGGGAGTCTCTCCCTGATACTTCCTTCCTCTCTGGGAGTCTCTGCCTGATACTTCCTTCCTCTCTGGGAGTGTCTCCCTGATACTACCTTCCTCTCTGGGAGTCGCTCCCTGGTACTTCCTTCCTCTCTGGGAGTCTCTCCCTGATACTTCCTTCCTCTCTGGGAGTGTCTCCCTGATACTTCCTTCCTCTCTGGGAGTCTCTGCCTGATACTTCCTTCCTCTCTGGGAGTCTCTCCCTGATACTTCCTTCCTCTCTGGGAGTGTCTCCCTGATACTTCCTTCCTCGCTGGGAGTCTCTCCCTGATACTTCCTTTCTCTCTGGGAGTGTCTCCCTGATACTTCCTTCCTCTCTGGGAGTGTCTCCCTGATACTTCCTTCCTCTCTGGGAGTCTCTCCCTGATACTTCCTCTCCGGGAGTTTCTCCCTGATACTTCCTTCCTCTCTGGGAGTGTCTCCCTGCTACTTCCTTCCTCTCTGGGAGTCTCTCCCTGCTACTTCCTTCCTCTCTGGGAGTCTCTCCCTGATACTTCCTTCCTCTCTCGGAGTCTCTGCCTGATACTTCCTTCCTCTCTGGGAGTGTCTCCCTGATACTACCTTCCTCTCTGGGAGTCGCTCCCTGGTACTTCCTTCCTCTCTGGGAGTCTCTCCCTGATACTTCCTTCCTCTCTGGGAGTGTCTCCCTGATACTTCCTTCCTCTCTGGGAGTCTCTACCTGATACTTCCTCTCCGGGAGTCTCTCCCTGATACTTCCTTCCTCTCTGGGAGTCTCTCCCTGATACTTCCTTCCTCTCTGGGAGTGTCTCCCTGATACTTCCTTCCTCGCTGGGAGTCTCTCCCTTATACTTCCTTTCTCTCTGGGAGTGTCTCCCTGATACTTCCTTCCTCTCTGGGAGTGTCTCCCTGATACTTCCTTCCTCTCTGGGAGTCTCTCCCTGATACTTCCTCTCCGGGAGTTTCTCCCTGATACTTCCTTCCTCTCTGGGAGTGTCTCCCTGCTACTTCCTTCCTCTCTGGGAGTCTCTCCCTGCTACTTCCTTCCTCTCTGGGAGTCTCTCCCTGATACTTCCTTCCTCTCTCGGAGTCTCTGCCTGATACTTCCTTCCTCTCTGGGAGTGTCTCCCTGATACTACCTTCCTCTCTGGGAGTCGCTCCCTGGTACTTCCTTCCTCTCTGGGAGTCTCTCCCTGATACTTCCTTCCTCTCTGGGAGTGTGTCCCTGATACTTCCTTCCTCTCTGGGAGTCTCTACCTGATACTTCCTCTCCGGGAGTCTCTCCCTGATACTTCCTTCCTCTCTGGGAGTCTCTCCCTGATACTTCCTTCCTGTCTGGGAGTCTCTCCCTGATACTTCCTTCCTCTCTGGGAGTGTCTCCCTGCTACTTCCTTCCTCTCTGGGAGTCTCTCCCTGATACTTCCTTCCTCTACTTCCTTCCTCTCTGGGAGTCTCTCCCTGATACTTCTTTCCTCTCTGGGAGTCTCTCCCTGATACTTCCTTCCTCTCTGGGAGTGTCTCCCTGCTACTTCCTTCCTCTCTGGGAGTCTCTCCCGGGTACTTCCTTCCTCTCTGGGAGTGTCTCCCTGATACTTCCTTCCTCTCTGGGAGTCTCTCCCTGATACTTCCTTCCTCTCTGGGAGTCTCTCCCTAATCCTTCCTCTCTGGGAGTGTCTCCCTGATACTTCCTTCCTCTCTGGGAGTCTCTCCCTGATACTTCCTTCCTCTCTGGGAGTGTCTCCCTGCTACTTCCTTCCTCTCTGGGAGTCTCTCCCGGGTACTTCCTTCCTCTCTGGGAGTGTCTCCCTGATACTTCCTTCCTCTCTGGGAGTCTCTCCCTGATACTTCCTTCCTCTCTCGGAGTCTCTCCCTGATACTTCCTTCCTCTCTGGGAGTGTCTCCCTGATACTTCCTTCCTCTCTGGGAGTGTCTCCCTGCTACTTCCTTCCTCTCTGGGAGTCTCTCCCGGATACTTCCTTCCTCTCTGGGAGTCTCTCCCTGATACTTCCTTCCTCTCTGTTAGTCTCTCCCTGATACTTCCTTCCTCTCTGGGAGTGTCTCCCTGATACTTCCTTCCTCTCTGGGAGTGTCTCCCCGATACTTCCTTCCTCTCTGGGAGTGTCTCCCTGATACTTCCTTCCTCTGTGGGAGTCTCTCCCTGATACTTCCTCTCCGTGAGTTTCTCCCTGCTACTTCCTTCCTCTCTGGGAGTGTCTCCCTGCTACTTCCTACCTCTCTGGGAGTCTCTCCCTGCTACTTCCTTCCTCTCTGGGAGTCTCTCCCTGATACTTCCTTCCTCTCTGGGAGTCTCTGCCTGATACTTCCTTCCTCTCTGGGAGTGTCTCCCTGATACTACCTTCCTCTCTGGGAGTCGCTCCCTGGTACTTCCTTCCTCTCTGGGAGTCTCTCCCTGATACTTCCTTCCTCTCTGGGAGTGTCTCCCTGATACTTCCTTCCTCTCTGGGAGTCTCTGCCTGATACTTCCTTCCTCTCTGGGAGTCTCTCCCTGATACTTCCTTCCTCTCTGGGAGTCTCTCCCTGATACTCCCTGAGTCTCTCCCTGATACTTCCTTCCTCTCTGGGAGTGTCTCCCTGATACTTCCTTCCTCTCTGGGAGTGTCTCCCTGCTACTTCCTTCCTCTCTGGGAGTCTCTCCCTGATACTTCCTTCCTCTCTGGGAGTCTCTCCCTGATACTTCCTTCCACTCTGGGAGTGTCTCCCTGATACTTCCTTCTTCTCTAGGAGTGTCTCCCTGATACTTCCTTCCTCTCTGGGAGTGTCTCCCTGATACTTCCTTCCTCTCTGGGAGTCTCTCCCTGATACTTCCTCTCCTGGAGTTTCTCCCTGATACTTCCTTCCTCTCTGGGAGTGTCTCCCAGCTACTTCCTTCCTCTCTGGGAGTCTCTCCCTGCTACTTCCTTCCTCTCTGGGAGTCTCTCCCTGATACTTCCTTCCTCTCTGGGAGTCTCTGCCTGATACTTCCTTCCTCTCTGGGAGTGTCTCCCTGATACTACCTTCCTCTCTGGGAGTCGCTCCCTGGTACTTCCTTCCTCTCTGGGAGTCTCTTCCTGATACTTCCTTCCTCTCTGGGAGTGTCTCCCTGATACTTCCTTCCTCTCTGGGAGTCTCTCCCTGATACTTCCTCTCCGGGAGTCTCTCCCTGATACTTCCTTCCTCTCTGGGAGTCTCTCCCTGATACTTCCTTCCTGTCTGGGAGTCTCTCCCTGATACTTCCTTCCTCTCTGGGAGTGTCTCCCTGCTACTTCCTTCCTCTCTGGGAGTCTCCCCCTGATACTTCCTTCCTCTACTTCCTTCCTCTCTGGGAGTCTCTCCCTGATACTTCCTTCCTCTCTGGGAGTCTCTCCCTGATACTTCCTTCCTCTCTGGGAGTGTCTCCCTGCTACTTCCTTCCTCTCTGGGAGTCTCTCCCGGGTACTTCCTTCCTCTCTGGGAGTGTCTCCCTGATACTTCCTTCCTCTCTGGGAGTCTCTCCCTGATACTTCCTTCCTCTCTGGGAGTCTCTCCCTGATACTTCCTTCCTCTCTGGGAGTGTCTTCCTGATACTTCCTTCCTCTCTCGGAGTCTCTCCCTGATACGTCCTTCCTCTCTGGGAGTGTCTCCCTGCTACTTCCTTCCTCTCTGGGAGTCTCTCCCGGGTACTTCCTTCCTCTCTGGGAGTGTCTCCCTGCTACTTCCTTCCTCTCTGGGAGTCTCTCCCGGGTACTTCCTTCCTCTCTGGGAGTGTCTCCCTGATACTTCCTTCCTCTCTGGGAGTCGCTCCCTGATACTTCCTTCCTCTCTGGGAGTCTCTCCCTGATACTTCCTTCCTCTCTGGGAGTGTCTCCCTTATACTTCCTTCCTCTCTGGGAGTGTCTCCCTGCTACTTCCTTCCTCTCTGGGAGTCTCTCCCTGATACTTCCTTCCTCTCTAGGAGTCTCTCCCTGATACTTCCTTCCTCTCTGGGAGTCTCTCCCTGATACTTCCTTCCTCTCTGGGAGTGTCTCCCTGATACTTCCTTCCTCTCTGGGAGTGTCTCCCTGATACTTCCTTCCTCTCTGGGAGTCTCTCCCTGATACTTCCTCTCCGGGAGTTTCTCCCTGATACTTCCTTCCTCTCTGGGCGTGTCTCCCTGCTACTTACTTCCTCTCTGGGAGTCTCTCCCTGCTACTTCCTTCCTCTCTGGGAGTCTCTCCCTGATACTTCCTTCCTCTCTGGGAGTCTCTGCCTGATACTTCCTTCCTCTCTGGGAGTGTCTCCCTGATACTACCTTCCTCTCTGGGAGTCGCTCCCTGGTACTTCCTTCCTCTCTGGGAGTCTCTCCCTGATACTTCCTTCCTCTCTGGGAGTTTCTCCCTGATACTTCCTTCCTCTCTGGGAGTCTCTCCCTGATACTTCCTTCCTGTCTGGGAGTCTCTCCCTGATACTTCCTTCCTCTCTGGGAGTGTCTCCCTGCTACTTCCTTCCTCTCTGGGAGTCTCTCCCTGATACTTCCTTCCTCTACTTCCTTCCTCTCTGGGAGTCTCTCCCTGATACTTCCTTCCTCTCTGGGAGTCTCTCCCTGATACTTCCTTCCTCTCTGGGAGTCTCTACCTGATACTTCCTTCCTCTCTGGGAGTCTCTCCTGGGTACTTCCTTCCTCTCTGGGAGTCTCTCCCTGATACTTCCTTCCTCTCTAGGAGTCTCTCCCTGATACTTCCTTCCTCTCTGGGAGTCTCTCCCTGATACTTCCTTCCTCTCTGGGAGTGTCTCCCTGATACTTCCTTCCTCTCTGGGAGTGTCTCCCTGCTACTTCCTTCCTCTCTGGGAGTCTCTCCCTGATACTTCCTTCCTCTACTTCCTTCCTCTCTGGGAGTCTCTCCCTGATACTTCCTTCCTCTCTGGGAGTCTCTCCCTGATACTTCCTTCCTCTCTGGGAGTGTCTCCCTGCTACTTCCTTCCTCTCTGGGAGTCTCTCCTGGGTACTTCCTTCCTCTCTGGGAGTCTCTCCCTGATACTTCCTTCCTCTCTGGGAGTGTCTCCCTGCTACTTCCTTCCTCTCTGGGTGTCTCTCCCTGATACTTCCTTCCTCTCTGGGAGTGTCTCCCTGATACTTCCTTCCTCTCTGGGAGTCTCTCCCTGATACTTCCTTCCTCTACTTCCTTCCTCTCTGGGAGTCTCTCCCTGATACTTCCTTCCTCTCTGGGAGTGTCTCCCTGCTACTTCCTTCCTCTCTGGGTGTCTCTCCCTGATACTTCCTTCCTCTCTGGGAGTCTCTCCCTGATACTTCCTTCCTCTCTGGGAGTGTCTCCCTGGTACTTCCTTCCTCTCTGGGAGTTCCTGCTTGTTACTTCCTCTCCGGTCGTCTTCACCTGGGCTCGAGCCCTGGAAGTACTGAATAGTTCTCAGGCCCCAGAGTCCCTGCTGGTGACGCAACCCCTGACGTCACGAGGGACCGAGCTTGAAGCAGACCCTGCTCCGGAGCCGACGCCACGGTTGCGTTAAAGCCTCTCGTTCTGCGTTTGTTCGCGGCTCACCTGCTGCAGGTGCGGGGTTTCGCCCTCGGTGTGGCTGAACCGCGATGCCGACCCCACCCCTCCGTTTTAAGTCCCTGTGATGCGGCCCCTCCTCCCTCCGGGGCTTCACACAACAGCATCGCCGGAGAATACCAAATCAGATCGCATTGTTTTCAAAATCAATAATTCTCTTTTTAATTCTGTGAAGTTGGGTTTCATCGGGAAATAACAGGCAGAAAAAAAAACAAATTACAATTCCCGGGGAGTCAGTGGCACGTGCCCGCAGGCCCAGCGCAGGGCCAGAAGCCTCCGCAGCGGAGACCAGCCAAGCGCCTAGAGGCGGGCAGCGCGCAGTGTCATATGTCAGAGCTAGCTGCAGGCTTAGCTATTCACTCCACTCCTTCAGGAGTTCACTCCTTCATCATCATTCTCTCACAAGAGGTGCTCCAGCTCGGAGGCGTTTAAAGGCGTGGGATGGGGGGATGGTGCCCAGGGCCCCGTCTTCCTCGGGGAGCCCGGGCAATGTTTTTGGGACCCTCAAGAGTCAGCTGGGTTGACAGCACGAGATGCTTAACAGAAACGGAGAGTCCTCATGCCTTCTGGCCTTAACTCCTGCACTTCCAGGCGCTGTGGAAATTAAATAAAACACGTGTCTTTCCTCTCACCTCATTTGCCCTCACCCCTCTCTTCTTACCGCGGCCTCTCCACCTCGACACTCTACTTGTCTACCTCTCTCTAACTCATTTCACTCTCTAACCTACTCTCTCTTTGAACCTCACCCCTTGGGGTACCTGCTCCCGGGCCCTGGAACAACACCCCATATCCATGAGAACCAGCTCAGCACAGCTGGAATGTAGGGAAGATCTGAAGACATACAGGTAGATGCATCAAGCATTTTTGCGAGCGCAAACGGTGCGAATCGCAAAATTGGGCCGTTTTTCGCCCGCAAAAATGGCATTTGAGATTCATCAAAGGTTCATGAACTCGCAATTTGAAAAATCGCAAATAATTGCGACTTCTCAAATTGCGATCGCATTTAAGGAATCTCAATTAGATATTCCTTAAATGCTATTCATGAACCTTTTAAAAATTGCGAATTCGCTATTTTTAGCCGCTATTTACCGCGAAGTCTGACTTCGTGGTAAATAGCGAAATCTTAGAAAAATGCACTTTAGTGCATTTTTCTAAGTTGTATGTGACACACACACACATGTCCTTTCGACATGTGTGTGCGCAACATCAGTCTACATTGACATTTCAGGGGTGCTACAGGGTGTCCTTTAGACACCCCTGGCACCCTTGAAATCGCATCCTTATTTGCGATTAGCAAATTTATTTGCGATTAGCAATTTGCTAATCGCAAATAAGGAAGCTGTAGGAATCGCAAATAATATTGCGAATTCTACATGAATCCCATTTTGCGAGTCCTTAATAGCGATTCCTTAATAATCGCTATTAAGGACTCGCAAATCGGGACATTGATTAATCTCGGGGATAGCTCCTCGAAGAACGCTACAAGGAGGAGGGTAACAGTCAACTTTCACCCAAGCGCCTGGATACCCTATCGGGTGATAACTGCTGCTTTATAAACCGTGATTGATTGATTGATTAAACATGATGATAATAAAAGACAAGTCAAATTAAGTAATTGCCTAGAATCACACAGTTTGGTCAAGTGTAAAAGCTGGGATTGACCACAGGTTATCTAGCTTCATTTTCTGCAGCTCAGCCATTTCTCTCTCCCAGTTTTACAATTAATGTCAGTCTTTTGTGATTTACTCTTTGGAGAAATCAGTTCGTTTTGTTAAATCTGTGTTAACTAAATACAAATGCTGCACGTTAGATCAAGCTCACGTAGGCCATCGTTCTCGGAAAAAGCACAAAATGATGTTACAAGAAGGCAGGGCCCTCTGTTTTCAGGTTGATGTCACCAGATTCCTCTGACTTAAAAAAGGCCAATATTTCAGGAGAGACTCAACCCCTCCTCTTACAGGTGTTTGTAAACAATTGATTTCAGAGATCTGACAGAAATACAAGTCTTCGTCCACACACAAAGTCGAGAGCTCTGCTGAAGGCTGGCTTCCACACTCACACGTCACTGTAGGCTTCCTGTGTTTTCTTTCACCCACTCGGCAATTTACCCACATTCTTTTAAAATTTGGGGACATTATGCTTTTGTAGTAATATGTGTTTTAGATGCATCTCACATCACTTTTTTTACTCAATCTCCCACCTCATTAAAGTCTCATTAATATCATTTGCAGTCTGGTTTGTGTAGAAAATGTCTACCGCCAGGACACTGTCTGTGTGAACAAGTCTCTCGCTGGTAACTCACAAGTCCTCGTTTTTGTAATGAGGTGTACACTAAGGTAACAAGCATTTTAAATGCAGTAGGTCTCACAATTGCAAGATTTTGAGCTCTTGGCATTGTAAATGACAGTGCCTTTTATGTATGTGTTTAAAAAACCTGCAATAATAAAAGGCTATCAGCTAGATTCATCATTGGAAAATGGGCTCGCAAAGGGCCAGATTCTGAGAATCTGGCCCTTTGCGAGCGCAATTTTTGCATTTGGGATTCATCATCCCAAATGCAAAAATCGCTAATTGCGCAATCGCATATTTGCGAGGAATTGCATTTAAGGAATCTCAATTAGAGATTCCTTAAATGCAATTCATTACCATTTATTATTTGCGAATTCGCTATTTCTGGCCGCTATTTACCACGAAGTCTGACTTCGTGGTAAATAGTGAAAACTTAGAAAAATGCACGTGCATTTTCTAAGTGGTATGTTACACACACACATGTCCTTTGGACATGTGTGTGCGCAACATCAGTCTACATTTTCATTTCAGGGGTGCTACAGGGTGTCCTTTGGACACCCTGGCACCCTTGATATCGCATCCTTATTTGCGAGTAGCAAATTGCTAATCGCAAATAAGGAATGACTCCCCATTCATTCCTATAGGCCTTTAGGCCCATAGGAAAGGCCCATAGGAATGAATGGGGAGTTATTCCTTATTTGCGATTAGCAATTTGCTAATCGCAAATAAGGAAGATGTAGGAATCGCATTTCTTTATGCAATTTCTACATGAATCCCGTTTTGCAAGTCCTTAATAGCGATTCCTTAATAATCGCTATTAAGGACTCGCAAAATGGGACTATGATGAATCTAGGGGATTGTCACTTACGATACCAACAGGTCAAAGTTTCTAAAATGCAAGACTTATTACTTGCAAATGCTTGTTGTTGACAAGCCCCCATGCTGCGCTTTCACGTTAATGGAGGCCACGCCCCTTTCTATTAAAGTGAAAGTGCGGTTTGGGGCCCTTTTACAAAAAAAGCATTTGATTGTCAAGTTGACAAACAAATGTTTTTTCTGTAAAAGTGCCCCGTGAAAGCGCGCATGGTGCGCCGAATACCTGAATGTTGCAGGAAAGCATTTAGTGCCGCAGACGGAGAAACGCAGTAAAGAAAATAGCGCCTACAGACTAAATAATATGTACCGTGTAACAACCGAAGTAAAAGCGCCAGTCCTTATTTTTCAGTTTGATCTGTTTATTGTCATTTTAACAGTAATGCTAAATAATACGGTAATCTCTTCCAGGTGCATGGTACACTTAGATAAGGCATCTTTAATCAAGATTAGCAGGAAAACATATTATATCAGCTGATTACATTCAGTGAACTCATTGTTACACATATACTTATCAATTCCACATTGTATTCGGTTCTTCCCACATCATTCATAGGGACCTTGACAATTTCCCACGTGCTATTCAAAGATCATTGGATATACTAAATTAACAAACTAAACATGTTCAGGCAACCACAGCCCCCCCCCCCCAGCAGGTATTGTGAATAACCACAAAGTCATTAATCCAATACACTCCAAATAAAATATTGTCCCATATTAAAAAAGGGCCAGTCCTCATGGGAGGTCACAAAGGAAGACAAGGTGGTACTAATGAGGGACTAACAAGCCTATTAACGAATCGGAAGCCAGCATTTATGAAGGACAATAACACAAGCCAATTGCAACTATGGGAGAGAGTAGGCGGGGCTTCAAGTCCATACTCTAATACAGCATGGCTCGCGGAGCATGCGCTGCCCAGGCATGACCTAAAACGGCCTAATATGTAGGTTTGAGAAATGTATGAAAGTTCACTGCATAGTTAAACATTTGTACCCAGGTCTATAGCTAACACGAGAGAGTATTTGCAACATTACTAGTGTAATATTTCTCTGCGCGCTTTTTTACAGCATCCCATATTGTCTCTAGAAGCAGTTTATCAAACCCCTCCCCTCCAAAAAAAAAGACCTTCTGAAACAAATGAATGAGATGAGATTGTGGGTAGAAGGTGCAGAGCCTTGGCACATTTTCAACTCTTGGATCCAAAAGTATTTTGGGTCAAGCCAGACATCTGCTGGAGTCAGGGTCGAGCCTTCATAGGCTCACCTCTTTTTGTCACTCACTCACTCACTCACTCACTCACTCACTCACTCACTCACTCACTCACTCACTCACTCACTCACTCACTCACTCACTCACACACTCACTTACTCACTCACTCACACACTCACTCACTCACTCACTCACTCACACACTCACTCACTCACACACTCACTCACTCACACACTCACTCGCACACTCACTCACGCAATCACTCACTCACTCTGTGAGCCAAGTGCAGTTTTCTTCTTATTGATGTTAGTGCTATCTTATCACATTTTTGTCTTGGGCCGAACCAAAACTTCTAGCATGCTTGGTTTGAAGCCTTCAGTGTTACCATTCAATCAATTTTCAATCCATTAATCAATCAATCAATAAGGCAGGATTGGTAAAGTTCAGGTAATCACCAGTGTGGTCTCCAGGCGCTAAGTGACTACTGGCACTGGGAGGCTTCTGTGTCTGTTAAAGGGTGTTTATAGTCAGATGAACCTGTGAATGTAGGAGACAGACTATGGGTGATATCCCACCTGGCCGCCGCCTGCGACTGACGAGCGAGAGCAGGGTCAGTCGCAGGCCTGTCACGTGACTGACTCTACCCTGGCCCACGGACAGGCCACATGCAGTGGGAGAAGTGTCACACATATTGACTGTCACATGACTAGCTCTACCCTCGCCCAGGGCAGTCCAAGTATCACACAAATGGGCCATAGGCCCCTCACCTGTAAGGATGGGTGTTCACTGGTGAGGAGGGAGGTGGAAGGAGCTGGGGCGGTGCCTGCCTGATGTTTAGGGGCCCTACTCCGGCTGTGTGTGTGGTACCCGCTGTACAGACAGAGGAAGTAGAAGATGCGATGGATGTCCAGTGGGCCCTGGAAGCGGGGCCGGACTGGGAACCAAAACCGGCCCTGGCGAAGTGCTTGACCGGCCCCCCATGGGGTTGGGGGAGTGGCCGAGCTATTTACCAGGGTCGGTTTCGGTCAATTTTGCTAAAGACAAACGTCCCTGTAACAAAACGCCCCCCAGGGGCCCAAAACCAACACCCACCCTGGTGGACCACAGGGGAAATGCCCGGTGCCCGCTACGGCCAGTCCGGCCCTGTCTGGAAGTTCCCATTCTTCGACAGGATGGGCTGTGAGACTAAGATAGATGTTTATTTATTTATTTATTTATTTATTTGTTTATGTATTTCTTCATTTATTTCTTCATTCATTACTAAGGGACTTGTTGCCCATGCTCTGAGTAAGCGGATGGGCCTGAGTATGTTTGTATGGAGCAGAGGTGAGCAGAGCAAGCAAGGCTCGAGCCTGACCACCCACCTGAACATCCAGCTCTGGCCTGGCCCTTGTAATCACAGTTTCAGTCACAAACCATGTATTCATACTATTCAGAAATTCAAATAGAACCGGAATAACCCCTTAACGCCATAACCCGTTTTAAGTTCAAAAGGAATTGTAAAATCCCTTTTAGGAGCTGGAAAGACTTTTCTGACACGTAAACGGACTTTTGCAACTGTAAAAGCTCTTTTGACGGTAACAAACGCAAGGATTTTGTGAATCACAGCGTGTGCATGCACGT